>NC_140585.1:374128986-375527998 GCF_964204655.1 Triturus cristatus
ATCATTCATCAGCGGTGTGTCTTCTCATTAATATTGACTGGATCCACTTTCAACATTACAGTTTTAATTAGCTTACACTTAGAATTACCTCTCTTGAACATTTTGTTGGAAAATATGTTCCGTTTTTAATTTCTTAAAGCTTTTTGTACTCTTTCTTTTAATAGTAACCGTTGACATTGCCGAATTTTCACTTACAAATTTCTGACATGCCCAAGAAGCACTGCCTGTATTATTTCTTCTTACTTTCTGCTGCCTGAACGTCCTCGCTGTTGGTAAACCAAAGATTTAGACTTAGATCTTTTGGGATTACCAGAACAGTAAGTGGCCACATAAGAAGTAGAACTGGCTCTAACAGTTTCAGTCAATCCCTCTGTATGAGTACAGGGTGGTATGTCCTGAGACGTTTTAAGGCGTGGTCAAAGTCAGCAATTGTCAAAAGCACATACTTATGTCCCCACTTTCCAAGGGCTTTCGTTTCTGAAATTTTAAGATATAACTAAATATTGATTGGAATCATGAGGCCTTATATTTTCTTAAAAAGGGTACTAACAGGGGGCACAAAATAAGTCTTGCTGAGGGCCACAAACGTTGAGATGATGCTGGGTATATTCGCATGATGGCAAGCATCTCTGTAGAAAATTCCAGGATTTTCACAACTGAGGTTTTAATTAAAAGAGGGCAGGTGTGGGAGCAGTTATTTATTAGCCCAATGAAAACCAATAACCCAGGATCGGTTGCATCAGGTTTGACAAGTAGCAGCTTTCACACACTTTTGGCACCAAATATGCCTCTACCAGTATTTACTGGATATTTTCACCCTGTACATTTCTGCAGGTTTGACTGCTAAAATGCACGTGGGGAAAATTGTAGAGGATGCAGCAAGCACCACTACAATCATAATTCCAATCTTGGGTAAAAACGTGTTTATACAGGGATTGGAAAAAAACGGACCGCTCATAATGAGGGCCTACTTTTACAAAGGAGGAGAGGTTACCAAGTCACTCTGTGATTTGGCACTGTTCATTTATGGACTATCTCTACCTCATTTCCCTTACCACTGGCACCTGCCATCCCTCTGCGTACTCCTCTGGGATGGCATGGAGCAGGGTGGGACCTGATCCATCAACATGCCTGGATTCTGTTATAAGTACCAATTCCACACATTCGATAGTCAGCATATTATTTCTAGAAGTGCTCCATGCACTTACTGATTGTGACTTTATTATTTGTTGGACCTGGCCCTTTTTGCAGGGTCTCCCTCAGATGTTTTTCTTTCTCTTGGTGAACCTGCTTTTGGTTCCATTAGGACTCTGTACACTTTTTTCGCTGTCAACCAGTGGAAAAGTGCTTGTGCACTCGCCCTAAAATGAGGTACAGATGGTATTTACCTGATTGACACATTTTAATTTACTTACAAGTCCCTAGTAAATTATACTACTTATACCCACAACCTATGAATTAAATGCTACTAGTGGGCCTGCAGTACTCATTGTGCCACCCACAAAAGTAGCTTTTTAAATCAGGTCTCAAAGCCTTCCACTGCAACCTGTAGTGCAGTTTTATACTGCCCTTTCGGCCTGCTAAAATGAACCTTTCGCCAGACCTAAACCTGTCTTTTTAATGCTTGTAGGTCACCCCTAAGATAGGCCCTAGGACTCATAGGGCAGGGTGTGTTGTATTTAAAAAGTAGGACATGTATACTTAGGTTTTATGTGTCCTAGCCGTGAAAAAGTCCTAATGTCATTTTTCACTGTTCTAACACCTATTTCTGTCATTGACTATAACTGGGTAATCTTATTACAATTATTAAACTGCTAACTTTGGATTGGGAGTATATAGAAAAATGTTGTATACACTCAATGAATTGTAATTTAAAATCCTCTTTAATCGTGAAGTCGGATTAGGATTCTGAAAATGCCACTGTTAGAAAGTTGCAATTTTCAAAACCAAGGGAGAAAACCAGTAGTCTCACTTGAGTCCTGGGTTGGTACAGTAACCTACAACAATGCCTCAATGGGAGTCAATAAGGGAACAATTATACCCTGTTATTGACTCTGTAGGAAGCTGGATTTTTGTTGCAGTAACCCCCCCACACTTTTTGCCAGATTTCTGATGCACTTTCACTTGATGTGCCCTGGGTCTCTGCCAATCAGGTTCCCAGGGCATGTGTTCTTTCCCAAAACTGTACATTTGTACCCCCAATTGGCACCTCTATGGCCACATGTAAGTCCCTTGTAAAAGGTACCATGGGTACCAAGGGCACTGTGACCAAGGAAGGCCTCTAAGGGCTGCAGCCCACACACTGCCATTGCAGGCTGTGTATTTTGGTACAGAGAAAAGTGAAGAGTCGATATGGCACACATCCCTGGGTGCCATGCCTACATCCCACTGCCTATAGCATAAATCAATCACCCCTCTAGCTGGGTGCACTATGCCACTGGTGAGAGTACAGGTGCACGAGCCCTGTGCCCCTACAGTGTCTAAGTCTATTCTTAGACATTGTAAGTGCAGTAAAGCCATAAAGAGTATATGGTCTGGGAGTTTGTCATTACAACCTCCACAGCACCATAATGGCTTTACTGAATTCTGGGAAGTTTTGTATCAAACTTCTCAACATAATAAACCCACACTGATGCCAGTGTGGGATTTATTATACAATGCACTCAGAGGGCATCCATGTTAGAGATGCCCCCTGAAAAACAACCAGCTTCTGGTGGGTTCCCTGACTGGTAAAAACCAGCCTGCCACCACAAGACATGTTTATGGACCCCTGGGTGGGAGCCTTCACTCCCTGAGCCCAGAAACAAAGCCTTTCCTGGGTGAAGGTGTTAAGACCTCTCCCAAGTCAGTAAGAGTCATCTGTGGCAGGGGAGCTTCAAAGGCTTCTCTGCCTTTGTAACGCAACCCCCAGCCTCTCCTGCTATCAGGAGCAGGCCACCTTCCTGTCGCCCCTCCTTTTCGGCAGGAAGACAAGTGGGAAAAAGTAGAACAGCCCAGAAGGTGTGCCCACCTCTGCCAACCCCACCCCTCAGGTGGGGGAGGCGAGGTGAAGCTCACTCTTTAGTGTCCGCCATCTTGCAGATGGCAGGCACTCTCCAATCAGGATTAGGGAATGTGCCCACTGCCCCACCTGGGGTGAGCACAGCAAGGGTATTCACAGCAAGGGTATTCACATTACCAGTCGAAGTCGTTTCCTGATCGGTATTCCCCCCCGACAGAATTACCAATAGTATTAGGTCAGTAGCCTATTGGCTACTGACCTTGAGACTCCTAAAACGCCCCCTAAATACAGCATTTAGGGGGCAGTCCTGAACCAAGAAGACAGATTCCCCCAACCTATGAAGAAGAAGGATGAAAGTAGACACCCAGCAGAGGAGACTGCAGAGAAGAACTGACTTGGCTCCAGCCATACCAGCCCGTCTGCAGTTTCCAGAGATCTTGCGCCAAAAGTTGCCTCGTCCTGCAGCAAGCGACCTCTAGAACCCCTGGGAGGACTGACTGCCTTCCACAAAGACCGGATCTCCTGTGACCAAGAGCTCTGTTCAAAAGAAACTCCCAAGACAGAGTCTGAGCCTGCTCTGGACAAAGAAAGCCGACGCCTGGAATCACCACTGCACCCGACGTCTACAGCCAACGTTCGAGTGGCCCACCCGACCCAGCCAGGTCTCCCAGCACTCCAGAGTCCGAGTCCGCCGTGGGTGGGCCCCTCTAGGACTCCTCGACCGACATCACATGCAGCCTCTGCACAGAGATTCCCCCAGCTGTGAGTGGCCCGGTAAGGTGAAATTCGACCTCAAAAGCCACCCCTGCATCCAGCCGCCCTGGAGAAGAGAACCCGAGGTGCACCTACGTCCCGAGCCCTCCAACTTACCTGCCCAGCTGTTGGTTCCTCCCGAAAGTCTTTCTGGATCGAGCCTGCAGCCAAAATCCAAAACCGGCAACTCACATTGAAAACAACAGGGCACCCGATGCCAAAACATCACCCTGCACCCAGCTGCCCCTGTGAGGCTGTGGGTGCACATTGTGTGCTAAACTGGATCTCCCTTTGACCTGAGCTTACGTCCAGGAGCTTTGCTCCAACAACCCTGTGACCTGCTCGTGAGCAGCCACCAACCGGAGGCCCCTTATCCCCGATTAGATAACATTGGGCCTCAGCACTCTGCACCTAGCCGCCCCAGTACCACTGAGGGTAGTTCAAGAGTGCATCCTTGACCCTGGGGAAAGCCTGGTTCTAACCCCAGAATACCAACTCCAAAACCTAAGTACTCACTGTTAAACTGATAACACTGTTTTCTCCCATAGGAGTGCATTGACTGCTTTTCTGTGAAAAATCTTCTAAATGTGGGTTGGTTTGTATGAAACCTGAAGAAAACTGCAAATGTACAAAAACTGAATTACTTACCTTTCCTCTAGGAAATATCTAGGCATATCACACTGAGTAGAAAAAGTAACTTAAAAAGTAATCTGAAAAGTAACATACAAAGTAATCTCAAAAGTAACAGTAAAGTAATTTTGACTGTTGACTTACCTGTAAACAAACCAATTGCATCCAACTGCATTTCAATTGTATTTCAACTGCAATTTCCCTGCAAAGTATTATTTCACTTACCTGCACCAGGCTTGGCTTGGTTCTAGAAATAAAATAACTAAATAATATTTTTATACAAACACATTGGTTTGAGTTCAGTCTTTGAGTGTGTGACATCTTTTCCTGTGTGTGTGTGTACAATAAATGCTTAACACTACCATCTGATAAAGCCATACCGCTCGCCCACACTACCACAAATAGAGAGTAAGGTGTTATATACTGTAGCCTCTGCCTACCTTTGGGGATCCACTGGAATCTGTGCACACTATACCTTACTTTGGTATAGTATATACAGAGCCAGCTTCCTACAGCCTTCTGCCAGTGTCCAAGTGCACATTTCTTTTTTTTGCAATCTTATAAAGCGCACTATCACCCCACGGGTATTCTGGCGCTGAGGTTACGTTAGCTCCCCTATTTGCACGTATTACCCTGAAGCTGACTGTTCCGCATTACACCCTTGGGAAGAGCCAGGTTTTAAGCTTCTTCCTAAAGTGTAGGAAATCTTCTATTTGCCTAAGATTAGGCGGGAGTTTGTTCCATAGACGAGCAGCTGCACAGCTAAATGCTCTACCTCCAAACCTAGTGGCTCTAATTCTGGGTGTGCTAACCAGATGGGCTGCAGAGGATCGAAGACTTCTTGTAGGGGCATACCAGAATTTTTTTTTCTGCAATGGTGCCAGCCCTAGTCCATGAAGTGCCTTAAAAATGATACATAGTGACTTAAACTTTATTCTCTGTGGTATTGGAAGCCAGTGGAGCTCTTTCAGGGACACAGAGGCAGAAGATCTATGTGGCTTCTTTAGGGCTAGCTTTGCAGCTATCGTCTGAATTCTTTGAATTTTCATGATCAGAAAGTTAGGGGCACCCAGTTTCAGAGCATTACAATAGTTCAGTCGACTCAAAATGCCCACTTCTCACCACGAGTACCCTGGCTGTCATTGGTAGCATAGGGAGTATTTTCCGCAGTGCTCTGATAAGGGAGAAGCATGTTCCAACCGTTTTATTTACGTGGGTTTCTAGACTCAGCTTGTCGTCAAAAACTACCCTCAGATTGCGCACTGCCTCAGAGGATGTGGGGAGCTTGTCTGAAGAGGTAGGCCAAAAATTAGCTGGGAGCAGACGAGGAACTTCCTTGGCCGTGCAGTACAGGATTTCAGTTTTTTTCCCCGTTGAACTGCAGGGAATTGTCCATAAGCCATCTAGCAGTTTTTTGCATAAATTTGTGAAAGCAATTGAGTGGAGTTGACTGACTCCCCTCTAGGGACAGGATGAGTTGCGTGTCATCCGCATAGTTCACCAAACTGATTTTATAAGATTTGATGATTGGAATCAACGGACTCATATAGATATTAAAAAGGATTGGACTGATTGCCGATCCTTGGGGAACACCATGCTGAATGGTACCAAATTTCGATAAAAAAAGGGGAAGGGCCACTGCTTGCTGCCTATTCCCATGGTAGGACTGGAACCATTTCAGTGCCATGCCCTCCACCCCAATTTCCACGAGCCGCCTCAAAAGGATCATATGATCAGCTGTGAATGGCCCTGCTCTTTGAGTTTGTGTATTGCTTCCAGACGGTAACACAGAGGGTGATTAGGTGTGGACAGGTTGGGCCATCCTGGCAGGATGACTGCAGAGGGGATGTCCTCCGCCCCACTTACACTTCAAAGTGCTTTACCTCCTGCACACTCAAAGGAACCTGATACCATGCCTTCTCCGCCTTTTGTCATCCCCAGAAAATTGGGATCATTGAAAGGGGAAGGGAAAGAACTTTCCAGAACCAGATGTGGGTGTAGGGCAAAGAGGACCCCCAAACAAAGGCTAACACCATGTATAAATACTTTACCTCCAGAGCTACTCATCCGAACACCCCGGCCCTGTGGAAATTACAGAAGAATGACTGCTTTGCTGTCAGAGAACTGCCCTGCTGCTTGGGGCTGCCTTACTGTCTAAGAAGAAAGACTGGACCTGCTTATACCTTCGTTCCAGGCTTCCCCAGAGGGACCTCAAGGGTCAATTGGATGACCTGTGTGAGCTACAGGGACACAACAAACTTCAAAGACCTCTCAGCAACTGTTCAGCTGACCTACTGCAGATGTACCTGCTTGGGCCTGCAACTGGACCTGCCGGAGCACTGCTGGCTCCTGCTGGAATTAGTCCCTGAACCCCAAGAGGCCCCTTCCCCAGGTCCTGGACCACTGGCTGACACCAGAGTTTATAGTATTCCTGAAGAAAAGATGATAATCTTGAGGCTTTGGCTCCGAGCGAACAGGCCTGTTCACACAAAGACTCCGCCACCCTCTACGACCGCCAACGCAAAGCTTGAGTAAGTCCTGCTCTTCGCCGATAGCGACTGCCAGCAATGACCGACAACACGATACCCGAACTTCGTGCATGGCAAAGACGACCCGCAACACCAGATCAACTCTTCAGCTACAGCGGTGACAGCCTGTGATGTCCGGCCTGTTATTTAAGCTACAGCGATGACCGTCTGCAATTTTCAGCCTTCGCCCGCAGTCTCCTCCAATGCAAACAGAACTCTTTGCACCAGACTTTAACAGTAACTCTTCAGCAAGACAAACCTGGTCCTTATATCTGACCTGTGCTGCATCGCAGTCAGCCTAAACTTGTGACTTCTCTCTGGTCTAGTGCAACCAGATGGCCGTGAGTGGCACGTTCTCATTTTAGGCACTATTTTCACTTTAAAACGGCATATCTCTTGTGGTTCCGGTATAATTTTATTAAAATTGACTCAATTGGCCTAGCCGCGAAGCGTGATGGCCGCTGCTTAGCGGAACTCTGACGATCCCTCTTCTCCCCCGTCTCTACGCTACATTTATCCGTGGTCTCATCTCACGGTCTTCGAAGAGGAAACTATCCGTTCCACGCCTGCAAGATAATGGACCCTGCAGAAAGACCGGTGGTTGCAGCTTGAACGAGTTTGCTGAGCGGCCTTATGGGGACTTAAGAGGCCCGGAGCCTCACGTGGCGAGCGGAGAGCAAGGATTGTTCCGGACATACCCCCGGCGGGGGATTTGGCACCGATATACACGGAGGTGTATCTCATTCTGCGGTTGACGTAGTGCATAGCCGGTAGTCCCGGAGCAAACTTGGAAGCATCCGGGGCCTGGAAGAAGATCTGGCACCGGAGCCTCAGTTGCGGATGCAGTTGGGGCATGGCCGAAGTGCTCCCGGGGCCTGACTGAAGAGCCTAGCAGGGCGACGAGCTGAGCGGACCAGGCTCCGTCCGGGGTATCCCCTCCCCCTCCCTCATCGATGGCGCTGGGCTGGGAGAACCTCCAGGAGCGGGTGGGTTGGACATCGCAGAGGCGCCTCAGGGGGACAAAGGAGGCCCAGATCAAGAGTGACGGCCTGAATTAGGGTTGAACGGCGCTTGAATTGCCAGCTATCAGCTGGGAGCGGCATTGCTAGCACCTCAACAGCAAGCCCACACCTGCAAAATATACGGCATTCACGGATGGCCTTGGGAATCACATTGTGAAGGCCTTTCCTGAGGGCTAAGACACTCACCAAACTCGCTGGCATAGACCAACCGAACTTGCAATATCCTTAGCTCGCTTGCAGTAGCGCCTTCTGCTCCTGTATTGTGGCACTTCCATCGACAGTAAGCTTATTGACTGCCTTTGCTGACGCCCTGGTGCTGTCTGCCCCACAGCGGTCGTGACGGGTGACGCACTTGACCTGGACCCCTGAATGGAAGGGCCAGATACGATTCATAGTCGCCTCGTAGGCGCTGCTGCCCCTTTGGGAGTATAAGTCATTGCCACTTTGACGCACATCGGCCCTCCCCTCCTGGACTGTAGCGGACATACCCTCTGTGGGACACCAAAATAAAATGTGGGCGAGCCTTTAACATAGCCAGACCTTCCCTACCCAGTCGTGGATTCATAGGCCGGAACCCACGAGACAGCTGGAGGGGTCGGGTAGAGAGACGGAGTGACCCACTACTTAGGGGTGTGCAATCTCACTGTTCTTACTCCGGGAACAACCCAGTGGTACCATGTCTTCATCAAGGGGCAGCAAGCTAGTGCAGCAGAAACGGCTTGATAGATATACTCTCCCCAAGACCCCGATGCCTGATTCCTCCCCTGGTGGCAAGGGAAGCGCAGCGCAAGGAGAAGCAGTGCCGGAACCCACACTGAAGGACGTCCTGGCGGCGATTGCGGATATCAAAACCTCCCCAGAGCACAAGATGGACGCCATCACAGTTGAAGTTAATTTACTCCGGGCAGATATGAACAAAAACAATGAACGTTTCAAGTAGGTGGAGCTGACGACTGCGAGTCTGGTGGCAGACGCCTCTGAACTGCAACGCGAAGTCAAAGACCTTCAATCGTTCCACAAATTTGCAGAATCTAAGCTGGATGAATATGAAGGACGCATGCGTCGCAATAACGTTCGAATCCTGGGCATCCCGGAAAAATCGGAAGGGCAGTCTGCAGATCTCTTTGTGGAAGATCTTATTCTGAAACATCTGCTGCCCAAGGGGCTTGGGAAATTCTTTGTGATCAAGAGAGCCCACAGAGTTCCCGGGGGTCGACCTAAGCCCGGGGCCCCCCCTCGTCCAATCCTTGCAAGGGGACTCAACTTCCGTGACCGAGATGTCATACTCCAACACGCCAGGGCGGGACCGCCCTTGAAGTCCGAAAATGCGGACATTACATTCTTCCCGGACTTCACCCAGCTAGTCCAGGGACAGAGACGCTCTGTTCTGGGAATAAAAAAGGCACTGAGAGAAAAAGGCTACAAGTACGCCATGCTGTTCCCAGCCAGGCTTAGAGTCGAAGCTGATGGTAAAGCCTGTTTTTTTGAACATCCGGAATCGGCGGCGGAGTGGCTTGAAAATCGTTGACATATGGAACATTTGGCACTGTGGTGAGACTGGCGTGGGGAGGGGGGTGGTCGCTGGTGGGTGGGGTGAGTCCCAGCGTGGGCCTTCAACCACACCTAAACGGGCCAAGACTGGGGTCTTAAAAGAGGACATGCCAGCGAGTGATGTCAGACATATGGGGCCTTTCTTAGTGCATCTTATTGCGTGGTGATTTGATTTACCTATATAGACTGTGAGATTGGGAGATGTTTCCTTTTTGAAATTTGGGGGGAGGGGGAAGCACCACGTACCCCGCGTTTCTACCTTTAATTATTTGAAGGGGCGACAGGCACTCTGCAAGTTTAATCATGGACAGTTCTAAGCCCAGAGTGCAGGGGAGCAGGGAGGGGGGCAGTTGGGAGGGAATGTTCATGCTGGGTGCAATTGGTTTTCTTGAATGTACGGTTAAATCGACTACGCGGAATGATGACATGGAGCCGGAGTGGGGTACACACACAGTCCCAGATAGTAGGTACTCAGTGGGATGTAGGGGTTAGAGTCAACTGGCTGGGCGATAAGATCAAGCGTAGTATGGTGCATCAGTACGGCAAGACCCGGATATTATCCTGTTGCAAGAAACTCATTTGATTGGCAACATGTGCCAAGCGAGGGATACAAACTGGTGGCGTACACGGGCTTCACAATAGGTTCCAGAGGGGTGGGCATATTGGCCAGGAAGTCGTTCCCCTTCACGGCGCAATCTACATGGTCCGATTATAGAGGTAGATATGTGGGAATATCAGGGCAATGGGAGGATCGAACTATCACGTGTGTTTCAGTATATGTTCCTCCTGGCCTTCAGAGTGAGACGTATAATGTCTTGGGTGCAGTGTTGCTGACGTTCCCGCCGGGTCTCTTTATTGTAGGGGGAGATTTTAATGCTGTGGTGGCCGGTGAGCTGTAACGCTACCCCCCACGGGACATCAGGCCAGCGCAGCAGTGGCTCTCCAACTTTCTTGAGGCAGTGGGGCTCGTGGATGGATGGAGGATGCATAACCCAGACAGAGTACAATACAACTTCCGGTCCGGCGCCCATCAGAGTCTGTCCCGCATAGATTATATTTTGGTACCGGCGGCGCAGGCCTTTGATATCCGAGAGGGTCGCCATCTGGGCAGAGGCATCTCAGACCACTCTCCTGTCTGGATGTGATTAGTTCTCGGGCAAATTAGTGTGGGGAGAATTGCTCCCATTAATCCTTGGTATTTACGTGACCCTGACACTCATAAGAAATTAATTCAGGCCACAGATCATTATTTCCTGTAAAATAAGGGATCAGTAGACTCAGCTCAGACATTATGGGAAGCTTATAAATCAGTCATCCGTGGGGAAGCCTTGTCCCTTATTACGGGTAGGAAAAAAGATAAGCAAAAAGACCTGGAGGAAGCGGAGGATGCAGTGCTTAAACTGGAGGAGGTACTGGAACACATAGTGACCCCTGAAAAAATACACTTATTAAGCTTAAAATAAGATGAATTCAGAAGCATAGCGACGGGTAGGGCCAAGACACAGGGGAGAGAACTGCAGAGTAGACTCTATGAGCATGGGGATAAGGCAGGGAAATTGATTGCATGGTTGGATAGGAAGTAATGGGCTTCGCGACTGGTGCTGGAACTCACCGGCGAGGATGGTGAACCCATCACAGACCCGCAACGTATAGCAGACCGTTTTGCAGATTACTATCAGGGAGTTTACAGACAGAGGGGCAATACACAGAGGGGGTTAATGTTGCCCTCCTTCCAGATATTGTGCTCCCCACCCTGGCTGATGGGCATCGTGAGTACCTGGAGTCCGCCTTTTTCGATTGATGAGGTGGCTGAGGCAGTACGAGCACTTTAGTCCGGTAATGCTTCGGGTCCTAATGGTATCCCGATCGAGCTGCACAAGTTGAGACCGGATAAGATAGCTCCTTACCTACATTCATGGACAGTAGGGACAAAGGGGCACTACCAATAGATCAGAGAATTGCTAATATCGTGGTCATTCATAAAGAAGGCAAACCTAATACTCTTTGCGCATCCTATAGACCGATATCGCTTCTTAATGCTGAGCCTAAGAATCTAGCTAAAATGCTGGCAATACGCCTCGTTAAAGTAATTGGTACTATGGTACACCCTGACCAATCCGGCTTCATGCCACGCCGTAACACCGCCCTAAACTTGCGTTGGCTCCATGGGGTGTAGGGTAGAGTGTCAACTATCTTAGAACCCGCAGTCCTTGTGTCATTGGATGCCACCATAGCGTTTGACATGGTGGAGTGGCCATATCTCTTTGCAGTTTTGAATAAGATGGGATTCGGATCCACGTTCGTGAGCTGGATCCAGCTGTTATACACTACGCCCATGGGCCAAGTCGTAGTGAACAATCACAAATCGGGGGTATTTGAGCTCGGCCGTGGAACGCGTCAAGGGTGTCCACTGTCGCCACTACTTTTTTCCTGGCATTAGAGCCGTTGGCAGCATGTATTCGCAGAGTTCCGATGATACGTGGTATGCGCTGGGCCCCAGACTGGGAGGATAGAATATCGTTATATGCAGATCATGTACTGCTGTATTTGACCTCCCCGAGGGTCTCTTTGATATGCTTGCTCGACATCCTTGCCATATTTAGCAGGTATTCCGGATTTACCATAAATTGGTCTAAATCTGTGATTTATGTCTTGCACGGTAAACCGCCAACTCTCCCGAAAGGCTGCCCGATACAAATTGCTATAGAAGGCTTTCGGTACCTAGGTATTTTCATTACACTAAACGCTACGCTCCGGTTCACTCGTAATCTCCTCCCACCTATTCAGAGATTGAAGAGTGATATTAGGCACTGGAAGGCCCTGCCTCTTTCCTTATTAGGTAAGGCCGTTCTTTTTAAAATTATGGCTTTACCACGTTTTCTGTGCGCTCTCCAGAACTCAATGGACTCAGTCCCCAAATCATATTTTAAAGAAATAGAAACTCTACAAAGAACTCTTTTACGGGATGGGAAACCTTGGATCGCATTTGTGAAGCTCACCCTCAACTGGTACAATGGCGGCATCAGTCTTCCGGATATTAAAAAATATTGTTGGGCAGCCCACCTGGCTGCCATCAACCAGGGGACATATGGTCCTCCTGACGACCCAGGATACGCCATGGATAGGTGGCTCCTCCCAGGTGGGGACTACAGTAGAGCACTCTATTCCAAACCCCGTAGATTCCCCCTTACGGGTCCGACCGCACACTCAGTTCAAGTTTGGCATGCAGTGACTAAGCACCTGGGGTGGGACCGTAGGCTCACACTGGCAACTCCCCTCTGGAATTCCGAAAAGCTGGGGAACCTCTGGCAAACTAAGGGGTTTGATAAGTGGGATCTTATTGGCATTTCCCAAATTAAGGACCTCTGGGTCAAGGGCACTATCCTCCCATTTGCCGCTCTCCAACAGCACTATAAACTGGCGGGTACTTAACACTATAGATATCTGCAGGTTCGACACTCACTTCAGACTCATCTTACTAGTAGGTCCCCCCCTCCCGAAGCGTCCCCCCTCGAGGATAGGATATTGGACGGCAAACTTCGTGAGAGGTCTATCTCACTGATTTACAAAAAACTGATAAATAATATGGAAGACCCCCTCCAGTCCCTTAAGGACAAATGGGTTAAAGACTGCATTGATTTGGATGACGAAGACTGGCAATCAGCGGTCTCCTCCCCGAGGGAAGTGGCAGTCCAAGCAAGGCTGCGATTGGTGCAATTAAAGATTCTACACAGAATATACATCACTGGGCCAGATTTGGTGTGGATGTTAGAATGGATAACGGAGATTGCAGACGTGGATGTGGGGAGGTGGGTACGTTCATCCACATAATATGGGAAAGTGCTTATATACAATCATACTGGAGAGTCCTACATCAAACTCTCCGGGATGTGCTCACAGTTGACTTGCAGCCCGAGGCCCGCAGATGCCTTCTAAACATCTGGGAGCCGACAGACCTCACCCTACATACTAAGAAATGGGTGATCCTGGCGCTAATGGTGGCTAAAAGAAACAGCACAAAACTGGGGAGCCCACCAACCGCCAATGCTTTATAAATGGAAGGAAGTGCTGGACTGGTGCATGTTCTGGGAAAAGTCAGTATATTTAGCCAGAGGGTGTCCCAGGAAGTGGAGTAAAGTATGGGGACCCTGGAACTTGTATAGAGGAAATATTTGTATCCCACCAGCATCACTAAATGAAGATGAGACTTTCGAAACCCCCTAATTGTCGTACATACTATATTTGTATTTGGTTCACTGTAACCCAGATCAGAAATTTGGAGGATGTATAATCTCTTCCTCATGTCACACAATGGTATGTAACGTCGATTTGTTTATAATAAAAAGATTTAGAAAAAAAAATTGACAATTTTTCTTAATTAGTTTGAGATTTTTCTTGTGTTGTAGTTTCACTTTATCGCTACTGGTGCTGCATAAATATTTTACACATTGCCTCTAATTTAAGCCTGACTGCTTTGTGACAGGCTACCAGAGGGTTACGCAAATGTTAATTTAGTGACTTTTTGTGGTTTACTCTGACAATAATTGTGGTTGTTGCTTGAATGGGGCTACCACCCCCCTCAAACAATAAGTCAATTTCTTACATTAATGCACGGCTGACTTTGAGTGGAGCTCTTGGTAAGTGTCCATTGTGGCAGTTGGTGCTATTGAGCTAGTGCAAGCCTGTATTGATATTACTGGCCTTTCACCTTATAGGTTGTTCACCACATCTCTATTTAGCATTCAGTTTGTAACTACCAACTGGAGGTTTTCTATCCAGCTGTAGGGTACATTGCTTTGGCACTCTATTTCGAACTCCAACAAGATGCTTGTATGACCACATGTAAGAAATGTAACAGTGCAAAATTACGCATTTCATCTACCCCATTTCATCTACCTCTTTAACATGTAAAGGTTTTATAGCACCATATTAACTCTGTCTCCCCATATAGCTGACGATCTCTTTGACCATTTGCTACAAATCTCCAAGCACTTGGTGTGTCACTTCATCATTTTGCAGTTCTTGCTTATTTCTACCATTTCTCTATGGTCTCCCGACTACTCATTTTCTCCAGAGTGTGTAAAAAGACATAAACTTCAACTCAGGAGTCTCACCGAAGCTCTTTGTCACACCGTTTTCTACATGCACTATCTTATGAGCGGCCTTCGGTACACCGTTCCCGAATACAGAAAATGGCGTTCCACGCTGCTCAACGTCTAGAGCTTACGTCATTACAGACTCGAATAGTCTTAGCCCCCTCTAGACTCGCGAGGCCTAAACTCTCGCTCTGTCACTGGTGCTTCAGTTGGCTCTCGGGAACTGTAGTTCCCAATCACGTCCCAACAGAGTGTTGACGCAGTCGGTATGTTCTTGTGTACAATGTCAATAATACACTTCTGTTCCAGCATGACAAACGTGAGGAATGTTACCTGAACGAACCTAAGACAACAAATGGGGCTTCTTTCAGCAAGATTTTCTTACTGGAAAAACACTTACATTGAAAATATGATTTTTGTCTTACTTTGTGAGGGAGTTATTATTAAAGAAAGTTCTTTCTCCCTCACTATGCGCCAGCGGGTAAGCAAATAGTGAACGAAGCAATTAATATATGAGTCTCAAACGCATCCTACAAATACACTTTGTAACTAAGCGTTAATTATTTTACGTATAGTTTTTATCACCAAGTACGATCTACACAACGGAGAAATTTCATGTACTATATTAAAAATTGAGGAATGCAACATTTAACACATAAGCACGTTTTCAAATGAAAAACACCAATAGAGATAGCAAGAGAAGTAGACCTCTGATTTGCAGTAAATTGTCTAAAAAATACAGGAGCATTTCTCATATTGTGCCAGCAAGGTTGGGCTACCTTCCTGTAAATAAACTTTAAATGAAGGCCACACATACCTTTTCGAAATCAACAGGTGATACTGAAATTACTTTGCTTGTCACGTCACTGAACAATAAATGAATTAAAAAAATGTTTCTCTAATGACAACTTATTTTTATGTAGTCCGTCAAATCACTCTTCTGCCATTTCTAAGCATCCTAAAAAATACAATCCAGTTATGCTTAAAACAATATGCAAAAAATGGCCACAAAAAATTATAATCAGTACATTTCACTCATAATTATTCATTGTGAATATCTTGAACACCAATAGTGTTTTTATTTAGTGACTCGACCAGCTGAGGACTAGTAAAACACATCAAGTGTAGCAGATACAGTTTAGCTCTGGCTACTAATGCCAGTTTAAAATTAGGGGTGTGCGGAACCAACATAGGTTCACTCTGTGGAATTCGGCGAAGATACAGAAAAACTCTGCAAGATTGCTTGGAATTCTGCCAACTGCCGCAAAATATTCAGCTGGCGCTGCAATTTAGCACCATTAGCACAGGCGGCTCTGACTATCAGCGCTAATGGCACCATGCGTTGCGCAAGAGTGCACCATTCGAGTTGATTTTGCTGCCGCTTGAGTAGAAAATCCACTCGAACTGCAGACCTCTGACCGTGACTGTCCGCATTAGAAAAACGCATTAGGCGATGCCAAACCTCGCTTGCCAGCTCGCATATTCTAGAGCCTCGCAGGTAAATATCCGCCACACCGCGACTGCTGGAATTTGACCTGAACTCCATGGTAAAGAGTACCATGGAGTGGGCAAACTTCTGTCAAATCTGCAGGCAGAACAGAACATTCCGCCCACCCCTATGAAAAATGGCAGAGAACTGAATATATACAGACCTAGCGACAGTGATCTCAAGGTTAGCTTAGAATAGCAATCGCTACAGGTTTCTGCTTGCTGCTCCCACAAACTCCTTTCTATTTTTTGTGATTTAACCAATCTACTGGGAATTGAAATTAATATTCCTTTAGCTTTTGATAAGTTTAGTGCTTGGTACCTGGTATCAATCATGGCTTATTACCATGGTTCATTCAAGAGTTTTCAATTAGAATTATTTATTAAAACGTTTGACCTGCTGTTTTGCCTTTAGGCTTGTGATGCAAAAATAACAATTGATGGACGGAATGCTGAACAATGTTAAACACTTACCCCCAGTACAGAGATCTTGGCCTAAATCCATCATTTTTTGCTCACCACACCGCCCCAGTTTGGACCCAGCCATATGCAAATCTGTCTTGACCCTGATCCCCATGGGAACAGTCAAGCCCGAACTGCCAGGCCAGGTTCTCCCTAGAACAGAAACAAGCATCCTAGGACCGGTTAAAGGGGAATCATCCCTCATCAGCCAGAAATGCCTGAATCCAGTGGCATGGTGAGCATGGGACCCACGTCTGGGCATCCCCGTCCCATTTGGGGTGATGTCACTTCCTGTGATGGGTCAAGGGTTATCGCTTGTACTGCCCCAATGCTTTTGATGAAATTGAGCTGCTGGAAGGTTACAGGCACGAGTCAGTGCAAAAATAACATACTTCCCCAGGTTATTTTCTTTGGGCTATTTTGCTATATTTGTAGTAGAATTTAAAGGTATATATGAAAACTACCAAAGAGCACAGTAACCACAGGTCATACAGCAAATATTTTGTACATAATGATCCCATCCCATACATTCTTTCCCCCAGGAGTAGTACCTGAAAATGCTGCCAAGAAATACTTAATTATCCCAATTGTTAAGGTTGTATGTGAAATATACCACAATACAAAGCCATAACACAAACTATTGCAACATAATATGGTCCTAGTTTTTCCATGCCTAAGTGTGACAAATGGTATCAGGTATTGCTAATGCATGTGCTTAATTTATAATACAAGGAATGGCCTTTTCTACTACTGGTTTGATTCACTATGTTTGTTTTCCCACTGTAGACGCTGGAGGACAGAATGAAACTGGAGTGTAAATGTCACGGGGTTTCAGGCTCCTGTACGACGAAGACCTGCTGGACCACTCTTCCGAAATTCAGAGAGATTGGGTACATTTTAAAAGAAAAGTACAACGATGCCATTCACGTGGAAGTGGTGAGAGCAAACCGGCTGCGGCAGCCCACCTTCCTTACAGTCAAAAAGACAAGGAGCTACCAGAAGCCTATGGAAACAGATCTGGTGTACATTGAGCGATC
Organism: Triturus cristatus; assembly: GCF_964204655.1. Taxonomy (NCBI): domain Eukaryota; kingdom Metazoa; phylum Chordata; class Amphibia; order Caudata; family Salamandridae; genus Triturus; species Triturus cristatus. The sequence continues at coordinate 374,146,555 of NC_140585.1, forward strand.
CCCCAACTACTGTGAGGAGGACTCCTCTACAGGGAGCGTGGGGACTCAGGGGCGGCTGTGCAACCGCACATCTCCACACGCAGACGGCTGTGATCTCTTGTGCTGTGGGCGGGGCTACAATACGCACCAGTATACCAAGGTGTGGCAGTGTAACTGCAAATTTCACTGGTGTTGCTTTGTGAAATGTAACACGTGCAGTGAGCGGACAGAGGTGTTCACCTGCAAGTGAAGCACGTGGAGCGTAGAAGACTCCAGGAGACTATTCAAGAGCATGGAGTCAATAAATGAATAGAGCATCATTTGCACATCTTAACTTTTCTACTGGATCTGGTTTGATTTTGCCCAAAATTATAGCCCCTGCCACCCACACACAATGATGATGTTTCTTGATTTGAGGTTGGACCTGCAATAGGAAACAGTTGAGGTGACGGTGAGCACAAAGGCCAGCATTTTCTTCACTTTATTTGGTGGTCTGACTCATAGAAGAAAACCCCTGTTTGAATTTTGGCCCACGGTGGAGGACTTGACAGAAATGGCGGGTCAGTTACTGTTGAAAAGAATGTGACAGTTTTGGTAATTCTACAGGGAAAAACTAAACCTTCATCACACAAGTGGACTTCTGTAAGATAATGAAACTTCTATGGACAGTAAAGAAATCTAAAAAAAATAGTGGAACCTTGGATTCCACTTGTTTGGGAAATGCTGTTAGAGGGGGGTAAAATTTACAGTCTATATCAGCTGCCAGTCACACTGGAATGATTTTAAAGAACATTTAAGAAATATTATTTATGTTTAATAGCATCAAAAATCCTAAGCACTAACGGGTAGCTACGTCTTAATTCTGTACTAAGTGTAAACTTACTAGAACACAGGATTGTTTTTTTAATATGGTTGGTTATCTCTAAGTATTTCAGTGCTACTGAGTCCTTACTAAAGAGGGCCTTATTTATATCACAACGTAGCAATAAGACCACATGGAAGTGTGGTTACCTGCTCTTGCTGCTGTAGCTATCCCCATATTATATTAAATACAAATAATCTGTATTATTTTTTCGGCAATGTCACTGCTAAGCACTCTTAGTTTATAGAGTCAGTCTCATAAGCGTAAAGCAATATGTCCTAGAATCACAGAGCACATCAGCTGGTTAGCAGGTATTAATCTCATAGATCCTAAATCCGAACCCAATGCCTTAACCACTAAAGTATGGGATCCAGAGCTGAGGAAGGAGGTCTGTTCCTCTCGTTGCACCTTGATATTTTCATTAAGCACTATTAATTTACAAATATTTAATTAGTGTGCAGGCTGTCAGAAAATGTCTGAATTCTCCTCTTTTTTCAAGATAAATTTCACGAGGTGGGTCAAATTGTGGCATTTCGCTTCTGTGCACTTCATAAACGTGCCACAAACATTATGAAATGTGATAATTTTTGGTAAAAAGAAATCAGCAAAATATAGGATTTGCGGGAGGGTTAAGATTTATCGAATCAAATTTGAGCCACAGGTTTTAAAATATTTTAGAGATTTATGCAAAGAAAATATGTGACACCCCTTTCAGATTTTTACGCCTTTTTTCTTAGAAAAGAATTGCAGCTAACTATAAGTTTGTACATTTTTATTTTGAGCGAAATAAGGAAATGCATTACAGTTTTTCACTCACTGACCTTAAAATAAACCCCCTCTTTGGATTGTTAGAAGTGTTACACAAGGAAAATGTTTGCTAGAACATTTCACAAAGGCGTAACTGGACAAAATAGGCACAACTTCACAGTCCTCTTAATACAGAACTACCAATTTCACCCATTTCATCCCATCTTGACTAGAATTGTGCGGGTCCCTCTTTTCAATCTTTGGACCGAGCTCATCCTGCCAAGCCTTGCCATGAATATTCATTCTGGTTTGTGAGAGCTCATCTTCGAGTCTGTGTGATGAAATTCTACTCCCACCTTTCCTGATGTGGTGCCCACAAAAGTCTAAGCCCAGCACTGGCCAGTCTCTGCAAGTCACAGCACAGCCTTCCAGATGCATGCTGACAGGGGTCACTCACAAACCCTTCACTCCAGTCATGGGGCTGCAGGGAGCTCACATGGAGCATTAAAGATGGAGGGCTGTCTAAGAGACAGGCCAACACCTTAGTAACAGCTTTTCCCTTCAAAGCACCCTTAATTTGAGGTATAAATGTAACTTTGCATGTGTTTGTTAGAAGATAAATTGTTAGTGAGCTATTCCGAAAATAAGAAATACAATTTATCCCACATATGTTGGTATAACTAAGAGATTAAGTAAAAGTAGGCCGATTTTAAAATACACAAGGCACGGACGGAGAGGCAGTCAGTGCTGTGACTGACGCTAGAATAGCCCTGTGGTTCTTATCCGTGTGTTGTACATAGCATAGGCTCGGTGTAGTCTCCCTGTGCATAAAGGTGCAGTTGAATGAAAATGCCAACGTACCACTGCTAGCCCCATCCCCGCCTATTACAAGCGTTTGCAGCTGAAGGCTGGAAAGGGGGGCTGCCATAGTTCAATGCAGGAGATGGGCCTGCTTCTGTTTTTGTTTTTAATGTGACAACCTTCAGATTGTAAGTAGTCCAAACCTAGGTGTGCAGGCTGAGGCGAAAGCACAGTCCTCTTGCATGGATAAAAAAGCCAATGTAAGTGACATGGCATTGAACAAGAGAAGGCATTTTCACAAAAATACAATTTCATCCCCCATAGTCCATCCTCTATAACGTGATAAAACTTTGCAGATTATGACCTGGCCCCTACATTTAGCACTTTCAGTCATTCAGGGTGTTTCACTAATTTGTTGGGTGCATCGAGACCCCAAGACGGAATTAGATCCTTGGCGGGCTATGGAAAAGACTGCTTTTTTAGGTTTATAAAATGCCCCACCTCATCACAAATAATTCAAGGTCTAGGTATGTTTTAAGCTTAACGATCAAACCATCACTGTCAAAAGCCATAGAGGCAACCTAAAAAAGCAAGTGTCCAGAGAAATAAATATGCTGGCGCTTATCAAAACAGTATATGATAGCCTTATAAGTAATAAAGGATGGGAGGCAGCTTGTCTGAGAGTCCACCACCACCTTATAGCTGGGCAGGTCTTCCATGATGTAAGATGTGATATTTGTAAATTGATCTGTGGTAGGAATGAACCCCTCATGTTCAGCAAAAACACAAGCAAACAATACAGGTGGTTGCCTATAAAAAGTGCATTTGTAAATACATACCATGGCTTTGATCCTTGTGAGTGAAAATAGAATTGTAACTAATACTTTCTGGATAGCCTGAAGCACCAAGTAGCAGGGTCTTCTAGAGCCAGCATCTTGCCCCATGATACAAATAGGTGATTTATTAACTTGGCTTTGAGTGAATGGGCTCTGTACTGAAGCTGTTACCAAGCACATTATTGAACCATGTCTTGCACAACTCACTTCCGCTGCGCTTTGTGTGGCATCGGAGAGTGGTTAGTTAAAGATGGAGTTTCCCAATGGTTATCAGTGCTGGAATTTTGTGAAAAGCGGCATTGACAGCTTTCTATGCCCACCTTAAACAAAATCATCCTTTTGTAATTCAATGGACGATAGGCAGAGACATGTCACATCACCAGAGTCCCATTTTTGCGAAATCTGGCCTTTTATGGGCAGATGATGATTTTGGGCAAACGACTAGGAACATCTAAAAACGCATTGATTTAAAATCCTGCTCATGCTTTCATAACACCTGCCACTTACACTGGAATGATAGGAAATCTCAAATATTTCAGATATTATTTATGATATGATATGATATTACAACAAGTTGGTGTACAATTGGCAATGTTTTCAGTTTTTCATAGATTTTTTTTACTGATTATGATGCTCTTTGATATGTTCAAGATTATCCTTGCTTCTAACAAAATATATTGTAGTAATGCCATATTTGCACACTAAAGGACAGTGGTGTAATCTGAGGCTCCAAGTATTGCCATCATGTATGGGCCATCAGAATAAACCAGGGCATCATTCCCATTAGCTCCATATACAATACTATTCCCATCCACTAAACTGAACAAAAGGATATCTTTAAAATTATCATTTCACCTTATCTTATAGAAGTAGTGTTTGGTGTTGTTCGCTCAAATTTTCTTGAACACCTCATCTCACAACACCACTATCAATAAGATTGTCTCTTGGGACCCATGGCTACACCTGGTATTTCTGCCTAAATTTCTTTTCAACAAATTCTCCATGACCAGAATGAACTTAACCCCATGACTGAGTACTTCTTTGTGCTGCTGTGAACGCAATTCAGTAGTTAAGACCTGGAGATTTAACAAAAGCTACAAAAGGAGCTGTTATTCATGTTATTTCAGTGCTTGGTAAATATATGAATGGACTCCTCCCTGGAGTAACAATTATGACCTGCACTTTGTGTATATATTGACTGATCCGTGAGCCCCCAATGCTCCACAAGAGGAAATTTTACGTTTATTAGCTGTTTAATTAATGGTTTAATTAACGGCTCCTCGACAAATAAATGGGGATGGAATGGTTCACTGTCTATGACGTCTTTTCCTAAACGGACGAGTAGGAGAATATTTTTTCTTTCTTCTGAAAGCTACTGCTGGGAGACTCTGTGCAACCTAAACTATGCATTGCAAGGTAAGAGTGGGTGAGGCTGGGACACCACAGCCGCCATGATAGTGTCATGGCCCACCCCTAACATGAACACCATTTCTGCCTCATAAAAACATTTATATTTTATAGTTAACTATTTTTGATACATAAAATATAAAGACACCTTTGCTAGAAAAGTGAAGAAAAATGAATATTCCTTGATGCAGATGTCTCCTTATGGCAGCGGAATCTCTAGTGATTAGTTTGAGGTGCTCTTTCCACAAAACAAAGGAAAAAAGCTAACTTAGCGGTTAAAATGCCAATGCAGTGGCGGACATTGCGCTTTACAAATACTACCTAACACAGCATAACATGCTGTTCTTCAGAAAAGCATGGGCTCCAAATTTCCAACTTACGGATGTAGTTTTGTTTAATCAAATGCACTTCATTGTATATTAAAGAGACTTCACCTGAGCATTGAAAATCTGGCGTTTTCTTTTGGTAGGTGAAGACCTGCCTATACACACAGACGCACCGTGTGTCGCGCAATGTCTGCTCTGCCTACACGGTCTGCAGGTGAGAGGCTAATATCACATGGTGGAAGATAACATCACCTGGAAAACCCTATGTAGTGTGGGTTTCCAGGTCACGTTTGGAGGCTGGGCGCTGCTGATGTTCATCGAGGGGTGGAAGTGGTCTTGCAAACTCCCTATGACATTAGAAGCAGCCTTGGAGGTTTTAGTTTTGAATGGGAGGGGGTCAGATCTCTGTGCAAAGCCCCACCCCCTATCTATGAATCCGCCCCCTCATGCCTTGTAAAAGTTATGGGCTTATGCCCTGTCCCTCCACAGACTCCTCCCCCTCAAGCCTCCATCTTCTCTCACACAGTGAAATTGATCTGAAAGTTGGCACGGCTGTAAGTGGATTGGATGACTTAGGTCTAGTTGAAAACCCCAAACTCAGCATTTAAGGGTTCCCAATGTAAGCACAGAATGTGGTAGCATTATTTAGATGTGGTCAGAACTCAAGTAATGTACAGCAAGTGTGTACTGCCGTATTTAATGTGCATATATAACTCGCCCTTGGAACTGGGAGCGGTAGGTTACATTTATGAGTAATCTGTGTTTCATCTACTTGATCATCATTAGGGATATACACAGCTTTAGAGCGTTCATACCAAGAAAAGTAAGATAAACTAAAAACAATGGGCCTCATTCTGAGATTGGACCAATACCTCCACCCCAGATTTACCATAAACAATGGCAACTGTAATCCTGAGAGGGGGACAAGGTAATATGTATGGCACCCAGGGGGTAATTCCAATCCCAATTGCCCGAGTTATTCTTAATTTCTTCACAGTATTGGACCCAGATAATATATCTGCTTTTAGCATGTGACGTCTGCAGGCAAAAGCCAGATCTTTGAAGCTACCACAGATCTATTAGTGGCCCTATCGGAATTAAGATTAAGTTAAACTGTGGAACCTCCTGAGGCTCAGCCGGGAGTAGAAACTGATCGTATCACTTGTTTTAATGTATTGCACAGAACTGAATTTTAAAACCACTTACTCGCCTCCTGGCACCAGATCTTCCTGGGCAGGTCACTCCACTACAGCGGATTTAGCGCTGCAAACCGAGTCTTGCTGACGACTACGGCCACCATTCCCCTCGCCAAGCCACGGGACACGCCCACTTGCGAGGCCACGCCCCCCCCGCAACAGGTATAAAGCGCGCTGATTCACGAGCGTCGCTTGTTAAACTGTGGAACCTCCTGAGGCTCAGCCGGGAGTAGAAACTGATCGTATCACTTGTTTTAATATATTGCACAGAACTGAATTTTAAAACCACTTACTCGCCTCCTGGCACCAGATCTTCCTGGGCAGGTCACTCCACTACAGCGGATTTAGCGCTGCAAACCGAGTCTTGCTGACGACTTCGGCCGCCATTCCCCTCGCCAAGCCACGGGACATGCCCACTTGCGAGGCCACGCCCCCCCGCAACAGGTATAAAGCGCGCTGATTCACGAGCGTCGCTTGTTAAACTGTGGAACCTCCTGAGGCTCAGCCGGGAGTAGAAACTGATCGTATCGAAATTGATCGTATCACTGTTTTAATATATTGCACAGAACTGAATTTTAAAACCACTTACTCGCCTCTTGGCACCAGATCTTCCTGGGCAGGTCACTCCACTACAGCGGATTTAGCGCTGCAAACCGAGTCTTGCTGACGACTTCGGCCGCCATTCCCCTCGCCAAGCCACGGGACACGCCCACTTGCGAGGCCACGCCCCCCCGCAACAGGTATAAAGCGCGCTGATTCACGAGCGTCGCTTGTTAAACTGTGGAACCTCCTGAGGCTCAGCCGGGAGTAGAAACTGATCGTATCACTTGTTTTAATATATTGCACAGAACTGAATTTTAAAACCACTTACTCGCCTCCTGGCACCAGATCTTCCTGGGCAGGTCACTCCACTACAGCGGATTTAGCGCTGCAAACCGAGTCTTGCTGATGACTTCGGCCGCCATTCCCCTCGCCAAGCCACGGGACACGCCCACTTGCGAGGCCACGCCCCCCCCGCACTCGTCTCCGTCTCCACTTATAAATATGTGCATCTACCGGAAGCGCAGCGGACGAGTGCAGCGGGCGCGACGTTTGCGCGCCGAAGGCGCGCTCAAGGCAAGCTCGTCTGCGCTCGTCCGCGCCGAGGATGGGCCTAGGGCCACCCCCCCTATATCACCATCTCCAGGGCCCACTCAAAACACGGCGCCACTAATTTACACATTGGCCCAACTCCTAAGCATTAGACCCAGATCGGAGGCAGTCCACACTCTACCTCACTTCAGCTATGCCGATCCTTGTATAGGACCATTCAACTGTCCCACTTGCACTCAGAATATTCCTGCTCCTCCCACAACCCCTTCCCCTCAAATATTAGCAGCACTCATAAATGTACGGTCTCTGCCGAAACACAAATTTGAAATCGCTGATTTCATAGACTCACAGAAACTAGACATATTGTTTGTCACTGAGACATGGGGGAACGAATCATCCGGTCCTGATTTCAGAGAGGCTACGCCTAGCAACTACTGCATCTGCAAATTAGACAGACCGAAAAGGAAAGGGGGTGGAATAGCAATTATATACAAAGACCATCTTAAAATAACTACAACAGAGTTAAACTACACCGAGTGCGAGGCACTCCTCTTTACTATAGGCCTCTCAAGCAGATCATCATTTAAAGGCATATTAATCTACCGCCCTCCAGGATCCAGATCCAAATTCCTCTAGTTTCTAGATAACATCATCGAGGCTTCAGTAGGATCACCACACTTCACCATCTTGGGTGACTTTAATTTTCACCTAGAAGCCTTGGATGATCCTGATACTGTAACTCTAATTAATGACCTAGAGGCAGCTGGTCTCCAACAAATTGTTAAACAGCCCACACACAAAGCGGGGCACACATTGGACGGACTCTTCACTAGTAACTCAAAGATTGCCATCATCAAGGTCATCCCTCTAGTTTGGACAGATCATACGGCCTTATGTTTTTCTATCCCAATTAACTCTAACAAACCCTCGTCCACACCGTCTACACCTACGAATTTTAGAGATTGGAAAAACATTAATCTGGACCTTCTCACGCAGATAATGCGAGACAGCCCAATGCCAAATGAACAGGATCCCATAGCAGCCTCCGCTAATTACCTGAACAATCTAAAGGCAGCCTGCAACAAGCTAGCACCTAGCAAAACCTCTCACCGAACCAGAAAACTCCCTTCCGCACCTTGGTTCACCGAACCACTCCGACTACAGAGACAATACTGCAGGAATCTAGAAAGGCAGTGGCGTCGCCATTTCAATCCCTGTGAAAAAATCGCATATAAAAATGCTTTATCAAACTACAAAAAACTTATAATAGCAGAGAAAACCACTTACTACACCAACCAAATCAATCAGGCCAAAAACAATACAGGTAAACTATTTCAGGTGGTCAGTTACCTATCCAACCCCCTCGCACCTCGCCCAGAAGGATCACAGGCTCTTTCAGATGCCTTGGCCAAATTCTTTGAAGATAAAGTCAGAGCTATTTTCACTACTTTCTCCCCGGACTCGTCACTCACCTCCACTCCGCAATCTACCGCCGAAATTGTCCCAGTTTTTCCAATTTTTGAAGCCACCACGCAAGAACTCATCCAACCTTTAATAGCCCGAACCAAATCGGGTTCACCTTTTGATCCTTGCCCTCCGGGCATTCTTAATCTCATTTCTGAAGCCATTGCCCCGTCACTATCTACCATCTGTAATGCAATGTTTACAACGGGCATCTACCCTTCTGTCTGGAAGGAAGCTACCATTAAACCTCTTTTAAAAAAACCTACCCTAGACCCCCTCCTCCCTGCCAGCTACAGGCCCATCGCATGTCTCCCGTTCCCTGCTAAGATTTTTGAAAAAATCATGAACATCCAGTTGTCAACTTACATACATAACAACAACCTGCAGGACGACACCCAGTTTGGGTTTCGACAGGGCCACGGAACAGAGACTGGGCTCCTAAAAGCAGCGGATGAGATAAGGTCCACTATGGACAACGGAGGCTCAGCGATTCTGATACTCCTAGATCTTTCCGCGGCATTCGACACGGTCGATCATGTCACCTTGATCGACCGTGTCACGGCCATAGGAATAAAAGACAAGGCTAAAGATCTTCTTGCTTCATTTTTGTCTAACCGCCCACAAACAGTGAAGATAGGCAACTATATCTCTCAGACTTTCTCCTTGCCTTGTGGAGTACCGCAGGGATCCTCGCTAAGCCCGACACTCTTCAACATATATGTGTCGGACTTAGCGAGGGTCATAAAATCCCATGGAATCTCACTCACTGACGACACCCAATTGGTGTTGTCTGTGTACAATGACGGCACTTCTGTGGCAGCCAACTTCCAAAATGGAATGAAGGCAATAAGCTCCTGGATGTCATCCAATTGTCTTAAATTGAATTCTGATAAAACAGAAGTGATGACATTCGGGAGACTGCAACCTACTTGGTCCCCACAATGATGGCCATCTCAGATGGGACAACCTCCTGAACCAGTGATCAAGGTGCGAAACCTGGGTGCCATCTTCGATAACAAGATGTCCTTCCAGCAACATGCTAATTCGGTGGTCTCCTCTTCTTTCTACATCCTAAAAAGGATTAAAAAACGAATCCCTTATCTTCCTCCATCTGCAGGCAAAACCTTAGTCAGCACACTAGTCTTCTCCAAAACAGACTATTGTAATGCCCTCCTACTAAATGCACAACAAAAGGTCCTCAATAAATTGCAGACAGTGCAAAATGCAGCAGCCAGGACACTGCTATCCATCCCTAAGTTTGCATCCATCTCCCCTTACATCAAACAGTTACATTGGCTGCCGGTGAGAAGCCGGATCAAATTTAAGGCTTTATGCATAGCATACAAAGCTATCCACAACCAAGGCCCTCTATTCTTAAGACAAGCCTTCCGCCCGCTTGAACACCTTAGAACATTACGCGCATCCACAGCTCATTTACTAAGAGTCCCTCGAACAAGAAGAGCTAATTGGGGAGACAAGCGCTTCTCTGTCGCCACAGTCAAGCTGTGGAACATGCTCCCCCTCTACATTAAATCTGCGCCAACACTGCTCAATTTCAGGAAAAAACGAAAAACTTGGTTGTTCCCAGCCTAAATACTCCCTGATCCATTGGAAGTTCTGCAACTATAGCGCCGAGACACCCTTGGGTATTTGCGCGCTCTAAAAATCGCTCAAATAAAATAACTAAATAAATAAATTAAGAGGCAAGTAATGAAGGCCAAATAGTGATTTTAGAAGACAAAACCGCCTCAAATTTAAACCCCAATACACTATTCTCACAGAGAAGTTAATTGTCCTGCCATGGAGCATGCTTTGGAGCTGTGATTTGCCTGCATCAGGGCTGGACTGGGATCTAAAGCAGCCCAGGCAATTTTCTCGGACCAGCCTCTGGTGAAACACTGCCTGGAGCAGGAGGCTGGCAATGTTTGCTTGTTGCTTTAGTTAGTGGGGCCGATATTGCAGCACTTCTGCAAAACTGGCCCCCAGTAACAAAACCGGCCGCCACTGTTGCAAAACTGGCCCACCCTTCCAGCCTCCCGGGGAAACGCCCGTGGCCTGGTACGGCCATTCCAGCCCAGCATATGATGATCAGCCCCTATAAAATTATATGGCGTATGTTACTTGGCCCTGACTGGTCAAAATAACTATGCACCGTTACATTATGTAATTGTGGCACTTTTTTGACATAAATATGAAAAGGGCTGCTCGTCTCCGCTTTCGCCCAATATGATTTGAGAGTTGTAGGCACCAGGTACCGTGTGCATCACTTTTCAGGGGTGGCTGCTCCATTACCCTCCATTGCTCAGCAGTAGGGTGGGTCTGATGCTACATGGACAATGTCACTCTCTGTAATATTTGAACACAATTTGAAATCTCATTTCAATGCTCAGCAGACGAGGTTCCCAATGAGTCTCATCCGCTGCAGTAAAGCACACTGCATGAATAGGTAAAGTGGTTCTTTAGTCACTATTGATACATATGCATTCTCAAATATGATTTCTAAAGTCCATAAAATGATCTGAAACAGGGTCTAACGGAGACAAAAAGTAGGCCCGTTCACCAAAATAAAAGTGGCCCTCACTATGAACCAGATAGCGAAAAAAATGGTAATATCCAGGAAATCATCAATAAAAAACCGGCCCACATACTGATCTCTCAGACCAGCCCAATGGCCAGTTTAACCCTGATCTGAACTATTGGTCAACAAAACCGGGGAAAATGTAGACAAATGTACAAGCTCCATTCCAGCAGGCCATAGAAGAGTGACAGCATTTTCTCTATTGAGCACCTGGTTGAATGTGGTCCTCAACAGCAGGCTTTGTGTTGGGTTGTCCAACAGGAGCAGGTGCCATTGAAGGCGATGGCTCCCTGTGTGGAGTACCCTATACCACTACTGATTACAGACAGTGCCTTTACCACATACAGGGCTGGCTTATAAGCTATGCCAACCTCGTCAAAGTGGTATTCATTAATGCAAAAACCTTAACCATAATTTATTATCTCATTATTAGAAATGTTAAGTTGATCTGCTGAGCCCTGACCTGTGATCATTTGAAATGCTACCAGCAAGAGGACCTTGTTTGCCAAACGTGCAGTCCATGTGGAAAAGAGGACTCGAAATATACCATGAAAGGATTTCAGCACACAATAATTGTTGTTTCTGTATTAAAATATTGTATGTTCTGAATGATGGAAGTCTACACAGATGTTACCACTGAAACGTTGTTTTTTGTTTACTTTTCTGCTACTTACAAAAATACTTTAAAACCTTTGGATTAACCACTATGCATACGTTCTTTTTTCATGGTTTTCTGTCCCATGTCTTGAAGGTGGTGTGGTGAGTACCTATGTTTTCAGGAGCTTTGGAAAACATACTATCCGAAGGATGCTGAGCACACAGAAGGGCAAGTCAAGAAGCAGTAGCTGTAGCTTAGCTGCATGGACCTCCTCTGTGGACTGAAACATATTAAGAAAATGAAAGACCAGCCATGCATTTAGAAAAGCTGGAACTCCACATCCAAGGGAGGGCTACCATTACACTGAAAGCTCCATCTATCGTTGGGGGAAGTGGCTCAGAGGGCTAATGCATCTACTGCATGCATCCGTGTTTGACTCTATGGTCAAAGATTTGAATCTCTGAAGTCCACAATATGAGTACCACTGAGGTGAGCAACAATCAACATCAATTATCTTCCATTGCTTTCAATTACCCTCTGGGGGTGAATGTGCACACTACAAATACATTTTATGTTATTGCAGATACAATGCAATTACATAAGCAAAGCTGTCTAGATATTGAGCCTACACCCCATTCACTAAGGTATGTGTACAGTAAGCAACTCAAAATAAATCATCTGAGGGTTTCCTAATTGCTCCATAAGCAGCATGCTTGCATGTGAAGGAGTGATCATCTACACTCAGTGTGGCTGACCGTGTTATGTAGAGTGGGCGTGGCATACTCTCCCTCATGCCCAGCGCTAGCCCTGTTCCTTGTGAAGTCAATGGTACATGTTACAAAGTGCACATTAGTGGCAGATGGCTCTCCTAACATATGCACCATTGTCTAGGTACACTTGGGTTATCCACCAGGTCAGCAGAGGCTCTGGCCCCAACTGCCCTGGCAGAGGACTGATCTCCATATCTAGACATCCCCACTTTCCTGTTGGAGGTTTGTGTGATAAAACTGCGTCTGCCATTGCAGCGGATGTGCTTTCATCACTGCTGATTACTGGACGGTGCATGTTTTTATCTATTCAGATTTCATTTATGCTTTTCAGTAGCAAATATCAAAAGGCTATTTCCTGAAAATTAAAATTCTGATGGCTGGCCATAACAAGCACTGAGTTTTCACGATGTGAGTAGGCCTGGGAGGAGTTCACGGAGTTCCGCTATGCAGAACAGCGCAAAATGACCCAAAAACTCTACTGTGTTACGTGACGTTCCACAGGAGGCAGAGTGCTTTAGGTCCCATCATTCATGCTGATTGTTAGTATTTGTCCCGTGCTGGAAAATCATCATGAGCTGCACCATGCGCAGAGCAAGAGGGCGCTGCTTCTTTCTGCAGCTCAAGTAGATGTTCTACTCGAGCTGCAGCTTCCCCAACACGAATGGAAGGTTTCTCAACGTGAGCAGAAGTGGCTTTCTGCGATCACCCGTGTTGAGAAATCTTGCAGGAAGTGGTCTGGAATAAGATTTTCTCGCTCGCACTCGCCAACTTAACGTTGGCAAGCGCGAGCAAGGAAAAAAACTCCACTACACGGAGCAGAGATTTTCAAGACTCTGAGTGCTACATGGAGAGCGCAGTGGGAAAAACTCTGCAAACTCCGCTAGCGGAGCAGAATTTCACACCCAGGCCTAGATGTGTGGAAGGGCCTTGACTGATTTCTGTGCAGAGGCCCACTATGCGGGGCAATATCCCTGGCAGTTGCCCTGCCCCAAATAGGGTGAGGCAGCCATCACTGGGACCTGGAAGCCAGTGACAGGTCATTAAGCAAAGGGTTTCCAGTGACGGAGACAGATGAGGCTAAGCTGGCAGAAGCCCAGCAGTTCCCCCATCTATAAACAGAGTATGGAGACTCAGACGTCGGTGTACGAGGCGCCGGCCATTGCTTGTGCCATCTACCCTGCACCCGCCAACCTCTAAATGCCCACTTAAGTCTTTGTTTTCCTTAATGCACTTTAACAGTAATGGAAGTAGCTATTATTTATCCCATGAGCAACAGTCTATATCTAGTGATAGTGATCATTACAGACACAATAGGCTTTGCTGCAGTTTCATCATTCTGCAGAAAACCACTGCAGATAAAACTGATGCATCACAGGCAGGGAAGCAGAAAGAAGAGGAGAATCGGTGCCGAGGCGCAATGTGGTTATAGCAAATAAACAGAGCAGACATAGACCTGATCAGAGGTCTAAGCCAGACATGCCACCACCACCACTAGCAAAGGGACCTCAGAACTCTTGCTGTTCCTCAAACCTTTGTCACTATTTGTAACCATTTGCCTATTATGATATCTATCTGCAGACCCTATACTTGCCAGCCCACTGTCTAGTCTTTACACCTTAAAGTTTCTTTTTTTATGTAATTGTTGTATTTAACTAATCCTCTCCTTATGTACATTAATTCCAAACTGGTATAAGTATGAAAAGTGTTTAAAGCATGTCTTGCAAAAAAAGGTGCATGGTCCCCATGCATACCTATAATTAAGTTATGGAATGATGCCACTAAATACCACTCTGAAGTGGCTCTTGACTATTCTACAGCATACAACCCTAATTATGAATCTATGGATCTAACATCATAACACTAATACCATTACACATTAATAGTAACTACCAAACTGAAGGAACAGCTGGTCACAAAGGTGCTAGGTTGTGGTGAGATTTAACATAAATGTGTATGTATATATATGTGTATGTATGTATGGATACATGTTTGTAGTGGCATTGATCAAGTGTGAAGCTAGCCATAAATAACAGAGCACTACACAGCAGGGTGATAATGATATACGAAAGGAGAGTCAGTTAGAAGATAGGGTAGAGGAACGACAGATAGGGAACAGGAGGAACACAAAACTCTAGGGGGATGTATATCAAATATCATACAACTCAGCAAGCCACCTTGCTACACTGCATGAAAGAGAGAGGGCAGGAATACGCCGTATTTAACATTATAAACTGCATTCCTCCTCTCTGCCTGTGCTGACGTACAATGTACTGTCTCATGCCAATGCAGGCACCCTTGCATAATTGTGCATGGGTGCCTGCGTTGCAAACATGATTGCCTTTGTCAGGAAGGGACACCTTCTCTCACAACAAATCCAAATCCCATCACTGCGAACGATAAACTCAACAAATGGCTTGAATCTTCACCAGACACCGTGCTCCCAAAACCATGGGCTATTAATAAGATAGGAGCCAATAGAACAGCTTGGTATTCTCCAAAGCTACGTGAGATCAAGCAAGCTTGTAAATGACTGGAGAGAAGATGGAGAAAATACTTTTACGCAATTAGCAAAATTAAATGCAGGGAGGCAATAAAACTGTATAAGGAAGAAATTAGATGTGCTCAGGCTCTTTATTACGCAGAAAGAATTACTTCAGCCTCCAATTCCCCGCGCAAAATATTTCGCATTGCGAAATCTCTCCTCAAACCTCCCTCTCCTCCTACTGTATCTGATGATATATCATCTCATTGTAACGAAATGGAAACATTCTTTTTTAATAAAATACAAGATATTTATTCCTCTTTTCCCCGGGCCATAGTACAACAATACAACAAATATATTACCTGTGGTCAACGGGCCTCAAATTAAAGATTGTTCCTTAGCGGAAATTCCTCCTCTGAACTAGACCTCTTTGCAAGGTATTTTCAACCAATTGAAATCTGGCTCCCCTAGAGACTTGGTTCCCCCTACTATTTTAAACCAAGTCATTGATACTGTATCTCCAGTTATCACCTGATCAACGTCACATTTTTTATGGGACTTGTCCCCCCTTCGTGTAAGCGGGCAATGGTTAAAGCTCTTTTAAAGAACCAGACCTGGACACAGAGGTGTTAGTGGATTACCGTCCCATCTCTTTACTGCCAGGAATCAGGAAAATTGCTGAAAAACATGTTAAGTCTGTTCTCTCTGCATTTTTGGAGAGTAATAATTGTCTCCATTCCTCACAAACTGGATTTAGACCTCAACAAGGCACGGAGACTGCCCTTCTGGCAGTAGTAGAAGAAGCAAGAACATATTTAGATGATGGAGGCTGTGCTGCTATTGTTCTCTTAGATCTCAGCGCCAGTGGCGTAACGAAAGTTCAAGGGCCCCCCCCTGCAATGTACACAGAGGGGCCCCCGACATTGTCAACCATCAGCTGCTCATACAAAGACTCATGGAGGTAAGAGTGGCGGGGATAGCTCTTAAGTGGCAGCAATCCTTTTTGGAGGACAGATCATTCAAGGTGTTTGAAGATGAAATTACCTCCGAATCTATGCCACTTAGATGTGGGGTTCCGCAGGGATCATCCCTGAGTCCCACTCTATTTAATGTGTACATGGACCCCCTGGCAGAGGCAGTGAAGCCGTTCGGTATCCAGATTGTCACCTATGCCAACGACATGCAACTGATTGTCTCATACAACCAGCTTGACAAAACTGGGCCTGATCTAGCTGCGGCGTCTAGAAAAGGTGTCAATCTGGATGGTAGGCTCGTACCTGAAACTCAACGGCCCAAGACGGAGCTGATGCTCCTAGGTAAATCTCCCTTTCTGAACGTAAGCCTGCCCTGGCCCAGCTGTTTTGGTCCAAACCCCCCCCCCCCTAAAGAACAGATCAAAAGCCTGGGCGTATGGCTTGACCACAATCTTGATTTTAGGGAGCAAGCATGGAAGGTGGTAGGTAGCTGTCAAGGGATTCTCAGGACGATTCGGAAAATCCTCCCTCTGCCGCCTTTTCATGCCAGAAGACTGATGGTTCAAGAATTGATTTTTTCCCTTCTTGATTATGCTAATGCCCTTTACCTGGGAGCCCCTTGTCTCACCACCCAAAAATTGCAGACTGTGCAAAACTGCGCAGCACACTTGCTCCTGAACATCCCCATTCGTCAATCAGCAGTGTCCTCCATTGCCACCCTTCACTAGCTCCCCATTCAGGAGAGAGTCCAGTTTAAGGCTTTGTGCATAGCACACAAGGCAATGTCAGCTAATGGACCGCCTATCATTCATTCCATCATCTCGCCCTACCTTCCTAATATGGCTCTGCGTTTGGATAGTAAACATCTGGTGGAAGTCCCTAAAATAAAAAGACCACGAAGTGGAGGGCGTCTCTTCTCTTATAATGTCGTCATGTTGTGGAACCGTCTCCCCCTCCATATTCGTCTTGAAACCATCCATCTGGCCTTTCGAAAACTCATAAAAACCTTTCTGTTCCCCTAAATAATGTTACGGAGTTCGTGATTGGACTGCTTCCAGCGCTGGGATGTCTCCGGGTAACCACGCGCTCGAGAAATCCTGATTCAACAACAATCCTCTGAGGCTTTTTCCACTTTCTATGTGTGCTGCAAAATACAACACTCATAGAAATAGGAAAAACTAGGAGAAATAAACACATTTCTCCTCGTTACGCCCCCCCAGGGGAGGCGTAGCATTTTGAGGCATTCCCAGGTTTACCACTAATGGTAAATCTGGGAATGCGCCAACATAAATGGGTGGGTGCTTGGGAACACCCACGCTCCACCCATGTAATGCCTCCCTGAGGTAGAGTAATGGAAGGCAGTGACTTGCGCTGCCTTGTGTTACTCCACATTTACCAAACCACGTAGGGCTACTGAAGGTGGCCCTGTGTGGCTTGGTAAATACCATTCTAAGTCTTGTGTCGCCCTTGCTCCCCCTTATGTGGCACAAGAATGTATGACGGAATTCTGCATGCGTTTTTCACGCATGCCTTAGGAAGTCCATCATTTGAATGAATGCGTCTTTAGCACGCATTTGTTCTGCACGCAAGTCGTTTTAATGACTTGCCTTAGGGGGCGCTTGATATTGGAATAGTGTAATTTACTATATTAACTCCAGTCTGTGAACAGTAGGGACGGTGTTGGACTTTAATTCCAACATCAACCCGCCATTGCGCCCTCTAACGCGAGTCGTTGCAACGACTTGCGTGCAGGACGACTGCTTGCTAAAGACACATTCATTCTGCTGCTGGCGCTGTGAAGGCACAGCGTGATTGGGGTTTCGTCCTCGAGGATGCTTCCTTGGAACAAGGGTGATCCACATACATTATAAATATGGACCATGATATGGAGGCTTTTCTTCGGAGGCGATCCCGCAGTTATGAGATGTGGCTGCACCATTCTGTCATGTGATGCAAATGAAATAAAATTGTATAGGAAATTCAAGCAAGCTCTTGTTTACAGCACTGATATTGCACTTTGGAGTCACAAATACATACGTCAAGTAAGTCATCAATTTATGCATTGTTCTCACTCGCTTGTTTTCCAGCTCCTGGATCTTGCCTTTTCATTAAAAACAATAGTCGAAGGCAGCTTGCTATCGAAACCTTTGTCATTTGAGCTACATGCTTTTTAAAAAGACATTTTCCATGTTAAGTTAACAAAAATAATATATTAATGTTGCAAGATGGAGGTATTTCCCCTTTTACAGACGTTCCTACCCCTCCAAAGTAGTTATTCATTGCGTGATGGATTGAAAAAAGAACATGTTGTTCATCTGAAGTCAGACGTCATTTTAGTCATGCATTTGAAGAAGTGCATTAACAAAGTGTACTGAAAATGCAACAATGGTGAATAATAAGACACTGTTACTTAGCAGCCTTCTGGAAAAGAGGGGAGCAGCAATGGTTGAATAGGTCATGGAGAAAGACCGCAATGTCGCTGCACCAAGATTAGACACCCATGAGGATACACCTGTCACCTTTTGGTTTTCATTCGTGGTGGTCTCCCATAACCCCAGACTTCCAACGTGTTCCATTGTCTATCACAGTGGAGTACTGGCCTTGCCACATCTCAACAATGGCCCATTAAACAAATATAACTCGCCACACAGTGTTTCACCAATATACCACTCATACCTAAGTAAATGCACTTTAAGGTGCACAGTTCTCCCAAATCTCCCCGCCCTCAGTCAACAACACTGATAAGAGTGTGGCCATTTGCTAGGATGGCCTAGTAAGTACCAAACAAGCCAGAAACATTTTAAAATCAATATATGGATGGAGGAGTCAATTGGGCTCAAGGAGGAAAACCTTTTACTGAGCTCTCATTGAGCATCACCTGCAGAGCTGCTCTCAGGCACGGCTCCTCCGTAATGGCGGAAGAGTGCTGCCCACTGCTCAGAGTCAGCAGAAGATAAATATAATGATAATAAAACAAAGTTATTATCATTTTATTGATCACTGACTGAGCCGATGGAGTCTAGGGTGGGGGGGATGGGCCACAGCAGGGAGGAGGAAGAGTGGTGGGCACTGAAAGAGTGCATGTTGGTTTGGCCGGCTGTCTTAGGACGGCCAAACCGACATGCGCATTTATATTTCTCCAACCCAGCTGTAGTGCACAGCCAGTGGAGAAAAGGCACAGGCTCCCTGTGCCTGAATGAGCATCAGACCAGCCCGCTCTTTCTAATCTCGGCGCTTCTCTCATGCTAGGAATAGCATGAGGGCAGCGCCTGGATTGGGTGGGGAGGCGGTGCTTTGTGGCTCATGGACTGCCGTTAGGAGAGGAGCACCAAGGCAGACGTCATTGTCACCGACAGGTAAGTTTTATTTATTTTTATTCCCTAACCCCCCCTGCCCCGCCCCGACCACTTTAGATTGGTTGCAACAACCACTGTGCTCCCACCATATAAGGGTATCTAGGAGACTTTCAACTGTCGAAGTGGAGAGAGAAAGCATTAGGATGCTCAAGGTACCTTTTATCATGATAAGGGGATTGCTCTGAGGTGGTAAAAGGATGAGTGTCTTAAAAGTCCGGCACAAGAGTGAAGGCAAAGACATCAGTCTGTGTCCTATGTTGAGGGGAGTGTTGCCTTTCTGTGACCAAGGCTTGGTAACAGGAGGTTGGGCCATCAATTTATTGAGAGCGCAGAATGGCACAATTAGAATTGAATGAGTGTGGCTTTGTGAATTAGGTCCAGGATAATCTCATCAAAGGTACAAAATCAGGTGCGCAAGAAAGAGACAGTGGCGGTAATCCACTGAAAATGTTTTCTGGTTGCCACGAGGAGCCTGCTGAGACACTATCAGAGCCTTATAACATAATTCACTTGTAAGAGCGAATGAAAGTGGTTCTGGTTGAAGTAGTGAAAAAGTGAGTGTATTAATAGTTGAACTACTTAAAAGGGATTTGAATGCAAGGACCTTACGGAGCGTGACGGGATAAGTTCTCTCACATCCCAGAAAGTACACAATGTAAGGGCGTTGAAGTGCATAAACTGTAGGACCATACCATCAGCTTGGGATAGAGGGTAATTCATGAGTCTTTTGTACAATCGCAATAAAGTTCACTGTTATCTTTAAAGTTCTAAACAAAAATAGGGATTGTACAGAAAGCAATATTGTCAGATTTTACCGGAATTTTATAGAGACCTTGACCCTCACTGCATAGACCACAAATCCCAAATAAGTTAACATTACTACGACTACTAAAATAGGTATCAAAAGATGAGATCTTAGGGCCATGGTTAGGGGGCAGGTGGTCCGAATGACCACTGTTGCTTTCTGGTGGTCTTCCCGCCCACCTCATTGGCAATCCGACTGCCAGATTCTGAAGCAGATGGGAGGACCACAGTGTGACCTCTGTCGACATTGGTGACACCGCCATGGCGGTGGGAGGGAGGGGAGCGGTGAATGATGGCAGTGCAGGGATTTTTACTGCCTCCCATATCACGACTTGACTTGGACTCCACCATGCCCGAGTCAGAGGTAAGGCGATAAAAATGGGCAAATGATGATTTAAGGGCATATGTGCCCTCATGTCATAAAATTGGTGCATATTGGAAGCACGCCAATGCTGTTTTGTCGGATGGTGCTGTGTTTATAGCAGGCATTTTAGTTTTTAAAAACACACCAACAACTTGGAGGACAACCATGAGCACAGTCTGGATCTGTCAAGCAGTGCGCTTTGTGGCCTGCATTGCACTTCAGCTTCATTCTCCGGCGTGCAACTGCCAGCCCCATGGTAATGTCTAAATATGGCAGGTAGGAAAGCCGGCTGCTCGGCGGAGTACCCGGTCCCGCCTACACAGCGGGCTGGCCGTTGCACCGACAAAGTAATAATCAGGCCCTCAATTATAAGCGAAAGTAGCAAACCCGAACCTTGACTGCTTCGGGATAATCTGCTCTGTCAAAATAAAGATCTTTGGGGGGGTGGCCAACTGCAGAGGAAGAGGACCGCACATTAGCATGGCAATGGCACAACACGCCCAGCAAGTTCGAAAATCCGTTCAATGATCCGTTAATAAGAGCTGCAATCATCCACGTCAGAGTCTGTGAGCACCAGGAGGACCCCTAAACAAGTGCCGTCCAGTAGCGCTGCCTGAAACGATGGCACCGAGGCGGCCCTGAGAGACGCGGCCATAGGGGGGACACCACCCGCAACGAAGTGGAGTTCAGCAGAGGCAGAAGGGATCACGGTCAACTCCGGCAGCGGCGCAAAATGAACGTGGCTGCGATAACCGCATGGGAAGGTGAGCGTGAGCCGCAAATTTGCAGGCGGGCAGCCGGTGGAAGCGTGGAGAGCCGTCGGGCCTAAGTGGCGCAGATCCTGCCCGTGCAGCCAGATAACGTCTGGTCACACCAAGCTGTGTGCAAGGGGACCTGGAATAACACAGCGGCCACCCGCGAGACGCGGCCGGCCCAAGAGCACAACGCAGGCCTTTGAGGCCTAGTGGGAAAAAACAGACCGGGAACTAAATTATGGATCCGCTGCTGGGTCAAAGAAGCAACCGTGAAGCCGCAACAACATGGGGGAGGTGACAGCCCTCGGCTATGAGAAAGGCACGCAAAGGGGCAGAGACCAGAATTACACAGACTTGGCTGACGAAACCCGACAGGCCTAGGCCCCAGAGTATTGGCGGAGAGTAGCCAGTCAAGTCCGATCACCCAGACTAATTCTACGCACCCAAAAAGAGCAGCAATGACCGGAGGGAGAAGTGGCAGAGTAACGATGCAAGCAAAACTTGATAAGTATGCATGGCAAAAGGGAGCTGACACAAAAGAAAAATCATCTGAAGGTGCACACGATACAACGCACTCAACCGAGGGGCAATCGGATCTGACACCACAAGACATAATGTCGGCCATTACTACGGTCCGAACCTCCCTGGAATCCAGGATGGACACAATCTCAACTGAAGTTTCCCTGATTTGGGCAGATATCCGCAACATGAATGCCAGGATTAAGGAAGCAGAAGCCACATCCAACTCATTAACCAAGGACTCCGTCCAGCACAAAAAACAGGTCAAAGACCTCCAGGCCAGCTACAACAAGATGGAAATCCAGCTGGATGATTACTATGACAGGGCCCAACGCAACAACATGTGAATTTTAGGCGTACCTGAGCAAGCAGAAGGACAGGCGACAGACTTGTTCATAGAAGAGCTCATAACTAAGCATTTGCAATACAAAGGCCTGTCCAAATACTTCTCGATCTGTACTAAGAAGATGGATCGTGGAAGAAAATGCACAAACGAACAATCCTGATATTGCGAGGACTGATATGCAAGTATAATAAAGGGACTTGTCCCTGCTAGTTTAGATTGCCTAACCAGGCTCTGGAACAGATGGACGCTGGGGGTGGGGTTTGATCACACAACACACCATTCCTAGGGTGGGCGATAGGCTCTCTGCATAGTTGGGTTGGCGGGAGGTTCAATTCCTGTCATGCAAGGAAGCAGGGTGGGGACGGATAGGGCATGTTGGGGCGGTATTCAGTTAGTCCACAGTTCAGTCAATATGGTGGGGAAGGCGGGACTCACAGCAATAAGCCTGCAAGTGTTAAACAAAGGGTAGGAAACTCGTCCCGGAGTCGAAGCAAAATAGACAGCACAAGCATATCACGCAATGCAGTTGTTCTCACCTCATGCAGGAAAGATGACACTTAACCAGAAGGGAAGGTCCATCTGATTCCTCACATGGAACATCAACGGACTTGGGGACAAATTAAAAAGAGGGATTGTTCTTCAATACGTAAAGCGACAGGTGCCTGAGATCGTCCTATTACAGGAAACCCACCGGGTAGGCAATACCTGAAAAACATTAGACAGATGGGGATATAAACTTTCAATCCACTCGGGATTCACCTCTGGCTCTAGAGGGACCGGTATACTTATCCGGAAAAACTGCCACTACATAATACACAAAACATGGACAGATGCACAGGGTAGATTCACAGCAACAGCAGGAACATGGGAAGACAACACTGGTATATATCGGCAGACTGATATTAGACTGATATTAGCCCTCCCGGCTGGTATTCTGGTGTTGGGAGGAGACTTTAATCTAACAGCAAACGAGCAAGTCAACCGTCGCCCCCCTCGAGGGGAGAAAAATGACACATCGCACTGTCAGACTTTTTATTGGCTTTTGGTCTCGCAAATATCTGGAGGCACTTCAACCCACACACACCAATATACATTCCATTTGGGGGCTTATGGTAGCCAGTCCCGGATTGACTACCTACCGATACACACAGAGGACACCCCAACTTTACAGAGGCAAGGGGCTTAGCGAGGGGTATCTCTGCTCACTCCCCTGTTGTCACTCAAATAATAACGCATCCAAACACAGGACGCACAGCTCTTATGATCAATCCATGGTGTCTGAAAATCCCGCATGTAAAAACAACTAATAAAAGACACTGACTGTTATTTTAATGAAAACACAGGCACAGTGCAGTCGTCACAGACTCTGTGGAGTGCATTCGGGGCAGTGATCCAGGGCTGAGCTCTCACTCTAACGATTGGCCACAAAAAAGAGTTAAGGGCACGCATAGAGACTCTAGAGAGGGACATCCTGGAAGAAGACGTAAAGGTAGCAAACACAGATGACAAATTAGCTAGGCACACCCTTAACATGAAAAGACTTGACTACACGCAACAGTTAATGGAGGCCACCAGATCCAGCATAAAATATATGAGCTAGGTGACAAAACTGGCAAATTGTTGGCCTGGCTGAAAAAACGGGACTGGGCCCATAGATGGGTCCCCGTATTATGAGGAGATAAGGGAGAAGTACTGAGAGATCCACAGGAGATTACAGAGGTTTTTGCCTCTTATTTCGCCCATATATATGCATCCGTAACTACAACTACACCCAAGGACTCTAGAGATCTACTGGCCACCATCCCAGTCACCTCCTTGGCCACGGAGGACCGAAAATACGCAGAGCGGAACCTTACTGAGGAGGAGATAGCGATGGCCACACAAGGTATAAAGTCAGGGAAAGCAATGGCACCTAACGGGATCCCCATTGATTTGCTAAAATTGACGGCCTCTAAGATAACACTGGACCAAGAAAGTTTTCAGAGGGATTCCCTGCCAGGAGATCTAAGTTCAGCCTCAATATTTGTGATCCACATGCAGGGTAAGCCAGCGGAGGTGTGTGGCTCCTACCGACCGACCTCTCTGCTCAATGCAGAAACAAAGCACTGGCCAATCGACCAATCTCTATCATTAGCAAACTTGTACACCCGTACCAGTCAAGCTTTATGCCTGGACGTAAAACTGCCCTTAAACTCCGCTGGCTGCACGGAGCACTGGGAAGGAAGGACACAATCCAGGAAGCTGCTTTCACTAGTTACTAAAATGGCGTTCAACACAATCAAATTGCCCTATCTAGTTGCGATATGGGAACGCATGGGCTTCGGCCCTAAGTACATCGACTGGATCAAACATTTATATACCGATCCGACAGCACATGTAATTGTCAATCGCCACACATCCCGGCAATTTCAATTGGGGAGAGGTACCCGACAGGGTTGCCCCCGTCATGACTCATATTTGAATTGATGATCGAACCATTGGCAACATGGTTGAGAGGGAACCCCATGATTAGAGGGCTGAAATGGACAGAACAGCATGAAGACAGACTCTCTTTATATGCCGATGATATACTGTTATATGTGGCGGCCCCAGCAACTTAGATCCACAGGATCCAGCACATATTGTGATCTTTGGTAAACACTCAGGCTATAATATAAATTGGGCAAAATCCACACTGTATATGATTTGGGAGCCCGCGCCCCGAATACCGTTAAACCACAAAATTACGGTTTGCGGAGACGGGATTCAAATATCTTGGAATCTTTATAACACCTGACCCACTCCTCTTCTACAACGCTAATCTCCAGGGCCCACTGAAATGGTTAAGCAAAGACGTGCAACACTGGCGAGCTCTTCCTCTCATCCTTTTGGGCAGAGCGGCACTGTTCAAAATGTTGGCCCTTCCCTGGTGTCTTTACGTGCTACAAAACACCCCCTTCAGGGTCCCAAACACATACTTTAATAGCACAGAGAGCGCGGTACGGACCCTATTATGGGGTGGGAGTAACCCACTTATAGCTATACCAAAACTGATGAGACGGTGGTATGATGGGGGGATCTCCCTGTCCAATATTAAACAATATTACTGGGCTTCCCAGCTAGCAGTAATTAACCAATGGATCTATGACCCGCAACTAACACCAGCCTATGAAATGGACAAATGGTTAATGAACCCGGGAGGCTACCAAAGAGCTCTCTACAAAGACCCTAACTGCCAGCGGCTCACAGGGCCCACGGCCCACACCATAGCAATATGGCACCAAGCTTTCAAGAGATTTGGTGACACAAAAAAATAACAAAAGCAACACCTTTATGGGAATCAGAGCAGCTGGGTACACTAAGTAACTGTCTCAGGTTCGACAGATGGGACATGATTGGCATCTCGTCCGTTGGGGATCTGTGGAAAAGACAAGGTGTGGTTCCGTTTAGTGAGTTACCAGCAGAGTACCAACCTGCAAGTACAGAGACCTACAGATACCTACAAATAAGTCACGCCATAAAGTCTGTGGTCCCAAATGGGGTGGCTCTGCCTGAGGCATCCCTGCTGGGGGACGGGCTCCTCGCAGACCCAATGACTAGTAAAGCAATATCCCTGACCTACCAAAAAACTGATAAATAATGTAAATGTGAATGTAGTGCATTTATATAGCGCTCCGTACACCCCCGAAAGGGTCTCTCAGGCGCTGTGTACATACCGCTGTGGAACCCTTCTTGGCCTTTCCCTGTGAAGTGCCCAATCCTGGGCACCCCCAAGGTGAGGCTAGGCATCCTAACACTTTTGGGGCCGTTGTGGAGATTAAGCAAGTTATTGCCCAGAGTTGCAGAGTGGGACCCATGATTAGAATAGGGACCGTGGCGAGAATTATCGGGTCCGGGGAAATTGAGTCCAAGAACCGCCGAGGCGGGAATTGAACCCTGGTCCGGGCCAGACCTCTGCATCACGGTCTGCCGCTCTAACCATTGAGCCACACTTAAATAATAGACCAGATCCACTCATGCGCCTTAGGCAACAATGAGAGGCAGACATACGGAGTTTAGAAGATGACAAATGACAGGATGCCCTATCATCCCCGCGAGAGGTAGCTATACCAATGAGGTTGAGGCTTATTCAACTTAAAATCCTGCATAGGACATATTTCTCGGGGGGAGGATCCTTTTCATGATTGGGAGGAGGTCAGACCCAGAGTGTCTAAGGCACTGTGCCCAAGAGGGAACGTTCTTTCATGCGCTGTGGGAGTGCCCCGCAATTAAACCCTACTGCAAAGGAGATTCCCGGCTCCGCAAGACTTTGCCTGCTTAACGTATGGGAGGCTACTGATTTAAACACACTGAACAATCCTGGGTCTCCTGGGACTGGTCCTGGTCAAAAGAAACATCGCCCAAAAATGGGGAGCAGGAGACGCACCTACACTGAGGGGATGGGAAATAGACATGGACAGATCCATGATTGCAGAATAAGAGGTGTTCAAGAACAGAGGCTGCCCAAAGAAATGGGATCTAAAATGGGCAAATTGGAATGTAACCAGGGGTGGATTGTGTGTCTCCCCCACTGATGAACTACGACGCGGAAGGAAGGGGATCGACCTACTGCAATTGTGAGTGCGAGATGTGCATACTATAAACAACAAGCTGGGATTCAATGTGACACTGAATGTAATCCATGCTCTCTGTAAATCTGGAGCTGTACCGCTCAACCTACTGTATGACTGACGTTTGTTCAAATAAAAAGTGTTTAAAAAAATAAATATCTTTGTATAAGATTGTACATGTACTGTACATGTGATTCACGACATGTCTCACCTCGCTGTAGCGCTCAAAACTATGAACTTGCTAATCTGTTCTATTGTGGATATATCTATAAGCATTAACTAAAAGAGTGATTAAAATAACAAAAAACAATATGCCTCCCAAAAGGTACAACACTTTTACACCTTACTACAATCTCTGCAAAATTGACTTTCTCTTCCAAACTGCATTTGGGGCTACGGATAGATGCTTCTATGGAAACATCCATAGCTCGCAGCTGTCTGGAGTCCAAGTGACAGTGGCTTTGTTACGATCATGACCTCTTCAAGTTAAATCAGTCCACTGAGAACCATGAACATTTAAAATAGTGAAAAGATCATAGTCAAAGGAAAGAGCTGTAGACTCAGCCTCTTTGTGCACAATTAGGTGCCGATTCCGATCCTGTAAAACCCGGGTACAAATGGTCATATGGAGCGTTTTCTCCGTACGACTCAAACACGGGAATTCCACCGTACATACCAGCAAGTACGATTCGTACAGAAATACCATTTCCGTACAAATCGTAAAAAACACCGTGCGGCTAAAAAATACATACAATTCCGATCCTGGACAGCGCGTACGCGACATCCGCACGGAGTCAGGCAGCGTTTTACGGACCAGCAAGTACGATTCGTACCCACAGCACTACGCACGGCTATATTTTTACGGGAGCCAAAAAGTGCTGGAAAAGCTAAGTACGCTGCGATACACGAGGAAAAGGGGGCCCGGTACGCACCGTACCCCCAGACCCGTATGTACGCGCCGTACCCCCAGCCCCGTATGTACGTGCCGTACCCCCATCCCCGTATGTTCGTGCCATACCCCCAGCCCCCCATATGTATGTGCTGTACCCCCAGCCCCCCGTATGTACGCGCCGTACCCCCATCCCCCCCGTATGTACGTGCCGTACCCCAAGCCTCCCCGTATGTACACGCCGTACCTCCAGCCCCCCGTATGTACACGCCGTACCCCCACCCCCGTATGTACTCGCCGTACCCCCAGCCCCCCGTAAGTACGTGCCGTACCCCCAGCGCTACAAGCGCTGGGGGTACGGCGTGTACATACGGGGGGCTGGGGGTATGGCACGTACATACGGGGGTGGGGGTACGGTGTGTACATACTGGGGGCTAGGGGTACGGCGCGTACATACGGGGGCTGGGGGTACGGCGCATACATACCGGGGGGCTGGGGGTACGGCGCGTACATACGGGGGTGGGGGGTATGGAGCGGACGTACGCGGGAGGGGTGGGAGGCTGGGGGGGCCATACGACTCGTACCCCAGGCACAAGTGTACCCGGGGTAGGGGTCGTGCAAAGTTTGCTCCGTACAGGACGTTTTCCATATGCTTGTGTATTTGGGACGCTGGTACGGATCGGACTTCAGTTTTACGACTCGTACGTAAAACTGTCCGGGGACGTCTCATAGACTTTTCCCGAGGTCATTCGTATGTATTTTTCACGTACGAATCGTACTTCGCCGTTTGTACGGGACTTGTACGATTCGCACGTAAAAAAATTCGGATACGAGTCGGATGGTAAAGTTTTTTTAACGGATCGGAATCAGCAGCTTAATTGGTAATCAGGCCACAGGTGCCAGCAGTCTGACAGTCATCCCAACCTACTTATACGACGACCTAACCCTGGCTCTAACACACATTCCTGATTGACTAATATCGCCGAAGAATCTATCAATTTCACCTGTATGAAACCACTTTGGAGTCAGCCAAACTTTGTCAACCCAACGTTTTACCACAATATTGCTGAAAGAATATCACCCAACTTAAATATGGTGTCCTAAATATCCTTTATAAAAAGATGATTTCACTGCAGTTACTAATAGAAAACGAAGACACAAAAAGATGATATTTTTATAATCAATACTAGGGGCACACGCTTTCCGTCGGACAATATTTCTGGACAAAATATTTTGACATACAACCGCTCAACTGTGCCTCAATAAGCAGCCAGATCACTATTTCACAACAGGTGGACCCCAGCTCCTTAAAAAATTGATATATCAATAAGAATTAACTCAAAGAGTGATTAAAATAACAAAAAACAATATGCCTCCCAAAAGGTACAACACTTTTACACCTTACTACAATCTCTGCAAAATTGACTTTCTCTTTCAAACTGCATTCGGGGCTACGGATAGATGCTTCTATGGAAACATCCATAGCTCCCAGCTGTCTGGAGTCTAAGTGACAGTGGCTTTGTTACGATCATGACCTCTTCAAGTTAAATCAGTCCACTGAGAACCATGAACATTTAAAATAGTGAAAAGATCATAGTCAAAGGAAAGAGCTGTAGACTAAGGTGCCGATCACGATCCGGTAAAAAAATTCCCCGTGCGACTCGTATCCGGTCTTTTCACCGTACGAATCGTACAAGTGCCGTACGAACTGGCAATCACGATTCGCATGGGAAAAAGACCATACGAATCGCATTGGGAATAATTCCCCACACGTCCTCGGGTCGGAAAAAGTGTCCGACACGTCCTCGTACGATTTACCGTGCAAACGTGAAAAGCGAAGTCCGACCGGGGAATCACGATCCGTCCCGGGCGTCCGAATGTACAACCGTATGGTTAAAAGACCGTCCGCACCGAACTCCTATAACAACCATGGAGACGTCCAAACAGGTGCCCGGTACGTGCCGTACCCCCCCCAGCCCCCGCATGTACGCGCCGTACCCCCCCCCGCATGTACGCGCCGTACCCCCGCCAGCCCCCGCATGTACGCACCGTACCCCCCCCAGCCCCCGCATGTACGTGTCGAACCCCCCGTGTATGTACACCCGAGTACGTGTCGAACCCCCCGTGTATGTACACCCGAGTACGTGTCGAACCCCCCCGTGTATGTACACCCCGTGTATGTGCGTACCCCCAGCGCTGGGGGTACGCACCGTACATACACGGGTGGGGGTACGACTCGAACGTACTCGGGTGTACATACACGGGGGGTTCGACACGTACTCGGGTGTACATACACGGGGGGGGTACGACACGTACTCGGGTGTACATACACGGGTGGGGGTACGACTCGAACGTACTCGGGTGTACATACACGGGGGGTTCGACACGTACTCGGGTGTACATACACGGGTGGGGGTACGACACGTACTCGGGTGTACATACACGGGTGGGGGTACGACTCGAACGTACTAGGGTGTACATACGCGGGGGGGTTCGACACGTACTCGGGTGTACATACACGGGTGGGGGTACGACTCGAACGTACTCGGGTGTACATACACGGGGGGGTTCGACACGTACTCGGGTGTACATACACGGGGGGTTCGACACGTACTCGGGTGTACATACGCGGGGGGTTCGACACGTACTCGGTGTACATACACGGGGGGGTTCGACACGTACTCGGGTGTACATACACGGGTGGGGGTACGACACGTACTCGGGTGTACATACACGGGTGGGGGTACGACTCGAACGTACTCGGGTGTACATACACGGGGGGGTTCGACACGTACTCGGGTGTACATACACGGGGGGTTCGACACGTACTCGGGTGTACATACACGGGGGGGTTCGACACGTACATGCGGGGGCTGGGGGGGGTACGGCGCGTACATGCGGGGGCAGGGGGGGGTACGGCGCGTACATGCGGGGGCTGGGGGGGGTACGGCGCGTACATGCGGGGGCTGGGGGGGGGTACGGCGCTTACCGGGCCACCTACTCTGGTCGTTTCGTGCCGTACTTTGCATTTGCGGCACTTTTTGGGTGCCGTGAAAATATTGCCGTCCGGACTGCTGTCGGTTCGAATCGTAATTCCTGGGTCGTGAAATGCTGCCTAGAAGCGTCCCGACGTCACGTCGCAGCATTCCCGGATCACATTCGTATGCATATTTTTGTCGGTCGGTGTTTTTTACGATTCGTACGGAAATGGTGTTTCCGTGCGAATCGTAATTCCATGTTTGTAATGTTTTACAACCGGGTACGAGTCGGACGGAGAATAAGCTCCGACCGACGGTTCGTACCCGGTTTTTACCGGATCGTAATCGGCACCTAAGCCTATTTGTGCACAATTAGGTGCCGATTCCAATCCTGTAAAACCCGGGTACAAATGGTCGTACGGAGCGTTTTCTCCGGACGACTCGTACCCGGGAATTCCACCGTACAAACCAGCAAGTACGATTCGTACAGAAATACCATTTCCGTACGAATCGTAAAAAACACCGTGCGGCTAAAAAATACATCCAATTCCGATCCTGGACAGTGCGTATGCGACGTCCGCACGGAGTCAGGCAGCGTTTTACGGACCAGCAAGTACGATTTGTACCCACAGCACTTCGTACGGCTATATTTTTACGGGAGCCAAAAAGTGCTGGAAAAGCTAAGTACGCCGCGATGCACGAGGAAAAGGGGGCCCGGTACGCGCCGTACCCCCAGCCCCGTATGTACGTGCCGTACCCCCAGCCCCCATATGTACGTGCTGTACCCCCAGCCCCCCCGTATGTACGCGCCGTACCCCCAGGCCCCCCGTATGTACGCGCCGTACCCCCACCACCGTATGTACGTGCCGTACCCCCAGTCCCCCTGTATGTACGCGCCGTACCCCAAGCCCCGTAAGTACACGCCGTACCCCCAGTGCTACAAGCGCGGGGGTACGGCGCATACATACGGGGGGGCTGGGGGTATGGCGCGTACATACGGGGGTGGGGGTACGGTGTGTACATACTGGGGGCTAGGGGTACGGCGCGTACATACGGGGAGGCTGGGGGTACAGCAAGTACATACCGGGGGGCTGGGGGTACGGCGCATACATATGGGGGTGGGGGGTACGGTGCGGACGTACGTGGGAGGGGTGGGAGGCTAGGGGGGCTGTACGACTCGTACCCCGGGCACAAGTGTACCCGGGGTAGGGGTCGTGCAAAGTTCACTCCGTACGGGAGGTTTTCCATATGCTTGTGTATTCGGGACGCCGGTACGCATCGGACTTCAGTTTTACGACTCGTACGTAAAACTGTCCGGGGACGTCTTGTAGACTTTTCCCGAGGTCATTCGTATGTATTTTTCACGTACGAATCGTACTTCGCCGTTTGTACGGGACTTGTACGATTCGTACGTAAAAAAATACGGATACAAGTCAGACGGTAAATTTTTTGAACGGATCGGAATCGGCACCTTAATTGGTAATCAGGCCACAGGTGCCAGCAGTCTGACAGTCATCCCAACCTACTTATACGATGACCTAACCCTGACTCTAACACACATTCCTGATTGACTAATATCGCCGCAGAATCTATCAATTTCACCTGTATGAAACCACTTTGGAGTCAGACATACTTTGTCAACCCAACGATTCACCACAATATTGCTGAAAGAATATCACCCAACTTAAATATGGTGTCCTAAATATCATTTATAAAAAGATGATTTCACTGCAGTTACTAATAGAAAACGAAGACATAAAAAGATGATATTTTTATAAACAATACTAGGGGCACACGCTTTACGTCGGACAATATTTCTGGACAAAATATTTTGACATACAACCGCTCAACTGTGCCTCAATAAGCAGCCAGATCACTATTTCACAACAGGTGGACCCCAGCTCCTTAAAAAATTGATGTTTGGTGGTTTGTAAATTTCATCATATTTTGATGAGATGAAGTCCTGAGTGAAGAGCATCAGTGGCTGTATCAGAGAAAGTGGCACGGGGGCGCAGCGGGCATCTGCACCCACTTTAAGCACCCTTTGATACTACAGAAGGAACCTCAGACTCCTGTGTGGACCCTTCTGTAATACAGATACAATTGGTGCACATGTAGCATGGCCCCATGCAATGAGGGAATCACTTTGCCTCTGCGCACGCTCCATATTACCAGCATGGGTGCAGGGGCAAACATGCCCTGAGGAAGCATACTGACAGTGTGCCACAAAAAAGTGGGCACCCCTCAAAAGGGATGAAAGGGGGTCCCATGAACCCCCTAGACATACCCCCGGCAGGCAGTTGCAGTCCCTCACTGCACCCGCGTGCAAGGGAATCTCTAATCTCTTTTGCTCCTGAAATTATCTAGGTTTATCTGTTTCTCTTGCCATTCACTGCTACAGACTTTAAATGGGGACTGGGTACAGTTTAGGCTGGCCTAATATAAATATGTTCTTTACTTGCTGACATCCTGCGATGACTAAGCAAGTGTACCTGTGTGTCAACTGAAAGTATTCTTCCGGGTTAGCAAAAGGTCATCATGACTAAGAGCTCATAGAATGAATATGTACTGTAAGAGTGAGAAGGTATTTGGAATGACAGCTGCATTGCTGATATGTAAGCTAATATGTGCATATTAGGGAATTTGGGCTTTGTGGTTTAGCAGTGACTCAAAGGAGGTAAGAACGAGGAAGTGATTTTGTAGCATTTTTTCCTCTTGCCAGATATATACGATTAGTGTTGATTAAGTCTTTCATTTCTGCAAAGTTAAGCTAAAACAAACAGATTAACAGGTGATGCTGTTATGTTCTTGATCTATACTATTGAATGGAAAAACGCTGTGCTGACTGAACGTGAAATCACCACCTGTACAGTGGCAGCATGACTGGATAAGAATAATCGGTCATTGATTCTTTTGTTCCTTTTACACTTTTTTAGTATAAATCTTTTCCTTTTTCCATTTAATTTCACTCTAAGTAGTATCAGGGCTACAGGGAGAGGGCATATGAGGCTTCATTCCCCAGGACCCCTGCTTTTCAAGGCTGTCCTATGGCAAGATGTTTTCATAGAAGTTGAAAGCAAAGCCTGCCATGTGCATTACTGAGGGGGTAGGTACAATGAACATACCTCTAAATGGCACCAGATGCTGGATCTGTCAGTTTTGTTCTTTCCCTGGAAGACTGTTTCTATTACTTAAAATTATATGCTTGTGCCTCCCAACAGGGCCCACTTTGTGTTTTTGACCCAGATCCGCAAAAACGTCTGGCAAGAATGACTGACATATTGTTAATGTAGTTTACCAAGTAGAGGTTGTGTATTTATTTTTCAGATTTCTATTGTAGGGAGGGATCTATGCAAAGAATTTTATTTAGATGTAGATTTCCCCTTCTTGGTTAGGAATTTATAACTGTAAGAAAGAAGGGATGGCTAACACTGTGCAGTGGCGGCTACTCCGCAATGGCGGAGGAGCGTCGGCTCACTACCTGACTCAGAGACAGCAAATGTAAAATAAAACGATGTTCTTGCATCGTTTTATTTTACATTTGCTGGCTCCTAGCCAGCGCTGTAGGGAGGGGCAGGGCCTGGGCATGTGAGGGGGAGGAGGAGTGCTATGTGCACTCCATTCCCCAAGTGTGCATATGTGTTTTGGCCGGCCGCCTCAGGCGACCAAAACACACATGCGCACTTAGGTTTTCTCCAGCTCAGCTGCATTGAGCAGCCAGGCTGGAGAAACCCCACAAACTCCCTGGCCTGAGCAGGGTGTCTTTCCTTCCTGCGGGGAGTCCATCCCACAGGAAGAGGAGGCGAGGCGGCGCGACATTGGAGGCGGCCAGCGGGAAGTTTTTTTAACCCGCGACGCCTCCGGCGCAACCCCACCCACCCCATCACCCTTTGTTTATGGTGGCCGCCTTTGACACTGTGTAGTATTTCTTTGTTGCTAGCTTAGTCAACAGCGACATATCATGAAGCAAGAATGTCGTAGAGGTGATATAATTAAAATATAGGCCCTCATTTTCATTGGATGCGGGCTTTCCACAATACTTAACCGTCTCGGCAAGGCATGCGGAGTGAGATCTTGGTGGCTTTGGCAGAGCCACCATCACAGCAGCTCCACTGACGGTACTGACAATTTGTCGAACCGGCACCTTGTTTAATGCACTCGCTTAGCAAAGCTTTTGGTTCTTCAAAAACAAAATGGCCAAAGCAAGAATTTGTTATTAAAAACAAAAAAAGAAATGTCACTGATAAGCTGGGAGTGTTGCGTATGTTGGATTTTTTTTTCTTGTCATAGCTTCTAGGCTTTACCTGGTGGTCCTGAAGAGGGAAAAAAGTAAGTCAGAAATTCTGCCTAAATAAGATGAACAGCCTGAGGTACATTATCCCAAATCCCTGACAAGATATTGTTTAACTGTTGTAAACTGTTGGCTCCCACCTATGGAAACATGGTACTTCCCCCAACTCAAATAGAGTTGGGGGACCATAAGTTTGGCAAATTGAATAGCCACCTCATTCTTGACTGTGTGCTCTGTTCGCCACATTATAAATAAGGCC
The DNA here is from genome assembly GCF_964204655.1 of Triturus cristatus. NCBI lineage: Eukaryota > Metazoa > Chordata > Amphibia > Caudata > Salamandridae > Triturus > Triturus cristatus. The sequence goes on from NC_140585.1 coordinate 374,181,817, forward strand.
CGTTATGTGCATATAAGTGTCTTCAAAACAGGGCTCTGCCTCTCTAGCTGAGAAGAGCCAGAACCAGAGCAATCTTGAGCCATCACAGAAACAGTTCTCAGAATGCCTGTCTGTACAACATCAAATTGCTAGTGTCTCAAAGAAATCAAGGGTGCGAATCAGGGATACGTTTGGCTAGGAAAGCGAACTTCCAACTCAGACATTAATGCCAAAAGTGCCTCACAATCTCAGCAAGTACCCTGGAATGGAAGCACCAAGAAAATGTAAATAATGGGCAGCTGAAACAATGTTCATGCGCATGGCGATGTAATGGCTTACTCTGTCTAGTGCCAAACTCTCAATGGCACATGAACCACCATGAAGCTTCTAGGCTTGAGAGGTCCATTTCTCACCATTAGCTAAAGAGCAGCAACCAGCATACCAGCTTTTCTGACGGACAACTGTCTCTATAAATAAGTTGAGGGATGTTCCAAAAATTGCCCTGCCATAGGACACTTAAATGTGGGATCATTAAGAGAGAATCTCTTCATGGGTATTTGGTCGAAGGACACGTGGTATGCATAAGAAAAACATTATAGAAAATGGGTGCCACGGGTGCTTTGAAAGACTCGATAGTGAATCAAGCCTGGCACTCTACTAGAGTAGTCCAAGGAAATGAGCCAGTTTCCTGAGAGAGAGTGAGAAAATCATAGGGGCTTGTCTAATATTTTATCTGGTTTTGGACAGTGTGACCAAGACACCCAAGAACTCTACCTTTTGGTAAGGAACAATGGCCACCTTCTTGATGTTAACCCCAAAAAGTAACCTCAGAATGAAAGAGCTTGTCATGTATGTATGATGGAGATTTCCTGATGAAACTAAGCCATTATGAGAATATTGTTATTATAGACAAAAAAGATGCACCCAAAGAGCACAAAACCAGGTACACACAGAAGCACACTTAGGTGCCGATCACGATCCTGTAAAAAAATTCCCCGTACGACTCGTATCCGGTCTTTTTACCGTACGAATCGTACAAGTGCCGTACAAACTGCCAACTACGATTCGCATGGGAAAAAGTCCATACGAATCGCATTGGGATTTATTCCCCACACGTCCTCGGGTCGGAAAATGTGTCCGACACGTCCTCGGACGATTTACCGTACAAATGTGAAAAGTCAAGTCCGACCGCGGAAGTACGATCCATCCCGTGCGTCCGATGTTACAACCGTATGGAAAAAACACCGTCCGCACCGAACTCCCATAGCAACCATGGAGACATGTGCCCGCATACGCGCCCAACCCTCCCCCCAGCCCTCCTATGTACGAGTCGAATCCCCACCGTGTATGTACACCCGTGTATGTACGAGACGTACCCCCACCCGTGAATGTATGGAGCGTACCCCCACCCCAACCGTGTATGTATGACCCGTACCCTCACCCGCGTACGTATGGAGCGTACCCCCACCCCAACCGTGTATGTACGACCCATACCCTCACCCGCGTATGCATGGAGCGTACCCCCACCCCAACCGTGTATGTACGGACCGTACCCCCACCCCAACAGTGTATGTACGACCCGTACCCTCACCCGCGTACGTATGGAGCGCAACCCCACCCCAACCGTGTATGTACGGACCGTACCCCCACCCCAACCGTGTATGTACGACCCGTACCCTCACCCGCATACGTATGGAGCGTACCCCCACCCCAACCATGTATGTACGACCCATACCCTCACCCGCTTACATATGGAGCGCACCCCCACCCCAACCGTGTATGTACGGACCGTACCCTCACCCACGTATGCATGGAGCGTACCCCCACCCCAACTGTGTATGTACGGACCGTACCCCAACCCCAACAGTGTATGTATGACCCGTACCCTCACCCGCGTACATATGGAGCGCACCCCCACCCCAACCGTGTATGTACAGACCGTACCCCCACCCCAACCGTGTATGTATGACCCGTACCCTCACCCGCGTATGCATGGAGCGTACCCCCACCCCAACCGTGTATGTACGGACCGTACCCCCACCCCAACCGTGTATGTACGACCCGTACCCTCACCCGCGTACGTATGGAGCGTACCCCCACCCCAACCGTGTATGTACGGACCGTACCCCCACCCCAACCGTGTATGTACGACCCGTACCCTCACCCGCATACGTATGGAGCGTACCCCCACCCCAACCGTGTATGTACGACCCGTACCCTCACCCACGTACATATGAAGCGCACCCCCACTCCAACAGTGTATGTACGACACGTACCCTCACCTGCGTATGCATGGAGCGTACCCCCACCCCAACCGTGTATGTACGGACCGTACCCCCACCCCAACCGTGTATGTACGACCCGTACCCTCACCCGGCTTTATGCATGGAGCGTACCCCCACCCCAACCGTGTATGTACGGACCGTACCCCCACCCCAACCGTGTATGTACACCCGTACCCTCACCCACGTACGTATGGAGCGTACCCCCACCCCAACCGTGTATGTATGACCCGTACCCTCACCCGCGTACGTATGGAGCGCACCCCCACCCCAACCGTGTATATACGACACGTACCCTCACCCGCGTATGCATGGAGCGTACCCCCACCCCAACCATGTATGTACGGACCGTACCCCCACCCCAACAGTGTATGTACGACCCATACCCTCACCCGCGTACATATAGAGCGTACCCCCACCCCAACATTCTAAGTACGGAGCGCACACCAGGCCCCAACACCAGCACCTTCACACAACATCGCGCATGTACGAGTCGTACCAAGCCAGACACAAGGACAGCACTGTACAACAAAATTCCCGAAGTACACACCGTACACACGCTAAAAACGCACATACACAACCAGGACAAAGCAAAACAACACAAGAATACACCATTCGAATGGCACAAAGCCACAAAACATGTCCAACAAGCACAAAAACAACACATTCACTGACCTGCAACTGCCAAAATCCCAAACAGAGGCCCAAAACACAACCACTCCTTATAACACACCCACCCAAACTTCAAACACAGCCACACCCACCAATGGACCAATACAAAGGGCCCACAGACACAAACCATGAGCCTTTGCAACAGACTCACTGCTGCTAGACCCCACAGACAACCTACAGCACCATACTTGAACCTTTACTACACCTTACACTTGCACACCTTCACACACACACCTTCACAAACACCCCCTCATCACATTCACACACACCTGCACAACCACACCCACACACCCACAACCATCCACACCCCCCCCCAACCATCCACACCCACACCCCTCACCATGCCCACTAACAAGAATCCAAAGTTCACTAGCCGCGAGTTAGAGGTCCTTGTCGACGAAATCCTCAGAGTCGAGCCACACCTCTTTGGAACATTGGTCAGACAGACCTGCATGTCCAAAAAAACAGCCATGTGGCAGAGGATTGTCGATGCTGTGAATGCTGTTGCGGCCACCAGAAGGACCAGGCATGAATGCCAAGCCAGGTGGTACGATCTGCGGAGGAGGGTCCGAGCCAAAATGACCGACGACCACAACCAGGCCAACGTCACTGGAGGAGGGCCGCCCCGCAGACCCGTACACTACCATCCCTGGGAGGAGAGGGTGATGGCCATACTGCCGGTGGTGTCAGTGGATGGATTAGAAGGACTCCGAGACCCGGGTGAGTACACAAACAACTCACCTCACATGGGGGGAACGTCATCCACAACCAAACTCACAAACAGGCACACAACCACCCCAAGCTATCGCATGACTCAACCACACTCCATTAACACGCACATGCCACTGGCACCACTATGCCCCATGCACCCAGCTGGACAATGCAAAGTCACAGGCCACAGAAAACACCAACACAAGACACGGTAAGCCGGATGGCGGGAGTGTGGGCCCCAAAAATCACATAGTGCAACTCAGAAGCAGACAACAATGCCCCCTGCCCATATGGCCTAGGTCACAGCCAGACAAACAGTGTGTCCCCACACAGGAAAGACTTGCCAGCAAATGGCGGACGCCTTGCATTAACACATGGGGGTGACGGCACGTTTTTGCACATGACAGCAGCTAATGAACAGCCAACACTGTGAAAGAGTGGCAGCACACACCACCACAGCAGCAGCGCAGACACAGACACTACACCCAATGGGTGCCTGGAGATCAGAAACAAACTCACATGAACAAGCCAAGGGCCATTCAAAGATCTGCAAAAAGTGTGTGCCTAGGAAGCTGGCCTGAGGTGACAGAGGGTGACACACAGAGTGAGGGAGAGGGGGAGAGAGAGGGAGGGAGACACAGGGAGACGGACAGAGGGAGGAGGCTGACACACAGAGGGAGGGAGAGGGGGACAGAGAGGGAGTGAGAAAGGGACACACAGGGAGCCCAATTCAGCCTTGGGGGGTGTGGGAATGTCTGCTCGTCAGCAGGTGGACTGCGTGCATGTAGACAAGGGTGGCCAGTGCCTGAACCCCCCCTCTTCTCCATGGCAAAACACAGGGCCATGTCTCAACCTGTGCACGAGCACAACGCCACCTACCTGCATTATCTAAGTGTGTGGAACAACTCCATGTGCCCACGTACAGTGCAACACGGAAGGCGCCAATGCATGGCTCGCCACACCTGCTCACTCCACTGCTGACTGCAGTCACAATTGACGCAGCAAGTAAGACTGTGCCACACATAGGTAAAGTCGCAAAAGCTGTGGCCAAGGGACATACCCATGCACAAGTGCACTGTGAGTGGAATGCAAGACATATCCAAATTCCCAGAGGAAATGTGCCAACTTAGAAACGAATGAAACATGGATGTTGCATGGAACAAAATTAACATTGTCTCTCTCACACACAGGTCAACGTCGTGGATCACCCCCCAACACTGGGGGGAAGACTCACAAGACCCGGCTCGGCGGGATGACGGACCCACCGGCAGCGACGACTCTCACCACTCTTTGGACAAACCCGACCCCGACCAACCTGGCCCCTCTGGTGTCCAACCACCTGCAGCACCTGCGTCAGGTACAACTGGGCCAACCACCACCCCCACTCCTGCCACATCCCAGGAGACACCCAGGATCCCTGCCCCACCACCACAATGCAGCCAGGCTGGCCAGGAGGGACACGGTGTACCGGGCACCCAGGAGGAGGCAGGCGACAACGCCAATGCCACCCCTCAGGGGTCCCGGAGACCCGATGTGCCCACAAGGGCAGGCCAGGTGCAAGTAGGCAGGGGTGGTGGGAGTGGAGGACGGCGGAGGCGCGAGCCTGACCGGTTGGCTGCGGAACCGGTATATTCCCATGTCAGAAACATCCTGGACACATACCGGCAGGACACCACGGGCATGGCCCAGGTTGTGTCCATCCTTGAGGAGATCAAGACCCAGCAGGCCCAGCAACATGCGGAGCAACATGCCTGTTTACTGCGACACCAAGGGCGGATGGAGGACAGACAGGCTGAGCTCGTGACGGTGTTCACGGGAATTCACAGTACACTCCGTCGGATAGCCGACAACATGGGCAACCCTCCCTGTGCCACCAGGCGTAGAACATCACCACCCACAGGGAGGGATGAGGAGGAGGAGGAGACATCCGACGGAGTATCCCAAACATCGTCACGGCCTGCTTCTGAGGGTCCCTGCAGGAGGGCGGGTCGTCCACGGAAAAGACCGTGAGGGTCAGCGCAACAGCACCATCTCCCAGGACACCTGGCCTGGCACCTGGCCCACTGGACCAACAGCAGCACAGCAGCAAAAGACATTCTCTGCCACATGGACTTGCTGGTCACTGTCTGACCAATGTTGACAAAGACTGTGGCATGGACTCTGAGGATTTCCAATGGCAAGGAAACCAACTCCCCTAGTGAACTTTGGATTCCACACACCCGGAAAGCCCCTCATGTCATACCCCCCCCCCCCATGTACCCCAACAAAAATAAAAAGTTACACCATACAGAGAAGATGCCTACATTTTGCATTATTACCTTACATGTGTCTTGTAAAGTCTAACCATGCCTGAGTTCTCATTTGACTTCAACCATCCACACCCTGGGGCCTGAGTCTGGCACAGGACACACATGGGTCACATTGTATTAGGCAAGACAGACATGGAGCACCATACACACCCGTGATGGGCCCAACCAGCTGAGGGGGTGGCCGCACAACCGTGCCGACAGACATATTGAGTACAGCGACAGCCATGCGCAGAGGTCAGGGATCATGTGGAGTGTCCTGTGGGGCACCCAGGTATGTGTGGACAGGTTGCAGAACCATGTCCTGCAAGCTTGAGTCAGGTGGATGCAGAGAATGGTGGCCTGGCCAACGTTGGATGCATGGGGATGGCACATGTCACAATACCCACACAGTCATGGACATCATGCACAATACACAGTCTAATCCCACACAAACAGCTAGCTTCTTGCTACTCTACACATAGACACATAGCCACTATCACGGAAAACCATGCCAGACATGCCGTATGCACCGTGGCAACACACCAGCATTGACTGAGAAGAGGCACCTTGGAGGCATAGGGACACCTTTATTATTCATGTATTCGGGAATGCAGAGGCAACTCGGAGTACACATGAACAGGTCATGTGGAGTAACATGTGGGTCCAACACTGGAACCCACCTTCTGCAGCACAAATGCGTGATAGCCATGGAACTGGCACACAAGTGTCGGCTAACAGCTAAACACCCCCTGCTGCTCACGGAGAGGCTGCCATACACCATTGATCCTCTGATGTGGATGTCCCACACCATGTCAAGCCAATGCAAACCGTATGTGTCCGAGGGCAGTGTAACACACATTGATGCCATCATCACAATCCACAATCCCATCACAGATGACTGTCAACAAGTCTGACCATCTATTCAGGTGTACCCAGCTGCATGTCATGTGTCCCATGGTGATGCGACATGTCTGCAGAGGAACCAAACATCGACAGGGGCAGTGTGCACACATCGTAAACAACTGCCACACCCAATACACCCCTGATGCATCCCTTACCCTAATGAGACTTCCAAACTTGTCCGTGCGTGTAACGCTGAGTCAGCACACGATGACGTGTCCATGAGGAATAGCAGTGCCACAACAATGCAACCAGCAGACGGCATGCACAAGTACCTGGGGATGAGAGACACACAAGAAGTCAGCCACAAAAAGCACAGCCACTTGCATGTGCATGTACTCGACACATGTAAGGATGACAACATGCTAGGTCACAATTATGACTGGGGAAATACACTCATCACTGGCACCATCACTCCAGTGACACATCCACACACACCTCTGACTCATGTGCCATACATGCAGATGGACACACACATCGCAACACATGCCACACGGGGACCAATGCGTGCACACACAGACACTGGTACTCACCACTAAGCAAAGAAGTCGCGTATGAGCCGACTCCGGATGTCCTCTTGCGGAACCACATCCTCCACATCACTAGCCCCATTGCCAAGCTCTTCGTCCTCCACGGGTGGATGGTCCTGATCATCTTGATCCAGGATGAGTGGCACAGCTTTCTCAACTGCCATGTTGTGCAGCATGCAGCAGACCATGAAGATTTTGCAGACCTTCGCCGGGGCATATGGGAGGGCGCCGCCGGTCTTGTGGAGGCATCTGAATCGGCTCTTCAGGAGGCCAAATGTCCTCTCTATCACTCGCCTTGTCCGGCCATGGGCGGTTTTGTAGCGGAGCTGGGCCGGCGTGATGGGGTTGCGGAGAGGTGTGATCAGCCATGGCATGTTGGGATAGCCAGCGTCCCCTACATGGAAACCACATGGACATAAGTAGGACAGGAGAAGCGGTCGTGCTGGAAGTCTACGCAAAATACAGGACAGACAGAGTGTACCCACCAACAACACATGCTCGTTCGTTGCGCAGCTGCGTCATCATTTCAGGCACCCTGCTACGCCTCATGATGTAGGCATCGTGTGCTGATCCTGGAAAACGAGCACAGACATGTGAAATCCCCATGTTGGACAGACACACCACAAGGGCATTGATGGAGTGGTAGTGCTTGAGATTCCTGTATGCTACCTCCTGTGCCTGTGGTGGTACCAAAGCCACATGTGTCCCATCTATGGACCCAATGACATGGGGCATCCCTCCCAGGGCATAGAATCCACGCTTGACCCCAGTCAACATTTCAGGAGTTGGGAAATGGATGAACTCATCCAGGTGAAGCAACATGGCCTCTAAGAAATCATGCAGCACATGGCTGAACATGCTCTGGGACATGCCACCAACATGAGCTATGGTATATTTAAAGGTACCCGTGGCAAGAAAATGTAGGGCTGCCATTACCTTCAGCTTGGGTGTCAGTGCCGTAGGATACCTGTGCAGCGGTTGCTAGTGTGGTGCCAGCCTCGCCGTCAACTCCTCAATCAACGGTTGGGGGAAGCGGTAGCACCGGATGCAGTCATTCTCCCGCATTTCAGCCAAGTCCGGAAATGGTCGGGGAAGAGGCGGCGCTCTGCAGTAATTTGGAAGTGACAAGGAAGAGTGAGTGCACTACAACAACAATTTATTTGTACTGAGCACATGTTAATCTGTCAATACACATATGCGACATACGGAGTCAGGTATGTGCCACATGCCCTGGACACGTATGGCTGCCTGGTGACACTCCTACCAAGACCCAGCTACACACGGAGATTGTGAACCTCCACATGCCATGGCATGGGATTAGCTGTGTCCCAGTGTAAGTGAACAGCCAGACGCAACACAGGAGTGACATACATCAACACATCAGCAGAAGTGGGATGTCGATTTCAGAGACTGGTAGCGGAACACTAGAGCCACAGGTCACATGACATTACACTAGGACAGACCACACACCTTGCCAATAAGGTGTACATGTAATGACTCACCACACATTCATTGAGAGGATGCAGACATGTCCTTGTTACGCTACTCCGTGTCCCATGCATACATACGCACCTCACATCCGATACCACATGTGGCCTGGTGTGCGTAACAGTGTGCCATGTCCATCTACACACAGACACATGTTGGTTGCTGCAACAGCTGATGCTTTTGAGGGAGCACCAACATCAAGCTAATGGGAACACCCCACACATACATGACATAGACACATCGTGCACCGTGGGTAGTCACATGTCTGGTGTGGTAACCCCTGTAGTGGGCATCAGGGGACACTTGCGTGTGTTGTTGACTGTGCCATGCCAGTGACGCTCATCCCAAGTGTGCAGTACGACATGCACACATGTCAAAGGAGTTAAGGGCATGCCTGGCACACATTGCACCGTCACACATAATATCTGTACACATCTCATCATACATCTGGTGCCTTCTCGACTCAGGAGTAATATGCCACATCACAGCCTTTCACACCTGTGCCCCACACATGTAGTACTGCCCAGACAATGCCTTGATGTCCATCCATGGACAAGTATGTCAGCCCTATTCCTTCCTGTGTGCTGCCTGTCACCACTGTGATGTGTGAAAGGCACCGTACATTCGCTCAGAGGGCCTGTGTACGTTCCCTATCACCATGGGAGTGCTGCCGTATGTGTACCCATAGTGATAGTGAGCGTACGCACGCGTGTACGGTCCGTATCACTATGGGTACGCATACGCAAGAACACCCATAGTGATAGTGAGCGTACGCACGCGTGTACGGTCCGTATCACTATGGGTACGCATACGCGAGAACACCCATAGTGAGAGTGAGCATACAGGCATGTGTACGGTCCGTACCACTATGGGTGTTCTCGCGTATGCGTACCCATAGTGTTACGGACCGTACACACGCCTGTACGCTCACTATCACTATGGGTGTTCTCGCGTATGCGTACCCATAGTGATACGGACCGTACACGCGTGCGTACGCTCACTATCACTATGGGTGTTCTCGCGTATGCGTACCCATAGTGATAGGGACCGTACACGCGTGCATACGCTCACTATTACTATGGGTACGCATACGCGAGCACACCCATAGTGATACGGACCGTACACACGCCTGTACGGGCCGTTGCTATGCATTTGGGGTGCCCTAGGGCCCCGGTACGCACCGTACCTGTGTGTGAAACTCCAAATTACATAGGGGACACATGAGGGACAAGTATAAAGGCCTACATGCATGCTGGTTGTCATGGAGACCAAGTTTAAAGTTTGAATTATTTTCAGCAGGTGCACAGCAGTAGTCAGTTTGAATGAATCTACTTTGTTGCAATGTGGTTCTGGAGTTGACATCATGCTCAAGAAAAAAACACAATAAGAACCCACTGACTGTGCTAGGTTTGAAGGGATTGGAGGAAACATAGGATGCAAATGTGAGTGACCAATCACTCTGTACTCCTGTGCATGAAACAGGCCAGCAAGGCAGATATAAGGCAGCCAGGTCCCATGAGGGAGCACTTGCCTGCACATCTTTGGATTCTACGACCCAGCTGCTGCTACTGATTCCCTGGAACCATGTCAAGGTCTGTGGAGAGGGCACAGCCTTTCACCCTGGAGGAGAACCTGGCTTTGCTGGATGTGATCCTCCCACAGTACCCCCTGCTGTATGGGCGACCAGGGTATCAGGTGAGTGCAGAGTCTACTAGCACAGACTGTGTCCCTTGTTTGTGACTGTGAGTTCTGGCATTGTGTCCAGGTGTGTCCACTGTAGGGTGGGTCCCAGGGGGGGGAATGCCTGATGTCTCCAAGCCAGTGCATGCTGTGGTGCATGTCTGCCGTCCTCACTTGCATTGTGTTTACTGTGACAATCACTGCATGGTGCATGCCACATTCTGCCTGTCTTGTCCTCCTGGGAATGTAGCCTCTACAGTCCTCATTTGATTATGTGGTCAGCCCAGTGTGACAGGTGACTGTACCCACAGATGTGTGTTAGTTCTGTGTACCTGTGCTGAGAGTGTCCACATGATGTGTTCGTACCCTGGACATCGGTGTGTGTGTAAGTCCCCTGTCATGTGGGTGGGTGCATATGTGGAGTGTGGCACCCGGGCTGCATGAGGGATGGATATACCCTGCCCATGTGATGTGAGCAGGGCGCAGTGCTGTGTGTCTGACATGCAGAGCCAGCCCCACACCTGTGAGCCCCCCCCCCGTCTAGTGGCACATGTGCAGAGTGAGGTTTGTCGCTGCATTTGGCAATGGCAGGTGAATGTCCTGTGCCTGTGTGTGTCTGTGTACTCTGCTGCGGTAGCGTCAGTGGCCTGTGGCATGTGACTGCTTAGAGGTGCTGCACATTATCCTGGTGTAGCTTGTGATGCACAGTGTGAGCCTGGATCATTGATTGTGTTGTTGCCCTCATTCCACCTGTGTACTTTCAATGGCACGTACTGCTTTTGCCCTTCCCCAGAGGATCATGTCCCTATGACAAAGGTGCAATGTGTTGGAAGCATACTATGCCTTGTTGTAAACAGCAAATTTGTTCTAATATGTGTCTCTGTGACATGTGCCAGGTGTATTGACGTAGTGTCACTTGTTCATCCTCACAGGTAGGCGCCTCTGCCAAGAAGCAGATATGGATGAACGCCGTCAGTGCCGTGAGGAGGACGGAGGGTCGCAAGCGGCGCCTGGCCCAGGTGAGGAAACGCTGGCAGGATATCCGGTGCTGGACGCGGAGGATCTCACGGGTCCTACTGGGGGACTCACCTGAGACCCATAAGAACCGCGGGCGCCGCCGTCTGACCCACATCCACAAGCGTGTGCTGGCGGTGGTATGTTCCCTGGTCTGTGTGTAGTCACTCCTTCACAAGGTTATGTAGGCTGGCACTTTCTCCACGTGAACTATGCCTGTAGCATCATGTGTGGGGGTGGTGTGTAACAGGTTTTGGGACCTTGCCTGTGCCCTGTCCAGTTCAGTACTTGTGGGTTCCATGTCAGTTGGCACTGATGCTGAGTCCAGACATGGGAGTTAGTCTCTCAAGTGTCATGCCTTACAGCACGCATGTCCTATGTTGTGGCCTGTGACATGATGTGCATGAGTGTGCGATACGCATAGTGCAGGGATGGTGGCGTGTGTTGCAGTCATTCCCATTCAGGACCATGGAGTTGTGTGGCCACTACTGTCCCCTGGGGCATATTTTCCTAGGTGTCATGTGTGTCATCACAAAACGTGGACACTCTCAGTGTCTACAGCATAGGTTGTGCTCTGTGCCATTGTCCCCTGGCACCATGTATATTGACGTAAAATGTAGTACAAGTGTCCACTGTACAGCCTGACCTGATTTTCCTTGTTCATACTCACGGTGGCCAGTGCCTGTGTGTCTTGTTACAATCATCTGACGATGACCATTTGTATATGATTATTTGGACAGGCGCACCTTGGGTTTTTTGTGTCCAATCTTGCATTTATCCAGCCCATGTGTATTTCACACAGACTAAGAGATGTAAGTGCTTCCTGTGTCTCAACAAATTGTCTCATGTAGGGGGTGGTTGGTGCGGGCAAAGCCTACATGTCAAAACCTGATATCTCCTTGCTAGGTCTGGCCAGTGTGTGATGTTTGTCTGCACATACACTCAAGGTGCAGTGAGCCAGTCATGGTGGGCATGTTCTCAGTATTACCTATGCAGCATGTGCCTCAAGTTCATGGATATGGTCCCTGCTCATCCCTATTTTCGGCAACGCTGTGTGGTGCAGATGCAGTGCTGGATTGTCCCCAGGGCCTGGCTCCTCTGTCAAACTCCATTTCATGTCATTTGCTATTTTGTCATGCTCTCCATAGTTTTTCAGCGGCATGGTGGGTCAACCAACTGTGTGTTGCATGCCCTACATCTGTACCTTGTTTTGTAGATGTTACTGATCTTTCTTTTCAGGCTATGCACTGTAACCTATGTAGATTGAACTCATGTGACATATGTATACAGGTGTATGATTACTGGCTGTCTCTTCACCTTGCCCACAGCATCGTCGGGGGACACGGAGGGAGACATGAGCACAGACGGAATGGAGGGACCGAGCACCAGTGACAGCGGTGACATCGTGCCTGGCACATCGAGTGGAACTGAGGCGGAGGAGAGTGAGGCCGAGGACCTGTCCACTGGCACGACAGAATATGAAGCTGACGGGTCCGAGGATGATCTCTCCGAGTGGGCGGAGGTTGCACCAGCAGCTGACAGCGGCACAACATCTCTCCCCGCCCCCTCCATTGCCATCAGCCGCCTCCCACTTGCTCGTGTCCCTTCCCAGCGTGCCCAGTCACCACATGTCTCCTTCCTGCCAGGCACCGCACCCCCTGCCCCTGTCTCCACTGCTGCCGCCAATGCCAAGTCTGTGGACACCCAGCGGCAGTTGCAGGTTGGTCAGGCTGCGATGCCTAATGTCCTCCATGGCCACAGCCAAGTGCTGAACAACATGGAGGCATACTTGGAGGGCATTTTCTCATCGCAGGCTGACCAACGCAACTTGCTGAGGTCCATTGACTCGACACTGACTGCAGCAGTAGGTCTCCTGCAGCGCTACGTCCAACCCCCTACCCCTGACCCATCCACACTTCCCACTCCCATGCCTGTCCCACGTAAACGCAGACGTCAGCATGCACCCACCACAACAGACACAGGCACCACACCAGCAGGGAAGGTCAAACGCACACCTCCTGGCACGCACACACAGGGTGAAGTAGGCACACCCACTGGGTCAGGGGGCAAACGTAAGCCACGCAGCCAGAGTGGGAGTCCGCATTCCACCAAATCCACTCCCTCCAAATCCCCTCCCCTCAGCTCTCCTGGCCATATATCCGGCAAAGACTCCTTCATGGCCGCTCTGTCCCTGAGCCCCACAGTGACACCACCCCGCAAGCGGTCAAGGGAGTCCCCGGTTAGGGTGGTTGAGTCCCCCCCCCTGTCCACACCCTCCCCCAGTGGCGCTGCGACCCATCCCTCCGCCCCCCCCCCCCTCCTTGGGGCCTGTGGTTCCTTCGGGTGCAGGGAAGTCGCTGGAGGACCTTGCTAAGGTGTGCAGCGCCATCCTGGCCTCCCCCTTTGGCCCTGCCCCACCCCCTGTGGTGGAGTCCTCCATCCCTGCACCCACGACGCCTACCCTTCGCCCTCATGTCCCTGCGGTGCCTGGTCCTTCCCCCCCACATGATGCCCTCCCCGCTCTGGAAGACGAAGGAGTCTGACTGTGCAGGCAAGCTAGGGGGCACGCGTCCCACTGCGCCCCCCACCTGGATTTGAACTTTGGATTGCCCTATGGGCATTGTACATTTTGAACTTTCAAGGGACAGACAGATTTTTGGATGCTGATTAAAGCAATTTATTTTTCCTTAGTACACTACTGTCTGTCTGGTATTGCTGTTGGTCGACCTGCCTCATTATTTTGGGTGGTGATTATGTGTTGGGTGTGTGGGAATTGTAGTCATGTGCTGGTCATAGGGTGGATCCTGGTATCTGTGTGCCATCACAAGCTGTTGGCTACATAACTTTGTTCATGTAAGCAGTTACTGCATGGTGACATTGTCCCAAGGTGTGTTCCTTCCTCTGTGTAACCTGACTTCTTCCCTGCAGGGTCTTTCCAATATGTGGTGCTGAGCTGTGTCTACATTGGCTGGGTGTGTGACGGACTCGTTAGACTTGGGCCATGCATGCTGAGCGATGTCTCCACCTGCATCATTCGTGGCGTCCTTGGTGGTCACTGTACTTGTGTATGTAGACTGTTGCCATGACTTCATGTGTACATGTTTTCTTTTTGGCTCTATGCATGTGTATACTCCCAGCCTCGCACACATGTGGTACATGTACTGCAGGATCTTTGTGCACCTGACTGACATTTGTGGGCATTGGATCTGTGGGTACTCCACCCTTTTCTTTGCAGGGGCACTGCTGTGAGTGTTAGGCACCCACCCCTCCTGTGTCTGGGCACTGCTGGGAGGACTCTGCACACACCACTCTTGTGACTGGGCACTGCTGGGAGGACTCTGCACACACCACTCTTGTGACTGGGCACTGCTGGGAGGACTCTGCACCCACCCCTCTTGTTACTGGGCACTGCTTGGAGGACTCTGCACACACCCCTCATGTGTCTGGGCACTGCTGGGAGGACTCTGCACACACCCCTCTTGTGTCTGGGCACTGCTGGGAGGACTCTGCACACACCCCTCTTGTGACTGGGCACTGCTGGGAGGACTCTGCACCCACCCCTCCTGTGTCTGGGCACTGCTGGGAGGACTCTGCACAAACCCCTCCTGTGTCTGGGCACTGCTGGGAGGACTCTGCACACACCCCTCCTGTGTCTGGGCACTGCTGGGTGGACTCTGCACCCACCCCTCCTGTGTCTGGGCACTGCTGGGAGGACTCTGCACACACCCCTCTTGTGACTGGGCACTGCTGGGAGGACTCTGCACCCACCCCTCTTGTGACTGGGCACTGCTGGGAGGACTCTGCACCCACCCCTCTTGTGACTGGGCACTGCTGGAAGGACTCTGCACCCACCCCTCTTGTGACTGGGCACTGCTGGGAGGACTCTGCACACACCACTCTTGTGACTGGGCACTGCTTGGAGGACTCTGAACACACCCCTCCTGTGTCTGGGCACTGCTGGGAGGACTCTGCACACACCCCTCCTGTGTCTGGGCACTGCTGGGAGGACTCTGCACCCACCCCTCTTGTGACTGGGCACTGCTGGGAGGACTCTGCACCCACCCCTCCTGTGTCTGGGCACTGCTGGGAGGACTCTGCACACACCCCTCCTGTGTCTGGGCACTGCTGGGAGGACTCTGCACACACCCCTCCTGTGTCTGGGCACTGATGGGTGGACTCTGCACCCACCCCTCCTGTGTCTGGGCACTGCTGGGAGGACTCTGCACACACCCCTCCTGTGTCTGGGCACTGCTGGGAGTGTTAGGCACCCACCCCTCCTGTGTCTGGGCACTGCTGGGAGGACTCTGCATCCACCCCTCCTGTGTCTGGGCACTGCTGGGAGGACTCTGCACACACCACTCCTGTGTCTGAGCACTGCTGGGAGGACTCTGCACACACCCCTCCTGTGACGGGGCACTGCTGGGTGGACTCTGCACCCACCCCTCCTGTGTCTGGGCACTGCTGGAAGGACTCTGCACCCACTCCTCTTGTGACTGGGCACTGTTGGGAAGACTCTGCACCCACCCCTCTTGTGACTGGGCACTGCTGGTAGGACTCTGCACCCACCCCTCCTGTGTCTGGGCACTGCTTGAAGGACTCTGCACCCACCCCTCCTGTGTCTGGGCACTGCTGGGAGGACTCTGCACCCACCCCTCTTGTGACTGGGCACTGCTGGGAGGACTCTTCACCCACCCCTCTTGTGACTCGGCACTGCTGGGAGGACTCTGCACACACCACTCCTGTGACTGGGCACTGCTTGGAGGACTCTGCCCACACCCCTCCTGTGTCTGGGCACTGATGGGAGGACTCTGCACACACCCCTCCTGTGTCTGGGCACTGCTGGGAGTGTTATGCACCCACCCCTCCTGTGTCTGGGCACTGCTGGTAGGACTCTGCACCCAACCCTCCTATTTCAGGATATGTACGCTTAGAACATACACGGGTGTGGGTTCGCTCCATGCATACGAGGTGGGGGTACGGTCCGTACGTACACTGTTGGAATGGGGGGTACGCTCCATGCATACGCGGGTGAGGGTACGGGTCGTACTTACACTGTTGGGGTGGGGGGTACGCTCCATACGTACGCGGGTGAGGGTACGGGTCGTACTTACACTGTTGGGGTGGGGGTACGCTCCATATGTACGCGGGTGAGGGTACGGGTCGTACTTACACTGTTGGGGTGGGGGGTACGCTCCATACGTACGCGGGTGAGGGTACGGGTCGTACTTACACTTTTGGGGTGGGGGTACGCTCCATGCATACGCGGGTGAGGGTACGGGTCGTACTTACACTGTTGGGGTGGGGGGTATGCTCCATACGTACGCGGGTGAGGGTACGAGTCGTACATACACGGTTGGGGTGGGGGTACGCTCCATGCATACGCGGGTGAGGGTACGGGTCGTACTTACACTGTTGGGGTGGGGGTACGCTCCATACGTATGCGGGTGAGGGTACGGGTCGTACATACACGGTTGGGGTACGCTCCATGCATACGCGGGTGAGGGTACGGGTCGTACTTACACTGTTGGGGTGGGGGGTATGCTCCATACGTACGCGGGTGAGGGTACGGGTCGTACATACACGGTTGGGGTGGGGGTACGCTCCATGCATACGCGGGTGAGGGTACGGGTCGTACTTACACTGTTGGGGTGGGGGGTACGCTCCATACGTATGCGGGTGAGGGTACGAGTCGGACTTCCACTGTTGGGGTGGGGGGTACGCTCCATGCATACGGGGGTGGGGGTACGGTCCGTACATATCCGTACTCTTGCTATGGAATGCTTGTGCGGGCCGTACCCAGGCCTTTGCCACGTGGGTACAGCCGTCCCGCCATTGTTGGGATGACGTAGGTGTGGGCGTGGTACGACTCATACCCACGCTCTTAAGGCGTGGGTACGGGGCGTACCTGTATTGTTGTGTTGCCGGTTCGCGTCGCCAAGCACTTCCGTTGTGGCGGACGCTGGCTTTGCTGGACATGCCCCCACCCCCTCGTAGTGACCAGGGCCTGGGGGTCAGGTATGTCCAGGGCATGTGTGCTGTGTGACTTTGGTGGGGGTTTTGTGGCCTGCCCCTGGTCCTGCCCCCCCCCCCCTTTTCCCACCTCCCTTTGTTGTTCTGACCTTCTGCGGCATCTGCGTCGTAACCTGTAGAGGAGGTCGACTGCTATGATGGCCGGGATGACACGTAGGTTCGGGTCCATGTCAGTCCGTCGCGTGCAGGTACTCCTTGTTCGCGTCGTCCTGATTTCCCGGCAGTTTTTGGCTGCCGGAAAATATTGTCCGTGCGGGATGACGTCGGTGTGAATCGTACTTCCTGGTTCGTGAATGGCAGGCTGCGTGCGTCCCGACGTCACGTCGGCGCTTTCCCGGATCACATTTGTATGTTTATTTTCGTCGGTCGGGGTTTTGTACGATTCGTACGGAAATGGTATTTCCGTGTGAATCGTAATTCCATGTTTGTATATTTTTATGACCGGGTACGCGTAGGACGGAGAATATGCTCCGTCCGACGGTTCGTACCCGGTTTTTACAGGATCGTGATCGGCACCTTAATTAGTAAAAACGAATGAGATGCCAGAAGGAAGGTCGGTGTACTGCCCTTGTTTTCTGAGCCAGAGAAACTTTAGGAGAGGTTGATGGTGGGGCCAGACAGGAATAATAAGATATGTATCCTTGAGTTTCTACCTGGTACATCAGTTTCTTTACAATTGAAACAATAGTAGACAACCCAACATTTGACAACCTGGATATTGATGACAGGGCACCTGCTGGCAATATCTTTCCTGCCAATAAGAAAGACAGTGGGTATTATAGTAAATTAAATTGGTTGAACTATTAAAACATACAAATAAATTTAACTTAATGCTTAAAAAAGATTACAAAATGTAACGGATGTTTCATATTTTATTTAAAAATATGTTAATTACCTTTTTTAAAGGTAACATCACTTTTATTAAAACATAATTGCTTTACTTTTAATTAATTCTATATATCACTTTTAATACTGTTTAATACACAATAACAATATATACTTTCTAATTTAGGTGGGATTAGTTTTTGATTCAATATTCAGAAATATAATTTTAATTTAACATATTCAAATAATTATATTTTACATTAAAATTTAGTTTAAACTAAGAGCACGGTAGTGCTTTTCATTTGGTTCTAAATTCCGAATAAATATATAAAATTATTATTTAACATAATCATGTTTGTACTCATTTTGTTAAGTTTAATAAATTTATTTTTCCTATACTATACGATCAGGAGAGCTCCACCACAATGGCAGATTTATTGATAAAAAATCCCACTTGAATTAAAATATTTACATGTATTTATTATGAACTAAAAGTTTCAAAACGTCTTGTATGTAATTAAGTTAATAATTCATTTTTTTAAATTATGGTTACATTTATTAAAGGTTATTAACATATTTTGAAATAAAATAATATTTTTTGAACTGTGGTTACATATTTATTATCAAATTAATTTTGTATATATATTTCATTATTTCTTTTACATGGTCACATTACTTTCTAAGGGAAGAAGTCCAGTCTCAGTGGATGGCCATGTATTGTCCTCGACTTACTATGGTGAATGACCAACATATTGAGGAAAAATATTGTGCTAGAAGAACATTGTGTCAAGAATATTGTCAAGTTAAGAATATTGTGGGACAGAATATTGAAGGAAAGTATATAATCTTTTAGGCACATAGGCCCTAATTACGATATCGGTTACGATATCGGGCACCATTTCGGTGAGGGAACCGCCCGACCATAGGTCGGCGGTTGCGCACACCTGATTACAATGCGACCTCACATGTTGCAGTCGCAAACTCCCATTTCTCTATGGGATCTTGTGCGACGGGCGGAAACTGCCGACAGCACAAGCTGCCATTGAGAAATGGGAGTTTGTGAAAATCCCTGCACCGTGTGGCAGGCACCACATGGTGCCAGCCACACGGTGCAGGGATTTTCAGGGGGGCACCAGGCTCCTAAGCAGAGGGCCAGGGGGCCCTGCTAAGGGCCCCCAATGTCGAATTCTGATAGCCTTTTCATGTTAGAAAGGCCGACATGGAAAGGCTGTCGGGCACTGACATCATAATCCCAACGGCAGAAACGCCATCCCTAAGGGATTATCATGAGCTTCCCTCTGACTGTCGCCTCCGACCGCATGCAACCTAATGCAATGGTCGGACCGCAGCAGTAGATGTGGTTCGGAACGCAACCAGCAAGCTGTCGGTTGCGGTCCGAACCACATCAGAATGAGGCCCATAATATATGTTGTTTAAATATTGTTGTACATAATATAGTTTACTTTAATAAAGTTATTAAATGTTGTTTTTTAATTAATTTGATATATTTAAGTTATTTTACTATCAAATTATAAGAATTGCTATTTACTTTTGTAATTTTGTAAATTTATTTTCTAAATACTGTTTTTACATTTAATTTATATGTTCTAATTTAGTATCTGGTTTTTGCTTTTGCAGAGGATCAGGGTGGGAATTTATTTTAAATATAAATCGATATTTTTGTTAATTAAATAATTAATTGGCAATTTAGTATTTAATTGATGCATTGCTATTTTAATTCTTTTAGTATCATTTGTATTTTTTAAAGTGTAATTTAAAAAATAATAGTTATTAATTCTAAATGTAGTAGAGGGTTGATGAGTTTATGAGGTATTAGGGTAGGAAGTTATATTAAACATAAATTATTGCATTTATTCCTAATAAACTTTCTTATGTTAATTAAATATTTAATTTATCAATATTCTTGTTAATTATTGAATTAAATAATTGTTATTTAAATTTTTGTTGCAGTTTGTGATTTTTAATTTTTAATTTATTTTTTTCTACAGTTTAATTAGTGATTTTTAATTTAGTAGGGGGTTTTAAGGTTTGTAGGATATGAGGGGGGAAACTGTGCAAAATAATATTTATTGTGTTATTTATAATGCTGCAATAGGTTAATTAGAAGATTAGTTGATAACTAATTTGGTAAATTATCAAATTGGTTAATTTATTTCGTAAAAATTTGTGGTTTTTAATCAATTGTTAATTAGAGGATCAATGTATTTATCGCTACATTTTTATAAAGTAGTTTTATATTTATTATTTATTATTTATTTTAATATTATTTATTTTGTTTTAATAGCTAATTTAATATTAATAAAGTGTATTTATTTGTATTTAGTGTCTAGTGTTTTGTTTTTTTCAGGTAGCAGCTAGAGAAGTGTATTTTGTTAATCATGTTTGTATTATGAAATTAGTTTTTCGCATTACATTTAATTTTATTTATTTATAATGCATACATTTATAATGTAAATATGTTAAAATATTTTTCTCTCTTTATGTATTTGAATATTGTATTAAAAATGTTTAGTAATTAGAATGCTGTATCTACCCCCTTCAAAGTCCAAAATATCCCAACTTTTCATTAGATTGGAGTGGAAATAGTAAATCTAACTTCTTTAAAGTCCAACACTTTACCTGATTTTGCTTATGTTGGAGTTGGAATAGTACACCATCTTGTCCAAAGTCCAACATTTCCCTACTTTTGCTTAGGTTGGAATAGGAATAGTAAATCTAACCCCTTTAAAGTCCAACTCTTTATGTACTGTTGCTCAGATGGAATGGGAATAGTAAATGCTAACTCCTTCAAAGGCCAATGCTTTCCCTTATTTTGCTTACGTTGAAAAGGGAATAGCACATATAACCCCTCTAAAGTTCAACAGTTTCTCTATTGCTGGTTAGATTGGAGTGTGAATACTTACTCTCCACCCTCTAAAGTCTAACACTATCCCTGCTTTTGAGTACATTGGAGTGGGAAGAGTAAATCCAACCCCACCAAAGTCCAACACTTTCCATATTTTTGCTTAATTTGACATTAGAAAAGTAAATCTGGCTCAAAACACTATGGATTTACTTGCTCTTCCAGACTATTTCAGCCTAAATTATTTACTGTCTGGGCAAGCTTCATTAGATGTGCTCCTATTGGCAAAGATGTTGCTGTAGTTGCTAAAGCAGATCTATAAATGTAAATATCCCACTATCCTTGCATTCTTTTATCATTCGCATATGTCTGTAAACACTTGTGTGTATTGTTGCAGAATTATTGATGGGAAGATTAATTCAGCAGCTGTCGTGATGATCACTGACCTGCATATGTACAGTGCTACCAGAAAGAGCGGGTGGCATCAGAGAGAAAACCGAATTTGGCACTAGAGTGGCTCAGTCTCTGGTTAAGAGCTCTATTGCTAGATAGTCTGGGACACAGTCTATGTGCACAATACTAAATTGAGCTGGTGGGCTGGTCGCTGCCATCATGGACACTGTTCAATGTCCCTTCACAGAGAACAGGTGCAGAATTAGAAGAAGCTATACATGCTCCTCTCCCATATAGCAAATACTGCATGGTAAACAGCTATGCAAGCTTCCCTCAAACTAAATCAGTAAGGGAAGAGCATGGCTTACAAATTATGGTGGCATGAAACAGGTACAGCTACTATATGGACCCATATTGTGTAACACTTTTGAAAAGGATAGACTTTTTTAGGAGTCAGTACTTTGTGACCAAATGTTTGGCTTCAACATTATAAGTATGGGGGCTGTGGCTTGGCACCAGCCAAGATGGCTGCACACTAGAGGAGCTCTGCAGCTGTTACCTTAATATCTCCTTCCATCCGTTCAAATCTCTGGCTCTCTGGGGTGCCACGGGGATCGCTAAATGAGTCAACGATCTTGGTGCCCCTGAAGTGGCATTTTGTGCCCTCAAAAGCATCCAGAGATCTGTATAGGGCGAGAGACCTGGAAGAGGTGCAGGCTGCGCTACAGAGGCTGATCATCGTGATGAGGAAAATCACTGCCGCACCTCTCTTCCATCCGAACATGCCTGAGGCGTGGCAATCTGTTTGTGACACAGGGGCCGTTGCGGACTGCGTGGAAGTGCCACCGCTTTTTCTGGGGAGCCGCCCGCTACTGGCCATAGCCATAGCTGCCAAGGTTTCAATTTGCCATGTGTGACATTTTCCTAATTCCAGTGTAATTAAGAGTGACATTTGAACGACTATGAGTGACACTTTCTTGCAAGCAAAATCAAGCAATGACGACGAGGGAAATATATAAATATCAGAAATTACACCCATTCATTTCCTGGTGGGACACCATAAAATCGCATAACTTACAAACAGAAAGTAAAAGCACATAATCTCTTCTTACCCCAGAAACAAGCATTGGAAAAGGCACAAGAGTTGGCTAATTATTTCATGTGCAAAGGTTCTTTCTAGTAAACATCTTATGCTGTGTGAAACATCTTCACGCGGACCCAGGAAACATACGTGCATGCAACCGTATACACAGAGTTGCAGATTACGTTCCTGTAAAAAAATTCCCCGTACGACTCGTATCCGGTCTTTTTACCGTACGAATCGGACAAGTGCCGTACAAACTGCCAACTACGATTCGCATGGGAAAAAGTCCATACGAATCGCATTGGGAATAATTCCCACACGTCCTCGGGTCGGAAAATGTGTCCGACACGTCCCCGGACGATTTACCGTACAAATGTGAAAAGTGAAGTCCGACCGCGCAAGTACGATCCATCCCGTGCGTCCAATGTTACAACCGTATGGACAAAACACCGTCCGCACCGAACTCCCATAGCAACCATGGAGACATGTGCCCGCATACGCACCCAGCACTCCCCGCAGCCCTCCTATGTACGAGTCGAATCCCCACCCGTGTATGTACGAGACGTACCCCCACCCGTGAATGTATGGAGCGTACCCCCACCCCAACAGTGTATGTACGACCCGTACCCCCACCCCAACCGTGTATGTACGACCCGTACCCTCACCCGCGTATGTATGGAGCGTACCCCCACCCCAACCGTGTATGTACGACCCGTACCCTCACCCACGTATGTATGGAGCGTACCCCCACCCCAACCGTGTATGTACGGACCGTACCCCCACCCCAACCGTGTATGTACGACACGTACCCTCACCCACGTATGCATGGAGCGTACCCCCACCCCAACCGTGTATGTACGGACCATACCCCCACCCCAACCGTGTATGTACGACACGTACCCTCACCCACGTATGCATGGAGCGTACCCCCACGCCAACCTTGTATGTACGACACGTACCCTCACCCGCGTATGCATGGAGCATACCCCCACCCCAACCGTGTATGTACGACCCGTACCCTCACCCGCGTTCGTATGGAGCATACCCCCCATCCCAACAGTGTAAGTACGACACGTACCCTCACCCGCGTATGGATGGAGCGCACCCCCACCCCAACCGTGTATGTACGGACCGTACCCCCACCCCAACCGTGTATGTACGACACGTACCCTCACCCGCGTATGCATGGAGCGTACCCCCATCCCAACCTTGTATGTACGACCCGTACCCTTACCCGCATACGTATGGAGCGCAGCCCCACCCCAACCGTGTATGTACGGACCGTACCCCCACCCCAACCGTGTATGTACGACCCGTACCCTCACCCGCGTATGCATGGAGCGCACCCCCACCCCAACCGTGTATGTACGGACCGTACCCCCACCCCAACCGTGTATGTATGACACGTACCCTCACCCGCGTACGTATGGAGCGTACCCCCACCCCAACAGTGTATGTATGACCCGTACCCCCACCCCAACCGTGTATGTACGACACGTACCCTCACCCGCGTATGCATGGAGCGTACCCCCACCCCAACCGTGTATGTACGACCCGTACCCTCACCCGCGTACGTATGGAGCACACCCCCACCCCAACCGTGTATGTATGGACCGTACCCCCACCCCCACCGTGTATGTGCGACACGTACCCTCACCCGCGTATGCATGGAGCGTACCCCCACCCCAACCGTGTATGTACGGACCGTACCCCCACCCCAACCGTGTATGTATGACACGTACCCTCACCCGCGTATGCATGGAGCGCACCCCCACCCCAACCGTGTATGTACAACCCGTACCCTCACCCGTGTACGTATGGAGCATACCCCCACCCCAACATTCTAAGTACGGAGCGCACCCCAGGCCCCAACACCAGCACCGCCACACAACATCGCGTATGTACGAGTCGTACCAAGCCAGACACAAGGACAGCACTGTACAACAAAATTCCCGAAGTACACACCGTACACATGCTCAAAACGCACGTACACAACCAGGACAAAGCAACACAACACAAGAATACACCATTCGAATGGCACAAAGCCACAAAACATGTCCAACAAGCACAAAAACAACACATTCACTGACCTGCAACTGCCAAAATCCCAAACAGAGGCCCAAAACACAACCACTCCTTCTAACACACCCACCCAAACTTCAAACACAGCCACACCCACCAATGGACCAATAAAAAGGGCCCACAGACACAAACCATGAGCCTTTGCAACAGACTCACTGCTGCCAGACCCCACAGACAACCTACAGCACCATACTTGAACCTTTACTACAGCTTACACTTGCACACCTTCACACACACACCTTCACAAACACCCCCTCATCACATTCACACACACACCTGCACAACCACACCCACACACCCACAACCATCCACACCCCCCCCACCATCCACACCCACACCCCTCACCATGCCCACTAACAAGAATCCAAAGTTCACTAGCCGAGAGTTGGAGGTCCTTGTCGACGAAATCCTCAGAGTCGAGCCACACCTCTTTGGAACATTGGTCAGACAGACCTGCATGTCCGAAAAAACAGCCATGTGGCAGAGGATTGTCGATGCTGTGAATGCTGTTGCGGCCACCAGAAGGACCAGGCATGAATGCCAAGCCAGGTGGTACGATCTGCGGAGGAGGGTCCGAGCCAAAATGACCGACGACCACAACCAGGCCAACGTCACTGGAGGAGGGCCGCCCCGCAGACCCGTACACTACCATCCCTGGGAGGAGAGGGTGATGGCCATACTGCCGGTGGTGTCAGTGGACGGATTAGAAGGACTCCGAGACCCGGGTGAGTACACAAACAACTCACCTCACATGGGGGGAACGTCATCCACAACCAAACTCACAATCAGGCACGCAACCCCCCGAAGCTATCGCATGACACAACCACACTCCATGAACATGCACATGCCACTGGCGCCACCATGCCCCATGCACCCAGCTGGACAATGCAAAGTCACAGGCCACAGAAAACACCAACACAAGACACGGTAAGCCGGATGGCGGGAGTGTGGGCCCCAAAAATCACATAGTGCAACTCATAAGCAGACAACAATGCCCTCTGCCCATATGGCCTAGGTCACAGCCAGACAAACAGTGTGTCCCCACACAGGAAAGACTTGCCAGCAAATGGCGGACGCCTTGCATTAAGACATGGGGGTGACGGCACATTTTTGCACATGACAGCAGCTAATGAACAGCCAACACTGTGAAAGAGTGGCAGCACACACCACCACAGCAGCAGCGCAGACACAGACACTACACCCAATGGGTGCCTGGAGATCAGAAACAAACTCATATCAACAAGCCAAGGGCCATTCAAAGATCTGCAAAAAGTGTGTGCCTAGGAAGCTGGGCTGAGGTGACAGAGGGTGACACACAGAGGGAGGGAGAGGGGGAGAGAGAGGGAGGGAGACACAGGGAGACGGACAGAGGGAGGAGGCTGACACACAGAGGGAGGGAGAGGGGGACAGAGAGGGAGTGAGAAAGGGACACACAGGGAGACCAATTCAGCCTTGGGGGGTGTGGGAATGTCTGCTCGTCAGAAGGTGGACTGCGTGCATGTAGACAAGGGTGGCCAGTGCCTGAACCCCCCCTCTTCTCCATGGCAAACACTGGGCCATGTCTCAACCTGTGCACGAGCACAACGCCAGCTACCTGCATTATATAAGTGTGTGGAACAACTCCATGTGCCCACGTACAGTGCAACACGGAAGGCGCCAATGCATGGCTCGCCACACCTGCACACTCCACTGCTGACTGCAGTCACAATTGACGCAGCAAGTAAGACTGTGCCACACATAGGTAAAGTCGCAAAAGCTGTGGCCAAGGGACATACCCATGCACAAGTGCACTGTGAGTGGAATGCAAGACATATCCAAATTCCCAGAGGAAATGTGCCAACTTAGAAACGAATGAAACATGGATGTTGCATGGAACAAAATTAACATTGTCTCTCTCACACACAGGTCAACGTCGTGGATCACCCCCCAACACTGGGGGGGAAGACTCACAGGACCCGGCTCTGCGGGATGACGGACCCACCGGCAGCGACGACTCTCACCACTCTGTGGACGAACCCGACCCTGACCAACCTGGCCCCTCTGGTGTCCAACCACCTGCAGCACCTGCGTCAGGTACAACTGGGCCAACCACCACCCCCACTCCTGCCACATCCCAGGAGACACCCAGGATCCCTGCCCCACCATCACAATGCAGCCAGGCTGGCCAGGAGGGACACGGTGTACCGGGCACCCAGGAGGCAGGCGACAACGCCAATGCCACCCCTCAGGGGTCCCGGAGACCCGATGTGCCCACAAGGGCAGGCCAGGTGCAAGTGGGCAGGGGTGGTGGGAGTGGAGGACGGCGGAGGCGCCAGCCTGACCAGTTGGCTGCAGAACCGGTATATTCCCATGTCAGAAACATCCTGGACACATACCGGCAGGACACCACGGGCATGGCCCAGGTTGTGTCCATCCTCGAGGAGATCAAGACCCAGCAGGCCCAGCAACATGCGGAGCAACATGCCTGTCTACTGCGACACCAAGGGCGGATGGAGGACAGACAGGCTGAGCTCGTGACGGTGTTCACGGGAATTCACAGTACACTCCGTCGGATAGCCAACAACATGGGCAACCCTCCCTGTGCCACCAGGCGTAGAACATCACCACCCACAGGGAGGGATCAGGAGGAGGAGGAGGAGACATCCGACGGAGCATCCCAAACATCGTCACGGCCTGCTTCTGAGGGTCCCCGCAGGAGGGCGGGTCGTCCACGGAAAAGACCGTGAGGGTCAGCGCAACAGCACCATCTCCCAGGACACCTGGCCTGGCACCTGGCCCACTTGACCAACAGCAGCACAGCAGCAAAAGACATTCTCTGCCACATGGACTTGCTGGTCACTGTCTGACCAATGTTGACAAAGACTGTGGCATGGACTCTGAGGATTTCCAATGGCAAGGACACCAACTCCCCTAGTGAACTTTGGATTCCACACACCCGGAAAGCCCCTCATGTCATACCCCCCCCCCCCACGTACCCCAACCAAAATAAAAAGTTACACGATAAAGAGATGATGCCTACATTTTGCATTATTACCTTACATGTGTCTTGTAAAGTCTAACCATGCCTGGGTTCTCATTTGACTTCAACCATCCACACCCTGGGGCCTGAGTCTGGCACAAGACACACATGGGTCACATTGTATTAGGCAAGACAGACATGGAGCACCATACACACCCGTGATGGGCCCAACCAGCTGAGGGGGTGGCCGCACTACCGTGCCGACAGACATATTGAGTACAGCGACAGCCGTGCGCAGAGGTCAGGGATCATGTGGAGTGTCCTGTGGGGCACCCAGGTATGTGTGGACAGGTGGCAGAACCATGTCCTGCAAGCTTGAGTCAGGTGGATGCAGAGAATGGTGGCCTGGCCAACTTTGGATGCATGGGGATGGCACATGTCACAATACCCACACAGTCATGGACATCATGCACAATACACAGTCTAATCCCACACAAACAGCTTGCATCTTGATACTCGAAACATAGACACATAGCCACTATCACGGAAAACCATGCCAGACATGCCGGATGCACCGTGGCAACACACCAGCATTGACTGAGAATAGGCACCTTGGAGGCATAGGGACACCTTTATTATTCATGTATTCGGGAATGCAGAGGCAACTCGGAGTACACATAAACAGGTCATGTGGAGTAACATGTGGGTCCAACACTGGAACCCCCCTTCTGCAGCACAAATGCGTGATAGCCATGGAACTGGCACACAAGTGTCGGCTAACAGCTAAACACCCCCTGCTGCTCATGGAGAGGCTGCCATACACCATTGATCCTCTGATGTGGAAGTCCCACACCATGTCAAGCCAATGCAAACCGTATGTGTCCGAGGGCAGTGTTACACACATTGATGCCATCATCACAATCCACAATCCCATCACAGATGACTGTCAACAAGTCTGACCATCTATTCAGGTGTACCCAGCTGCATGTCATGTGTCCCATGGTGATGCGACATGTCTGCAGAGGAACCAAACATCGACAGGGGCAGTGTGCACACATCGTAAACAACTGCCACACCCAATACACCCCTGATGCATCCCTTACCCTAAGGAGACTTCCAAACTTGTCCGTGCGTGTAACGCTGAGTCAGCACACGATGACGTGTCCATGAGGAATAGCAGTGCCACAACAATGCAACCAGCAGACGGCATGCGCAAATACCTGGGGATGAGAGACACACAAGAAGTCAGGCACAAAAAGCACAGCCACTTGCATGTGCATGTACTCGACACATGTAAGGATGACAACATGCTAGGTCACAATTATGACTGGGGAAATACACTCATCACTGGCACCATCACTCCAGTGACACATCCACACACACCTCTGACTCACGTGGCATACATGCAGATGGACACACACATCGCAACACATGCCACACGGGGACCAATGCGTGCACACACAGACACTGGTACTCACCACTAAGCAAAGAAGTCGCGTATGAGCCGACTCCGGATGTCCTCTTGCGGAACCACATCCTCCACATCACTAGCCCCATTGCCAAGACCTTCGTCCTCCACGGGTGGATGGTCCTGATCATCTTGATCCAGGATGAGTGGCACAGCTTTCTCAACTGCCATGTTGTGCAGCATGCAGCAGACCATGAAGATTTTGCAGACCTTCGCCGGGGCATATGGGAGGGCGCCGCCGGTCTTTTGGAGGCATCTGAATCGGCTCTTCAGGAGGCCAAATGTCCTCTCTATCACTCGCCTTGTCCGGCCATGGGCGGTGTTGTAGCGGAGCTGGGCCGGCGTGATGGGGTTGCGGAGAGGTGTGATCAGCCATGGCATGTTGGGATAGCCAGCGTCCCCGACATGGAAAGCACATGGACATAAGTAGGACAGGAGAAGCGGTCGTGCCGGAAGTCTATGCAAAATACAGGACAGACAGAGTGTAGCCACCAACAACACATGCTCGTTCGTTGCGCAGCTGCGTCATCATTTCAGGCACCCTACTACGCCTCATGATGTAGGCATTGTGTGCTGATCCTGGAAAACGAGCACAGACATGTGAAATCACCATGTTGGACAGACACACCACAAGGGCATTGATGGAGTGGTAGTGCTTGCGATTCCTGTACGCTACCTTCTGTGCCTGTGGTGGTACCAAAGCCACATGTGTCCCATCTATGGACCCAATGACATGGGGCATCCCTCCCAGGGCATAGAATCCACGCTTGACCCCAGTCAACAGTTCAGGAGTTGGGAAATGGATGAACTCATCCAGGTGAAGCAACATGGCCTCTAAGAAATCATGCAGCACACGGCTGAACATGCTCTGGGACATGCCACCAACATGAGCTATGGTATATTGAAAGGTACCCGTGGCAAGAAAATGTAGGGCTGCCATTACCTTCAGCTTGGGTGTCAGTGCCGTAGGATACCTGTGCAGCGGTTGCAGGTGTGGTGCCAGCCTCGCCGTCAACTCCTCAATCAACGGTTGTGGGAAGCGGTAGCACCGGATACAGTCATTCTCCCGCATATCAGCCAAGTCCGGAACTGGTCGGGGAAGAGGCGGCGCTCTGCAGTAATTTGGAAGTGACAAGGAAGAGTGAGTGCACTACAACAATTTATTTGTACTGAGCACATGTTAATCTGTCAATACACATATGCGACATACGGAGTCAGGTATGTGCCACATGCCCTGGACACGTATGGCTGCCAGGTGACACTCCTACCAAGACCCAGCTACACACGGATATTGTGAACCTCCACATGCCATGGCATGTGATTAGCTGTGTCCCAGTGTAAGTGAACAGCCAGACGCAACACAGGAGTGACATACATCAACACATCAGCAGAAGTAGGATGTCGATTTCAGAGACTGGTAGCGGAACACTAGAGCCACAGGTCACATGACAGCCCACACACCTTGTCAATAAGGTATTCATGTAATGACTCACCACACATTCATTGAGAGTATGCAGACATGTCCTTGTTACACTACTCCGTGTCCCATGCATACATACGCACCTCACATCCGATACCACATGTGGCCTGGTGTGCGTAACAGTGTGCCATGTCCATCTACACACAGACACATGTTGGTTGCTGCAACAGCTGATGCTTTTGAGGGAGCACCAACATCAAGCTAATGGGAACACCCCACACATACATGACATAGACACATCGTGCACCGTGGGTAGTCACATGTCTGGTGTGGTAACCCCTGTAGTGGGCATCAGGGGACACTTGCGTGTGTTGTTGACTGTGCCATGCCAGTGACGCTCATCCCAAGTGTGCAGTACGACATGCACACATGTCAAAGGAGTTAAGGGCATGCCTGGCACACATTGCACCGTCACACATAACATCTGTACACATCTCATCATACATCTGGTGCCTTCTCGACTCAGGAGTAATGTGCCACATCACAGACTTTCACACCTGTGCCCCACACATGTAGTAATGCCCAGACAATGCCTTGATGTCCATCCATGGACAAGTATGTCAGCTCTATTCCTTCCTGTGTGCTGCCTGTCACCACTGTGATGTGTGAAAGGCACCGTACATTCGCTCAGAGGGCCTGTGTACGTTCCCTATCACTATGGGTGTGCTCGCGTATGCGTACCCATAGTGATAGTGAGCGTACAGGCGTGTGTACGGTCCGTATCACTATGGGTGTGCTCGCGTATGCGTACCCATAGTGATAGTGAGCGTACAGGCGTGTGTACGGTCTGTATCACTATGGGTGTGCTCGTGTATGCGTACCCATAGTGATAGTGAGCGTACAGGCGTGTGTACGGTCCGTGTCACTATGGGTACGCATACGCGAGCACACCCATAGTGAAACGGACCGTACACACGCCTGTACGCTCACTATCACTATGGGTACGCATACGCGAGCACACCCATAGTGATACGGACCCTACACACGCCTGTACGCTCACTATCACTATGGGTACGCATACGCGAGCACACCCATAGTGATGCGGACCGTACACACGCCTGTACGCTCACTATCACTATGGGTACGCATACGTGAGCACACCCATAGTGATACGGACCGTACACACGCCTGTACGCTCACTATCACTATGGGTACTCATACGCGAGCACACCCATAGTGATACGGACCGTACACACGCCTGTACGGGCCGTTGCTATGCATTTGGTGTGCCCTAGGGCCCCGGTACGCACCGTACCTGTGTGTGAAACTCCAAATTACATAGGGGAAACATGAGGGACAAGTATAAAGGCCTACATGCATGCTGGTTGTCATGGAGACCAAGTTTAAAGTTTGAATTTTTTTCAGCAGGTGCACAGCAGTAGTCAGTTTGAATGAATCTACTTTGTTGCAATGTGGTTCTGGAGTTGACATCATGCTCAAGAAAAAAACACAATAAGAACCCACTGACTGTGCTAGGTTTGAAGGGATTGGAGGAAACATAGGATGCAAATGTGAGTGACCAATCACTCTGTACTCCTGTGCATGAAACAGGCCAGCAAGGCAGATATAAGGCAGCCAGGTCCCATGAGGGAGCACTTGCCTGCACATCTTTGGATTCTATGACCCAGCTGCTGCTACTGATTCCCTGGAACCATGTCAAGGTCTGTGGAGAGGGCACAGCCTTTCACCCTGGAGGAGAACCTGGCATTGCTGGATGTGATCCTCCCACAGTACCCCATGCTGTATGGGCGACCAGGGTATCAGGTGAGTGCAGAGTCTACTAGCACAGACTGTGCCCCTTGTTTGTGACTGTGACTTCTGGCATTGTGTCCAGGTGTGACACACATGCCATGTACTGTAGGGGGGGTTCCAGGGGGGGATGCCTGATGTCTCCCAGGCAGAGCATGCTGTGGTGCATGTCTGCCGTCCTCACTTGCATTGTGTTTACTGTGACAATCAGTGCATGGTGCATGCCACATTCTGCCTGTCTTGTCCTCTTGGGAATGTAGCCTCTACAGTCCTCATTTGATTATGTGGTCAGCCCAGTGTGACAGGTGACTGTACCCACAGATGTGTGTTAGTTCTGTGTACCTGTGCTGAGAGTGTCCACATGATGTGTTTGTACCCTGGACATCGGTGTGTGTGCAAGTCCCCTGTCATGTGGGTGGGTGCATATGTGGAGTGTGGCACCTGGGCTGCATGAGGGATGGATATACCCTGCCCATGTGATGTGAGCAGGGAGCAGTGCTGTGTGTCTGACGTGCAGAGCCAGCCCCACACCTGTGAGCCCCCCGTCTAGTGGCACATGTGCAGAGTGAGGTTTGTCGCTGCATTTGGCAATGGCAGGTGAATGTCCTGTGCCTGTGTGTGTCTGTGTACTCTGCTGAGGTAGCGTCAGTGGCCTGTGGCATGTGACTGCTTAGAGGTGCTGCACATTATCCTGGTGTAGCTTGTAATGCACAGTGTGAGCCTGGATCATTGATTGTGTCTTTGCCCTCATTCCACCTGTGTACTTTCAATGGCACGTACTGCTTTTGCCCTTCCCCAGAGGATCATGTCCCTATGACAAAGGTGCAATGCGTTGGGTGCATACTATGCCTTGTTGTAAACAGCAAATTTGTTCTAATATGTGTCTCTGTGACATGTGCCAGGTGTATTGATGTAGTGTCACTTGTTCATCCTCACAGGTAGGCGCCTCTGCCAAGAAGCAGATCTGGATGAACGCCGTCAGTGCCGTGAGGAGGACGGACGGTCGCAAGCGGCGCCTGGCCCAGGTGAGGAAACGCTGGCAGGATATCCGGTGCTGGACGCGGAGGATCGCACGGGTCCTGCTGGGGGACTCACCTGAGACCCATAAGAACCGCGGGTGCCGCCGTCTGACCCACATCCACAAGCGTGTGCTGGCGGTGGTATTTCTAGACTTGGACAGGCGCTTACAGGAGAAGCAGCAGCCGGAAGGGGGTAGGTACATGTGTGTTTGTTGTGTGTCACCAGCATTTGTAAGTGCACAGTTGCATGGATACACTGCCAGGGTTTAAAGGTGCTGTGCAGATCCTGTTACCCACAGTATAGCGGTGCTCTCCTGCCTCCCTTCCCCTCCTTGCAATGTGTTCCCTGGTCTGTGTGTAGTCACTCCTTCACAAGGTTATGTAGGCTGGCACTTTCTCCACGTGAACTATGCCTGTGGCATCATGTGTGGGGGTGGTGTGTAACAGGTTTTGGGACCTTGCCTGTGCCCTGTCCTGTTCAGTACTTGTGGGTTCCATGTCAGTTGGCACTGATGCTGAGTCCAGACATGGGAGTTAGTCTCTCAAGTGTCATGCCTTACAGCACGCATGTCCTATGTTGTGGCCTGTGACATGATGTGCATGAGTGTGCGATACGCATAGTGCAGGGATGGTGGCGTGTGTTGCAATCATTCCCATTCAGGACCATGGAGTTGTGTGGCCACTACTGTCCCCTGGGTCATACTTTCCTAGGTGTCATGTGTGTCATCACAAAATGTGGACACTCTCAGTGTCTACAGCATAGGTTGTGCTCTGTGCCATTGTCCCCTGGCACCATGTATATTGACGTAAAATGTAGTACAAGTGTCCACTGTACAGCCTGACCTGATTTTCCTTGTTCATACTCACGGTGGCCAGTGCCTGTGTGTCTTGATCCAATCATCTGACGACTCCCATTTGTACATGATTATTTGGACAGGCGCACCTTGGGTATTTTGTGTCCAATCTTGCATTTATCCAGCCCATGTGTATTTCACCCAGACTAAGAGATGTAAGTGCTTCCTGTGTCTCAACAAATTGTCTCATGTAGGGGGTGGTTGGTGGGGGCAAAGCCTACATGTCAAAACCTGATATCTCCTTGCTAGGTCTGGCCAGTGTGTGATGTTTGTCTGCACATACACTCAAGGTGCAGTGAGCCAGTCATGGTGGGCATGTTTTCAGTATTACCTATGCAGCATGTGCCTCAAGTTCATGGATATGGTCCCTGCTTATCCCTATTTTCGGCAACGCTGTGTGGTGCAGATGCAGTGCTGGATTGTCCCCAGGGCCTGGCTCCTCTGTCAAACTCCATTTCATGTCATATGCTATTGTGTCATGCTCTCCATAGTTTTTCAGTGGCATGGTGGGTCAACCAACTGTGTGTTGCATGCCCTACATCTGTACCTTGTTTTGTAGATGTTACTGATCTTTCTTTTCAGGCTATGCACTGTAACCTATGTAGATTGGACTCATGTGACATATGTATACAGGTGTATGATTAATTGCTGTCTCTTCACCTTGCCCACAGCATCGTCGGGGGACACGGAGGGAGACATGAGCACAGACGGAGCGGAGGGACCGAGCACCAGTGCCAGCGGTGACATCGTGCCTGGCACATCGAGTGGAACTGAGGCGGAGGAGAGTGAGGCCGAGGACCTGTCCACTGGCACGACAGAATATGAAGCTGACGGCTCCGAGGATGATCTCTCCGAGTGGGCGGAGGCTGCACCAGCAGCTGACAGCGGCACAACATCTCTCCCCGCCCCCTCCATTGCCATCAGCTGCCTCCCACTTGCTCGTGTCCCTTCCCAGCGTGCCCAGTCACCACATGTCTCCTTCCTGCCAGGAACTGCACCCCCTGCCCCTGTCTCCACTGCTGCCGCCAATGCCGAGTCTGTGGACTTCCAGCGGCAGCTGCAGGTTGGTCAGGCTGCGATGCGTAATGTCCTCCATGGCCACAGCCAAGTGCTGAACAACATGGAGGCATACTTGGAGGGCATTTTCTCATCACAGGCTGACCAACGCAACTTGCTGAGGTCCATTGACTCGACACTGACTGCAGCAGTAGGTCTCCTGCAGCGCTACGTCCAACCCCCTACCCCTGACCCATCCACACTTCCCACTCCCATGCCTGTCCCACGTACACGCAGACGTCAGCATGCACCCACCACAACAGACACAGGCACCACACCAGCAGGGAAGGTCAAACGCACACCTCCTGGCACGCACACACAGGGTGAAGTAGGCACACCCACTGGGTCGGGGGCAAACGTAAGCCACGCAGCCAGAGTGGGAGTCCGCATTCCACCAAATCCACTCCCTCCAAATCCCCTCCCCTCAGCTCTCCTGGCCACATATCCGGCAAAGACTCCTTCATGGCCGCTCTGTCCCTGAGCCCCACAGTGACACCACCCCGCAAGCGGTCAAGGGAGTCCCCGGTCAGGGTGGTTGAGTCCCCCCCCTGTCCACACCCTCCCCCAGTGGCGCTGCGACCCATCCCTCTGCCCCCCCCCTCCTTGGGGCCTGTGGTTCCTTCGGGTGCAGGGGAGTCACTGGAGGACCTTGCTAAGGTGTGCAGCGCCATCCTGGCCTCCGCCTTTGGCCCTGCCCCACCCCCTGTGGTGGAGTCCTCCATCCCTGCACCCACGACGCCTACCCTTCGCCCTCATGTCCTTGCGGTGCCTGGTCCTTCCCCCCCACATGATGCCCTCCCCGCTCTGGAAGACGAAGGAGTCTGACTGTGCAGGCAAGCTAGGGGACACGCGTCCCACTGTGTCCCCCACCTGGATTTGAACTTTGGATTGCCCTATGGGCATTGTACATTTTGAACTTTCAAGGGACAGACAGATTTTTGGATGCTGATTAAAGCAATTTATTTTTCCTTAGTACACTACTGTCTGTCTGGTATTGCTGTTGGTCGACCTGCCCCATTATTTTGGGTGGTGATTATGTGTTGGGTGTGTGGGAATTGTAGTCTTGTGCTGGTCATAGGGTGGATCCTGGTATCTGTGTGCCATCACAAACTGTTGGCTACATAACTTTGTTCATGTAAGCAGTTACTGCATGGTGACATCGTCCCAAGGTGTGTTCCTTCCTCTGTGTAACCTGACTTCTTCCCTGCAGGGTCTTTCCAATATGTGGTGCTGAGCTGTGTCTACATTGGCTGGGTGTGTGACGGACTCGTTAGACTTGGGCCATGCATGCTGAGCGATGTCTCCACCTGCATCATTCGTGGCGTCCTTGGTGGTCACTGTACTTGTGTATGTAGACTGTTGCCATGACTTCATGTGTACATGTTTTCTTTTTGGCGCTATGCATGTGTATACTCCCAGCCTCGCACACATGTGGTACATGTACTGCAGGATCTTTGTGCACCTGACTGACATTTGTGGGCATTGGATCTGTGGGTACTCCACCCTTTTCTTTGCAGGGGCACTGCTGTGAGTGTTAGGCACCCACCCCTCCTGTGTCTGGGCACTGCTGGGAGGACTCTGCACACACCACTCTTGTGACTGGGCACTGCTGGGAGGACTCTGCACCCACCCCTCCTGTGTCTGGGCACTGCTGGGAGGACTCTGCACACACCCATCTTGTGACTGGGCACTGCTGGGAGGACTCTGCACCCACCCCTCTTGTGACTGGGCACTGCTGGGAGGACTCTGCACCCACCCCTCTTGTGACTGGGCACTGCTGGGAGTACTCTGCACCCACCCCTCTTGTGACTGGGCACTGCTGGTAGGACTCTGCACACACCACTCTTGTGACTGGGCACTGCTTGGAGGACTCTGCACACACCCCTCCTGTGTCTGGGCACTGCTGGGAGGACTCATCACACACCCCTCCTGTGTCTGGGCACTGCTGGGGGGACTCTGCACACACCCCTCCTGTGTCTGGGCACTGCTGGGAGGACTCTGCACCCACCCGTCTTGTGACTGGGCACTGCTGGGAGGAATCTGCACCCACCCCTCCTGTGTCTGGGCACTGCTGGGAGGACTCTGCACACACCCCTCCTGTGTCTGGGCACTGCTGGGAGGACTCTGCACACACCCCTCCTGTGTCTGGGCACTGCTGGGTGGACTCTGCACCCACCCCTCCTGTGTCTGGGCACTGCTGGGAGGACTCTGCACACACCCCTCCTGTGTCTGGGCACTGCTGGGAGGGTTAGGCACCCACCCCTCCTGTGTCTGGGCACTGCTGGGAGGACTCTGCACCCACCCCTCCTGTGTCTGGGCACTGCTGGGAGGGCTCTGCACACACCACTCCTGTGTCTGGGCACTGCTGGGAGGACTCTGCACACACCCCTCCTGTGATGGGGCACTGCTGGGTGGACTCTGCACCCACCCCTCATGTGTCTGGGCACTGCTGGGAGGACTCTGCACCCACTCCTCTTGTGACTGGGCACTGCTGGGAGGACTCTGCACCCACCCCTCTTGTGACTGGGCACTGCTGGGAGGACTCTGCACCCACCCCTCCTGTGTCTGGGCACTGCTTGGAGGACTCTGCACCCACCCCTCCTGTGTCTGGGCACTGCTGGGAGGACTCTGCACCCACCCCTCTTGTGACTGGGCACTGCTGGGAGGACTCTGCACCCACCCCTCTTGTGACTGGGCACTGCTTGGAGGACTCTGCACACACCACTCCTGTGACTGGGCACTGCTTGGAGGACGCTGCACACACCCCTCCTGTGTCTGGGCACTGCTGGGAGGACTCTGCACACACCCCTCCTGTGTCTGGGCACTGCTGGGAGTGTTATGCACCCACCCCTCCTGTGTCTGGGCACTGCTGGGAGGACTCTGCACCCAACCCTCCTATTTCAGGATATGTACGCTTAGAACATACACGGGTGTGGGTTCGCTCCATGCATACGAGATGGGGGTACGGTCCGTACGTACACTGTTGGCATGGGGGGTACGCTCAATGCATACGCGGGTGAGGGTACGGGTCGTACTTACACTGTTGGGGTGGGGGGTACGCTCCATACGTACGCGGGTGAGGGTACGGGTCGTACTTACACTGTTGGGGTGGGGGGTATGCTCCATACGTACGCGGGTGAGGGTACGGGTCGTACTTACACTGTTGGGGTGGGGGGTACGCTGCATACGTACACGGGTGAGGGTACGGGTCGTACTTACACTGTTGGGGTGGGGGTACGCTCCATGCATACGCGGGTGACGGTACGGGTCGTACTTACACTGTTGGGGTGGGGGTATGCTCCATACGTACGCGGGTGAGGGTACGGGTCGTACATACACGGTTGGGGTGGGGGTACGCTCCATGCATACGCGGGTGAGGGTACGGGTCGTACTTACACTGTTGGGGTGGGGGGTACGCTCCATACGTACGCGGGTGAGGGTACAGGTCGTACATACACGGTTGGGGTGGGGGTACGCTCCATGCATACGTGGGTGAGGGTACGGGTCGTACTTACACTGTTGGGGTGGGGGGTATGCTCCATACATACGCGGGTGAGGGTACGGGTCGTACATACACGGTTGGGGTGGGGGTACGCTCCATGCATACGCGGGTGAGGGTATGGGTCGTACTTACACTGTTGGGGTGGGGGGTACGCTCCATACGTACGCGGGTGAGGGTACGAGTCGGACTTACACTGTTGGGGTAGGGGGTACGCTCCATGCATACGGGGGTGGGGGTACGGTCCGTACATATCCGTACCCACGCTATGGAATGCTTGTGCGGGCCGTACCCAGGCCTTTGCCACGTGGGTACAGCCGTCCCGCCATTGTTGGGGTGACGTAGGTGTGGGCATGGTACGACTCGTACCCACGCTCTTAAGGCGTGGGTACGGGGCGTACCTGTATTGTTGGGTTGCCGGTTCGCGTCGCCAAGCACTTCCGTTGTGGCGGACGCTGGCTTTGCTGGACACGCCCCCACCCCCTCGTAGTGACCAGGGCCTGGGGGTCAGGTATGTCCAGGGCATGTGTGCTGTGTGACTTTGGTGGGGGTTTTGTGGCCTGCCCCTGGTCCTGCCCCCCCCCCTTTTCCCCCCTCCCTTTGTTGTTCTGACCTTCTGCGGCGTCTGCGTCGTAAACTGTAGAGGAGGTCGACTGCTATGATGGCTGGGATGACACGTAGGTTCGGGTCCATGTCAGTCCGTCGCGTGCAGGTACTCCTTGTTCGCGTCGTCCTGATTTCCCGGCAGTTTTTGGCTGCCGGAAAATATTGTCCGTGCGGGATGACGTCGGTGCGAATCGTACTTCCTGGTTCGTGAATGGCAGGCTGCGTGCGTCCCGACGTCACGTCGGCGCTTTCCCGGATCACATTTGTATGTTTATTTTCGTCGGTCGGGGTTTTGTACGATTCGTACGGAAATGGTATTTCCGTGTGAATCGTAATTCCATGTTTGTATATTTTTACGACCGGGTACGCGTCGGACGGAGAATATGCTCCGTCCGACGGTTCGTACCCGGTTTTTACAGGATCGTGATCGTTACCTTAATTAGTAAAAACGAATGAGCTTAAGTTAAGAGATGCCAGAAGGAAGGTCGGTGTACTGCCCTTGTTTTCTGAGCCAGAGAAACTTTAGGAGAGGTTGATGGTGGGGCCAGACAGGAATAATAAGATATGTATCCTTGAGTTTCTACCTGGTACATCAGTTTCTTTACAATTGAAACAATAGTAGACAACCCAACATTTGACAACCTGGATATTGATGACAGGGCACCTGCTGGCAATATCTTTCCTGCCAATAAGAAAGACAGTGGGTATTATAGTAAATTAAATTGGTTGAACTATTAAAACATACAAATAAATTTAACTTAATGCTTAAAAAAGATTACAAAATGTAACGGATGTTTCATATTTTATTTAAAAATATGTTAATTACCTTTTTTAAAGGTAACATCACTTTTATTCAAACATAATTGCTTTACTTTTAATTAATTCTATATATCACTTTTAATACTGTTTAATACACAATAACAATATATACTTTCTAATTTAGGTGGGATTATTTTTGATTTAATATTCAGAAATATAATTTTAATTTACCATATTCAAATAATTATATTTTACATTAAAATTTAGTTTAAACTAAGAGCACGGTAGTGCTTTTCATTTGGTTCTAAATTCCGAATAAATATATAAAATTATTATTTAACATAATCATATTTGTACTCATTTTGTTAAGTTTAATAAACTGTTTTTATTTTTCCTATACTATACGATCAGGAGAGCTCCACCACAATGGCAGATTTATTGATAAAAAATCCCATTTGAATTAAAATATTTACATGTATTTATTATGAACTAAAAGTTTCAAAACGTTTTGTATGTAATTAAGTTAATAATTCATTTTTTTAAATTATGGTTACATTTATTAA
Source organism: Triturus cristatus (assembly GCF_964204655.1). Lineage (NCBI taxonomy): Eukaryota > Metazoa > Chordata > Amphibia > Caudata > Salamandridae > Triturus > Triturus cristatus. The sequence goes on from NC_140585.1 coordinate 374,222,650, forward strand.
AGGTTATTAACATATTTTGCCATAAAATAATATTTTTTGAACTGTGGTTACATATTTATTATCAAATTAATTTTGTATATATATTTCATTATTTCTTTTACATGGTCACATTACTTTCTAAGGGAAGAAGTGCAGTCTCAGTGGATGGCCGTGTATTGTCCTCGACTTACTATGGTGAATGACCAACATATTGAGGAAAAATATTGTGCTAGAAGAACATTGTGTCAAGAATATTGTCAAGTTAAGAATATTGTGGGACAGAATATTGAAGGAAAGTATATAATCTTTTAGGCACATAGGCCCTAATTACGATATCGGTTACGATATCGGGCACCGTTTTGGTGAGGGAACCGCCCGACCATAGTTCGGCGGTTGCGCACACCTGATTACAATGCGACCTCACATGTTGCAGTCGCAAACTCCCATTTCTCTATGGGATCTTGTGCGACGGGCGGAAACTGCCGACAGCACAAGCTGCCATTGAGAAATGGGAGTTTGTGAAAATCCCTGCACCGTGTGGCAGGCACCACATGGTGCCAGCCACACAGTGCAGGGATTTTCAGGGGGGCACCAGGCTCCTAAGCAGAGGGCCAGGGGGCCCTGCTAAGGGCCCCCAATGTCGCATTCTGATAGCCTTTTCATGTTAGAAAGGCCGACATGGAAAGGCTGTCGGACACTGACATCATAATCCCAACGGCAGAAACGCCATCCCTAAGGGATTATCATGAGCTTCCCTCTGACTGTCGCCTCCGACCGCATGCAACCTAATGCAATGGTCGGACCGCAGCAGTAGATGTGGTTCGGAACGCAACCAGCAAGCTGTCGGTTGCGGTCCGAACCACATCAGAATGAGGCCCATAATATATGTTGTTTAAATATTTTTGTACATAATATAGTTTACTTTAATAAAGTTATTAAATGTTGTTTTTTAATTAATTTGATATATTTAAGTTATTTTACTATCAAATTATAAGAATGGCTATTTACTTTTGTAATTTTGTAAATTTATTTTCTAAATACTGTTTTTACATTTAATTTATATTTTCTAATTTAGTATCTGGTTTTTGCTTTTGCAGAGGATCAGGGTGGGAATTTATTTTAAATATAAATCGATATTTTTGTTAATTAAATAATTAATTGGCAATTTAGTATTTAATTGATGCATTGCTATTTTAATTCTTTTAGTATCATTTGTATTTTTTAAAGTGTAATTTAAAAAATAATAGTTATTAATTCTAAATGTAGTAGAGGGTTGATGAGTTTATGAGGTATTAGGGTAGGAAGTTATATTAAACATAAATTATTGCATTTATTCCTAATCACTTTCTTATGTTAATTAAATATTTAATTTATCAATATTCTTGTTAATTATTGAATTAAATAATTGTTATTTAAATTTTTATTGCAGTTTGTGATTTTTAATTTTGTATTTATTTTTTTCTACAGTTTAATTAGTGATTTTTTATTTAGTAGGGGGTTTTAAGGTTTGTAGGATATTAGGGGGGAAACTGTGCAAAATAATATTTATTGTGTTATTTATAATGCTGCAATCGGTTAATTAGAAGATTAGTTGATAACTAATTTGGTAAATTATCAAATTGGTTAATTTGTTTCGTAAAAATTTGTGGTTTTTAATCAATTGTTAATTAGAGGATCAATGTATTTATCGCTACATTTTTATAAAGTAGTTTTATATTTATTATTTATTTTAATATTATTTATTTTGTTTTAATAGCTAATTTAATATTAATAAAGTGTATTTATTTGTATTTAGTGTCTAGTGTTTTGTTTTTTTCAGGTAGCAGCTAGAGAAGTGTATTTTGTTAATCATGTTTGTATTATGAAATTAGTTTTTTGCATTACATTTAATTTTATTCATTTATAATGCATACATTTATAATGTAAATATGTTAAAATATTTTTCTCTCTTTATGTATTTGAATATTGTATTAAACATATTTAGTAATTAGAATGCTGTATCTACCCCCTTCAAAGTCCAAAATATCCCAACTTTTCATTAGATTGGAGTGGAAATAGTAAATCTAACTTCTTTAAAGTCCAACACTTTACCTGATTTTGCTTATGTTGGAGTTGGAATAGTACACCATCTTGTCCAAAGTCCAACATTTCCCTACTTTTGCTTAGGTTGGAATAGGAATAGTAAATCTAACCCCTCTAAAGTCTAACTCTTTATGTACTGTTGCTCAGATGGAATGGGAATAGTAAATGCTAACTCCTTCAAAGGCCAATGCTTTCCCTTATTTTGCTTACGTTGAAAAGGGAATAGCACATCTAACTCCTCTAAAGTTCAACAGTTTCTCTTTTGCTGGTTAGATTGGAGTGTGAATACTTACTCTCCCCCCTCCAAAGTCTAACACTATCCCTGCTTTTGAGTACATTGGAGTGGGAAGAGTAAATCCAACCCCACCAAAGTCCAACACTTTCCATATTTTTGCTTAATTTGACATTAGAAAAGTAAATCTGGCTCAAAACACTATGGATTTACTTGCTCTTCCAGACTATTTCAGCCTAAATTATTTACTGTCTGGGCAAGCTTCATTAGATGTGCCTCCTATTGGCAAAGATGTTGCTGTAGTTGCTAAAGCAGATCTATAAATGTAAATCTCCCACTATCCTTGCATTCTTTTATCATTCGCATATGTCTGTAAACACTTGTGTGTATTGTTGCAGAATTATTGATGGGAAGATTAATTCAGCAGATGTCGTGATGATCACTGACCTGCATATGTACAGTGCTACCAGAAAGAGCGGGTGGCATCAGAGAGAAAACCGAATTTGGCACTAGAGTGGCTCAGTCTCTGGTTAAGAGCTCTATTGCTAGATAGTCTGGGACACAGTCTATGTGCACAATACTAAATTGAGCTGGTGGGCTGGGCGCTGCCATCATGGACACTGTTCAATGTCCCTTCACAGAGAACAGGTGCAGAATTAGAAGAAGCTATACATGCTCCTCTCCCATATAGCAAATACTGCATGGTAAACAGCTATGCAAGCTTCCCTCAAACTAAATCAGTAAGGGAAGAGCATGGCTTACAAATTATGGTGGCATGAAACAGGTACAGCTACTATATGGACCCATATTGTGTAACACTTTTGAAAAGGATAGACTTTTTTAGGAGTCAGCACTTTGTGACCAAATGTTTGGCTTCAACATTATAAGTATGGGGGCTGTGGCTTGGCACCAGCCAAGATGGCTGCACACTAGAGGAGCTCTGCAGCTGTTACCTTAATATCCCCTTCCATCCGTTCAAATCTCTGTCTCTCTGGGGTGCCACGGGGATCGCTAAATGAGTCAACGATCTTGGTGCCCCTGAAGTGGCATTTTGTGCCCTCAAAAGCATCCAGAGATCTGTATAGGGCGAGAGACCTGGAAGAGGTGCAGGCTGCGCTACAGAGGCTGATCATCGTGATGAGGAAAATCACTGCCGCACCTCTCTTCCATCCGAACATGCCTGAGGCGTGGCAAACTGTTTGTGACACAGGGGCCGTAGCGGACTGCGTGGAAGTGCCACCGCTTTTTCTGGGGAGCCGCCCGCTACTGGCCATAGCCATAGCTGCCAAGGTTTCAATTTGCCATGTGTGACATTTTCCTAATTCCAGTGTAATTAAGAGTGACATTTGAACGACTATGAGTGACACTTTCTTGCAAGCAAAATCAAGCAATGACGACGAGGGAAATATATAAATATCAGAAATTACACCCATTCATTTCCTGGTGGGACACCATAAAATCGCATAACTTACAAACAGAAAGTAAAAGCACATAATCTCTTCTTACCCCAGAAACAAGCATTGGAAAAGGCACAAGAGTTGGCTAATTATTTCATGTGCAATGGTTCTTTCTAGTAAACATCTTATGCTGTGTGAAACATCTTCACGCGGACCCAGGAAACATACGTGCATGCAACCGTATACACAGAGTGTATACCAAGAGGCGCGTAAATAATCGGGTGATGAATTCCTGGGTAAATCCGGATGATGGCTGTATTGGTTAATGTATGCATGGAAGTGGGTAAATGTATGTGAATACATGAGAGTGAATGGAAAGAATGGGGGTCCACCAGTGAGCTATATTTTGGCTTTTAGCAACTTAAATAGCCTATGAGAGGATACATGTCACTTCTCAGGCACTTACTCTTTGCAAAGAGAGATGGGGGCAATTGGTGAGTGCACCTCGTGGACTCCTGCGGCAACGATGCATCATTCTGGAGATGAGTGTTTCCTTGGGACTCTGAGGCTTCTTGTCTACTAGTCACAAGAGGTTAGAGGAGCAAGCCCTGGTGAGTACGTGAGAGACAGAGTAGGGATATATATGTTAGGGCGGCTAGGCACAGTGACTGGCGTTGATGGTGACTCTGCAGCAGGCTGCCGGGCTCAGACCGAGAACCCCCACCCCCCTCCCACGGCAATCATTTTGGTTAGGAATGCTACTGGCTTCTTTAGTCCAGGTCTTTAGTCTCTGCTGTGAGCCCTGTCTGTCCTGGCAGCCGCTCCATGAACTTTACCAGTCATTGAGTGATGGATCAGAAGACTCTGACGACGTCCACTGTACCTCACTCTCCCTAGTAATATTAAAATCAGCACTGGGGCGGTGGCCTTCAGACGACCCACGGCATGGACGGCCAGGCCCCTGCGAGCAGACAGCAGCCCTGAGACAGCCGAGCGCCACCAGCAAACCAGTGAGGTGAGCTCCCACTGTGCCGGCCTTCCTCACAAACTTACCGCAGTGCCCTGGCAGCAGGACATGATGTCACCCCCACGGTGCCACCAGCCAATCAATTCAAACAACCTGACTGGGCTCCACCCTGAAGTCAGGTTGTCTGACTCAGAGCCACACAGCGCTGTGGAATCAAACCTGCTTATACATTGTAGCACTGTGAGCCTGCCAGCAGTGCCCCAAGCCTGCAGGAACAGCGCATCATGCCGCAGCCACAGGCGCATGCTGCTGAATGGCATGCATTCTAGTTCCATCCACAGGCTCCACGGTGGCAGCTGCCATATACAGGTATTTGTGACAATGCATTTCAGTGTGGTAATGTGGAGCACCGCACTGAAATGTGTTAGTCTAACGCTTGATGCATGATACTTGGCAGGACTGCATAGACCTGACGATGTGGCCTGAGTAACGGGAGGCGGCGATCGAGGCGGGCAGTCGAGGCCTTGGGAAGATGTCCTTTGGGTCTGCTGTTGCCCCCCGCTGTTCACTCTTGTTTTTCCCTTCCTCCAGCCCATTTGAAACGGGGCACAGAATTGGGAAGTGCCTGGCCTCTTGTCCAGCCGAGGGGACATCCCGGCAGCATAGCGAGGTGGCCTGAATAATCGCGATCCCCGTCACAAGAATGAAGACGTGCTGCTCGGTGAGGTGGAGAGGAGTGGAGCAGTATTTGCTGGGGAACCGGCGATCTCAGCCGCCACTATGTTTGCGGAGTGGCGGTGGTGAGAGGGGCCACGTGACAGTGTGAAGAGGAGACAACAGGTTTGTATTCCAACTGGCCATAACGAAGTAAGTACATTGGCAAGAGGATGAGAGAGTGAGGGGCCTCTGGTGGGTTGCACTGGTGCTTGGCCCCTAAGAGACGCTGCAGTTGTGGCCTTTCCTCTTCTTCCCCGCCACCCACACTGAGAGACTTGCCGGCACAACTGCATGTGGCCTGATAAGTTGATTGGTGTTGTGCTTTGAGCATCCTACCTGATGTGTTAGCTATCGGGGGCCGTCCCAGAACTTCTAGGGCCACGGGCGAAATGGAAGATGTGAGACCCCTCTAATTAGCATGTTACATCACAAGAAGTGACATCACATAAAGTGACATCGCAGGACAATTGATCTTACTTGGCATCACTGAAGAGACCTAACATGGATATCAGTAACATGGACAAAAAGATAAATACACAAATGAAATAAGTCCATATATTTTAAAATTGTATTAAATGGATTACATTTGCCACATTGGATGGAAAAGTTAGGTGCAGGTCTCACAAAGATGGATATTTGTTACTCCATGTTAACTGATTGTTTCCAGATGAGTGCATGATAAACATTCGAGTTCTATCTCCTAAAGAGGAGAGATCCTGTTGAGGCAATGAGGGGCGGGATCATTCAAAATATAAAATGACACAAGGAAAAACCTCTTACACCATGGATATAATCGCTAATTTAAAAAAGCTCCCTTATCTTTCTGTGCCATTTTCGTGCCACCTTAGAATGACATTAATACTTAGTAATTTGTTTTAACATAAATCCTCTCACCAGTATCCCACACACACATACTAAGAGTCGTAGGACAATCTTTTTTGTGTGTGGGCTCTTTACTCACCAGAATTATGTTAAGTGCAAAAACACAACACATATAATACAAAATTACAAGACACCATTGCAAACAGATAAAGATTTTACATACATAAAAAAAGACTTAGAACAACCGAGACCACTGCTAAATCATACATTGACTTGAAGGTATGATGTAGATTCAAGAGGTTTTCAAATCAACGTTTATGATTTGGTGTTAAAACTGTTGGAAGTGGAAGTGGCCGGCTTTAGCGCTGGTGGAGCCCTGTGCGACAGTGTTTGTTGGTGCCACCCAATGAGTCCCTCTGCCACAGATTCCCTGACTACCACCCTTTAACAGTCGCCCTCAAAGTCTCCATAAGCACATTCTCGCTCAGATGCATTTAATTTGATTTACAGCGCTACTTATACCAGTGTAGGGTGTCAGAGAACTTTATATCACAAACATTACACAGAGACAATCAATAATCCATGTGTAAATCACTGTATAGGAAATGTTACATAAGGCAAAGGACTACCAGGTGTAGGAGTCACATGACAATCATACTAGTAGGCAGAATAGTTTAATAGTGATTGGTCTGGAGGAACACAAACTCTGAATTTAGAACGTAATACCATAGTTGGGGGTTCTCTTTAATAACCAGAATTGATTTCTATCCAAATAAACCCTTTTTGCAACATTAGGACAATCAAAGACCGGGGAAAAAAACATAATGCTCTAATTTATACCTTGCAGTTTGCATGCAGCTCTTAGATGACAGTTAATAGCTCATTGTTATATGTTAGGATTTTGACTCATAAAATGCAAGTAACAAAAGCATCTCACTGACAAAAGCAGTAACCAACTGACCGACTTACATTATGTGCACTTTGTGATCTGTGTGGTACATGTTCTTTGCAGCAGGCACATTAACCCTCTGTGCTACCTTTACATGAGTCAAAACTTCCACTTGACAAAACTTCATCTCTCTCTAGGAAGAACATTAATCACCAGAGTTATCATGACATTTTTATTGTTGACTAAAATTGCTAGAGGCCAGGAAGGAGGCAGCAAGTGCTTTAAAAAACATAATATACTTGCAAACATGACGCCCCCACCAGAAGTCAGCGCTCAGTGCGATCTCACTGGTAGCACTACCCTAGACCCTCCATGCTCAAGGGTCCTGTGACCTCAGGAATAGAGTCACTGTTGCTCTAAGATGTGTTGCTTCATACACCTGCCCAAAAGACTGGAGGCGAGTTTCAATAGGGGTTGTGGTGGACAGGCCTTCAAGGTTAACCCACTCTTGCCACCGCTAGGGTCCATCTGCTGGTGCTAAGACACCAGGGCTATTAAGGTCTTGCTGGTCCTTCCAAGGTCTAGCATGGGAATGTGCTCTCTCAGGAGAGTGGTCGGTAGACTGGTCATGAAGGCTGAACCTGGTTTTCCAGTTCCAAATTCGGAAGCTCTGAGCATAGTGCCACATCCTCCCCCCACTGAACACCATACTGCCCCACTGAGAGAAACTCGCACTGCCTTCAACTACAAACCAATTGTGCCCCGCTATAAGCTCCTGGGCACGACTGAATTCAAATTATTCACTAGAGAAGAGCAATATGCTGCCCCAAAAAAAAGTGACAACATCCTGGAAAAAGCAAACACTTATAGGAAATGCAAGATTAAGTAAAGCATTTGAAATGTAAGAAGGAACAAATTGGTTACCTTAACGCTTTTGCACTTATTAATCAGAAATCAATGAGTGCTTTTGCATGAAGGACATGACTACAGGGCCGGAAGGGACCTGTTTCAATTTCCATTGCTTATATCCTTACATATGTAAGCAGTATGGTTTAAAAAGACCATATTTGTGAATACAGATCTGCGGTAAGCATTTTGTTTTCCAATCTTCCCATCAACCAGGTATTGCAGTACTTCCAGGAAAGGTGCACTTCCCCACCAGGGGAAAACAATGCTGTTCAGAAAAAGACAAGAAAACACTGTAACGTGGCGCTAATGTGTTTTGGGAGTGAATAAAATCAATCTGGCCCCTTTTTGACTCACTCTGTTCTGCTTTATTAGTTATTTTCACATTTTGAACCTTTAAATTCATCTCCTTCCAAAGGCTTCACATTGGCAGTGGAGAATGTCCGAAAAAAACGCCTTTCCAGCAAAAGTGTTTTTTATTTTTGGATCTATTTCACAGGGGAACAAATAAAGGAAAGAGGGAGTAATGGCTAAAGGCCCAGGGAAGACACCCCCCCCCCCCCCGCCCCACACCTGGACCTTGCAGCTTGATCCAGTGCTTAGAGGCCCAGGGAAAGCAGTAATGAGGCATTTCGCAAATCACTGCCCTACCACAGCAGTTCTACATACATTTTAAATGCACGTTTCCATCAAAAGATCTTGCCTATGGGCGATGCAAAAGTTAACAAAAGTCAGTTGATCTGGCTGCTCCCTCCTCCCCTCACCCACCTCTCCTTACCTGTGTCTGGCTGTTCCTGAAAACAAAGGGGCCTTCTGTCGCCTAGAAACAAATTCAGAAAGGCAATGGTCGGTACTTAACAGAAGTGATGCCCCACCCCTGACACTGTGAGATAACATAATTGCTGGCCCACCTGCTGTGCCATCCCATTCTGTTTCTCCCTTCCCCCCACCCTCAGGAATGCCACCATGCCCTGACTAAGAAGGTCAAGACATCGGGCATTTGTCATGTGATTGTGTGGGGCAGGGGGCCCTGGAGGAGCAGGTGGACTAACTGTTTAAGTGTGGTACTTCACAGTGAAGCAGACCCCTGTTTTTTAGCTGAGCGCGAGGCCCTGAAAAGTTGCCCATGCCTAGTGCCGGCCCTGTTACCTATCTCGTCCTGCTGCCAATGTAAGCCCCAAATTGGATGCAGCTTGTGGTATGTGATCCCGGAGTAGTGATGTACGTCTGGTAAAGTGGAGCTGGGCAGCGCCATAGAAGAGTAAAGGCATGCACTGAGCTGCTATAGGCTTACCGGAGATGGGATATAGCGGACCGTGACTGCAGAGACCTATACACCAGCTCCTAAATTGTGAAGGAAGGCACTGGGGGAGATAGAGGAGCCCTGTCGGGGGGGGTAGTTGGCACTGCTATGGGGTGCGGCAGCTCCTGGGACCCTTGGCATGAATCGGGCTGGGGTCTTGCATGTGCCCAGGGGAGGATTGATCGGGGGCCCGCGACAGACCCTTACTAGTCAGCTTGGAACAGGGACTCCTGAAGTGTGTTTGCAGATCCTCGGAGGCCTGGGGGCATCATAGGAGGAACCAGCTGGACATCGCTCAATCACATGGTGCTCCCCAGAACCCATGGAAACAGTTGAATGTAGGGCTTGGCACTTGCCTTGCGGAGGACCCTACAGGCATTATCCCTTGGGGCTGTGGTGAGACCCAAGGGGGTGGAGCACACACAAACCAACAAAATGGATAAATATGTGGTATCCAAGCTGCCCCATGGTGCCGCCAGGCCTGGGACTGAACATCCAGAGATGTCGGAGCCCTCCCTCAATGCCATCGTGGCTCAATATATGACCTTAGGAGTACAATCAAACCATAATTGGATGCAGTGACTGTGGAAGTCACTCTTCTCAGGACAGTCTTTAAAAAGATTGCCAAAAAAGTCACAGCACCTGAATCACAAATTAACCTGCTACAATCTATATCCCAAAAACCAGAAGAACCATTTTTTTTTTGCAGAGTTTTATATAGTGCGAACTTGACCCGAATCCAGTCAGGTATCAGAGCGCTTTACATAGCACCAGTTACGTTACATGAGATAACAAATGCAATACCTCACAAAGCAACATGCCGCATTGGCTGCCAAACTTTTTTGTTATTTAATTTTTTTATTGGGAATAGTTCAACATTTCATAATACTGACATACAATTATTGCAGAGTCCCACATTGCCACATGATTAAATATATACAGAAAAAAAAGCGAAAAGCACATTTACATTATTGCACATTCCCGATCCACCGATTTGTAAAACATTCAGTTCGTACAACCCATGTTGTTATATACATCATATACCAATCCACCAGATATATATGCCACAACATATTCCATAGCATCTTAATACACCAACCTTTAGTTCAGATATTCCCACAATTTCACAAATTTCCTGTCTGACCCTGATCTTAAAGTATATTATTTTCTTTCACATTCCATTAACCCTATATAATTTACAAAGTAAATGTTGAAAAGTTGGGATATGGCTAGACCGCCATCTTTGAAGAATTAGTGACCGAGCTACCAAAACCAAGATATATATTTGTTATTTTTGCGGTAGGTCAGCTAGTAGATCTGGAGAATATCCCAACACAGCAGTCTGAATGTCTAGGGTCTGCTGTACTTGATGATATGTGTCCATTTTCCTCCTCCCTCCATATCACATCGGTACCAATTTTCAGATATCTGGGGGTTTATCTTATGTAAAAAGTCTGGTGTGCTATATAGGAGCCACTGAGTATAGTAATTCATCCGTCAGAGATTGGCCGCTTTTAATAAGGAGTGGCTAAATTTATTAATCTGGTCCCAGGCTAAAGTGGTAACCTGGAGACCTTGCTCGAATTGCCATTTTTTTCTGAGCTTTCAGATAAACTTTACCTGCCTCCTGACTACGTAAAAGAGAGACCCAACCACTGATCGTTTTACGGTTTTTGGGATTTAGCAGCTGCCCCGCAAGCTCCCTCATTGCATTTATATGTATGGGATTAAGTTCCTGCAGGAAATGTCTGATCCGTATAAAGTACCATTGCAGAATTGGTTTACTAAGTTCAATGCTCGGTTCTATTTCCATCTAATTTTCTCCATTTAGAAAAGCCCATATTTTACTAAAACCCTGGCTGCTCAATTTATATATAACAATCTTGTCTAATAATTGTTCTTGGCCTATTTATACGTCTGATAGCCGTGTTTCACCATAAATATTGGGGATTGCATAATGACCGAAAAGATGTTTCTCACGCTTGATACTCCATTGTAATGTTTTGTATCTAACCCTTTTTGGAGTTTTCGTTAAACGCATGAAATCCACAATATCATATTCTCGGTGGATTAGATCTAAAAAGAAATTATCATATCTGTTAGTGTTTAAACCTTTACTTGATCTATAGATGGTTTGTGCAAAATTTGCAAAGTAATATTCCCTTAAATCAGGGAGAGCTAAATCTCCTTCTTCTTGAGGTCTATATAATACATCAATAGCTAATCATGATACAGTATTTTCCCAGATAAATGTAGAAAACAGGCCTTGCATTTCCTTAAAAAATGTCATTTGAACAGCATTTGGAATGGCTGAAAATAAAAAATGACAGAAAGGTAAACTCATCATATGAATAACTCCTACCCGGCCAATTATTGAAATAGGCAGATCTTTCCATTTTGTAAATTTATCTTTTATCCTATTAAGTAAAGTGGCATAGTTAAAAATATATGTCAGTGATATTCTCCGTAACAAATATGCCAAGATACCTCTTAGGCCTGTTGTTAACCAGCAACCTCAGCTCTATTAATAATGAGTCAGGGGCACAGTTACAGAGGAGAATCTCTGTCTTTGATTTATTTATTCTATACCCTCCAATTGAATGTTATTCCTGAAAAATTTTAATATGTGATTTTGCACTACTAAATTGGGTTTTAGAAATGGGGCAATATATTTAATATATGCCTGACATCGAAGATGTCGAGCTACTAAAAGCACAACTGGGTATCGCAAGGGGCTATATAAAGCAAGCAAAAAGTAAAGGAGACATGGGACAACCCTGTCTCATTCCTCTAAGAATTTAGCAGCTTCTATTTTTTTTGTATTAATAATTATTTGTGCCGTAGCCCCGCAATAAAAATTGGAAATTACACCAGTCAATTCAGAGGGAGAGCCAAACTCTGTCAAAACGTAAAAAAAGATTCTCCCAGCACACAAGGTCAAAAGCCTTCTAGCATAATTTGCGCCGGGATTTTGTTTTGATTAAAATAATCTAGAGCTTCAACTAAAAATGTGGTATTAAAAAATAATTGGCGTCCTGCAATGAATCCACACTGGTCTGTGTGTATGATTGACCCTACACAGATAATCGTTCTATTTGCCAGTAATTTAGCTAGTTATATACGAATTCAGATCTTCTTTATCTTTTTTTATTTTTTTAAACTGACCGACACCGCAGTGTGGAAGGAGGATGTTATCTCTCCGCCCTCCAGAATATGGTTAGCCAACACCAATAATTCCGGATTTAATATTGATGATTTTTTTTTTTATTCCTCAGACAGCCCATCCTCCTCACATGCATTACTGTTGGCCAAAGATTGAATCACATCTTCAATTTCATTTAACGTGATATTAGCGATCACACTTTCCCTTTGACTTGCGTTTCATTTTGGGAGTTGCAGTCTTCCAAGAAAATCCTTTAGTTTCATGATGTTCTAAAAACGCCTTCTGTATTTGCTCTTCATTTGTAATATAAATGTTAGTGATTTTGTGCGTCAGGGCACAGATTCTATTCTGTGCCTCTCTATCTTTTATTTGCCAGGCTAAAAATTTACCTGTGAATTCTCTCTCCTCGTAAACCCTTTGGAAATAATAGGAATTAGCCGTATATACTCTAGTATAATAGTAATCTTGAATGGTTTTACGTGCTGTTTCAAAAGCTAATTTGTTTTTGTTCGTTTTCTCCCTTAGGTTTTGCCCATTTGTACGCCCAACTTCCAATTCCATGTGTGCTCTTAACATTTTTTGGCCTCGTCGGATTGCAATCTCTTTAGAGCTAATAAACCCTCGAATAGTGGCTTTAAATGCCTCCCACACATTTTCATCTGTAGCCATATTCCTAGTTTGATAAAAGAAACTTTCAATTTCGTTTTGGGTTTCCGTACACCAATCTTCATCTTTGAGATGTACTCTTTTAAATTACCATTTAGAAGATTGTTTGCCTCTCCCTAGTCCAGATATTTCTAGCTTGACTAGGGCATGATCCGAGGATCTATTCTGTATATTCGTGCAATCAACCAAATTTAGTTTTCTAGAGATTAGAAAATAATTCAATCTAGCAGCTGTTTTACATTTGGCTGAAAATCATGAATATTTTTCTTTCGTAGGAAATGTTACCTGCCAACTTTCTATCATATCTAATTTTTCCACACATTCCAATAAAGCCACACCCATACGTGGTTTATTCTGTTTCTGTGCCCCAGAAGATGAATCCAATGCAGGATTCTGTAAGAAGTTAAAGTCGCCCCCTATTATTACCATTCCAGGAAGTAACAATAATGCATGATATTGATCAAACAGAGGGTAAAATGTAAAATGTAAATGTCAAGGTACTTATAGAGCGCACTGTCACCAGACTGCCACCTTGCGGTGTCGCCTTTGCGGTTTCCTGGCGCTGATACTCATACCGCTGTGGAACCCCTCCTGGCTTTCCCTGTGAAGTGTCCACTCCTGGGCACCCCCAGGGTGAAGCCAGGCATCCTGAGCGGTGTTGGGGCCGGTGTGGAGGCTAAGCAAGCTATTGCCCAGAGTTGTAGCGTGGGGACCGTGATTAGAATAGGCACTGAGGCGAGAATAGACAGGTCCGAGGAAATTGAGCCCGAGACCCGCCGAGGCGGGAATTGAACCCTGGTCCCTGGCCAGAACTCTGCTTCAGGGTCTGCCGCTCTAACCATTGAGCCACACTCCTCCACCAAGGAAGGATTGTCTTCAACTGGAGCATATATTGTAGCTATGGTTAATCTTTTATTATTAATGTAACCATTTATTAACCCCCATCTCCTCTCTTTTTCCACTTGGGAATATAAGACCTGGAAGGGAGGACATTTATGAAAAACAATTGCTACCCCCTTGTGGACAGGACTTGCGGTCAAAAAACATCCTCTACCTGCCCATTGTTGAACCATATTAAATGGAAATTTCTTACTATCCACATCATTTGTTTCCTGAATCAGTATTATGTCTGGGGTATTTACTTTCAACCACTTTTCAATAGCCCGCTGCCCAGGCTTTTATCTTATTATTTAGGCTATTGGCATTAAAAGAAAAAATTGTTACAGAGTCCTTAAATATCTGCTGTTATGGAGCCATCAATGGAAACGGATCATATTTAAATTGCCTCGTGCCTGTATATCTATACATTTTTTTTAAATACCGATTTACATTCCTTTTATAATACATAGCTGAATTTAGGTGTTTGTGCTTAAGAAAAAGAAGAATAAAGTGACAGTTCAGCCCAACTATCGCAAGCATCATGTAAAGTGCATTCCAGTTTACAAATTCAAATACCGTTTTCTCGAATGATTAAACACATTTTCTGCCAATAAACCTTTATACTCTTATGATGGTGCATAATTTTTACCCCTGTGTTATGGGCATGCCGGCATGTAGCAAAAGGATACTCATTTTACAGTACATAATAAAGTGACAGTGCAGTGAAAATATTGCCAACATCATTTAAAGTGCATAATAGTTTACAGTATAGATACCGGCTTCTTTGAAAGATTGAGCACATTTTTTGCTAATAAACCTTTCTTCTCATATGGGTGTGCCGGCAAATAGATGAACTATCCCATTTTTCCTCCTGCAGAGCCCCCCTTCACCGTGTCGAACCCATACCGAACCTTAGAACCTCCCCCCCGGTCAACTCCCCACCCCTTTTGTGGGAGAATGTGGGAGAATAGCCCACATCTCCTCCCAACCACCATGCAGAACTCTTGGTGCCATGTACCTCCTCTTGTGCGTTCCCTCTACCGGAGATTAAAATACCTCTGGCCCCTCCCCGGATAACTTAAAGTGCTCTTACGTGGATTCATTGACATCATGCCCACAAACAGCAGAAAGAAGAGAAAGAAAAGAAGCAGAAAAGAGAGAGGAAAAAAACCCTTTATATTTCAAGTCTAACTTTGGTTATATAACTAGTCCTGTTATCATGCATTCTTATAACATTGCGATGGACTCGGAATCGGCTGTAGTAATTCTTGTGTTTTAGCTGCACAGACCAGAAAATAGAGTTTGCCATTTGCCAAGAGGACAAAGGAAGGAAGTAGAAAAAGGAGAACAAAAAGAGAAAGAGAAAAAAATATAATATTTCAAGACTAGCATTGGTTATATAACTAGTCTTGTTATCATGCATTTTTATAGCAATACAATGGTCCCGGAATCTGCTGTAGTAATTCTTGTGCTTTAACCACATTGTTCAACAAATGGAATTTGTCATTTGCCAAGACCCTTGGTTTTGATTGCTGAACAATGGTTGCCTGTGCACCCTTTGATTTAAAGAAGTCAATCATTCTCACAAATACTCGGCTCCTCTTTGCTGCCACTGCGGACATGTCTGAAAAGATTTTAAAATATTGCACTTCTTGTGTTGACAATGTTCTCTTTTTTTACAATGGCCTTAGAAAGAATGTTTTCTTTTACTCGAAAATCAGCAAAGTTCATTAAGATGATGCGAGGGTATTTTGCATTAGTTGGACGCTGGAAAGAAACTCTATGAACTCTAGGGATCGTTAAGTCACCTTCTAATTCAGGGATTGCTTTCCTCAATAATGATTCAACACATTCTCGCACCTGAGCTCCTTCGATTGCCACTGGTACTCTTACTAACCATAGATTAGATCTTCTGTTATAATGTTCCATGTTCTGTAACTTGGAATCAAAAACCTTTGTGTTTTGTCTAATTTGTGATATTTCGTCTTCAAAAGTAATTGCTTTGTCCTCAAGGCTGGATACAAGCTCTTCTGATTCGATTAGGCATTCCGGGATTTTACCCATAGAGTCCTCAATTTGTGATAACCTAGCATGTAATGAAGCAATTTCCTGTGTTTGCGTTGTCCGAAGCTCTTTAATTTCTGAAAGGATTAATTCAAACAATTTTGCACTATTGGATCGGATTCTTTACCATTCCCCAAATCCTGAAGGACCGCCCTTTTGCTGTTTGTGGCGATACATAGCGGTGGTGCATGAGCTGTTGGCTCCTAGGTCTCTTCAAACTGCAGTGCAGAGGGGGGGAGAAGTAGACGGGAGAGCCTGAATTAACTATGAATCTGTAGGCTGACTAGAGGTGGCTGTGGCTGTCATTGCAAAATGAGAATTGGAAAACAGTGGGTACCGCTTATAGCAAACTGGAGTGGAGAAGGATTCCACAGTAAACAGGTTCTGGGGGACCGCTACTTCCGTATTAATGTATACATCTCCAGCTCTTGTGTCTCCCCCCTGTGTCCTTGTAAATTCTGGCATCATCTGTTGGTTGGTCTCGGGCGGAGCCTACTGTGCCTCTAAAGTGTCTGCTCTTTCTGCGGCTAGCAATTGCTGGACTTTTAGATCTATTCTTTGTTGCGCTTTATGTAAAACACGTGTATTACCCATTGCTTTCTCCACGCCTGTCTTATTGTGATGCCTTTGAGTGAGGGTTGGCTGACTGCCAGACAGATTACCAGAAAAAGGGCTTGTATTCAAAGGCTTGCGCTTAATTGTGTGCATACTGCTGGAATCTTCTTTATTGTCCACTTCTCTCCGCATCGCATCCACTCTTCGTTCAAAAAGCAGACAGAGGGCAGAATCAGCGTTGCCCTATATTAACTTCAGCTTCAAGTGCAGGATTCCACACAGCTGCGGCATGAGTAGCTGTACGATTGAGCTTAAGGGCATTCCCAATGATACTTCATCCCCATGGCATGCCAGTCAATCGCCCTTGCAGCATGCCGCTGTAGCGTGTGTGTGTGTATTTGGCTCCTCACAGGATCAAAGCCTGACCGAGCTCTCTCAGGGAGAGGGACTAGGATTCTGTACACCACGGCTTCCTGTGGATGTGTGCCCTTACCTTCACCTGGTGAGCCCGGACACTGCTGCCTTAGCGCCGTCCTCTCGGGGGCTTCCGTGTTGCTTAAATGGTTTTCCCTGAATAGCGGCCGTATGCAGCTGTGGGACTCTGCTCTGGGCTCTGAATGCATTGGGCCATAAAAAATTAGCTTTCCAGTAGACGCTGAGCTCTGAAGATTCCACAGCTCTAATACGCTCCATCCTTCGTCTGCTACCTTCACTTCTGCTTTTACTTATGGGGGAGGGGCATAGCCAGGAGAAACGTACTGGCAGCGACGCATGTGGGAAGCGGCCTGCCATGGCTGCCAAACTTGAAGATAAGCAAGGCAAAGAACGCAGAAATAATATCAGGGTGGTTAGGGTTTCTAAGGGAGCTGAGGTCCCAGTGTAGACCTATTCCTTGAGATCCTCATAGTTAATACCCTCTGCCCGAGCGACTCTCGAACTTCTTTTACATCAAGCGTGCACACAGGGCACCCATCCCACAGTCGAAACCAGAACCCCCCCTATGAACGATCATTGCCAGGGTATTCATTTACCAAGATAGAGGTGCTACCCTGCAAGCAGCCCTGGTGACATGATTTATGAGAATGCCACGATATGCTTCTTTCCAGACTTCACCTTGCAGGTGCAGCACCAGTATTGCAGCTTTGATGAAGTAAAAAAAAAATACTAAGAGCTAAAGAACTTAAATACATGATGCTCTATCCAGCGAGGCTTCGGGTGATGGCAGAGGACAAATCCTGGCAGTTTTCGACACCAGTGGAGGCGTGGGATTGGCTGGAGGGCTGGTGCACTCCTGGCCGTCGCACAAGACGAAAGACAAAGAAGGGGCGCCTTGCCGGAAGGCTGGAGGATGAATGACTTGAACACAAGGAACAGACTGAGGATGGAGCTCCGAGAGACTCTTGATTGCTGGACATGATTGCCTTGCAGCTGTGGTACACCACGATTGGGTGGTGGCCTGTCGGAGAGGAAAGATGAGGTTGGACAATGTTAGTGAAACATACTTTCAGGTATTTTAGGACTGAGCATGCTTCCCAGGGGTGGGATGCAATCAATCCTTGGGAAGATGGAGGGGGTCAGTAAATTTGTTCCATATACAGTGTGGACACGGAAAACTAAGATACGCTAATGGAGTGCATTACCATGTTTGTATTTGTTTGGCCCGAGATGGTACCGGCCAACCATAATTAGTTTACATGATATTGTTTGGGTGCCAGGTGCTCTGCATGTTGGAGAGGTGGGCAGTTTTGAGCCTAGTGTGCAGGGTAGCAGGGTGGGTGGAGGTCTATTGTTGGGGATGACAGTCTTATTGTATTTGTATTTTATATTTCATTTTACTTCAGCTCAGTGGAACTAGGCAACCAAGGACAGGGAAACGGGACACTCTGGGAAGGTGAGACCCACCTGAAGGGTAACCACTATAAGGCTTTAGATCACTTTGGGTATACCTTACTGGCAGATGTGGGCTTACTTATTAAAACCTCAGTGCCTTTCATTCCTCGCTGCACATGGAGCAACCCTCTTAGAAGATTCATGGCACAAATGGGCACATGGGAGGGCAGCACACTTAACATTTGCTTGATATATGTACCGTCACGACTTCATGCGGAGACCTTCCCCACACTCAGTGCTCTGTTACTGGGGCTGCCCCCTGGCATCCTTAAATTAGGCGGGGTGAATGTGATTATGGATCCTACAGTGAACAGAAAATCTAAATCCCCCATTGGTAGTGAGCTCAGTCCACTAAGGACCTATGTAGACGCAATGGGATTGGTAGATGCAACCCGAATGTACAACATTTCACCTATTTTTCTGATGTACATGGCAGTCACACCCGACTAGACCACATTTTCACCCAACATCTGTATGCTGGGCAGTTTTGAAACATGATCCATAAGGTGCGTGGCATTTTGGACCACTCCCGGGTGGAGGTGGTTCTATTCGGCTATACAAGGGACACAACGTTGGCCCCCAACATCGACCCTTGGCATCTAAAGGATAGAACCCTCCAGGACAAAATAAGGGAGCAGGCAGACCAATACTTTCAAGAAAGTAAGGGGACAGTTGACGTCGCCTGTGTCCTATGGGAAAGCTTTAAGGCTGTGCTCCGTGGCCATGTGCAGGCATTGGGAAGAAAAAGAGGTAACAGAAGACATAATATGGGGCACTAGATTGAGAGATTGATGCCTTGGAAACTCGTATACTTGAGAGGGGTGTCCGTCCTTCAGCTGCATCACCAGCTCCATCTTAAGCAACACAAGCTGAGAGACTTAACAGAGAATAAGGCGCATGCTCATGCACTGGTGACACAGCACAGACTATATGATACTGGTGATAAAGCCAGAAAACGAATAGCCTGGCTTGACAGGAGAGATAGGGAAAGGAACTGGGTCTTAGAAATTCAAGATGTAAAGGGGGAACTCCGCAGGACTGGGGCAGATATAGCAGAAGCCTTTGCTGCCTCCTATGAAGAAACATACACATCCATGAACGCTAGGTCGGAGGAAGATTGTGCTGATCTCCTGAAAGACCTCTCCCTTCCAAACTCTCTCGGACAAGGATAGAGACACACTTGAGGTGACTTGATGGTAGAGGAAATAGAAAGGGCAATTCGAGATGTACAGTTGGGAAAAGCAGCATGACCCAATGGCCTGCCAGTGGAACTCTACAAACGTATAGCAGACAAAGTCTCAGGCCACATGCGAGACGAGACATGTTCACGGTGGCTAAGGAGGAGGGTTGCCTGCCGGAGGATCAGAGAATTGCCACCATTGTGGTAATCCCAAAAAAAGGTAAGCCACCTGCAGCCTGTAGCTCCCATAAACCCATTTTGGTGTTAAATATGGAGGCAAATGTCTTGTCCAAGGCTCTGGCTCACAGATTATGGACAGTAATAGTCACAGTGGTACATCCAGATCAATCCAGCTTTACGCCACATAGGGGTACCTAGGGCTGCTGTATGGGGTACTGCATATGACCACAACTCCTCAGGCTGAAAGATCTGTGCTGCTTTCATTGGATGCTCGGATGTCATTCAACAGCATTGAATGGAACTATCTGTTCATGGCCCTTGCCAAGCTGGGCTTCGGACCTCGATTCTGAAGATGGGTCAAACTTCTCTAATAAGATACGCTGGCAAGAGTATGAGTCAACAATGCGGTATCTTGTTCCTTCGTGTTTCAAAAGTGCACGAGGCAGGGCTGCCCACTGTTCCCAGTGATCTTTGTGCTCGAACCACTAGCAGCCTGGGTTTGCCAGGACCCACTTAAATGAAGTATCGGGGGGTAGACTGGAAAGAGAGGATCTCCCTTTATGCTGATGATATCTTGCGTTATACCATGCAGCCACACCTCACAGTTGACGGAATTTTGCATATGCTCCAGCTTTTCGTAGATTACTCCTTTCACCAAATTGATTAGGACAAGTCCCTTATATTTCTCCATACAGGTGGTATCCTTACATTATCATCTAGGTGCGTAGCTCCAATAGTGAAAGATCACTTTTGTTACCTAGTCATCTTTAGTATGTGTGATGTGGGGGAATTCCCAAAAAGAAACATGCTTCCTCGATTAGATCGACTCTGGAGTGATATCGTCCACTGTTGAATGCCTTAGGTGTACCTGATGGGCAGGGCTGTCCTCTTCAAGATGATGACCCTCTTGCTCTATGTTCTACAGAACACCCCTACAAAATATCCTCTGATTTCTTCAAGAAAGTTGTAGTGAGTTGCGGCAACTCCTCTGGGACAGGTGCCGTTCAAGAATCGCACTCTGCAAGCTCCAAAGATGGGTGTATGAGGGGGGCAGGTGGTACTGGACATACGCATGCACTATTCACCAGCACAGTTGATAGCATAAATGATTGGGTATGTGCGGATAGAACGAAACCCCCGTACAGTATGGTTCTGGAGCCATGGGAAGTCAAAGCTACTCACCGCTACTCTATAGGAAAGGACATGAGGGAGCCCTGTCAAATCACACCAAGACAGTGGTGAGGGTATGGTGAGAAGGGACTAAGGGGCATATGTATCAAAATCTGTTATTGCGATTTTTTGAGAATCGCTATTTGAGAATCGCGAAACAGGATGTATTTAAAAATTCGCTAATATTATGCGATTTCTTCTTATTCCGTAATTGCGATTAGCAAATTGCGAAATCGCAATTAAGGAATACCTTCCCATTCATTCCTATGGGCCAGGAGGCCCAAAGGAATGAATGGGAAGTCATTCTCAATTTTCGATTCGCAATTAGAGAATCGCAAATTAAGAATAATTTCAAGGGTGCAAGGGTGTCATAAGGACACCCTGATGCACCCCTGAAATGAGCATGTGTGTGCATATGGCGCACATACATGCCCTAAGAGCATGTAGTGCGCCACATGGCACTTTGAAAAATGCCAAAAAGTGCATTTTTCATAGAAATCGCAAATTACCACCAACTTGAAGTTGGTGGTAATTTTCGATTTCTTAAGGAGAAATCGCACAACTTGGGTGCTTGTTACATAGCATTTAAGGAATCGCAATTTGCGATTCCTTCATAATGCGATGCGAAAACGGCTCATACATCGCGTTTTGCGATTTTGTATTCACAAACGTTGTTTTTTTGCGAATCGCAGCGTTTGTGAATACAAAATCGTTTGATACATATGCCCCTAGATTCCTGAAGTAGGAAGAAAAGTTAATGGGCAGGACCCCACTATGGGATAGTGACCTCCGGCAGTAGGTTGGGGACCTAAATGGGTTTTCCAAATTGGAGTTGATTGGCATTGAACACCACAGGAATGTATGGAGAAGGCAAGCATTAGTAAATTTGGTGGTTCTGAGGCAGCAATACGAGATTTCAGAGTCAGAGCATTTTAAATATTTACAATTGGGCCATGCACTGAGGCGTCACATACTGGAGGGAGAGCAGTTGCCAGAGTCAGCGCCACTGGAGGATCAACTCCTATTAGATCTCATGGCGGACAAGTCCATCTCTTTGACCTATAGGAAATTAATGAACAATTCTCCTGACCCTCTGAAGGCACTGAGGGAAGCATGGGAGGGGGACATTGAACTAATTGATTGGGTTGAAGCAATGCAAAGCCCCAGAGGGATGGCTATACGTGCCTGTTTCTGCTTAGTACAGCTACGGATAATCCATAGATCGTGCTACCCTAGAACGCTTCTACACCGACTGGGGGAGTGCAACACTGCCTTACATGCCAGGGTTTGCGGTATGGTGGGTTCTTTCTTCCACACACTTTGGGACTGCCCAGAAATTCACAATTACTGGAAGGGAGTGGTGCAAATTATGGCCCGTGTTACTGGACATGACGTGCCGCTGAAGGCTAGATGGCACCTCCTGTGTATAACAGGCGAAGAGGAGTGGCTCACATATCAGAAGATATAGCTAGCATTGGCTTGGGGAGTAGTAAGAGAAACATAGTACGGGCCTGGGGTGCGGATGGAACCCAGCATATTGAAGACTGGGAAACCAATCTGGATTGGTGTCAAAGGACAGAACGCATGGTGTACCAGAGTTGGAGCTGCCAGAATGGGAGAAGGTTTGGGACATTTGGTGTAATTATTCTTGATGTACACTGAGCAACTTTTCAATAAAAAGATTAATAAAAAACATTGTAAGTATGGCTCAAATGTGAGCATACATAGTGCTATTGGTAAAAGACAAGGACAGACTAAAAGTATCACATATGACATAGCATGGGGCGTGGCCGGACATGATGTGGTGAAGAAAAGCCTGTCAGAGCTTCCCTTCAAGTGGCCTAGTAGTCTGTAAATATTCAATTGTTTACTTCTCAGCATGCAGTAAATTGTGAGGCATACTGTTAGGAAGGCAATTCTGTGTATGAAGCATAATACCAACAGAACAGTAGCGGACGACACAAACTTAGTGTGGTGATGCGGGTGGAGGAGGTGCAGAGGGGAATATGGGAGCGGGGTTGCGGGTGGGTTTAATAATTAAAAAAATAAGACTTACCTGATGCTGCCGGCCATATCATGCCTCAGTGTACCTCTGCTTCCTGGTCCCAGCAGACATTGGGACAGCATCAGAGACTTCCTGTGCAATTCCCGTTCTGCTCTCATGCTGTTACCAAGCATGAGGTAAGCATGGAGCAGCGTTGGGATTGGCCTGAGCGAGCTGGTTTAACGCTTACTCAGGTACAGGGAGTCTGTGCTGTTTCTCCAACCAGTGAAATTCAGCTGGGTTGGAGAAACCTAACTGCGCATGTCTGTTTGTCCAGCCTAAGACGGCTGGCCAAACAGACATGCACACTTAGAAGTGCACATACCACTCCATTCCTCCTCCCTCCCATGGCCCGTCCCCGCCCCTCCCTACACACACTTGCTCAGCCAGCAGCAGAAAAATAAAACGATAACATCGAATTTTATTTTTCAACAACTAGCTCTGAGCCAGTGGAGCGACGCTCCTCCGCCATTGCGGAGGAGCCGCTGGTGTAACCACTAACATTTGAGGAGCCATGAGATGAAAAGAATCGACAGAATTGCACACACAGCCTGCGTGTAAGTATGCAAGGTGGCCAAAGCAACTGTATGACCTACTCACTGAGGATCACCAGGGGAGATGGTGGCCTGATGGAGATAAGTCTGAGGGACAGATATCATACACAAGCACACCTGTACACTGTCCTATGACGGGTGATGCTGGAATATCTGCCCTGGAAAGCAGTCCTTCAAAGGATAAGACACACCTGCAGTCTGACGAGAGCGGAGACATGAGACGAGAATCCCATCCAACATCATAAGTCGAAGCAGCCACTTTGTGTCATACTTTGTGTCAGGCCAGAGGAAGTGCAAGAGCCCGGCAGATGGCAATACAGATCTTTACCATGTAGATTGCTGTTGTGTAGGGGACCCCACAACAGCCTTTGACAAGAGGAGGGGAGCAGTGCCACTTCAAGTGTGGGCATAGTGGGTGGTTGTCGTCCACTGAGCATATGAAAATAATCTCAATGAAAATAATCTTAACTGTATGCACAACGAGTAACTATATATTGATCTAAATAAGGCTGGTCATCCGGTGTCCTGCAGTGAAGAGAGTGTGAGTTGCACCCCCAAGGAAGAATAAAGCAGAGTGTGCAACACCACATGAAGTTATCTGCTATTGTCTTCTCTGCCTCACTTACTGTCAGTGTTGAGATGAGCTTACCGGAGATGGACTAACATCACAGAACGTTTCTAGATGAATATTGACTAATGAAACATGGCAGGTATCATCGCTTTGAATGGGAAACTATCCAAAAAGCTTGGGAGGAAGCTCAAAAGATGGAGGATAGTTAGGAGAAGTTGCAAGGCAAGACAAAGATTGGAAGAAAACTCCCATGGGAAGGGAAACATAGGGTCAGAGCACTTCCATTCAAATATGAAACAGAGTGTTATCAGCTAATAGAGGAGAAAACTGAATGGAACTGGGGTAGGGTACATTTCCTGTTATCTTTGTGGCCAACCGCTAGGTTCAATTACAGTCAAACCAGAATAAACCTCTTTCAGTTCATATGAAAATTGAGCTTGATGAAGTTGTATAAATTAAGAGATGGTCTAAAGAAGCGAGTGTGACAGTACTTACGGAAACAACAACGGCATATATAATAATAAGTGACATTGATCTGATGATTACTCTATCTGGGTTGGATGGCAGTGAACATGATGTTGAGACTGATGAATATCTGATGCATTTGACAGAAGGGGGGATTGTGGCTGATAAGAGGAGTCAAAGTGGGTTTAAACCTAAGTCTACTTTCATCCCAACTCTTCCCAGTGATCCAAGTGATACATAAATACAATGAGGTGAAAGGGCAAGAACTCAAAGAGATGAGACAAACTGGATCTATCATAGATTCAATAGAATGCTGTTAGGTGTCTTATGCATGACAAAATCCCGGTAATTAAACCATCTGGCAATGGTGGAAATATTGTTGTCATGTCAAAATTCATGTACACAAAACAAATCACCAGAAAATTGTCTGACAGGAAGCTTTATCGCAAGATCGCTAGAGATGAATATTTGAAAAACTGTCAAATTATATTTGGATATACTAGATGGTTGGAAAAAGTATGCTTTAATCGAAAATTAAGAGTATTTGTTTCTCAATGTAACCACCATAGATACCCAGGGTTATACTATCTGCAATATTTCCATCTAATCCATCCAAAAGACCAATTATTTCAATATGAGGCTGCCTATTGGAAAATATGTTGCATTATATAGATTTTTTTCTTGCACCTGTTTAAGTACGTCCTTCTTTGTTACATCAAGGACATCAGGGACTTTCTTTCTAAAATAGGGGGTATCACATGGGAACACGCTTATCTGCTCGGATGATGGAGAGGGAGAACATGGTGGCCAGTGCTTAACCGGTCGCTGAAGCACCCTCGGAGCGCTCCGGGAGATTTCGCAAATACCATGTCAAATGTGAGCTAAATCGGCGCGGATTGAAATCGGACCCGATCCCCCTTGTTCTTTTACCCGGTATTAATTACCTGCGTGGGGCGGTATTGCAGGCGGCCTTTGAAGGTATCGCAGGCGGATCGTAGGGAGAGCGGTCTCGAGTGTTATCGCCGCCTGGCGTCAGTGTGGAGGTTGTGACGAGATGGCTGTGGGGAAGGGCGGCCCTAGAGCTCCGTAGAGGGAGAAGTGTGGCTGCCAGAATCCCCTTCGGGGGGAAAGGAGGTCACGGAGCTAGAGGGTTGGAAGGTCTGCCCAAGAGTAGCTGCGTTCTGGACGGGTGTTTGGAGGAGCTGTCTGATCTCGACAAGGGAGATTTAGACGAGGACCGGATTCCCGGGCTTCCTCCTAGAAAAACGTCTTTTGCCTCCAGTCTCACCGGGTCTTCACCCCAGTCCAGTGGTAAGGAGCAATCGCCCCCGCCTCCCTACCCTCGTTATGCTCTCAGGAAAATAAGAAAAGGCAAGGGTGTTAAAGGAGGCAAGGGGGGGGAACGGAAGGTGGTAGTAAGTCCCAGGGGGGAGGGGAGGTGGAGGGTAAAGTGTTGACAAGCAAGAAAAAGGGAAGAAAGCTTGCAGTCCAGAAGCGGAAGGCTGCCCAGGAGATCAAAGTCACCCCCTCCCTTAAGTCATATTTTAAGGTTGTGCCCCAAACTGTTTTCTTAGCAGAGAGCAGGATGGAGGGGGGAAAGGAGGTAAACAAAGAAAAGATCACAGAGAGAGTGATACCCCCTGTAAAATCAAGTGAGGCTATAGACTGGAGTGAAAACATCTCTCCTAATAAGTATCAAATACTGGCCGGGCCTTCTGCAGAAGAGAGTATAAGTACCCCAGCTATGCAGGGAGGGTCACAATAGGGAGCAGTTTTAGGAGCCCCGGGACAAGGACTGGTCGCCTCAGGGACCTCGGGGAGTGAGGATCTACCGCTGAGTGGTCTGTTAAAAACCCTGACAGAAGAGATTAGATCAAGTTTTACAGAAGGGAATCAGAGGGAAATAAGACAAGCGTGTGACACCTTGGAGAGAAAGATAGATGACCTCAGTAGTAGAACAGTCTTATTGGAGGGGGAAGTGAAGGAGCTCAGGGAAAAGGTCAGCACAAACGCAGCCGAGATTACAAAGTTAAAGTCATCAGATGCTGAGTACTTAGACAGAGTTGAAAGGTTTGAAAATTTCCAGAGGAGAAACAACATAAAACTCTTGAAAGTCCCGAAAGGTAGGGAGGGAGAAGATATCAAAGCTTTCGTAGTATGCCTGATAAAAAAAGAGTTGCAACTAGAGGAAACTGAAGAGGAAGCAAGGACATTCAGCCTGTGTATAGAGATCTGTTTAGGCTAAACACAAATAGGACTAAGCCTAGAAAAATCCTGCTTAATTTTCTAACCTTCTCATTAAAGGAGAAGATACTCTCAAAAGCTTTGAGTTTGACATCTGTAGAAGTGGAGGGGGTAAAATATGAATTTAGATCAGACATTTCAGCTGCCAAAGTAAAGATCTTGGCTCGGCCTTTCACGTAAGCGGGCTACTACGGGCCAAATCATGATGAAGTGGGTCCTTTACAAGATCTGTTGGCCGAACTTTTAAGCTCCTCAGATCCAATCATTCTGGCTGGAGATTTCAATGTTGTGTTAAAGCACGTATTGGACAGGTCCACACATAGTAGAGCTCAGACTAACCCTATTATGCTTAGTGTAATAAAGCAAATGATGGAACAACTGGGTCTGCTGGACATATGGAGAAAAAAGGCAGGAGAACAAAAAGGCTTTACTTTTTTTAATAAGTACAGGCACCACTCTAGGATCGATTATTTTTTAGTGGACTGTAAGCTGAAGGATGAAGTACAGCAGGTTGAACATATGGGAGTTCACATGTCAGACCACTCAGCGATGATGCTCACATGGCAGGTTAGTAAGGTTGGTACTCAGTCCAGATGGACCCTTGATCGCACAATTTTGTTGGAAGAGGAAGTGGTACTAGCCCTTAAAATAGAAACAAAAGAATTATTTGAACTAAATTGGGGTCACATGGGATGCCTATAAGGCGTTTCTTAGGGGCAGACTTGGGGCATTAGCGGCGGAGAAGAGGAGGAGCTACTACAAAGAAGTGGCAGTACAAGAGGAGAAGATCCGTTCCTTGGAAGAAAAATTAATTGACCCAAGTATAGATGAGGAGGCTAGGACAAGATAGTTCCAAGAAATGTCACAGGTGAAGGCAAACTTATCTGCCATTTTGCAAGAGCGGGTGAGAAAGAGATGGGAGGCCAGTCAAATGGCTCACTTTGAAAATAGCGAAGGTTGTGGCAAACTTCTGGCATGGAAGGCAAAGAAAGAACAACTAAGAAATAGAGTTGAGGAAATTAAATGCGATCAAACGGGCAACCTAATAGGTGATAGTAGAGGAATTGAGCAAGTATTTCTAAGCCATTTCAGCACAGTCTATCGTGAAGATCTTACGCCATCTAAAGATATTCTTAATAGATGGGTAGGACAGGGCATGGGAAACCCATTGAGTACAGAAAATGCAGATCTTATATATAGAGAAATAGACGTCCTGGAAGTGGGAAACATTATTGCTCAGCTAAAAAAGGGGAAGGTCCCAGGGCCAGGCGGCATTCCACAAGAGGTCTATAAAGTGTAGGCTCCTACTCTAGCTCCTATTTTAGTCAATCTTTTTAACGAGTTATTCGTCAAACATTTGGACCTGCCAGCCTCCTGGAAGAAAGCAAGAATTTCGCTAATTTTGAAGCCTGGAAAATGTCCCAAAAAATGTGATTCATATCGCCCGATCTCCTTGCTAAATAGCGACTACAAGATTTATACTAAGACCGTAGCGGATAAATTAAATGGGATGATGGCTGAGTTAATAAACGAAGACCAAAAAGGTTTTATACGGGGAAGATTTTTGAGAGATCTGACCTTTACATTGGTTGGCACAATTGATCTAGCATCCACTTATAATCTACCATTTGCCTTGGTGGCCTTGGATGCTACCAAGGCTTTCGACCGCGTGAATTGGGTCTACTTGAAAGAGGTCGCTACTTCCTTCAACCTAGGCACACATTTCTGTAATGCTCTGACTGGTCTTTACCAAGCTCTAGAAGCCAGGATTCTAGTTAAACCTTTCCGTGCTCATGACGGAACCACTCCGTCATGAGCCACGGGTGCGCTGTGCTCATGACGAAGTGGTTCCGTCATGCTGCGGCTGTTGGCGGCGCTAATTCCCCGCCTGTGCGGGCGATTAGCGCAGTGGGCGGAGTCGTGACGGAACCACTCCGTCATGGGCACAGCTCACCCGTGACTCGTGATGGAGTGGTTCCGTCACGAGCACAGCGGCACCGCAACTGCCCCCAAACCCCCCCAGCGCCGCGGCGGAATTCCTGCCGCGGCGAAGGGGTTAATGGCACTTTGTCTCAACCAGTTACAATATCCAGAGGAACTAGGCAGGGATGTCCCCTGTCGCCTCTGCTTTTCAATCTTTACATAGAGCCTCTGGCAAGAAAGATCAGAGAGGATCCTGAAATTATACCTTTTAGTTTCTCTGGCTGGGAAAAGAAACTGGGGCTCTATGCGGACGATATTGTGATTTTAACCACAAATACCTTAAAAACTTGGCCCCGCTTGACGGCTCTAATGACAGACTTTGGGATGGTCTCAGGTTATGAGGTCAACGGTGACAAGTCTGAAATTATGTCCTGGAACATCGAGGGGGAAACCGGAAACGACGAGATCAGGTAATTGGGTGTTATGATATCTCACGACATCAATAAAATCGCAAAACTCAACTTCGATAAAGTCCGAAAAGATATCATGAAACTGTTGAAAACCTGGTCTCATCTCCAGCTATCTCTTTTCGGAAGATGTAATCTGATCAAAATGGTAATACTTCCAAAGCTGACCTTCCTCTTCAATGCTATCCCCTTGCCGTTTAATACGGATTGGATCAAGAAGCTACAAGGAGACTTAGGCTCTTTTATATGGGCGAGTAAAGGTCCAAGAATAGCTTGGAAGAAGCTGAGAAAGGAGATTTAGCCTTGCCAGATCTACTTTTCTATTCATGGGCGTTTCAATTAAAAAATGGGAAGTGTCTCTTTAACTCTCCAAATTCCTCTATGACTGGAGGTCTGTGGTCCACAATTGCGAAACTGGAGCCTGGAGGTCAGGAGGGTTTTCTCTTCAAATATGCTGACCCAAATTTTTTTTAAAAGGTCGGACTGAAGATCTTGAGGGTGCTTGCAGAGACATGGTATAAAGTGAGGAAAATCTTAAAAATTCCCTATCATAGTTTTTCAGCTCCCATCTGGGATAGTCCCGGCTCTCCTGAGTGGATGAAAGACATTCTTCCTAAACCTCTGTTAGAGGGGGGACTCTTACAATGGGACCAGTTAATAAGCGATGGTGAGCTTATCTCTTGAGAGAGATGTAGCCAGCTTACAAACTTTCGCCTATCCAGGTTTACATATGCTCAAATACAAGGTTGGTTTTCTGACCCACTTACAACGATAGGTGAACAAAACGATTTAGAGTTTAAACTGAAGCAGCAATTTAGTCAAAAGAAGGATTTAGCGACCATCTACTGGCTACTGGTGGAAATCGAGGATGGAGATTTTACGCTTCCTGCTGAACTGTGGGGGAAATACTTGCAAGTATCTATGGCTATGCTTTTTAAATCGGTCAAGCCTGCAAATCTGAGGAGAAATCATCTCTTTACCATCCATAGAGCGTATTGGTCACCCTTGAAGCTGTCAAAGTTTTGGAGAGGAGGTGAAGCTCCCTGTCCGAAGTGCGGCAACATAAAGGCAGACGACGTCCACATGTTTGTAGAATGTATAAAATTGCAAACTTTTTGGAGTGAAGTGAGTAGGGCGCTATCTCAAATGCTTAAAGCTGCATGTTAAGGTAAGCGTTTTACTTGTTATCTTTGGTCAGTTGGAGCCTGAAATAAAACCCACCAAGGGACAGGCTAGGCCTATCTTTTACATTGCATTGCTGGAGCGCAGGGAGATTTGTAAGTTATGGGTGTCCCCCCCTCTCCCCTAGTTTGGACAATTTGTTGTTCTCGATTAAATATACAGCTAACATAGATAGGAAGAGTTCTAGAGATGTACATTTCTGGCTTCCCTTCATTGAATGGTGTGATGCTCTAAATGATAATAATTAGGTTTTTAATGGTCCTATGATTACGCCTTACTAGCGTCACCAGGTATTTGGGTTTAGGTTCTTGTGGTTTTTGTCTGCCTGTTGGAAAGTGAGAGGGTGAAAGCAGACAAGTGGACAAGAGGGTAGATGGAGTTCGAGTCCAAGGGTCATCAGAATTACTCGACCTCCCTCTCTACTTGCACCTACCCGTACTGCTGGAAAGCATATGAGCACAGGCATTCAGGTGCCCATCAAGATGTGCAAGTGGAAGAACGTCATTGTTTTTTCTCTCCACTAAATAGGCTTATGAGGACAAAAAAAAAAAAAAAAAGAGTATCTGCTCATGAGATTGAAATTTAGCGCACTCTCTACTAGTAATAGTCACAAAGACAGGATTTCAGCTTGCATAGATTTCATCAGAGCTGGATCGATCACATATTTTATACATACTAGTATGTTACTTTCCATGATTGAATTTTTTCATTTTGAGTATAAGATGTACAGGAAAATAAAAGGCACTGCTATTGGGCACCTCCTTCACTCGCAGATACGTCAATCTTTTGCTAGGATGATGGGAGGAGCAGGTGGTTAGCTGCATGCTCGTGGAAATTTCACAGTGCATATTGTTATGTGATTACTCTACATTTATGATTTGGTTGTCATTTTATCGGGCTCCAAAACACTTTTTGAATCTTGAATTTCAGAACACTATCAGTGACACTTCAGTTGAATTCCTTCTGTATAGCTGTATTTTACCAACTATGTTGTACCGTAAATCAACAGCAGGCAATTGTCTCCTTCACAACAGGAGTATTTCACCCGGACAAATTGAAATGGACTATTCCCTATAGGTAACTCTAGAGAGCGAAAATTGTAGTAATACAGTGAGTTTGGAGAAGGAACAATGGATCGTGCTAAGAGGATTCAGTGAGAGGTATCCCCAATGGGTGCCTGACATCACGGCCGGGAAAAGCTATGCTTAGGAACAGAAGTGATCTCTTACATCAGAATCAAAAGGATAGGACCACTGTTGGACCTTTCCCTTTTTGCAGGGTCGCCTCTCGATTTTTGGATTCCGATGCTGAATCTGTGATTGTTGCTATTAGGGTTCTGTGCACTTTTTCTCTGTTTACCAGTAGTATAGTGCTTCTGCTGTCTCCCTAAAAGTATAGTACAAATTGCATACACCTGATAGGTACATTTTATTTATTTGTAGAAATTGGTGCGACATGTCCCCAAGGCCTGTAAATAAATGGTACTAGTGGGCATGCAGGACTCATTGTATCTCCCACTAACGCAGCGTTTGCAGCCTATAGTGCAATGTTAAACTGCCATTTCGATCTAGCAACATAAACCTTTTGCCAGGCCTAACCCTTCCTTTTCAATACATATAACTCACCCCTAAGGTAGGCTCAAAAAGCTCAATAGGCAAGGTGCATTGTATTTAGGAAGTAGGACATGTATACTTTTGTTTTACTTGTCCTGGCAGTAGAAAACTACTATAGTCGTTTTTCACTGTTGTAAATCATGTTTTTCTCATTGACTAAAACTGGTGATGACTTTGGATTGGGAGCAAATAGAGATATGGTGTTTGCACTAAAATGAATTGTAATTTAAAATCCTTTTTTATGGCAACATCGGATTTTAAGTAACAATTCTGAAAGTGACACTTTTAGAAAGTTGGCCTTTTCTTGTCTGGCTCTGCTGTTGGAGTTTGTACATTGCTTCCATACAGTAAGACTAAGGGGGCTAAGGTGTGGACAGGATAGGTGATCCTGGCAGGATGATTGGGAGGTGCTGTACCCAGCTTCACTTACAATTCAAAAGGCTTTGCCTCTTCACCACACAAAAGGAATCTGACACCAGATCTTCTTGACATTTGTCACCCCAGACTGGCTGGAGCTTTGACAGGGGAAGTACTTTTCAGAACCATGTGTGGGGGTAGGACAGGGAGCCCCCCACGCAAAGGCTGGCACCAGGTATAAATATTGGACCTCCAGAGTCACTCCTCAGAACACTCATGGACCTGTGGAAGTTGAAGAAGGAGTGCTCTCCTGCTGCTTGAAGGACTGCCTTGCTGTCTGAGAAGGAATACTGGAACTGCTTACATTCATCCCAGGCTAACCTGAGTACTTCCAAGGGTCAGTTGGATGGTTGGATGACCTCCTATGTGAGCCACAGGGACATAACATGGCCCAGAGCTTGCCCAGTTGACCTGCTTCAATTTGACCTACCTGAACCCTGCTGACCTCTGCTGGAGTGAGTTCCTGATCCCCAAGAGATGCTCACCAGGTACTGGACTCTTGACTGGCAGTACTCTGAGCTCCTCCTATGAAGAAAAGGTAAAATCCTGAAGTTTGGGCACTTCGTGACTGTGAACAGGCCCCTTCGTGCTAAGACTCTGCTGCCCATGACAACCACCGACGTGAAGCTCCAGTGAAGACATTCTCTTCGCTTCAGCAACCAACAGCGATGTCCTGCAACACACTACAGCAATGACAGTATGTGGTGACTGCCAATGCAAAGCTCCAGCAACGAACGTCCATGATGCCTGACTTGCTTTTTGCCTTACAGCCACAACATCCCAAAACACCCACCCTGCTCTTCGCACTATAGCGCCGACCATCTGTGACACTTCATCTGCTCCAAGTAGCTTTCTCCACTGTGAATGGAACTCTGCCTGCCGAACTTTGAGAAGGTAACTTTTTCAACGGGACTTACCTGCTTCCTGTATCCGACCCGCGCACCATCGCGGTCAGCCTAAACCTGTGGCATTCCCCCAGTCTAATACAAACAGGAGTTATCTTCTCCTAAAACTACAAATTTGAATATGTACGGTTCTACTGCTTTGATTTTTGTTGCTTTCGTATGATTTTGTTTATTGAAATTTACTTTTTACGGTTTGAGATTTTTTCTTGTGGTTTGTTTTAACTTTATTACTGTTTGTGTGCTACATAAATACTTTACACATTGCGTCTAAGTTAAGCCTGACAGATTTATGCTAAGCGACTAGAGGGTTAAACTCTGGTTAATTTAGCGACTGCGGTTTACCCTGACAAGGAGTGTGGTTGTTGCCAACACCTCAACTTATAACCCAATTTCTAATATTTGAGTACATTATTGATGAGACACTGTTCTGTGATCAAAGCTGTTACAGTTAAAGGAAACCTCATCAGTCAGAATGCTAGAGTTAATCACAGAAAAGTAAATCTCAGAAGGACAAACTGTTCAGGAGTGAATTTGTCAGTAAATCTATTGATGGGATTCTGAACCCGAAGGGTTTCTATAAAAGCAACAAGTACAAAGCTAGCAACAATAGGCAAACATGTGAGAAGATATGAGATGTCCTACTCCAAGAAACACAGATATATCAACAACCACATAGGTACAGATTTACTAAGAATTTGCATTGTCCTTGTGTGGCGCAGTCCTTTAATGAGATTCACAAAGCCACATAAGGAACTTGTGTGGCTTTGAAATGAAATGTAATGCAACACAGTGGCTTGTGCTTTACTGCTTTACATTTCCCTGGGGTTGGTGTGCCTGTGCATTCACCCATGGATTTTGATGCAAACCCAGATTTACTAAGTTCAGTAAACCTGGGATTGCACTAAAATGCTGCGCCTCCCTGACCCGTGCATCCAAGGAGAAATATAATTATTTCTCATTACTTCCTCTTTCAATGCGTGCTGCATTCTGCATCATGTATAGAAAGAGGAAAATGTCTCTAAGGATTGTGTTTGTTCAGGAGAGTGCCCCTTGCTGCACAAAAACAATCCTGCCAGTAACGCAGTGCACCAGTGCAAGGAAATAGCAGAAATGCGGCATATCAATTTAAATTTGGAGCATTTGTGCTTTCTCCTTTTCATGCAATGCAGCGCAGCAACTTTGCTTGCTGACCTTCGTTACGTGAAAGATTAGTTAATATGCCCCAGCATGTTGATAATTGTAAGCAGGTGGTTAGATCATCATGAATGCACACATGCTCATATGAAGATCTGAGTGTAAAATTAACGATATCAAAGAATGATCTTTCATGACCCATTAGAGATTCAAGGTGTTGTGCCTATCGCTCAATGTTAAATCATGTTCAAAGTGCAAATTGCAAGATAAGGGCAACAAAATTGACTCAATGTCAAATCTTGGTTTCAGGCAAATGTACTGCATAAATCTATTCAATGACTCAAACAAGCTGATTCAGATTCATAACTAGCTAGGCATGCAGTCCATATCTATTTCCATAATATTGGCCTTCATCCCTCTCAAATGTTGCTATGCGTTACCTGTCAGCCTTAGGGTGGCCTTTCCCCAAACGTTTTGCCTACTTACCTTAAATTATTGCTGGATTTCGTTTTTGTTGGCCTTATGACTCTGCCCACTTTATCACTGCTAACCAGTGCTAAAGTGCTTGTGTTAACTCCTCTAAACATGGTTAGATTGGCTTATACCTAATTGGCAGATTTAATTTACTTATAAGTCCCTTGTAGAGTGGTATACCATATACCTAGGCTCATTAAATTAAATATACCAGTGGGCCTGCAGCACTTGCTGTGCAAACCACTTAAATATCCCTCCAAAACATGTCCCAGGCCTGCCATTGCTGCCGGAATGCATTGTCACACTGACATGTAGACCAGGTATTTAAACTCCCTTGCCAAGCCATAATCTCCTCTTTTATTACATATAAGTCACCCAAAGGAAGGCCATAGTTAGCCCATAGGGCAGGGTGCTGTGTAATTAAGAGGTGGGACATGTATTTTAAGTTTTACATGTCTTGGAGTGAAAACCTACCAAATTAGTTTTTTACTACTGTGAGGTCTGCCCGTCCCATAGATAACACTTCGGATTCCTTATTACATTTAATAAGTTATAATTCCTAATTGGGAGCAGGGCTATGTGTCATGATTGGTACCTATGAAATTGTAACGATAAACCCTCTTTAATGGTGAAATTGTATTTTTCATTACGATTTTGAAAAGGCAACTTTTTGAAAATGTGCATTTTCCTGTCCTTATCCCATTTGTGACTGTAGCCTGGCCAGGGTCACATGACTGAGTGTAACTGATAGTTAAACTTTGGGAATTCTTCCCAGACAATCACACAATAGAGGGTTTAGGTGTACCTGAATGAGCCATCTGCTGGCAGAATAGGGGGCAGAACTGAGTACAACCTCCACTTACACCTGAATAGCTGTGCTCTATCTTTACAAAAAGGGCTTAGAGACCCTGTATTGTTCCTACAGCTAGCTTGGAGCCAGGGCAGGGGAGCCAGGGAATTCCAGAAACCTCTGTAGAAGCTTCTCCCAACTTCCAGAAGAATGGGACCAGGGTATAACAATAGAACCTTAAAACCACCCTTCAGTTCACTACTGGACCTGTGGAAGGGCTCTCAGAGGACTGCCTGCTGCTGTGACCTGCTGTGCACTCTGCCAGACTGCTGCTGTACCTTGAAGGACTGCTGTGCTGCCTGGATCCTACTTTGAATCCTCAGAGGCCAACCCTGCATCTAAACCTGCACCCAAAAATACCATAAGTGACTCCAAGGACTAGTTTGCAGGCCTCCTGTTTACAGTTACAGGGACAAAAAAGACTCCCAATCCAGTCCTGGATCCTTGGTTGTGGTGATAAAGGCGCCCAGATCCCAAATTTCCAGAACTGAGGACTTAAATAAAGTTTTGCCAAAAAGTGCTCTGAGAACTCGGAGAAGTCTGGGACCAACCTGCTCGCCTATCTGCCCGAGGGGTATTGCCGGTCAGATAGACTTTGCAGCTTCTCCCACTTTGTTCTTCTCCACCATACAATTTCAGCGGTACTTCACTAAAGGAGTATCCAACCTTGTGGAACTGACTTCGCCTAACAGCCCTCTGCAATGTCCCACTGGAGTTTTTCGACTTCCGTTTTGGCTACTAAGTCCGAGCGTAGCAATCTTCACCAAGGCTTCAAGCCAAGGCCATCTGACGAAGGTGCTCCCTCCTCTGACACCTCCTGTAGCCTTGCCACACTAAACTTTACCTTCGCAGACATTTTTCTTTTTGAGTTTTCCTAAGTCCGAAGGTAAGCACTGACCAGGCCCAATCCATGTCTTGGATCCGCACCGCAGTCCATCACAATCGGCCTTAACTTATGTCTTTGTCCCAGTCTCGCGTGACTAGATGTCCACAGTTGGTGCTTTGATCTTTTTAGGCTCTAGATTTCACTTAAAACTTAAAAAAAGCATAGCTCTCGTTCTACTGATTGGCTTCATGTAGTTTTACTGTCAAATAAATTATTATAATTTTTTCTATTTTTCTAATTGGTTTGGGATTTTTATTTTGTTGTGCTTTCGCTTTATTACTGTTTGTTTACTGAATAAATACTTTACACATTGCCTCTTAGTTAAGCCTGACTGCTTTTTGAGTCAAGCTACCTAGGGTTAAGCGATGGTTTATTTAGGGACTTTTTTGTGGTCCCCCCTGCAAGGGATTGTGGCTGTTGCTTGACTAGGGCTCACACCCCAGTCAACCAACAACCCAATTTCTAACATTGGTGTTCAGCAGTGTGGATCAGGACTTGTGTTGGGAAGTACCATACAGTGATTTTTGTTAAACACAAATCTCAAGTAAATAATTTGACATCAGAGTGACTCCTTTTCAAATTCTTCCTTAGTTTTTCAATTGCCTATTTTCTGCCTTTTCTAAATGTAAGGGCCCTACCTTCCTTCCTTCCTTTCTGCACCATGGAGGTGAAGCCATGCAACGTTGACACCCTCAGCAGGCTGAGCTGCTGAAACTCTGCAAACAGAAGGGAATGAAAGCAGACAAAAAGGCTACCAAATTGATTCTCCAGGTATCCCTCAGGGCCTTTCAGGAGGTGCAGAGGTGGCAGACCACTCAAGGAGAGGACAATGATGATGGCAATAAGGAACAAGGAGCACAAACAGAGGATGAGGAAGGAGAGGACCAAGCCCAGGGTCTTGAGCTGCTGGGAGAGCTCAACTCGACCCTAGCAGAGGCCCTGGATGCCTAGGATGGAGCAGGGAGGAATGTGTCTGCCAGGGGCCTGACCCCACAGGAGAAGGAGGACAGGAAGAAGAGAGGAAATTCAAACTGGCGCTGGCCAGCCTAAGGATGGAGGAGAAGGGGCTGGCCCATGAGCTTAGTCTCAGGGAACTGGACTTAAAACACCAAGCAAATGGAGTTCAACATTATTGGTGGTAGCATATTAGCAGTGTCCACTTGTTAACCTTCACTCACCTGAAAGGCAGGACGTTCAACTTGAGAGATGTGCAGATTGCTCTCGACTTCCCCCAAGAACTTCCCCTGGACACAACTGAATGTTTAACACAGTTTGCCCAAGTTAAATCCTTAAGGGAAGGGGGAATAGGGACAAAATAATAAATGACACTTCCAATCTCAGCTTGCCTCTACGTTTTCCTGACTGCCTTTCTCCCGAACACAGCTCTAATGTTAAACAAAAAACAAAAAGGGCATTAATACTTATATTTAAAGGTTTGCGACAATTATGTAAAATACCAATATACTACATCTGTACCTTGCTTTACTCAGGTTTTGTCATCACCTGAACTCAATGAGTAACATAGATCTGCAATGAGATTAAGCAACAGCAGTCTTAATTTTCTGATTCTGCTTGCCCTGTTAAAGATTTACTGAATGACGATTGACTCTGCTGGTATATACTCACAAAAAGACAATCCGAAGACACCCAACAGGTTTTGAATCAAGTAATGTCTAATTGTCTTTCTTTTCGTGTTATTAGTGCCTTAGATGAGGAGAACGCGCTGCAACTGAGAAGAATTCCACACTGAATCAGATAAGCAAAGTCTTTTTAAATTGTAATGTTCTTGCTTGTTGAATTCCACTAAGTCCTATAAACTTGGCCAAGTATGCTTGTCAAATGCGCTGACAAGGATTTATAATTACAGGCTGAGAAAATGTTCAAGAAACTTACTGTTCGTTTTTCTTTTTATAGTAGCCAGCCGGTTACTCACTGTTTCGTGAATTTTCTCTGTTTCCTTTCTGTTTTCCGACGTAGGAAGCCTGTTCCTGTAACTCCGGAAACTCCAGGAGAAAGCTTGAATCGTTTCCGTGGCAACGAGGGAAGATTTTGAAAACCGGACCGGAACCTCCGCTGGGACTCGGGAACCGATTCAGGATCGTGAATGAAGATTCTCTGCCTTCAGGTAAGTTTGGGGTGAAACGAGCGTAAGCGCGTTTACTGGTATGTTTGGGGTTTTTATAGAGTTGCTGGAGGGTGGGGTTGACACGCGGAGGAATCAGTGGTGCACGTGTCCATGCTAATGTTAATTCACCTCGCCTGCAGGGAACGTGAGTTGTAACTGCCAAAAATGGAGCATGTTCTTAAATGTGCATTTTCTGGAAGCATGAGCAGAAATAAAAACGTGACCAAACGCCACATGCCCCCAGAATACAAACGTGTGTAACCAAAGGAATCTTGAGTTTGATTTACACGAGACTTCCTAAAATACAGTCAACAAGCATTGGCAATGAGTTTACGATAAAGTACAGTCAACAAGCATTGACAATGAGCTTACGAAATATTCAGAAAACACTTTAAAACATAACATTATTTAAACACGACATTTTAACAGACCATTACAATCTTTAAAGCTAGAATACAGTTTTACAATCTTTGTGATATGATTCCTCCAGATGCGTCTGAGCATAATTGTTACAACAGACTGTAACACCACTAGAGAGGTGAGGGTCCTCAAACCCAAGGACCTGGTGTCCAGTTATGTGGTGGGAGATGATATAGGTAAATTGTTCTCGCATATGCAGTAGCTCTGAGGGTACATAAGGTCGCAGAGGAGTACTGGTGGCGGGGGGGGGGGTAGCTTGTGGAGGTATATGCCCACAGTATGGAAGGACAAATTCCTGATACTAGAGGTAGAGGACCAAACCAAGTATGCCCCATGAAGGCTATTCTTCTTACTATATTTGGGCTGAGCCTGAGAAGTACAGAGGTTCAGGGACAGCTCCAAACCCCCATACAAGTCCTGGGTTGACTTTTCAGACTATCCCAGCAAGGCAATGAAAGGCTGGGTGAGGGGCAGCAAAGTAGATGATTTCACTGAGCTGTACAACCTGATTTGGAGGGAACTCATGCTCAGTACATGTTTTACAGAACTGCACTTGGTATAGCAAGCTGACTGACCCAAGGAAGCCTGCTGAGGCGTCCAGACCTCTTGGTCAGAACCAGAGTGTCCAAGAAGGCATTTCGGGATGGGATTCCCAAAAGGGTGGTCAGGGTTCTCACCAGAAGAAAGAGATGGGGCGGGGGGAAAAAGAAAGAATGCTCTCAAGGCCCCCAAAATAGTTCTCAAGGAAAAGGGTTCCAATCCCAATCTGTCCACTAGAAGAAAGGCTTCTCTGATAAGAATCATGATAAGTCTGTCTCCAAGTGCTATGAATGTTATGAGTATGGACATAACAAGGGTGATCTCAAGTGCCCCGAGGAGAGGAGTTGGCCCCAGTTAGCGGGGGGGAATCAGTCAGGTTACCCTAGTGTACCTGGGTGACAAGTAGATGATGACTAATGCCCCATGCCTTCCAATACTTCCAAGTATAGGCAGTGGGTCACCATTAATGAACAGAGGGTGGAGGCTCTGATGGGCACAGGAGCCAGTATGACTACTGTAAGGTGTCATCTGGTGTCCTTAGAGCAGTTCATCCCCAATACATTCAATCAGGTTGTAGTAGCAGACAACCTAGAGAACCACTTCCCTGTGGCTCTAGTTACCTTTTAGTGGGGCAGGGAGTCTCAGATCTTCTGAAAGTTGCTGTGAGCCCTGCCATGCCTGTGGACCGTCTGTTAGGGAATGATCTTGACTACACTGCCTGGAAGGAAGTGGAGCCCAGGTCACACCTGAAAATGCTGGGGTTGCTTACGTGGGTCTGTGTGACCGCCAGATCCATGGCTGCCCATGAGGTGAGTCAAGGAGGTCTGGAGCCCGTGCAAATGGCCCAGACAGCTGTCAAGAGAGGGGAGGGCAAGGGCCT
This sequence comes from Triturus cristatus, assembly GCF_964204655.1. Taxonomy (NCBI): domain Eukaryota; kingdom Metazoa; phylum Chordata; class Amphibia; order Caudata; family Salamandridae; genus Triturus; species Triturus cristatus. The sequence goes on from NC_140585.1 coordinate 374,263,385, forward strand.
TGGTAAACCACCCCATGAATATCCCCCAGTGGAGGTGTATGGGGCAGCAGAGGAGGCCACCCCAGAGGCTACGGGGGAGGGCATTGCCTTCCTTGGTGACCTGCCTGAGTTTACTGGATGGCAAGCAGAAAGAGGGCCCACCAGGGAGGAGTTCTGTAAAGCACAGGAGGAATGCCCAACCCTGGAGGGCATGAGGCTGCAAGCTGAAACCCAGACACCTGGTAATACCTCTGGAGGTCACCGCATATATTAAGAGAATGATCTCCTCTGCATGGGGCAACATGGGCGTTTGTAATTCCTCAATGCTACAGGGCCTTCTTATTGAGGCTGGCTCATGAAATACCCCTGTTAGGACATCTGGGGCAGGACAAGAACTTGGCCAAGATTGTCCCCCGCTTTTACCGACCCTGAATGAAGATTTCCTAGGATGTATTCTCCAGGACTTGCTTAATGTGCCAGGGCCAGTGGGAAGACTGGGAAAAACTGAAGCTAACCTGAATCCCTTACCTGTCATTGGCAACCCCTTTGAAAGTGTGGGCATTAAGATTGTAGTGCCCTTGGAGCCCAAGACAGACTCAGGCAACAGGTTTATCCTGTTCTTGGTGGACTGCACCATTAGATATTCAGACGCCATACCTCTGAGGACTACTGTTGCACTTGCAGTGGCTAGGGCCCTGATGGGGAGTTTCACCAGGGTGGGTTTCCCCAAAGAATTACACCTTTTCCACTCCCTACCATCCACAAAGAAATGGGCTTTGTTAGAATTGGGAATCTCTGGTTGGCACAGGTATGCACTTGTGACAAGCAGGGACTCTTACTTCTAAGTCAGAGTAAGGGGATCACCCTTTCAAATAACCCCTGCTCACCCTTTAGGTAGTGTGGCGCAAGCAGTCAAGACTATTCTCAGGGCGTCATAGGTTAAGCATTTGTGAACACATACAGTAATACAATGACACACCACAAATCGACACCAGTCAAGGTTGTATCAAAAATAGTTCTCTTTATACAAGGCTTAGCACAAGACCAGGATAACGAATAAAATGACCACAGTATTATTTTAAAGTTCAATGTTCTTGTAGAAAGGCATAAAATACAAAAATAGGTTTCTTTTAGTTAATTACGCTTCTTTTCAGGCTCTGTACGGTTCGTACCTGGATGTGCGACTTGTTGGCATTAAAAACAAGGAAAGTACGAGTCAAACAATCGTTGCGGACTCCGGGGTCCGTAGCGTGCACGCTGCGGTGCGAACAGAACAAAGTACCTTGGTTTTGTAGGGTCCGTGCGTGACAAGTCGATGGGTCCGGGTCGTAGCTCGGCAGCGTATTCAGATGCTGGTCGGGTCGCGGCGTCGGTACGCGGCGTTGGTACGGGACCTTCAGGGATACGTGCGGATGGCCCGGATCGGCTTGCAGAGTCCGTGGCGTTCGGCGTTCGAGCCGTACCTTCGGTGCGGATAGGAGGCGACACTTCTCGGCGCCGTACAGCGTACGGGGAGGATCGGTGCGATGCGGCGTCTCGGCTCTGAGCACGGCACAGTACAGTACGTCTAGCAGCGTACAGACCGTACCTGCGGGACAACGAAGCTTGGGTCCGGCGTACAGGATTAGGCAGCCAGTGTTGTACGACTCGAATCGGCGGGGAAGGTTAGGTGTGATGCGGCCGGGAGGGATACGGTGCGTACTAGCGCTTTTGGATCAGCGTAGACACACGGTGCCGGGCGGCAAAGACACGGCTTCGCAGAAGATGGAGTACGAGTCGTACTGGGGCCAAATCCAGCGGGAAAAAGCAAGAATTGTCCAGGCAACTCAGTTTTGGAAGGCAGAGGAGTCCAATGGTCCTGGGACTCAGTTCAGGGGGCAAGCTCTTCTTCCAAGCCCTTGGAGATTAGTTGAAAACAAAGTGCAAAGTCTCTCTTAGTCTTTTCCTCTCCTTTTTCAGCAAGGCACCAACTGCAGGCCAATCCCCCAGGTTAGGGAAAGTTACTCCACCTTCAGCTTCTTCCAGGTCCTTCTAGTCAGGCAGAGTTTCTTCGTGGTTCAATCAGGATCTGATTTCTTAGGAGCAGGGCTCCTACATTTATACCAAGTTTCTTTTGTCTTTACAGGCCAGGGGGGCCTTTGCATAATCCCAGTCCAGTTCTTTTCAGTGAGGAGCACTTTGTTGTTGGGACTCTGGCTTCGTCTTTCAGCAGGCAGGGCAGAGACATCAGACGCTCCCCTGGGGGTGGAGCCAGCATTGTGGTGGCAGACCACTGCCCTATTCAGAGTCAAGGTGCACTCCTCCCACCCATCCTGGTGTAATCTCTCTATTCACCACCTGGCAGCCCCAGCCTGTCTCCTGGAACTTCCCAGCCCTGTCACTCAAGCTACACACAAAGGAGATAGCCCTCCCCTCCAGAGGCGGACTGAAATGGTTAGGCACGCAAAGGCTAACTTTCTAAAAGTAGCATTTGCAAACCCAGGATATTAAAATAACCTTTGCTAAAAGATGTATTTTATTATTCTGAGTTCAGGCATACTAAATGTGAATTTCTACCATGCTTCCTGAGCCTGCTATGATTATAGAGTGTTATAATCTAGCAGCCCATTCTGGCCTATGGAGAGCAGGTAGCCTTACAATAGTGAAAAACGAAAATGGCTGTAATTCACTATTAGGACATGCCACACACTTCAGGGCATGTCCTACCTTATCCTTACAATGCACCCTGCCCTAGGGCCTACCATAGGGGTGACTAACATGGAGGTAAGGGAAGGTTTTAGGGACTGGCAAGTGGGGACACTTGGCCAGTCAGCATGACAGTACCAGACTGCATGCAGGTTCTGCAGTGGCAGACCTTAGACACATTTTACCAGGTTACTTCTGTGGGTGGCACAACCAGTGCTGCAAGCCCACTAGCAGCATTTGGATATACAAGCCCTTGGCACCACTGGTGCACTCTACTAGGGACTGATAGTAAACCAAATAAGCCAAACATGGAAGTCAATTAACATAATACATTTTCCCATAGGGAGCACTTGCCCTGTGGCACGGGATGGCAGTGTCACAGGGCCCTGAACAGCTAACACCAGCACAAAAATACATTGAGGCACAGACAAAAATGGAAGGGTGACCCACGCCAATGGTTCCAGGTCTAACACGTGTCCCCTCCAGCTGAAATGTGGGGAGAACTACCCTACCCCAGGGAGTTCTCATCACTAAGGCGGAAAAATCTGGAAAGACCATCAGCGTTGGCGTGGTCTGTACCGGGGCGATGTTCCACCGTGAAATACATCCCCTGTAGGGAAATGGACCACCTCAACAACTTAGGATTCTCACCCCTCATCTGCATCAACCATCTGAGGGGCCTGTGGTCTGTTTGAACACGGAAGTGAGACCCAAACAAGTAGGGTCTTAGCTTCGTCAATGCCCAGACCACAGCAAATGCTTCTCACTCAATCGCACTCCACTTTTGTTCCCGGGGAAGCAACCTCCTACTTATGAAGGCTACAGGTTGGTCCCAGCCCTCCTCAGTCATCTGTGAGAGAACAGCCCCTACACCATGCTCTGATGCATCTGTCTGCACAAGGAATTCTTTGGAGAAGTCAGGAGCCAAGAGCACGGGCGCCGTGCACATGGCAGTCTTCAGGGTGTCAAAAGCCTTCTGACAGGTGTCAGTCCATATCACTTTTCTGGGCTGCTTCTTCGAAGTCAGCTCTGTCAAGGGGGCAAAAATGCTGCCATACCCCTTGACAAACCTCCTGTAGTACCCTGTGAGTCCTAAAAAGGCCCTCACCTCTGTCTGGGTCTTTGGGGGCTCCCAAGCCAGGATGGTTTCAATCTTGGGTTGGAGGGGCGCCACCTGGCCGCTCCCCACTTGGTGTCCCAAGTACACCACTGAACCCTGCCCGATCTGACACTTGCTTGCCTTGATCATGAGGCCTGCCTTGCGCAGTGCCATCAACACTTCCCAGAGATGTTGCAGGTGTTCTTTCCATGTGCCACTGAACACTGCGATGTCTTCCAGGTATGAGGTTCCGTGAGAATCTGACTGACATTTTGGGTATGTTCGAATATGGATGAGTTTGGTATCTACGAACCGCAAATGACGAGTTTAGTGGGTATACGCGTTTTCGCTACCCTACTATGTATGGTTCGTCTCATTCTTGGGTATGTCCATCTGAACCCTTGGGTTCCATTTTAGATACGACGTCCATTTTGTCTCTTGCCCTCAAGTAGCCAGCGAACGGACACTGCCCGCTTCGTGACCCTGGGATTCCCAAGCTTTCGTGGAGGACACATGTTCCTTTGAAGGTGTCTTTTATGGTGAGGGGGCTGACACAGCAAAGGCAGATGGCCCCGCTTAAGGCTCATCTTGCCATGTCGTTCATTGTTTCAGTCGTGCATACATTAGGCACGAGTTCTTTGATCCTGCAATCAAGTTTCCGTTATTGCTCTCTACACTGTTTTCTAAACTGTTGTACATCCATATCTTTTTCCTTTGCATCTGTTCCTGTCCCTTCCTCTAATTCGTTACGGTCAGAATGGAATGTGCTTAATGTGCTTTTACAGTTGGGAACCGGCAATGCTGCTGTAATTATGTTTCGGGTTTCTGAAAACATGAATGCGACCTTTTTGAAGTTTATTGTGGGAACCGAGTTGTAACCTTTGTTCGTTATGTTGTGCAATGACGAAAATATGTATAAAAGGAGCGATCCACTTGTGCAATTCGAAGCAGCCTCTCAGAACCTACACGTTGTGTACTTCTTGCGATTTCTGTATCCCTGCAGTGAATAAATACTGATCTTTGATGCCGCAGGAAGTGTCCCGTGTCTCTGTGTTTTGTACGCCGGAACAGGTAACCCACGAAGGTTTCAGGTGTTGTCCCCTGGCACCGCTGGGCCTTAGAATAGCCCAGTCCTTCAGTTGGCGCCCAACGTTGGGCGACATCAGCGGTACCGGTCCAAAGCCCGACGATCGTGAGGAACTTCGTGTGAAATCTCCGAGGGAAGGTGCACCCCGCTTCATCGATCCAGTTGTCGAAATAAGTGGCCCGAAGACTTTTCCCGCGAAGATTCACGCCTCCTGACGGCTGCGACGGACTGATGCCCTGACTGTCGACCTGTTTTGGCGCCTGGCGTAGTCCTTTGTACGGCGAGACGATAGACGGGCCTTCCTGGTGACGCCATTGCTCTTTCAGTTAAGTATTTGTGGGTTGCTCCCAAAGTAGACTTGGTTGTTTGCATGGTTCCATTGCATTTGTGGTTCTTAGTCGTTGGTTCTTAGTTGTTGGGTTTCATTTGACAATTGCAATTGCCAAAACCGAGGGTCTTGCATTTTTTTGCGAGGACATCGTCATTCGATAGCCCTTGAAGTTTGTAAACTCGGTTAGTGTGCACGATGCCTGGCCGTAGTACTTTGTTTGGTTTCTTTAAATGTTGCAGCACGGATTCCCGACTAGAGGATTCATGTCCGATACCTCCAGTTGGAACTCCAATTTATGAGCTCTATAGTCGCCATGGAGTAGGTCCTATCGTATATAATGAATATTGGATTCGATATACTAAAAATGATGGTGTTCTTAGTTGGCCACCACATGGTAGTTTCGAAACTGCAATATTGGATAATCTTGAAACTAAATTATTTAAAAAGAAGGCTAGGCCAGCCATGTTTGATTCCTTTCGGTTATGGCGTAAAGAGGCCAAGCAGAAAGAAATTAAACAGTCTAAGAAAAATAAGAGAGAAGGTGTTATTGCGGTGATGCGAAATGCAGAACAGTACCAGCGAGACAAGGATGAGAAGGAGCAGGAAGTTTCTGCTAGATTGCATCATATGGCGGTGGATAAATGTTATCCGGTTTTACCGTCTAGTCCTGATAAGACGGGAAAAGAAACGGTCGAGGATTCCTTATTGTCTTATTTATTGAAATCACCACCTCCCTATGCACCAGATACTGTGGGTCCTGTGATTCCTCCTGCTCCCCAACCTGCTGTCTTGGCGGCTGCTGGACAGCTTGTTGTTCCTCCTGTTCTTCCGAATCCTCTCGTGCCGCAAATTGTTCATCCTCCGCTACCCGCTCTTTTCCCTATTGCTCCTTTGCCTGTCCCTCTTCAGCCTATTGTTACTACTACTCCTGCTATCTCGACTACGTCTACTAGTTCTACGGTTACCCCTGATGTAGTTACTCCTGTGCTTCCTTCTTCTTCCCCTTCTGTTCGTAGTCGCATATTTAATGCTGTTGCTAATCTCTATTCTCCGCTTTTTGGGCCGATACTTGGGTCCGATCTTTCTGATGTCTCTCAGAGGCGTAGTCAAATTCCTGATGGTAGAGAAAGTGAGTCGTTGGTAAAACTGGCGCGTAAATGGATTAGTTATCCTGCGAAGTACACTTCGCGTATAGTCTTCGAGACATTTTCTCAGTTTAATGAGCCCACACAAAGATTTGTGTACGAGGAAATGTGTAAATCTTTGCGAGAAGAGTGGGATACTGATGCGGTAGACAATGTACCGCCCGAGATTACTGAACTTCAGAATCCCTTTTCGAGTGGTATGATTGTGGGTAGTAAGGTCCGACATGCTTTAGAGCGTCTGTTATCTTTTCGATCTACGGTATCACCTCGAGCATTGTTTAAGGACGAAGCGGATGGCACAATCTGGTCAGTACCCTATGCGGGAAGTTCCCCGAGTGTGGATGCCAGGTGATGCTGCTGCTAACCCTGCTATTCCACCACACTTTCAGAGAGTTTGGATACACCTCCCCTGGAAGCGATCGGAAGTTTTGCAGGTGAAGCAAACTTTGCCTGACCCCCGTAAAAATCCGGCAGGTTATTATAAGGAGTTATCCCAACTAGTGGATGCTACTATTATGAACCTTGCCGATATCGACATGTTGTTCGGTAATGTAGTACCTCAACCGATTTGGGCGAAAATCCGCCAAGAGAATCACGTAGCCGAGTTGGGCGGTGATTGGGCTGCTTTTGTTGCGGCTGACGCATGGCAAGTTGGTGGGGCTAAACCTGAACAGCTCATTGAGAATCTGCCCCAGAGGATAATTACACTTATGAAGACACTTATGCCGGCGATAAGAGTTAACTGGGATAAACTGTCCACGTGCAAACAAAAGAAGGACGAGAGTGTCTCCGATTTCTTTACGAGATTTGAGGAGGCATTCATTGATCACAGTGGTCAGGATATGAGCACTGAGGGAGGTCAGCGACTGTTTGTTGATAAATTTGTATTGAATCTGCTGCCTGAACTAAGCAACAAATTGAAGAATTCTGAAAGTTCGTGGGCTGTTTCTACCACTGCTCAAATATTAGCTACGGCCCAATACTACGAAAATAGAGAGAAAGAAGAAAGCGAACGTGCAGATAAGAAAACGAAGGATCTTAAAACTAAGGTCTTATTGCAGCAAGCGTATTCCCCGCGCTCGAATCAAAATAACTCGCAACAGCAAAATCGATTACAGTCGCAGTTTTCTAGGTTGCAGTCGCGTACCGACTCCTCTACACCGCGAACTATGTTGGGGTATAATCAATGCGCATATTGTAGGGGTGAGGGTCATCTGAAGTTTAATTGTCCAGTTTTGCGTGACCGAAACAATGGTGTTTCGGCTCGAGGAGGTCGTAGTGGTCCTCAACAAGCATCATGTGGTAGAGGTCGCGGTGTTACTCAGAATCAGAATGAGCGTCTTGCCACTTCAGCAGACTCGCAAAATTGCTTTGATCGGCGCGATTTATCGGCTGGTAGATCTGCACAGTATCATGTGGACGACTATTATATCGAGCATGATGTTGCTGCTGACGGTGATTATTAGGACAGCCATAGACAAAGAAAGGGAGTGGTATCGGTTCCGGTTGATCAGAGAGGGCCTTACGTTACAGTTGCCACAATGGGCGTAGTTGAGCCTTTTCTGTTGGATACTGGTGCAGCGAAAAGCTCCATCATGCATTCGAAACTCCCTGGCGCGCCTTTGTCTGGCTTAACGAATGTTTCCGTTGGATTCTCTGGCGCCCCCGTTAGCAATCCAGTTTCTAGCCCGTTGCCCCTTACAATTGGGTCTCGTGAGTTAGAAGCTCCTTTGCTTTTGACTACTGGTTGTGGTGAGAATCTTTTGGGCCTGGATTTGTTGAAGCGTTTATATGCGACTTTGTACTGTTCTCCTGCGGGAGTGGAGCTTACGTTGGGTCAGAAAGTGATCTCTCCTATGTATTTGTCGACTGGTAAGCTCCCATCGGAATTGAGTTCTCTTCCTAAGTCTTTGTGGGCGACGGGTCCCAACGACGTGGGCCTGTTGGATATACCACCTTATGTTGTTCAATTGAAATCAAATGTGCGCTTACCACGCATTCCCCAGTATCGTATCTCTCTTGATGGAGAGCGAGCACTATTAGCGATCATTTACGATTTGATCGATAAGGATGTCATCGAAGAAACTCGGGGTAACGTGTGTAATAGTCCTGTGTTACCTATTTTGAAATGAACTGATCCATCTAAGCCTCCTGTGTATCGTTTTGTTATTGATTTACGGGAGGTAAATAAAATTGTGATTCCACAGTTCCCCGTAGTGCCCGACATTACGGCTTTGCTGACTCTGATTCCAGCTTCTGCATCATGGTTCTCGGTAATCGATCTGAAGAATGCCTTCTTTAGCATTCCAATTGCTGAGGAAAGCAGAGATCTATTTGGTTTCTCGTTAGGTGGTCACAGTTTCAGGTTTAAACGTGCACCTCAGGGCTACTGTGAGAGTCCATCGATCTATAGTCAAGCGCTTAAGAGCCAACTTGATGCGTTTGTGTTACCGACTGGTGCGGCCTTGATTCAGTACGTTGACGATCTATTGGTAGCTGCTGACACTGAACAGATTTGCAAAACTGCTACAGTATCACTGTTACAGCATCTATGTGACTTACATCACAAGGTGTCACCCTCTAAATTGCAATATTGTTGTCAAGAAGTAACCTATCTCGGTCACTTATTGTCAAAGGAGGGAAGAAGGTTGACCCCAGAAAGAATTGCAGCGATTGCTCGAATGACGGTGTCAACAACTCAGAGAGATGTGCGTGCCTTTCTAGGTATCACGTCATACTGCAGACAGTGGATCCCAAACTTTTCACTGTTAGCGAAGCCATTGATAGCTCTCACGTGCAAGGATGTTTCGACTCCTTTGCCATGGACGGAAGAATGTCAGAAAAGTTTTTCTGAACTGCGTGACGCGTTGTGTTCGGCTCCTGTGTTAGGTACTCCTGATTACAGTAAGCCATTTACACTATACGTTCACGAGAGAGAAGGTTGTGCGTTGAGTGTTTTGACGCAACAATTTGGTGGTAAGCAGCGTCCATGTGCATATTTTTCCTCGACCTTAGACCCGGTAGCTAGAGCGTTGCCGAGTTGCTTGAGGGCGACAGCGGCAGCTGCGGTGTCTATTCGACAATCCGCAGGTCTGGTTATGGATAATATGCTTACAGTGATGGTTCCGCATGCCGTTGACACTCTCCTGAATCGTACAAAAACTCAACATCTGACGAGTGCAAGGTTGTCCGGTTACGAGTTAACACTTTTGGCAAGTCATATACAGATTAAGCGTTGGAATGTGCTGAATCCGGCGACATTGTTGCCGATTAATGTGGAATCCAATGATGTATCACCACATGATTGTTATTTACGAACTGAAGAAGAAACGAAGGGTCGTGTGGACCTGAAAAACATTCCATTGATAGAACCCGATGGCACTTTGTATGTTGATGGTTCATGTTTTAAGTTGCCAAATTGTGATGTGACGACTGCGTATGCTGTAGTGACGTTGAGTACGGTTGTGGAGACTGCGAGATTGAGTCAGAATTCAGCGCAGGCGGCAGAGTTGATTGCGTTAACGAGAGCGTGTGTCTTGTCTAAGGGAAAGCGAGTGAATGTGTTTACTGACAGCCAGTATGCGTTTGGCGTTGCACATAGCTTTGGCCGATTGTGGAGAGAGAGAGGATTTATGACATCGCATGGTACGAAGATCCAACACGGACAGCTTGTGAATGATCTTTTGGATGCACTTACATTGCCTAAACAGGTGGCGATCATTAAATGTAGTGCGCATCGAAAGGTTACGGATGATGTTGGTCGTGGTAATGCATTTGCGGATGAGATTGCTAAGGAAACGGCTAAGAATCTTGCGTCCCGAATGTATGTTACGAGTTCAGTGCGGTGGCCGACGGAGACTGGTATGTGTGAAGACACTGAGAACGTGAAAGCAATTCAGAACGAGGCCACTAAAACTGAAAAGACCAAGTGGAAAGAAAGTACGGGAAGGTTAGATACCTATGGATGTTGGGTTGACTTGTCAGAATATCAGAGGTGGATGTTACCGGATGCATATGTGCTAGCCGTTGTGACTATGGCTCACGGCTTGTCACATATTAGCGCGAAAGGTATATGTAAGCTATTGTCTCCTGTATGGAAGAATGATGGTATCGCTAAATGTGCTGAGAGAGTGGTTAAGAATTGTATGGTGTGTTTGATGTACAATCCTGGCAAGGGCACTCCTACTCCACCTGGCCATTTTGCCCCTCCTACATGTCCCTTTGAGGTTATCCAACTGGACTTCATCCATATGGAGAGATGCAATAATTTGAAGTACGTTTTGGTTGTGGTTTGTGCGTTCTCCAGATGGATAGAGGCCTATCCTCTCAAGGATAATACTGCCTTGTCCACAGCGAAAGTCCTACTGAAGGAATACTTTCCTCGGTATGGAATGCCACGGATTGTGTGGTCAGATAATGGAAGTGAGTTTGTGGGAAGTGTGATGCAGAGTGTGTGTAAGGGCCTTGGAATTCGACAGAAATTCCATAGCGCCAATCATCCTCAGGCAGCGGGTTTGGTTGAAGGGTACAATGGTACTCTGAAACTGAAACTTGCCAAGATACAAGCTACTACTGGTTTGTCATGGCCTGATGCTTTGCCTCTGGCTCTCTTGTCAACCAGGGCGACTGTGCACTCTCGAGTAGGGCTTAGCCCATATGAGATTGTGTTCGGCCGCCCTGCAAACATTTGGGGGGTCCCGAGGCCTAAGGCCTTTGATAGCCTTGAGTACCCAATGTTAATTGATTATCTTCATGATCTGACTGCTAAACTGAGGTTAATTCATCAACAGGTCTTTGAAGCTTTACCGGCACAGACAGAGGGTCCTGGACATCGGCTCCAACCGGGTGACTGGGTTGTTACCCGCAATTTTGGCAGAAAACGCAATCTGGAGCCAAGATTTGTGGGCCCTTTTCAAGTGCTGCTGGCAACAAGGACTGCAGTTCGGTTGGAAGGCAGAAAGAACTGGGTGCATGCCACCCATACCAAAAAGGTTTCGATCCCTACACCAGCAGATAATTGGGTGAGAACTGGTATCGCGACAGCGGAAACTGAGACTCCTCTACGTTACGTGCCGTTTAGCGATGCTCAACCTGTAGTAGACAATTCATTGCAGCTGGACACATCTGTTGAGTCGTCAGTTTTGGAAAACTCAAGGTCTGAATTGTCATCTGATCGATTGAACATTGTTTCACCAGCTGAACAATTATTTGAAGAGCAGACTCGACCTGGAAGATGTCGATATTTTCTTCGTTCACATGACAAAGACTAATAATTTCTTCTATATTTTCCTTTACTGTTGCCACGAACATTAAGAACCGTTGCATCCTTTGCTGATTTTTGAGTTTCCTTCTTCGTGTATTTTTTTACAGCTAAGAGATTTTTATTAAGTTGGATGTTTGTTTAAGAAAACCTATCATCCGGGTTAACCGTAGGGCCGTGCGGGTACTTCCTTCTGTTTAGCAGGTTCCTGATACTAGGTCAGTTACCTTTTGTCGATTCCTGGGAACTCCTGGGGATTGATAATTGCTACTCAGAATGAAGTGCATCAAGAACGTACGGACGGTTTTTAGAGGATGGCGTTCTCTAAGCTGTTGGAAGTAGAAAGGATGTCGGCGCAAAGATCAAAATTGCATAAGATTGTACGAACGAAATGTTTTTTGTTTCAGGTATTTCTATTGTTTCTGACTGTTTCTATGCTATTGGTGGGCGGAGTGTATTTTGGGATACAGTCGTTATTGCCTTCTGTTTCACCTACCTTTTCTCCTAAACTAAGTTCCATTACTACTGTTTCTCCACATTCCTTTCATTCTCTGCCCCAACATGAGCAGGTTAGATGTGCGGAATTCATGAATAACTCCTTTGTTCAACTCCTACATCAGCATCAGTTGGTGATGAATACTACCAACTGTTGGGTGTGTGGGTTAATGCCACATACCATGGATAGAGGTATTCCGTATTTGGTTCTTCCTTATAGTTCCCAGGGGTCAGCTCGAGCATTCCAAACTATGTTCCGTAGTGCACTAGATTCCTACCCCAGTCGAGAGCCACGTTCAGCGAACTTTGGTCCTGGTCCGTACCACAAGCCTTTGGCGATAGCGATTGCTGATCTCGATCGAGATATTTTTGATGTATCGCTTATTCCAGATGCAGAGGTACAAGCATATAAAGATCTGAGTGAGGCTGAGTATGGTATGTCAGTGGGTGATAGACAGCTCAAGAGCTCGTCTCCAATATGGATCGTACCCCACCTCGGTAATTTCTGCTTGAAAGGTCTTGGTCGAAATCCGAGAGCCCAGCTTGGGGACAGTGCTTGTACTGACACGTACGTTCTACCGATGCTCTCTTCCCCTGTTTTCCTGACTGCCAAGGGTACCTATTTCGTATGTTATGAGCGTGCATATACATGGTTGCCCCGTGACTTCTCGGGAACCTGTTATATTGCGAATCTTTTGCCACCGACTTTTACAGTTGCCTCCGACTATCATAAGACTAGAGTTGTGAGAGGCGTTGTCAGCAAAGAAGACACTGCGGGTCAAGAAGCAGGAGACTTCTTTAAGGGTTTCTTGCCGTTTTGGGGACCTATGGTTAATAGTAGGAACCTGAGACAGTTGACCCGTGTGGTAGAATTGACTGCTAACATAACTGCGAGTGCTCTTGGTAATTTAATAGCGGAACTTCAGGCGGATAGACTTATGACGTTGCAGAACCGTATGGTTCTAGATGTTGTTCTTGCAGATAGAGGTGGTGTGTGCAAAGTTATCCTTTCGAGTTGTTGCATTTTCATTCCTGACAACGCTCCAACTGTTTACCAAGCCATCTCGAAGTTGCATAAGATCTCCGAGTCCATGCACGTGGACAAGGGTAATTAGACGCTTCTAGGATGGTTTTGGGGCTTGATATCAACTTGGGGTTGGAAGATTCTGATGATCATGGGGGTTGTTGTAACGTTTCTGTTCACGTGTTGTCTTTGCGTACAGTGTGGTCCAGCCTTATGTGGCCTCTGTGCTACAACGTGTATAAGACGGCCATCAGTTACCAAAGAGACGTTGATGAATAGAATGATGTTCCAGCAGCAACTGAACGATTTGATGAATATCGAAATCGATTCTGATCTCGACTAGTGCTTGCCTACATGAGGGCAAAAGGAGCGTCTGAGGTTCCGTGAGAATCTGACTGACATTTTGGGTATGTTCAAATATGGATGAGTTTGGTATCTACGAACCGCAAATGACGAGTTTGGTGGGTATACGCGTTTTCGCTACGCTACTATGTATGGTTCGTCTCATTCTTGGGTATGTCCATCTGAACCCTTGGGTTCCATTTTAGATACGACGTCCATTTTGTCTCTTGCCCTCAAGTAGCCAGCGAACGGACACTGCCCGCTTCGTGACCCTGGGATTCCCAAGCTTTCGTGGAGGACACATGTTCCTTTGAAGGTGTCTTTTATGGTGAGGGGGCTGACACGGCAAAGGCAGATGGCCCCGCTTAAGGCTCATCTTGCCATGTCGTTCATTGTTTCAGTCGTGCATACATTAGGCACGAGTTCTTTGATCCTGCAATCAAGTTTCCGTTATTGCTCTCTACACTGTTTTCTAAACTGTTGTACATCCATATCTTTTTCCTTTGCATCTGTTCCTGTCCCTTCCTCTAATTCGTTACGGTCAGAATGGAATTTGCTTAATGTGCTTTTACAGTTGGGAACCGGCAATGCTGCTGTAATTATGTTTCGGGTTTCTGAAAACATGAATGCGACCTTTTTGAAGTTTATTGTGGGAACCGAGTTGTAACCTTTGTTCGTTATGTTGTGCAATGACGAAAATATGTATAAAAGGAGCGATCCACTTGTGCAATTCGAAGCAGTCTCTCAGAACCTACACGTTGTGTACTTCTTGCGATTTCTGTATCCCTGCAGTGAATAAATGCTGATCTTTGACGCCGCAGGAAGTGTCCCGTGTCTCTGTGTTTTGTACGCCGGAACAGGTAACCCACGAAGGTTTCAGGTGTTGTCCCCTGGCACCGCTGGGCCTTAGAATAGCCCAGTCCTTCAGGTAGGCGGCGCTGAACTCGGTCAGCCCAGCCAACACCTGGTTGACCAACCTCTGGAAGGTGGCAGGGGCATTCTTCATCCCAAACGGCATAACCCGGAACTGGAAATGCCCATCTGGTGTGGAGAATGCGGACCTCTCTTTGGCCCCATCATTCAAGGCGATCTGCCAGTACCCAGACGTTAATTCAAATGTGCTGAGGTACCGTGCAGCCCCTAACTGATCGATGAGCTCGTCAGCTCTGGGGATGGGGTGCGCGTCAGTCTTCGTGACTGAGTTGAGTCCTCTGTAGTCCACACAGAACCGGAGTTCGGGTGTGGCACCCGGCGCGGCAGCCTTTGGGACCAAGACCACTGGGCTGGCCCAAGGACTGCTGGAGGACTCAACCACCCCTAGAGCAAGCATCTTTGAGACCCCCACTTTGATGCAGGCTCTGACCCTGTCAGTTACCCTGTAAGGTTTGTGCTTCACAGGTAAGCTGTCTCCTGTATCCATATCATGGACGCACCAATCTGTGATACCAGGAACCAGGGAGAACAGGTCAGGAAACTGCCCCAGCAGCTGGTGGCAGTCATCCTGTTGCTCAGGGGTCAGGGTGGATGAGAGGTTAACTCCATCCACTGACCCGTCTCGCTCTGAGGCTACCTGGAGGTCAGGAAGAGGCTCAGACTCCTCCTCCGTCCCATCATCTGTGGCCAAGAGCATGCCCACTTCGGACCTCTCCAAGTGGGGCTTTAGTCGATTGACATGTAGGACCCTTAAGGGGTTCCTAGGAGACTGCAAGTCCACCAAGTAGGTGACAGAACTCTTGCGCTCCACAATCTCAAAGGGTCCTGTCCACTTGTCCTGGAGTGCACAGGGCTCCACAAGGGCCAGGACCCATACCTTTTGACCAGGTTGAAGCTCCACCAGAGTGGCATTCTGGTCGTACCACCGCTTCATTTCCTCCTGGCTGGCTTCCAGATTTGCCTCAGCAAGTTGCCTGAAACGCCTAGTCTGGTTCCGAAAGGCCAGCATGTAACTATATACATTCTGGGGAGGTTTCCTGGGAGATTGCTCCCAGACTGCCTTGACCAGACTAAGAGGTCCTCGTACTGGGTGGCCATACAGAAGCTCAAAGGGACTGAACCCCAGAGACTTCTGCGGCGCCTCACGGTACGCGAAGAGAAGGCATGGTAAGAGGACGTCCCACTTACGCCTCATGGGTTCCTCAAGGCCCATAATCATGCCCTTTAGGGTTCGGTTGAATCTCTCAACCAACCCGTTTCCTTGGGTATGGTAAGGGGTGGTGAACTTGTATGTCACACCACCCTCTTGCCAAAGAGATTTCATATATTTCGATATGAAATTGGTCCCCCTGTCAGACACCACCTCTAGAGGGAATCCTACTCATGAGAAAATTCCCATCAGTGCCCGTCCCACCGCGGGGGCCGTCACTGTCCTTAGAGGGATGGCTTCAGGGTACCGGGTGGCATGGTCCACCAAGACCAGGATAAACCTGTTGCCCATGGCTGTCTTGGGGTCCAGTGGCCCCACAATGTCAATCCCCACTCGCTGGAATGGGGTACTGACCACAGGGAAAGGTTGGAGTGGAGCCCTCAGCTTCCTTCCACTCTTACCACTTGCCTGGCAAGTCTGGCATGTCCTGCAGTGAGTGTCAGAACTCCTGCGCATTTGAGGCCAATAAAAGTGGGTGACAAGCCTTTCGAAGGTCTTGTTCCGCCCCAAATGCCCTGCTAACGGAACGTCGTGAGCCAGCCCCAGTAGGAAGGCTCTGAACTTCTGGGGTACCACCAGCGCACGGGCTGACCCAGGTTCAGCAACCTTAGGCTCTGAGTACAGGAGGTCGTTCTCCCAGTAGATTAAGTGAGTACCGGACTGATCACCATTGGCCTGGGCTGCAGCCTGCTGCCACATACCCACTAGAGAGGGGCACTCTTTCTGCTCCCTGCAGAATTCCTCCCTGGTGGGGCCTCCTTCTTGCTGACAATGGGTCAGCTCAGGCAGGTCCCCCAGTTCGCCTATCTGTTCCCCGGTAGGCGCCAGGGCATCCCCCTCAAGGTCTGCTCCCTCCTGGGCCGTGGGAACGTTAGGAGCCGGTTTCCCGTGCCTCCTGCGCCCTCTCCCTAAGGCCGGTTCCTGGGCCTCTCCCTCAGGCTCCAGGGTCCCTTCAACACCCCTACTGGCTGCCATCGACCGGGTGGTCACGCACGCCCAATCAGGTAAACCCACCATCCGCAGGTGAGTTGTCTTCTCCACCTTTTCCCAAGGGGAGCTCTCCAAATCATTCCCTAGGAGACAATCAACAGGCATGGCAGTTCTCACAGCGACTTGCAAAGTACCAGAGACCCCCCCCCCACTCAAAGGGAACTTGAGCCATTGGACAATGACTCTCTGTGTTGTCAGCGTTAACAACACGGCAGAATGCGTGGGGGACCACCTGCTCTTGAGACACCAGGTGTTGCTTGACAGCAGTCACACTGGCTCCTGTATCTCTAAGAGCCCCCACCCTCTTGCCATTTATGGTCACCCACTGCCCATACTTTTGAGTATTGGGGGGCAGTTGGGCCTCAGCGACCATCTCACTGCCTCCTAATGAGACCAGGGTCATCTGTACGGGATCCCCCTCCCTTTGGACATCTACCTCCCTCCCAAAGGCTACACTAGCCACCTGCTTGGGGGGTGAAGCAGCAGGGGGTGCTGGTTTACCAAACATGGGGCACTTGGGATCCATGGAATAGTGCCCCAGGTTGTTACGCTTGTAACATCTGGGGGGCCCTCTTTGAACAGAGTGACCTGTCGGGGCCACGGTCTGCTTCGGGTGCTGGGGTGGCTGAGAACCTTTCCCTTGGTTCCCCTGGGAATTACTTTGGGGCCCTCTGAAGAACTCCCTCTGTTTACCCTTGTCCCCCCCACTCTTCTGCTGGGGACCCTGACCACCTTTGGCGGGGCATCCACCGGGACCCTTGAGGACCCTGGTGCTGATCCAGCGGTCCGCCTCCTCAGCAAGCTTCCTAGGGTTAGTTAGCTTGCTATCGATCAGGTGCTGGCGTAGCTCAGAAAAACAATTATCAGACAAGTGCTTCCATGCAATTAGATCAAACAGCCCTTGGTAATCATTTACTTTGCTACCCTTCACCCAACCATCTAGCGCTCTGGAAAAAAAAGTCACATATTCTACATAAGTGGTACCAGGCTTCTTGGTGCATTCCCTAAATCTCTGCCTGTAAAATTCAGGAGTTAACCCATACCTTGTCATCAGAGCTTCCTTCATGTGTGGGTAGGATGTGGTGACATCAGAGGGGAGATCTAGCAGTGAGTCCCACCCCTCACTCAGGAACCTTCCCCACAACCCCGCTCCCCAATCTCTCTCAGGGACCCGGTGGGAGGACATGCCTACTTCATAGGTTCTGAACCACTGCCCAATATCATCCTGCTTGTAATACTCTTTCACCACATCTTTAGGAATGGGAACTCTTGACTCTGTTAAATTGCTGCCACCAGAGGGAGAGCGGTCTAAACTCTTGGCCTTGAGATCCAACTCCCTCATTTTTACCTCATGCTCCATGGCCAGCCTTTGTCTTTCCATTTCCATTTGAAGTTTTGCCATCTCCACTTCATGTGCTCTTGCAGCAATCCTGTCGGCCATCTCCTCTGGCGACAGGCCTCTGCCAGCCTCAGAAGCACCTTCTGGGGGTATCACCTCCAGCACATTCTCTGGGAACTTGGATTCGTACCAGGCCCTCAGCGCCTTTGTATACTGCTCCTTGTTTTTGAATCCAGTTTGGTTAATTCTGTACTTGGAGAGGTATCCTTTCAAGACTTCACTTGTGCACCTCATCAGTGCCTTCTCCTCCCAATCTATGTCATCAACCCCAGAGAATATGGAGGACTCCCTGCCTCCATTGACTGAGCTAGGCATGGTTTCTTAAAGTGGAGATTCTTCAGCAAAAACAAAAATCAATACTGTGTGGCTGCGTTATCGGTCTGAACTCACTACGTGGTGTTCACTCAATCACTGTACATGAATCACAAATGCAAATTCAAATCCCACCGCTGCCACCAATGTTAGAATTGGGAATCTCTGGTTGGCACCGGTATGCACTTGTGACAAGCAAGGACTCTTACTTCTAAGTCAGAGTAAGGGGATCACCCTTTCAAATAACCCCTGCTCACCCTTTAGGTAGTGTGGCGCAAGCAGTCAAGACTATTCTCAGGGCGTCATAGGTTAAGCATTTGTGAACACATACAGTAATACAATGACACACCACAAATGGACACCAGTCAAGGTTGTATCAAAAATAGTTCTCTTTATATAAGGCTTAGCACAAGACCAGGATAACGAATAAAATGACCACAGTATTATTTTAAAGTTCAATGTTCTTGTAGAAAGGCTTAAAATACAAAAATAGGCTTCTTTTAGTTAATTACGCTTCTTTTCTGGCTCTGTACGGTTCGTACCTGGATGTGCGATTCGTTGGCATTAAAAACAAGGAAAGTACGAGTCAAACAATCGTTGCGGACTCCGGGGTCCGTAGCGTGAACGCTGCGGTGCGAACAGAACAAAGTACCTTGGTATTGTAGGGTCCGTGACGGACAGTGCGGGACAAGTCGATGGGTCCGGGTCGTACCTCGGCAGCGTATTCAGATGCTGGTCGGGTCGCGGCGTCGGGACGCGGCGTTGGTACGGGACCTTCAGGGATACGGGCGGATGGCTGGGATCAGCTTGCAGAGTCCGTGGCGTTCGGCGTTCGAGCCGTACCTTCGGTGCGGATAGGCGGCGACACTTCTCGGCGCCGTACAGCGTACTGGGAGGATCGGTGCGATGCGGCGTCTCGGCTCTGAGCACGGCACAGTACAGTACGTCTAGCAGCGTACGGACCGTACCTGCGGGACAACGAAGCTTGGGTCCGGCGTACAGGATTAGGCAGCCAGTGTTGTACGACTCGAATCGGCGGGGAAGGTTAGGTGCGATGCGGCCGGGAGGGATATGGTGCGTACTAGCGCTTTTGGATCAGCGTAGACACACGGTGCCGGGCGGCAAAGACACGGCTTCGCGGCGGATGGAGTACGAGTCGTACTGTGGCCCAATCTAGCGGGAAACAAGCAAGAATTGTTCAGGCAACTCAGTTTTGGAAGGCAGATGAGTCCAATGGTCCTGGGACTCAGTTCAGGGGGCAAGCTCTTCTTCCAAGCCCTTGGAGATTTGTTGAAAACAAAGTGCAAAGTCTCTCTTAGTCTTTTCCTCTCCTTTCTCAGCAAGGCACCAACTGCAGGCCAATCCCCCAGGTTAGGGAAAGTTACTCCTCCTTCAGCTTCTTCCAGGTCCTTCTAGTCAGGCAGAGTTTCTTCGTGGTTCAATCAGGATCTGATTTCTTAGGAGCAGGGCTCCTACATTTATACCAAGTTTCTTTTGTCTTTACAGACCAGGGGGGCCTTTGCATAATCCCAGTCCAGTTCTTTTCAGTGAGGAGCACTTTGTTGTTGGGACTCTGGCTTCTTCTTTCAGCAGGCAGGGCAGAGACATCAGACGCTCCCCAGGGGGTGGAGCCATCATTGTGGTGGCAGAGCACTGCCCTATTCAGAGTCAAGGTGCACTCCTCCCACCCATCCTGGTGTAATCTCTCTATTCACCACCTGGCAGCCCCAGCCTGTCTCCTGGAACTTCCCAGCCCTGTCACTCAAGCTACACACAAAGAAGATAGCCCTCCCCTCCAGAGGCGGACTGAAATGGTTAGGCACGCAAAGGCTAACTTTCTAAACAGTAGCATTTGCAAACCCAGGATATTAAAATAACCTTTGCTAAAAGATGTATTTTATTATTCTGAGTTCAGGCATACTAAACATGAATTTCTACCATGCTTCCTGAGCCTGCTAGGATTATAGAGTGTTATAATCTAGCAGCCCATTCTGGCCAATGGAGAGCAGGTAGCCTTACAATAGTGAAAAACGAAAATGGCTGTAATTCACTATTAGGACATGCCACACACTTCAGGGCATGTCCTACCTTATCCTTACAATGCACCCTGCCCTAGGGCCTACCATAGGGGTGACTAACATGGAGGTAAGGGAAGGTTTTAGGGACTGGAAAGTGGGGACACTTGCCCAGTCAGCATGACAGTACCAGACTGCATGCAGGTTCTGCAGTGGCAGACCTTAGACACATTTTACCAGGCTGCTTCTGTGGGTGGCACAACCAGTGCTGCAAGCCCACTAGCAGCATTTGGATATACAAGCCCTTGGCACCCCTGGTGCACTCTACTAGGGACTGATAGTAAACCAAATAAGCCAAACATGGAAGTCAATTCACATAATACATTTTCCCATAGGGAGCACTTGCCCTGTGGCACTGGATGGCAGTGTCACAGGGCCCTGAGCAGCTAACACCAGCACAAAAACAGGCTTGTTGAGAGGTTCAACAAGACCCTGAAGGGCATGATTATGGGCCTACCTTATCCAATGACACGGATGTTAGATTTCCTCTTACCATGCATGCTCTTTGCCTACAAGGAGGTACCTCAGATGGAGGATAGATTCATCCCCTTTGAACTTCTGTATAGGCACCCGGTTGGTTAAGGGGGGGAGGAGCAATCTCCCAAGAAACACCCCCAAAAGGTGGTTAGCTACATGCTAGCCCTCAGAAACCAGATGGCCACATTCTGGAAGAAGACTTTTGAGAACTTGGAGGCTAGCCAGGAGCTAATGAAGCTGTGGTATGTTTATTTATTTATTTATTGTGATTTTATATAGCACGAACATTATCGGAAGGTGTCAGAGCGCCTTACAAAAGAACAAGTTGCGTTACATGAGGACTTTGGATTACATGAGTTACATAAGAGATACAAACAGAAAAAAATTGCAAATGTACAAATTGTAAAGTCACTCAAGGAAGAGATACAAACGGATAAACTCTAAAATCACATAGGAATGGTAGTAAGTACAAAGGTCTACTACATATACTAGTGGTTAGAGTTATTTATATACAAATTGCAAATTCCCTCAGGATTACATTTTAACAGCGATTAGGCTTGGACAATTACATATTACATATATAGAGAGCAGGAAATTCTTGCCATCGTTCTGCCAGGTGTTCAGGTGGTGTTGCACTCAAGGGTGGTGGTCTTGGGTCGGGAGGGATCCCCTAGTTGGAGATGTCCATAGAGGTAGAAGGCCGGATGGTGGTGGGGGAAGCAGCATGCTGGATCCCGGGCTGATCTTGAGGTCATACTGGGCTCCATCTTGTGGATAGAGGAAGGCGCTCAAGGGCAGGTGGAACTGTGCCATGAAGTCAGGTCTCCCGCCTAGCTCAAGCACCCTCAATGAGGCCCCAGCAGGCCCAGTGCGCCACGTGTAGGCATTGTAAGCGACGGGCGCCATGTTTAAGTCAGCCAGATCGTGTCAGGGCGCCCCCGCTGCACTTCTCAGCCCCCTAGGCTCTTAAACCTCAATTATGGGCTTTTGCCTCCAGGCTTCCTGTGAGGTGAGATCTCAGAAGCAGAGGGGCGCAGATGGGAAGAGGGGGGTCTCTCTGGGAATTTCCCATAATTGTCAGCTCCTGTTGGGAAGTTCCATCTCTTCTTCAGTGGTGTTCTCATATAACCAGACGGCTACCCCTGTGGAATTTCAGCCTGGGTATGGAGTGTGAGTTATGGAGCCTGTGGAGCCTAGGGCCCTCCAAGACTGTTGGACTGAACCTTCTGAGATAGTTGAAAGGAAGAGGAGGCCACCTACCTGGTGGACCTTAAGACCCCCAAACACCCCTTAGGGGTCCTCCATTTCAACCATCTCAGTGAACAGTATGAGAGGTGTGACGTCACCATGCTGGTGGTGACAGATGACGGGGAGGAGGAAGAGGAGGAGATTGAACCTCTCCCTGTCCTGTCAATCAAATAAAATATATATGGGTCTGTAGAGGGTGTCAACCTCTCCCCTACCCTGACCCCAGAACAGCAGAGGGACTGTCACGAATTGCTCGGACAGTTTGTCTCCCTGTTTTCCCTCACTCCTGGGCATACATATCTGTGTACCCATGACATTGATACAGGAGACAGCCCGCCGTCTAAAACAAAACTGACAGGCTGTCTGGTAAAGTAAGGACCAGCATCAAAGAGAGGTCTCTAGCATGTTGGAACTAGGGGTGATTGAGCACTCTGGTAGCCCCAAGTCCAGCTCAGTGGTGCTGGTCCCAAAAGCTGCCCCACTGGGAGTCGCCCCAGAATTCCGTTCTGTGTGGGCTACAGGGAGCTCAACTCAGTTACTAAAACTGATACTCCCCCCATCCCTAGAGCTGATAGGTTAGCAGCTAACAAGTTCCTGAGTGCCTTTGTCTTAACTTCAGCTCCAGCCTATTTACATTTGTACCCATATATGCCCAAACTATTCACGTAACGCAGCACTACTTCTGTGTTGTTTAAGTGGGCAAATAATTCAATGTTGTCAGATGAGGACAACCATCAGATCAATGATAATATGCAGTACTTATAATAAGTGAAATAATACCATGGTCTGTTTCAGTGGAAAGGGGAGAGAAAAGAAAAAGGGTGGAATAATTCCATGTGCAACACACTGGTCCTCCACTGTCTTCAGGTTCAACATAATTATTAGTGGTAACTGCCTGACTGTACAATTTAAGCATATGATCAAATTAATGAATTGATACCACATTCCAGAAATACACAGTAGATGAAATGGTAATTTACCCAGTCAAACATATGAAAAGCTTTAAACAGTTCCAACAACAAATATTATGGTAGTTGAGGAAATTACACACCAAAGATACACAAAAATCCAGAAAACATCAGCCAATATGCACTGGCAGTTGCTCATTCACACTTGTCCAAATGATTATTACTCATTAATTCAATAAGGTATTTTAACTATAGTCCTCTTAGGGCTTTTTTCTTGATCCCGTGCTTCTTTAATAATAGCCCCAGAGTGGGCTAGGTTCTGGGGGCAATTTCATTATAAAGGAGGGGGTCGCATGGGCTCCTCCCTGAGGCGCATAATTGCCCCGGGGACCACCACCCCCCGGGGGCTCCTTTTCAAATGAATATGGGAGAGGCCCATGTGGCCTACCCCTTTGCACCGGGGACCACACCTCCCCAGGGCTTATTTGTTTTTAAATTATACGCCACACGGACCCCCCTAAGCTCCAAGGACTGTCCCCTTCCCAGGGCTTTATTTTAAAACAATGCAGGGGGGCCTCGCATACCCCTCTGCAGCCCCATGGGCCTCCACCTCCCTGGGTCTTAAACTTCAATGAATGGTATGGTAAGCAGAGCCCCCCTGCAGTCCCCAAGACTGCCACCTCCCAGGGGTTGTTCTCAAAATGAATAGGGGGGAAGTGTAGATCCACCACCTCTCTAGGGACCCAGCCATTTCTTTGTTTTTTTATTATTTTTGGCCCCGGGGACCCTATGCAAGTGGCCCGGCCTTTTTATTTTAAACAAAAAATAAATAAGGGGAGGAAAGCCATACAGCACCCTCTCTCGCCGATTTTGGCCCCAGGGATCCCATCCCCAGGGCCCGGCCTCTATTGTGGGTGCCCTGGTCCCACCCAGAGCACTCACCTACCACATATGGGGACCGAGGGGGGGAGACTGAAGGCCCCCGCTGTCCCTGCCAGCTCCCCACCTCCTGCGGGAGCCGGCATTGCTTTTACAGAGAGGGAGCTGCTGAATATGCAGCTCCCTCTCTGTGAATGCAATTGTGCTCTGCTTTCAGCAAGCTAGAGTTTGTTAATGCTCTCGCTTGCTGAAAGCAGAGTGTTTGCTGTGGCTTGGCTGGAGCGGTAAATCTCCCGTCATATCACAGCAAATAGCTATGTCTCGGTGGTGGGCACCCAAAAACATAGCATGAGCCGGCCCTGGGGGGTGGATGTCACCAGGTCCAAGTGTGGCTCCAGGAGGGGGGGCCGTGTTACCGCCCTCCTTTCCTAGAATTTTCCCTGGCTGCGGGGGGGGGGGGTCCGTGTGGCCCCTCGCATTCAATTTGAGAACAGCCCCGGGAGGTAGTGGTCCCCAGGCTGGGGGTCCGAGTGGCCCCCCATTTAAAGCAAATAAGCCCCAGGGAGATGGTGGTCCCTGGTGCAGCAGAAGAGGCCATCCTGGTAATATTTCAAAAACTACTGAATGGATTTAGACCAAATCACAAAAAGGCACTTCCCTGGACTAACATATAACTTTCTTCCAAATTTGTCGTAATTCCGCTTAGCAGTTCGGGCTGTAGGCGTGTCTAAAGGTCCTATGGGAATTAACATGGGAAACGCGTGTTTTTTGACCCCACCTTTTTCACGGCCCTCGTTTGACAGATCACCCGAAACATTCCATGCGCAACAAGAGTCAAGAGGGCACTTTTTTTGAAAAGTTTGTGAATATTAGTCAAACGGTGCCAAAGTTATAGGCAAGTATAGAAATGTTTTTCCCATGGAAATTATGTCCTAACTATACCTACCGACCACCAGTAAGTGTT
Source organism: Triturus cristatus (assembly GCF_964204655.1). Lineage (NCBI taxonomy): Eukaryota > Metazoa > Chordata > Amphibia > Caudata > Salamandridae > Triturus > Triturus cristatus. The sequence continues at coordinate 374,288,227 of NC_140585.1, forward strand.
TTATATATATATATATATATATACATATATATATATATATATATAGATATATAAATATATATCCACAAAACCTCGCCTCCTTCAAGAAACGATAGGGGACACAGCGGTTCATGTTCAGGTGAGTGTGTTTCTGTGTTTCTGTGTTTAGTATGACGCGTTTCGGATATATATCCTTCCTCAGATGCTAAAAACATATACTGCACTGGTGCCAGCAACAGTCCATTCTTAATGGTGACTATTTCCTCCCCATCGGTGGAAATCTAAGGACTGCAAGATCCAGCATCCATCTGGGGGGACGATAGGAAAGGCTACCAGGACCCAGAGTCTTTTCCCTTGGGACAAAACAACTCTCCTTACATGTCCAACACCTTCTGCAGCCTCCATTGCGGGTGAAACTGGGAAGCAACGCAACCATGCTGTGTGCCTCACCGTGAAGTCACGATCCAATTTTGGCCGATTGTTCGCCCTCCCGTGGCCGCACCGCTCCAAGCAACATTCGATACCTAGACTCACTTCCACCAATGTGCCACTGAAGTGCTTGGCTCGTTAGGGCGGGTCCCCTTACTTGCGCAGCGGCCACGCAACAGTTATGTGTGTGTGTGTGTGTGTGTGTGACTCTCAATGTAAAATCATCAATGTAATGGGAGCATACCCTTTTAAATATCTCATAGTTCGAGTATATCACTTGAAAAATGATGTAACTTAGGGCAATCTGACAAGAGCTCTGACAGAGAAACGGGATCCATATCTTTTGTTGATGTAGCATGCTACTGAAGATGATTATGCTCTGTGGATTATTATATTATTTTAGCAAACTCCCTGTGGTAGTACCATCACTCGTCTTTCACACAACGCAGGGCACTAAGCAATGTTGCTTCGCTGCGTTGTGTGAACGGGAGAGAGAAGAAATACTCCATATTTACAAAGACATGGAGCATTTCTGCGCTCTCCTTACGCTGGCGCATTGTGTGCAACCTAGCACCAAAACAGGCACCATAGCGCAAGGGTGGTAGCATTACAGGCAGGATAGTTTTTATGCAGGAAGTGACACCTTCCTGCACAAAAACAATCCTAAGAAGCATTTTCCTCTTTCTATGCGTGCTGCAGAATGCAACACGTGCAGAGGAGGAATAAAGAGGAGAAATAAAGATATTACTCCTTGTTATGCTTCACTTGGGAAGGCCTATCATTTTGACGCATTCCCAGATTTACAAGTGTTCATATGTGAATGCACGGGGACATCCATGCTCCACCCATGGAATGCCTCCCAAGTGCAAATGTAGTGTATCCAGTGCAAGCAGCTGCGTTACGTTTCTTTACAAGGCAAGGCAAGGCCACGAAAATCAACTCTTGCATCTCTTTGACAATATTACTGAAGCCTCTGTGTCGTCCTTGCATCGCCTTGCACAAGGACAATGCAAAGGCTTCAGAAATATGGGCCATAAGGTCCCTTCTGCTAGCTTTGATATAGGAAAATATTAGAAGAAAAATGCCGAAGGAAGATAACAGTGCCTCTCTGTGAATGTGAACTAATGGTTCCAGACTTTAAGAGCTACTACTTAGCTACTGAGTTGGAGTGGATTTCTAGAGAGATGGCCCGTGACAGGAAAAGTGAATCTGAATAGCCACGTTCTGGTGCATGTTACACAATACTCATGGAGGAGGCTTCTTATTTAGTATGTGTCTCTTTTGTTATTTCTTTCTTTCCTTCTTTCTTTCTTTCTCTTTCTTTCTTTCTTTTTTCTTTCTTTCTTTCTTTCTTTCCTTCTTTCTTTCTTACTTTCTCTCTTTCTTTCTTTCTTACTTTCTCTCGCGCGCTCATCCAGCCTAAGGGGCACCTTCGAGCTGAGAAAGAGAACACTGCTACCAGCTTAGCGTAATTGGTGGACTTTGAGCAGTTTCTTAAAGTTTAGGTGGCTCGGCTGTGTTATTTGTGCAGTAAAGGGGAGAAGATTCCTTAGTTTAGGGCCACCATGTTAGAAAGCATGACCACTCATTCTTGTATATGAAAGAGGAGCATGGAAGAGGAGGGGCGAGCCTAGCCTTGGTAGAAACTTGTTTCGGAGAATGTTTCCTAGAGGCCTGATCTATTGAGGTCACTGTATGATTTGTGCACAAAGCCCAAGACTTTGGAATAAACTTTCCTTCACTGGAAGCCTATGAAGATCTCTCCAGGCTCAGATTGAATGGAAATTCTTCAGCCCTGAAGTCACTCTGATGGCCATCCTTTGAATCGGTTAGAGTATGTTTAGTTACCCCTCTGTGACTCCTAAGTACAGGCTGTTGAAATAATTTGGTCAGAGTAAGACACATGCAGATAGAGCTTAAGCATGCAGAGCCTTAAGAAGGAAAGGGAGAACATGCATTCTTAAGCATAAATTGGAACAAGAATGCCTCACAATTGTGATCCTTAATTAGCTAAACTTCCAGCGTAACAACTTATAGCTCTCCAGTTTTGGATCTTTAATAGCTTTACATGCTTGAATCATCCCCATCGTCGTAGTGGGAGTCCCAGGGTATACATATAAAAGCAGTAGATAAAATTATCATAGGCTACCATGCAATGAAAAGTCAGTGCAATAGCCTATCCAACTTCTTTTGTAAAAACAAACCAAATCCAACCAACAGCCAATCAGGTGACGGCACCCTCTAGAACAATCTCATGAGAGGCTAGGTTCCTCAGATTTTCTACTGCACGTCGTGTGAAAGGGAGTCTCCGTGAGCTCTGTTCAGTTTTGTCTGGTTTTTCCAGTTTTCTAGCAGTATTCTAATTAAATATGTCTGAATCTTCAAAGAAAGGTCTCTTCAGGTCATGTGGATCGTGTGGGAAAAAGAGGCTGCATGCTGAGAATCCACATAAGAGCTGCATCTTCTGCCTTTACCCTCAACACAAGGTAAAAGACTGCAAAATATGTACAACCTTCTCTACAAAAACCCTCAAGGACAGGGAGGGTAGATTATTGATTTGGCTACAAAAACTTAAGTCAAAATCTGATGTTCTCTCTGAACAGGAGAGCTCTACCTCATTGGCTTCAAATGAAACAGCTAAAAGGAGAGAGAGATCTCTTGAATCCCCTGAAGTTTCCAAGAAAAAGACATCAAAGGGGTCTCATCAGGAGGAGAAAGGTACCTCACAAAAAGGAAAGCTTCCATTTCCTACTGAGGAGAAAAGCCATAAGAAAGATAAAAATAAATTTTCTTCTATCCATTCTATGAAGATATCCATCTCAAAGAAGCTTGTACCACCGACGGCGTTAACTTCAGAATCACTGTCGTCGAAAAAAACATCCTCTAAACAAGTTTCTCCTTCCTCATCGTCGAAGAAATCTCCGTCAACGACGCTTCCGGTGACGAAGATTGCTGTACCGCTGCCGACCTCATCGTCGATGGCAACAATTACGACGACGACTACAACCTTTTTGTTGGCATCCTCGTCGACAACGGTGGTTCCGTCGACGACTTCGTCTATGACCGCAACGATGACAATCTCGTCGACGATACCGACGACGGCTTCATCTTATTCTATCATGTCCTCCTCGACGACACAGACACCGTTACCGTCAACGAAGCTGACGACGATGTATCGCACGCCTGGTCGTAAGCATCCATCTTCCTTGCAACTTACGCCAATGTATCCGTCTACGAACGTACTCGTCGACGACACTGTCCAGCAATAGTTTCTCCTTTACCTCCTTAAACATTCTTGAAGGAATCTGATGTTGATGGGATGTTTGGACATGCTGACAGTTCTTCCCAATTGCATGTAAAATACCAGGAGGATGATGACGAGGATTGTGGAGGATACTAACAACAAGAATATCACCCTCCTCATGCAAAAATGCAATATATGGAGCCAGTTTCTGAACCTATGGTCCACCTTCCTGTCGCAATGGTTCAAGATCTTCAGGATTTATTACGATCCTATCGTACACGTTCTCCTTCAGCACCTGTTCCTCCACCTCCGCAGCCACCACCGCATGTTGTTTCACCACATCGTACCTCTGTACCTGTGTCTGCATCTTACCCGGTGGGAGATACTAGTGGGCTGCAACAACATCCAGATACCTTTTCATGAGGGAGAAATTGAGGATAATCAGCCTCAGAAGGAAGGTCAAACAGGAGATGAATGGGATGACTGTTCGATATCAACACCAGCGTCTCCATCTCCACAAATGATAGAGTCTCCGCCAGAAGACATCGGCGGCTTTCATGCTTTAATTGAGAGAGCAGCATCACGTTTTCAACTATCCCTAACAGTAAAGCAATCAGACTGCTTTCTTTATGATTTTAAAGACCTATCTTGAAAATCGGTTAGGTCTATTCCTATTGTTGACCACATATGGAAAGAAGGATTAAAAGTAATGAGGACATCAGCCACAGTTATCCCTGTCTTGCCCAGAATTGACAGGAAATACAAGGCTCCGGGCGATGCTCCAGCGTGTCTGATAAGTCATCCTAAGCCTGATTCCGTTATCTCACAGGCTGCACAACGGAGATCGAGGAACCCTCTAGCGCCCATCACTGCTCCACCTGCCAGGGAAGGGAGGCGCTTGGATAATATTGGAAAAAGGTTCACAACAACATCAGGGGCAACTGTTCGAGCTGCCAAAGCTCTTACGATTTTAGCCAGGTACGATCAACAGATGTGGTCTGACATTGCCCAATTCTTAGATCTCCTTCCAGAAGACAAGAAGATGGAAGCTAGAAAAATCCTGCTTGAAGGAGAAAGGTCAGCATCCAAAATTGTTGAGGCTTCCATGGATATTGCTTCTTTAGCTTTCCGTCAGCTTTCTGGAGCCGCTGTTCTGAGACGCCAGGGTTGGCTGAAAGCAACGATGTTCCACCCTGAAGTACAAAGCAAAATCTTGGCTATGCAGTTTGATGGTGAAACACTCTTTGGCAAGCATATCGATGACGCTTTGCAAACCATCAAAACAGATACGGACACGCCTACGGCTCTAGGAACACTCCAATACAGAAAGACCCACTATAGTGGAGCGTGGGGCAGAGGAAATTATTATTTTCGAGGAGGTTATCAAAGGTACCAACCTCAAACCTACACCTCTTACCAGCCGTCCTACCAGCAGCAGCAGCAATATCTTGCACCACCACAGGCTGCCTACTCCGGACAGCCTAGACGAAAGCAACAGGCTCAGCCTAGAGATTCGGGCTGTAAACACTGATGACGCTTCGCCGCCTGCCGCTCCTCTGTATTCTCTGAAGAAAACCCCTCTCTCACATTTTGAGTATCAATGGAAAGAAACTACACCAGACAAATGGGTCATAGATATAATAAGGTATGGCCGTACCTTAGAGTTCACCACAACGCCACCTCATCACCTGCCTCAAATATCAACACCACCCCATCTTCAGTTATTTAAGAGGGAGGCTTTGATAATGCTTCAAAAAGGAGCAATAGTACATGTTCCATGTTTTCAGAAAAGAAAAGGATTCTACTCTTGCTTCTTCCTGATAAAAAAGAAGAAGTTGGGGGAATGGCGTCCATTTGTAGACGCTTCAAAAAAGGGGGGAACCATTTGTAGACCTCAGGAAACTCAACAAATACCTGCTGAAGAAATCATTTCACATGGTTACTCTTCAGGAGATATTACAACTTCTGAACCATTCAGATTTTTTGGCAAGGCTGAATTTGGAAGCCGCATACTTCCATATCCGTATCCACCCCAAACATCGAAAATTTCTACGTCTCTCTGTGGCAGGCGCGCATTATCAATTCAAGGTCCTTTCCTTCAGCCTTTGCTCAGCTCCACAGGTTTTCACCAAGTGGCTTGCTCCCGTGGCAGCATTCCTACGGCTGAAAGGCCTACAGATCTTTCTGTACCTCGACTATTGGCTGGTAAAAGCCCCTTCTCTTCATCAGGCTTCAGAAGACATCTCTTTCTGCCTGCAACTATTCCGCTCTCTAGGGCTGTCAGTCAATCTTAAAAAATCCATTTAGGTCCCTTTTTATCGGCGAACGTTTCTCGGAGCACTAATAGACACTCTACAAAACAAGGTATACTTGTCAACAGAAAGACTGAACACCGTCTTATCTCTGGCTCACGACCTTTACAGAAGAAAGTGCGCTTCTGTACGTCTCCTCAAATCCTTTCTCGTGATGATGTCTTCCGCCATTCTTATGGTACCACATGCTTGACTAAGGATGAGACCACTTCAAGAGCAGTTGGACGACCAATGGCTTCAAATATCAGGGTTATTCGACGAAATAGTTCGAATAACTCCGGTCATGAAGGATGCACTTCTTTGGGGGCAATCTCCTTGCAATCTCGCTCTGGACTGTCATTCCTTTCTCCTCTTCCAGAGTTTGTTCTGACAACAGATGCATCTTTGGAAGGTTGGGGAGCACATCTGCAAGACCTCCAAATAAGTGGCAAATGGAGCGTCTCTCTCTCCAAAATGCATATCAATTGTTTGGAAATACAGACAATTTTTCTAGCCCTCCAGTCATTCCTCCCAAGTATAATAGCATCCTCAGTCCTCATTTGCACGGACAACACCACCTGCATTCATTATCTGAACAAGCAGGGAGGAACGAGATCTCCGATCCTATCTTGGGAAGCTCAAAAGATATAAGAATGGACTTTACAACATCATATAACTATCAAAGCGGAGCATCTCCCAGGAATAAAAAACAACCTGGCAGACACTTTGAGCAAGTTGAGTCAATCAAATATCGAGTGGGAACTCAACCAATCGGTTCGCAACCACATCTTCCAAAAATGTGGAACACCCAACTTGGACCTATTTGCATCTCTGGGGAACCGGAAATGCCGGTTCTTTGCCAGCAGGGAACCTCAGACAGGGTCATGGGGGAATGCGTTTTCGATAAGATGGTCAGGAATCTTTGCGTTCGCTTTTCCCCCATATCCTCTGATCTGAGAGTGTGGATGAAAATCCGTGCCAACTCATTCTCATTGCTCCACGTTGGCCTCGTCAGCACTTGTTCAAGGAGCTGCTCCTGCTGTCGCAATCCAATCCTTAACGCCTTCCTTCGTCAGCCACCCTGCTAACGATGAACAAGGAACAGATCTTGCATCTGCACCCAGCTTCTTCTCAATTGCATGCCTGGAACCTCAGTACAATGAGTACAAGGATTTAGTTATCCCTCAGGATTGTAAAGACATTTTGTCCAGGGCAAGAGCTGAGTCGACTAATAAAACATATAGACTGAAATGGAAACGTTTTTGTTCTTGGTGCCATCTCAATGATACTCACCCTCTTCACTCTTTCCCAGAAAAATCCTGCCTTATCTCTTATCTCTGGCAAGATCAGGTCTGGCGTATGCTTTAATAAGGGTACACCTCGCAGCCATCTCTCAATATATACGGACGTCTGACGCTTCTTCTCTTTGTTCTGCTTGCATCATCAAACAGTTCATAAAAAGGTCTTTTCAGAACATTTCCACCTATTAGGCCTCCTCCACGCGAATGGCGTCTTAATGTGGTCCTTTCGCAGTTAACAAAACCACCGTTTGAGCCTATCCACAAGATAGAGCTCAAATTTCTCTCATGGAAGATAGCTTTGCTTCTCGCACTTACATCGGCCAGAAGAGTAAGTGAAATTCAGGGCTTCACCATTAAAGAACCTTACTTACGTTTCAAAGAAGATTATGTAATGTTGCGGACAAATCCTAAATTTTTTCCAAAGGTGCCATCTCAGTTTCACCTTAATGAACCTGTAATTCTGCACACTTTTTTTCCGCATCCTTCATCTCCAGCGGAGATATCTCTTCACTCTTTGGGGCATATTCTCAAGGACTCATCGCCGATTTAGCGGCACTTTTCTGCCACGAAATTGGCAATAGATGTATCGCCCTATTCACAAGTACGCGCTAACAGCCGACATCGTCAGTTTACCTGCGATAGCTGGCGCTAAAAACATCGCCAAGGCTGAAGGAGACAACTAACGCTAATCATATGCAGAGTAGGCATTTCCGTCCAAAAACTCATGATAACACCACTTTGCGATATTCTCAACGACCACCCAGATCGGCGATGCGGTCCAAAAATAGCCGATAAGGCATGTTAGCAGCAGGGACTTAAGACCTGCTTTTTTCTGTTCTTAAGTAGGACGAAAACCTGCAGTATAAAGGGAGCCCAGCCCAAGAGCCACATCTGAAGACCAACAGATGCCATGGAGCTACTAATCTTGCAGCGTGGAGACCCAAGAGGGCCACAACACCACCGCCACCACACCCAGGACCACCCCCACCCTCAGGACCACCCTCCCCCGGGACTAGCACCGAGGCAGTGCAGAACAAGACAGCAGACCTTCCGAAAAGGCACCAGCCTCAAAGACTTAACGCCAGAGGATGTCATTGCCGACTACAGGCTCTAAAGGACAACCATCCTCCCCATCCTGACCCACACTGCTGATGATACCAACATAGCGGACAACCAATATACCTCCGCAGACAAAGCTGCTGGCTTTGCTGCACTTGTTGGCCTCTGGTACCTTCCAACCAACAACTGCTAGAGTTGGAGGAATCTCACAGCCAGCCCTTTCAAAGTTTCTCACACCTGCCTTGGATGCCATCATCAGCTTGATACCCCAGCACCTTCACTTCCCCACACTGCGCAGGAACAGCTGGAGACCAAGCAAGGCTTCTACGCCATAGCTGGCTTCCCGCACGTGTTGGGGGTAATTGACTGAATACATGTCCTACTTGTGCCCCCTGCCGACACTGCACACAATTACTGCAACAGAAAGCACACGCATTCCATCAATGTGCAGGCAATAGTGGACTACCGGGGACTGATCACCAATGTCGTCGCCAACTTCCCAGGCAGTGTGCATGATTCCTACTCTACCGACAGTCCATCATCAACCAGCACTTACAGGATGGCACCTATGGAAATGCACTGCTCGTTGGTAAGTAACAACGGACCACACCACACACCTCAACTCTACAATCATACAACTCACAACTGTGGGAATGCACACGTATCAAAATCACACACAACATGCCAACCAACATGCCCACCTACCAGCCACGACAACACAAGTAACTGTGGCAACAGGGGCCAGACATGTAGACAAACCGTCCACAAAGGAATAGCCCCTCTGCTACACAATTGCAGAATGTGGGGAGAGGTGGGAACCAAGAATGTGCGAAGAAGGCAAGTGACCCATGAATAAGAATGTACACAATGCCAAGTGTGGCGGTGATGTGCTGGACAGTCTTGAGTATGCAGAGCACATACATGTCCATGTGGACATATACTGCTGGTGTTTGTGGTGTTATGGACAGTGGACGCAACCATGTTCCCTCAGGCAGTGGGGAAGACCGTGGACATGTAGCTATGTCGCCCCCTCTGTAAGCGTAGTGGGTTGGGCCGGCGTACGCCAGTCCAGCGTAGGAGTGTGAATAAATAGCCCGGGGCTCTGGGCGTGGTTCACTTCCGGGATGGCCACCAAAGTAACTACTGAGTGTGTCTCTGTGTCCACCATATCCTGACTATAGGCCTACATACACATGACTGACCACCTTCAAACGCCACCTGGCACACATCTCGTCATCGCCTGCAGTGGCATGTCTGCCAGGGTGGTGCCCCTCACCCTGCCACGAGGCCGCCGCCGTGACCAGTGGTGCCCGCGCAATGCTGTGTGCCTGCTGCTACCCAGTCTGCTGGTCCCCAGACCCGTCCAGCGCCCAGCGGTGATTGCCCGCCCCTGCGCACCCAGGGCTCACTGCTCAACTGCCACCACCGGCGTGTCTCTAAGAGGGCCCACCAAGTGCCAGTGCAATCTTCAAGCCCAAGGCCCGCGAGCTTGGCAGCCTCCTCAGCCAATCACTGGCTTCCGCGCAACAGGTCCTCAGCGCACCCTGTGGCACCGCACTGCGGAGTTCTATGTGTGCTGACTGCTCCCTCCGGCCTACACTGAGGTCTAGCAGGTCTCACACAAATCAAATCCAGTCCGGACCTCCAGGCCGGACCTCCAGGCCTACAGCATCATTGCAGGCTCGCAGGCTGCACACCCACTCAGCTCTTCAGGTGGGCCTACCTCAGTGCACCGCAAGTCATCGCCACGTGATGGTAGGCCCGTGCTGGACGCAATGCCTCAGGTGCCACTACCTCGGTGCACCACAAGTCACCATTCAGCCTCCAGGCCTACTGCCTCATCGCAGGCTGCACACCCGCTCAGCTCTTCAGGTGCCACTACCTCTGTGCACCACAAGCCACCGTCCAGCCTCCAGGCCTACTGCATCATCGCAGGCTGCACACCCGCTCAGCTGTTCAGGTGCCACTACCTCTGTGCAAAACAAGTCATCATCCCGAGGGGCTACTCCACAAGTCCGCCTCCAGCAGCCAACAGCATGTCCTCGGTAACACCACTGGAGCCCCTCACAGTCACAGGGCCACCCCCGTCCCAGCCAGGCCGCTGGATAGCCTGGGTGTAACGTCTGGAGACATACTCCAAAGCGCACGATATCCCTGCGCCACCGCCGCGGCCCACGCGTAGCATGTGAGGAGTGTGAAGAAATGGCCCGGGGCTCTGGTCGTGGTCTGGACCTTAATCGACACTGTTGCAATGTAGCATGCACCCGGAGGGCAGGCTCGCCCAAATGGATATATAAAGGAGGGCAAGACCGCTCGGGTCTTGGCTCATACATGCCAACTGTTGTGTGTGTGTCTTCATTGCCGCAGCATAAGCCAAAGGCCTAGCCTCAATCACATACTTGTTTGATCATAGACATGACACATCTGTGTTAATTAGAATGTTTTAATCACATTCGGTGGAGTGTTGAAGCTGGACCAGTACATGGCCATGCAAACCCCACTTTACATTGTTGCCCAGTGGAGGGCCAGCTAGAGTCCTTTAGGTATTGACAAGTTCATCGGAAGAGGAAGAGTTCAGTCCTCAGTCTGATTCTGTGTCATTGGTAACCAAACCAAATATGGCAGTCCATGTCGAGGGCCAAGGTGAGTGTCGCAGAGTGTATCGGGGGACACTGGAAGGTGTTATTCCAGGGCATGATGGAGCGGGCAGAACCAAGCTGAAAAGTTCATCGGAAGAGGAAGAGTTCAGTCCTCAGTCTGATTCTGTGTCATTGGTAACCAAACCAAATATGGCAGTCCATGTCGAGGGCCAAGGTGAGTGTCGCAGAGTGTATCAGGGGACACTGGAAGGTGTTATTCCAGGGCATGATGCAGAGGGCAGAACCAAGTTGAAACAGGCCATATGGTGGAGATGAATGCTACCAATTCCTTCTTACCACAAAGACAGAATCATCCACATCATCGTCCTCTGATGTGTGATGTACTTCACATGTGGGTGGTGGTGTTTTGTCTGCAGCACTGTGTGGCATTTACACATCACGGGCCTGAGGTGGACTGTCTGCCGCACTGTGGGCCAGTGACACATCAGGGGCCGGAGGTGGATGGTCTGCCGCACTGTGAGGCACTGACACATCAGGGGGCGGAGATATGGATGGAGTAGTAGCAGCAGCATTCATCTGCGCCAGGCCTTGTGGCAGCAATGCCATGATGAGGATCTGCAGGGCGTGGAAGATCCCAGCTACATCTTGCTGGTGTGCAGCCTTGGCAGCAATTCTTTCTGCCTGCATCCTCTCCATGTTCACCATGATCCTCCGCATGTGTCCCAACTCCCAGCTGACATCGCTGGAGCCACTTGGAGAGCATGGAGCGGACTGTGGGTGTCCGTTAGGGACGGTAAGTGGTCCCTGATGGGACCTAGACACCGACGTATGGCATCTAGTTGGCTGCCATGAGGTCGAACCCCACCCGCACCTGATCAGCCATCTCCTTCTGGCCCTCTAACACACGGCATTGGAATGCCATGTGTTGGTTGTGGGGGTCCTGGGAGACAGCCGTGGTGGTGGGTGCTTCCTGCTGTGTTGTCTGTGCAGGGGGAGGGGTCTCCTCGATGCAGCTGGGCTGCCCTGCTCCTGGGGGTGGGGTGCTGCGGGTGTCCATGAGCTGCTGGAGGGCGTCGGTGTCGATGGTGTGGAGGTCCTCTTCATTATCAGTGAAGAGATGTAGGGTCTGCTCTGCAGGAGCTGTTGATTCTCCCTCTGCAATGTAAAGGGGAGATGCAGTTTAACAGTGTGTTCCATGCATGTTCACGCATTGGATAGGTTTACAAACAGAATGCATGACAATGTACATTGTGACTGTTTGGGAGGAGATGGCTATTTGATGCGGGACAGTGGACATTTCTACACCATCAGGGATGTGAGGTTGTACTTGTACATTATCATTTCACAGTTTCCTGCTATGCCAAATGTGATTGGCCTGTTTCTACACACAAGCGGCAGCAGTTGTGTCCTCTGTTCTGTTGTGAAAGTGTTGCAGTTTGTACCACATTGTTGTCAATGTTGATGTGCTCTGTTTCTTATGTATGTTTGATGCATTGTGGGAGAGTCGCCCCTGCAGCTCTGATTTTGCTGGCCCCTATCCCTTTCAGGCGTTGTGCCTTTCACTTCTGTGCTTATACAGTGCTGAGATGTTGCAGACTTGGGTAAATTTGGCTCTTGGTGGGAGCTGGGACTCTTGGGCATGGTTTGTCCGCAGATGTCTTGTTGAGGTCAGGGGTTGTTTGTGCACGTGGATGTGTCAGAGTGTGAGCTGCTCCTTTATGGATGTGGTCCACACTCAGCCACCTCAGGCATGCACCATGTCATGATGATTGGACTGCAGCCATGCTAATTGTCATGCAGTGTCACTTGCGTTGTCAGTGTGGCTCATAGACCCGCAGCTTTGCTGGGTTCAGCACATGTGCATGAGTATGTTGTGAGATTAGTGATGTTTGGGAAGGACCCCCTCTGGGCACATTGTCGATGGGGGCCTACTTGCTGTTTCTATGTGTGCTGCAGTATGCCAAGGAGAAAAGGGACATGATCCAGAGTTATTGTGGGTGTGCACTGTGCTATTCTTAATTTTGCATGTGTGCCATTGTGCCCATCTCCCCCCAACCCCCAGTCCCTGGTCGTTACTCACCCTGTTGCTGTTGGGTCAGGTCATGTTGAGCAGCTCCTGCCACCGTCTCCCCACTGATGACTGTGGACATCATTTCCTCCATCTCATCCAGCTCCTGCTGTGGCACTGGACTCCCACCTCCAGTCTGCATTGTTGCTTTCCGGTTGTTACCTAGTTTCAGCTTGGTTTTGCGCTTCACATAATTCCAGCGCTTCTTACAGTCATCCACTTCCCTTCTCTTCACTCCGACTGTATTCACCTTGGCCAAGATGGACTGCCATATTGCATTTTTAGTTGCCAATGACGCAGTGGAGGTGATGAACAGTTGTTGGTGGTGTTCTATAACCTCCGTAATCATGATCTTGTTTTCCTGCAGACTGAATCGCGGGTTCCTCTTCTTCTTCTACTTGCCCTTCCCCTTCCCTGAGGTCACTGACTGGTCCTCCGGGGGGTTTGTGGGGTTTTGGTTGGCCTCTGTAGTTGCTCCAGCTTCCTCCATGGTGCTTCTCAATTGCTTGTGTTTTTTTTTGTTGCAGCCTTTATGGTGATTTTTCCCACCTGACGTGGGAATAGCAAGCCTGGTGATGCTTATTGCTGATATTTTTATCGCTGTTGGGCCCATCGCCACTTTTTTCACGTTTGGGTTTCCTTTTTTATCAGTGTCCCGGTAATTTTAACGCAGACATTTGACGCGTTATCAGGAAACTATCGCCTGTTGCCGGCGTGTTGACAATACGCCGTTAACACGGCGTTAGTTTTCCACAATAGACGGCGTTATGTAAAATTGCATTAACCTAGGTTGGCGATAATTATTGCCCGTCCTTGAGAATATCCCCCTTTAGATGTAAAAAGATGCCTTAAGTTTTACTTGCAAAGGACAAAGCATCTGCGCAGAACGGATCAACTCCTAGTATCCTATGGATCTGTTAAATTAGGATCTGCTGTTACAAAAAGGACTGTTGCATGATGGATTGCTGCCACTATCCAATTGTGCCATTCAAAGGCGTTAAACCGCTTACAACAAAGACCAAGGCGCATTCCATATAAAACAGTGTCTTCTTCTGCTGTTCTTTTTGCTGGTGACCCGCTGGACAAGATTTGCCATGCCGCTACCTGGAAGAATGCTCATCCCTTCACGCGGCACTTTTGCCTGGAAATGGCAACTCATAGCGAGGGAGCAGTGGGATAGGCAGTCCTGAGTCATCTATTTCAATAAGGTAGCCCTCTATTTTAGAGGTATTCTTTCTTATTTGATATATATACATTTATATATATATGCTTATATATGTTTATTTGATTGATATGTTATTAAGTACTATCTCATTAAGGTTTTATATTGGCATGTATGTTATAACCCACCATCCTCTAAGGTACAAAGGTTTATATTGCAGTACTATTAAACATGCATGTTTATGAAACTGGTAGCTACTCTGAATCAAGCATGGGAATCTATGAAAGATCCAATACTGGAGAAGAAAATTAGTTACTTACCTGTAACTACGGTTCTCCAGTATTGGTATGTTTAATAGATTCACATGTGACCCACCTTCCTCCCCAGAGAGGCTTCCTTTAGTCTCTAAGGTTTATAATTGCACACTTGTGCTGGAAAATCTGAGGAACCTAGCCTCTCTTGGGATTGTTCTAGAGGGTGCCGGCGCCTGATTGGCTGTTGGTTGGATTTGGTTCTTTTTTACAAAAGAAGGTGGATCGGCTATTGCACTGACTTTTCATTGCATGGTAGCCTATGGTAATTTTATCTACTGCTTTTATATGTATACTGTGGGACTCCCACTATGACGACGGGGATGATTCAAGCATGTGAATCGATGAAAGATACAAAACCGAAATGTCAGCAGGCCTCGAAATGCTGCCTGTAACTATGGTAGCATGTATGCCTATAGTGCCTCAAAGACTTAATCTACACAGGAAGTCCTAACTAAAGGACGAAATCCCATCACTCACCGAAGTGACATGCTTCATTATCTGGGATCTCCTCCTGGCTGTAACTCCTAGTACAGCTGAGGGCTGCAACACCCTCACTGTGAGGGAGGAGCACTGGGATGTTTTTGGATGTTATCACTTGATAGGGGCTACTAAAACCCAGGATTAAGAGCCACGTATGTTATGTAAGTGATGAGCGCAGTGCAATCTAAGGTGAAAACGTGAAAAGTGAGCTAAAACTAACTAACAAGAGAAAAATGACTTTTATTGGTTATCTCTTGTTGTTAGGATTAAAAACAGTGCTAATGCAATTTTGACATAATAGCTGCAACGTTGGTCTACATGTTTCGGCTGTCATGACCTAATAAGTGGCTAGCCTTCTTCAGGACCTAGATGTTGTGTGCTACTGCATCATGTGTGTTAAAAAAAGTTTTGTAACTGAAAAATAAATGGAACAGATACAATCTACGTCACCAAATATCTCTGCTGGAGTGGCCGGGTGTACTGGTCAATCTGTGTAGAAAGAAAGATTAAACAAATCATGTACTTATGTACTATACAAGTTATGCATAAGTCAGTTGTACTCACTAACTTTTAAACATTCAAAAATCTGATGGAGAATTACCCGTAAATTACGAGTAAGGGTCCTCACCCCATCTGGCCACAGCTCAGGACGTGAGGCACCGCTCTGAAAAAACAAAGCAGAAAGCCAGTGACAGTACCAGACCCTATGAGGTGGTCTATACTGTTTGTAACAACATGTTGTAACTAATAAAAAGGCTCTGTTAAAACAACAAAAAGCAAAAACTACATGTAATATATTGATGATATCAGACCCACAGTTTAATGGACAGTGAAGCGCTTGATCCAGCTAATTTATGTGTATCCGATGTATAGCTGTATATTAATCAGATGTACAAAGTATTTCTAAAGCTTATTCATCTATGGCATCAATATAGTGCGTAATGTCAGAAATGGAATTCAAAGAAAAGTGTGAGCTATACACCCAAGTTTGTTCTAGGGTACTGAGCAGAGATGTATTGTTGAGTCTGACGCTCACACACCCTGCACTCAACTGTCCATTATTGTCATCAAAAACCATTCACGTACAATCGATGAACACGTACAACCAACAGAACGCTATCACAAGTATTGGAAGAACGATATGTTGGTAAGAGCGTGTAACTGCTTAATCACGCAACGAAAACGTGCATAGACACAATCCGTTTTGATAAGACCTGCCAGGCGCCTAGGTAGCAATCATGCGATCTGTTTATATATTCTAACTCACGCTACGCCTGTATTGGGATAGATGTACTGAGTAAAAGCAGCTTAGATCCCTTGAAGCACGCAAGTTGCACTAGTGTTGCATTGTGAGAAAAGCACAAGACAAACACAGGGTGAAACGCGAAAAAAGACCAACGGGCTGCAAATCACAAAACAAGGGAGGTCTTACCTCTCCGTTGGTACCCCGGGCTTCTCAAAGCTGGAACCGGAGGCACCGTGTGGGAATCCGACACTTCATTTTATGCATCAAAGGAAGTTCGACTGGCGTGTCGAACATTGTGTGGTCGCTCGCGAATGATGTCACAAAACTACAGATTGCAACAAGAGAATCATGGGTGATGTAGTTTTTACCCATGATGACCCAGGATATCTCTCGCCTGAGCCACTAGCGGAAACTTCATAACTAACCGGCTCTGCTTATGTAGGTGAATATGAGTAAAGTATGCATAATATCCACATTCTTAGCTAGAACAATTTTTAAATCAAGTTTGGTGCAGCTGATCTCACAGTCCAAAAAATACATAGGTGGTGGCTCAGCAGCAGAGTACAATAAGGTTTCTTATAGTTGAATGTGCTGCTGATTGTGCCACCATAGCCCAGTAAAAGTATGTAGGTGCAGTCCATAGTTTCAAATCAACTGCACCTAAGCAGGTATCTGTTAGTTCAAATCATCACGTGCCTAGACCTACGAAGGTGTGAGATGAATGTTCATTTTTAGATCTAGTAATGGATATTGATAAGCGGTAGAAACCCATGGCCAGGAAGGAGGTGAATGCTCCATGTGCTCAGTTGAGTGGGCATCACTCTTAAGTGGGTAAGTAGTAGCAGTGCGCTGTGTGTCAACGGTCGTTAATTTGTAAAACAATAAGTGCCAGGGCCCTCATCAGGAGGACACAGCAGCCTGCACCATCCATTACCCCTGAAAGCACTCCCAATTACAGTACCAACACAACTACTAACCATCACATGCCTGCAACTCGGACAGTTCATACTATTCAAGGCCCCAAAGCTATAAGAATGGCTTGGTTGGCACGTATTAGTGATTGTTAATGTATATTAAATTAATAAACCGCTTTTCATGCCCAAATTTCGGTGACATTACCACCCGGTGGCAGACTGTCACAAGCGCCTGTGCTAAGAATTAAGTGCCGGTGCGGAGCACCAAAAACCACAGGCTCAAATTAAGCACTGCGTAGATAGCAAAGTAGTAGCAATGGGAGGAGAAAAATAAATCTCAAGTGGGACATGCGCATACTAGAATTGACTAAAAGTGAAGAAAAAGAAGAACCCACCTGGAGAAACTAGTACAGCTAGGCTGAATGTGGGGCGGGCTTTGGCTAAAGTACTCTGAAATGTGGCAGGAACAGTAATTGCTGCAACGTTTAAGCAATGCTGGATAGAAGCCTAGTTGGCCTTCACAGAATTGATCTATTAATGAGGCTGTAGTATCTGGTCTCATATTTCATATATCAATGATGTGTTTTTTGGTATTGTCAGACCAGTTCATGGCCTAGGTTTTTACTGTCTTCAGTATCTGGTCTCCCCTCCTTCCCCGTTGGGTTTAGTTTCCTGGTTCTGAGGCCCTTGGATCCCTATGGGCCATAAATGCTTATGATACCTGGCCCTTAAACCTGGCTTAGTATACACTTTTAAAGTTCAAAAGGGAGTTTATTGAGATAAAAGAAAATACTAGCACAGAAAATTTAAGGATAATAATAAAAACAAAAGCAAAAAATTACAAATAATAAAGCAATGCAATGTTGAGAAATTTAAAAGATCAAAAAATGTAAGTCAAGTAAACATGCCAACTGTAAGAGAAAGAACAATATCATATAAAGAATCGGTGAACATATGAATATTACAATCTATGGGAATATGCACACTACAAGATAAAACATAGTTAAACCGTAAAATAACAATATGAAGGAAGTCATGGAGGTTTAGTCACTTCTTGCTGAAGGGGAGTGCGAGACAGAGAGCGTTGAGCACTAGCATCAATAAACAGTGTAACAGGCGACCATAGGTCCAGACGTTTGGATGCCATATGCAATGGGTATACAAAAGTTGTGTCCAATCTGTGATTATAGCAGACAGCATACCACCATGCTTGATACGACAATTTAGTAAAGTCTTTCCAATTCTTAGTTATTTGCTGAAAGGCACCTGCCAACAACAAATCTATTATTTTTACATTGGAACCAAAACTTGCCCAAATAGGAGATAAACTACCCAAAAAGATATGTGAAACAGAGAAAGGATGACGGGAGCCAAAGATCGAATTAATTTGAGACCACACTTTTTCCCAGAAACTGTGAACAAGTGTACATGTAAAGAGTAAATGATATAAATCCGCAAGTGGCGAGGAATAAGTCCAATATACATCTGAGAGTGTGTTATGTCTTGCATTGAGAATGAAGGGGGAGAGGAGGAGCCTATTGTAAATAAAAAAGAGTGTCTGTGTAGTGTTTGCAGCTCTAGAGGACTTCCTAAGTGTAAGCCAAATTCTATCCCAAAGTTCCACAGGCCAAGAAGCTTTTAAATCCTGTTCCCAGGATAGCTCTACTTTTGTTTTTCCTCTTGGAATGAGTGAACTGTGTAAGAATTTATATATAACAGAGACCCTAGAGTTGTCAATTAGAAGAGTGTGTAGCTTATCTGCGGAAGTAAGTTCACGCGAAGTAGGAAGGGACGTTAGTATACACTTTTAAAGTGGCATGTGTGATATTGCTTATCAACCATATTGTGCATGAATGGAACAAACAGAATTTCACCCGCACTTACAACAATTGTCTTTCACTTGTTATTATTTCATTTGATAATTTACCAAACACATTAACAAAACTGAAAACATATTTAACACCTTTTTCTCATCTCAAAGAGATAAATACATGAGCAACACTCAACACACTCAACAGTCTACAAACTAAAATATACTTCTCAACCAAAACTAATTTCACTAACTTGCGACATGCAGTAGTTGGCTGTATAAATATTGTCCTATAACACTGGCCTTTAAGAGAAAGATTACATCCCCTGAAAAGGACCCAAACTGTGGCATAAATCTAACACTCAATTACTGCTCAGCAGATCTAGAAGAGAGTACATATTGCCTATGCAATCTGCCAAAGGGAACTTTATGCAAAAGCATATCAACACTTCCTCCAACTCTGCTCATTCACTCAATGGTCTGAGGAATTCTTCACTAACTTTACTAAAATGTTTTATATTTATTAGAGGCAATATCGTATCTCATACCTACATGGATGGCTCTCTACAAATAATAATTTCAAATCATTAGAATACCTTCTCTAACAAAAGCAAGAATGAATTGTCTGCCATTGTCAAAAAACAAAAAACATAAAACCCATCCAATGACTGCTGACAGCACAAAAGACACACAATCAAAATCAATAAGTTCACTTAGTACACCAGTAATTAGGTCTGTATCTCAGGAAATGTTTCCAGATTCTTTAAAACCAGGGCAAATCACACTTCTCAGAAAACCTAGTCTTGACCCAAGTTTACTTTCCACCAATTATAAAACACATACATATACTATTAATAGTATATGTATGTGTTTTGTAATTGGTATGTCTATTTGTTCACAGCCTTGAAAAAGTCCGGATGGACGAAACACGTGTCGGCTGTTATGTCTATGTAATGTCATTTGGAAAATACAAGAAAGAAAAATAAATAATGAAAACCGAATTACATCCTGGATCTATTTGTGGACTTTTTGAATTTATATTCACTCTGACTCTGTAAATGCATGTGTAACGGATACCTATGTCTGCCTCGACCGTTTTGTGATTAATGGTGTGACCTTAGTTGAATACCTTTTGGTTTTCTCGACGGGTCAATTGTTCCTCCTAAAAGCAGAGGGGGTATCGGGTTTGAGAGCACTATAGGGTCCCTTTTCAAAGAAATTGTCAAGTTGTGGATGTGCATGTAATTCTAGCCTACTGCTGCTTAGGTGCATGTGAGTAAAGATTCAATGCAGAAAGACCTCCAGCGCCTAGACAATTTGCACCTCTCTATTATTGGTAGAGTTAATGCGGTTAAAATGGTCTTTTTCCCCCAAATTCTGTATCTGCTCAGAGCGATTTGCCTAGAATTTTCGACTTCTTGGTTTAAATCAATCGAACGTATGTTTTCAAGTTTCATTTGGGCATACTCACAACTCCGGTGGGCTTATAAATTCCTCACTCTCCCCAAGGATAGAGGCGGATTAGCTCTCCCAAACTTAAAGGCTTATTACTGGGTATCCATGCTATTATATAGAAGAGAGTTATTACAGAACAACGGGGAATCGGATGGGGGGGGGGCGGTATGCCATCCATCTTTCAATTAATTTTAGGCAGTGAGAGTAGAGGATATCTTTGGCGACATTTGCACGACAGTTATCACAAGAAGGTTACATTTAAAACGCTATATAGCGGATTCAAGGTATTGAAGGCCGTTAGAAAAATACTTGGCATAGGGCGACTGTCTTTTTACACTCCCCTAAAGGATAATCCAATTCTCCCAGAAATCTTTAGCGACAGATGTATACACAAATGGAATGATGCGGGAATTATCCAGATAGGCTGCCTCCTCTCTCCTGCAGGGATTCAATCCTTCGAAGAACTTAAATTTTGAACTGGATTGGCGGGACTTCTTCAAGTACCCCCAAATTAGAAACTTTTTATCACGAAAAGTGGGGGGCAGGGTTTTGTTTGGAAAAGTCGATATAGTAGAAACACTAATTTACGCTAAGAAAAGCACTATTGGGGCGATTTATTCTCATATCAATGCTCTGTTTCCGGATGATATGGAGAAAACCTCACAGAAATGGCAGGAAAAAGTTGGAATGTCGAGTGATGAGTTTAACTATGCTTATTTAATGTCACAAACAATCCTCATGTCAACAAAACTGCAAGCACAATTTTTTATAACCTGCTTTTTTTATATTATACGCCCGACAAAATAGCTAAATGGGGAAGCGGCAAAGGCACGTGCTGTCCAAGATGTGCTATATAATGCTGATTGTGTACACATTTTCTCTACTTGCGAAGGATTAACATCCATAAAGCAAGAGATTGGGACATTTTTTACCACAGTACTCCAAAGCACTATTGTATTATCTAGCGATGTCATTTTATTAGGGGCTTCGGATCCCAGCAATGCTAGAGTAGGCCATGAACTTATTTTTATTGCTATGGCTGTGTTCAGACTGTGTATAGCCTCAGCGTGGCTGGACTCTTCAGCTCCGTCGTTCCAACAATGGCTAGCCAGGCTACTAGCCATTTCTAATATAGAGATTGCCATTTATAAACGGAAGGGCAGGAAGCGACGTAAAAGAGGATTAAAAATCTGGACCCCTCTAACAGAATGGTGTCAATCTCAAGGCTTTACCTAATGGAGTACCAATGATCTATGTGGTTTTAGCTGTGGGTGTTTCTCGTTTTTTGTTTTTTGGAAATTAATGTACCTCGGAACCAGTGTTTCCTAAAGTAATGATTTGGTTTGAATTATGTAATTGTATGTATACTTGTATGACCGGGAGGCGTAGGGGTGGGAGTGTGAAAAAATTGCTGCTATAAACCTAATAAAGATATTTTAAAAAAAAAGAAAATGATGGCCATCATATATTGAATGAAGGGGACCCCTACTTACTCCTTTTTTCTGGATCTGTAAATGGTCTTCAACATGGTTGATAATGACAGGCTTTTGTGTAGCAGAAACACTTAATGGGTTTTCGTGACAGTCTACTAAAGTTTTTCTCATTCATTCACACCAACTAACAACCGGTGGTGTTGACGGGGAGTTTTCCCTCAAGAAAGCCTGCAATGTTTTTGGTATCTTCAATCCAAGCCTGTTTTTCCTTTAACCTGAATATGGAACCACTGGGTTTAACCTTTGAAGGTACTGGTCTGCCCATTCATCAAGATATCAATCATATGCAGTTATATTTAAAAAGGTCTCATCTCTGTGACATCCTCACCCTTCACTCCTATCCAGAAAAGTCCACACATGCATGTCACAACATTTCTTAAACCTGAACCTGCATATGATAGATTTATTCATCTCATCCAAATACAGAATCAAATTCGCCCCCTTTCTATTGAAAGTACTGGCAATGTAAGGCTTCTCATCATCACTCTCTCCCTGAATAATATTATTGGGTCTTACCCTAGACTCTACCTTTACTGTAATGTTTCACATAAACTAGATTACCAAGTTTGCAAAGTCCTTCCTTCATGCACTCAAAAAACAATCAAGCATCTTCTTGGGTAGGGGATGACCCATGCATGGCAAATAGGTAAGTACCTGTGCCTTCAGCTCCTTACTACATGTACAACTGATATACTGACGTTGTGTTAGGCCCCTGCATCATGTTAATCCAGTGGGCTAGGCATGTCCTTGGTAATGCGTAGTCTAGAAACTTTTCTGTGACCTGGTGGGGTGCAACAAGTGCAACCTCATAATGGGCATAGAACTACTGTCAATGCCCGAGGTGAGACACATAAAGCGGTGGTGGCAGTGTAGGTATTCTGTGAATCTTTAGTGTGGACAGACCTTTTTCTCTGTGAGTGCAGTCTACTGGCCCCTCACGTGTAAGTTCTGCTGTTTTCTGAACCACCTGAACCTTTGGGCTGACATCCCATTTTTATGTTGAGTGCTTGTATGTAGTGAATGTGTGGTGTATATATACGGTAGTGAGATTCTAGGGGCAGATTTTCTCCTTTTTTTTGCGCTAGAGCACAGCAACAAAATTTGCTGCATTGTATTGCTCAAGAGGGAAAAACATAGCGCAGAACAACATCTGTTAAAATAGCCTGCTGCTGGGCACATCCCTTCAGCTGTGTCTCTAAGTGGCTGCCTAGCTTTATGCACAGCATCACAGAGATAAGTGTGCACTGTCAATCATAGGATTTGAACAGAAAGCATGCCCTTCCAGCCCAAATTCCTATATATGTAGAGAAACATAGAAGGATTTGAGGCTCTAAATGTTTGCTTTGCACTTTAGCCCACAGGCTAAAGTGCAAAACTGTTTTCCCTGTTACCGCCTGCGTCAAGGAGGCATTGTTTGTTGATGCAAAGACCAGTCTGGCTATTGTAGCTTAGTACAGAGAAACACATTTTAGGTGAAGCAGAACTTTGCAGGTATCCCCGCTCTTCTTTATAGGAGGTAAAGTGCTTGTGCAAGAAAATTGGGGGTAAAAAGCGAACTATTAGGGTGCGGCACTGAAAAAAGTATAACGTGCACGGTGGATTGGGAGGAGGCAGCATCACATGGGCAACATAGAAGAGAGGCAAACCATTTGCCTACCAAAGGAAAGGCAACTAGGAAATGGGCTGTATTTAACCTTAACTTGGTCAAATAAAATCTATGCTAGGATTAATGACCTGTGTTAAGTGAGGTTTCATGCCTGAGGTGGTAAAAATGTGCATGTATTTAATAACTGAGCCCATGTCAAGTGATCTCTCAATTGTAATCTCCTCCCTGTGTGATACAAATCTTTTTTTCACCATATCTTTAGTTTGGGGACCTATGCATTCAGGCGAACCAAAAAGGGGACTCAAACGCAGGCTATTAAAAATATTTTTAACATATGCCAGCCATGAAATGACGGCCACGTTATCTAAATTTAGGCAATTCTCCAACACTTGCCTTGAAAAATCAGCAGCAGGAGTGCTCCATAGCTTCAACCATAATAATAGAGGGGCCATACCAACTTGATCCTCCAAAAAGCCCACACCCAGTTCCAAGTGCGAAATAAGGCTCAGGGTAGTTTTGAGGATAGCTAGAAGCTTACACAGGAATGTATTTTCAGCTACCTGCAGTTTCTCTGGAACAGCACGACCTCAAACTCCTGCTCATGCATGCCAACTGAAAGGCACTTGCTCCTTAAGACATTCATAACTAATGGATCCCAAAAATCTACATTGTGCTTGAGCAAATCTATTGTAAAATCATCCGGACCTGGCGCCTTCCTACTGGCTGCACTCAAGAGGGCTTTGGTGACAGAAGTTACATCTATTAGATTAACTAACCAACATGCATTGAAAAGATGACAGTCTGCTCAAATACCCTTTTCATACTCCCCTCCCTCATTACCTGGGTTAAAGATGAGGGAGAAGTAATCAATTCAGTCCTGTTCAGGAATGTGGCATTCTCTACCAGCGACTGAACTATCTGTAAAGAAAGGCCAATTTACTAAGTCCCAGAAAAGTCTATCGTCTTTCAGACAAGATGCTTTTTCCAAGTCTTCTCAAGCCTTGGTTCTAATTTCATTCTTCCTGTTCTCTATGACTTGCTTATAACTGTTTCTAGCTTCCTTAATTAAATATTATGTGTGGTCTTATTACTGGCCTTTTTTAAGGTGCTGTAGGTCAATTGGAACTGAACCATGAGTGGGTAGGACGCTCTTTTAATGGCTTATTTATACATTACCTGTGTGAAACAATTCCACAAATGTCTGTGAAGCTGTACCAGATTTTATTTGGGTCGGCGTCCAATCAAAGACAAGAGGTCATGTAATTAAAAGCCACAGTAATCAGATTATTAACCAACTCCTTTGGATCAACATTACTTCAATTCATTTGGACCCCTTTATTTGTGGAATAACAGACAGGCAGCTTGGTCATACCTGGTGTACCAGAATGAAAAGAAATTAAAAGATGTGAAAAAATATGGTTATAATGGTTGTAAGGAAGGGGGCACACCTCATAACACGCAAGATTCTGTGCCAAGTCTGTCGACAAGAGCACAAAATCTATTGTACTACCCTTACCTCTTCCTATAAAAGTGGGAGGATTTGCATTGCCCCGGCATGAATGTCTGAGGAGAAGGTTAAATTATGTGATAAGACTATCTGGTTTAAAGCTTCACCATAGGTTGAATGTATAAAATGACTAATGTTAGCCCCTTGGCAATTAGAAAACCTGCATATGCGATTCCCACTATCAGTACATTTGGTGATATTAAAGTCACCCGCATATGTAACTGAGATATGATTTCCCGGCATGCCTCCACTGAATTTATAGTGCTCCGGTGCACAACCGGCCCCTGAATGCAGTCAGGAAAGCTTGGAGATATAGTCCAACCCCAGTGAGTACGGCTTGCAGGTAATGTAAATACTATGCACCATTTTGTGTCACAGGGCTTCCCTTTGTGTTGCTTTGCGCTGGTGCAGGACCTTAATAAATCTAGACATGTATGTGGTTTGAGTCTCAGTACTGGACCAGTGGTATGCATTTTGAATGCCTTGGTTGAGCATTATGGAAGATGGTTTAGCATTAAGGAAGATGGAAGATGAGGATAGCTTCCCCAAAAATTGCATTTGTACAGATGTAGAATATGAACCCAGACAATGAAAAGAGGAGGATTAAAACAGGGCTTCCTTTAGTCCATTTAGGGGTGCTATCTGCACTCAAGATCAAATGGTCTAAATCGGAAATATTTCCATTGACGGATGCTACATTCCAGGCACCTTCGGACTTCCCTCTCCTGTGGTGCCTGGATCCCCCACGATATCTTGGTATTTATTTACACCGGCAAAGTTCTGAGATCCTAAGATTGAATTATGGCCCTGCTATGGATAAGCCCAACACATTGGTTGAAAAGTGAATTAAACTCCCCTTATCCGTGGTCGGCAGAATTGCAATAATAAAAATGGTGGTACTCCCCCGGTTTTTATATTTGTTTCTAAATATCCCTTTTGTACTCACTAATGCCTTTTTTAATAGCCTCCTCAGCGCACTTATCCGGCTGATATAGGCAGGAAGACACCCCAGGATTGGTTGGTCCACCTTAATATTACCAAATGAACGCAGTAGCTTGGGAGTCCCGGATTTGTATCTTTACTATCTAGTTGCGCATTTCTCTTATCACTGGGACCACCCTGACGCACGGCTCCAATTCCTTAAGCCAGAAAGCGCGCAGATTCACCCTTATCAATTGGAAACACTTCTTCTGCAAGGGTTACCCAGAAACATATCAGACATTCAAACAATTGCAACAACAAGTTGGTCTTGGAAAAAGCTGCAACGGTATCTTGGTGCATCTCTATGCATCTCTATTCCCCACACATCCCAGTAGCAAACAACCCGTGGTTACCTGTCACAACAGAAGCATTGACTCAAAAAACACTCCACACCTGTCATATACAAATAATCAGAGACTTTTTAAGGAGGCTAACTTGAGTTTGGTTGCATCACTCCATGAGGAAAGCAAAGTCACACAGATGGATAGATTTAAAAAATAGGCTTGGCGATCCCCACTGCCCTCTTAAACAGTCTGACTTTCCATTACTAACACAGGTAGTCACAACTCCTGACAGCACTCAGTTCGTTTTCAGGCTCTACCATGCAGCCATTAGCAGGAAACCCATCACTGACCGGGGATCAAGGGCGGCTTGGGCGAAGGACTTAGGTCACCCCTTGCCTCATAAAACATGGTTCTACTGTTGTAACAAACCAGATTAGTCTCCAATAACCATCAACATAAACTATTCCATTTTAAATATTTACTTCGCTCATATTACACTCCACAGCTTCTTTTTAAACTTGATCCTACCAAACCCCACAACTGTCCTAGGTGCTCTACATAACATGCAGATTTTTCACATTTAGCCTGGAATTGTATGTCCATACTGCGATATAGGGAGGATGTGTTCCGTATTTTATCCTTGATGATAGAGACCGCTATCGAACCCTCTCACTTGTAGCCCTACTGGGATATATCCTCCCATTACCAAAGGGAGTCCGGGGATATACTGCTATTGCGCTGCTGCTGGCTAAGCGCAAAGTACCTCTCCACTGGGGAGCGCCCTCCCATCCCACAACCAAACACAGGATGCAGGACCTGGTTGACTGGTGATACCACCAGTGACATATATGCCTCACTTCAACCCCCTGCCTACAGGCCAAGAAATATTTGGCGACCCCTGAGAACACATCTGTAAACGTTCCCAACTGAAAACGGCACCCTCCACTCTGGATTAGATGATTTGCACGATGTCAGATAGATACCCTTATCACATTGGGATTATGCACTTCTGATTCACACAGTGAAGATAGCATAAACATTGATTATCTGCACTCTGCACGAACGGGCAATGGGTTTAGGCTCATGTCACCACACAATGGAATGGGCACTAAATAGGGCCGTTTGCTAGATAGATCAAGCAATCAGAAGGTATGCGAGTACCAGAGATAAACTAAGTAAAGTGGAGATACAATGGTATATATTAATTGTAAGCTGAATATGAGAAACATCAATGCATTCTTGTATTAGTTAGACTTGTTTTATTTTTAACAAAATAGCTGTACCTTGGCGCTCTCAGAAATTACATTTCTATTCATGCATAGTGAAACATATTTATAATTCATAAAACAGTGTAGCAGCTCACAGGAAATCAGTCAGAGGAATCAATTACACAATATTGTATTTAATTTCAAGTGACGATGTTTCACTCAAACTATAGTAACCCGTTTGGAACAATACAATCCAAAACAGAAACATATATTGTTACACATAAGTGGCTTTTGTTGCAGATTATCACATGGAGGTCCCATTCTTGAAACCTCCCTGCTGGCAACGATGAAAACAGCCGACACGTGTTTCGTTACAATTGTAACTTCTTCAAGAAGAAAAAGGAACAGGAGTAAACCCATTGACCCAGCTGAGACCGGGTAAGTGTTATAGCAATAGAACAACGTCTCAACTGGTATATCATTCAGGGGGGACAGTTCATAGAAGGTGTATCAATCACGCAGCACGGGGGACAAAGGGGACGAGGGAGAGCAAGTTGAAGTGGAAAGGTTGTTATTTGCATATAGTTTAAGAGGCACTATGACACAACTAGATTGGAGTAACCATAACAACCAAATGTGCAATGGAAGTGTTGCAGTGAGTGAACGGCGCAGTGACACAAGTGATTAAGGAACAATGTGAGGCGGTGAAACAACAATAAAACAATAAATTGTGGGGGTCAAACAAATGTTTTTACAATTACAGGTACAATTTCATTGTTTGAAAATTACTCCTTGGTTGCCGCGAATGGCATTGCGGAGTCGACGGCGTTTCGATCTATTTAAATCAAGGACATCATCAGGACGATGGTTACATAATTCTTGAATAGTGCTCTATAGAATCAGGAAGAAAAGGGATAATCAATTGGAATAGAGCCCAGAGGAAGAAAAGCAAAAGAACGAGGGAGAACGCTGGGTAAGTCGTAGGAATACCTGATGGCACTATGTGGGGGACGAGCCCCAGATGTGGGGGGGAGAGAGAATCCAGGGGAGAATTCCGCTGGTCTGGAGCTGCTGTAAAAACCAAAGTGCAGGGGGTCAGGATAAAGAAACGGGGGCACAGCGTGTCAATGTAAACTGGTGTCCGCCTGGAAGTTACCTGTAGAACGTCACTTGATGGAGGGCAGCGTGTGAGTAGCTCGGTTGCGGTCTGCGAAATGGAGGAAAACTGACACGGACGGGAGTTACTAACAGGGAACGGTGGATGGCCATTAAGTGAAACGATCAGCGCTGTAAAGCACCGTGGTCTTACCTTGTTGTTCAATTTATCGTCAATCGAAGGAAGGCAGCGAGTAGGTGGCTGGGCTGCGGTCTAAGGAACGAAGGAAAACGGACTCGGATGGGGGTTACTAACAGGGAGTGGGTTGGTAGCCTCTAAGTAAAGGATGTGCGCTGTAAGGCACCGTGATCTTACCTTGGAGTTCAATCCTACCGGCAGCAGGGGGACCAATGTCAGGTGGATGGAGCGATTGAATCAAGGGGTAGTACACGACCGGCAGTGCCGTGAAAGAAGAATTCGGGTTAAATCCGAGGGGTCGAATAAAGCGTCTCAGCCGTTCTACCTGGCTTGTTCGGTTTAAGTGGCAGATTGTTCATGTGAGAACGCTTGGAGTAGGTCACGTGAGAGCGCTAGGAAAGGGGAACTGGTGCGTGAGGGCTGAGGGTCGCGTCCCCCGGGGGGACCAGCTAGAAAAATTACGGCAGATACAAGATGGCCATCTGTTAGTAGACACTGAGGTATAGTGACATTATACATATCTCAACTGTGACCTTATGTTGCATATTATGATTCAAAGGTGATCAATGTGAAATACTTGGTTCATTGGGTAAAGAAAAAAAAACATGAATTACCGTACATTACAAATTGGGCAGATTGAAAATAGTGAAACAAAACAAATTGTGATATACATTTAGGCTTGCATGACTAGTGAGTTATTTGGCAAGGAGAACAAAATATGATATATCGTATTAAACATTTTTGGCTCATTAAATTAGAGATATACATTGCATGATTAATGCGGGAACGTGTATACACAAGTGAAGTGTGAAATAAGCACATATTTGAATATTAAGAGACATCTATTACACATCGAAATGGTTGATTTTGTCTTCTAAAAGCTGAATATGAGAAACATCAATGCATTCTTGTATTAGTTAGACTTGTTTTATTTTTAACAAAATAGCTGTACCTTGGCGCTCTCAGAAATTACATTTCTATTCATGCATAGTGAAACATATTCAAGGGTGATCAATGTGAAATACTTGGTTCATTGGGTAAAGAAAAAAAAACATGAATTACCGTACATTACAAATTGGGCAGATTGAAAATAGTGAAACAAAACAAATTGTGATATACATTTAGGCTTGCATGACTAGTGAGTTATTTGGCAAGGAGAACAAAATATGATATATCGTATTAAACATTTTTGGCTCATTAAATTAGAGATATACATTGCATGATTAATGCAGGAACGTGTATACACAAGTGAAGTGTGAAATAAGCACATATTTGAATATTAAGAGACATCTATTACACATCGAAATGGTTGATTTTGTCTTCTAAAATTACTCAGTGTGGGCAGAAAACATTGCATGCCAAACGGTTTCAATAGAGTATGCATGCACGATTATCGATGATAACAGATGATCATAAATTATATGTACACAGAGTCGCATGCAAAGGTGGCTTATCAAAATTCATGTGTATATCAAGGGAACATATTAGCTATCACAGGGTGCATGGTCGCATGGAAGGACACAGAGTACTGGGTCTAAACTGTAGTGATCACTGTGTTCCATTCATCGAGCAAATCGAGTCCTTGGGCAACAGAGTTGCAGCGTGTGATCCACCTGCATTCACACTTATTTAGTAGTAGTTGGTGGTTGCCGCATGTATAGGTAGCAGTGGACGGTCTATGACCTGCCATGTCATATCTGTCTCAGAGTGATTGTGTTCTTTAAAATGTGTTACGAGCGGTGCAGTAGGAACATTGCATCTCATGCGACTCTTGTGTTGGGAAATGCGTTGCTTCACCATCTGGGTGGTTTGGCCAATGTAAAGTAAATTGCATGGGCAACGGATCGCATAGATGACGTTATTGGTGCGACAATTGGAGAATTGTTTGAGTTGATAAGTACATTCTGGGGTGACAAATACCTTGGTGTTACTGGTAAGGTCACAGACGTTACAGGTCTGGCACTTGAAATGGCCTATGATGGGCGGGAGTCCCCATAGAGATGTTACTGATTGGTCATTCTTTCCTTTGAGTGGCCATGTGATGGCATGGACCAATTTGTTCTTTTGTATGAGAGCAAAGGGGGTTCTTTGAAGTATGGGAAAGTGCGGAGCAAGGTCCAGTTTCTTTTGATTATATTGCCAACCTTTTTGCTAGAGGGTCTGTAGGTTGAGACAAATGGAATGTGTGAATTTTGGTGTTTGATCGAGGGTGTCAGGATTATCTCTCTATGACTGTACCATGCACGCTTGAGAGCCTTCCTGACCAGATGTTTAGGGTAGCCTCTGTTGGTCATTTTCTCAGAAAGGATTGCTGCCTGACGAAAATAATCTTTCGCCACTTACAATTCCGCCGGATACGGAGGAATTGCCCATATGGTAGGCCATCGCGTAGGCCGCAGGGATGATAACTAGAGTAAAGTAGTAAGGTGTTACGCTCTGTCGGTTTTCGCTACAAAGTCGTGCCAATGGTACCATCCTCTGTGCAATGTGAGGTCTAGGAAGGGTTAGTCATTTTTTCTGATGTCTGAGGTTAAGGTTAGGTGGGGTTGATTGTCATTGAGCCATGAGACAAAGGGGAAAAGGTCTTCTTGTTGTCCATGCCACAGGAGAAGGATGTCGTCTATGTAGCGACGCCATAGTGTGATATTGTTCAAAAAGGGATTTTGGATGGACAGGATAAATGTCGTTTCCAATTGATGGACGTAAAGGACAGCAAAATTGGGGGCAAAGCAAGTCGCTCAGGCTGTTTATTGCAAGTTTTTCTATCAGTGGAAAATTGTAGGGGACAAATTCAGACCGATGTTGTAGTTCTTTAACTTTGTGTAAAATAACTTTTTCGAAAGATAGTATTTCAGGTGGCATCATCAAGGTGGGTGGCAAAAAGGTTGAGGCAGGTTCAAATTGTTTTTCAAAAGGCCTATTGGTCTCGGATTTACCCGAAAAAAAATGTTTTAGACGGATGCGTCTGAAGAACAGAAGTAAATCTTCCTGTAGCTTGAAAAAATTACTGCGTTCAGTGGGGAGAAAGGAAAGTCCTTTACTGAGTAGGGAGATTTCATCAGAGGATAGACGATGAGTGGATAGATTGAAGTTGGGTATGTTCGTGTTGGAGGGAGATGGAGTATTTGGTGGTAAAGGAGGTGCATCTTGTGTTGCCTCATTGTTCGTGTATGGTTGTACTGTCAAGGGTGGCATGGGGATGGGAGGCAAGACGCTATTTTCAATGATGTTGTTGGATGGCATGGGAGTATCCATGGGCGAGAGTGAGGCAATGATAGGAGAAGTTTTAGTTATCATTGCTGGGGCCCCCATTGATTACATTTGTGGTGGATCTGTCGTTCGCCCGCTTACTGGTATTGGTAGTTCTGTTTCTGGCAACCGCGTCAGCGGCCGCGGTCTGCTCCTAAAAAAACAATAGGTAGGAGTGGTGGTGGATGAGGACGCATGTGTGGGCCTGAGCTTGTGCCTTCACCACCGTCTGAGTCCTCGATGGATGTGTTGGAGGGGTCAGAGAAGGTTGTGAGCTGGTTATTGCGGTATCTGCCCCAGTTCATGTTTCTAGGTGGCTGGTAGGGTGTATTGTATAATGTGTCAAGTAAATATGGCTAAGTCTGGTCTCTGTTGTAATTCTTAATGTCCTTCTGGATTGTTTATTTTTGTTCTGTTCGAAGGTATGAAAGGTTGCGATAGTGTCGTTTACTCTATCTAGGAGACCTTTAGCATCATTGATGGTGGTGTCTGCTAAGATAAGTTTTTCTAATTCTGCTATCTCCTACAGTTCTTTCTTATTGTGTTCTATAGCTGTGTCGATGCCAAGCACCATGCAGTGCCTGGAGCAGGTTGTGGCCAGATGACTAAAGCCGGTGCGAAACTTTGGGTCCAGGGTGAAAATAGCTGAAACGTTATGTATTTGTAGTCCTAGGGGTATGGTGTTGGATTTGAGGTATTCAGTAAGCATGCGAGCATGCAGCTCAGTACGGATTAGTTTTTTCTTGAGGTTTTCAAGTCTCTCAAGCAGTACCCTGGAGGTGTTGGGTGCTGAACGGAGAGGGGTAGAGGTCTGGGACAATAGAGAGGGGCCACTGAGGATGTTTTGGATGTAGTCATCCGAGTAGGAGGTGGTCTCCCTGGAGGACATAATATGCAGGTTAGTTGCACATTATATGACACAATGATGTGTATTGTATATACAGAGATATACTCTCGCAATCCAACGAGTGCTCAATAACAAGAAAAACCTGTTGACCCACCTGAGACCGGGTAAGTTTTATAGCAATAGAACAACGTCTCAACTGGTTTATCATTCAAGGAATGGAAGGTATATCAATCACGCAGCACGGGGGAAAAAAGGGGACGAGGGAGACCAAGCTGAAGTGGAAAGGTTGTTATTTGCACATAGTTATAGAGGCACTATGACACAACTAGATTGCAGTAACCATGACAACCAAATGTGCACTGGAAGTGTTGCAGTGAGTAAACGGCGCAGTGACACAAGTGATTACGGAACAACGTGAGGCGGTGACAAAACAATAAAACAATAAATTGTGGGGGTCAAACAAATGTTATTACAATTTCAGGTACAATTTCATTGTTTGCAAATGACCCTTTGGTTGCCGCGAAATGCGTTGTGGAGTCGACGGCGTTTCAACCTATTTAAATCAAGGTCATCATCAGGACGATGGTTACATAATTCTTGAATAGTGCTCTATAGAATCAGGAAGAAAAGTGATAATCAATTGGAATAGATCCCAGAGGAAGAAAAGCAAAAGAACGAGGGAGAACGATGGGTAAGTCGTAGGAAAACCTGATGGCACTATGTGAGGGACAACCCAGATGTGGGGGGGAGAGAATCCAGGGGAGAATTCCGCTGGTCTGGAACTGCTGTAAAAACCAAAGTGCACGGGGTCAGGATAAAGAAACGGGGGCACAGCGTGTCAATGTATACTGGTGTCCACCTGGAAGTTACCTGTAGAACGTCACTTGATGGAGGGCAGCGTATGAGTAGCTGGGCTGCGGTCTGCGAATTGGAGGGAAACGGACACGGAAGGGAGTTACTAACAGGGAACGGGTGGATGGCCAATAAGTGAATTGACCAGCGCTGTAAAGCACCGTGGTCTTACCTTGTTGTTCAATTCAACATCAATCAAAGGAAGGCAGTGAGTAGGTGGCTGGGCTGCGGTCTAAGGAACTAAGGAAAATGGACACGGACAGGGGTTACCAACAGGGAGCGGGTCGGTAGCCTCTAAATAAAGGACCAGTGCTGTAAGGCACCGTGATCATACCTTGGAGTTCAATCCTACCGGCAGCAGTGGGACCGATGTCAGGTGGATGGAGTGATTGAATCAAGGGGTAGTACATGACCGGCAGTGTCGTGAACCAGGAATTCGGGTTAAATCTGAGGGGACGAATAAAGCGTCTCAGCCATTCTACCTGGCTTGTTCGGTATAAGTGGAAGCCGTCAGATTGGTCACGTGAGAGCGCTTGGAGTAGGTCACGTGAGAGCGCTAGGAAAGGGGAACAGGTGCATGAGGGCTGAGGGTCGCGTCCCCCGTGGGGACCTGATAGAGAAATTACGGCAGATACAAGATGGCGTCTGTTAGTAGACACTGAGGTGTAGTGACATTATACATATCTCAACGGTGATCTTATGTTGCATATTATGATTCAAAGGTGATTAATATGAAATACTTTGTTCACTGGGTAAAGAAAGAGAAACATGAATTACCGTACATTGCATATCGGGCAGATTGAAAATAGTGAAACCCAACAAATTGTTTGCGGCAACCAAAGGGTCCTTTGCAAACAATGAAATTGTACCTGTAATTGTAAAAACATTTGTTTAACCCCCAAAATGTATTGTTTTATTTTTTTTCGCCGCCTCACGTTGTTCCCTAATCACTTGTGTCACTGCGCTGTTCACTCACTGCAACACTTCCAGTGCACATTTAGTTTTATAGTTACTGCAATCTAGTTGTGTCATAGTGCCTCTATAACCATATGCAAATAACAACCTTTCCACTTCAACTTGGTCTACCTCGTCCCCTTTTTCCCCCCGTGCTGCGTGATTAATATACCTTCCATGAACAGTCCCCCCTGAAAGATATACCAGTTGAGAGGTTGTTCTATTGCTATAAAATTTACCCGGTCTCAGCTGGGTCAACGGGTTTACTCCTGTTCCTTTTTCTTGTTATTGAGCATTTGCTGGATTGCGAGAGTATATCTCTGTATATACAATACACATCATTGTGTCATATAATGTGAAACTAACCTGCATATTATGTCCTCCAGGGAGACCCCCTCCTACGCGGATGACTACATCCGAAACATCCTCAGTGGCCCTCTATTGTCCCAGACCTCTACCCATCTCCCCAGCAGCGGTCCGTGGAGGGAGTTCCGTGGGGCAGAAAGGCGGGGCGGGGGAGGGGCAGGGTGGGGGGTACTAAACACCGGATCATGGATAATTGGAGGTAAGTAAACAATTAAATAAATAAAACAAATTTCGTAGCGCGCCCTGCATCACAAAATGCGGTGCAGCGCGCGCTACGAAATTCATTTTATTTATTTAATTGTTTACTTACCTCCAATTATCCATAGTCCGGTGTTTAGTACCCCTCACCCTGCCCCTCCCCCGCCCTGCCTTTCTGCCCCACGGAACTCCCTCCACGGACCGCTGCTGCATCTCCCTTCAGCACCCAGCACCCAACACCTCCAGGGTACAGCTTGAGAGACTAGAAAACCTCAAGAAAAAACAAATCCGTACTGACCTGCATGCTCGCATGCTTACTGAATACCTCAAATCCAACACCATACCCCTACAAATAGGTAACGTTCCAGCTATTTTCACCCAGGACCCACAATTTTGCACAGGCTTTAGACATCTGGCCACAACCTGTTCCAGGCACTGGATGGTGCTTGGCATTGACACAGCGATAGAACACAGTAAGAAAGAACTGGAGGAGATAGCAGAGTTAGAAAAACTTATCTTAGCAGACACCACCATCACTGATGCTAAAGGTCTCCTAGACAGAGTAAACGCCACTATCGCAACCTTTCATACCTTCGAACAGAACAAAAAAATATATAATCCAGAAGGACATTCAGAATTACAACAGAGACCAGACTTAGCCATATTTACTTGACACATTCTACAATACACCCTACCAGGCACCTAGAAACTAGAACTGGGGCAGATACCGCAATAACCAGCTCATAACCTTCTCTGACTCCTCCAACACATCCATCAAGGACTCAGACGGTGGTGAAGGCACAAGCTCAGGTCCACAAAAGCGTCCTCATCCACCACCACTCCCACCTACTGTTTTTTTAGAAGCAGGCCGCGGATGCGGTCGCCAGAAACAGAATTACCAATACCAGTACGCGGGCGAGAGACAGACACGCCACAAATTTTATCAATGGGGGATCCAGCAATCATAACTAAAACTCCTCCTATCATTGCCTCACTCTCGCCCATGGATACTCCCATGCCATCCAACAACATCATTGAAAAAATAGCGTCCTGCCTACCATCCGCATGCCACCCTTGACAGTACAACCATACACAAACAATGAGGCAACACAAGATGCACCTCCTTTACCACCAAATACTCCATCTCCCTCCAACACGAATATACGCATCTTCAATCTATCCACTCATCGTCTATCCTCTGATGAAATCTCCCTACTCAGTCAAGGAGTTTCCTTTATCCCCACTGCACGCAGTAATTTCTTCAAGCTACAGGAAGACTTACTTCTGTTCTTCAGATGTATCCGTCTAAAACTATTTTTTCAGATAAATCTGAGACCAATAGGCCTTTTGAAAAACAATTGAACCCTGCCTCAACCTTTTTGCCACCCACCTCGATGATGCCACCTGAAATCTTAACTTTAGAAAAACATGTTTTACACAAAGTTAAAGAACTACAACATCAATCTGAATAGGTCCCCTACAATTTGCCACTGACAGAAAATCTTGCCATAAACAGCCTGAGCGACAATAAGAATATAGTCATCAAACCCGCCAACAAAGTCGGGGGCATAGTTGTAATGGATCAAGACAAATATGATGGCGAAATCCTTCGTCAGCTCAATAATACCTCACACTACCGTACATTGACTTGAGATCCCCTCACTACCATTCGAGAAAAAATATCCACAGTCACCACCCAGGCCCTCCATACCGGTATCATCTGCAAAAAAGAACATGCCTTCCTCAATAACCCACACCCCAGGACACCTGTGATCTATACATTGCCCAAAGTGCATAAAAACCCCTCCACTCCTCCGGGTCGCCCAATAGTATCTGGTTGTGGTTCCATCTTGGAACCAGTGGGCAAGTACATTGATGCCATCCTTAAAGAGTTTGTTCCACTCACCAACACCTTTGTCAAAGATAGCCCTCACTTGATTAATATCATTGAGGATTTCCCATTCAACACCGAGACTGACCTTATCGCTGGTCTCGACATAGAATCGTTCTATACCAACATTCCCCAGACAGAGGGCCTGGCAGTAATGAAACATCTGTTAGATACAAGATCTAGACCTATGCGCATTTCCACTGACTTCCTAATCCAACTCCTCCACATTGCATTGACCAGTAATTACTTTTTGTACAAGGATACATACTACCTCCAGATGAAAGGAGTCTCTATGGGCGCTTCTTCGCCCCCAATTTTGCTGTCCTTTACGGCCATCACTTGGAAACGTCACTTATCCTGTCCATCCAAAACTCCTTTTTGAACAATATTACACTATGGCGTCGCTACATAGACGACATCCTTCTCCTGTGGCATGGACAACAAGAAGACCTATCCTCCATTGTTTCATGGCTCAATGAAAATCAACCCCACCTCACCTTCACCTCAGACATCAGTAAAAATGACTTACCCTTCCTAGACCTCACATTGCACGTAGAGAATGGTACCATTGGCACGACTTTGAACCGAAAACCGACAGAGCGTAACACCTTGCTACTTTACTCTAGTTATCATCCCCGCGGCCTACGTGATGGCCTACCATATGGGCAATTCCTCCGTATCCAGCGGAATTGTAAGTGGCGCAAAGATTATTTTCGTGAGGCAGCAATCCTTTCTGAGAAATTGACCAATAGAGGCTACCCTAAACATCTGGTCAGGAAGGCTCTCAAGCGTGCATTGTACAGTCATAGAGAGATAATCCTGACACCCTCGATCAAACGCCAAAATTCACGCATTCCATTTGTCTCAACCTACAGCCCCTCTAGCAACAAGGTTGGCAAGATAATCAAAAGAAATTCGACCTTGCTCCGCACCTTCCCATACTTCAAAGAACCCCCTTTGCTCTCATACATAAGAAGAAACAACCTCTCGGACAAATTGGTCCACGCCATCACATGACCACTCAAAGGAAATAATGACATAGGCCATTTCAAGTGCCAGACCTGTAACGTCTGTGACCTTACCAGTAACACCAAGGTATTTGTCACCCCAGAACGTACTTATCAACTCAAACAATTCTCCAATTATCGCACCAATAATGTCATCTATGCGATCCATTGCCTGTGCAATTTACTTTACATTGGCCAAACCACCCAGATGGTGAAGCAACGCATTTCCCAACACAAGAGTCGCATCAGATGCAATGTTACTACTGCACCGCTGGTGACACATTTTAAAGAACACAATCACTCTGAGACAGATATGACATGGCAGGTCATAGACCGTCCACTGCTACCCATCCATGGCGGTAACCTCCAACTACTACTAAATAAGTGTGAATGCAGGTGGATCACACGCTGCAACTCTGTTGCCCCAGGACTCAATTCGCTCGATGAATGGAACACAGTGATCACTACACTTTAGACCCCGTACTCTGTGTCCTTCCCTGCGACCATGCACCCTGTGATAGCTAATCTGTTCCCTTGATATCCACATGAATTTTGATAAGCCACCTTTGCATGCGACTGTGTACATATAATTTATGATCATCTGTTATCATCGATAATCGTGCATGCATACCCTTTTGAAACCGTTTGGTACGCAATGTTTTCTCCCCACACTGAGTAAGTTTAGTAGAGAAAATCAACCATTTCAATGTGTAATCGATGTCTCTTAATATTCAAATATGTGCCTATTTCACACTTCACTTGTGTATACACGTTCCTGCATTAATCATGCGATGTATATCTCTAATTTAAAGAGCCAAAAATGTTTAATACGATATATCATATTTTGTTCTCCTTGCCAAATATCTCACTAATCATGCAAGCCTAAATGTATATCACAATTTGTTGGGTTTCACTATTTTCAATCTGCCCGATATGTAAAGTACGGTAATTCATGTTTCTCTTTCTTTACACAATGAACCAACTATTTCACATTGATCACCTTTGAATCCTAATATGCAACATAAGGTCACCGTTGAGATATGTATAAGGTCACTACACCTCGGTGTCTACTAACAGACGGCCATCTTGTATCTGCCGTAATTTCTCTATCTGGTCCCCCCGGGGGACGCGAGCTTCAGACCTCATGCACCAGTTCCGCTTTCCTAGCGCTCTCACGTGACCTACTCCAAGCGCTCTCACGTGACCAATCTGACAGCTTCCACTTATACCGAACAAGCCAGGTAGAATGGCTGAGACGCTTTATTCGTCCCCTCGGATTTAACCCGAATTCCTGGTTCACGACACTGCCGGTCGTGTACTACCCCTTGATTCAATCACTCCATCCACCTGACATCGGTCCCCCTGCTGCCGGTAGGATTGAACTCCACAGTGCCTTGCAGCACTGGTCCTTTACTTAGAGGCTACCGACCCGCTCCCTGTTAGTAACCCCCGCCCGTGTCCCTTTTCCTTTGTTCATTAGACCGCAGCCCAGCCACCTACTCGTTGCCTTCCTTCGATTGACGTTGAATTGAACAACAAGGTAAGACCACGGTGCTTTACAGCGCTGATCGTTTCACTTAATTATCATCCACCGTTCCCTGTTAGTAACCCCCGTCCATGTCCGTTTCCCTCCATTTCGCAGACCGCAGCCCAGCTACTCACATGCTGCCCTCCAACAAGTGATGTTCTACAGGTAACTTCCAGGCAGACACCAGTTTACATTGACACGCTGTGCCCCCGTTTCTTTATCCTGAGCCCCTGCACTTTGGTTTTCACAGCAGTTCCAGACCAGCGTAATTCTCCCCTGGATTCTCTCTCCCCCCCCCACATCTGGGGCTCGTCCCCCACATAGTGCCATCAAGTATTCCTACGACTTACCCATCGCTCTCCCTTGTTCTTTTGCTTTTCTTCCTCTGGACTCTATTCCAATTGATTATCCCTTTTCTTCCTGATTCTATAGAGCACTAGTCAAGAATTATGTAACCATCGTACACGCCGTCGACTCCTCAACGCATTTCGCGGCAACCAAAGGGTCATTTGCAAACAATGAAATTGTACCTGTAATTGTAAAAACATTTGTTTGACCCCCACAATTTATTGTTTTATTGTTTTTTCGCCGCCTCACGTTGTTCCTTAATCACTTGTGTCTGTGCGCCGTTCACTCACTGCAACACTTCCAGTGCACATTTGGTTGCTATGGTTACTGCAATCTAGTTGTGTCATAGTGCCTCTATAATTATATGCAAATAACAACCTTTCCACTTCAACGTGGTCTCCCTCGTCCCCTTTTTTCCCCGTGCTGCGTGATTGATACACCTTCCATGAACAGTCCCCCCTGAATGATATACCAGTTGAGACGTTGTTCTATTGCTATGTAACTTTTTCAAGGCTGCAAATGATGCGAGCATGAATATAAATATTTCAAACAATAAACAATTGTATATACATGATGCAGTACATATAACCACCAAGGCTTTGATCACCTTATGTCCCAAAAAGAGTAATTTCGGAGAATGCATAAGAGACACAGTGAAAAGATGTGAAACACCACCAAATAAGACCACACCCACGTCCTCAAGGAAAGCCACACAAAGATTGTACAGAGCCACCAATAGTGATATTCTTCCCATGTGAGGGGAGTAGTTCTTTTAGAAAATGCAAAGCAATTCCACTAGAATATACCAGAAATATGCAGAACAGAAAAAACACAATCACACAGAAAATAAAATTTATGAAGACGTACAGGCCTCTTATTTATAAGTACGAGGCCTGTTATAGTATATCAACAACCATTAGGGGGTACAATAGGTATAGCTACCTTATATATGCATGGCATCCGACCCTAAGGATTTGGATTGCCCAAAGTGTAATATTAAAATGTCGCTCAAAAAAACAGAATTGGGAGACCCTGAAAATGAAAACAGCAAGTAGAGAGATGTAAACACAACACATCTTCATATTAAGGTTTTGAATATAAGAATCCGAAGCCCTAATTTAATAACAATAGGCATCTTATCTTTAAGTTATGTCGGTATCTGATCAGTCATTGATAATATCCGCATCAGGAAAAGTAGATTAAGGAAGGATGTATCCGGCATACAATGGTAAGTATGGGATGTATCCAATCTCCTATGGTAGGTACGTGCTCTCTGTCAATGTCATTGAACAAAATATATAAATAAAGAGCTCAGAAGTTCAAAATTTATAATTCTATCACTAGGTAGAGGATACAAGGAGTACAAATCCCTACCCATCGCTAAGAGCAATCACAGCAGTAACTCACATTAAATATGTCCCCCACTTTAGAATAATAACAAGCGTATTTCGGAACAATTAAATTGACATGAAAGTCCTGAACAAAAGAAAACAAGAGATAAGCAACTACAAGTAGTCAAGTACAGGTAAAGATATCCAGACATCTCATATATCCCTCACTCATAGCATATATGCTATGTAGGATCCCTAAAAAGTAATCTAAGTTTTTTTTATCCAAACCACGAAGAAAAGAAAGAAACAGTCCGTGATATATTAACATACAAATAAAGTATTCTGTAAGAGACCTTGCTCCCCTTTTTATAAAAAACGGGGAAAACCCCTCGAGTCAAAAATAATTTCAATGTCACCCTTCAGAATATTAGAAGCGAGAGAGATAAGCAAAAATGTTGTCTATTCATCTATAAAAGCCCGACAGTCATTT
The DNA here is from genome assembly GCF_964204655.1 of Triturus cristatus. Taxonomy (NCBI): domain Eukaryota; kingdom Metazoa; phylum Chordata; class Amphibia; order Caudata; family Salamandridae; genus Triturus; species Triturus cristatus. Next base: position 374,330,013 of record NC_140585.1, read on the forward strand.
AAAAAAAACATTAGCATGAGCTAAGAGCGATATTTAAATAAAGGGCATGTTTAAGGTATGTAACCTTATATATAATCCCTAGTAGAGAATGCAGCCAGAAGCAAACGATAAAAACAAACTATCAGTTGTGGGAAATATAGTGTTAACGGGCTACAGTATGCCCCCATCAACATAACATTATAAGTATTAAAAACCTGAGGAGCAGAGAAAATGTAGATTACATAAATCAGATCATAGAAAGGCCGGTACGCAGGCACTGTAATGACTTACTTCAGGACTAGCGTGCACAGATTGCTAGATATGTTCAAAGATAATCCCCTAATATGGGCACCGCTTCTGGAAAACGTTTTTAAATCAGTAATAGTGGGCCGCATCTCTGACTCATGGAAAGAATCCGTGTTGGTCCCAATATATAAGAAGGGTAGTAGGAATGATCCCACTTGCTACAGACCTATTTCCCTAATTGACGCAACATGCAAAGTCTTGGGAGGGTAATTCTTGCCCGTCTTGAGCTCTGGGTTAAGGAGTCTGGCCTGATATCCCATTCACAATACGGCTTCCGAAAGGGGATGGGTACGAACGAACAATGCCTCAATTTGTCCTTAGTCATGGGTAAGTACATGAAGGCCAAGAGAGGATCGATCCACTTGGCCTTCATGGACTGATCCAGTGCATTTGAAACAGTTAATAGGGGGAAGCTGTGGCTACTCATGGAAAAGATGGGCTTTGAGGAGGCACTTATTACCCTTTTACGTAGGATGCATTCATCTACCTCTGTTTCTATACGTTATGGACCAGGAGGAGAAAAATCTAGGTCCATCGCATCCACAGAGGGCTCACGACAGGGATGCATTTTGGCCCCCTTCTTATTTCTTTTATATACAAATCGGGTGGAGAAATTCCTAATAGAGCAGCACTTGGACTATCCAACTGTAGGAGGAAACCCGGATCCCTTGTTATCATACGCAGACGACACCGTATTGCTGACCTTAACGGCCAATAGTCTGAAAAAAGCCCTGATCGCTTTTACTGATTTTATGGTGGATGTGGATCTTAAAGTCAATTTTAATAAGTCTTTTATTATGGTCTGTGGCCCGAAAAATACAAAAACGAGGAAATTTGTGGTAAACGGTAGATCCATTGAAAAGTTCCCTTCTTTTACATATTTAGGAATGTTTTTAATATTAAACTAAACTCGGACAACTCGATTGTGACGAAGGCTCAACAGACCAGTAGAATTATAGAGGGCTTGTTTCTCTTTGCGTGCAAATTGGGACATAAGCCAGTGGCAGAAATTCTTATCTTATATAAATCAAATGTCAGTCAGTTACAACTTATGGGGCAGGAATATGGGGAAGCTCAAAAAACTGTGAATTGCAAATTTTGGAAAACACATTTATAAAAAGATTGCTGATGGTTCCCATTAGCTCTCCTACAAAAGTTTGTGATTCTGAGCTGGGGTTGGATTTTGTTGAAGATAGAGTTAGAATTGCGCCCCTGAACTCATGGGGGACAGTGTGGTCATCGGGAGAATTATCATTTACCAGAGCGATTATAAGGGATTGTTTAAATTTAGAAAACGTATTCTCCGTTCCCTGGCTTTGCTATGTCAAAAATGCTTTAGGTAAGATTGGCCTAGGAAATTATTTTGAAAATCCTGATGGCATACCATCTAATATAAAATCAATGAATAAAAATGCCTATTATAATGAGTTAGTTATATCTAACCTGGATGATGAGACCCCATCCCATGGGTCGCCAAATCTTCAACAATTTTATCTATCTTTTAGCACCCATACACATTCCTGCTTTCTTCTGACGAGGTTTCTTCTCTGTACATTGCACTTTCTTGTGGCTTTTCCTATCCAGGTGAGTTGGTGTGAGAGTGACTCCCTGTCCTTGTAATAACTTAGCCGAACAAAGCACAATGCACCTTATGCTGTTTTGCACTTTATATAAAGACATAAGGGCACGTTTTATTAGGCCCATCCTGAGGAAAATTGCCCCTTGTTCATACCAGGATGGTTTTAATCATTTACGATCTTTGTCCAATGACATCATTTGTTGTGCTGTGTTAAATTTTATCAGAATTGCTTTCTGAATCAGGAAAAGATATGAATTGTGATAGGGAAATTGGGAAATAGGGCTTCAAGAAATTTTAAGTTCTTTATTTATTCTGATACCCTTGGACTGCTATAAAGAAAATGGCAGTTTACAGAAAAACCTGCTCTGAAATCTTATGTGCTATTTTACTTAGTATTTGTAAAATATAATATGGAATAAAAAACAAATCTAAAGTATTGTTTTATTATTGTAACCATGTACTTTTATGATTCACAAGAATTGAATAAAGTTTTTCAAATGAAACGAATGCGGGCTACAATATGCCCCTGCAGGAAAGGCATTGGAGAAAAGAGTTATCGGAAGGTAAGCAAATCCCATTATTAAAAGTCAACGCCACCAATTATAAAAACACAATCACTTACTTGTAAGTGGGGTGGAGGAGCGAGGGCTGTGATATGCCCCTGAAAAAAAGTAAATACACATGCCTAAAATTAAGTATAATTAGGCTGTATAATGAAGAACTGGTAATATAAGCGTTCTTCTGAAAACTCCGTAATAAGGCGAGAAGCGTTAAAATGAGGTTCCTTTTCACTCACCTATTCCCGGCGTTATAACCCAAGTCAGGCATAAAGTCGTCATTACAGTGCCTGCGTACTGGCCTTTCTACGATCTGATTTATGTAATCTACATTTTCTCTGCTCCTCAGGTTTTTAATACTTATAATGTTATGTTGATGGGGGCATACTGTAGCCTGTTAACACTATATTTCCCACGACTGACAGTTTGTTTTTATCTTTTGCTTCTGGCTGCTTTCTCTACTAGGGATTAGATGTAAGATTATATACCTTAAACATGCCCTTTATTTAAATATCGCTCTTAGCCCATGCCAATGTTTTTTAAAATGACTGTCACGCTTTTATAGATGAATAGACAACGTTTTTGCTTATCTCTCTCTCTTCTATTATTCTGAAGGGTGACATTAATATTATTTTTGACTCAAGGGGTTTTCCCCGTTTTTATTAAAAAGGGGAGCAAGGTCTCTTACAGAATACTTTACTTGTAAGTTAATATATCACAGACTGTTTCTTTCTTTTCCTCGTGGTTTGGATCAAGAAAACTTAGACTGCTTTTTAGAGGTCCTACATAGCATATATGCTAAGAGTGAGGGATATATGAGATGTCTGGATATCTTTACCTTTACTTGACTACGTGTAGTTGCTTATCTCTTGTTCTCTTTTGTTCAGGACCTTCATGTCAATTTAATTGTTCCGAAATACGCTCGTCATTATCCCAAAGTGGGGGACATATTTAATGTGAGTTACTGCTGTGATTGCGCTTAGCGATGGGTAGTGATATAATTATAAATGTTGAACTTCTGAGCTCTTTATTTATATATTTTTTCTATGACATTGACAGAGAGCACGTACCTACCGTAGGAGATTGGATACATCCCATACTTACCATTGTATGCTGGATACATTCTTCCTTAATCTACTTTTCTTGATGTGGATATTATCAATTGTTACAACAAACAAATGATGGACGGAATGCTGACAATGCAGACATTCTCCCCCAGTCAAGAGATCTGGGTTAAATCCATCGTTCTTTTGCCCACTACGCCACCCCAGTTTAGACATGGCCATATGCAAATCAGTCTTGACCCTGTGCCTCATGGGAACAGTCCAGCCCGAACTGCCAAGCCATGTCTTCCCTGGACCGGAATCAAGCATCCTAGGACCGGTTTCTGGCTATCAGCCGTCATCAGCCAGGATAGCTTGACTCCAGTGGCGTAGTGAGCACGGGTACCACGTCTGGGAATACCCATCCCACTAGAGTCAAGCTATCCTGGCTGATGACGGCTGATAGCCAGAAACCGGTCCTAGGATGCTTGATTCTCTTTTACATTCTCCGAAATTACTCTTTTTGGGACATAAGGTGATCAAAGCCTTGGTGGTCACATGTACTGCATCATGTATATACAATTGTTTATTGTTGGAAATATTTATATTCATGTTCGCATCATTTGCAGCCTTGAAGAAGTTACAATTGTAACGAAACACGTGTCGGCAGTTTATATCGGTGCCAGCAGGGAGGTTTCAAGAATTGGACCTCCATGTGATAATCTGCAACAATAGCATTTTATGTGTAACAATATATGTTTCTATTTTGGATTGGATTGTACCAAACACGGGTTACTATAGTTTGAGTGAAACATCGTCACTTGAAATTAAATACAATTTTGTATAATTGATTCCTCGGACTGGTTTCCTGTGAGCTGCTACACTGTTTTTTTAATTATAAATACGTTTCACTATGCATGAATAGAAATGTAATTTCTGAGAGTGCCGAGGTACAGCTGTTTTGTTAAGCATAGCACGGGATTTCTGCCAAACTGCCGTTTGGTGACATCCGTGGTAGTGGGGTGTTTTTGTACGGTTACCTTGAGTAGCACCATCAATGATAACCTGTTAAAGATAAATTTAAAAACATATTGCTTGGAGTTGATGTGCTACTCTATATACCACCACTACCTTTTGTATATATTGAGACTAGTTTTATCTTTTGTTGTTAAATGTTTATTGTAACATGCTGCATATTAGCAAACCAATATAAACATTCTACCTTCCTTTAAAAATTCACTGAGGTCATTGCTAGAAAACAACTGCTGACTAGGTCTTCCTCGACACTGGTATTTGTTTGGTAGATGGTACGGATGAGGAGTGGGGTTGCAGCTTCTTATGTTTAAAGTGAGCAATTTTCTAGGCATGGTCTCCTCTTTTATTTGTCTCTAATTGCTACTTCGGAAAGTCAGATGACAGGCAGATGCAGATCTCACACTTAATTCTGCCCGAGTTTTGGATACTCCTGCTTGGATTCAAGCTAATTGTTACCTGCAGTGAGAGCCATCACTGTGCACAAAGACTAGGGTGCCGATCACGATCCTGCAAAAACCGGGTACGAACCGTCGGACGGAGCACAATCTCCGCCCGACGCGTACCCGGTCGTCAATTTTCACAAACAAGGAATTACGATTCGCACGGGTACACCATTACCGTACGAATCGTAAAAAAGCCCGACCGAACAAAAAAACACCTACCAATGCGATCCGGGAACGCGCCGACCTGACGTCGGGAGGCTCGCAGCCAGCCATTCACGACCCAGGAATCACGATTCGCACCGACGTCACCCCGCACGGTGAATATTTTGCGGCAGCTAAAAACTGCCGGGAAATCAGGACGACGCGAACAAGGACCACCAGTACGCGACGGACAGACGACGACGCGAACAAGGAGGACCAGTACGTGACGGACACACAGGACGACGCCACCAAGGAGGACCCGTACGCGACAGGACGACGCGATCAAGGAGGACCCGTACGCGACAGGACGACGCGAGCAAGGAGTACCAGTACGCGACGGACAGACATGGACCCGAACCTACGAGTCATCCCTGCCCTCATAGCAGTACACCTCCTCTACAGGTTACGACGCAGACGCCGCAGAAGGTCAGAATAACTAAGGGAGGGGGGAAAGTGGGGTGGGGTGGGGGTGGCACGACCAGGGCAGGCCACAAAACAACCACATAAGTCACACACCACACATGGCCTGGACATACCTGACTCCCATGCCCTGGTCACCACGAGGGGGTGGGGGCGTGTCCTGATAAGCCAGCGACCGCCACAACGGAAGTCCGTCACCACGCGAACCGGCAACACAACCAGACAGGTACGTCCCGTACCCACGCCTGAAGAGCGTGGGTACGAGTCGGACCACGCCCACACACGTCACCCCAACAATGGCGGGACGGATCGCACCCACGTGGCAAAGGCCTGGGTACGGGCCGCACAAACATCACATAGCGTGGGGACGGATATGTACGGACCCTACCCCCACCCCGTATGCAAGGAGCGTACCCCCCAGCCCAACAGTGCAAGTACGACCCGTACCCCCACCCGCGTATGCATGGAGCGTACCCCCCATGCCAACAGTGCAAGTACGACGCGAACCCTCACCCGCGTATGCAAGGAGCGTACCCCCAGCCCAACAGTGTAAGTACGACCCGTACCCCCACCCGCGTATGCAAGGAGCGTACCCCCCATGCCAACAGTGTTAGTACGACCCGTACCCCCACCCGCGGACGTACGGAGCGTACCCCCACCCCAACAGTGTAAGTTCGACCCGTACCCTCACCCGCGTATGCATGGAGCGTACCCCCCATGCCAACAGTGTAAGTACGACTCGAACCCCCACCCGCGGACTCACGGACCGTACCCCCACCCCAACAGTGTAAGTTCGACCCGTACCCTCACCCGCGTATGCATGGAGCGTACCCCCCATGCCAACAGTGTAAGTACGACTCGAACCCCCACCCGCGGACTCACGGACCGTACCCCCACCCCAACAGTGTAAGTTCGACCCGTACCCTCACCCGCGTATGCATGGAGCGTACCCCCCATGCCAACAGTGTAAGTACGACTCGAACCCCCACCCGCGGACTCACGGACCGTACCCCCACCCCAACAGTGTAAGTACGACCCGTACCCCCACCCGCGAATGCAAGGAGCGTACCCCCCAGCCCAACAGCGTAAGTTCGACCCGTACCCTCACCCGTGAATGCAAGGAGCGTACCCCCCAGCCCAACAGTGTAAGTACGACCCGTACCCCCACCCGCGTATGCAAGGAGCGTACCCCCCATGCCAACAGTGTTAGTACGACCCGTACCCCCACCCGCGGACGTACGGAGCGTACCCCCACCCCAACAGTGTAAGTTCGACCCGTACCCTCACCCGCGTATGCATGGAGCGTACCCCCCAGCCCAACAGCGTAAGTACGACCCGTACCCCCACCCGCGAATGCAAGGAGCGTACCCCCCAGCCCAACAGTGTAAGTACGACCCGTACCCCCACCCGCGAATGCAAGGAGCGTACCCCCCAGCCCAACAGCGTAAGTACGACCCGTACCCCCACCCGCGAATGCAAGGAGCGTACCCCCCAGCCCAACAGTGTAAGTATGACCCGTACCCCCACCCGCGAATGCAAGGAGCGTACCCCCCAGCCCAACAGTGTGCCGACGTCTGGGTGTACGTGGGACAGGTATGGGAGTGGGAAGTGTGGATGGGGCAGGGGTAGGTGGGGGGAGGTCGCGCTGCAGGAGACCCACTGCTGCAGTCAGTGTGGAGTCGATGGACCTCAGCAAGTTGCGTTGGTCAGCCTGCGATGAATGAATGCCCTCCAAGAAAGCCTCGATGTTGGTGAGGGTTTTGCCGTGGGCATGGAGGACATTAAGGATCGCAGCCTGACCAACCTGCAGTTGCCGCTGGATGTCCACAGACTCTGCATTGGCGGCAGCAGTGGAGACAGGGGCAGGGGGTGCGGTGCCTGGCAGGAAGGAGACATGCTGTGACCGGGCACGCTGGGAAGGGACACGAGCAAGTGGGAGGCGGCTGATGGAAACTGAGGGGGTGGAGCGAGGTGTTGTTCCGCTGTCAGCTGCTGGTGCAGCCTCCGCCCACTCGGAGACATCCTCCTCGGACCTGTCAGCTTCGTAGTCTGATGTGCCAGTCGACAGGTCCTCGGCCACACTCTCCTCCGCCTCTGTCCCACTCGATGTGCCAGACCCGATGTCACGGCTGGCACTGGTGCTCGGTCCCTCCGCCTGGTCTGTGTCCATGTCTCCCTCTGTGTCCCCCGACGATGCTGTGGGCAGGGTGGAGAGACAGAAATTAATCAGACACCTGTACACATCTGTCACATGAGTCCAATCTACATAGGTAACATTGCATAGCCTGAAAAGGAAGATCCCTAACATCTACTGAACAAGGTACCGATGTAGGGCATGAAACACACAGTTGGTTGAGCCACCATGCCACTGAAATACCATGGAGAGCATGAGACAATAGCTAAACACAGGAAACGGAGTCTGACATAGCACCCAGGCCCTGGGGACAATCCAGCACTGCATCTGCACCACACAGCGTTGGAGAAAATACCGATGACCAGGGACCATATCCATGAACTTGAGACACATGCTGCATAGGTAATGCTGAAAACATGCCCAACATGACTCGGTCACTGCACATTGCGTGTGTGTCCAGACACATCACACACTGCCCAGACCCAGCAAGTAGAAATCAGGATTTGACACATAGGCATTGCCCGCACCAACAAGACCCTACACGAGGCAAATTGTTGAGACACAGGTGGCACCAACATCTCATAGTCTGGCTGATACACACAGGGGCATGCAAAAAGCAAGAGTGTACGCCAAACAGCCAAGGTGCGCCTGTACAAATAATGAGGTACCAGTGCCCATCCTCAGATGAGTATAACAAGACACACAGGCACTGGCAACTGTGAGTATGAAGAAGGACAATCAGGTCAGGCTGCACAGTGGACACCTGTACAAAATAGCACGTTTATATACATGGTGACAGGGGACAATGGCACAGAGCACAACCTACGCTGTAGACACTGAGATTGTCCACGTTTATGATGACACATACACCACTGAGGAAAAGGTGCCCCAGGGGACAGTAGTGGGCACGCAACTACATGCTACTGAATGGTAATGACTGCAACACACGTCACCATCCCTGCACTATGTGTATCGCACACTCATGCACATCATGTCACAGGCCACTACATAGGACATGCGCGCTGTAAGGCATGACACATGAGAGACCAACTCCCATGTCTGGAGTCAGCATCAGTGCCAACTGACATGGAACCCACATGCAGTGAACTTGACAGTGCACAGGCAAGGTCCCACAACCTGTTACACACCACCCCCACACATGATGCTACAGTCATTGTTCTCGTGGACAAAGCGCCAGCCTACATCACCTTGTGAAGGAGTGACTACACACAGACCAGGGAACACATTGCAAGGAGGGGAAGGGTGGCAGGGGCACAGCGCTATACTGGGGCAAACAGGATCTGCACAGCACCTTTAAACCCTGCCAGTGAATTCATGCTACTGTGCCCTTACAAATGCCGGTGACACACAACAAACACACATGTACCTACCCCCTTCCGGCTGCTGCATCGCCTGTAAGCGCCTCTCCAGGTCTGGAAAGACCACCGGCAGCACACGCCTGTGGAGGTGGCTCAGACGGCGGCGGCCGCGGTTCTTGTGGCTCTCAGGTGAGTCCCCCAGCAGGAGCCGTGCAATCCTCCGCGTCCAGCACCGGATATCCTGCCAGCGTTTTCTCACCTGGGGCAGGCTCCGCCTCCGACCATCCACACCCCTCACGGCACTGACGGCGGTCAGCCAGATCTGCTCCTTGGCAGTGGCGCCTACCTGTGAGGAGGAACAAGTGACACCACATCAATACACCAGCCACATGTCACAGAGAGACATATGGGTACAAATTAGCTGGTTACAACAAGGCATGTCATGCAGCCAACGCATTGCACCTTTGTCATAGGGACATCATCCCCTGGTGAGGGAAAAAGCTGTACGTGCCACAGTGGGTACACAGGTGGAATGATGGCAATGTCACAATCAATGATCAAGGCTCACACTGTGCATCACACCCACCCCTCCTGTCTCAGGGCACTGCTGTGAGTGATAGGCCCCCACCCCTCCTGTCTCAGGGCACTGCTGTGAGTGATAGGCCCCCACCCCTCCTGTCTCAGGGCACTGCTGTGAGTGATAGGCCCCCACCCCTCCTGTCTCAGGGCACTGCTGTGAGTGATAGGCCCCCACCCCTCCTGTCTCAGGGCACTGCTGTGAGTGATAGGCCCCCACCCCTCATGTCTCAGGGCACTGCTGTGAGTGATAGGCCCCCACCCCTCCTGTCTCAGGGCACTGCTGGGAGTGATAGGCCCCCACCCCTCCTGTCTCAGGGCACTGCTGTGAGTGATAGGCCCCCACCCCTCCTGTCTCAGGGCACTGCTGGGAGTGATAGGCCCCCACCCCTCCTGTCTCAGGGCACTGCTGGGAGTGATAGGCCCCCACCCCTCCTGTCTCAGGGCACTGCTGGGAGACATCAGGCACCCCCCCCCTGGGACCCCCCCGACAGTACATGGCATGTGTGTTACACCTGGACGCAATGGCAGAAGTCACCGTCACAACATAGGGACAGTCTGTGGCAGTGGCCTATGCACTCACCTGATACCCTGGTCGCCCATACAGCATGGAGTACTGTGGGAGGATCACATCCAGCAGAGCCATGTTCTCCTCCAGGGTGAATGGCTGTGTCCTCTCCACAGCCCTTGACATGGTTCCAGGGAATCAGTAGCAGCAGCTGGGTCGACGAATGCAAAGATGTGCAGGCAAGTGCTCCCTCATGGGACCTGGCTGCCTTATATGTGCCCTTCTGCCCAGTCTCATGCACAGGAGTACAGAGTGATTGGTCACTCACATTTGCATCCTATGTTTCCACCAATCCCTTCAAACCTAGCAGTCTGTGGGTTCTCTATCGGTTTCATTCTCCTGCATGATGTCAGCCCCACAAACACATTGCAACAAAGTAGAAGAATTCCAACTGACTTCTGCTGTGCACCTTCCAGAACAATTTCGAATTTTGAACTTGGTCTCCATGACAACCAGCATGCATGTAGGCCTTAATACTTGTCCCCTATGTAATTTGGAGCATCACACACAGGTACGGTGCGTTTCGGGGCCCTAGGGCACCCCAAATGCATGGCAACGGCCCGTACATGCATGCCTACGCTCTCCATCACTATGGGTCTGCACGCGTATGCGTACCCGTAGTGTTACGGACCGTACACACGCATGTACGCTCTCTATCACTATGGGTCTGCACGCGTATGCGTACCCGTAGTGTTACGGACCGTACACACGCATGTACGCTCTCTATCACTATGGGCCTGCACGCGTATGCGTACCCGTAGTGTTACGGACCGTACACACGCATGTACGCTCTATATCACTATGGGTCTGCACGCGTATGCGTACTCGTAGTGATAGTGAGTGTACATGCGAGTGTACGGTCCGTACCACTACGGGTACGCATACGCGTGCAGACCCATAGTGATAGTGAACGTACATGCGTGTGTACGGTCCGTAACACTACGGGTACGCATACGCGTGCAGACCCATAGTGATAGTGAGCGTAGATGCGAGTGTACGGTCCGTACCACTACGGGTACGCATACGCGTGCAGACCCATAGTGATAGTGAGCGTACATGCGTGTGTACGGTCCGTAACACTACGGGTACGCATACGCGTGCAGACCCATAGTGATAGTGAGCGTACATGCGTGTGTACGGTCCGTAACACTACGGGTACGCATACGCGTGCAGACCCATAGTGATAGTGTGCGTAGATGCGAGTGTACGGTCCGTAACACTACGGGTACGCATACGCGTGCAGACCCATAGTGATAGTGTGCGTAGATGCGAGTGTACGGTCCGTACCACTACGGGTACGCATACGCGTGCAGACACATAGTGATAGGGCCGTACACACGCATCTACGCTCACTATCACTATGGGTCTGCACGCGTATGCGTACCCGTAGTGGTACGGAACGTACACACGCATCTACGCTCACTATCACTATGGGTCTGCACGCGCATGCGTACCCGTAGTGCTACGGACCGTACAAATGCCTGTACGCTCGCCATCACGATGGGTACACATACGGCAGCACTCCCACAGTGATTTGGGAACATGCACAGGCCCTCTCAGCAGCAGTACGGCGGTTTTTACACATCACTGTGGTGATAGGCGACACACATGTAGGAATAGGGCGGACATACTTGTCCATGGATGGACATACTTGTCCAGGAATGGACATCAAGGCATCGTCTGTGCATTACTACATGTGTGGGGCACAGGTGTCACAGGCTGTGATGTGGAACATGCCTCCTGAGTGGAGAAGGCACCAGATGTATGATGAGATGTGTACATGTGTACTGTGTGAGGGTGCAATGTGTGCCAGGCATGCCCTTGACTCCTTTGACATGTGTGCATGTGGGACTGCGCACTTGGGGTGAGCGTCACTGGCATGGCACGGACACCAACACACGGAAGTGTCCCATGATGCCCGGTACAGGGGTCATGACACATGACTTGTCACTACCCACAGTGCACAATGTGACTATGTCATATATGTGTCCGGGATTTACATCAGGTTGATGTTGTAGCACCCTCAAAAGCTGCAGCCGTTGCAGCAACCAACATGTGGCTGTGTGTAGATTGTCATTGCACACTGTTCCCAACACCATGCCACATGTGTTATCGGATGTGAGGTGCACATGTATGCATGGGACACGGAGTAGCGTGACAAGGCCATGTCAGCAAACTCACAAGGAATGTGTGGTGAGTCATGACATGTGCACCTTCATGGCAAGGTGTGTGGGCTGGACTAGTGTAATGTCATGTGACCTGTGGCTCCAGTGTTCCGCTACCAGTCTCTGCAATCGGCATCACACTTCTGCTGATGTGTGGGTGTATGTCACTCCTGTCTTGCGTCGGGCAGTGCACTTGCACTGGGACACAGCTATTTCCATGGCGTGGCATGGGGAGGTTCTCAATCACCGTGTGTAGCTGAGTCTTGGAAGGAGTGTCACCTTGCATCCATACGTGTCCTGGGCATGTAGCACATGCCTGACTCCCTATGTGGCATGTGTGTGTTGCCAGATTTACATGTGCTCAGTAGACATGAGTTGTTCTCGTAGTGCACTCACTCTTCCTTGTCACTTCCAAATTACTGCAGAGCGCCTCCTGTTGCCCGAAGAATTCCAGACTTGGCTACCATGCAGGAGAATGACAGGATCCGGCTCTACCGCTTCACCCAACCGTTGATTCTGGAGCTGACGGCGAGACTGGCACCACACCTGCAACCGCAGCACAGGTATCCTACGGCACTGACACCCCAGCTGAAGGTAATGGCTGCCCTACATTTTCTTGCCACGGGTACCTTCCAAAATACCATAGCTCATGTTGGTGGCATGTCCCAGAGCATGTTCAGCGGTGTGCTGCATGATTTCTTGGAGGCCATGTTGATTCACCTGGATGACTTCATCAAGTTCCCAACCCCTGAACAGATGACTGAGGTCAAGCGTGGATTCTATGCCCTGGGAGGGATGCCCCATGTCATTGGGTCCATAGATGGGACACATGTAGGTTTGGTACCACCACACGCACGGGAGGTGGCGTACCGCAATCGGAAGCACTACCACTCCATCAATACCCTTGTGGTGTGTCTGTCCAATATGGTGATTTCACATGTCTGTGCTCGTTTCCCAGGATCAGCACACGATGCCTACATCATGAGGCGTAGCGGGATGCCTGATATGATGATGCAGCTGCGCAACGAACGGGCATGTGTTGTTGGTGGGTACAGTCTGTCTGTCCTGTATTCTGCATAGCCGACCAGCACGACCGCTACACCAGTTCTAACGATGTCCATGTGCTTCCCATGTAGGGGACGCTGGCTATCCCAACATGCCTTGGCTGCTGACACCTCTCCGCAACCCCATCACGCCGGCCCAGCTCCGCTATAACACCGCCCATGGCCGGACAAGGCGAGTGATAGAGAGGACGTTTGGCATGCTGAAGAGCCGATTCCGGTGCCTCCACAAGACCGGCGGTGCACTCCCTTATGCCCCGGCGAAGGTCTGCAAGATCTTCATGGTCTGCTGCATGCTGCACAACATGGCAGTTGAAAGAGCTGTGCCACTCATCCTGAATCAACATGACGAGGACCATCCACCCGTGGAGGACGAAGGGCTTGGCAATGGGGCTAGTGATGTGGAGGATGTGGAGCCGCAAGAGGACATCCGGACTCGGCTCATACGCGACTTCTTTGCTTAGTGGTGAGTACCAGGGTCTGAGTGTGCACGCATTGGTCCCCGTGTGGCATGCGTTGTGATGTGTGTCTCCACCTGCATGTATGGCACGTGGGTCAGAGGTGTGTGTGGGTGTGTCACTGGAGTGATGGTGGCAGTGATGGTAGTATTTCCCCAGTCATAATTGTGACCTAGCATGTTGTCATCCATACATGTGTCGAGTAACTGCACATGCAAGTGGCTGTGCTTTTTGTGGCTGACTTCTTGTGTGTCTCTCTTCCCCAGGTACCTGCGCATGCCGTTTCCTGGTTGCATTGTTGTGGCACTGCTATTCCTCATGGACATGACATCGTGGGCTGACTCAGCGTTACAGGCACGGACACGTTTGGAAGTCTCCATGGGGTAAGGGATGCATCTGGGGTGTATTGGGTGTGGCAGTTGTTCACGATGTGTGCACACTGCCCCGGTCGGGGTTTGGTTCCTCTGCAGACATGTGGCATCCCCATGGGACACGACATGCAGCTGGGTACACCTGAATAGATGGGCTGCCTGGTTGTCAGTCATCAGTGATGGGATAGTGGATTGTGATGATGGCATCAATGTGTGTGACACTGCCCTCGGACACATACGGTTAACATTGTCTTGACATGGCGTGGGACTTCCACATCAGCGGATGTATGGTGTATGGCAGGCTCTCCGTGAGCAGCTGTGGGTGTTTAGCTGTTAGCCGACGCTTGTGTGCCAGTTCCATGGCTATCACGCATTTGTGCTGCAGAAGGGGGGTGCCAGTGTTGGAGCCACATGTTACTCCACATGATGTGTTCATGTGTACTTCAAGTTGCCTCTGCAATCCCAAAAACATGACTAATAAAGGTGTCCCCATGCCTCCAAGGTGCCTCTTCTCAGTCAATGCTGGTGTGTTGGCACGGTGCATCCTGCATGTCTGGCATGGTATTCCCTGATTGTGGCTATGTGTCAATGTGTCGAGTGGCAAGATGCAAGCTGTGTGTGTGTGCTGAGACTGTGTATTGGGCATGATGTCCATGACTGTGTGGGTATTGTGACATGTGCCATCCCCATGCATCCAACGTTGTCCATGACCCCATTCTCTGCATCCACCGGACTCAAGCTTGCAGGACATGGTTCTGCCACCTGTCTACACATACCTGGGTGCCCCCCAGGACACGGGCCAGGATCCCTGACCTCTGCGCATGACTGTTGCTGTACTCAATGTGTCTGTCAGCACGGTTGTTCGGCCACCCCCTCAGCTGGTTCTGACCATCACGGGTGTGTATGGTGCTCCATGTCTGTCTTGCCTAATAAACTGTGACCCATGTGTCCTGTGCCAGACTCAGGCCCCAGGGTGTGGATGGTTGAAGTGAACAGATGACTCAGGCATGTTTAGACTGTACAAGACACATGTTAGGTAATAATGCTACCAGCAGGCATCTACTCTTAATAGTGTGATTTATTATTGGGGGGGGGGACAAAGTGAGGGGCTTTCCGGGATTAGGGAATCCAAAGTTCAGTAGGGGAGTTGGTGTCCTTGCCATTGGAAATCCTCAGAGTCCATGCCACAGTCTTTGTCAACATTGGTCAGCCAGTGACCAGCAGGGCCATGTGGCAGAGAATGTCTCTTGATGCTGTGATGCTGTTGCTCCAGTGGGCCAGGTGCCAGGCCAGGTGTCCTGGGAGATGGTGATGTAGCAGCCACCCTCACGGTCCTTTCCGTGGACGACCCGGCTTCCTGCGGGGAACCTCAGCAGCAGGCCGTGACGACGTCTGGGATGCTCCGTCGGATGTTTCCTCCTCCTCCTCATGATCCCTCCCTGTGGGTGGTGATGTTCTCCGCCTTCTGGCACAGGGAGGGTCGGCCATGGTGTCGGCCATCCGACGGAGTGCAGCGTGAATCCCCTGGGACGCCGTCACTTGCTCAGCCTGTCTGTCCTCCATCCTCAGTTGGTGTACCTGTAGACAGGCTATTAGCTCCGCATGTTGCTGGGCCTGCTGGACCTTGATCCCCTCGAGGACGGACACAACCTGGGCCATGCCCGTGGTGTCCTGCCGGTATGAGTCCAGGATGTTACGGACATGGGAAAATACCGGATCCCCAGCCAACTGGTCAGGCTCGTGCCTCCGCCGTCCTCCACTCCCACCACCCCTGCCCACTTGCGTCTGGCCTGCACTTGTGGGAACATCGGGTCTCCGGGACCCCTGAGGGGTGGCATTGGCGTTGTCGCCTGCCTCCTCCTGGGTGCCCGGGACACCGTGTCCCTCCTGGCGAGCCTGGCTGCATTGTGGTGTTGGGGCAGGGATCCTGGGTGTCTCCTGGGATGTGGCAGGAGTGGGGGTGGTGGTTGGCACGGTTGTACCTGACGCAGGTGCTGCAGGTGGTTGGACACCAGAGGGGCCAGGTCGGTCGGGGTCGTCCGCAGAGTGGTGAGAGTGGTCGCTGCCGGTGGGATCGGTCTCCTGCAGATCCGGGTCCTGTGAGTGTTCCCCCCCAGTGTTGGGGGGTGCAGCACGACGTTGACCTGTGTGTGAGAGAGAAAATGTTAATTTTGATCCATGCAACATCCATGTTTCATCCGTTTCAAAGTTGGCACATTTCCTCTTGGAATTAGGATCTGTCTTGCATTCCACTCACAGTGCACTTGTGCATGGGTGTGTCCCTTGGGCACCAATTTGGCCCCTTTAACTATGTGTGGCACAGTCTTACTTGCTGCGTCAAGTGTGACTGCAGTCAGCAGTGGAGTGTGCAGGTGTGGCGAGCCATGCATTTGCGCCTTCCTTGTAGCACTGTACATGTGCACATGGAGTGGATCCACACACTTATATGATGCAGGTGGCTGTCCTTGTGCTCGTGTACAGGTTGTGACATGGCCCTGCGTTTTGCCATGATGAAGAGGGGGGGTTCTGGCACTGGCCACCCTTGTCTACATGCACGCAGTCCACCTGCTGACGAGCAGACATTCCCACACACCAAAGGACTGATTTGCTCTCCCTGTGTCTCCCTCCTTCTCTGTCCCCCTCTCCCTCCCTCTCTGTCCCCCTCTCCCTCCCTCTGTGTGTCAGCCTCCTCCCTCTGTCCATCTTCCTGTGTCTCCCTCCCTCTCTGTCCCCCTCTCCCTCCCTCTCTGTCCCCCTCTCCCTCCCTCTGTGTGTCAGACTCCTCCCTCTGTCCATCTTCCTGTGTCTCCCTCCCTCTCTGTCCCCCTCTCCCTCCCTCTCTGTCCCCCTCTCCCTCCCTCTGTGTGTCAGCCTCCTCCCTCTGTCCATCTTCCTGTGTCTCCCTCCCTCTCTGTCCCCCTCTCCCTCCCTCTGTGTCCCCCTCTCCCTCCCTCCGTGTGTCACCCTCTGTCACCTTGGCCCAGCTTCCTGGGCACACACTGTTAGCAGATCTTTGAGTGGCCCTTGGCCTGTTGATGTGAGTTTGTTTCTGATCTCCAGGCACCCATTTTGTCTGCTGTGTGTCTGTGCGCTGCTGCTGTGGTGGTGTGTGCTGCCACTCTTTCACAATGTTGGCTGTTCATTAGCTGCTGTCATGTGCAAAACAGTGCCTTCACCCCCATGTGTTGATGCAAGGCGTCCGCCATTTGCTGGCAAGTCATTCCTGTGTTGGGACACAGTGTTTGTCTGGCTGTGACCTAGGCCATATGGGCAGAGGGCATTGTTGTCTGCTTTGGAGTCGCACTATGTGATTTTTGGTGCCCAGCCTCCCGCCATCCGGGTTACCGTGTCATGTGTTGTTGTCTTCTGTGGCCTGTGACTTGACATTGTCCAGCTGGGTGCATGGGGCATGGTGGCAGCAGTGGCATGTGCCTGCTCATGGAGTGGTTGAGTCATGCGATGGCTTGTGGTGGTTGCGTGCCTGTTATTAATTTTGGTTGTGGTTGCAGTTCCCCCCATGTGAGGTGCGTTGTTTGTGTACTCACCCGGGTCTCGGAGTCCTTCTACTCCTTCAACTGCCTCCACCGGCAGTATGGCCATCACCCTCTCCTCCCAGGGATGGTACTGTACGGCTCTGCGGGAGGGCCCTCCTCCGGTGGCGTTGGCCTGGTCGTGTTCCTCCTGCCTCTTGGCTCTGACCCTCCTCCGCAGATCGTACCACCTGTTCTGGCAATCCTGCTTGGTCCTCCTGGTGTCCGCAACAGCATTCACAGCATCGACGATGGTCTGCCACATGGCTGTTTTGGCTGCCTGGCTGGTGCTTCTGACCAATGTTCCAAAGATCTGTGGCTCGACTCTGAGGATTTGATCAACAAGGACCTCCAACTCTCGGTGACTGAACTTTGGATTCTTGGTAGTGGGCATGGTGAGGGGTGTGGGTGGGGATGGTGTGGGTGTGGGGGGTGTGTGGATGTTGGGGGGGGGTGTGGATGGTTGTGTGTGTGTGTGAATGTGATGAGAGGGTGTTTGTGAGGGTGGTCGTGTGAAGGTGTACAAGTGTAAGATGTGGTGTAGCTTGTAGTCTGGTTCTGTGGTGTCTGGCAGCAGTGAGTCTGTTGCAAAGGCTCATGGTTTGTGTGTGTGGGCCCTTTTCATTGGTCCATGGGTGGGTGTTGCAGTGTTTGAATTTTGGGTGGGTGTGTTATAAGGAGTGGTGGTGTATTGGGCCTCTGTTTGTTTTTGACAGTTGCAGGTCAGTGATTGTGTTATTTTAGTGGTTGTTGGCCATGTTTAGTGGCTGTGTGCCTTTCGAATGGTGTATTCTTGTGTTGTTTTGTTTTGTCCTTGTTGTGTACGTGCGTTTTGAGCGTGTGTACGGTGTGTACATGGGCCATTTGGTTGTACGATTATGTCCTTGTGTGTGGCTTTGTACGACTCGTACATGCGGTTGTGATGTTGGGGCATGGGGTGCGCTCCGTACTTAGGAGGTTGTGTTGGGGGTGCGCCAGGAACGTACTAGGGTGTACATGGATGGTGGTACGACACGTACAGGGGTGGGGGGGTGTACATTGACGTTGGTACGACACGTACAGGGGTGGGGGGGTGTACATTGACGGTGGTACGACACGTACTGGGGTGGGGGTGGGGCTCGAACGTACTGGGGTGTAGGTTCGCGGTGGTACGACACGTACTGGGGTGGGGGTACGACTGGAACGTACTGGGGTGTACATGGACGGTGGTACGACACGTACTGGGGTGGGGGGGTGTACATTGACGGTGGTACGACACGTACTGGGGTGGGGGTACGACTGGAACGTACTGGGGTGTACATGGACGGTGGTACGACACGTACTGGGGTGGGGGTACGACTGGAACGTACTGGGGTGTACATGGACGGTGGTACGACACGTACAGGGGTGGGGGGGTGTACATTGACGGTGGTACGACACGTACTGGGGTGGGGGGGTGTACATTGACGGTGGTACGACACGTACTGGGGTGGGGGTACGACTGGAACGTACTGGGGTGTACATGGACGGTGGTACGACACGTACAGGGGTGGGGGGGTGTACATTGACGGTGGTACGACACGTACTGGGGTGGGGGTGGGGCTCGAACGTACTGGGGTGTAGGTTCACGGTGGTACGACACGTACTGGGGTGGGGGTACGACTGGAACGTACTGGGGTGTACATGGACGGTGGTACGACACGTACTGGGGTGGGGGGGGTGTACATTGACGGTGGTACGACACGTACTGGGGTGGGGGTACGACTGGAACGTACTGGGGTGTACATGGACGGTGGTACGACACGTACAGGGGTGGGGGGGTGTACATTGACGGTGGTACGACACGTACTGGGGTGGGGGGGTGTACATTGACGGTGGTACGACACGTACTGGGGTGGGGGTACGACTGGAACGTACTGGGGTGTACATGGACGGTGGTACGACACGTACTGGGGTGGGGGGGTGTACATTGACGGTGGTACGACACGTACTGGGGTGGGGGTACGACTGGAACGTACTGGGGTGTACATGGACGGTGGTACGACACGTACTGGGGTGGGGGTACGACTGGAACGTACTGGGGTGTACATGGACGGTGGTACGACACGTACAGGGGTGGGGGGGTGTACATTGACGGTGGTACGACACGTACTGGGGTGGGGGGTGTACATTGACGGTGGTACGACACGTACTGGGGTGGGGGTACGACTGGAACGTACTGGGGTGTACATGGACGGTGGTACGACACGTACAGGGGTGGGGGGGTGTACATTGACGGTGGTACGACACGTACTGGGGTGGGGGGGTGTACATTGACGGTGGTACGACACGTACTGGGGTGGGGGTACGACTGGAACGTACTGGGGTGTACATGGACGGTGGTACGACACGTACTGGGGTGGGGGGGTGTACATTGACGGTGGTACGACACGTACTGGGGTGGGGGTACGACTGGAACGTACTGGGGTGTACATGGACGGTGGTACGACACGTACAGGGGTGGGGGGGTGTACATTGACGGTGGTACGACACGTACTGGGGTGGGGGGGTGTACATTGACGGTGGTACGACACGTACTGGGGTGGGGGTACGACTGGAACGTACTGGGGTGTACATGGACGGTGGTACGACACGTACTGGGGTGGGGGGGTGTACATTGACGGTGGTACGACACGTACTGGGGTGGGGGTACGACTGGAACGTACTGGGGTGTACATGGACGGTGGTACGACACGTACTGGGGTGGGGGTACGACTGGAACGTACTGGGGTGTACATGGACGGTGGTACGACACGTACAGGGGTGGGGGGGTGTACATTGATGGTGGTACGACACGTACTGGGGTGGGGGGGTGTACATTGACGGTGGTACGACACGTACTGGGGTGGGGGTACGACTGGAACGTACTGGGGTGTACATGGACGGTGGTACGACACGTACAGGGGTGGGGGGGTGTACATTGACGGTGGTACGACACGTACTGGGGTGGGGGGGTGTACATTGACGGTGGTACGACACGTACTGGGGTGGGGGTACGCCTGGAACGTACTGGGGTGTACATGGACGGTGGTACGACACGTACAGGGGTGGGGGGGTGTACATTGACGGTGGTACGACACGTACTGGGGTGGGGGTTCGACTGGAACGTACTGGGGTGTACCTAGACGGGTGGGGGTATACATATACGGGGGGTACGTGTCGGACGTACGGGGGCTGGGGGGAGTGTTGGGCACGTATGCGGGCACATGTCTCCATGGTTGCTGTAGGAGTTCAGTGCGGACGGTGTTTTTTCCATACGGTTGTAACCTCGGACGCACGGGATGGATCGTGATTCCTCGGTCGGACTTGGCTTTTCACGTTTGTAAGGTAAATCGTCCGAGGACGTGTCGGACACATTTTCCGACCCGAGGACGTGTGGGGAATGATTCCCAGTGCGGTTCGTATGGACTTTTTACCATGCGAATCGTGATTGCCAGTTCGTACGGCACTTGTACGATTCGTACGGTAAAAAGACCCGATACGAGTCGCACGGGGGAATTTTTTACCGGATCGTGATCGGCACCTCGGTCAGAGGAACAGACAGAAAATGACATTTGAAATAGAACCCAAACTGGTTCTGAAGCTTAAGACAGTGGATCCACAGCCTTTCTGGAAAATTTGTATAAAAGTGTTAGTACCACTTTTTTTTAACCAAGTAAGGGAGTGCTCTGCAGACTACCTGAAGAAGTGCTGTGTAACCAGGGTTGGTGGGGATATGTGAAGTAATATGCAGCTGGGCTATGCTCACAGCATATTGAGGACTGTAGTCATATTATATCTCATATACCAGGTAGTGGGAATACCATCAAGGGGGATGTTGCACCTTACTGAGAATTGTAACTTAGGTTAAAACCATGTAATTGCATTCTGATTGAACTGAGTAGTATTAAGATTTTACTGTTAGACTAATGTACTTTTACACATAAGATAGTCGCTGGATTGGACAATGTATTATTGCTTCTGTTGGTTGATAGTTGAGTTTTGAGGTCTTGTCACCCCATTGCCTCCTTAGAAAGCTTTGTTCTGCTTACACTCCCTTCCCTGAGAGTCAAGTACAGAAAGGGTTGTACTTGAACGTCGCTTGCACAGCCATAGGACAACCATCATAGTCAGATCCCTGTAGCCAGTGTCGTCCCTCCCACCACCCTGTTCCCTGAATGAGGTCTGACACATTTAATGTTCCTGAGCCAAATGAAAACTATTTGTGATCTCTAGGCAAGACTTACAAAATGTGACTTTAGCGAGTGCCACTAAAGCCTTGCGCTCCCTCCAAGGCACTACTACACTCTGGCACTAGACTTGACAACAACAAAAATCAACTTCATGCTGCGGATTCTGAGAGTGACTTAAATCTAATTGCACTGTTTCACTTATAAAACCTCATATATATGAAGTAACCTACATATTTGGCCAAGCTCCTCACCATTTCCTTTGAGTTAAGAAATCTGAGAAATCAAAACTCCCTACAGCCAGAAGTACATCTCATACACATCAAAACGTCTTGTTTTGTGCTGTGATCGCGGTGTTAAACTCCCTGCATGAGATCAGAACTATATCCATCCTTTTCACATTCTGAAAGCATCTAAAACCCATATCTTTCACCTCCACCTAAATAAAGATCTTCATCTTCTCTCCCTTATACAAGGAGATATTATTAATTTCTACTTGTTTTTTACTCTTTCCATGTGTGCTGCATTCTGCAGCACACGCAGAAAGAGCATATCACTTTTAAAGATTGTTTATGTGCAGGAAGTTGTCCCTTCATGGTGCAAGGGTGCCTGCACTGGTGCTAGGTAGCTTTATTAGCGCCAGCGCTAGGGGAGACAGAGGGATACAGCGTATTTTTGTAAATACGGTGCATCCCTATGTTTTAAAAATGTCGTAGCTTGGAGTCAGCTATTTTGGCATAACACCGCGCTCCAACATTATGTTGTAAATATACCCCAGGTATTCCCCGGTCTTAGTTTTTGGAGCAGCCCCAGCCTTGTGAATATTGGCCTGCATCAAAAAGCAATAAGCGTTGCGACAGAACGTCCACTGCAACACCCATTGCTCACTCCTTTCACACTAAGTGAAGCCAGAAAAGGGCCTTATTTAAAAGTGGCGTTTTGGTGGTGATATCCCCTTGTAAATATGCCCTCAATACTTGCTTACATATACTAACCTTCACGATGTTTTGGTAATCGATAATTAGGTTTTAATATTTTGGCCCCATGTTATATTGTACTCGATATTCTGGTGGAATAGCTGCATGGAAAAGTACTCCAAATATTCACACCTTAAAATGTGAAAAAGCCCACCTTCCTTAACACTGTCATAAAAAAGAAAGACAGTTAAGTCTAAATAAATAACCAAAACACAACTTCTAAGCAATCCTTTAATTAAGCTCGGGCGTTTTTTTTCAAGCAAGGTAGTCTCAATGGGTTGTGAGTATTTCACATAAGTTTGTTTTTCTTTCGCTTATGATTTTTGAATGATTATCACTCGCAGGAGACTGGTTCGAGTACAAAGTGTCTTCCTGTAACTGTTCCTCTCCTCCATGCACTGCACTGTCAACGTTCAGCATCTGACTTCAGAAACTGTCTAGAAAATACGTTAAGCAGGTATCTGGAGTAACTTTTGTATGTGTACTTCGCGTATAATTTTCACGCGGATGACTAACCACGCATGTTCTGCGTAAAACACATAACATTTGTGAATTTGATATGTAATATAGGAGAAATAAATGCCTTCCACCCCTGCCTACCTTCAATGCATTATGCTTCAATATTACAATTTCAAGGAGGCAAAGAGAAAGTTTCAATTGGCAGCAAAAAATAGGTGTTTTGAATGTTAGTGATGGCGTCCGTGTGTTCCAGATAGAACGTTTTCGGCAGTAAATTGCTCGCAGGTCTGTGATGAACATAATTATTTTTCTCACCACCCTCCTCCCCGACCAAATGCCTTCGGTTGATGTAAAGCAATGCCATAGATCTAATCCAGGCTAACTCTGTGATGCAAGGGCTGATATGGCGCCAATTTATCTCTACACAATTGAACGAAATTGTGAGGTGATTTTAGTCAAATGTGCTAATTAATGATTCCCTTTGCTCTGGCCGCTGCTCCTCTGCCCTCCACGAGCACATGTTTCTCTTTGTGTTTTAATAACTGGCAGCCATTTCTAATCTTCCATTTGGGAGTCTGCAACAAGGACACTGCAGGAAAGCAGCTGGAAGATCTTGGGTGGGGGCGTGGGGGGGTTATAATGCCAGTTTCCTCCCATCCCAAGCCGGTCAAGAATTCCTGACTGAATAGAGCCCTTTGTCATTTTAATGAGTGTGGGTTTGTGAATGGCAGTGCCAAGCTGTAGCACAAAACCTGATCTCCAGGGTGGCATTGAAGGGGAGGGGGTGAAATGGATGCCCGCTCCCGGAGTTAACAATGCTAATCATGGCGCTGGGTGCATTTGGAGCCTTTCACCCGAAAAAGCCCCATAACCTCCTCTCCAGTGGCCCATTCTAATCAGAGATTTTCAGCAGCCTCCAGACCTCTGTATGGCACCAATTTTCGGTTCTCAGACGCTGCTAGAAAGGGAAGGTGGGCTGAATGCACCGCTTTGATAGTTTCACTATTTGCAAGTTAAATCCGGAAATTAAATCCTTAATATCCTCAGTGCACGATCCCGCAATTCACCCAGCGTTTAAAAGTGTAATGGCCGAGTTCTAGAATCATGTTATGTATTCATTAACATGCTAATTCGAAGAGCCAGTCCAACGTGGAGACCAGAATGGGACCTTTTACTATTTTAGTGTCCACAGAATTTAAATATAAACAAGTGGAACACGTGAATTTAAATCATGCTGCAAAATAAAATCTTGTAGCAGCATATCTGACACCTTACACCCACTGGGGGGCCTTAACTGATGGGGGAGGGGGTGGCAAGGATGGGGCGTCGTCCTGATGGCAGTGCTTTGTTTTAAGCTGCAAAAAACGATCAGCAGTAAGCCACTCTGTAATTGCCCATTACTAATATATTTTGTCCTTTATATCTGGCAGGGAGCATGTGTCGAAAGAGAAGGAACTCCAAATATTCTTCAAACTTTCCCGCCCCAATATCGGATAATCACACCTTGGATACTTTGATTCATTAGTAAAGCTTAGCTGACCAGAATGGTATTTTAGGCAGTCATGTATTTGATTGCATTTTTAAAACTTTAAATATAATAAGAGGAACAGACGGCTGTTGTGAACAGGTCCAGCACACGGGGCCCAAATGTAAGTCTAAATATAAAGATGTGTGCTGTTCCTAGTGGATGAGGCTGGAAGAAGGAGGCCTACTATAAACTGGAAGTCAGTGAAATCAGGAGAAACTTCCTCCTTTAGGAAAAAGACCCTCACACATCCAGCCAGCTAGATGTCATGCTTCATCATCAGGTCTGCTCCGATTCGGATCGGACGAAGGGTAGGAGCAAGGTCAAATGAGCAATCATGAAGCCTTGTCGAGCCACTGTTGGACAGGTAGCCAGACGTTCTCGGAGTCATATGCTCATCCTGGTGAGGCACACTGATGCAAAGATTATAGAGAGGAGTTGCCAGGCCCGAATCCTTTAATTCCTTTTGTATTTTATAAGGATCTCGTTTCACCATGCAGATTGGTCAAAGGGACATGATCACAGACCCTGGTCTGAATCCATTGCTGGTAGTCCTGTAATTTCTTGACAGGAACTTCAGACATCGCCAGACACCCAAGGAGTGTTAGATGTGCACCTTTAAGGGTG
Source organism: Triturus cristatus (assembly GCF_964204655.1). NCBI lineage: Eukaryota > Metazoa > Chordata > Amphibia > Caudata > Salamandridae > Triturus > Triturus cristatus. The sequence continues at coordinate 374,355,533 of NC_140585.1, forward strand.
CATGTGAGTTTGGTCGGCCTTGTTGGGGCGGCCAAGCTCACATTCGCACTTAGGTTTCTCCAACCCAGCTGTATTCCACAGCCAGGTTGGAGAAACAGCACTGACTCCCTGTGCCTGAGCAAGCATTAATCCAGCTTGCTCAGGCCAATCCCCACGCTTCTCTCATGCTTGAGGGCAGCATGGGGATTGGATGGGGAGTCTGTGATGCTGCTCTCATGCTTGAGAGCAGCATGGGGATTGGATGGGGAGTCTGTGAGGCTGCTCTCATGCTTGAGAGCAGCATGGGGATTTTTACAGGCATTTCCCCCTAATAGTGTGGCCTGCCGTAATTTATCAGAGTGTGTGAAAACACACAACTCAAATTCCTGTGCAAACACGTGTTTCAACAGGGATTGGAATTTAGACCAGCACTTGTAATCTGGCCTTTAGTGTAATCCACTGAATTCCGAATCACCGATCAGCCAGTCTTTCTTCTAATCCTAGCTCTACAAGTGAGTTTTCTATCCTGAGCAGAGCACTGAGATTTGTTTTGATAGAACAAAATGAGTTTTATAGAGAAAGAATGTGGTTTTCCAGCTCTTCATTAAGATTAAATTGCATTTTGTTTGGTCATCAATGCCAATGAAGATAAAAATAACTTGACAGACTGTGGGTTCCTTAAATGTTTAGTACTGCCACACAGCGTAAGCCTATGAGATTCCCACTTTTGAAAAAAAAAGTGGTGGATGAGACAGACAATGCAAAATACAAGTCACTATATTCCTTATAATATATCAAAGACGTTTTTCAGGAGCAAAGAACACGTTGAGGCAATCTGTGGAAACAGATATAAACCACTGCTGCGGCATCACACAGGAACTTGCTCAAGACAGACAGTAGTGGGGGTCCTTTGTTGCTGCCCTACATGCCAGTCAGCATAACAGCAAGAAGTAAGTAGTAAAACATCAAAGACAGACACTCCTGGATTGGAAGAACAGATCTGATGTTACTGCCAAACCTGCCAATGACAGACAGAACTATAAGGACCCAGGCTACCAGCCAATACACGTAAAGAACTTGTGAGACAACTTTCATAAGTGGGCCACTGTATTAGTGTGAGAAGTTAGCCTTGTATATGCGGTCACTAGTTAAAGTGGCCACCTTGCACCAGTACAATTCGACTCTTATGGTAGAAGGTTTAAGACAACCTTTTAAAGAAAGCTATCCTAGTGGTAGCTGTGGAGAGCAGCCTTCAGGCTAAGACTTTAGAGGAATGTAAAACAGCCTGTTTTACCTTACAATCTCTTGAATCACTGAATGAAAGGTCACCACACAGGTATATATATAAAATATATATGTATTTATTACTAGACACACTCTACTAATCTCTTTATGAGATTAGAATTCAAGGACATATGCACAAATCAACATTTCACAACAAGTTAAGCACAAATATGGCTGGGGCCCTAGGGGCGTACCAGACCATATACTAAAAAAGAGACTTAGGAATATCGACTTGCGAGGGGACAAGGCCTAGGGCCTTCAGAAGTGCTGGGGCCTCACTAATCCACCCAAGGCAGGTAAGTAAAAGACCCACAGGAGACGCCTGCAGTGTGAGAACACAGCCGCGGATCCAAATTGACTTCAATGGAGCAAGTCGCGGTTGGAATTTTAAAGTTTTAGGATACTTCGGGAGAGTCTACAAGCAAGTCACTTACAGGGTAAGTAGTTCTAGAGCCAACACACACAGGAGCACCGTATTGTTGGAGTTACCTCACCCAGGGAAGCCGGGTGCATAGGTGTCTTTTGGTGTCGGGTCGCGGCATCGTTTTCAATGGGAGCCAAAGAAGACTTGCTGCTTGTGAAGACAGGAGAAGTGTCCGGTGGAATCCAAGGCTGGATTCAGAAGAAGGAAGACCTGAAAGCAGAGGGGACAGTGTTCAAAGTCACTTGGCAGTGACCCGGGGCAAGGAAGATGGATGCCCACAGTCATCGGGTGATTTCAGGTCATCACAGATGTCTTGACTCTTCAACCACGAGGTCCAGGAGGCGTCAACGACAGCTAGGAGCTGGATTCGGCATGGCCCACAAAGCCTGCAGCTTACTGCGGTGTCGGCGACCAAATTGGAGCCAACAAGCCTTGGCAACAGCAAGTCTTGTGGAAAGTGTAAAAAGTCAGCGGTGCAGACCAGCAAGGAATGAGGAACTCACCCAGCGATGTAAGTCAGGGCAGGCCTGGAGCAACCAGGGGAGTCCTTTGGTTTTGTAGAAAAGTCTTCTGGGGACCCACAAGCCAACCGGAAAGGGATCACAAAGACGCCTCAGGAGGATTCACTCAACAGCGGCCCACAGTCAATTGGGACAGTGTAGGCCTTTGATCTTTGGTGGAAATCCTGCTGGAGGCTTGGGCCACACGTGATCTAAAGCACAGGTTCGTAGAACATCGTGAAGGGGTTGCACTTGAAAATAGTGCACGGTACCCAGGAATTGCGGTTCCTCGTCACTCGTGGGGTCCACTTGTCTCAGCGTCGCTGGGGACTCACGATGGCCTTGTTGAAGTCAGGAAATCCTCTTCCTAGGATGCAGGGACTTCAAACTCCGGCGGGAGCGGGAAAGTTTGCGACCGTTAATTGCAAAGTTTGGTGCCTGCCAAGCAGGGGAGTCACTCCTTGACTCCAAGGGAGATTCTTCAGTCTTCCAGAGGTAGTGGAACGTCGAAGGTCCAGGATTCTTCTTCAGAGCGTTGTCCAGGGATATCTAGTTTGCAATGGCAAGGGTTCCCTAACTTATACTACAAGGAAGGGAGGGACTAACTCTATGACCCCACCTATGGGAGGGTCAGGGGAGTGGGTGGCTACACCCACTTCCCTTTGTCCAGTTTCGCGCTAGAGCAGGGGCTGGTAGCCCCTGAACCGGTTTGAGCTTGCATATGCACAGAGGAGCCTTCTGCTCCCCCAGTGCAGGACTTCAAAACACTCTAGGAGTGCACCCACCCAGCCCCAATACACTAAACCCTGTCTGGGAGGTGACCACACCTCCCTGTGACAGGATGCCTATTGTTGGGCCTCCTCCACTGCGAGTTTCGGTCAGCAGCAGGAGGGCAGCCCAGTGTCTGTGACTGGTGGCATCCATTTTGTGATGCCAGGGCTCTTCAGGATTCTACCTTGTTTCCACAGTGGGTACATGTCTATCCCTCTAGAAAGGTGGGATCATACTCCCACACCAGTTACTGGTGTGGGGGAATGATTCCAAAGCGTTTGACACCAAACACGATATGTTTTGATGCAGTCATCCCAGAGTTAGCATTTACCGCTAGGTTATAATGCACTTAAGAGTATATGGTTTAACCGCATCCACAAACAGCCACAGAGAATGGACTCTGAGAGCTGCAGAGGGGCCCTGCTCAGGCAGAGGCATCCCCTCACATGGAAACCAAGCACCCTGCCCTCAGGATTGTTAGGGCCTGCCTTAGGGGTGACTGATAGGTTTATATGTGTGTGTAAGGAGAGATATTGGGAACCTATAGCTCAGTGAGGAGTGCTAACACTACCTCACCCAGGCTGCTGTAGCAGGCCTGTGATGTCGGATTTATTCTGCTTCCCAGGAGGTGGCATAATAAATGCTTCAGCCCCTGGTAGACCTGTGAAGTACCTATGCCCTTGGTACCTAAGGTACCATATACTAGGGGCTCATAAGGTACCACAGTATTCAATCACTAGTGCATCTAATATGCACTCCAAGTTATTTAGAGAGAACAGAGAGGCTGGGGCCCTGATTAGCAGGGTCCCAGCCAGACTATAGCCAGAAACCAGTGTAAACATCAGAAAAAAAGTGGGGGCAACATAAGTGCAGATCCTACTCTCCTACAATTAGCCTTCCTAATGAACCTCTTAAAATACTAATGACAGAAATACTGACTGTAAGAAATTGAGTTACTGATTGAGGGGCTTGAAACCCTTCTCAAGCAGCAACCACAATTCTTCTCAGGTTGAAGTCACAAGCTGACCCTAAAATTAACCTGTGCTCATTATTTTAGTTAAAATATTGCCAAATCTGGATATCTGCTTGCACTGGACTAGGACAAAGTCATAAGTTCAGGCCAACTGCAATGGAGGGCGGGCTGGCTACAGAGACCCAGTTAGGCCCATTACACAAAGTACTTTCAATCCAGCTTTGCGAAGCGTTGCGTAAATGAATCTGTGTCAAAGATGCGTCACACAGCTGAAGCGATGCGTCGATTCCAAGATGAATCAAGGCTGCAGTGCGAGGTCCTGTTGCATCAGCGTCAAAGATCCCATCAACAAGGGTTTACGATGCAGAGTCCACAGTCTGGGATGCGTTGTGTAGTCAGGGCAATGCATCAACTCCAATGCAGATTCTGGCATAGTCGGCGAGGCTGTCATCGATGAGGGGTGTGAAGGTCTGCACCGAGAATGTATTGCACAGCTGCGTTTCCGACATGGCGTTGGGCTGCAATGCGATGTGGATCTTTACGGCGGTTCCCATCCACGCAATACAGCGATGGGGCGGTTCTGCTCGGGTTTGCGCGCGCAGCAGAGGAGATACGTCAGTTCCGCTAGATCCACAGAGACTGGCAGAGCACCTTAGGTCCACTGCCAAGGACTGGGATGGCACCACTTGGGAGTGCAGACTGACAGATGGCAGATTCTAGGTGCAGGTGCAAGGTTGTTGGAGCCTTCTGTCCCTGAGGCTCAAGTCAGGAGACCAGCCAACTAACCCTTGGAGTCACTTTGGGGTTTTGGGTTCAAGAGATGCAGGTCCAGTCTTTCTCACCCAGGCATGAGGGTGGCAGGCAGCAGGTCAGCATAGCATGTCAGCAGCACAGGAAGGTAGTAGTCTAGCTGGGTGCAGTCCTGCAGAATGGTAGTCCTTCAGCAGTATAGCAGTCCTTCTTCCTGGCAGAGCATCGATAGGTCCAGAAGTGTACTAATCAGTTGGTATCTGATGTCCAGTATTTCTACCCAGTTGTGCCGTTGAAGTAGGGGAGATGCTTGTAGAGTTTTCCCCAGGCATTCTGCTGGCCCTGCCCTGGCTCCAGACTAATAAGAGGGGTAAGCTACCCTTTGTGTGGAGGCAGGTCACAGTCTACTCAAGTGCAAGTGGGGCTGTGCCCAGCTCAACCACATCCTGCCAGTGATGGCCCAACCAAACATATGTAAGCTCCCTACTGTGTGTGGCTGTCTAGGAGGAATTCATAAAGCTCAACTGTCAGCTACACCCAGTCATGTGACCCAGGTACAGGCTACAGACACTAAATGCATAAGGCAGGAAAATTTCAACTTTCTAAAAGTCGCATTTTCAAAATTGTAATTAAAAATTCGACATCACCATATGATATATTCTTCACTACAATTCCAAAGACACAAGACATGAACTGTTTACCTGGTCCCATTTGGAAATTACAGCTTATTAAATGTAATAAGGTAACTCCAATGTTAGTCAATGGGAGAGGTAGACCTAGCAGTATTGAAAAACAAATTTAAGAGTTTTTCACTACCAGGATATGTAAAGTTTAAAAATGCATGTCCTACCTTTTAAATACACTGCACCATGCCCTCTGGACTATACAGGGCCTACCCTAGGGGTGACGTATATCTATAAAATGGGAAGGTTTGGGCCTGGCAAAAGCTTTATATTGCCAGATCAAAGTGGAGTTAAAAGGCTGCATACACAGGCTCCAGTAGCAGGCCTGAGACCTGTTTAAAGAGCTACTTAACTGGGGGGGCACAATTAGTGTTGCAGCTACATTAGTAGCATTTAATTAACAGGCCCTGGGCACATATAGTGCCACTTTACTAAGGACTTACAAGTAAACAACATATGCCAATTGAGGATAAGCCAAAGTTACCATGTTTTAAGTGCACATGCACTTTAGCACTGGTTAGCAGTGTTAAAATGCACAGAATCCTAAGTCCAGCAAAATAGAGATCACCAAAAATGTAGGAGAAAGGCAAAATGTTTGGGAGAAGACCACCCTAAGGCTGACAGGTCTAACACTGACTTACTCACAGAACATCCTTAGCAAGTTACATTATTTAATCCACTTGAATTCACATTCCTAAGTAAAACCACATCAAAAACGCCTGCTCTGAGCAGCATCCCCATAATTCACAAGAACGCAACCAATCTGCCAATCACATATTTGGGTATACCTGAAAGTTCACCCTCCTTATCCATACACAGTTGCGAATCTCCACTGTATCTGGCCACCATATGGTCAGAGCAGGGCTTTAATGACAACTTTAGAAAGGTTCCATCAATGTCCTCCCTCCACTTGTACAGCATTACGCTTGTTGTTCAGAACACGGACAGGTTTACCAAACTTCTTTAACCTTTCTTTACGTGAATAGGAGACTTGATCCTGGCCATGTCTCCAGAAACCAAAAGAACAACTTTGGCACCCACTTTCTTATCATACCATTCCTTTTGTTTCTCTTGTGACAGAGACATGTTTCCCTTCACGATGGACATAAGCTATTTGACATCAGAATCTGTTTTAAGCCACTTGGACATCCAACCCGGCCTAAAAGTGGTGTTTGCCTTCCGTATTCTCAGCAGCTAGAAAGGAGATACCTTAGTGACAGAATGGGGAGTAGTTCTGTAAAACTATACCATGCTATTCAAGGCACTGCACACATCATGATTGCACACTTTTGTCCACCTCACATACTTCCCTACAACCCTGTTCATCCTCTCCACAAGGCCAATAGTTTGCGACTGATATAACGAGCATTTGAGATGAGTGATGCCACAATTCTCAAAGAAAACACGCATCTCACAGCTCACAAATTGAGTACCATTATCAGTAACAATCACCTCAAGAAACCCTTCCCTCATGAAAACCTCATTAAGGAACTTTATTACATTACTGCCACTGGCTCCCTCACCAGCATGACTTCAGGCCACTTGGAGGCATACTCAGTAAGTACAAGAATATACCTGCAACCTCCAGGCAGAGAGTCATACGATCCTATCACCTCCATGCCAAGTTTAACCCATGGTCCCTCGGGGCACTCAATAGGTATGAGGAGAGGAGTCATCAGCTTCAAACTCTAGTTAGCAGAACAGTTAGCTACCACATCGTCAATATCAGAGTCCATGCTTGGCCACCAGAAAGTCTCCCAGATGTGGCGTATAGTTAAGGTGGCCCTCAAATGACGGTCAAGGGCCTTATTGATAATGACATGTCTGAGACAATGAGGTGGTATGAGTTTATCTGATCGAAGCAACAAACCATCATCTAAGGAAATCTCACTCTCAACCTTGCAGTAGGGCTGCATTAGGAGAGACAGAACCTTCTCTCTGGGCCACCCAGTCTTGACTAACTCACACGCATCCTGTAGAACTTGATCATTATTAAAAGCACTCAAGCCCAAATTTAGTTCCTGTATCTCTGAAGCCACAATAAAGCAATCCTCACAATCTTCATCAAGGAGGTCACACAACTGGACATCATCGTGATCATTTATTTCAAGAGGGAACCGGGACCAAAAAAATCTGCTTTTTCGTTCTTACCTCCTGAAATATGGGTTACATCAAACTGATACTGTAACAGTTTTGCGACCATTCTCAAAATCCTTGGGGTGCAGCATTTGTTCACACCACCCCCAAGAATGCGGACTAAAGGCTTATGGCCAGACTGTAACAACAAACACCTACTCCACACATATAGCCGAAATATTTCAATGGTCCACAAACATGGCAGCAATTCCCTTTCGATCACTGAGTATTGTAGTTCGGTATCTCTCAAAACTCTTGAAGCTAAAACTACAGCCTGCTCCACATTTTTGATCCTCTGTGTCAAAGTAGCTCCTTGCCCCACCTGGCTGGCGTCAACAGTAATACAACATGGAAAATTAGGATCGAAAGGCTTGAGGGCCTTGCTGCTCACCAGCGTAGACTTGACTGAATCAAGCGCTCCTTTACACTCCTCGCACCACACAAATTTGACATCTTTCTTAAGTAATGTGCTGATGGGATGTACTTTGGCTGCAAAATCTGGGATAAATCTAGAGTAATACTCACACATCCCCAAAAGTAACTTTACACCAGTTCTGTCCTGTGGAGGTGGAGCATTAACACTGTCCTCTACCAGCCCAGGTCTGGGGCTGATACCAACATTCAACATTCAACATCACAACAGAAAAACTTACACTTCTCTGAATTGAGCACAACTCCCTTCTCAAAAATACTGAGAACCTTCTCTGTGACCGTATCATGTGACGTCCTGCCCTTCGGAAAAAATGAAACTTCATCCTCAAAGATCAGGACACCTTCCACATCTTTAAGGATGTTGGACATTACTCTTTAAAAACAAGGCTGCCGTAGCCAACCCAAACGGCATGTGACGGTATTGGAAAGTAACTAATGGAGAAGTGAACGCCATGTGATGCCGTGACTCAGGATGGAGCTCAATCTGATGATATGCACTGGCCAAGACCAATTTACTGAAAAAAGTTGCACCCTTTATGCCAGCAAACAAATCAGATATTTTCTGCAAAGGATGAGAGTAAACCCACATTCTTCTATTGAGGGATCTCAAATCAACACAAAAATATACTTGCTCACCTCTCTTACGTGTGACAACTAGAGGGGACTCGGTATGCTAAATGAAAACCTTGGCACAAAAACTCTTTATCTTGTTGTTTAAGTCCCCTCTCACGCTGAAAGGCATCCCTCAGAGCTTGTGTTTTATGGGGAGAGCACCTTCTCTCAGAATGATTCTGTGTTTAAACCTGTGAATTCTACCTAATTCATACCCAAAAACTGTGGGAAATTACTCTTCCATCTCTGCCCATCATCATCACAGTCAACTATGAGAACCTGTTCTCTAGCCCTGATTGTAAAATCATTCCAAAAAGCCCCTGCTGAAACCACCCTAGATGTTGAAACCTTCTACAGCCACATAGACCTTCCCTCTAATCTTCCTGCCTTTGAATTCCAACTCATCCTCGAGGTATCCCAACAATTCAATTTTACAACCTTCATACAACACAGGGGAGCAATCAGAAGGCAACAACTGAACCTCACCTCACGTTTCCTCAAAAAGTTCTTTTTGGGGTTATCATACTGATTCTGGCTCCCAAATCAGTAAAAAGTTCAAAGTTTTGCCCCCAACAGAAACTTATACAATGGGATCTACACAACAAGTCAGGTCACCCTCAACTGGCCTGTGCTCAGAACCATCCTCTTGGAGAGAGACCACTTTCTCATCCATCACAACAGAGATCACCTCAGAGTCAGATTCTTTGTCAGACTCACGTACACATGCAACATTTCTGTTGTAAGTTTTTTTTAAAGCCAACCTTCATGAGATGTCCTAAATTTTTACAGTAATTGTATCTAACTTTAACAGTAGGACACCTTCCACCCTTGATGTGAGGCAAATTGCCACAACCGATGCACATGTTGCCACTCACATAGCTAGTGCTGTCACTGATAAATAGTTTAGGGGTTGTGTATTTTAATGTTGCTTCAGCCTTTTTGTTTATACTTGAAACCCCCGACCACACTCACACTTTTTATTGCTTTATCATCTACTTCCTTTTAGGACACTAACAAGATCTCTATGCTTTTGACAGATTGCCCTTACTCAACAGCTTTTGCCTGATCTGTGTCTTTGCAGTGACACACAAATTGGTCTCTGATCAATTGAGCAGTAAATGCCTCAAAATGACAGTCAGCTGCCAATCTACGTAGCACTGATATGTAAGCATCAACATCTTCCCTATCACTTTGTTTAGAAGAATTTATGTCTAAGGACTATCAAGCTGGGTTGCTTGTCAAATCTATTCTTCAACTTGAGGACGGTCTTGTGATATGCATCAACATCTCCCGCATCTTGTAGTGGTAATTCAGGTAAATGTTTAAAGATGGTACTCCTTTCAAATCCAAGTGCGTGAAAAAGTAAACACTTCTTTCTTTCAGCTCCTAATCTGAGAACTCCAATTGCTCCCAGATACGTTTCAAAAGCATTGTGCCAAATTACCCACCTTACAGGTGGTTCCCCCGGACAGTCTAGAAAAGAAGGAGGAGGATTGACCCCTTGCATGGTACACATGGCTCGGGCAAAAAAAAATAGAAAAATAAAACACAGAAAGATGGAGCTTAAATATGCTAAGTGACCAGTAAACAGGTGTAGAGCTGATGGAGAAATACAAACTGTACTTGACCAAATATGAAAATGTACACAGCATCCCTAATGTGCATAAACTTTCCCTTGAGCAAAACAAATAAATACATAAATGAAAAAGGTGTGCACCTTAATACAATAAGTCGTAAGTGCGCACCATTATATTTTGGAGCAGGTGTGCATATCACCGTATATGCATTGAATACTCTGACTGCCTATAGACAGGACTTATGCATGACCCTGGATGTGCACCAATATGATATGAAGCATAGGTATGCACATCACCATGAGTTGACCAGCAAGGGTGATATCATTGCACAACATACAACGACCAGAAAAAATATATATGGGTTGCTTAGACTAATTAACACCTACCGCTTTGATCCAGTCCAGGCTGGGTCTGATGGCGAAAAACAAATGAGCAATGTAAATGAGCCGTTGACGAACAGACCATTCCGCAGTGCCAGGGATCGGATTGACGTTCAAGACGTAATGTGAACTTGTACACCCAATAAAGTGGTGGATGCACGTCATGTTAAATGCTGGAGCGTGGAGCAATGTAAGTGAGGCCACTGATGAACAGACCAATCCACTGTGCCAGATTGTCGTTCACGACGTAATGTGAACGTACACACCCAATATGGCGGTGGAGGCACATCACGTTAAACGCTGGAGCGATAAGACAGAGAATATGACGTAGCAGGAGTACCGTCGCAGAAGTACTCCCAATAAAATCCTTCCTGGCTGGAACCAAAGACAAAGACAGGTACCAGCGACAGGACCCTTCAGGAAATGGCAAAACACTGCTTCGCCTGCAGCTGCTCCAGGGACAAGACGCGTAGCTACTTCATCACTGACAGCCGTGCTCGAGGGCAAGGCGCACAGGTTCTTCCATGTGGTTCCTAGGAGCGTCGCCAAAAACTTGAAGTAAGTAATCTGAGGCAGTAAAGATGACTTCAGGAGATTTAATGTAGCAGAACCACACGGTTGAGGAGCCGCAGTACAAGCTTCTCCGCCGGACACAAACAACTACTTCTTTTTTCAAACATAATGTTCCATGCTGTCTAGGTTACTACCATGCAAAAACAACAGTTGATGGGCAGAATGCAGAACAATGTCATACATTCACCCCAGTACAGAAATCTGGGACTAAATCCATCGTTTTTTTGCTCACCATGCCATTCCAGTTAAAGCCATATGCAAATCAGTCTTGACCCTGTGCCTCATGGGAACAGTCCAGACCGAACTGCCAAGCCAAGTCCTCCCTGGACTGGAACCAAGCATCCTAGGACTGGTTTCAGGGTATCACCCCTCTTCAGCCAGGATAGCTTGATTCCAGTGGCATGGAGAGCACGGGACTCACGTCTGAGCATACCCGTCCCACTCGGGGTGACAAATGCAAAAACAACAGTTGATGGACAGAATGCAAAACAATGTCATACATTCACCCCAGTACAGAGATCTGGGCCTAAATCCATCGTTTTTTTGCTCACCGTTCCAGTTTAAACTAAACTGGGGTGGCATGGTGAGCAAAAGAATGATGGATTTAACCCAGATCTCTTGACTGGGGGTGAATGTTCTGATTTGTTCTGCATTCCGTCCATCAATTGTGTGTCTTTTGTTTTCTCGCCCTAAGTGCGCCAGGTATGCTCAGACATGAGTCCTGGGCTCACTGTGCCACTGGAATCAAGCTATCCTGGCTGAAGAGGGGTGAAACCCCGAAACTGGTCCTAGGATGCTTGTTTCCGGTCCCGGGAGGACCTGGCTTGGCAGTTCGGGCTGGACTGTTCCCATGAGGCACAGGGTCAAGACTGATTTGCATATAGCCAGGTCTAAACTGGGGTGGCATGGTGAGCAAACGAATGATGGATTTAACCCAGATCTCTTGACTGGGGGTGAATGTTCTGATTTGTTCTGCATTCCGTCCATCAATTGTGTGTCTTTTGTTTTCTCGCCCTAAGTGCGCCAGGTATGCTCAGACATGAGTCCTGGGCTCACTGTGCCACTGGAATCAAGCTATCCTGGCTGAAGAGGGGTGAAACCCCGAAACTGGTCCTAGGATGCTTGTTTCTGGTCCAGGGAGGACCTGGCTTGGCAGTTTGGGCTGGACTGTTCCCATGAGGCACAGGGTCAAGACTGATTTGCATATAGCCAGGTCTAAACTGGGGTGGCATGGTGAGCAAAAGAATGATGGATTTAACCCAGATCTCTTGACTGGGGGTGAATGTTTTGATTTGTTCTGCATTCCGTTCATAAATTGTGTGTCTTTAGGTTACTAACATGGAACTCACAATTGGATACATCACACATAGAATGAAAGGAAGAAGCTGAAACTACAGCGCTGTAACAAGTAAACAATACTGAAAGAAACATATATACATATATATATATAATGCAAAACCAACATACTACAAAGATCCACTTCGTCAGTATGGCGTTTTTTTTCTTTGAAGCTAATTTTTTCCTAAAACTTTGATATGTTTGGGACAGCACTGACTTTTAAACAGCATTAGAGACTCCGGCTTGGACGTTATTATAGAAATTAACTACCGGAATATCATAGTAAAAGTAAAAATACATGGCAACAAAATGTATGCTACACCCTAAACCAAATCGACAGAGAGAAATTCATTGTTCTTATACATAAGTCACCATCTTTAGGCAATTCCTATTTCAGCGAGCTAATGGCCGGTCCATGTAAGATCTTTGAAAGAATCTGATTAACTAGGTGACAAATTGATGCCTCAGAGCCAGCCTATGCTCCTGCTGAAAAAAAGCCAGGAAAAAAAGTCCTGGTTACACACACGAGAGGCGGTTCTTTCCTTTAAGAATAGAGAAAGGAATAACAATCACCTGTTTGTGGGTATCCTTTACATCAACTAGTAACCACAGCATTTAAGAAATTGCGATATACTTCCTAGCCGATCACTGCTCGCATTCAACAGAACAGAGTCATCAGTGAACATGATGTGCGTGCAAGCCATGAGAAGAATATTAATACCTGTATCACTGCAAGGAGTTTACTATTAACACTTGAAGATCTCAAAGATTGTGAACCTCTGTCAGCATCGACGCAGGCAGGACATGACGTAAAACACCTAATGACTCTTTGTGGATGCCTCTGCTGATTATATTGAATGGCAAGGGGTTTTGCAATACTATAAGGAGAAGGCACATGTTTGCCAACAATGCCTCTTGGCAGAAATCTGATGTATTAGACAGTGGGTGCCGAGCACTTTTCATTCTCCTGCACACAAGCTGCACTCATACAACTTCACACTGCATACAAAAAATATACACTGGTTTGTTATTTATCAGGAACAGCCTCTTTGCTCCTCTTCTGATTTATTATTTATTTATTAATTTAATTGATTTCCTTTTTCCACAGTGTCATGAGCAAAAGGCAAACATAAGAAACAATCCAAAAATAATAATGAAAACTGAAAATACAGTTAGCAAACCACCTTGTCCTCTTCCCATTTCTTGACCCTCACCAAAAGTCTTAGGGCCTTATTACAACTATAGCGGTTTTCCAAAGGGACCGCCACTGTGGCTGTCCCAAGAAGACTACCAAGGCTGTGGTGATCTCGCCTGCCGGATTATGAGTTTAATCCTGGGCAGGCGGCCGGTGCAGTGGTGGTCTCACTGCGTCGGCTGTGTTAGGCTTATAGGAGAGCCTTAACAACATACGGCTGCAGTGAGAGATCCTGCAGCACGTTCCTGCACGGTGTGGCATGCACCATGTCATGCATGCCACTACATGCAGGAGCGAGGATGCAATCACTCGCATCCCCAGGTGCAGATTCGCCGGACCTTCATGCCTGTCACCCTTTTCATGGCGGGGTACCCGCCATGAAATTGGTGGTGGATATGCAGGTCGCAATATGCTCGGTGGTGTCGGCATCGGCACCACCAGCATATTCAGGCCATTTGAATACCGCCACCGCAGTGGGATCCTTGATCCCTTCAGAGGCGGCGGTCTCGTAGAGGTCCCACCACCACACTCCTAATAATGTGGGCGTATTTGCCAGGGAGGTGGTGGTCGGTTGGACCGCTACCGGGCAGGACAGTGGCCCCAGGACCACTGTACTTGTAATAAGGTCCCTAGTCTTGATCTCAGGTGGGGGGACATAAATGTACAGGGGTTTATGCCTGTCAACTTACACCAGACCTGAGCCACATCATCAGGGGCCATACTCTCTAACCTCTAGACAATTAAAGTATCAATGTGGGCAAACAGATCCAGCACAATCCCTCTGTATTGGCACCAGTCTGCCGAGATCTTAGAAAGTTTCTGAGGCAACTCTGATTATATGTGTGGGGGGTTCCAGGCTCATGAAATGGTCCAGTTCCGTGTTCCACTCCTCCAGCAATAGGGCCACAGTGTCTTTCCGTGTGTGCAATATACCTTTTTGCCACAACCTATTCCAGCCACAACCACGCCATCTTAATACCTTCCGGCCGTTAAATAAATGGCAATATGGAATTTGGGATCACTGAATAGTATCTCTTCCAGTACCCTTTGAAGTGTAGAAGTAGTGAGCAACCCACATCCTCAAACTGCGTGCATCAAGTCTCCAACCTGTGAAGTGCATCTCAACTATCTTGGAGAGATTATCAGCTCCATCTTCCACAATCTGTGTCGGTGAGATATAACCTGTATAGATATTTAAGCTGAATTAACCAAAATATAGATGTTATCAACAGCTCTCTGGGGGAGGCCAGAACTTCCGCTCAATTATTAGAGAGCACGCCCAAGTTCAATGTCCATTCTTGATGCAACTTTTCAAATGTATCTGGCATATCAGCGACCGAATAGCAGTATATATTTATATTTTATGGGTTCCCAGTCCCTCTGATATTAACTTTGCTTCCAGGGGATTGAAGTCCGGCAGTTCCTTCACGCCTAAAATATACCCAGTCAGGACATGGTGTCGTAATTACAAAAAGAACTGCTCTAATGAAGGTAATATTCCTTCTGTAGGTCTTGGAAGGACTTGAAGGTCGTGCCTGACATGACATCACCCAAAGTAGAAATCTCTGCCAGATTCAACAGTTTAAT
This sequence comes from Triturus cristatus, assembly GCF_964204655.1. Classification (NCBI taxonomy): domain Eukaryota; kingdom Metazoa; phylum Chordata; class Amphibia; order Caudata; family Salamandridae; genus Triturus; species Triturus cristatus. The sequence continues at coordinate 374,370,727 of NC_140585.1, forward strand.
ACCCTATACTGTCGCTACATGTAGCAGCTGTGTCCCTTCCCGCACTGTAATTTCTTTAGTGATTCATGGTCCCCTGCCCATATCTTTAAGGGTGTTTCTTCATAATTTAATGACCAGCAAAGTTTCTGGGGAAGGGAGGGGTTCAGTTTATCTCCATAGAGAAAGTGCTAAATCAACACCCCTTGCATAGCCCACTTTTTGGGTGCAAAGGTAGGGGGTCCCCGTATCATACCACCATTCATTAAGTATATGTTAGTGGGTTGCTCTGTAGTAAGATAGAACATTGGGGACAACCATTCCTCTTTGTAAGGGGACTCATTTTGAAAGAGCAATTCTGGGAATTTTCATATTCCTTAAAACCCTGCATAGTGTCGAATTTATGCTTTTTTGAAGCAAGAGCCGGGGAGAGTCTAGTGAAAATTATGGAGCTGACAAATCAAGAATGACAGGACCACCCTCCTAAATATGCCTGATCTACCCTTTAGGGAGAGTGGAAGCATAGGCTAACATTTCACATCCCCTTCTATCTTCTCCTGGATAGGTTGGGTGTTTTTGGTCAAGGTGAATGTGGAGTCCTGTGTAATATATTTATCAAAATATTTAAACTCCTCTGTTAGAACCTGTTTCAGAGGTTCATGAGGCAAGCAGGAGCTACTGGGCCTAGCCGTGGGGGCTGAGGCCTCTTACTCCTGATGTGCCAGGGCCCGACTGACTATGGGTCCTGAGCAGCAGTTGTGCCAAGTACCCTTTCAGCACTTGACTCTCAGTGGTAGCGCAAGTCGCGCAGTCAAAGGCTCCCCAGAAGAGAGGTAGATGCAGGGGGCTATACAGGTTCACAAGTCAACATACATTCAACAGCAATGATAAATGATTGTCAAGGCAAATACTTGTTTTTATGAAAAAAGGAATATTTATGAACAAGCGTAAAGTAAAATATGGCATACAAAAATAATACAAATAGTTCCCTGAGGTCAGTACTCTAGTGTTTGATAGGCATGTCCATGAGCCTCACTTCCCTCTCTCTCTAATGGTAGTGGTTACTTCCCATTCACAATAGCTGACATTCAGGTTAGGTCCCACTCATAGTCTGAGTCTCAGGAGTCCCACTCCTACTCTTCCAAAGTCAAAAGAGTTCCAGGGCATAAAGTTCTATTTGGCAGTAAAAGTTCCCTCTGACCCTTCAGGCCTGCGATCAGTCTTACCCAATCTTGCAGGAGTTGCTCTCCCAGACTCCCTAGGAGCATTCCATACTCAGGTGTTGTGGAGGTTTGCAGCAGCTGCCAGCAATGATCAGCACTCTCTGCTTTGGAGGGGAAGCAGCTGAACATCCTTCTCACACATGGGGGACAATCTCTGAGGTTCTGATCCTCCATTCAGAGTTTGGGGAGGCACCATTCAATATGGCGCCCTTTCATTTCGAAGTCAGCGAAACCAGGCAATGATCCTTATTCCCCCGTGGCATATTAGGTTGTCAACACTAATCTGCTCTTGAGCGACATCACGATGGGCATGGCATTAATGTAATCTTCATGGCACCCAACCCCACTGGCATAGGGGCTCACCAACTTTACTCCGTACATGGGCGATGGCCCTATCAGCACAGCAGTAATGCAATCTTCATGGCGGCTTCCTCTGGGGGTGGCCAACGTTACTCTGCACAGAGGCGACTGCCCGATAGGTCCAGGAATGGAAGTCTTGCAAAGCTTCTCCTCCTCAACATGGAGCCGGATTGGCTGCTTGATGGCTGACAATGTAAGGGGCATCTAGCTCCCCTTCTTATAGTCCATTTCCAGACACTAGGGGCCTCATGTAGGAAGCCAAATACCGGTCGGTAACGGACGATTTTCGGTAATTATACCGCTACCGACCGGTATCTTGGCTTTTGAGATGTAGGGGGAGAATTTCATGATTCGGTATTTACCGAATCGGTAAAATTACCGAATCGGTAATATTACCGATTCGGTAAATTAACCGATTCGGTAAATACCGAATCATGAAATGAGATGTAGGGGGAGTGTGTGGTGGGTGTGGGGATTCGTTATTTACCACCAACTAAAGGTTGGTGGTAAATGACGAATAGGTGACAAAAAGCATTTTTGTGCACGTTTAAGTGTGCAATGTGGCAGACATACATGCCCTTAGGGCATGTATGTGCGCCACATGTGCACACATGGCCGAATCAGGGGTGCAACAGGGTGTCAATGTGACACCCTGCCACCCTTGCATGTGCTCCCCCATTACCGAATCGGTATTTACCGATTCGGTAATGAGGCATACCTTCCCATCAATGGGAAGGTATGCCTCATTACCGAATCGGTAAATACCGATTCGGTAATTACCGAATTTTTCCGAATCGGTAATATTTACCGACTCATTACCTACATTGCATTTACCACTTCATAAATACCGAATCGGTATGATTCGGTATTTATGAAGTGGTAAATGCAAGCCCACCTTCATAAGGCCCAAAATGTGATTTATCACCTTTGAGGTTTGTGTTGGGGATCTGCTTCCTTTTGAAGTGCCCACTCCTTTGCACTGTCTTACCTCCAGAAAACAGTTTTTACCAGCAAAAGTGACTCCAAATCCGATACCCCACAAAACAGGCCATGGAAGTTACTAGATGTTCACACCTGAATGTCAGCCACAGTGATATGTGCATAAAAGGCTCATCCAATGGCCCCAGCTCTACCCTTTATGGTTCTCTTTTTGGCCCATCACCTCTCTAAGAAATGTCCAGACCCCTACCCAGTGACCTTTTTCAGAATCAAAGAGCACCCTTTGAAGTGTACTGCAGAGACTGGGTCTTCCTTCCTCCAATGTGTCCCTCCCTGCTCTTAGGAATGCAGCAATTCACAAGACTGACAAGGGGAATCCTCTATACCCTCATTTTCATCCTGTGCACCCTAGGTCTCACAAAATCGAACCCAGAGTCTTCCAAGTATTATACCCTTCAGGGTCACACATTCTACCAGCACATGCATGCAACCACATGTGTACTGCACATCGCTACATCTTAACTTGATGCAGGCCAAAGGTGAGTGAAGCACACAGTAGCAGAACTTTACATGAGAGGCCTCACTTCAGTGACACAAATAAAAAGGCCTATTCACTCCTACTAATTATTACATAGCATGCTGCCATCCCCACACGTTTGGTGCTTTAACTCCTGGTAAAGACAGCTGCCTTTCACCGTCATGTGGGTAGCGCTTTGGGAGCACCTCCTGGTCCAGCAAGACCACAATCCATGAGATATGCCTCTGCCATGGTGCATACGCATGATCCGTGCTTGCCCATGACAACAAAAGTCAGCACCAGGGATCCAGATATCTTTGCAGCTAGGATACTCAGGACAGGGGTACACATCCACCACCATGTGAAAGACTTTTCATTCCCAACAGTCGCTCATCCCAGATCAGACTATCCCGAACCAACTCAACTCCTATCCTGGAGTGGTTGGGTGGTCAGACTGGTAAAATCCTCATGAAAGTCCATCCGCAGGAGGCTCTGTGCTCCACTAAAAACTCTAATCCTTATAGAGAAATAGACCATCTCAACAACTTGGGATTGTCTCCCTTCATAGTCATCAACCACTTAAATGGCTTATGATCTGTTTGCACCACAAACTTAGTGCCAAACAAAGAAAGGGCAGAACTTACACAGGGCCTACACTATGGCAAAATACTCTTTCTCAATAGCCACCCAGTTCTGTTCTATGGATAGTAACCTCCTACTAATAAAGGGTATTTGAATCTCTCTACCCTTGTCCTCCAGTTGAGCTAACACTGTTCCAACCCCTGTGTCAGAGGCACCCACCTGTAAAAAGAAAGGCTGACTGTAGTCATGTGCTTTCAGCATCTAAGCATTGCAATGTGCCTTGTTCAATTCCTCAAATGCTTGTTAGACATTCCTAGGTCCACAACACTTTCCTGGGCTGCCTCATGGATGCCAAAGGAGTCAGTAGGTTAATTAGACTTCCATAGTTCACCACACGATTCCGATAGTGCCGGGGAGTCCTAGAAAAGCCCTCATTTCAGTCTGGGTAGTAGGCAGCTCCCACTCCATCTCAAACCAAATCTTGGCGTCCAACAGGTGAATCTTTCCATTCCTCTCCTCATGCCCAAGGTAGACTACCCACCATGCAAGAGACCTTTCTTTCCGAACCCCCTCCATGAGCACCTGTCGGTCTGGAGCCCATGAAAGATTTTGTGGTTGGTTACAGTACATCCCCATATAATGCCACTTTCGCATGTTCTCCTATCACCCACTCAAAGCCTTTCACTTGAGCATCTATACATAGCATTCTACCAGTGGTTCTATTGTGATGGCAAAAATCAACAGGGACAGAGGACACCCCTGTCTGGTACCCCTTTGAATTGGAAAAAGTCTGAGACCCTTGATTCCACCCGGACCCTTGCTGAAAGGTCTGTGTAAAGGAGCATGACATATTTGAGAATCTTGGGACCCAAATAAAGCCTTTGCAATGAAGCCAATAGAAAACCCCACCTCATTGTGTGAAACTCCTTCCCATAATCAACAAGGAACAGCGCAGTGGGATCTGCTAGTCTGCTAATGTGTAGCCATGAAGGATACATTCCCCTGAATGAGTCTGGTTGTCCCTTGTGACCCCCATTTGGATCCTGAATGAAACACCTATGAGTCCCCAACGAGCCTAAAATGGAGATATATTGCAAGTGGGTTTCCTGCAAAAACAGAACATCAACATGAAGTATTTTCCCGTACTTAACTACAGGCCCCCCATTTTACCTTGTCCAAAAGACCATTAATATTCTAAGACAGAATTTTCAAAGGTGGCCATTGCGATCGTACCACATCATGGCGTATGTAGAATGTAATTCAGGGTCTAGTCACAAATGCGTCAAGTCTTGGGGTTACATCTGACAAGGTGCAAACAAAAATCTGAAGCCCTTACCACCCTCAAAAATACTTCTCACCATGAAGCATTGGTCGTGGGATAGGTCAATGATCTGCGCCAATACGGTGACCACAATAATGTGAGTCATCAACGCATAGCTCACATTTTTTTTTCTTTTTTTTTTTTTTTTTTAAATATTTTTATTGATAAATTTTTTCCCCACATTTTATTTCCCCCCCCCTCCCCCATTACATGGACAAGGCACAATAAGTTTCATAAGGCAGCCACATACTCAACTACATATTCAAAAGAAAAATGGAAAGTGAAATATTACAATATACATACTACATACAGATCCTATCATAATATATACGGATACAAATAATATATGTTAACATTCCATAATACATACATTCCTCAAAATACCTTATTCAGTTCCAGCCTTCCATTGAATCAAAGGACCCCAGATTTGTATACCCAGCTTTTTACCCTTTCTCCCTTTCCTAGAGTAAATAGCTGTTTCCAATTTTTGTATTGACAAAGTTTTTCCTAGCCATTGATGATACGTAGGAGGATTTAGATCTAACCAAGTTGAGGCCACAAGCAGTCTAAAAATCGACATTGCTACAAACAGAAAATATTTACAATTAATTTGTCCGTTGGGGGATATTCCCAACAAAATAGTTGCTGAGTCCAACTCTATTGTTGTGTCTAAGGCATTCCGGAAAAAATTCCCGATATCTTGTTTTATCTTATCTAAGTGTGGACAAGTAGAGAAAATATGTAACAAATTGGCCTCCATACTGCCACATCTAAAACACGAGATGCCCGACACAGCCCCCCATTGAGCAATTTTCCATGGCGTATAATACAGGTGATACAGGCTCTTGTAGTGCTGGGCCTGAAGAGACGCTGAGCATAGTAATTTACATCCCATCTCAAGTGATTCAGAGAAAATATCTCTTTCTCTAGCTATATCTAAATCTGAGGACCATTTAATTATCCATTTGTCAAGATCATCCTTTTTTAACTTTGTCATTTCTAAATAAAATCTTTTTATAGTACAGTCATTACCTTTTTGTATGAGATCCATCATTATACTCCTCCCAAAGCCTAGAGCTCCCCCTTTTTTATTTAATATACAACTCCTTATTTGAAGGTATTTAAAGAAATTATTTGTGTTTAACATGTACTTGTTTTTCAAATCTATAAATTGTAAGATGCCATTGTCATCCCACATATCACCAATCATTCTTATACCTTGACTCTCCCATTCCTCATATACCATTCCTGAGAACACAGCCCTAGGTAATGAGGGATTATTTTTGAATCTAGTATATACACTATATTTCCCTATTCCAACTTTTTTGGAAAATCCTTTCCATATGCTGTAGGCCGCCATAATTATCTTGAAACGTGTTCTTTTAAAGTAACTTCCATCAGTAAATCTTAAAAAAATATTTTCAGCATTTGTACCCAGAGCTAAACCATATATAGCCAGCGAGCCTGTCTTATCCCATCCATCCATCTCAGCCCCCCCAATTAATCCAGCCATTCCTTGTATTGCTGCAGCCCAATAATATACCTTTAGATCCGGCAGTGACCACCCCCCTCTCTCCCTGGGAAGGGACATATACCTCAATGCCCTCCGGGTTTTACCTCTAGCCCAAATAAAACGATTTACCATACTTTCGCAAATTTTAAACCACTTATTTTCAATTAGAAGAGGGATTGCCCTAAAAAGATACAACAGTTTGGGTAAGATCAGCATTTTAATAATATTAACTCGCCCAACTAATGATAAATGTAAGTTCTCATAACGATCCAAATCTTTTCTTGCCTTTTCGATTACTGGGGCAATATTATTATCCACCAAACTATCTAAATTAGACATAATATTAATTCCGAGGTATTTCCCTGCCGGCACTACTCTTCTATCTTCACAAGGTGTAAAAGAGTTTTTAATAATCTGGGTTTTAGACGCGTTCAATGAGTACCCTGAGATTTGTCCAAATCTTAAGGCCTCGGCCTCTACAAATGTAGTTGCTTCCGTTGGGCAAGGTGTTATCACCGCAACGTCGTCAGCATAGGCTAATATCTTGCATGGCCCAAGAACTGTATTGACTGCTGATTCTATCTTCCGTATTAAGGGATCCATATAAATGGCAAATAGCAAGGGAGAGAAAGGACATCCCTGGCGAGTTCCTCTCTTGATTTTAAATTGACCAGTTATACCCTCGTTTATCCTTAATGCTGCACCTGGATCCATATATAGAGTCTGAATTGCTTTCAAATAGCCTCCTCTAATCCCAACTCTAGCTAGGGTCTGCCACAAATACTGCCAGGAGACCCGATCAAATGCTTTTTCCGCATCCAAAAGCATAACTGCCATCGGGTCTCCTGCTACTTCCGCCACATCAAATAAAGTTATAACTTTTCTAATATGGTGAGTTGTCCCTCTACCAGGAATAAACCCATGTTGGTTATCACTAACCAGGTTACTTATAATTCTTGCAAATCTTGCAGCCAGTGCCTTTGAATAAATTTTGGTGTCATTATTCATCAATGTTATTGGGCGGTACGACCCTGGTTCATTCGGGGGCTTTTCTTTTTTTAAAATTAATACTATATCTGCCCCGCTCCAGGATTTGGGAATGGATACCCCACTTTGTGCAGCTTGAAACATTTGAGTTAAATTATTACCTAAACATCCCCAGAAAGTTTTATAAAACTCGATCGGTAGCTGATCAGGTCCAGCAGCCTTCCCCGAGGGTAGAGCAGTCATTGCTTCTTTAATCTCAGTTTCGTCCAATACGGTCTCTAATTCCTCTGCATCTTCAGGGGATATAGTTTTTACCTCAATGTTCTGGAGATATTCATTTATTCTATCGATACTACTGGGATCTTTCTCATCATATAAAGATTGGTAAAACTTCCTAAAGACCTCCCGAATTTCTTCTGGATCTGAATGCAGTTGTCCCTTTTCATCCTTTATTTCCTTAATCGTCCCTGCCGCCGCTATCTGTCTGGTTCGTATAGCAAGGACTCGCCCTATTTTCTCACTGAACTCGTAACATCTCTCCCTTCTGATTGTATATTGCTTTGCGGCTCTATTAGCAAGTTCTTCCTCTGCCTCACTTTTCACCTTCAGTAATTCTATTACGAATTGTTCAGTCGGCTCTCCCCTTATTACACAGTTATTAAGTTGTTCTTCTGCCTCCAGTACTTTTCCCTCTTTCTCCTTATATCGCAGTCTTTCTGTTTTCCTCTTGAAGGCGCTATAACTACACGTTTCACCGCGTGCTCCTGCCTTAAAGGCATCCCATACTATGCCAACTGCAGCAGTTCCTCTATTATATTCAAAGAATTCAGTAATCCATTTAGACATATGTTTTATATAGTCATCATCTAAAAGCAATCCCCTTTCGAATGTCCACTCCCTTCTTATTGTTGTTCCCCCACCCTGCTTTATCGTTAGGATTAGGGGATTGTGGTCACTAAGTATCCGAGGAAGTCTATTAATTTCCACTATACTAATTAAATCATTGGAAACCAGGAAGTAATCCAGCCTAACGCATATCTGATGCGGTGCTGAATAATATGTATAACCGAGTTGTTTCGATCTGATTGACCCCCAGACATCTCGCAATGTATTATTTTCTAAAAGATCAGTAAGGGCCTTATAGACCTTTTTTTTCCTCCCCTTATACTGTCTTATTGAGCCTGATCCTAGACCCTCCGCTCCGTCAATATTTAAGTCTCCACCTATAATAACTCGAGGGGCCCAGTCTGCCAACTCAGAATCCAAAAATTGCAGAATTTCTGGATCGTCCTGTGTAGAACCATATGCTGCAACTAATGTTGTCCACACCCCCCCTAATAGTACCTCAACCATCGCCCATCTCCCCCAATTATCTCTTAACTTTCTCCTTGTTACTACATTTTTATCCCTCGATAGAATCGCTACCCCTCTCTGTTTAACTCCTTGTTTAGAAGCAACTATTAATTGAAACCCCAGCTGATTAAGATATATCTCATGGGTACTCATTACATGTGTCTCCTGAAGAAACACAAAATCTACGTTCATTTGCCGTAGCCGTATTCCTATCTTCTGCCTCTTCGTTACATCATTTAGGCCGCATACATTCCATGTCACTAATCTAATAGACATTTTTCATTTTTTTTTTTTTTTTCCCCAGCCAGTTCTCTTCAGACCCTATCTGCTTGCTTTTATTTAATGTTCTAGAAACGATATACAATACTAGGCCTAGCACACTGCATAAATAGACTTCCCTGTTAATTTCAATATTGTCTTCCACATCTTCAGTGTCACTACCCATATCATACAGTTGATACAAATTACTTTTGTCAAATCCTCTTAAGTGTCTTGTACCTTTGTGCCCTGTCCATTTCCCTGCCCATCCCCAACCCCACCCCAGACTGCCCACCCTCAGAGTCCCACCCCCCCTACAGGCAAATAGGTCCAACGGACCTATGTCTGGCCGACTTTTGCCTCCTGGATGTCAAACCCGTAAACCCCCCTAACTTTCCCTTCATCTTACTGTGCTCAGTGTATGTCCAACAGATACCACCCCTATTCGTGCTCAACCTCTACCCCAATTCTTCTTATATTAATACCAATCTTTACTTATTGAAGCAGAAAAAGCTACAACTCAAGAAAACCATCAGATAAAGAGGAGTAAAACATCAAATAAATTTTTCATAGACCTTGAGCAAACAGTTTCCTCTATTATTTTAAATAAGTCCTCATATGTAGCTTTCGTCCCCAAAAATTACTTTACACAGTCTCTATTTTCCATATTATATTTATCTTCGTTTCTTTTGGGGAATATCCCTAAGAGCTACTGCATGATCATTATTCTCGACATTCTCCTTGTGCCTTGTTTTCCATTGGTCTTGCAGAAAGTTAAGATATTCTTGTGCAAGTATCTCAGAGTAGAAAATTTTAAAGTTCCCATTTACTCCAATCTTCAAACGAGCGGGATACAGAAGGTAAGCCTCACAACCTATGTTTTGAAATGGGGTAATGAGCTGCCTCATCCTCCACCTTCTTTCCACAGTGGTGTGGCAAAAGTCAGGACGTGCAAAAAACTCTACGCCGTTGTATTTGCATTTAGCTTGGGGCTTTGCTTTGTTAATTATCTCTTCTCGCAGAAGAAAATTCCCCACGTATAGAAGTATTGCGCGAGGCTTACTCTGCGCTGCTTTCAGGATCAGAGGAAAACGATGCGCCCTTTGTATTTCATGGTCAAGATCCCATGTAGACAACTCTGGGAGGGCACCCTTTAATAAGTCAACAACATACCCCCGAACATCACTTCCTTCTTTCCCTTCCTGTATTCCAATCAGGCGAACATTGTTACGTCTTTGTCTGTTCTCAAATTCCTCGAGTTTCCATAGCATGTCGGCCGTAGTCTTATCTTGTTCTTTTCTGTCATCCTTCACTTTGACCATATCATCTTCTAATTTCCCGGTTCTAGTCTCTACTTCAGAGACTCTCTCAGCCATCTCCTCATACAACCTGCTGACCTTTACCAAGGAGGATTGTATTTTCCTATTCGCCTGTTTAGCCCTGCGCTTTGCTTTTTGGCTCTCAATGCGAGCCTCACTCTGCATTTGTTTTAATGTTGTAAATAAGACTTCAAAATTAGACATACCACCATCCGCTCCACGGTCCGCAGAGTCCAGAGTTTCACCATTTACAAACTCATCTGCCGGTATTCCAGAATTCTCTGCCATCTTATCCAAATTTAGTTTTTTTACTACTGTTTTCATATTGCCTCTGTGTTCCTTTGACAATCTCTGTTGTCTAGATTTCCCTTTTCGTTTGCTTGACTTCCTTTTTTTGCTCTTAATTTTAATTTTTTCCACAGATCTGATACTGCCCTCAGGATTTGTCTTTGATCTAGAAGAGACGTCTTTTTGCAATGTTTTTTGAACTGAATCCTTATATTCTTTATCAATAGGCTCTATCTCACTACTGATAGGAGTTGAGGAGTTTTCAGAGTCAGTCCCTGATACAGTCTCATTACTTCCCGTGTCAGTATTCACTGTTTCATCATCTGAACTCTCCGTCTCTGACTCCGTGTCTGTCGTTGATCCCAGACTTCCATTCATACTTTCCTCATCATCCGCCTCGTCATTACCAGTGAAAAAAACCTCATCACTGGGAGAGGCAGGAAGTGCATCAGGTAATTTGCGTGTGCTTGCATCCCTCTTATTAATTGAATCCAAGTTAATATCTTTATCAACCCTTAGCTCTGTTTCAATTAAGTTAGTTGCAGCCTCAAAATTACTTTTTTCCACAACAGTATCCTCCACCAGGCTTTGTTCTGCGCCTGGCCCTTTAACTCCAGATACCACTGGTGCCAAATGAGTTGTGGCTTTCTCCTTTAAGAGCTTGGGTCCGCCCACTTCCACAGCAGTAGAAAAGTCTCCGCCTTCTGCTGCCTCTGTAACTTCAGTTAGAGGCTGTACCTCGAGCATGCAGGTACCATCCCCATCTGCTCCTGCCTGTTCAAACGGTTCCCTCTCCACAGCAGGCTGCAACATCCTGCACAGGCTCACCAACGTGGGGACTCTCACTCCCTGTGGCAGATTCGACTGCAAAGTTGTTTGGTCAGTCGTTACTGGTGTTGCTGCGGGCAAAAAAGTCTCAACTATGGTCATCTGGCGGAGTGCAGTTTCCTTTCCAAGTACCTCCCCAGCGGTGAGTTTTGCTTCCTCTCTTCTCCTTACAATAGCTGACACTGGGACAGTCACATTCTTTTTTTTCCCTCCTTCCTCTTTTTCACGTATTTTCTTTAATTTATTTTCCTTTGCCGCTTCTCGCCTTTGCTGCGCTTTAGATCGTGCTTTCCCTCTTAAATTAAGCGCTGGGGCCCGAGGTTATCCATATCCTCCTCCACCTCAGAGTCACGGCTCCAATCGTCTCGGTCACGATTCCTCCTTGAGTAAAGTGCAGGTTTTGTAGCCATAGATTTTGAAACAACTTTCCTATAGCGACTTCCAGGTAGGGGCGTATGGGAAATCAAAGCTGAACAGTGTTTGTGCAGATATTTCTGCAGAGCCCACTTTTTCTCTTGTGGAAAGTCACATATCAAAAAAAGCAAGCCAGTGAGTTCTCTCAGCATCGCTTTTTATCAGTATCCAGTGCTCTTTTCTCCCAGTAAGAAAGGCAAATTTTCCACAGCAGATTAGATTAAATCAACTTAGCTTGGTAGTAGATCAGTGAATCTGCAAATCTGTAAGTCTGCAATCTAAGCATATGAGCACGTAGTACACCTTATCTTCCCAGTCAGGAGGGTTACAGGGTGCGACCATCCACTACGGCGTCTCGGCGGCCATCTTGCCCTGCTCAAGGCGAATGCTCCCTACTGCCTGCGCATGCGCAAAGTCTCCACTCGTTTCGGGGATCCACCTGCTTCACATTTTTTTTTCATTGTAAATTATTTTTTCCCGTTTTCCCGGTCGATCCATCATCCATCCACCATAGGCATGCAGCAACTCAACAACATTCTGTTTTTTAGGTATATAATTCGATTTTCTCCTTGACACCCTGACTGCGGTGCACTTTAAAGTAGACTTTAGCATCATTCATTTGTGTAATGATGATTATTATTCCATTAACCTCTGGACCACATTGCCTGCCATAGGCTCACAATAACCTCCATTTTTTTAAAGATTAATATTCCATTTACCCATATAGTTCCCTGAGTCCCGCAGGTGTCTCCTTTAGAATATATGAACATAAAGGAAAGCGCTTTATCAATCTGTATATTGTGTGTTATTCTGATGGTGAATTATGGTATGGTGGTTTGGTTTGAATTTAAAGTGGTTACCTAAGTTAACAAAACTAATATTACCCTTGTCTGTACTAGTTCAAACTGCAAAGAGAAGAGACATCACCCACAGTACGGCCAAACAGAAGGCCTGTGCAGTCACACGTCAGTCCTCCAATCACTTCCGCTTGTGCAGCTTGGTGCAACTGCCAACTGAGATCTTTAAGATGGCCCCAAATAAAGATGCTTCCAAGAAAGTGGTCAGTGGGAAGGAGCAGCTTCTCACCAGTGGCATGCTGCCCTGAACCTTTTTTGGACCACCACGTTTTGTGCCTGCTGAAACTGCCTCCAGGAAGCAAGCTGAGAGCAGCCCTCCTGCATCAACAGCATCACCCCAACCTAAGCCAGGACCATGTCTGTCAGTGAGGCAGCCACTGCAATCATGTCGACGCTGATGAGTAGTGACGTTGAATTGGATTTGTTCCTTTCTAAAGTAGTACACAATCATTTCAGGAAACAAAGCAAAGTGGACGGCAACCACAGCCAGCAATGGTACATTTTCCTGATGTTGGAGAAGAACAGGAGGTTGAGCTTCCTTCCGAGCAAGAACCTCCTCTTTGAGAATCATTGGGTCTGAGATCTCCAGCAAGGAAAGATCTCCACCATCTTCTCCAAGCACCACTTCTGATGATGCTGAAGATGATGATGATGATAGGGACATGGAGTAGACCCTGGCAGAGTTTAGCAGACAACAGGAGAGGCAAGGGAAAAGAAAAGTTCCTGAAAGAATAAGACTTATGGAAGGGAATGATGAGGAGGATGAATACGACAAGGCAGTAATTGTGGAAGGTGACACAGAGGAGTCTGACATTGCTATTCAACCTGCTCTGAGGGATGTGGCCCAGGTAGAACCGCCAGCTCCCATATTTAAAAAGTCCCAGCTGAGACCTGCACCAGCCCCTACCTCAGGAAAAGCAGAGAGGCCAACCTGCTTCCAATTCTTCTTCAGTCAATGGCATTGGCACAGTAAAAAAGTAAATCTCCGTTGTTTGGGACTTTGTTACAGTTAGGAAACAGTGAGAGCACATTTTGGTATTCAGCATTTGCCACACAAATGTTTCTCGAGGTAAGCCTGCTACACAATATAGTACTGGAGGTCAAATAACCCATATGAAAAAACACCACACAATCGAAGTGGGAGGAGCACCTTAAAAAAAACTGCTGAACGTGGTCGTGGTGGTGTGAAGAGAGCCATGGAACAGCAGCTACAAGTCCAATCATGGTGGTAGTGATGATGAGGAAGAAGAGGGTGAAATTTGTATGCAAAGCAGTCCTGTCCACAGCAGTAAGCTAGCAGAATCACCCACCTCTGCAACTTCACAATGGCACAAGACTAAGAGTGAGATAGAGACACCACAGCATACAGTGACTGACCCACCACGATGCACATTGAGTCTACCACCACCATATACTTCTCAAAAGATGCCTGTGTCAGTGGCACCAGAAAAGAAGAAAATCCACGCTTGTATTACAGGCATGTTTAGGCAGAAGGGTCCCTAAGAGCTGAACCACCCAACCGCATGTTTGTACAATGGGAATCTGGCAAAATGTTAGCGCTGGACCTCCTCCCTTTTTCTTTTGTGGGGGAGTGGGATTCTTAGAATTTGTGGCAGCCATCTGCCCAAAATGGAAGGTTGCAAGTCAAACCTATTTTGCCAGAGTTGCTGTTCCAGCATTGCATCAGGATGTGCTGCAGTTGGTTGGACAAGCTATGCAGCAAAGTGTCATTCACACTATCTACCTGACGACAGACATGTGGACCAATTGTCAGGTGACTGATTACTTGTGCATTACTGCACACTGGAACTCTTTGTGGGGGTAAAGCAAATGATATCTGCAGGTCTGGGCCCTGAAGAAAGTTTTAAGATTTGGCAGCATGCAACAGTGGCTATGCTCATCATGGAGAAATCACATACAGCTGTAAACATCTTGGACAAATTTAACAGCAAGGTGTATGAATGGCTGTGACCCAGAGGTCTCCGAATTGTTTTTTTGCCAGGGATAAAAGCAGTGACATACTCAAGGCCATGTCAGATGGAGGCAATTTCAGGGTCCTGTGTTTGGCTCATTGCATCAACCTGCTGATGCAAGACTTTCTAAAAAAGAAGACATAATCAGCAATATACATCACAACCTGCAGAAGAATCTGTACTCATTTCAGCCATTCTTTTAAAGTCCGGAAGCAGTTCTGGATTATTTAGCATCATAATTAGGGCTCCCGGTTTTATGGTATTTATTTTTTTGATGTTTCTGTCTGTCTTTATCCATATTTCTTTTTTGCTAATTTTATCTGTATTTATCCATATTTATTTTGGGATTTGTGGAAAAATGCAGCTGAAATCAGTATATTTACACAGTTATTTAACCGGTAAATATGCACTCATGCTTGAATGGCTACGAGGTTTTAATGTTGTAAACCCCCACAGAAGATAAATCAATGCACTGATAAGAAAATATGCATATTTCAGTATAAACTTTGTGCATATCTACTGCTGTTAAAACCTCTTCACTAAAATTCCTTTCTTTTTTATCCCCATACCAATCAATCCACACAGCAATTGGCCTGGCAGTCATGGCAGACAGTATTTAGAATTACTCAAAAAGCAACCCAATTTCCGTTTTTACCCACATTTAAAAATAAATACAGACAAAAAAATAAATGTTTTCTGTCTGTATTTAGCTGTAAAAATCCGTAAAAACGGAAAACAGGGAACCTTAATCATAATAGAGCACCGGTTAAAGCCCTGATACAGGAGGTGCCAACACGTTGGAACTCAACCTATGACATGTTGCAAAGTTTCTTTAAGCAGTACAACAGATCAATGACTATGTCATTCTAAGAGGAGGGGATGCAGTTGGGAAAGCTATGACCATCTATGCAGACAAATGAGACTTAATCAAATGCCTGACACAGATGCTACTTCCTTTTAAGGTTTTTGCATGGGAAATTAGCTAGTAGGACAGTACGATGGGCCAAGCTATCCCATTGTTGCATCTGCTACAGGACCAGGTAAAGGTGTCTGAAAGGCTCACCCCAGCAGGTGTGTATGAAAACACAGAAGTGCATGCCTTGGTTGAGAGCGTAATCCTTTGCTAGGCTTGTAATACAAGGCTGCAACATGATATCATTGTGTCCAAAGAGTAAATCTGTGCTACACTACTTGATCCACGGTCCCAAACAATTGTGCCCACTTTCATTCCCTTTTCTGAAGGGGATGTTTCAAAATACAAGAGGTGGATGGTAGAGGAAGCTGGAGACCTGTAAGATGAACAGCTGGAACTTAGAGTCTCACCAGCAGTTCTGGGCTGCCGCCTTCAACTTCCAGAGAGGGCCTCTTGTCTCACAGCAGCCAACAACACCATCAACCAGAACACTGGCAACAACAGCAACAGAAGCACTGGACCCAACCCCTGCATTGTATTAATTTCAATCAGCAGAGGAGCTTAAGTCCAGGTGATGGCAAAAGAGGTTGAGTAAGTAGCAACACCAATGAACATCCACAGGATTTTCCAGGTGTATCTGGATGATCCAAAATAGTCTATGTGGCTCAAGGTCCTTTGATTATTGGCATGGGAAGATGCGCCAATGGGCAGAGCTCAGCAGGCTGATAATTAAGGATCTGTCTTGTCCTGTTGCCAGTGTGTCTGCTAAGCGTGTGTTCAGTGCAGCTGCTGTGGTTGTTACAGTGAGAAGGACTAGTCTCTCTCCTCAAAACGTGGAGAGATTGACTATGATCAAGATGAACCAAGATTTCATACCACACAGTTCCACTATTCCAGAAACACCACTGGAAGAGGAGTAGGTTGATTGGTCAGAATCAAGTGGGTTAGCTGACCAACTTCTGGGTAAACTACCTGAGTTTGAGGATGAACACTGCTTCCCGGGCTAAGTATGCTAGTGCCCCATAGAACATTTTAATTATTTCTCATTGAACTTCTATCTTTGCAACAAAAAAAGTAGCTAGTGGAACATTATTATTTTTGTGTCAAATGTATGCTGCCCCACCATTTTTTAGTGACATGTATTGCTGGATTGCAGTTGTACCAGTGTGCATTGAAGAAGCCTCATCAATTCCTTCATGACATAGGAGACAATGCCTGCCCCCTTTGCATGCCTACTGCCTATCCCTTTTTGCATTAATTGGCACTAGAAGGTCTGCCCCAGAAGATCGTTGATTTACAAAAGTGCCAATACCAAATTCCATTGTGTTACCTGCATCAAAGATGAATACCTAGACTACCCGTACTTGGATTGGAAGAGGTTACTACAACTATTACAATGGTGACTGAGTGATTGTGTGAGTGATGATACTTGAAGACTCATGTGGTGGCAGACAGTGAGGGGGGTGTTGAACTGTAATGTAGGAACTTGCTTGAGATGATTGATTGCCAATGTTTGGGGCCTGAGTTATGGGCTATCGTTTTTCCCCTGTAGGTGATTGGCCTTTACAGACTAGCTTATTGAAAGTTAATTAACCTGTACGGTCCACTCCTATGATCTTTTTTTTTTTCATCATCTAGGATGGCTGCCCCAGACAATCGTTTGATTTACAAGACTGCCAAATTCCAATCTGTTGCTTGCATTAAAGGGGAGATAGTGTACCTACCACTGTGCTTGGATTGAAACAAGTAACCATTGCACCAGTGAGTGATCTGATTATCGAGTGACTGTGAGAGATGATTGATGATTCATGTGGTGGCAGACAGTGAGAGGGAGGGTGTTGAACTGTAATGTGTGAGCTTGCTTGAGATGATTGATTTCCAATGTTTGGGGACTGAGTGATGGGCTATCGTCTTTTTTCCTGGGAGTAATTAGCCTTTACAAACGTACTTAGCAAAAATTAATTAACCTGTACGGTCCACTCCTATGATCCTTCTAGTTTTTTTCATCATTTAGGATGGCTGCCCCAGACTATCATTTGATTTACAAGACTGGGAACTTAATTTAGATGATTGATTTGCAATGCTTGGGGCCAGATTGATGGGCGATCATTTTTTCCCTGTTGCTGATTTGCCCTTTCACGCTTAGCCAGATTTACTTGCAGGGTCCTCATCTTTTTTTGGTTCTTCAGAGACCAGAACAGTCACTTTAGATAACAAACAAACACCTAAGCAAAATACTGCAATTCTGTTTCTCCACTTGTTTATCAGCACTGCACTGCATGTCTATCTTGCTTGGGTCATCATGACTCGGCTGGGATGCAGTTACTCGGAGTCAGGAGGAGGATGGAAGAACTTAGGGTGGGAGCTGACGGACTACCTCATTAACAGCTAGAAGCAAGTAGTTATTGACTTCAGTTCAAAGGTAAACTAAGAGTCTGAGGCTTAGTACTCATCTGTGTGGAATGGAGAGAGGTGCCTTTATTTGTGAAATGCTGCTGTGTGTGCGTGTGTGTGTGTTGCACTTGTGGCAAAAGTGAAACTCTGAGTCCCCCTCTTGTTTTATTTTGCTCTGAGCCTTCTTGATACACTCCTCATGAAGCTTACCTTTCTTTTGTCCTTCTCCTTGACTCTAAATTACAGTTTCTGTTTTACAATCCGCAGACCTTCGAGTCTCCTGCATGAATGAAAGATGAAAACTGAGCTCGACACTCCTGCTTACCTATGGGCCTGTCCAGACCGGCACCCAAGAGGGATGGACATTCCAGAAGAAAATGCAGCTGCACCACCTAATTTTGCAACACAGTATCATTTTTCTTTTTAACAATCATATTTGGAGAACTGAGTGGGTGGGTTCACTCGCAACCTAGAAGACAGAACATTTAGATATCTGATAACTTGTTTCTCAGGGGCAGAAGGACTGTTTGCAAAGCATTTAACTGTGCTATGTCATACTTTTTCCTTTGTTTCTTTCCACAACAGATTGATGACGAATGATGTGCTGCTCATTGCCCAGATGAATGTTGTCCTTGTGTAGTGTTTGTCTTTATGAAACCTTTCCCTAAATCCCCTTTCCCATCCATTCATCAAACCCCTAACTCTCTTCTCCCGGTCTGTGTGATTTATTGAGGTGTGGCTTAATTTACACCATCAATGGATCACACACTTGGTGGGGCGGATGTGGTGAAAGAAACACCAACTCACTGCAGAATGGCCCACACTGGCCCCATTTACCCAACCGTGCATAAAAAGTGATCCATATTTTAGATATAGAAGGAAGAACATCAGTAGTCAGCATCATCATTCAGGCCTTCTGTTGCATAACCGTTAACGCCTGAGATAAGCTTGTCCGCTTGAGTCTTTGAGTCCATTTTTAATGACTCGAGGATTTTGTAAGTTACTAGTAGCTCCCTATTAGCCAAATTACTACTATTTCTATTTTTTGTTATTTTATTACAATCAGGAATCCTTATTGTATCATCATGTAGTAGTCTGGTGTCAATTCTTTGTAAAGCTTTGATATAACCCACTAACTCAGTGTTTTTATTTCCATTTAGTTGCCTACAATGGATAATCCTCTCAATTAATCCTACAGTTGGAGCTCATCTGGGTGGAAGTCGCACCTCGCTTGTGAAGTTGTAATGCCTTCCTTGTTATTGCTTCATCTATATTCAGGTAAGACAACTATGGAGTGAAGTGAACTAGTTAAGTTAGTAAATAAGTAACTAGTTGCTATTACAAGTAATCATTTCTCTAGGTTGTTGTAGACAATACAGGTCATGCAGCACCCCCCCTTATGGTCAAGATAGTTAGAGAGGTATAACTCTAGAACTAAGTGGTGCACTCTCTCTCTTACAAGAACATAAACAGGCTGCTTAAAAACTGGAGGCAGCAGTGCAAAGTAAAAGTAAAACAAACAACTTCAGGCATAAATTTCTAACAAATATTGTTTCCCCCTCAAGTTTTTTACAAAGAACCCCCCCTCTGCCCCCACAACATTCCCACCCCTCTCCCCATACAAACTGACCCAAGCCCCAATGTCCCAAAATCTGAAATGTCCAAAGAAACCTGGGCCCAGCTCCCTTCCCACCCTCTTTACCCAGCCACAACAAGTTCCTCCAACAATAGCAATATATTTTTTAAAGGGCTAAAAGAGGGCATTCTGGATTTGGGTCCGGAGCTGGTCCAGGCTCTGCTCCATCGTGGTGAGCTGGCTCTCTATGTTGTCCAGCCGCTGCAGGATGCGCCTCAGCAATGGTCTGCTTTTGTCAATGTGGGAGGGGTGGCAGTAGTTGATGTCAGCTGACGGTGGCACCCGCGATTAAATGGCCGGGAGGCTGGTGGCTGAGGGGGACTGGCTGCACTGAGGCCTGGCTGAGAGGCATCCATTTCATCCTCCTCCTCTTCCAGGAGCACCAGTCACCGGTATTCTTGTTGTATGCGGTCCAGCCTCTGCCGACGCAGACAGGCAGCTATCTCCTGCATGTTGGGTCCTATGGGTGGACCAGCAAGAGAAGCTATATGGAGAAAAACAAAAAGAAAGAAGACAAATTGTAAATAATGCTCTGTGCAAACAATTGTTTTAAATTAGTGGGTGGCACAGTATCACTACATTTCAGGTCCCCTGGGGCCATTGGAAATGTATGTGATTATGATTAGGAGAATCAAAAGGCAAATTTTATTTTACCCAAACATGCCTTGATTAAAAGCACTGACTGTGTGGCAGAAAAGTATTATGGTAGAATAACACCGGATTAAAAAACAGTGATTTTGTTTTTCTTCTAAAGGCTTTTCAAGTAAATATAAACAGACACTTTGAGTGGAAAAATAAAGTATCTCTCATTAATGAGTATCGCATTATATACTATGGAGTACAAGTTGGGTGTTGTGCTAAAATAATGAGTGATGCTCATTGCTAGCCAGCGCGTCGGATATTTTGCTACTGTCTGCAGCTGGCGCAGCTGTAGTTCACAATTTTCTATTATTAATTCTAATGGCTCTGCTCTTCTCCAAATGCATTTCTCTTTGTACCATGATGCCAAAGATGCAGATGGATAATAAATAAGATACTACATCACACACCTCACATATGAAATGTGTATATTATCCTGTCTGCCGTAAGTAGACATTGGGGAAAATGATTGACTGCACTACAGGGAAAGGAACGGGCTATATAGATTGTATTTGGCACTTTCATCACAGTGTATCCTATATGCAAACTTAACATCAAATCATGCACTTACTCCCACTTTACTCACTGGCCTCACCCACCACCAAATATTATTTCCAACAAATTAATTTGATGGGCAGTAAGTAAGCACAGGAAACCTGACCTACTCTCCTGCAGGGTGCAGTAGAGGGATTAGGCGGGTAGGGTAGAGCTTTTGATATATAACAGAGGGGTCACTACACTGATCATCAATTCATTATCTCTGGCTTAATAGGTCACTGTACTAGTCAACGGAAGTC
The DNA here is from genome assembly GCF_964204655.1 of Triturus cristatus. NCBI lineage: Eukaryota > Metazoa > Chordata > Amphibia > Caudata > Salamandridae > Triturus > Triturus cristatus. The sequence continues at coordinate 374,391,814 of NC_140585.1, forward strand.
AAAAGGGAAAAATCTGAACAGGTGTAAAATAAATCTGTTATTTGAAACCATGAAATATATTCTGGAATCACTTCACTTCACGTGGTTATAAAGTAAAATGTGATAGATGCCATGAATGAATTTTCCAATTTTTTGGTAGGCTGGGATGGAAGAATTTAGGAAAAAATAAAGGGGTGAAGTACTAAGAGGTGATTGAGTGGGTGAAGGGAAACACACCTTGTGTGTTCGGTTTGCAATGCATTGAAAATTTTGTAAATGCTGCATTAACTGAGGCAGACGCGCATTGTACAGCTAACACTTCAGTCACAAATTGAACCATACTGCACTTCAGTCCTAGGTGGCAAAATGCCATGGGCGGACAAGGGGGTGATGAATGGTGGGTGGGATACATCTGGCTCACTTAACATATTCAGTAAAAAATACCCCCCACTTCGAACCATAGCTTTGATAACCCCACATAAACAAAGAAAGAGAAGTAAGTGAGCAGCATGCCCCTTTCCATGAGAAGAGCTGCTTGGCTTATGTATCCAAACAATTCATTCATCCTTTCATTCTAATTCACCCATACCCACCATAATTAACCTTTACTTTCTCTCATCCAGTCTCTCACCAAGATTTTCAGTACATTATCCATCCATTCAATATCCACCTTTTCTTTCAACCATCCTTTTGCCCATCCATACCTTTACCCACCCACACACCTTTCACTCACCCACCCTTTACTTATATACCATTTTCTTTTCTTTTAAGCTTCTGTTTCTTTCATGTTTCCCTCATGTCATCAATGCTCATTATGTGAGCTTTAGGTGAGTTGCAGATAGAAGAGGCCAAAATAAGTCACCCTTGGCTGCAGCTGGTAAAGCTTGGGGTTCACGGTCCCGAGTTGACGACACCCTGGTACTAGCTAGTTAGTGTGATAGTAATTATCAATAAATAAACACAGAGGTCATCTCGGGTCTAAGAAGGTAGTGAACACAAAAGACCAAGGCAGGTGAATTGAATCCCCACAGGGATAATCCCGAAAGAGGACTGGAGCCCTCACTCACCAAGAGGTGACATGCTTCATCATCGGGTTTGTTCCTCCAGTGGAAAAACCTAGTTCCAAAGGGGGCTACAACCCCCTCACTAAGAGAGAGGAGTCCAGGGATTTTGTTCAGCGAGGATGAGGCTGTATGTACAAGGAGTTGTGTTCCTTATACTGTGAGTGAGGTAAAAGAGAGCAGTGCTAGAGAATCAGTGGTGAGAAAACTAGTGGTGAGAAAACTAGTGGTGAAGTTAAAACTGGCTAGTGAATACCAAAAAAGGCTTTACTGTGTAGGTTTCACTGTCAGGATAAAAAAAGTGCATAAGGTAGAGTAGTGGAGATTCAACACTACTCTTCGCAATAGGTCGACATGTTTCAGCCCTTGGGATCTATACAAGGATCTGGGCTTTCTTCAGGACCGGGTGAAAGATAAAGCTACTGCTGTGGTGTGCTCAAATTGAACAAAATATTAATAATAATACTACACCGATGATCCAGGTGTTCAGTATTTATTGGGTCCACCTGAGGGAGATAAAAAAACAAGAACTTCACTGGTCAGAAAGGGTCCCTATATATATACAGTTCTAGTAATGCAGGTAATATATTTATAAAACATACAAAATGCTAACCCCAAAAGTATGGGTCCTGCACTTACCCAAATAGTTTGGATGACACCCTCACCTCAACCTGGATACAACTCAGGGAAGGGGGCCCGCTCTATAATAAGCAAAATGTGTGATGTCAGAGTGTACAGACAGATCTCTGATCATATGGTTTACTATGAACACAACCACCCACCTAGTCACAACTACAGTATGGCATAAAAAGAAGAACTCAGGACAGGATTCAGTCATTTTGAAATTTGAAAAAAATGAATTTTTTTAATAAATAATAATTATTTTGGTAAACAAATAGAGAAACTGTTAGCTCTGTTAATGTAAGGAGAGAGTATCTAAATTCCAAGCGCAAAGCTTACCTATCCGTCGGTACCCCGGGGCGGTCAATGAGTTGAGACCGGAGGTACCGAGCGGCTGGCCAGCTCTGCGCTTATATAGTGAGTGGAAGACAATGAATTGTTCCCACCTGTGTCAGTCAGGACCCTGAGGTGGCCAAGGATATCGCCTGACTTAAAGAATGAGGCCCTGTCATGACTGAGCATGCTCAGTAAAGGAGACACTTATTCATAGCGCGGTGAGTGGGCATGCTCAGTGAAGGAGACACTTATTCTTAGCGCGATGAGTGAGCATGCTTAGTGAAGGACATACTTATTCAAAGCCTGAAGAAAAATACTCAAAATTAAAATAAATTCAATTAAATAGAAAGAAATTAAAGGGCAATGATGGAGTAAGACATTGCTTAAAGAGAAGGGGATAGTTCCACAGTGTGAACGATCAAAGAAACAATCAAAAAAGGTTCTGCTGTAGTGTTGCGCATGTGCAGTGTCAAAGACACTAATCATAGCCCAAGAAGCAGATTAACAATAGAATCATCTCCAAAAGATGTTATATTAAGCACAACCTTGTGCAAATTTGAGGAATGATTGAGTGGTGCGCCTCAGAGTAGGGTGCGGATTCAAAGCATTGGTAGAGGAGAATCAACCACTGGAAATCATGTGTGCTGTATCTTATGTTGTGATGTAACAGATCAGTAGTATGATACATCTACAATAGAAGCCAGGGTATGTAATCATTCAGTCCATTGGCATCAGTACGTAGTTTGTGTACCCATCGTTGTTCTCTAAGAATTGATAAATGTCACTGATATGAGGGGGAATAGTTGGTTTCTCTAGTACCACCCAACTAATGTCATTCTCAGTGTGTCCTTGTGTAATGAAGTGATTGGTCATCTTAGTTGAACTTTTCTTGCATCTCACATTGCTTTTATGTTCCAGAATTGTTGTCTTCACCTTTCTCGTTGTCATGCCTATGTACCGCATCAGGCAAGGGCATGTGATCATGTAGATCAGTTTGTCACTATTGCAATTAGTGTGTTTCATGAGAGACCATGGCGGTTGGTGCCTATGTCAATTTCTGTAGTCTGTTTTGTTTGTGGGCACGCGGCACAAGAACCACATGGGAAATGCCCTTTAACTGCAGGCAGGCCCCGTAAGGACAACTGAATGTTGTTTAAACAGTAATTATCAATAATCATGCTATTTTGTGACTTACCAGTGCCCATCCCTGCTGCTGCTTCTCCCCCTCCAACTGACTCTTCTCCTGTAGGAGCCCCGGAGCCGACCTCACTGGTGGTCTGTGTGGATAGAAAAAAACATTATACATATTTTAGATGCCAGATACACTGCCCCTTAATTTTTTCAATCAAAAAATACAACCGCAATACATCACTATAGTTCGGTTAGCACTGCAGTATCTTCTAACAAAAATATCACTTAGGGAATTCGTTGGTTCACAATGTTAGACAAACGAGCCGTGGTATAATTGTCAATAAAAGACATATGGTGTTGATGGAAAACACAATGGGAGTGGGACCTCATACTTTTATTCCAACCATGCTGCACTGTTAGGGAAAACTGCTAGCATACTGTATAATTGAATGAGACAGCACACATCATTGGGGGGGAGGGTCCATGACCATGGCCACTTTCTCATGAACTCAGCTGTTAGAGCATGGGCAGGTAAAAGAAAGCCTTCCCAACAAACATATATGGTGAATATTATTTATAATACTAGCTTACTTGGGCCTGCAATCTTCACAGTAGATATTAGAGCACCAAAATGTGTTATTGTTTATCTTACTCTTAGAGTACCACAAGATATATAGGAGAGAGGGAAAAATGTATTCTCATTTCTCAACGCTTCTGATGGACCAACTCAGCCTCCCTTTTTTGCAATGCATAGTTGCATACTACACAGCGCTGTGAAATTACTTGGAACTGTACGAGCTACATAAAAAAAGTTAGAGAGAGAACGTGCTACTCACTGATATCACTGATTCACTATATTGACAGGAGGACAGGCTACAATGCCTTCTTAATTAATCCGCCAAAATGAGTGCCAATGATGAGTACGATTAGGTAGCGCTGAGCACCTGCCTAGCAGAAACTAGAAATTGGATCACATAATAATAATATTCCAATGTAAATTAAACGTAACTTACCTCTGAGCATGCTATTCTGAATTTTTTAGCGTTGTAGAATACAAACACAACAAATATTAAATACTCACCAAGCCCCAGAATCTCGATGCCTGTCCGGTCGAGCAGGTCCTGTTCCCGATCTAAGATATCTGCCTAGCTGTGCGTCAGCTGCTGAACGGTGCACCAAACCTGGCTGGTGCGAAGCACATACAGCACACCCTCCCCCAGCTTAGCCGACGTGCCTGCAGGGGGTGTCCGCTGTCTGGCCTGCTACCTGCTGCCAACATGGAGCGGAGGTACTGCTGCACAAAAACACACTAGTGCTGCCACCTCCTCCTCGCTAAAGATCGCATGGGGCTGCACACCTGGGCGACAGCATGCTTGTGTCCCAACACTGCCAGGGTCTGTTCGCCCTCTCTGGGTTTACTGATCTTCAGGATAAGAACATACATTTTAGAGGTTGAGCGAAGGGTTTAAGTTGAAGTCTAGTTAGTGGAAAGAACTCTAGGCACTTTATTCCCATAAGATTCCTGTACAATGTTGATTATGTTAAAGGCCACTGATAGCCAATTAGACTTCACTGGGTATAGGTTAATCAACTGTGTTGGCAGCCTTTCTACTCGGTTTGTGCTCCGATCCTGCTGGCCAATGCACCGAGGATTCCTTTTCTCATGCTCTGTCCTTTTGATCTTCTCTCTTATTTTTAACAACCAGGACACTACATATTAGTGTCTACACGAGCCGGTGCTGATGCCGCACATTATTGACCCTAATGGGGTGAGTTTTTTCATGCAGTTCTCTTCTCTACGACGTAGTGTTCTTGATGAATTCCTATTACTGCTAGCCACCATCAAGTGCCCACACCACGCATGCCACTATCCACCTATGTGTAGCATGCCTGAACTGCACCATGATTACCCTGTGGTGTTTGCTTTTACCTTTTTACCTGAATATCGTGACATGAATCATTAATGTTGTTATTTTGTTTTAATTACAGGTTGTGTTTTTAGATCTACAGGTACCACTTATTTGGGTGCTGTAATGGTGGTCAATTTCTCACTTCACACCACTGTTGACCACTACCAATAAGTGTAGGTAGATCCTAACTGGTCCTGATGAATTGCCATCTAATAGATTAAGGGGCAAGAAACATGTTGACCTTTTTGACAAGCGCATAAATTTCACATCCTTAGAGTGAAAACACGTGCCCTTTCACTTTTAATTAGGGTAGGGGCCACGTTTCATTAAAATTATCTTGAGTGGACCACCTCCTCTATTTTAACCCACTTTCTTACACACCACTATCACCTACACTGACCTAGGGCCCAAACACGCACTTCACCCACCGGCATAAGGAATAAAGATCTCTGCCAGGAAGGCCCCACCTTGGGTGCCGATCGGGTATTGCAGCGCCGACCCGATAAGGAGCAGACCCGATGATGAAGCAAGACACCTAGCTGGCTGGGTGTGTGAGGGTCTTTTTCCGAAAAGGAGAAGACTCTTCTCCATTTCTCTTTGATTCTACAGCACCATGTGGGACCAATGAACATACACAACCTCTAGTTTTAGTACTCAGGAACTGCATACCACCATTGTAGAGTTATAGGTCAATACAACCCTGTTTCTTCAGACTGCAAGCTGTGAAACTGAAAATCCTTTCTTTGGTCCCTGTCACCCTTCATCTGGTCCAGTTTGGGGACATCGCCTCTGTTTCCTACCAGTGACTTAACATTCTCAAGACTACTGGTGGTGTCCACTTGGATTTATTAGTCTCCAGCAGTGCCCTATTCTCTTCGCAATTGGATCTTCATCCAAAGTACACGTCCCTCCACAGCAAAGGGTGGCTGATGCTTCTACACAGAAGGTGACTCAACCTGCAGCAGAGGGTGGCTGCGGCTTCTTCACAAACTGCACTTCAACCACAGTAGAGGTCAGCTGCTGGGCACGATTGGAGGTAGTATTTTGGTACAACAGGGCCACAGGTTTTTTTTGTATGTATCTGGGTTAAGGTGCCTACTGGCTCTCTGATCATCATTGTGTTTTTCACTGGAACTTATTACAACAGTCAAAGCAGCAATGCTGATCAGAGTTTAAACTGCTAGATTAGCAGTTTCTTTAGCTTCTTCCAAACAAATTATTTTTCAGATTCAAAGTCAGAGCATACATTTCTTAAATCAAATTTACTAATGATACATACAGAGCAAAAGCCAAATGATGCAAAAGCGGGAGTAAGACAGCAAGACAGCATACTGTTAAAGTTACTCAAACACATTAAAATCCAGGGCCACACTTTTATTAACGCGATCCTGTGTGGATGATAAATGCATCTACATAAATTCAATGAGATTCAGAGCTACTGTATTACTTTGAAGCTTTGAGGGGTAATTTAATTTACTCAACAATACATTAACTAATATGTATCCTTAACAAAGCATTTTAGAATGCAGACATCTATTGCCATAAAAAAGTTTCAATTGTATTTTCACTATTTATACAGCTGTCAATTCCTTTGATGTCACTTCTGATGAAGCCACTTCAGTGGACCTATTTCCTGTGAGGCGAAAGAACACAGACTGTTATTAATTCCCCTCTGTAAGGTTTTTACCCAATAATACAGAAATCGGGCTACCACTGTGAACTTCACAAGTGAGGATTCTTCGGTGTGTATCATAATAGTTTAAAGAGTGGTGTGGACTGATGGCATCAATAAGCATCTGTGTGACATCAGTATGGAGCGAGGGGAAAGCAGAAGATTTTGAGTAGCTTACAAGATGTAGAACCGGCAGAGGTTTGAAATCGGATAGTCAGGAGATACTTCCTTGTGATGCTAGGTTCCCATTCTAGCAGATCCTTGTACATTTATGCACAACTGAAATGTGGGTAGTGTAGTAGGTCAAACCCTGCAACTTAAACTCAGTTCTCTAGATAATGGGTAACAAACTGGGCATCATACCAGATTTTTTTAAGAGTGAGAGAAGCAGAGCCCTCTCACCCAATCTTATGGAACCAACTTCCAATTGTCTTAAGACAATGTCCGGACCATCGGAAATTCAGAAAAGCCTTGAAAACAGCACTCTTTTAGATCTACCCTCGGCAACTACTTTTTCTGAAAATACACGAGCGCCGAGATACCCTTCTGGAGGTGATTCATGCGCTATATAAGCCTATAAACTAAACTAAACTAAACTCAGAGCAGAGGTTATATCTTGTTAAGTCATTATAAGAAACATAGTGCCTTATTACAATGCTGGTCTCATCTTTGCGGGATTGGGACCAGCCGACAGGTATTCTGTGGTCCCGCCCACCAAATTACGATCTGACCGTTGTGTAGGTGGTCAGAAACATGCCTTCTGCCACTGAGGCTTGTGCAGCGGTCTGAAAAAGGGCTGCAGCACAATCCCCAATGGTAAAAGGCATGTTTGCAAACATCCCTTCACCATGTGCCAGCCACCCTGTGGTGCCTGGCACAGGGTGCATGGATATTTGGAGGGCATCACATGTGCCCCCAATGCCCCATAGTGGAGTTCCAGGGGGCCCCCGAAGTCCCTTTCCATCTGCCTTTTTATTTTGGTCGGACAACCATGAAAAGGCAGAGGGAAATGGACATCGTAATCCCGATGTCGGTGCCAGCGCAGGCACCGCTGCCATTCAGGGATTACTGACTGACAGCCACTCTCACGGGATCCCCGCAGGTAGCCGGTTCTTAAAACGAGGTCTCTCACACTACAGATATGGCTATACTGCGCGTTCATGGATAGCTGGTTCCTAAAAAGAGATCTCTCACACTTCTGTTGTCCACTAGTTACTTGCTTCTAGTAAATAAGCCTCTCCAGGACCTTCAGGGACTTTGCTCTCCCACTCCCGCATCAAAGGGGCCTGGTGATTGATCCCGGCGGGGACCATTGCTTGCACAGATCAATTACAGTATCAGATGTAGTAGGCCCACACGGCTCCGGCGGCCAACGTCTTATACCTACATCTAATTATTACACCAGGGTTCACAAAGATTACCCTAACCCCGTTCATAGGGGCGTAGGCATTCTTGTGCCTACATCAGCTTATTGTTGCTGGTGTATTTATGGTGATATTTTGTGATTTCTGTACTACTGGTGATATTTGGAGATTTCTGTGTGTTTTCATCTAACCAAACTGCTGCATTACCATGCACTAATGTACTAATGTATGACGTTGATGCTGTGACTAGTACAGGATAATGAGTACTTTTCAGTAGTTGCATAATATGCACAGTATTTATGATTCATGTCGTGTTGGTCAAATGTACGCTATATGTTTTTCTTTAATTCTGTGTGGAGTCACTTTTGTTGTGTATTCATTGTGTTGCCATGTGAGTGTGTTGGACAAATGCTTTACACATTGCCTCTGATGATAAGCCTACCTGCTCTCCTCTGCGCCAAGCTACTAGAGGGTGAGCACAGGTTATCTTTGGTGTGTAGTTTACCTGCCCTGACTAGAGTGGTGGATTCTGCCTGGCTGAGGTGTATTCCCTAGCCAACCAGAAACCCCATTTCTAACATTAGTGATCAGCGGTAAGGATACGACTTGCATTCGCGTGATACCACAGTAACTTATTGTTGCACAACAAATCTGCAATTAGACCATTACATGTTTTGTTTTCTCCTGTTCTGTCACTTTGGCCAGTTTTATTGTTTACTCTTACTTTAGCTCTGATGCTTGGGACTCTTGTTGTTTGAACCAGTAGTTAGGGCCTTGCCAAAATGGCATCTACCTTTGACCTAGATGACCTGTGGTGTTACAGTTTTATAGAGTTGAGGGGGTTCTGCAGAGAGAGGGGACTGGTTATAAGGGATAAATCCACTCTGTGGGACCTTGAAATGGCACCCTGGGGGAAAGCGTCAACAGAGAAACCAGGAGGGTGGTGGTTTTAGGGGACACTCTAAGGATGACCCCGAAATTCCCAATCCACAACGCTAGAGGTCAGAGGCCCTGAAGAGTTTGAGGAGGATGGAGAAAATAACTGGGCAGGGGCTCCAATAGAGAGAGAGAGGACCCCATAGATAGGGAGCCCCTTACTAGGTCTAGCCCCAGGAGCAGTGTCACCTTCCACACCCTGTACCCTGCGGTATTCAAGGATAGACAGGCTGAGAGGGACCTGAGGTTACAGCTGGCCCAGCTGGCTGTAGAGGAGAAGAGAGGAAAGGAGGGGAGAAGAGAGGAGAGGAGAGGAAAGGAGAGGAGAGGAGATGAGAGGAGAGGAGAGGAGAGGAGAGGAGAGGAGAGGAGAGGAGAGGAGAGGAGAGGAGAGGAGAGGAGAGGAGAGGAGAGGAGAGGAGAGCAGAGGAGAGGAGAGGAGAGATGGGGAGGGGAGGGCAGAGGCTGAAAGAGCCTTAGCTGAGGAGAGGATGGCGGATGCTGACAGGGCCTTCACCAAGGAAAAGCTTGCTCTTGAGGAAAGGAAACTGGCCCATGAGCATAGTTTGAGAGTTCTATACTTACCAGCACTGCTGGTAGAGTTCAGTGGTGGAAACAGTATTAAGTCTAGTGTTCCAAATACCATCCACATACCCACAGATGTGGTGCCTAGCTTCAAGGGGATGGCATACATCAGTGGTTGCAGGAGTATGAGAGAGCTCTGGCAGTGCGCAGGATCCCTAAGGAGGATTAGAGAACTGGACTGGTGAGTTATATTCCTGAGAATGGGAGGGATACCCTATTGGACCTAGAAGGGAGTGACAGGCAGAGCAACACCACCATTTAGGAGACAGTGATAAGGAAGAATGGTTTCACCCCTGCAGAGTATAAGTTGAGGTTCAAGGGCAGCAGACAGCTGTCTCATCAGTCTTGGGAGGAATTTGTGGAGGATTTTTGCAAAGCACTGGATGGATGAGTAAAAGGTAGCACAGTAAACAATTCTGAAGGGCTGTACAATCTGAGTGTCAGAGCGCACATGCTCCATTGTTGTTTCCCAGGGCTACACCAACACCTGTTGGAGTGTAAGTTCTCTGACCCAGGGAACTTGTAATGGAGGCAGACCTCTGGGTGGGTACGTGAGGGTCTGGAAAGGCATTTGGGATTGATCCTAAAGGGAGTGGCTCAGGTTTTATCCAACCAAGGGCATGGGAGGTTCATAGTAGACCAGACAGTTCTCAGTGTCATGGGGTGGTTTGAGGGTCCCATGTCCCTACTCAGCGTAGGAGGAGAGGTAGGGGTGGGCAAAGTCCCAGGGTATCCTATACCCAGCCCCAGAGCCTGGAGAATAGCCCGAGGGGACCCCAGGAAAGAAGTCCAGTCTGTACCAGGAGACCATCCACTGTGGGGGGCCCCATAGCGTCACGAAAACTTGAGGATTGAAGGCGACTGATACCAGCGTCCAACCAGTTCTAGTATTCATTGTGTTGCAGTGTGAGTGTGTTGCACAAACACTTTACACATTGCCTCTGATGATAAGTCTGCCTGCTCTGCGCCAGCTACTTGAGGGTGAACACAGATTATCTTTGGTGTGTAACTTCCTTGCCCTGACTAGAGTGGTGAGTTCTGCCTGGCTTAGGTTCATACCCTAGCCAATCAGAAACCCCATTTCTAACACCCTCTGTTTAGATTATATAGGTTCATTTATTTAGGTGTATGTTTTACATATAATGCCGTTATTCATTACAACATGATAACTCAGCTTGCTTCAATATATGTATGATTATTTTTTCCAGTTTTTTTTCCAGAATTTTATATAGCGCGAACTTGACCCGAAACGGGTATCAGAGCGCTTTACAATAGCACCAGTTACGTTACATGAGGACACACATTCATTTTTGGTTAGGCACAGGCAAATTAAGTGATTTTCCCAGAATCACAGGCTGTTCAGCGTCATTGCCGAGACTCAAACTCAGTTCCCCAGATTTGAGGTCGACTGCCCTAGCCGTTAGGCTAACTCCTCTCATTTAGTATTAATAATACGTTAGTATTGCTTTTCAAGTTATTGTTTTAAAAAATGAATAAGTCTTCATAGAAATTGATATCTTGATTTCCTAGTTATTGTTCTTAAATAAGAAGCAAAGTTCCACAGAATAGAAGTAGGTGAATGCTCGAGGAGTTTTACTATTAATTGTTTATTTTGAAAATGTTCATCAATGATCCGATAGGCCATATGAACTGGAACAAAGTATTATTAGTATGAGTAATTAGTAACTTCGGTCCAGCGATCCCAGACTGTGGGTTGTCCTGCAGCCATAAGCACCTTTCCTTGTTGAAGGCTACAGAGAAAACACATCAAGTCCTCTGCTGAGCTTATATGTTGACTTGATGACATAGTCTTTGATACACAGCTAAGAACAGCACCTTCTGGTTCTTTACAGAACATTTCTTCCATTGTTCATAAAGGTATGCAGGTGTGGACCATCTATGAAACTTGAGTAGGCCCATTTTGGTGCCAGGTGTAGCTTAGTTAGTTTAGGGAAAGGAGGGTTTGGGGATATTGATGCAAAGAAGCCCTAAAATACTGCCATAATATGACAGTATTTTCTATTCTGCCATCTGACAAGTATCATTCTCATTATCTTATTTATTTTCATAATAGTTACTATTCATATTATGTGCACTAGAATAGGATTTTGATTTAATAGGTCTTAAAAATATATTCGTAGCTTCCTAGTGTTCTTGACTGTGAAAGAAGGTTTGGTTCCATTAACTATTCCTGTGAGGTCTTACAGGACTGATTCTTACCTAAAACACACCTCACTAAATTAATGTTCAGTGAATTGCAGGGTGCCTGCAGTGCACCGGGTTCTCTTTCTCATGTTGCTACACTGATAAAGCCTTAGTGCCAGAGGCTGTAGAAAATTCATTTCTGGGCCGTGTTGTGGAGAGAAGTCCAGAAAACTGTTGGGTGTGGCCCTCTCTGCAAGGTCAACCCCAGATTTATTTTTTGATTCATCCTCCTGTTTTCTGAACTCTTTTTTGTTTGCTTTTCTGAATCTGTGTACTTTCCCACTGATCATCAGTGCTAAAATGCTTGTGCTCTCTCCCTTAAACTTATTGTGCCTTTTAAACATGTCTCAGGTCTACCATTGCAGCCTGTATGTGCAGTTTTAATCTGCCATTTCGACTTAGTAAAAAAACCTCCACCTAGGCCTAAACATTCCTTTTTAATACATATAAGTCATCCCATATGGCAGGGTATAGTGTATTTAAAACCCTGGACATGTACCCCTATGTTTTACCTGTCCGGATAGTGAAAAGCACTTAAATTAATTTTGTTACTACTGCAAGGCCTATCTCTCCCATTGGATAACATTGTGATGCCCCCTTACATCTAATTAGTGAAAACTTTTGATTGGGAACAGGTGGGAGAGTCATGTTTAGTGTCCAATGAATTTTAATTTTAAAACTCTCTTTAATGATAAAGTTGGATTTTTGTCGGAAGTCAAAGTGACAATTCTGAAAATGCCACTTTTAGAAAGTAAACTCTAGGAGATCATGAACGAAGCGCTGCCATTTTTCAGACACTCACCTCCAGTCAAAGATCAGGGCTGAATCCATCATCGTTCTTTAGCTCACCTTGCCACCCCAGTTCAGACCCAGCTATATACAAATCAGTTTTGACCCTGTGCCTCACCAGAACAGTCCAGCCCGAAATGCCAAGCTCGGTCTTGGCAGGGTATGCCCATACGTGGGTCCCTTGCTCACTTTGCCAATGGATGCAAGCTAGCCTGGCTGATGAGGGGTGTTACCCTGAAACCGGTCCCAGGATGCTTGTTTCCAGTCTAGGGAAGACCTGGCTTAGCAATTCTGGCTGGACTGTTCCCATGAGCAACAGGGTCAAGACTGATTTGCATATGGCTGGGTCTGAACTGTGGTGGCGAAGTGAGCTAAAGAACGATGATGGATTCAACCCAGATCTTTGACTGGGAGAGAGTTATGTATTCCTCGCAGATGACATCACAATAGAAGGTCTGGGTGTTGGAAAGAAGGGCCATCTCTGGCAGGATAAGAGGGCGAGCTGTCACCTACTACACTTACACCCCAAGGGGACAACTCCAGAATATGCACAAAGGATTTCACACTAGTCTATTGTGACCCAAGACAGACTGGGACCAAGGCAGAGTGGCAAGAAATTCCAGACACCTCTGTAGGGGGAACTCTAGAAGCTTCTCCCACTTCAAAGTGGACAACAGATATAAAAGTGAAAACCTTACACCCATTCTTCAGATCACTTCCGGACCTGTGGAAGGCTCAGAGGAAGGACTGCTCTGCTGCCCTGCTGCTCTGTTGCAAGAAGGACTGCACAGGTGCTCTGGTGCCCTGCTACTGCTTCTATACCTTGAACCCAGGGCCACTGGAGTGACTCCAAGAGCTAGCTGGCTGGCCTCCTGTTCTGAGCAACAGGGACACAACAGACTCATCCGTGCCCACGCAACTTGATGCATCTCGGCGCAGGATGACCCATTGCAGTTTCTGTTCAGTGCCTTCTAAAGCACTGACCCAGCGCAATGCATTTCGACACCAACAACCAGCTCGGGCCTCTTGACTCAGCGCAACTCATCACAAAGCATATCATTGCAGCACCAGCGGCTTAATTGAACTTGATGCACTGAGTCACACCTCAACGCCCGCATTGCAGCTGCTGATCGTGGCACAGCACGATGCATCTCAACACAGGAACTAACACACCACAAGCTCCAGTCGATGGCTCCTTCGCACCCGTCCATGCCAACGCAAGGTCTTTGCATCTCAATGCCCAGGACACAAGGAGGCAGATTTATCATAGTGTTGCATTGCCCTTATGTCAGATTTACGAAGCAATGCAAGGCCACCTTGTGTGACACTTCGGTGGTCGGTAAATCTCAAGTAACACACGGCAGCACATGTCGTTTCCTTGCATTACTCTGCACTAGAGAGGCATTCCATGGGTGGAGCTAGGTTGTTCCCACACATCTTCCCATGGATTTTGGTGCATTCCCAGATTTACCATGAGTGGTAGACCTGGGAATGCGTCAAAATGCTAAGCCTTCCCACAGGAGGCGTAAAGATTAGAAATATGTTTATTTCTCCTCATTTTTTCTCTTTCTACCTGCGCTGCATTCTGAAGCACACGAAGAAAGAGGAAAAAAGCCCCAAAGGAACTTTTTTGTGCAGGAAGGTGCACTTTCCTGCATGAAAACAACCTGGTCTACAAGGCAGTCACCCTTACACCTTCGAGCAAGAGTGCCTGTGTTGGTGCAAGGCAGCACATTATGCACCAAGGCAAAAACAGGACAGAAATGCACAATATAAAGTTAAATACGGCGCAATTCTGCCTTCCCCCTTTCATGCAGCACAAAGCAGCAAGGTGCCTTACTGCGTTGCATTGCCAGAAAGTTTGATAAATCTGCGCCAAGGTACTTTTAACGGTGGACTGAACTCAGTCCTGTATCCAGCCCATGTTCCATTGTGGGCAGCCTGAACTTGTGACTTTTACAAGGTATCCCATGGGCAGTTAGTCATGAGTGGTGCTTTGTGCTTTTAGGTGCTAATCTTACCTTAAATCTTTAAAATTTCATATCCCCAGTTGTATTGATTGGATGTTTATTATTTGGGTGTTACATCATCTATTACATTTTACTCTATTTTTCTAAATTGCTGTGGGATTTTACTTGTGTTGTGTTTTCACTCTATCACTGTTCATTTGCTGCATAAATACTTCATATATTGCCTCTAAGTTAAGCCTGACTGCTTTGTGGCAAGTTACCAGAAGGTTCAGCACAGGTTAACTTTATGATTTTTTGTGGTTCACCCTGACAAGGATTGTGGCTGTTGCTTAAGTAGGGTTCCGCCCCCCTCAGCCAACAACCCAATTTCTCCCAAAGATGTATCAATGTAGTTTGTAAAAAGCAAATTTAATTTGACTATGTAGATTTGTGAAGGTGAGCAAGACTCTTTTTAAAGTTGGTCCAAGTTATATGAAACGAGCAGGGGCTTATGTCATGGTACATAAGCAAAATATTATTTTGGATAGGGTAATCAATCTAGATTCAATAATAGTAATGTTTTTTTTTTATTGAGCCTACATCTGAAATTATGCAGCCACTTGAAACATAGCTTCAGCAATTTTAGCATTATAATAAAACTAATTAAGTTTACATCTAAAAAGAGACCCACCCAATATTCGATCCCAGTGTAGCTGTACATGTTATTCAATTAACAACAAATCTCTTTAGGAGGAGAGCAGGTGCCACAAAAAGGGTGGTGTATGGCTTACAATAAACCCAAGGTTTGCTGTGATTAAAGCTAAAGCTTTTGACCTCATCCTGATTGTGAGAAAATGTGGTTTATGGTATGGTGTGTTTGTGCAACCTCGCCGTGTAATAAACTCACAACCTGTCTTGGGTCCAGTCAGGATCATTTGTAAAACCTATAATTCAACCCTGGGTAGTTGTGGCTATGAGCAGTCAGACTTAGACAAAGGAACAAGTGTAAAGGATTTATGATTACCAAGACAACAAAATAAGAAAGTTATGCAACACAAAAGAAATACAACACCAATTTATAAAAAAATAGATCTTATTTTAATAAATAGTTAAATACCAAAATGAACAAAATCCACTAGAGGGTTTCAGAGATATAGATTTTAAGTAAATCATAAATCACTGCAAGATTCCATTACGCAATGGTAACCGCAAAGTTTCTAAACTTTGTAAAATGTTTAAGGAGTTCTGTTTGGCTATTTCGGCCTGTGTTGGGTGACCAGATTCGACAGGTGGAAGGTCAGGGGGGGCATAAGGAGTAATAGGATACTTACCTTGTCATCAAAGCAGTCACAAATTCAGTTCCAGGCCATATGGGTGAACCGCCAAAGACTTTAATGGAGTGGTCCTAATGCAAGGGATACAGGATGCTGAAGATACTGTAAGATGCTGAGGCTGTTGTGCGGTCAATGGTAGACTTCCTGGGCTTACTCCTCTGTCCACGAGCTTGGTGGGGCAACTTTGGCCACAGGTGTCGACGTCCCTCACAGTCCTCTTTGATCCAGCAAACAAAATCTAGTTGCCACTGGACTACTAGTCTCTGGGAACAGTGAAACCAGCAGCATTGCTTGGTGAAGGCTAGGCTCCACCTTGGGTGACCTAACTGCACTCTGATGGCTCTCCCAGGTCCAGCAGACTTGGTGCAACTTTTCAGCATTTGGACTTGGGGTCCCAGGCTCCAGGTCGGCGGTCAGTGGCAATCAAGCGATTGTAGCTACTGACTTGCAAAAATGGTTTCTTCAGCTGTCGAGGCCCTGGTGCTGTAACAGGGAGTCAGCCAACTTTCTCTTGGAGTTAACCTCTTCTGCCTGGAGCTCAGGAGTGACTTTTCCATGGGCAAGGCACTACACGCACAGTCTTCTCTTTGCTAGCCCAAGGATCAGAAGGTGCAGCCCAGTAGTGGGTGCAGTCACTCATCAAGTCCTCTCTCCAGTCCACAAATGATCTGCGTCTGGGTGCCAGGAGTGCCATATTTATGCCCAAATAGTGCCTTTGGGGGATGTGGTGGTTACTAGCTAATGGGATACCAGGTCCTTTCCTACCGGCTGACAAATTCCTGTAAAGTGTGGCATCTATTTATCCCAGAGTGCACTATTCTGCCGACTTCCAAAATGGCATAATCCCTCTCTCTCTCTGTGCAGCTTGGTAGCCCACCCAAGAGGTGTAGCTACCTGAGGGCTACATGCCCACGGAAAAAACAGTTGGGCAATTGACCTCCCCTTTCTGTCCCCAACACCAACCCGTTTAACTAAACAAAAGAGCAGCCCCTCTTGTGTGTGTCCACCATTTGCCCTTCAAGGTGGCTTCCCCTTTAGAAGCTCGCCTTTTGGGCTCACCCCCAGTGTGACTTCCTTCCAGGGAGAGGTGACACCTCTTCCAATGGTAGGTCTCTATTGCGTCCACTCTTAGACGTCTTTCACAATTCTCCCGAGGAAGGCAGAAGCCTATCTTGTGGCCAGCATCTGCAAATGCCCACTGGAAAACTTGGGCTACAGAGTGACATCTTTCTAACAGTTGCCTTTACTTAAAATTTACATTAAATTTTACTTGGGCATCAAGTTGGGGTTAATGTGATGATTAATTTGATACCTTTAAGTATTAACTTTAGTAGTCCCTTTCAGGAGTGCAGCTGAGTCGTCATCGTGTAACCCTGTAATCGCCAATTGAGCTGCTAGCCTCACCACAGTAAAAATGACAATTTAGGGATTTTACTGTTAGGACATAACAAATATTTTTCTACTTTTCAATAAACAGCACCATACCATAGGACTTGATAAGCCTGTTGTAGGGGTGACTTGTGTACATTAAAAAGGAAGGTTAGGCTTTGCCATTAGTGTAAATGGCAAAGTTGAGTCCTCAGTTTAGAATTGCTCTATCAGTCTTCAATGGCAGGCTGGGCGACATGTTTTCCCTTTGTCACTTCCAAGGTGGCGAAATATGTGCAGAAGCCCTGGAGAGACACTTTAACTTACCGGCCCTGAGTGCCCCTGGTACCACACTAGGGAGTAAAAGTAAGCAAAGTTATGTTATATGGGTATATGCCAATTCAACATTACACTTTTAAGTGTCAGAGCGCTGGCACTTAGTTCGGGTTAGAAGACCTCAATGCACACTCAGAGTCGAAAAACCAGCAGCATCAGTCCAAAACCTCGTGGGTGATCATACAAAAAAGGCATTACCTTACACTGATTCTTTAGAATTTGGACACAAATGACTTCTGAGAACAGAAGCCAGCATGGTCCACAGTGTACCAAGATAGTCCCTAAAGAAGAAATCAAATGTGAATGCCACAGCAGAGTGCAGAAAGTAATGAACACTCTGCTGTATGTGTCCCCAGGAAGGCATGGTACCAGAATATCATTGTCACAATATCATACGTCTACTAGTTAAATTAAAATGCAATCTATAAGCAACAGACGGCATCAGGTAACAATAACCATCACTAGATACCAAAAACACACAGCAAACCAGCAACAGAACCCACAGAAAACATTAATAAGTGGTCAACAGCAGTTTACACCAGGGGTGTTCTTTTTTGCAGTGATTGTTTGCATAAAGTGTGGCGACTATATTGAATGAGTTGTCATGCTATGCTTGCGTTGCCAGATGCAGAGAGCAGGGGTGCTGTTACCCCGACACACTATTGCCAACACTGTGACCTTGCCAGTGAGAAATGCTGCCTCTGTACAGCGGGTCAGAAAGCCTCGCCTTGTTTTTTTGTCACTGGGAGGAACTCTCTGCACAAGTGCTCCCTGCTTTGATTTGTTCAAAGATCTGACAATATTTAACAGGTGAAATCATGTTTCCTCTGTGAGGTCCGCCTCGCCGCCGCTCTTGGGAACCTGGGGCTGTACAATGGCTCGATTCAGGACATCAAAATCACTTCCATGGAAACGCTCTGTGATGACAACACACACAGATTGTGGGGTTGCAGGTCACACTTAAGAAGGGGCGAGGGCGGGAGAAAACTATTAGTTTAATGAGTAATATTAACCAGGCCTAAGAAGGAGAATTAATGCACAACAAAGCAAAAAAGAAAGAGTCGCTGTCAAGAGCGAATACTCTGCCCCACTTCAGAACGGGTTAATCTGCGTTTGGCCCTGTGGAAACGCAATGCGACATATTTCCTCTCTCTCCTCCATCCGTACGCAGGTGCTTGGGGCGCGAGGGTCTAAGAGCGCCCCTTCTGTAGACTGTGTAACCACTCAGGCATTCCTGCTCTGGCAGCGCCGCTAAGTGAGGTGATTTGTACCATCAAAGGCCTCTGATAAGCCACGAGGCACCTTGGCCCAGAGTCAGTACTTCACAGGCCACCTGCGCTCCGCTCCTTTCAAGTCTTTCCAGAGGAACAAGATGGCTTTCTGCGGCTTCTCTGTTTGCTGGCTCCTCGGCTGAAGCTTGGGTTTGAAGCAGGTACGCAGCGGCGGCACTTATACCACACTCCACACGCCTCTCTCAGATGAGAGCGGCCCTTACTAACCAAATAGCAGTCCGAGCTGTCTGGCCTGCGTGGCAGGAGAGATGCCCATCTACGTGGTGCCACAGCTGCCGACTCTCTTCACCCCACGACTCACAGAACTGCCTGAGGCAGAAGAGAGAGTATTAATGTTAGCAACGGAGCAACCTCTGTGTAAGTGTGAGGGCACGATTTCTGTATGTATATGAGTGGCATTTCTATGTTTGCAGTGTCCTTATGCGTGACTTTTACATACGTCATGCGTGACAGTTAGAGTGACACTTCAACGCAGGCAGGGAAGTGGTGCAATAATGCATCAACAGTCCTATTTGGTTTGTATTCAGGAACATGCCGTATTGTGTTTATGATGAAAATATCCATAATACAAGTACAAGAAATTGATCAGACATGTGGAGGATGCGGGTCACAATCTAGCACAGGGGCAAGCACACTGCCCAAGGTCTGTCCTCCTGTACTGACATACCGAACTGTAGCACTTGTTCAAGGTTGTTTATAGATTTGCAGTAGACAGAAACACTGCACTTCTGCCGTGTGTCTAATGTAGACTTTGTTCTGGGAGAGGATGTGGCCTAATAGCTAGAACGGTCGACCTTCAAGCTGGGGAACGCTTAGCATTCTTTGATTCTGGGCAAATCACTTAATCTTCTGTGCCTAACACAATAAAATCCGTCTGTAACACAACTGGTGCTCATGTAAAGCGCTCTGATACCTTCGGGTCGAGTTTGCGCCTATAAACCCCCCGCCCTTCCCCCCAAAAACTGAAACTAACAATTTTGTTGTCCTTTGGGAAATTCTGGAACGAAAGAATCCTCTCCTATGATGGACGCGGCAGGCGTTTTGCCTTGGGACAGTGTTTGCAGAATGAGGTGAGTGTGGCAGTTCTGCGGCTTGCTGCGGCACACGCAGTGGGCCCTGTAAGAGGGCGGCCCCCTTAGTGCCACATTAGGCACCTCCCTGCGACCTGTTACAGGGACCCCCTACTCTGGGAGTCCTTCCTACATAAGCGCCTCTGCGGCACCATTTCCGGTGCGCAGTGGGTTGGGGACAGGTACTTATACCTGCCCCACCCACTGGACACCCTCTTTGACCCCCGCTGGACATGCTGTCACCCTCCCATCTGCTTACCCAGCGTGCCGGCGGGGCGGCTGGCTAACAAATTGAACATATTAATGTATACATTTGTGTTGCAGGCGGAGTTACAGTGCGATTCGGAGGCTGATTGGTAAGAGGGGTACCCTTTCAGGAGCACAATAGGGGTGCATTATGCCGAGAGTCTTTGCGGCACGACCCTGGTTGGAAACAACAGCGCCCCTCTAGTCCTTCGGGCGGTTGTAAGCCTGAGCAACAGGGTGCTTGCCTGGAAACGCTCTGCCCCTAAAAAGGTGTGAGTAAAAGTGATGTACTAGGGGTCCATGGTATGTAAGGGGGCTAACCCCCCACATAAATGGTAGCACTGATAGGGTTGGCCACGGTGCAGTTTGGCTCATCAGGCGGACAGGACAGCTTAGGTTAGTCACCACTGCCTGCCCTTGGATCGTTCGTAAGTTAACCCACCAAGTTGGCATACTCCTTGTATGTAATAAACCTGCAGCAACTGTTTTCCCAACAAAAACTTGTGTGGACTCTTTATTTTGTGCAGCGCAACTATTATTGCTAAGCGGGGGGGTGCCAATATCAGCACTATGCATGGCAACTGCATCATCGGCAGGGGCGGCCTTCCAGCTGGTTGCAGACACATGTTCTGATTCGCCGGATAAGGGCTCCAGGCCGAGTCACCTGCCATTGCAGAACTTCACCAGCTGTGGCTTCGGGAGTTAACACAGCTTCACTCTCCCTCATGCCAGCAAAAGCAGTGGCAGCACCAGTCTTTTGAACTCTTGGCAGACTGATGGGCATCACAGTATTATGCTTGCTCTGTAACAGTCTTAGTGTGACAAACACGCTTACCACACATAGAGACTGGGAGAGACCTGTTCATGGCGCCAGTCGCTCCTGGCTTTGCTCCCTGGAATAGTTGGCGTTCTCTGGGTGCTTCATAAACTAGGAACATGCTGGGTTTCTCCTCCTGGCCACTCTCTTCCTGTAAGGCAGGGTATGCTCCTTCCCTGTCTCAGTAGGAAGATTGCGTTTTTAGGCATTTCAGTCAGATCCTCCTCAGCTTCTCCTGTAGAAAGTGCAGAGCTCAGGTGATGTCCTCTCACCTCTGGATGACTGGCTGCCAAGCAGACAGCAGCTCTCTAGTTACTCTGCAGAATGCCCCCTTCCTTACCCAAGACAAACTTAGCACTGGAGCAAAGTGGGGTGATTTGGAGCCCACTTTTAGACACATTGAGTATGTGGATCCACTGTCAAAGGTTTTAGAGTTAGTTTGGTTTGGTTCTCTGTCCAGTGTCATTTTCAGGCTGCTCCTCAGACACATTTTTTGTCTCACAACATGTACAATAGGGCTGGCTCCAATCAGAAGTATCCAAAACATGGGCACAATGAACTGTGAGATCTCCCCACCTTGCTGTAATCATCCTTCCTGAAGCAGTAATCAAAGTCAGAGAAATGTGAAGGCTTTCCCTACCTATGTCCACATTTCGAACAACAGAAACTGCAGTTCTATCCCTCGCCACTACCATCTACCAAACAGCACTGCTCAGGAAGAATTAACAAGCAGCCTTTTGCTAACAAGACAAACAACACACTCATTGAATTTCTGATGGTAGCTATGTCTTCATCCTCTTTGGACCTCCACCTTCCAGCCACAGAAATGCAGGCAATACACTTCCACTGTCTGGGAAAGCTGTTCTCATCCTCCATCTTATGCCATGCTTAACCAGGGGCATCCAAAATGTACCTCAATAGACCCAGTACTCAGACTCCCACAACCCACACAGTCTTACTACCACACGTGCTACACATGCACTGCACATACTGCACAACATGCAGATGGGATGTCAGTCTAAGGTCTAGTTTGCATATAGCAGCCTAACTTTAAATGAGAGAAGCCACTAGGCTCTCCTCTCCCTGACACAGAGAAAAAGGTCTGGCCATACTATTGATTTACAAAAATAGCAAGCTATCACCACGCTTTATGGGGTACACTCCAGGCATAGCCAGATTGCCCACCATGAGGGCATGCTTTGAGTGCACCTTTTGTTCACAGAATGGGACCTGGACTTCTCATTAGCATGGGCAGGCCTAGGACTACATTAGTGTGATGTCATTGCAGAAATAAACATCAGACAACCAATTTGACATGCAGTCAGGTACAAAGTACATAGGTGCATGCCTGTTTACCATGCAGGGGATATTCCAATCCCTACTTGCCCACATCTAAAATGCCAACTGTTTGAATATGGCACCCTAATTTCCATGTAATCCATGGCATTATACTGTAGCTTGGCCTCACTTTGATTGGAGCCAAACCAGCTGTATTCTGAAACTAAGCATATTTGGTGCAAGAATAACTGCGATAACTTGAGATTTTATAGAACTATGACTGGTAGCCATTAAATATGTATACCGATTCTATAAATGTGATTCTTCATTTTCACTCACCCATCATAAGTTGAAATTTTGAAACAGAAACTCACAAAACTCATAAGTCACTGGAAAAGAAAGTATCTTTGGCAAGAACAAATCCTAAATGCACTGCATGGGGTAGCAAAAGAGAAGATACGTCAATCACACATTTCTAACATTGAGAGGAAAAGCACCCAACATAATTGATAACTTTATTAGTTCAGAACATTCAAATTGAGAACAGGACATATGTTGCTCGATTCCAAAGTATGTTCCATGAACTTTGTGGTAATCTCAGTCATGACTTCCAATGTATCAGAGATAGTGTATGAAATGAACAATATCCAAGGGATCTTTTACAAGAAATGCACGCTGTGAACACTGGTTATCGTCTTCCAAAATCCATATTTCCACCTACATTCAAAGAACAGGTAAGAACAGTTAGAGCAAGTCTAACATCTATTCCTATTAACAAAAACTGACCACATTGGACACTTTTTGTAATCATTCATAAATGTCGTCGGTGGCGGCGAGCAGGGCGGTCTCGGTGCTGTGGTTGCTGCGGAAACCGGATTGGGAGGGGTCCAGAATGCAGTTCTCTTAGATGAAGGTGGTCAGTTGGGCGTTCATGAGTCTTTCTGCGACTTTGGCAGCGAAAGGGAGGAGGGAGATGGGTCGGTAGTTCTTGAGGTCAGTTGGGTCAGCCTTATGTGGATCCACTGTCAAAGGTTTTTTGAGAAGGGGCTTCACTTCCGCGTGTTTCCAGTCCATGGGGCAGGTGCCGGAGGCCAGGGAGGAGTTGATGGTGCAGGCTAGTTCGGGGGCGATGGCCGTGGAGGCTCTGTGGAAGATGTGCGGGGGGCACGGGTCTGTAGGGGCTCCTGAGTGCATTTTCTTCATGGTGGTGGAGATAAGTTTGATGGATGCGGGGTCCCAGGCGGTGATGGTTGGCGTGTCGGTGGTGGTGGGTGGAGGGGTGAAGGCATCTGTTAGCTCACTGAAGTTGTCATAGAGGGGCATGATCTTCTGGTGGAAGTAGGCGCTGAGCTTGTTACAGAGATCTTGGGAGGGTGTGATGTCGGGGGCTTCGCATGAGGGTTTGGTGAACTGCTTGATGACGTTGAAAAGTTCCCTTGTGTTGGATGCGTCGGTGTCGATTTTTTCCCTGATGAAGGTTCTTTTGGTGTCCCTTATCAGCTGGTGGTAGTTCTTAATGGCGATCTTGTGGTCGGTGTGGGCTTCAGTGGTCTTCTGGTTCCTCCACGTTTTTTCGAGGCATCTGCAGGTGCGTCTGGCTTCTAGGAGTTCGGTGGTGAACCAGGCAGACTTAGGAGGGCGTTTTGTGGTGGTTTGCCGGAGAGGTGCTAGTTTGTCGGCGCAGCTGGCGATCCACCGTTGGAGTTCCTTGGCTGCAGTGTTGGTGTCGGTGGTGGCGGAGGGGGGGGGTTGTGGAGGAGGGTGGTCGTAAGAAGTTCTTCGGTGATCTTACTCCAGTTCCGTCGAGGCGAACGCGGGGCTGGTATGGGATGTAAAAGTGAAGTGGATGCAGTCGTGGTCTGTCCAGGCGGGCCGGGTGGTGTGGGTGAACCGGATGTTTGACCCTTCTACGAAGATGGGGTCCAGTGTGTGTCCTGCAATGTGGGTGGGTGTGCTTACCAGTTGATTCAAGTCCCAGGTTGGCGAGATTCTCGAGGAGCACGTTGGCATCGGGGTCCTGGCGGTTCTCGAGGTGGAAATTTAGATCTCCGAGCAGGATGTAGTCCGTGAGGTGATGGCGTGGGATGCAGCGATTTCTGTGATGGTGGTAGTGACTGGGCGCGAGGTCCTGGTGGTCTTTAGATGAGCGTGCCCCGTAGCGTAGTCCTGGGGTTGGTATGGATCTGTAAGTGGAGGTGTTCTAAGTTGGGGAGAGTGCTGCTTGGGCTGGAGGTGGAGAGTTGGAGGGAGGTTTTGTGTGCGATGGCGAGGCCTGCCCCCGGGCAGTTTGGGC
This sequence comes from Triturus cristatus, assembly GCF_964204655.1. Lineage (NCBI taxonomy): Eukaryota > Metazoa > Chordata > Amphibia > Caudata > Salamandridae > Triturus > Triturus cristatus. The sequence continues at coordinate 374,416,386 of NC_140585.1, forward strand.
GGTCTTTCCTCTGGAGCTTGTAGCCGTCCGGTATAGCCGTGGCGATGTCAGGTCCGGACGTGGCGTTAGTCCAGGTTTCAGTGAAGAAGGCGACATCAGGAGCGAGTGTGTCGAGCATGTCCCATATCTCTTTGGCGTGCCGGTGGAGGGATCGCACATTGAGAAGGATGCAGTTAATGGTGTCGGGGGGTTTGGTGGCAGGTGGTATTTTGATGGCTGTAGCCGTGACGTCTATGGAGAAGGAGCTCCGGCAGTGAACGCACGAGAAGGCTCCTTGTGTGTTGTCGGGCGAGGCTCGTACGCGAGGTGCCTGGGCTTGAGTGCAAGGAGGCTAGCGAAGGTGTAGCGGTGGAGGCCTGGGGAACCAGGGTTCCTGGCGCTGGACGTGGTCCAGGCGCAGACGGGCTTGCCTTAGGCACGCCTTTGGCGCGCCAGCGGCGCGACCGCACATCAGTCGCCATTATGAAGGGGAGGGGGCGGGAGTCTTAAGGGGGGCGGAGGTAAGGAGAATGCAGCGACGGGGCTCGAGGGCGGGAGGTGATAAGGCGCTACGGCGCTAGGAATTAAAATGAGGCAGTACCTGTAAAGAAAAGAAATACTACAAACACAGAAACACAAGTCACAACACAGTGCTGGTCAGAAGCGTGAAATCCCAAGAGCTCAGAACCTGTGGCAGAGTCGGGCGCGAGGCTCGAACTCTGCTGCTGGGGCTGCTGTGGGCGAGAAGCTACTGGCGGAGCTGTCGGGGAGAGCGCTGCTTGGACCGAGGTCAGGTTAGCACATGCGCTCACACATTCAACCGATGTGGAGTGAGATAGGTTCTATGCAGGATGTTGAATTGAAGGGCCTTAAAGGCCGTATTCCTTGAGATCTTTTTCGGGCTCGCTTGAACTTTCTGCCATTCCTTATCAGACAATGGTCACGTTAACAGTCTCTACCATCTTTCCCGTATACCCGGAAGCGTCCTAGGCGCCAGCTCTCTTATGGCCAGGTAAAGCCAACGTATCAGGTGTTCCCGGAGCCCAGAGTCACCTCTCTTCCAGGGCCGGGTGTGTGTCCAGCTCGCCAGTGGCTGCACCCCAAAGTTCCGACACTGCCCCTCGGAGCTTATGGTAGTTTAAGAACTTACCCGGGGGGAGTTCATGGTAACTGAGAAAATCAGCCAACGAGAGCCATTCTTTATCTCTGTAACAGTCGCCCACCGTGCGTATGCCTGCCTCCTCCCAACCCATCAAGTGTCACTGTGTGAGGAGGGGACCCAGCCCCACCTGGGGGATGCCTACAAGTGGAAGACTCGGGGCGTATAGCTGTCTCATTCGGGATCGGGCCGCACATCTATCCCAGCACTGTTCTGCCACTAAGAGCAGAGTTCCCATATTGAGTATCTTCTGACGCCGGTTAAGAATCCTGGGAAGTAACCTTGTATATAATACCCCAGTGGGAAGTGAGAAAGTAGGCAGATCCCTGCCATCGATCCATCTTACCAACCATTGGAGTTGGGCCGCCAAATAGTTTGCCTCGAAATCTGGGGCCCCTAAGCCGCCATCTGTAAGCGGGAGGCGTAGGGTCTGTAGGGACACTCTATTACGGCCGCCATCCCATATGAAAACTCTAAGAAGCCCATCCAACGTCCTAAACCATGATTTCGGTATCAATACGGGAAGATTGACAAAATAATACAATAGGCGGGGCAGAATAATCATTTTCGATAGTGCCAACCGAGCCATAAGTGGCAACTTGAGAGTGCGCCAGAAGGCCACTTGCGGTCGCAAAGCCCTCAGGGTGCCCCGAGGTTCCCTTCGAACATGTCCGCCTGCGTGTGATAAATCTGTATCCCCAAATATTTGACAGACACAAGTGCCCATGCCAGGGAGGCCGGAAGGCTCAGTGGACTAGGCATGGTGGGGTGCAATGGGAACACAAATGTTTATTTCCCTTTCACCCGTAGGCCGGACAGAGCTGCAAACTCCTCCAGGATGTCCAGTACTTGACGGACTCCCGAAGTCCCGTCTCGCAAATAGACCAGTACATCATCCGCGTAAAGCGAAATGATGTGGGGAGTCCCGTCGAGCGTCACCCCCAACCCTGCACATTCTCTCCGCATTCTTGCCGCCAAAGGCTCCATGGCCAGGGCGATAAACAGCGGCGACAAGGGGCACCCCTGCCTGGTCCCCCTATAAATGGGATAGGATGCCGATATAGTAGTCCCTGTTTGCACCCGGGCCGTGGGGTTTCCATAGAGCAGTCAGATTCACTGCAACCACCCATCCCCCATCTGCAAAATGCCCATCACCGCAAATAGAAAATCCCAGCGTAAAGTGTCGAAAGCTTTTTCCAGATCAATCGCCACTACCACTGCATCAGGATAATCTCGCAGTGCCGAAACATAACATAATATAATCTTCGAAGATTACTGGACATGGAGAGTGAGGGGATAAAACCGCACTGATCTGCGTGTACCAGTCGGCACATGTGGGGTAGGAGTCTTAGGGCTAATGCCTTACTTAAAATTTTTAGATCCATATTTAACATGGACAGTGGTCTGAATTCCGTCAATTTAGGATGTGCCAAGTTAGATTTGGGCAGGGGGATCACTAACGCTTCCCGGAGTGAGGGCGGCAGACGCATGTCGTGGAGCGTGGCGGCATACATCTGTTCCAACCGCAGGGTCAGAATGTCCATATAAGTACTATAAAACTCTGCTGGGAGACCAACCGTCCCAGGTGTTTTCCCTCTAGCCATTTCTCTAATAGCTGCCCGTATCTCGCCCGCCTTAATAGGTTAGGCCAACTGGTCCCAGACATCTTGATCCAACTGTACCAGTCGTTGCTCCTCTAAATATGTCTGTAATTCCTCCCCCTGAGACGGCCCAAGAAGACCATACCGCGACTCATAGTAGTCCTTAAATACGCCATTGATTAATCTCGGGGAGGAGAGAACACGACCCAGAAAATCTGTGACACTCACTACGGGTGAACCTCTACTGTCGGGCCTAATTAACCAAGCCAGGAGTCTCCCAGCCCTGCCCCCTCTCTGTGCTGCGTGGTCTGATACTGTTTAAAATCTAGAGCTCTCAGTCTGTCCCAAGTAGCATTGTAAAGGCTTTACACATCAGCTAATTTCTCCAGATCCTGGACCGTCCCTACAGTTCCCCTATCAAGGGCCAGGATTTGGGCCTCTAAGTCTGTCAATTCCTGTGTGATAAGTCGTTGGGTGCCGACAGTCTTGCCCAGACAATGCCCTCGCGCCACCACCTTAAACGCCTCCCATTCTACCAGCGGGGAGCTGGCGGTTCCCTGATTGACTAAGAAATAAGCAGTTAAGGCCTCAGAAAGACCCTGACGGAGCCCATCATCGTCCAGCAGCGACGGATCCAGCTGCCAACGCAGGATCGGGGCTCTCTTCAGGAACGGAACGAACCCTATGAGCAAAGGGCTATGGTCAGGGAGGGACCGGCCAAGATATTCAGCGCCGGTCATCATGGGTGACAAAGTGGCAGAACAAAAGAACATGTTCAAATGTGTGTGTAAATCATAAAGATCTGAATAGTAGGAATATTCTCTACACCCTTCATTGTGTAATCGCCAAACCTCATGAAGGTCCCAACCCGTTGCCCATGTCCGTAGTCCCTTAGCGGTGGCAACCGCCATGGCACCCCGCAGAGGAGGGGTGGACCTATCCTGCTGAGTATCAAAAACACAATTAAAATCACCACCCAATAGTAAGGTCTCGTGGGGGAACCCCGCCAAAACCCCAGACAGCCTATCCAGGAATGTAAGTTGCTCTCGGTTAGGGCCATATATACTGCCCAAAGTGATCTCCCTGCCCTTCAGAGTGCCCGTGACCACCCCTCAGGGTCTAGTACCTTCCGAGTAAGTTGGAAGGGCACCCCCGGCCTAATCCATATCAGCACTCCCCGGGACAAGGCCGAGTAGGTCGTAGCAAAGAGTTGACCCTGCCATCTGCGCTTCAGGCGTGAAACCTCCCCCTCAGTGAGATGGGTCTCCTGTAACAAAACCACCTGTGCTCCCCTTCTCTTAATATAAATGAAAACGTTGTAACGCTTCGCTAGTGTTCCCAATGCCCCGAATGTTCAAGGTCATAACCTTAATCCCTTCAGGGCTACCCACGGGCGCAACCATCGGATCTACCAGGAAACGCACCAGCCCCACCACCCCCCATCCCCCATCCACAGAAACCGCCCTCCTGGCAGGGAACAACAAATCCCCTAAAAACAACTCCCCATCCTAAGAGCGGACTGACAACGGTCACCTGCCCAAACACACAAGCAAATCGCATAGCGAAAACTCACACCAGTTCGGAAAGATCCAAGGCCAACTGCACTAGGAACTGTTGGGGGGCGTAGCGTGACGGTAAACCAACAAATTGTCTGAATCACTGTCTGTACTTAGCAATAGCCATACTAGGCCATTCCAGCCCGTATCCGGGAGTGCTGGCCCAGAGAGCCCACCCCTCCCCCACACCACCCTCAACATCCAGCAATAACCTGAGTGTACCCAAGAAATAGTCCCGCTCAAGTGATTAATAAAGGATATAAAACAACAACACAAACAAGCAGGGGAGAGGATGAAAGGAGAAAACCTTCCATCCTTCTCCAACACTTCCAGTTCTACATGTCATTGGAAAGTTGCGGGGTCACAAAGGGCATGATATCTCCTGTGGTCTGTGAAGCATCCGCTTCGGAGCCCGTCTCTGCAGAGGATGCCCCAGATCTCACCATGAGGGAGACAGCCTCCAGCGCTGCAGCTCTCTCCATCGCCATCCGGGACGGACTCGGCTTCTTGAATTCTGTTTTCTTTCGGCGTTTCCGCAGCTGTCTCCCTGAGCGTTTCACCCCAGGTGGCTGCCGCTCCGGTCGAAGCTGTGAAGGACCCCCCGCGTGGTAGGTCTCAATCCAGTCCCAGGCTGTTTTCAGGTCTTCGCAGAAGTGAGTTGTCCCATCAAGCATGATCTTGAGGTGGCCCAGAAACATCAGTGAGTATTGTACTCCTTCTGCCCGCAAAGCTTTTTTAACTTCTAGGAAGGAGGAGCGGTGCCTCTGAACCTCCAACTTATAATCAGTGAACAATGTGACTCTACTGTTCTCTACGAAAAAGGGACCAGCCTCCCAAGCCTTCCTGAGTAGAAAATCTCTGTCCCGGAAATGGAGCAGCCTAGCCACTACAGCAAGGGGCGGCCGGATCGGCGCCGGGGGTCGGGCAGGCACACGGTGAGCCCTTTCCAGAGTGTAGAATGGAGAAAGTTCCTGAGGCGCTACAACGTCCCTCAGCCATGTTTCCAAGTAGCTAACCATGTCTTGTCCCTCCACTCCTTCCGGAAGGCCCACCACCCGTACGTTGTTTCGTCTATTGCGCCCTTCCGCATCCTCCCCCCGCTTCTCCAGTTGACTGACCTTAGAGGCCAGCTCGCCCACCTGGGCCAACAGAGTCTGCTGGGCCGCTTCCAGAGCCTCCAGGGATGATTCCGTCTGTTTTACCCTCTCGGACAGCTTAGCATGATCGGCGCGCAACAATCCAAGGCCAACTGCCACCGTGCTAATGTCCTGGTGGAGGGTCGCTTTGGTGTCCGCTATAGCCTCAAGGATTTTGGCCAGTTGTTGGTGAACCGGCACCACCGCCTGCTCCTCCCCAGCGTCTTTTGCAGCAGAGTCCACCTTGCCGTCTTCAAGGTCTGGGGGGAACCGATCTGCTTCCCCCACGGCTTCCCCATAGCTGGAGCCACTCCTTCCTCTGCCCCTGCCCTGGTGCGGCAGGTCTTAGGTGTGCAAGCAACTGTCTCCTGCCCGGCTGGTACCCACCACAACAGAGTCACACGCCGTCAGGCGGGTCTCCCTGACGCCCTCCCGCAATCCACGGCTGAGGCCAGAGCCCAGGAAAGACCGCTCCACACTACACCCAGAGCCAAAAACAAAGGGGGCAGACCACCTTCAGTCCCTGCTGGGAGGTTCACTCGGGCTCCGCTCCAGGGCCCCTCTCCGCTTCCCCGGTAACTACCTCCAGCATCCGAGGAGGGACCTGCCCACACCAATCCTCGATAACCTAAGCCGGTGCCCCCTTTTCATGCAGTGCAGGTGGTACACTGGTGTCCCAGGATCTTCCCAGGGCCGACTGCCAACTCAGTCCGTCTTCAGTCGGGCGCCCACCGCAAGCCCTCTCACCTCAAGACCAGGCCAACACAAGAGCTGTTGTGTCCCATCCGAGGGTCAGCACAGAACCACGGGTGACGCAGCACAGCTCCACTTCACAACGCTCTGTCCTTCAGCCCTCGCAAGGCGCTTGACCCGCTCCGTCAGTTGCACAGGCGCACCACAATGGTCAAAGCGGCGCTGCACCTCACTCCCAGGTGGGGGGGCCACCGCAAACAAGCAGTCAAACAGTTGTGTGCCAAGAAACTTCACCTCGGGTCCATTCGCGGCATCGGACCGCCTCATGGAGTGCACACCCCTTCATACGTGAGTACCCCAATTTGCTTCCAGCCATTACCACTCCGGTGGGCAAAAGTACTTGTGGTCGCATTAGCCTTTTTGTTGCCTGTTCCTTCCTTTCTTGGGGCAGGCCTCCTTCCGTTAATGCCGCTTCCGATCGGGAGGGGGGGATAGCCCAGCCGATACACCACTTCCACTGCGGCTGTGTCTGTAGGAGTCCACGCGGTCCAGCAAGCTATCCTGCTCCAGCGTGTCTCGGCTGCTCCGCCGCACCTCTGACCCCTTCTGTTACCACCACCAACTCTCTGCTAGCGTGGGGGGTCCATGGGATCAAATATCCGCCGCAAAGTGCCCCACGCCATCCGCAGGCAACCAAGCGCGCAGATCTTCATAATTACCCTTTGCAGTAACACCAGCCGGTGATGACGGACAGCGCCTCCCGGAGGGTCCACAGTCCTTACTGCCTTCCTTTCCAGTGGACACCTTCCCAGGGTCAGCGGCAACCCAGTCAGTGACAGTCCCCCAACGTACCAGTTCGCCAGACAGGTTCAGCCAAGTCTGCCGCTTAGTCCTCCTCCAAGGACTCCCGCTCCACTCTTGCGGGCAGGTCCCAGGGCAATTCAGGGTGCCGACCAAGCATGGGACCCAACCCCCACTGTCCCGAGGAGAGTTGTCAGGTCTACAATCATTGGCCGGGCCGCCGGGTGCACTCTCCGTCCGTCTCAGCCCGGCAGAACAGTTGCGCCCCGCCATGACGCAGCTCGCCTCTCCTCCTCAGACCGCCATTTTCTTTCAGCCTCGCCCGTCCCGTCTCTCCTCCACTGAAGTTCCCGGTGTGCAGGCACCACGGGGCTGTGTTAGACGCTCCAGTTACTCCCTGCGATGAGGCCCCAGGAGGGCGCCCCTGAGCCTGGGCTGAAGCACCACTTAAACAGGATAAATTACCTGGCTGGCGCGGAGCTCTCAGCCCACGCGTCCGTCATCGGTAGCTTTGTAGCCACACCCCCGGGAGCTATCATACTCAGTAGATTGGGCATATCCGATTTCTTTGCAAATGAAATTTTTGAATGAGGAATATCTTGAAATTCATTGACTTACAGGATTGTCACATTGGATTCTTAATTGATTTTACAGATGTACCCCTTTCCCTTACACTCAGGGATTTTTCTGTGCACAAAGGACTTAAGGGAACTTTGTTGAATCCAAAATATTTGGTTGTCAACTACACATGACTGGAATTTTCCTGAACCTGATGTTTTTGTTAAAGACTGAATTACACCTTCTTGAACCCTAAAGAAGTCTGTGTGGTCGAAACACGTTGACTACATTGTAACAAAATGAAGATGAAAAAGATTCTCCCTTTTTCATCTGGAGGTCCCCTACTGGTAGAAGATTCCACTTTTTGGTTCTACCCTATCCGATGTCTGTACTCTCAGAAAGAGTAAAGTTTAGAAAAATAACTTACCAGTCTTTTGATGCTTGTTGTAGGAAGCTGGCTCTGTATATACTATACCAAAGTAAGGTACAGTGTGCACAGAGTCCAAGAAGTCCCCAGAGGGATAGAGGCTAAATTAGGTAAGTACTAGCAGCTCTCCTTGTGGTAGTGTTGGTGAGAAGTTAGGCTTATCCAGAGGGTGTGTTAAGCATTTATTGTATTCACTCAATCAAGGACTGATACACACACTCACAGGCAGAACCCAGACCAATGAGGTAAGTATAAAGAAATATACACTTAGGTTTTATTTTAGAGCCAAGCAGGACTTGGCACAGGTGAGTAATATATACTTTCAAAATGCAAGACTGTTCAAGGTAATGCAGTTGTGCTTGAAATGACAATTGTTACAGGTTTGTATCACTTTTAAATGTAGTTTGTATCATGCAGTAAGTATTTTCAGAATACTTTTGAGTTACTTTGGATTACTTTGAGTACTGCGGGTGGTATGCCTAGATACCACACCTTAGGATCTCTACACACAAGATAAGTATGACCTCTTATACTTTGAAATTGAGGTAACTTTTTTCCATACATTAACAGTTCCACACTTGAAATTTTTTAGACCCAAAACCTTATACAATGGGTTCCTATGGGAGAAAAATTGTTATCGGATTTGAAGGTAAGTAATTGACTCACAAGGGTGAGCTTTGGGGGTTAGGACCAAATTCCCCAAGGTCTAGATGGGCACTCAAGTTGCACCACCAGCGGCACTGAGGCTGCCGGGTTCAGAGTGCAGGGACCCAATGTTAGCCAATGGGGCTACGGGGGGCCTTCGTTTAGGGACTGCTGACGAGCAGGCCACTCGGGTGTGAGAGCAAAGCTCCTAGCGTTAAGGTCATCACTGCAGGGACCAATGACCAGTACAGGAGTTGCACTGCCAGCGGGCACTGGGGCAGTCAGGTGCAAGGTGCAGAACGGATATCGGGGACCCTGTGATTTCCAATGGAGACCTTCGGTTTCGGAAAGATGCTGCAGGCTGGGGCAGGGAGACTTCCTGAAGGCGACCGCTGGCTGGAGAGGTATGTTGGGATCTTGGGAGATGCCTGGACACCCAAGGCCTTGGGGCATTGAGTGCAGGGGTGTCCTCTGGCATCCGGTCGCGTTCAAGGGACCGTTTAGGTTGAGGCTGCAGGCAGAGTGATGCAGAATCGCGGAGTCGACGGAATATGGATTCTGGAGGTGAGTCTTCGGTTGAGCAAATCCGGTGATCACAGGAGACAGAGTCTGTGGGAAGGTCTCAGGGCAGGTCCTCCGGGCTCTGGGGGTTGCTAGCTGCTGGACTTGCCGGGTTTCTTGCTGTAGGAAGATCATAGACTGGACACACCTGTAGGGCTGGTGCCAAGGCAGTTGGTGTCCTCTTCCCCTTCCTGGGTCAGCACAGCTCTTCGGTCTTTTTTCTTTCTTCCTCAAATCTCTGGAGGCAAGGTTCAGGGTTGCCCCTAAATACTACATTTAGGGGCGTTAAAGGAGTGTGCAGGTTGGGGGCCAATGAGTCCCTTCCTTGGGGTGGGTACACCCCCTATTATGCCACCCTCCAGTGGAAGGGGGCATGAGCCTCTTCCCAACTGGCTGAGTCCCCTCATCTTCAAGATGGAGGGGTCAGAGATGTGTGCTTCACCTCGCCTCCTCCGCCTGAGGGGTGGGGTTGGCAAAGGTGGGCACACCTCTCTTCCTAGCTTGGATTTCCCGCCGATTCTCCTGTCCGAAGTGGGGGCCAGAACCAGTGGGAGCCAGTTGCTGGGGGCAGCAAAATGCAGGGACAGTGTCCAAAGGCGGCAGTCTTATGAAGCTTTCCTTCTCCTGGACCCAGCCCGTCCAGGGGGAGGAGGCAAGACACCTCTGCCCGGGATGGCCTTTGTTTCTTGACCCAGAGAGTGGAGGCTCTCTACCCAGGGGTTCAGAAACTTGTCTAGTGGTGGCAAATGGCGGGTAGCTATTTAGAAACCACACCTGGGCTGTAGCTATTTATAAACCACACCTGGGCTGGTCGATTTTCAGGAGGCATCTCTACGATGCTCTCTGGGTGCATTTTTCATTAAATCCCACACTGGCATCAGTGTAGGTTTAATGTGCTGAAAAGTTTTCTACCAAACGTCCCAGTTTTTAGTAAAGCCATTACGGAGCTTTGGAGTTCGTAGTCACCAGCTCCCAGACCATATACTCTATATAGCTTTACTACACTTACAATGTCTAAGAATAAACTTGGATACTGTAGGGGTACATGGCTGATGCCTCTGTACCCTCATCTTAGGGCTAGTGCAACTTGCCAGAGGGGTGACTTACCTAGGTCTTAGGCAGTGGATTGCAGGCATGGTAACAGGGATGTGTGCCATGTCGACTCTTCACTTTACTCTGCACCAAAACAAGCAGCCTGCAGTGGCAGTGTGGGTTAAGGTGAGGGCCCTCTAAGGGTAGCACAACAGGTGCTGCAGCCCTTAGAGACCTTCCCTGGTCAAAGTGCCCTGGTACCCATGGTACCTTTTACAAGGGGCTTACCTGTGGCCAGGGATTGTGCCAATTGTCGATACAAAGGTACTGTCTTGGGAAAGAACACAGGACCTGGGAACCTGATTGGCAGGGACCCAGGTCACATCAAGTCAGGTTGCATCAGATGTCAGGCAAATGTGGGGGGTAACCATGCAAAAAGGCTCACTTTCATACACTTGTCTGGGTTTTCTTTTGGTCTGAGGATGCACGCCCAAATCCAGCTGCTCCATTACTGAAACAGCCTAAAAATTACAGGAAAAAAATACCTTTCGAGGGTGGGAAAGAGAGTCCATAAAACCCTTGGACCTTTAGGTATGGACATATGGAAAAGAGGTTTCTCCACTGGGAAAATGTTTTCACCTCAGTGAAAAATGTGCATCAAATAGCCAGTTTGCATAGTCGCAAGCAGGTATTCGCAAAGTTTTTGAGCACTCCTGGAATCCTACTACTTTCACAGGTTTGCAGGACTATTCTTCAATCAACGCCTATAGGCAAGGTCGTAATCCTTGAGAATCGGGCCCAGTGTTCTTGAAGTACACCTGCTCGGTGCCAGACGCAGCTTCTAAACACTCCCTCCTTTTACAGTTTCCCTCGACTGACTGGGCGCCATCTTCTTAAGCTCCTGCCGCAGAGCACTTACTTGCCCGGTCATACCATGTGTCCCAGGCTGTGCATTTGCTCTTATTCAATTCGTTGGTCACAGTCCCCACTGTTCAGGGCCAAGTTACCGTTCACTTATTTAAGAGTTTTAGGCACTTTTCCCATATCATTTTATTGCAAAGAAAATGAACGTGTTAATTAAGCGTGTATCCATGTGGCTGCAGGTCATGCAGCTCCCCCAGGTTGCTGTGTTTTAATTGGTGCCTCCCATGCGATGCTTCGTGCGTAGTGAATGGAGGGCCGCGCCGCTCTATTCACTAGTTTATGCTGTTGCTCGTTCGCCCTGCATGTGAAAAGCATAACAGGGAGCTGGCGGAGCAGAAGTAAGTCGTGTTTTGTTAGTTGACTGACACCCTGAGGCCCGGAACCGGATAAGCCCTGATATTATACCGAGGATTGAGCAAAATAAATCCATTTTGTTTCCTACAAACATTTAGCCATTAAAAAATATGAGATAGAAAAACAGACTTCGCTGTCTGCATGCCTGTCTGTAAAGCTGGCTTTGTGGATGTGTCAGACTCATTAGCTCACTGGCATATATTTTGCAAGCTAATGCATCTGCTTTAATTCTCCCTGGGGACTGCGTGTCTGCTTTTTAAATAGAGCCAGACTGGAGAAGGTGGAAAGGGCTGGAATGGACGGTGCTGAGGCTGCGGGGCATACCCCAGCTTCCCACCATGTGCATTCCACAGCCGGTGGAATTACTGCAGGCGTTATTACTGCAGGGTGAGCTGTCTGAATATTGCGTGCAGCGTATCACTCACAACACAACCCAAAAATAGCTCCGACATAAATACATCAAGTCCATCACCTACGATGATGCGTTTTTCATCAGGAACTCCAGAAAGACTAATCTTTGAAATGTTCGTGTCTCTCTATATATAAAGTGCACTGAAGGCCCGAGACCGTGCAGTTCTTTCAAACTGAGGGGGTCATTACGATAACGGGAGGATCGCCACCGCCCTCTAAATTCCTCCACCCACTTGACTTTTCCCCCTGCCACATTACGATGGCGGGGGGACCCCGGCGGATGGCAAGACCGTCCGCCGGTTTTCCGCCTGTAGGCAATCCGCCCGATTGCCTACCGGGCGGAAAAGCCCAGGAATATGGTGGCAGTGCCTTGCAGGCACCGCCATCCATATTAGGATGATGGCGGGGAATTGCCTTTCCACGGCGGAGACTCCGCCATGGAAAGGCAGGCAGTTTTGGCTTTGGGGGCACGTTGCAGGCCCCCAGAGTGTTCGGGGGTGTGGGGGGTGCACACCTGCAGTGTCATGGACATGGTGGCAGGCACCTCGCGGTGCCTGTCACCTTGTGCATGACAAGGCACACAGTGCATTCCCAGCATTGGGGCGGGCGGTGCTGTGAGCACCGCCCACCACAATGCTGAGAATGGAGGATGCCACAGTGGCGGTGGCATCCCAATTGCAGGTGCGGGACCGCCGCACCACTGGCAGCCGGTCCCAGCACCGCTAGGGTGGCGGGCGGACATCCTAATGATGCCCTGAGTGTTTGCAAGACACTTTGAGTAGAATAACTACCTCAAACTCCGTCATTATGCACTCCCTTGTGGAAGATGAGTTATGCTTTCTCCTGGACACGCGTGCCACTGCAAAGGAAATTGCAAACATTAATATCATGTGATTCCTAACTTGGCAACTCTTGTTAACAATACTGTAACTCTAAACACCGTACACATGATTATAACTATAGAGACTCTGGTTCGAAGTTCTGACTTAAGAACCCTTCCTGTTAATTAACAATTTAATGTTAAATGTAAACATCAAACCAACCGTTCATATTAAATATTCAAGTATAGTTTGAGTTAATTTTCACTCAACATTAAAATACTTCTATGTATTTCAAAAGCTACTTCATACAATTCAAAAGGGAAGCAACAGTTCTTTGGTAGAAACGCTTGGTTCATGTAGCAAGGCTCCTTTCTGCAGCAACATTATGATTGGGCCACAGGGAAAGTTATACTTAGAAATTCAAGATGGCGGCTGCATCTCCAAACTATGTGAGAATTCATGACCTGCTGAGAAGTGTGGCTCATTGGAAGGGTGCTGTCGCTTAGTATGTTCTCCATACACAGGAAGACTCTCTCAGTCAAATAGTCTCTAGGCCAGACAGCCTGGCAATCTGCAAGGACCAACAAATTTACCTTCTCCAACTGTACTTAGCACGAGGAGTTTAGAAGTATCTCTCCACTGTGCTTACTGCTCCTCTGTGCTTGCTTAGTTCTGAGCAGTAAGCCATGCCTCTTCAACCATTCTTCTCGACAGTGACCCCTTCCCACCAAGAAAAGCTGTCTCTGAGGAGGGTTTCCTGGTTTGATGCATACATTTCTCACAACACATGTGACGCATGAAGATTAGAAGTGGGTTCCCAAAATCAGGGCCTCTTTACAATCCACCAAAAACTGGAAAAAAAATTCTGACAATTCCTGCATCTACTATCTCATCTACCACCTGCTCATTTTTCAGCATTCGCCTGGATTGGCAATGAATATGGAGCAACATAAGTTTTTGCAGAACAGGGCTCAACAAAGATACATGAAAGCTGACTGAATTTGCATAGACTGAGATAATGTCAATCATACGATATCTGGATTCACAATCTAGTCAATTATAAATGGACCCACAAACGTAGGCTACAATTTAAAGATTCTTTCAGATGTAAATTTCTCAGTGAGTGAACATATCTCCCTACCCACAACATATTGAGGTGCTGGACTTTTCTTTCAATCAGCATGAAACGTACTAGTAAAATTAGTCTTTTTCAATGTTTTCTGTGCTGATTTCTGAATACATATCAACTCAGGTAACAGAAAGAAATTATGTAGACAGGTACAAATCCAAGTAAATACACACAAATGATAGCCATACTTACATATGCTGACATTCCAATAGATGAATGGTCAGTATAATTTATGTCAACTCTGCCAACCACAACTGCTTACCTCAATCCTCCTTTTGTAGCAAGGCCTGATATCTAAAATATACTGTTTACCACATTGGTTCAACCTTTCTGACCGTCAAACTGTCTTCAAATGATAACTAGTGGACAGGAAAAGTTCAATTTCTACCTCTTTACACAAGGCTGGTCAACATCTAGAAATGAATTGAGACCCTCTATCCATAATCCGAACCAGTGAAACACCACACGGGAAGCAGGTAAGCATATTTAAAGTCCTACCTTTATCAAATTGTCTGCAACCACTAAGACCCTTTGGGCAGTCAGCTCATTTTATCCTTACATGCAATGTGAACATGGCCTGAACAGATTTCCTAGAATTGCCAACGTGACACCTTATTGGCTGCTTCCACTATTAACTCTCCCTGTAGTTCGCACCAGATCCTACAAAGGAGAAAAAATGAATGGAGGGTTTTTGTGATACTTTAGAAAGTAATTCTGGGGCATGTTTACTAATCTTTCACACAACGCAAGGAAGCAAGCAATGTTGCTGGGCTGCATTGCATGAAAGGGAGAGAAGAAAAAAGCTTCATATTTATAAAGACATTGAGCATTTCTGCTCTTTCCTTGTGCTGGTGCACTGTGTACTGCCTAGGGTGTCTGAATTAAGACAGGACTGTTTTTGTGAAGGAAGGAAGATCTTCCTGCACGAAAACAATACTTAAATGCATTTTCCTCTATGTGTGTTGCATAATGCAGCAAATATGGAAAGTGGAAATAATGAGGAGAAATAAAGATATTGCTCTTCATTATGACTCATGGGACAGGCTTAGCATTTTGACGTATTCACAGGTTTACCAGCTTTAGTAAATTTGGGAATGATCTAAAATCCATGGGTGGATGCATGGGAATACTCACGCTCCACCTATGGAACAGAACACCACTCATCTTGAAATGTAATGTAATGTAGTGCAGCTCAAGCCACTGCATTGAAGTTACATTTCTTTACAAAGACACGCAAGGTGGGGCAAATAGCCACTTGCGTGGCTTTGTACATTTTACGGAAGCCTTTGCGTTGTTCTTGCATCACCTTGTGCAACACATGGAAAATCGTAAGGATTGACAAATCTGGCCCTCTGTTTTATCACCACCTGCACTGCGCACTGTGACTTGAGCTATACAGGATGCATTGTTTCACATATGCGCCCTGCTCTGAGGTAGTTCCTAAGTGTGCTTCCTGAAATTGCCAGCCTGCTGTCTTATAGACTTCCTGCCCCACTAGCTGTTCCTCTAGTCTGTGCTGGCTCCTACAAAGGATACTTTACTTCAAATAGATATGCTGTTCTGAAAGTTAGGTTGTCTAAGCAGGCTTTCTCAAAGTTCCAGCCTGCAGCCTGAGTGGATGTCTTGGATACTACTTTTGCTTCCAATCTGGAGCAGCCCCTAAGAAGGAGAACGAGCTGATGCAAGGGTGTTGTGATCCTTTGGGAAGTCAGCCTGTTTTATCTCTATATGCCATGTGTACTGTGACTTGAACTCCACAACATATTTCGCGCAATAACCACTCCACGCAATTAGTTAGCGTAAAAGGCCATTTATTTGGACAGGGTTGAACAACAATAACAAAACATCAATCAAACCCCCCAACAATCCCCAACAACATATCTCTCATCCTTTCATTCGCTCCCCTACTCCAAATACTCACTCCCGCATCACACAGCAACCTCCTCACTTATCCCATTCACTTCATCACTTCTCTTCCAACCTCCTCCATCATCTCCATCCATCGCACTCCTGCATGACGCACCCCCACCTTGCACTTGTATCCCCCTCCCCGGAAGGGTGAGTATGCCCGTCACGGACTCCCCCCCCTCCCAAGTACCGCCACACACACTCTCAACCCGTCCTAAACTGGCACGATTTAAAAGCTACACCCGATCCTTCCACCAAAATTGTAGGGTGGGCGGGTGGCCAAAACAGAACTCCTAACCCACCCTGGGGCGCTGGGGACAGGAAGAGGAAGAACGTCCTCTCCAGCCCCCCTTTATTACCTAGCCTAACCCCACCCCTTATCCCACCTCTAATTCCCTGTCCTAACTATCGCGCGAACATCCCAGGGGAAGACTGGTCTGTTGACCTCACTTCCCCTGGGGGCCGCATCGCGCAATAACCACTCCACGCAATTAGTTAGCGTAAAATGCCATTTATTTGGACAGGGTTGAACAACAATAACAAAACATCAATCAAACCCCCCAACAGTCCCCAACAACATATCTCTCATCCTTCCATTCGCTCCCCTACTCCAAATACTCACTCCCGCATCACACAGCAACCTCCTCACTTATCCCATTCGCTTCATCACTTCTCTTCCAACCTCCTCCATCATCTCCATCCATCGCACTCCTGCATGACGCACCCCCACCTTGCACTTGTATCCCCCTCCCCGGAAGGGTGAGTATGCCCGTCACGGACTCCCCCCCCTCCCAAGTACCGCCACACACACTCTCAACCCGTCCTAAACTGGCACGATTTAAAAGCTACACCCGATCCTTCCACCAAAATTGTAGGGTGGGCGGGTGGCCAAAACAGAACTCCTAACCCACCCTGGGGCGCTGGGGACAGGAAGAGGAAGAACGTCCTCTCCAGCCCCCCTTTATTACCTAGCCTAACCCCACCCCTTATCCCACCTCTAATTCCCTGTCCTAACTATCGCGCGAACATCCCAGGGGAATACTGGTCTGTTGACCTCACTTCCCCGGGGGGCCGCATCGCGCAATAACCACTCCACGCAATTAGTTAGCGTAAAATGCCATTTATTTGGACAGGGTTGAACAACAATAACAAAACATCAATCAAACCCCCCAACAGTCCCCAACAACATATCTCTCATCCTTCCATTCGCTCCCCTACTCCAAATACTCACTCCCGCATCACACAGCAACCTCCTCACTTATCCCATTCGCTTCATCACTTCTCTTCCAACCTCCTCCATCATCTCCATCCATCGCACTCCTGCATGACACACCCCCACCTTGCACCTGTATCCCCCTCCCCGGAAGGGTGAGTATGCCTGTCATAGACTCCCCCCCCTCCCAAGTACGCCAACCAGGAAACCCCCGGAGGGCGGTTACCTGCCCCACCCCACACAAGTGCACCTTTCGTCCTCACTCCCTCCGGCACCAAATGGACTCGTTCCACAACGCACTAAAGGCATCCCTCAACTCCATCATATAATACGCATTGCCCATGTATGAAAGGTGCACCCCGTCATCCCTAAAAAGAAGGGGCTCTTCGAGCCGTAAACCAGTGTGAGCAATCAACTTGATTCCAGTGTTCCCACAAAAAACTCGCATCGCCCTATTCAATTTCCTCCTTGCTCTTTCGACAGCTGTGGGCTTCAATGCCCCCCGCCAAATCCGGCGTGGAATGAATTCAGTCCATACAATGCAGGCGCCAGCCAGATTGCGTCTCATAGCCTCCAAGTCCCGTTGCATCAGATGAAGAAGAGACACCCCAGATTGTTTCACCAAATCATTTTCCCCCAAATGGATAACGAGCATGTCCGGGCAACCCCTCTGCGATACTTTCTTTGTCAGCCAGGGCAACAGCGCTCCCCAGCGCATCCCACTCTTGACCCACCAATGTACCTCGTGGTGACTGCTCCTCAGGCCAAGGCTACGACCATACACCTGCCTGTCCGCGAACTTAGATGCCCAATGCACAAAAGAATGTCCAATGATCCAGGTAACCATCTTGGCTCCTGGACCCCCCACGCAACCTACGAAGAGAAAAGAAATTAGAACAAAGAAACCAGATTCCCACCGCTCCAGCAGCCTTAGCGCACCCCATCGCGCACGCCAGTCCTACTTTCGCACGTACCGCTCGCAACAACGCGACCTCCACCTACCAATCTGCCTAATCCTCTCCCAAGACCACCCCAGCTGGGCTGCCGCCGTTGGTGCGCCAATACGAAACGAGTGCGTCCCATAAAAAGCAGGGTCATTGCCAAGGCGCCTCAATGCCATTCGTAACACTGCCAGCAGCTGAAACGCTGTGACCCGCCTGGTGGAAGCATGACAAAAAAATCTACCCCCCCCCCCCCCAGACTACCAGCCTGCCGGCGAAACGCTCTCCACTCCTGTACCGGGCAAGCCCCTGCCCAACCCGACTCACACAACCATACCCACTTGCCCCTCCCTACCTGATCCATTTTAGACTGCCCCAACCAAATACCCAAACGTGCCCCATCCACACGCACTTCCTCAAAACGCCTGCCAGGTGCGCCTCTTGTCCCCGACAACTCAGACACCCTGAATGCCACAAAAAACATCCATGTCATGCACAAACGAAACAACGCCAACTCGCCAGCATCATAACAACAATGCTGCAATTCCGCCAATATCTCAACTAACAGATCAAACGTGATCGCCTCCCGCAAGTTTCCCCCCCAACTGACCCCAGCCTTTTGACATTCTAGTCAACAACTCACTCCTCGCTGGGTCAAAACCAAAGTACACCATACCATAAAAGGAAATGCCCGCTAACTTCCCCGCAATTGTAACCTGTGATAGACCTCTGTCCATGCAGTCCAACACAAACTTTATCACACCCTGTTCACAGTTGCGTCGTGACATACGCCAATTCACACTTGTCCACCCCAAAAATGCTCCCAACTCAGACCATGCTAAGCGATACACGCGCCTTGTGGAGTCTGCAATAGATTTTTCAACCAGGTCCACCACTCTCACTCCCCCCAGCTCCAGATACCCTCCGGCACCTTGGTCTTGCAAGCCTCTGCTCCCGGCGCTTGCCTCCTGAATTGCGGCCACTGCGAACGAGACAATGCATTTGCAATGTCATTTCTGGCGCCCGGCACATGTTGCGCGCGAAACAGCACATTGAAACGCAGACACAGCAGCATAAAACTTTGCAGTAAGCGCAGCACTCGCTGATCCCTCTCCCTCTGATTGTTTACCAAGTCCACCACTGTCATGTTGTCCACATGGAACAAGACTGACCTGTTCTGAAACTCCAAACACCACACCTGAAGCGCGACCAGCAACGGAAAGAATTCCAAAAATGTGATGCTCCTGTCTCGCGTCAATCAATGTTCAGGCCACTGTTCTGCACACCACCTCCCGTCCCAGAAAACGGCGAAACCTTTCGCACCAGCGCGTCTGAAAAAATCTGCACTTGCCACACCATCTTGTCATCCACAAAATCCAAAGACACCCCATTGAAGTCGCTCAGGAAAACGTGCCAGATCCGTAAATCCGCCCGCACGCCCATGGATATCCGGACTCTGTGATGAGGGAGCACCGCCCCTGACATGGCCATGCCCAACCGTCTGCAAAAGGTCCTGCCAGCCCGCACAACTCGACATGCGAAGTTCAACAAGCCCAACAGCCGTTGCACCGATCGCAAGTCAATCCTCCGCTGCCCCACCACTTGCAACAGAAATTCTTGCATCTCAACCGCCTTCTGCTGGGGCAACCTCGCCGTCCATGTCACGGAGTCCAGTTCGATACCCAGAAATGTCAAACAACAGCTAGGCCCAGCTGTGTTCTCCGGCGCCAAGGGAACCCCAAAGTCACAGGCCAGTCGCGGAAACTGCCGTAGAGCCTCCCCACACTCCCCTGTCTGCCCTTGCCCCACAAACAAAAAATCATCCAAATAGTGTGACACCAGCTGGTGTCCGGTTCTGTCTGTGAAGGCCCACTGCAAGAAGGAACTGAATGTTTAGAACAACGCACAAGACACGGCGCATCCCATTGGCAAAACCTTATCCACAAAAATCGCCCCCCCCAAACTGCATTCCCAGCAATGCGAAATCCGCCGGATGAATAGGAAGGAGGCAAAACGCAGATTTGATGTCACACTTTGCCAATTCCGCTCCCCGGCCACATGCTCTCATCAAACCGATCGCATCATCGACTGACGCGTACAGTACCCTGGAATCTTCCACCGCAATGAAATAGTTCACTGACGACCCCTCCGGCCAAGACAAGTGATGAATCAGACGAAACTCCCCTTGCTCCTTTTTAGGTACCACCCCCAGTGGAGAGATAATGAGCTCTGGCATCGGCCACGTGTCAAAGGGACCCGCAATTCTCCCCTCCAGCACTTCTTTCCGCAGCTTGGACTCCACCACCCCCGGCAAGTCTTTTGCCGACCGCAAGTTCTCCGCCAATCTCCTCTCCCTAGGACCCTGGTAACCCACTCGAAAACCTTCTGTAAACCCCCAGTAAATTTTTAGCGCGGCCTCCCTATCAGGGTATCTAGAGAGCCATGGACCCATGGCCTCCACCTTAACCGGCGTAGGAGCCCTTTGGCCCAGACTGTCCCCTTCCTTTGGTAATCCGCCACTGCTCAGAGGGAGTGGCCAGCGTGAAACACTGTGTAACCGGGTGGCGACCCCCACACTTAGAACACTCGTGTTTGAATTTACAGGGATGACGGGTGCAGAAACCTTTGTTAAAGTTCCAACATGCCCCTGTGGTAGCCTCCCCATTCTTACTTGACCTCCGACACATCCCTGTCCTCCCGCCCCGGCTTGGGCGGGACGAGACTGAAAGGACCGATACGTTACCGGACGCCCACTAGCCGTGTGCGTAGCAGCGGACGACTGCTTGGAAGACATCTACTGTACCCACAGTTCTTGATCCACCTCCGCCCATGGTTTATCGGAGTTAACACTGATTCTGGCCCTAAACTCCTCGTCGTAGCTGAGCCACGCGAACCCACCAAAATGTATCTGCGCCTTGCGTATAATATCCATATATTTCAATAACGTGATGGCCCTATCTTGATGCTTCTCACAATATATGCTCGCATAGATCAAAAAGGCCGATGTCCAATTCTCCATGTTCACCGGCACCCGTAGCCTCCTCGTCAACTCCCACTCCTCCTCTTTCGAACCTTCCTTGGCCTGTATCTCCCTATGCAACAATTTGAACACATCTACATATTCGTGTTTCCAAATCCTAGCCCTCGTCTTCTCAGATAGGTGTGAACCTAAGGGCATAGCCAGCCCCATGTACGGCAACTTTTTCCTATGCTTTTCCCCTGCCTCTTCTTTCCCTTCCGGCTCCCCCGGCTTGTCCGTTTGCACACCAGCCCTCACTAACCGTTTCCCCTCCCCCGCCAATTCTGCCCCCTTACTCGGCACTCCCACCTCCCGCACCGACCCCTCCCCGACACCTACCGACCTGCAGGCCTTCTTCCGTCCCCCTCTGCCTCCATCCTCCCACGCCCCCCACCAGGCACCCTCACCTGCAAGAGTCACCGGCACTTCCTGATCCCGTCCACAGGACACTTGGGCTCTCTTCCTCTCCGTCTGGACCCCACTGCTACCGGCCTGTGGTGCCTGCAAAACACCAATCTGTCTGGTTGCGGTCTTCCCCTTCCCCCTGTGCACCTCACGCACTTCACCTTCTTCCAGTTCATCACTTTCAGACTCATAATCCAGCTCCTCCTCAAAATCATCCTCAAACTGCACCTTCTGCACCTCACTCACCACTCTCTTCGCACCCTTTCCTTTCATACCCGGCACAAATTCACACTCCGGCGCCGACAATGCCTGCTACCGCGGAAGATGGCAGGCCGCCGCGGACCCCCTGCTGCTTCACCCCGGCATTTGGAGGCCGTCTTTCGCCCCGCCGGCCCACCCGGACCTCTACCAGCATCCATCACTGGCTTACACCCCCCCCCCGGACCGCCACAGCCCGAGGGGGCCCCAGCGCCACCAAGTCTCTGCGACGTCAAGTCAGTCCCTGCCTCATCCATCCATACCCAATGGCCTCGTGTCTTAGGCTGCCCGCCGCCCCTTCCACGCCCTGCCGCCCGCTCTACCGGCCATGCCGGGGGGCAAACCCCCATAGGCGCACCCCCCTCCCCTGCCACCTCCCTGGCTGCACACATCTCCTGCCACCTGCGCTCTGTCTCCTCAATGACCCTGCGCTGTTCCCGAATGCGCTCCTCCAGTGTAATCCCCTCCCACCTGTCCGCCCCCCGAGATTCTGCCCTACCTCTGGGCACCTGCCCCGAGCCCCAGGAGGGGCTGGGGCCTCCCGCCCGTAACCCAATGCCACCTCCTGCACCACGGCTGCCCTCACTGGTTCATTGGCCTTGGGCCCCCCCCACCACCCCCTTTGTCCCCTCTGGAGAGGTCAATGGGCTGCTCCCCCCAGGAACCTTCTTCCCCCCCACTGAATCGCTGCCAGAAAGCTGCAGGGTAAACTCATCCCCCGCCTGATCCTCACTCTCCCCCTCCTGGTCACTGGCCTCACTAGAAGCACCCGGGCTCACCCCCTGCCCTGTTAGTTCTGCTCCCACCACCTTCTGCTGCACCCCATCCCTGCCGTCCCCCAGGGCCCTTGCACTGCCTTTCCCACCAGCCAAGAGACTCCCCCCCGCCCCTGGCCCCACCACTGGCTCTCCCCCTGGCTGCTGCGCGTGCGCGGGGAGGCTCAGGCGCCGATCCCCACGCTTCTGTGCTTCACTCTGCCTCCGGCCCCTGCCCCGTGCTATCGTACCTGTCTTCATCGGTGGCGGCTCCTCTTGGCAGGCCACCACCGCAGCCGCCACTCCTACAGACGCGGATCTCAGCGTCCAGGCCATGCCGACCCACGCCTGATCCAAAACGCCCGGCCAGAGGAGATCGGATCTCTCCGCCCAGCCAAGCAATTGCAGCGCGGCGCGCACGGCCACCGCATCAGGCTTCGCCCTGCTTCCTGAATCCATCAGTGCTCCAACGCGCGCTACCGCCGATGACAGAAACCCGACGATGCAGCTCCAGCCGACCGACTGGTCCGCTATGAATCTTTCCAAGCCGAACTTCAACAGACTCCCCAAAACAGAACTCCTAACCCACCCTGGGGCGCTGGGGACAGGAAGAGGAAGAACTTCCTCTCCAGCACCCCTTTATTACCTAGCCTAATCCCACCCCTTATCCCACCTCTAATTCCCTGTCCTAACTATCGCGCGAACACCCCAGGGGAAGACTGGTCTGTCGACCTCACTTCCCCTGGGAGCCGCATTGTTTCACATACATATGCTGCTCTTAGTGCCTGAAAGTGCTTGAGCGACTTCCTTTAATCGTCAACCTTCTGCCTGATTGACAACCTACCCTAAAGCTCAGTCTCTAGTTCGCGCTGTCTCTTGCAAAAGAGAATGCTGGTGAAGCAACCATGTTGCGGGGGCATGGCCGTGAGCCCCAACATGGCAGTCACTTAACAGTTAGGCTCCATCTCGGTCCCATAAATATCCTGCAATTCTTCGCTCCAGGGCGACACTGAAGCCCACTGACGGGGCAGGAAATTATTCACTGCACATCAGCAGTGGAGGAATTGAGGAAGGGAGCCTCCAGCACCGGAGGGCTCAGTGGAAACGCAGCGTGCGCAGGAGCCGAGCTGCAGGCCCCAAGATACCGGACTTGCAGTAGGAGGAAGGTGGATCACACAGGGCCATGCCCTAATCAAATTGGTGTGGCGCTGGGCTGCGGCAACTCGCAAGGCGGAAATTAATTCACTGCACATCGGCAGTGAACAACCAAGGACAGAAACCCCCGGCGCTGGAGGGCTCGGAGGAAACGCGAGGTGCGCAGAAGCTGAGCGGCAGGCCTCAAGATACTTGACTTGCAGTAGGAGGAAGGCAGCTCCCACGGGGCTGCGCCTGACGCTATATAAAACTCTGCAAAAAAAAAAAAAAAAAGCTGGAGTGGCACTAGGTTGCGGCAACTCATAAGTGAGAAAGTGGAAGGTGAGGCGAGGACCTGGAGAGCGAGGCCCTTTAGGATGGTTGCGGAGTCATAGGAGTATGGAAGGAAGGAAAGGCTCACCCTCGGCCAGACGCGAACACACAGAGCCGGATCTGAGAGGGAGTCCCGGACTGGTGCAGTCTGCAGCGGTGACCTAGAACCATAAGAGCTCCGTAGGCCTGGAAGTAGGCCCCGAAAAAGAAGCGAACCTGACCGGGGGTAGCCCGGTTTCTTCGGGAAGAGCCTTTTGGGACCTTATAAGTATTTAGTTATGCAGCACAATATCCTTAGTGCAACAACATCAACTGTTGCATGGCTAAACACTTATAAGGTCCCAAAGGCGAGTCCTATTGGCTATGTCACAGCTTGTTTGCTTTAGTTATTGAGGTATATATCTCCGTAAAATGTTCCTTGAGGCCTCATGTAGTGTGGAAAATGGAAATCGAATGCAACTGCCATGCAGAAAGGTAATTAGGATTGATAAAGCTGAAAGAGCTGAAAGTTCAATTAGTAGTTACATTTAGAAACATATCAAGTAGAATACAAACCTTACCCTACTCCACTTAATGTGAGTTTACTCCTCAAAGGCACTAGCCAAAGAGCTATGCTTAGTCAAAAAACTTCAAATTCTGATTAAATATTACCTGGTCATGAATGATTCATGAATTATAGTGAAGATTGAAAGGGCAGTAGAGTATCATCATAATTAGAATATTATTCAGGGAAAATAAAAAGAGCTGTCTCCCAAATTAGTTTACTTTGAAAAGAAGAGCTTCTGAAAGCCAATCACAAAATGAAACCCATGTTGCTAATGTGAAGGAATGCAGAAACAAAGATCACCCCCTTCATTTGGTAAGATTTTAAATAGTGTTTGCATATTTTCAGAACAATGTGGCACCAGTGAATGTTAGACCTGGGGTGATGATACCATGATATGCTAATGGGAGTTTAGTACTTTCTTTAGGGTTGGACTTGAACTCCAAAATGAATCCTCCATTTAACTGCAAAACAGGTAGAACAGTGGCAGGATCAGCACAAAGGTATCCAAGTTGGTCATAAGAAAAATAGATTTATAATTTGTTTTACAGGATAACTTCCAGCTTGCACGTAGACTGAAACAAATAACATATTGGCATAGCCAATAGGTCTCGCCTCTGGGACCTTATAAGTGTTTAAACATGCAAAAGTTAATGTTGTTGCCCCAAAGATATTGTGCTGCATAACTAAATACTTAGACGGTCCCAAAAGCGAGACCTATTGGCTATGCCAAAGCTTGTTTTCATTACTTTGCAAACAAGAACTGAAGAAAGGCGTCACCTGGGTGGTGCAGTGTAGGGGGTTCCTATAATCTGAGGCGGTTTCTTTTTGTCACCCAGAATTGTAGGATAATGTATGTGGGTGTGAAGAGGCCCGTCTGCTATTTGTAGACACCGAGGGGCTTAGTTACAAGGGCATTGCGCCACCTGAACCTCAACAAAGGTGCCTTTCTGATGGTGCAACCCCCTTGTAATGCCCCTCAGACTTTGGACGCTGTCTCACTTGTTATGCTTCATTTTTTAAAGTGTACATGCACTTTTAATAACCTGAACACATATACACATTGTGATAAACTTCAGCATTCCAGCTTTTCATTTCATGCTAGGATGGAGACAGTTATTTTCGCAGTCCTATCAGTAAAGTCCCTATCACTCTGACTGAGTAAACGTCCAGCAGTCACTCATCACCCCTGTAAATCAGTTTACTTTTTTTATGCAGAGCTCTACACCTTTGACTGAAACTGGAGATTCTCTCCAAGAGTCACTTACTTGCTGTGCATAGTCTAATAACTTGAACACAATGATACTCTCTTTTGTGTAACCTGTGTAACTGTCCGTGTGTAAACTTCCTGCATGTAGCTAGAAACCGACCTCTGTGCACACCAACAATTGGTTGACCGAACCCTTCCCACGTTCCAAGTGTATACACAATAGTTGAGAAGCACTGGTGTGTTTTGTGCACCAAATGCGTTTTTAAAGTTGCTATGGCTGGCTGAAGCCCGACAGTTTTGATGTCAAATACGTAAACAGATACCCTTAGCATGCACGTCATAGTATTCTTGAACATACAAAAATGTTCCAAAAACTTTTAACGTTAAAAGTAAAGCGCAGGTGCCACGATTATAGCAAAAGTAAAGAAATAGCTGTTTTTTTCTATTTCTTTACTCTTGCTATAATTGCGGCACCCTCGCTTTACTTTTAACATTACAAGTAAAGCACGGGTGCTGTGATTATAGCAAAAGTAAAGAAATAGAAAAAAACATCTATTGCTTTACTTTTGCTATAATCGCAGCACCCGTGCTTCACTTTTAATGTTAAAAGAAAAGCTCGGGTGCCGCGATTATAGCAAAATTAAAGAAATAGAAGTTTTTAAGCAGATGCAGCGTCGCACGCGTGGCGCCAAAAGTGAAAGCAGATGCAGCGGTGCGTGCGCGGCGCCAAAAGTGAAAGCAGAGGCGGACCGAGGCATGCGCTTGTGCGCGTAATCGCAAGCTGGTGGCCGCTTTGGTAGCACTTCCAAAAGCCGCTCTTACTAAAAGTCTCGCCAGTGCAGCGCATGCGCTGCCTCAGGCGAGACCTAAAAAGGGAAGGAGCTCACCCTCAGCCAGACACCATCACGTGGAGCCAGACCTGAGAGGGGAGTCCCGGCCAAGTGCAGCCCGGCAGCGGTGCCCTGGAACCATAAGGGCCTCATAGGCCCGGAAGTAGGCCCCAAAGGAGAAGCAAGCCTGAAGCCCTGAGCAAGAACCTGCACGCACAAAAACAAGCTAAGAGCGCGGCCCGAAGAGGGAGAGCCACGCAGAGAGGGTAATTGACTGCCCCCCCAGGAAGAGGGAAGTAATCCCGGGCCAGGGAAAAAGGGATGAAGTGGCCTACACTAGCCTAAATGACTCCCAAATGACTCCTAGAGGGCCCGCAGCGAGAAAGGGATGCCAGAAAGTCCTGGGTGGAAATCAGATCACTCCATAACAGCCGGGAGGAAAAGTAAGGAACCTCCTGTAGCGCATGACAAGGGTGAACACCCGACTGCACCTGGGCTGGAGACTGGCCACCTAGCGAGGTGCAATAAGGCCAGAGTGACGAAAAACGGGCCCGATCAGGAGATAAGCAGGGCTCCACGGAGAACACGAGCAGACCACCAACCCTGGGGAAGAGAACAGGTGAGCCAAGCTCACGGCTGAGGGAGAGGCGCAGGAATAAGACATGACAAGGGGGTCTACCGAGGGTGTGGTGACACCGACAAGGGAAGTGAACTAAAGCCAGGGTGGAAAGGACACACCAGGTCAGTAGAGAGAAGGTGGAGGTGAAAACTGGGACTTGCACAATTAAATGCTAACACTGATTGATGAGTCACGGCGACCCGGGGCCCAAATAATCTTGGAAGGCACAAACAAAATGAACTCCCAGAACCCCACCTGTTTAGGCGTTCACAATGAGACATAGTGGGACCTGTGAACACTAGTAACTTTTGTACACAGCGCTATTCATGTTCAAGGAAGCCAAAATGCCGCGATCGAAGAGGAAAGCCAGGAATACTCAGCCAAGCACATGGGAACCCTCCCCACTAAACTCTGAAAAAGACAGTGGAGAGCCTGAAGATAAAGAAAAATCCGTGCACCGCCATCTAGACAAGGTACTAGCGGCGATAGCGGACACAAAAGCAGCATTGCAGCAAGACATAGAGGCAGTGTCCATCGGACTAGAATTGCTGCAGGCTGAACATCGCAAGTTGGCCGACAGGGTCAAAGAAGTCGAAAACTCGGCACCAAACTCATACCAGAACAGAAGCAGGGGGCCTCCCGGCTGGGTGACCTCACCTCAAGAGTGGCAAAACTGGAAATGCGGGCGGAAGACTCAGAGGGGGGGAAATAGATGTAACAATATCAGGATCGTGGGCATCCCGGAGGAAACAGAGGGCACAGACATGTTGGTGTTCCTAGAAAAATGGCTGAAAGATGAAATGCCACCCGATTCCCTAACTAAATTCTCTGCCTTAGAGACGGTGTACCGAGTCCCGTGGCGTGCTCCTGAATCAGGGAGGCCCCCTTGGCCGGTGGTTGCTAAATTCCTACACTACAGGGACAGAGACACAATTCTGCAGCAAGCACAAACTCTTGTCCCATATGTTATGGGCAATAGAAAAGTACTAATTTCCTGGACTTTACAGCCACAGTGCAGGCAAAGCGAGCATCATTCATGGAGGCCAAAAAGGCCCTGTGAGAAGTGGGCCTACAGTACTTACTGGTATTCCCAGCGCAACTCCAGATCATTCTGGGCGGCGCTATGCACGTCTGTAACTCACCTGAAGAAACATGGACATGGCTTGAGGCCTATGAAAAAGGCACACGCCTACCCAAGCCACAATCGGGCCTGAGGAGAGAAACACATAGCTAGAACAAGACAACGTCGTCCCAAGAAATAGAAAGCACTACACAGGCCCACAACCTCCCAGACCCAACAATAAAGGGAAGCTGCACTACTGGCTGTGGGGCGACTGATGTCAGCTCAAAAATCGGGCTAACACGTGGATTCCTCTTCAAAACACCTGGCACAGTCATCAGACTCGGATGGTAACACAGGCAATGACTCAGACTTACCGAAAGTCACCCGCGAACAGCTGATGAAATTATTTAATGTGATGAACACATGGACAACAGCATGGGAGGTGAAGATGAGACCTGCGGACATGGTTTGATATGCTCCCCTGAAGTGGGCGCAGGTCGGACCTAGCACAGTATGCAGTATCGGACGGACTCACCGCCCTTTTGCAGTTACTTGACTCCCCCCGCTCACCAGAGTGAACCGCCAAAGGAATCGAAGGCGGCATTCTATCTGAAGAGATGTTCATTAAAAGGTATGGGCAGCTGGCTGTTGCCAGTCCGCTCGAAGGATGGGGAGTTGTAAAGTTGGGTCTGATGCTTTATTTTATGGTTCCACTGCATAGACCATGGCTAACAGTTATAATGCAGCCAAAGAGTTTAAACTGGCTCACCCTCAAAACATTATAGTATCGTTAATTATATATGATGCAGGGGCGCGCAAATTGTGATGCTCCAAGAAACTCATCTCACCAAGGAGGAAGTCGCAAGACTCAAGTGCAGATAGAGACGTCAATTATATGCAACAACATACTCAGCTTAAGCTAGAGGGGCTCTTGTGTGGGTCAGGCCTGGCACCCTCTTCCACGCAACACATAAGATCATTGACCTAGATGGGAGATACATTTTAATAAAGGGCAAATTGAAGGGGAGAGAGATAACACTAGGAAGTATCTATGCCCGAACCAGGATCAAATTCCCTTTCTTCTGAAAACCTCCAAACCACTGACGGAAGTAGCTTCTAACGACCTGATCCTGGGGAAGGAATATAATTGTGTATTTTATCTGGTAATAGATAGATCCACCCCCCCTCCCTCTGCGGGGTACTATGGCGGCCTCAACAGCCAGGGGCCTGCGGGAGTTGACTTCCGGTTGGGAACTTCTGGATATTTGGAGGTTACAAAACAAACGGAAGACGGACTACTGATTCTATGGCCTACATATCAGACTAGATGTGTTTCTCTGCTCCAGTCAACTGGCACCCAAACTGTCAGGGCAGAGTACCTGGGGCGATCCATATATAACCACAGTCCTCTTCTTCTAAGATTTGCTACAATCCCCGAAAAAGCCCCCATCCCACTAGGGCGATTAGACCCCAACCTGCTTGAGGACGACTGCTTCAAACAGCAGCTTTCAGGGGAAATATTATCTTATTTTGCCAGGAACGGTGAGCTCCACCCTGGTAGAATGGGACGCCTTTAAAGTGGTGGTAAGGGGAAAATGCATGGGACAAACAGTGGGGGCCAGAAGGGAGAGTAACCAAGAACTCAGATCCTTAGATGACCAAATACTGACAATAGACAGGGATGTAGGGGCAGGAGTAGAGGCCAAAAAAACTTCTCTCTGATGTAAAGAGCAAATACAACAAAACCTGGGAACGGCTGAGAGTTTTAGATGCCCGAACATATTAAGAGAGGCAGCACGTCGAGGGAGGAAAACCGGGGAAATTATTAGCTTGGCTAATTCGCCCGGAAGGCAGGGGGTCCCTGATACCTAGTATCTTAGCTCCCGAAGGACAGACGATTTTCTCCCCTAAAGCTATAAATTATATATTCAGAGGATACTATGTTGATCTGTATGGGAGAGCGGGCGAGTTAAGGTAGAAAAGTTGGTGGCATACCAGGAGGGCCTGAGACTGCAAGAGATACATCAGGCCTCACCGAAAAGCTTGGAAATGGTGATTACAGCCCAGGAACTCAGCACAGCAATTAAGGAATTGGCCAGAGGGAAAACTACAGGGCCGGACGGCCTCCTGGCCGAATTTCATCATACTTATGTAGACCTTTTGGCCACATGACTAGAGAAGGTGTATGCAGCTGCCCTACAGGCGAACCTTCTCCCAGTCTCCTCTAGGGAAGCGATGGTTGTCCCACTGCCCAAATCCAAATCAGACACGGCGGGCACAGCGGACTTTCGTTCATTGTCAATGCTGAATCTCAACTTTAAAATACTTAGCAAAGTGTTAGCAACTAGTCTCCTGCTGCAAATGCAGCGACTAGTCCACACAGATCAAAACGGGTTGATTCCGACAAGGTCGACGTTTAACAACTTGAGAAGGCAATATCATGTATTCCATAAAGAGCTGGCGAAGTTCCCTGTGCTGTGGTGATGGCGGTAGACTTAGAAAAGGCTTTTGATTCACTAAGATGGGACTTCTTGCTACAGGTGATGAAAAAAATGGGTCTGGGAGATGAATGGCTGCGCTGGATCTGTTTGTTGTACTCGAACCCAACGGCTAGTGTACACACGGGCGGAGTGGTGTCCGCACCCTATTCCATATATAGAGGAACCCGACAGAGCTGTTCTCTATCGCCGCTGCTTTTCGCACTGGTGATGGAACTGCTAGCAGAATGCTTCAGGAAGGCAGGGAACTTGGAATACAGCGAGATAGAACAGTGCATATAATATCATTGTATACAGATGAAATTCTGCTATATACACGAGATGGAACACGGGCATAGTGAAGGTGATGCAGGCCTTTGAGAAATTTGCGGGACTCTCAGGGCTCCGAGTTAACACCCAGAATACCCACTTATTCCCAGTGAGGCCCACGCTTGCAAGATCACTAGACCTCCCAGTAGGTCCCACATGGTCCCTGAGCTCCATGAAATACCTAGGCATTCAGGTGTTCCACAAACAAATAGACCTGATGGAAGGGAACCAGGGCAACACCATTAGAGCACTAAGGGCAAATGTGACCTTCTGGAGATCACTTAAACTCCCAGTCATGGCCAGAATAGCACTCTCCAAAATGGTGGTGCTGCCCAGGCTTCTATATTACTTTGTCAACCTCCCAGTGGTAATCTCAAAAAAGTGGTTCAGAGATATGGATGCCTTACTGAGGGAATCGGTATGGGATGGGTGGCGAAATAGGCGCTCCCTAAAGATTTGAGTCAACCCTTAGCGGGGGGGCTGAGTGCCCTGGACTTTGAAGTGTACTACCTAGCGGCACAGCTTCAATAGCTAGCCCAGTGGCTGGAAGGGAAGGGGTTGGAGACACTGGCACTTAAAGAACAGTCCTCCTGGGGGGCATTACACAATAGCATGTTAAACCCCAAACAAAAGATTAAAAATATGGGAGTACTGCTTAAAGTAGCATTGGCATGCTGGGACAGATGTACATAACGAGCGGCGGGAACACCACTTTACGCACTTGACTTGCCGATATTTGGATTATCACGATGGGCCCCCTCTTCACTCAGGACCAGTTGCTGGATGGGAGGAGTAGGAAGTGACCACAGTCCGGGACTGCTGCCAGGATGGAGAATTACTCCATTCAGCAGAATTCCTGGAATATCACGAATATCCAGGGAAGTTCTTAAACTACCACGCTGTCTGGGGGACACTGGCCGTACTATGGGGTAGAGTCACACACAAGCCCACCACGCACACAGCCCTCCAAGCAATGGTGACTTTGGGATCGGCGATAATGGAGTTGACGGAGATGTCCCTGTCCCACGTACAGGAGAAATGGGAGGACCTGGTTGGGAGGCCATTGACTGGGGGGAATGGAAGAAATTCTTAGGAAGCCCAAAGAAGATATCGAGGAATGCTAATTTCAATCTCATACAGTTCAATATAATTTACATGAGATACCTCACACCACACAGGATAAACGTCATATACAGGAAAGAGGATCAGAAATGTGTAAGATGCACAGAACTAGATGCCAATTTTGCACACATGATATGGAACTGCCCGGTACTTCAGACATACTGGAAAATGATCGTAGAGACCATAAAGTCCTGGCACGCACAATGTGATGCTGTCCGAAAGTTTGCCTGCTCTGACTATTCCTGAGGCCTAAAGCGAAACGAATAGGACACAGGTTTGCCGACCTCGCTTTGCTATTGGCAAAGCAGCGAATTGCCGTCAGATGGATCGCGAAAGTCGGTCCAAAAATAACTGATTGGGAGAGGTATGTATCGACATGGGCTAGGGCAGAAGAATGGGCTCTGGTGCGAGAGGACAAAATTACTAAAAGTCGCAAACCACTGGCTGAACCATGGGTGGAAATATTAAGGGCATGGGTCACAAGAGAAAGAGGGGACACAGATTCTCACAGCGGGGACCTGCAGCAGAAGGGAAGGCCAATGCTAGTCAAGAGTGTGCTTAGCAGGCTCTCAGATACATGTTATAACAAGTAGACAGTGCGAACAAGTGACTGAGATAGTCCCTGTTGGGAGAGATTCCTCTGCCCCTCGCCACGGGAGTTCATGATGTACGGCTAGACCGGACCCTTGCACAGAACAGGAAACTGCAGATCGATTGAGTATTGACCCCAGGTTGAAGTAGTTGATTTTTGTTTTCCTTTCTTTGTTTTTGGAGCTTTTGTTTCTAAAAAAAAGTATACAGCACATAGAGCGACATGGGTACAAGATATTGGCAGCCAACCCGACGTACTCCCCACATGAACCATTGTTACCCCAGGAACATGAGGTTAACTTATCGAGTAGAAAAATACAATTCTCAGACATGTAAGATGCTTAAAAAAGGAAATATGGGTAATAAACTGAACATGTATATGCTTACTGCTGTTATACTCCTATACCCTCCTCATGAAAAACATGTCATATTGAATGTGCTACTGCTGGAGCGGGTAGTACAACATTTGGTATACCCCCCCATTCTGCATGTTTATATTAATCTGAATAATCTATTAATTGTAATATTATTAATCCTTTTGAAGTGATAACTCACCAATTATATTAACAAAAGAATTACACGTGGGATTTGCATTTTGCACGGCTAAACTAATTGTATACTAATATATGTACGTATACTAATGGTAGAAGAATTAGAATATTGCATGATATATGTTGCTTTTGTGATGTAATTGTAAGTTGCACCAGATGACATCACTGGGTGAATATAAACGCTTTGAATGTTGCTATTATGCTAGACAATTACTTACACATAGGGAAATTAGTGAGGGTTTAACATTTTATTAGCCAATTCAATGTTTTAATTACGTTTTTGTGTTTGTTTTACTTAAGTTGACCATTTGGGCCTTCGTAAAGATGGCTGACTGAGACACACGTCGTGACTGCTACACTTCCACGAGGTTTTGGGTGAAGTGCGCCTGCGCCACCGCCAGCAACAATGGCCTCGTCCTGACCCCAGGAAAGATGTCCCAACCAAGGTCGTACTGGGAGAGTTGCCAGGACCACAAAACAAAGAACTGTCTTTAAAACCGGAACCAGCAAGTGCGATGACTTAATCTAACGGACTATGTGAGAACTTTACCGAGTGACCCCAAATCCACCAATCAGGACTGTCTAAAACTTATTCTTGATACATTTTGATGTTAGTTTCATTATAAAAGTGGGTAGACAAATCGAATTGAGAAGTCCTTCTTTTGAGCGAACTTTCATTTTCCTGACGTTATGCTGACGGAGAGGACGGTGACACTGCTGGACAGCTGTTATCCTGAATCTTTGAGAGACTGAATTGATGAATTTAAAGATTTTTCCACGACTTGACTGACTTAGAGGACGACTAATAGTCAGATTAGGTAAATATGCTGTTCTGCGGTTTGGATGATGATTTTCTAAAATTTGCAATTTAATTAGATAAACGATGCTTTGATTAATAGACAAATGTGTTGTGTTGATTATTTGAAGAAATTAGATTAAGAGAAGAGCATAAATAAAAGAATTGAATTACCAAATTACAAAACCAACTAACTGATTCATCGCCAAATGAGGGGAATATCACGAGGTTTGAAGCTAATAAAGGCAATCAATGTTTATTAGGGTTTAGGTGAAAAGATAATCCTTTCATGTCAGCGTATGGAACCTTATCCCTCCCGGGAAAACAGATCAATGAAGTGTGAGTGTTGGTGTTATGGGCCCCACCAATGAATGTATTTGAGTTAAAAGTGTTATTGCGATATTTGGTCTGTGACGAAGGGAGGATTTGACATTCCACGCTGCAACACTACAATTGCAAATGGCACAAAATGTGGATTGTAAGATAATGAACAATAAAATGCCAATAAATATATATAAAACAAAAAAGCAAGCATGTTGCAGATGTGCTGAGTGGCTGACAGATGTGGACCAGAAACGCTGTCATTTTATTGTATGTAAATATATTATGTATATCGTATTTTATTGTGGTTTATTTATGGAGTCATCACAGGTAAAGCAGGTTAGGATTCTCACTGCTATTTGTAAGGCACCTACAGATTTAAAACACCCCCTGCACCCACTATCGTTGATAAACCGTTTGAACAGGGTAATCCCAAACCTTCTAAGTATACTGGTCTTGAAAATTATGTTTCCCAAATCTTGACATGGAATATTTCCTTGTCACAGAAATCTGAGCTTAATTTGACTTAAAAAAATGTAACTATAGAAGCAAATAAGAGTATAATCCATTCATTACCGCCACACTCAAGACTATGAAACATTTTAATCCAAATCTACATCAGGAGCTGGTAAATCTAACTTTACATTTATTAAAATCAGAGTCATTTTTGGGATTAAACATTGCCAGTTATTGCTCCTTATATGTAAGCAACTAAAGACAATTTACTAAAGTGTATGCCAGTTTTGTCAGTGAGTGGTAATACTGAAGATTATCCTTTGTCAAAGGAGGATACACTTTTTGATAGAAATGCTAATGAGGCCTTTGAATCTACTCTATCTCATAAATCTAGAAATTCCAATAGCTCAAGAGCCTCTCTCAATCCCAACTCTGACAGCCTTAATGCGCATTACTATTGAATACATGCGAAAGCCAATGCCTCAGCAGACAGCAATACAACACCCTTCTTTTTCAATTCTTAGTTCAATTCTAAAGTCATTGATTCATTCCTCAAACCATAAATGGAAACAGTGATTTCATAGACATTGTTCCAAATATTTTACCTCTCAGAATCTTATGTCTCACATCTTACTTCTTGGTCAAATAGTAAATAATCCCCCTAATCCATTAAAGATCTATTGATAATAATGAAGGAAATTATGCATTTGAAGTGAATTCTTTGCCATCCTTTATTGAAGATAGCTTTCAGTCTTTTACTATTTCTCAAAACTGTACTGAAGAGAGGCCTTTCACTGTTGATATCGATATATAGCAATGAATCAACCTATTTTAATGATTTAGCAAAATGTTCAATTGGTTTCCAAAAGAGGATACTTAAAAAATTGAATAATTTATTAACACCAAAGAATATATCCAATGAGGGTGAAACAAAAAACAAATCATATTCTAGGTAAACTAATAAAAAAAAAAAAAGGAAAATCCATTGTAATATTAAAAAATGTCACACAAAAGTGCACTTTTGTCATTCATGTGAATTAGATCAAATGGTAGCAGAGAGATATTTTTAATGAGATCTACGAACTTCAGTGTTTACAGTTATCTAATTATTGGGTCTGATAAAAGAGCGCATGTACTGGTATATTGTGCCTTCTTACTAAACTTGGTAATTTTGAATGGAGATGTTAGAAATTACATTCAGTTTGGTATAGCTCATTTGGCCTGTAAGAAATTGGGTTATTAGTTGAGGGAGGTGAGAGCCCCATTCAAGTAATAATCACAATCCCTGTCAGGGTGAAGCACAAAAGTCATCAAATAAATCTGTGGTTAATGCTGTGGTAGCTTTGCACAAACACAATCAGGCTTAATTTAGAGGCAATGTGTAAAGCATTTATGCAGCACTCACACAGTAATAAAGTGAAAACACAACACAAGGAAAATCCCACAGCAATTTGGAAACATAGAGAACATTTAATAAATAAAATGGCAGCACCAAAATGAATTAAATCCAATCAGTAGAACTGGAGTTATGAATTTTTATAGTTTTTAGAGAAAAATAGTACTGAAAAGATCAAAGCATCAACCACGGACATCTAGTTGCATGGGACGGGGCCAAATCGAAGTTATGGCCGACTGCGATGGAGCGCGGTTCAGATACACAAAGTGGATTGGGCCAGGTCTTGGTGTCATGGAAACCCGACCCTGGTCTGCTTCTTGTGTCATATGCCAACATCCCCGGAGGTTTGTTCTGAATCATGTACGCTTTCCTGACCCTAAGAATGTTCCTGTTGCAATATAACTAATTTACCTTGCTGCCATATAACTAATTTAGTCTATTTGCATGTGCAAGTATGAGTGTCTTGCTTTTGCCAAGGTGTGTTTCCTTGTTTTTGCCAAGGCTTGTTTCCTTTTGCCCATGTTTGTACATGTCAACTGCCATTTTTGACACGCTTTCAGGCAGCTCTCAGCATTGGGGGGCATGGTAGGCTTTGTGCTATGTAGCCTATAAATAGGGAAAGCCTTGCACATGCCGGTGCTTGGCTTATTTCCCGATCTCATTTCACAGGCAACGCTGCTCGTGAAGGACCCAGTTCCAGCTGGCTTTCTCTTCCTCCGGGCAGCCTTGCTCTTCGGACGCCAACCCAAGCTGCTGCTCCTGCTACAAGAAGCAAGCTAAGTGCATAGCATTTCTGACTTTATTTTGGCATGATTGTTTACATTTATGTGGCCAAGGAATTCAGAGGCATTTTATGCTATTAAGAAATATTGAGTTGAACTTTGGACCAAAGCCTAGCATCCTGAAAATTGTGCACAACGTAGAGAGAAGAGATTTATTCAGGTGAATACATTCTGTGTGTATGTAGTGAGTGTTTGGATAGAGTAACGTGTGGGTTTTTCAGAGGTGTACCCCGTGTTCATATCCCCTTCTCTTACTCCCTAGAGTTACAAAACCTACACAACAACGCTGTCGCTCCCTCAGAAGACCCAATATTGGGCAATTGGCTGGACCAGACTGTGCAGAATAGCAGTGTTTTCTCTTTCTCTCTCAATCCACTTCTCCTTCCCTTTTGGGACACCTGCCAACGTACATCGTGTGGAACTTGCTGAGGTTGAAAGGTGTTCCAGGAGGATTGAGGGCTCATCACTGCTCCTGCAGATGCCTGGATTTCAGGTGAATGGTCACGTCACAATCTCACATTAGGCCAAGCCACAAAATTAGGGCTGCCT
This sequence comes from Triturus cristatus, assembly GCF_964204655.1. NCBI lineage: Eukaryota > Metazoa > Chordata > Amphibia > Caudata > Salamandridae > Triturus > Triturus cristatus. Next base: position 374,453,776 of record NC_140585.1, read on the forward strand.
GGGCAATGGAGCCACATGGGGGGGGGTCCCAGGGTGCCTTTGCACAGTCTGCACAGATGATCCCTGTCCAAGTTAACTAGATGTTTGGCTGGTTTACAGCAGGAGGTGTCCTCCCTTCGAGCAGAGATTCAAGAATTGTAATTGGAGGTGCAATGGTACAAGCCCAGAGATAATCCATGGGAGGGTATGAAACCAAAACAGAAAGTACCTCTCATGCAACCCCCTAAATTTGAGTTTCCCACCACATACACAGTGTCCCAACCCATGCAGGTCCATGTTACCATTCCGACACCAATCCCTTTAGCCCCCCTGGAGCAGTTTTTTGGTGACACTACCAAGTTCAAAGCATTTATAACACAATGTACCCTACAGTTTTTGTGTCTCCCCACTGCGTTTCCCAGTGATGTGGCCAAGGTGACCTTCATTATCTCCTACTTGGGTGGAAATGCCGCGGATTGGTCCATACCTTTAGTGGAAAGGAATGACCCTCTTTTCAATGATTTGGACGGGTTTAAGGAAGCAATGCAAAAGTTGTTTGCTAAACACCTATTTGTCCAGGCCAGCGACAACGAATTGCTAAGTCTGCGACAGGGCAATAAAGACCTGTTAACATATATTACCACCTTTTATCGGCTTGTTGTTGAAACTGCAAGGCCAACGAAAAGAGGACCTCTCTTTTCTATTACGGCCATCGGGATAATCTCAAGGATGTATTGGGTCAGATTGCGGATCCTCCAAGTGAATGCTCGGAATTCATAGATCTAGTGGTTCGATTAGACAATCGTCTGGGGGAACGGAAAGGAGAAAGGTTGGGAGGCGAGCCACTTCTGTTGATGCTAAAATAAGAAAAGGACAATGACGCTTCTGTTCATGACACTGTAGAACCAATGTAAATTGGTAGCGTATGTGGGCCCCTATCAAATGAAAAAAAGGAGCATAGACATGATGTGCGTCTCTGTTTGTACTGTGGCAAAGCTGGACACTTTGCCAGAGAATGTTCTAGTAAACCTACTCCTCCTAAGAAGAAAATAGGGGTTGTTGTAGATACCAGTGCAGCAAAACCGTTGGAAAACTGAAGAGCTCGATGACGATCGAGACCACTTTATCGAGCTCTGCTACTAGTATGGTTTCCCATCTATTAGCTCACACTATGAGACCCACACACCGTCATCTTACTCTCATTGCGACTCTGGTTATTGCAACACAAGCATGTATGGTTCTCCCCTGGATCTTAGTTTAGCCAGGAACATAGGAGTCCCAATGATTCAAAAAACAACTCCTGAACCCGTGCGAGCGTGGACGGCTCCAAGCTATCTTTGGGGTTGATAGTTCACCAGACAGGTCTCTTGACTATGATTTGTGCAAATCTCCACACAGAGGAAATTCATTTCAATATAATTGACACTCCAGTTTTTGGAGCAATTCTGGGCATTCCAAGGCTACAACTGCACAACCCGACTATTGATTGGGTCACTAGAACACAGGACCCGATCACAAAATTAATCTGAGACAAAATCCTGACTTTATGACTTTCGGTATTCACAGAAGGCATTTAGGAGTACTAAAGTTAGGATTTTGTCTCTGTTAATCTTAAATTGTTGTCTTAAATTAAATTTAAGACAAACTTAAGTTTAACTGAAAAAAAATCCTAACTTTATGACTAGGATTTTGTCTCAGTTAAATTTAAGTTTGTCTTAAGTTTAACTTAAGACCTATACTGAAGTTTAACTGAGACAAAATCCTAACTTTAGTACTCCTAAATGCCTTCTGTGAATACCGAAAGTCGCAAAGTTAGGATTTTGCCTCAGATTACTTTTGTGAATCGTGTCCTGTGACATTAAACTCAGAGTACTGCTGGCAAGCATGTAATCAGGAAAAAACTAATATACTGATTCCACTACATTGTGCAGCCACCAATATGTGTTAAGTACATTCGTTCAAGCTTCTCGCTCCCTACCGAGATTTTCACAACGTCTTTAGCGAGCAGCAGGCTACTAAGTTGCCATAGGGCATACGACTACCACATGGATTTGGTACCAGGAGCCACATTGCCCTGTAGCTGGGTGTATGCATTATCTGAACCAGAGACAAAATATTTTTGCAAATATCTTAATGATTTACTGGCTTAGGGGTTTATTAGACATTCTACCTCTCCCTTATCATCGCCACTATTTTTCCTCACCCCAAAAATGGTGAACTGTGCGCTTGCATTGACTTGCACAGTCAACACAGTGACGATAAAAAACAGATACCCTCTTCCATTGATTTCAGTACTCCTGGATTAAGTGCGTAATTCCACCATGTATACTAAATTCGACCTGCAGGGTGCGTACAATCTCATTCGTGTCATGGAAGGGAATGAATGGAAGATGGCATTTAGGCCCAAATTTGAATACATAGTGATGCCCTTTGGTCTGAGTAATGCCCCTGCAGTCTTCCAATTTTTAATTAATCAAGTGCTGCAGGAATTCCTTGATGTCTGCGTGATAGTATGCATCAAAGATATTTTAATATATTAGTCCTCTGTTGAAGAACACGTAGAACACGTATGAGCAGTGTTGCAAAAATTACGTGAGAACCAACTCTTTGCTAAAGCAGAAAAATATATCTTTCAGGCTCAGACCATTGATATTCTCGGGTATGTCATTTCACCTAAGGGCATCTCGATGGATAACTCCAAGGTGCAGGCCATTCTGAATTGGAAGGCCCCACAGTCTGTCAAGGAGATACAACAAGTTCCAGGCTTCGCCAATTTATATCGGCGATTCATTCCACAATTCTCTACCATTATAGCACCCATCAAACATCCCTTTTATATGGAATGCACAGGCAGAAGCCACCTTTTAACAACTAAAAACATTTTTTACAAATGCCCCACTCCCGATCCATCTCAACCATTTTTTGTTGAAGCTGATGCCTCACAAATAGCAGTGGGTGGTGTTCTGTCCCAGCGGGATCCAGATTCAGTCCGCTTTGATCCTGTTGCTTACTTCTCAGAGAAACTGCTATCAGCAGAATAGAACTACACGGTGGCGGAGAGGAAGTTATTCACTATAAAACTTGTTTTTTATGAATGGCGCCACTACCTACTGGGTGCAAAACATACAGTGACCATTCATACTGATCACAGGAACCTCCAATTTTTTCAGAATGTGAAGGCCCTAACACCTCGCCAACTGCAATGGTTATTGTTTTTCAACTAATTTGATTTTGTCATTACTTATAGACCTAGCACAACTCAACAGAAAGCACATACACTCTCACGGTTAGGGTACACTGTCTCTGAGAGAGATTCTCACACGAATGATTCAACCAATCATACCGGTAGAGAATAATAGATCTCTGTTCTGGACAGGAGTTTCATGAGAAACTGTCACAAGTAAACAACACAAAAGAGTGCCCTCCAGGAGTTATGAAATGACATGGTCTGCTATACCATGGCAACCAGCTGTACATACACACCCAGGAATTACAAAGCACTGTGCTGCATTGGAGCCATGATTCAGTTCTCGCAGGTCACCTGGGAGAAATAAAAACCCTAGAGCTGCATCAGCGATGGTTCTGGTGGCCTACTTTATCTCATGATGAAAAAACATTTATCCAAAGCTGTGCTGTGTGTACAAAAGTGAAAACCACACACTTTCCACCATCCAGGCTCTTACAGCCGCTACCTGTTCCAAACACGCCACAGAGTAATATAAGCATGGATATTATCACTGACCTCCCAGATTCACACAGATACACCATAATTTGGGTCATTGTTGATTACTTGACTAAAATGGGACATTTTATTCCATTAAGAAGAATTCCTACAGCCAGTGCACTAGTGAATTTATTCATACAACACATCATTCACTTCCACGGGTTGCCTTCCACCATTGTTTCTGACAGTGAACCCTAATTTGTATCACATTTTTGGCAAAGGTTATGTTCCTCCTTAGGAGTAGACCTTTGTCTATCCTCGGCATATCATCCTCAGACTGATGGTCAAACCGAATGTGTCAATCAGTCTGTAGAACAGATTCCTACGCTGTCTAATGTCCACATGGACATCGACATAGGATGAAGCCTTGCCAATGGTCGAATTTGTATGTAACAACAGTATACACTCAGCTACAGGAATCTCTTTTTTTATTATTTATTTGGTTACCATCCAAGAATGCTGCCAGTCTTGAAACCAAACATCACAAGTAAACTCCCTTTGGTGGTAGTACACCATTCTCAATTGCGACAAATCCAACAAGCACGACAACACATAACACATTACCAGCAACAAGTTAAAACCCACGCTAATTGCATGCACAAGTATGAGTGTCTTGCTTTTGCTAAGGCTTGTTTCCTTTTTGCCCAGGCTTGTGTTTGTTCATGTGCCTGGATGCGGCGCCATTGGGCAGCTGCTTGACGAAGTCGCTGTGAATATTTTTATGTTCTGACTTTGTCACTATTTTGGAAGTCGTAAATCTCCAGATGGACAAAGCTGCAGGCTGTAGTCAACGAGGGCTCCATTATGCTGGATACCCTTCCGAAGAGGGCCAGCTTAACAGGATTTGCAGCCGCAGAGAATAACGTAACGGGAGCTACCGTAAAGCCAGGCCGACCGGCCTTGCACCTTCGGCAGATTGGTGAATAGGTAGGTTCCAGTCTTCTGTCGGTGCTCAGGCCAGTCTTTAGTGGAACATTTTCCAAGTCCCAAGTTTGTTGTTGGCTGTTTGGACATCTTTAGCATTACTTTCAAGGGTCCAGGAATGGGTGAGCACCACTTGGAGGGGATTGCTTCAGGCAGGGCCGATGTGCAGAGTTCAAGTTGCTTGAGCTTTCTGTGTCCCTTTAGCTCAAAGAAGGATGCCATCCAACTAGCCCTTGGAGTCACTCTGGTAGTCCTGGGATCAAGCAGCAGGGCAGGCCTCAAGAAGCAGGGCACTCCTCTGAGAGTGCAAGACAGGCTTCAAGCAGCAGGGCAGTCCTCTGGTAGCAGCAGGGCAGTCTTTTGGGGTACAAAGCAGGCCTCAAGCAGCAGAGCAGTCCTCTGAAGTATAAAGCAGTCCTTTTGGGGGACCTCCGCATGTCCAGGAGTGAACTCAAGCGTTGGTCTGAGGGTCCAATAGGAGAACATTCTACAGTTCCCGCACAGCTGGTCTGGAATTTTCCTTCGTCCACTGCCAAGGTTCTAAGAGGTCAAGGTGACAATAGGCTAGTTTTTTTTTTAAAACATTTAATTTTGGGGGGTTTGTGTAGAATTCAGGATTATTATATCATTAGAAAAGGGATGACAGGGTTGATTTCTTGACAACATATGCATATCACAGCTTCTCATGATATGAGCATAAAACATCACAGAACATACAGGTCAAAGTATTGTATGAGCATATTATTGAGTACAGTTCAGAAGGAATCATCGGCACCTTCTTCGGACATGCTCTCCGAGGACCAGAGTCCTCCCAGTCGAGCTTGCTGGAGAATGTGCGGCATCATGGGGACTGGAACTGGTCGTATCCTGTCCCTTTTGGTATAAGTTTTATAGGGTAGCCAAATCGCTCAGACTTGAACGTCCTATCATTGATTAGAGCAGTCACGCGTTCCATGGAAGATATCTGCCACACTTTAGTCCACCATAGGGTGGGGTTTGGAGAGAGAGGATGCTTCCAGGTGTGGGCTATCATCAGACGGACTGCCAAGACTAGGAAAGTAAGTAGCCAGCCCCAGGGGGGGTGGTGTAGGGATAGACCAATTTCTCCCCAGATCCACCTAGAAAGAGCACTAGTGGGTCCAGCAGTAAGAGTATCTGAGAAGAGTTGGCGTATATGTTTGAGACGCTTGCTCAAAAACTGCTTGACCTGCGGACATTGCCATCACATAAGGAAATATACGCGTCGCTCCCCACAACCCCTCCAACAGGGCTTAGGGGCCTCCGTCACTGTCATGGTTCTACGAGCCGCCCGCCACTCGAGGAAGAAGGGTTAGCGGTCTAGCCCTTGCGGGACAACAATGGAAGACAGAAAGACTCACTTCCGGTTTGTCGCGCATAACAGCCGGGAACTCCGGCTAATCACCGCTTTGAATTCTCGCCATCGCCACGGAAGGAGAGACGCCAATCCGGGGAAGACAACCAACCGCCGTAGGAAGGACGCTGCTGCGGACTACACAAGGCACAGGTACGGTCTGAAACCGAGGGCGCTTCAAGGCTAGAGGGATGACTGTTTCCCCTATCTTAACACTGTACTCTTGGCTTATCACGTACATCCGGAGGGTGTTCGGTGGAGTGGGGTCTCTCACCCTAAGTTATTATTTGTGCTGGAGCGCTGGTTATGTCCTGATGATTTTTGGGTACTGAACTGAACTAGCAGGATTGGACCTGTTATTATTTGCGCAGGAGCGCTGGTTTTGTCCTGATTATTTTGGGTACTGCACTGAACTAGCAGGATTGAACCCGTTATTATTTTGCGCAGGAGCGCTGGTTTTGCCCACATGATTTTGGTTACGAATCTGAGCTAGCAGGATTGGGCACATTCTCATTTGCGCAGGAGCGCCAGTTTCGTTTTCCTTCATTCCGGTTCTTGTGTGGGAAGCTGCATGTCAACCCTGCGGCCACTGCCGTTCCGGAACCGGGAAGTGGAGGCCAGTCACTTAGGCACCCCAACAGGTACACCGGGGTTTCATAGGCGGGGCACAGCACGGAGGAGGAAAGAGAAGTAACGGGCAGTAAGGTAACCGTGTCCCCTTCTTTCCCTCACAGCTTGGTGTCCAGCGCAATCTAGACTTGCTCCTATCTGGATTCTACCCCGGGTACCCCCTTATCCTAGACGGTACACAACCTCGACTAGGGCAAGGTGGGGAACGGGGTGGTGGTTCTTGTCGCCTCTGCAGGATCACCCCACCAAGCATAAGGTAAGCCTTGGGGGGTACTCTGACAGTCACGGTGTGAAGCCAAACTCGGGTAAAATACCATCTCATGAGAATTTTATAGGAGTTAGCTTTGTGTTGTAGGCAAATAGACATCCCGGCTGCCCACGACTACAAGCATTGTCAGACATCATCTGTTATTTGGATGCTTAGGTCATTTCCCCAACGTGACTCATAGGAATGTTGTTGTGGTTGTGCCAGGCCACGTGGGGCTCTGTAAACGCATGTGATGCCTTTCATTAGGTAACCATGGGTAAACAATTGTTCAGAGGGTGTTATAGCCCTGCTATCTTTTAACCTTTACTGTTTGAGTGTTCACACTGTGGAGGAGCTGATTGAGGCGGAATTCGTCAGTGGTGGACAAGTGGAAAAGGTGTTTGAATGCGTGCCTATCCATTGTGATCCCGTCGTGCTAGAAGTCTGCCAGCAGTGGAGCTGCTCCTCCCCTCCAGTCCTCAAAGCATGCATTTAACATGCCAGGTGAGAATTCTGGGTTTCACACAATGGCGAAAGCAGAGAGGGGAATGTAGTGGCTGTCTGGTGGTGGTTAACTTTGTCCTAATGTCTCAAGAGGCTGGCAGTTTCATTTAGGGGTGTTTGTTTGGCAGAGAAACAATCTTGGGGTCTCAGCCACATAATATGGTTTAAAGAAGTAGTGGAGCAATCCTGTTCAAGGCGTATCCGAGTTTTAGTGTAGGGAAGATGGTGCCAATATAACAATGATTGAAGCAGGAAAGCATGAACACAATGTGCTATGTTTAAAACACCAATCTGCCACCTGCCGCTCTCCTATACAAAGTTGCTCTGGGCACTCTGAGAGAGGAGTTGTGCCATACAAAGTATAGCAACTGTTTTTCAGTGTGGAGAAGTGTCTCTTTAGGTATCCATAAGGGCAAAGTGAGGTTTAAGTAGAGTAGTCGGGGGAGGCAGTTCCTTTTGATGCTATTAATGCGGCAGAGCTACGCAATCTCGAGCTTGCTTCATTGATAAAGATCTTTGTGTAGTGCCTCTACCATAGGTGGAATGTTGCAGGTGTATAAGGTGTGGATAGAATTTGTGAGAGCTATCCCTAGATAGCGGACAGAGGAGGTGTGCAATGACAAGCCCACAGCAGTAAGCAAAAGTCGATACCTATTGGTGAGGTTTGCCACTCCAATGACTGTAGACTTTACGTAGTTAATGCGGAAAACAGAGGCAGCTTCAAAATGTTTCAGCTCATCTACTAGAAGAGGAGAGATGTGATGGAACATCTTAGGAAGCACAAGATGTCGTTTGCGAGGAGAGACAGTTTATAATGCTCACCATCTACTTCTATTCCTTTGAGACCATGGTTAGATTCTAGACAGTGGACTAGGGGTTCCGTAGTGAGTTCAAATATAAGTGGGGATGGGGGCACCCTTGCCTGGTGCTCCTGTATAGGGATATCTGGGTGGAGAGGTCACCGTTGACCTTAAGATGACATTTCTGGACAGCGTGTTTGGCCAATATGTAAATCATCATATGCAGGCCTAGCCCGGTTCTCGGAAGGGCTGCCCAAAGCAACCGCCAGTCCACCCGATCAAAGGCTTTCTCCATGTCTCGTGCGAGAAGGATGGTTGTTGTTTTAGTGCGTTCCGCTATATCAATGATGTTAACTGCCAGTCACCCGTTTTCCATAGCTTGCCTATTTCATATGAACCTTGACTGCCAGCTGGACAGCAGTAGTGGCCAGATTGAGTGTATGAGAAGCAGGCTGAGGGATCGTTGTTAAGTTTTAATAGTGAAGTAATTATTGACTACGTCATAGTTGGTGTCACCATTTTGGTTTGTAGGATTGAACTGTAGACCTTAGACAGTGGTTCTATTGGTAATTTGCAGTGAGCCTTATAAAATGACATTGAGAATCCGTCTGGGCCTGGAGTTTTGTTGGCTTTTTGTTGCCGTATAGTTGCCCTTCCTTCATCAGGTGTCCTCCAGTTTGTGGAGAAGTGTGGAGTCTATATAGGAGAAAGCTAAGCCCCGTAAGCACCAATCACTGGTGTCTATGGGTGGAGGTTGAGCCTGAGACAGTGTAGAATAGTACTTGGTAAAGAGCTCAAGAATGTCAGATGTGTCAGCATGAGTATTATCTATGTCATCTTTAAAGGAATGAATGTGATTTCTTGTCCATTTCTGTCTTAATTTGTAAGCCAGCAGTCTACTGGCTTTGTCTCCTTTCTCGTAGTATTTCTGATTGATGTAGAGCAGTTTCCAGGCTGCATCGGTCATACATAACTGTTTTAGCTTCCCATGGACACGTCGCAACTCTCAATAGAGTTATTCAAGCCTGTAGCTTTGTGTCAGGCTTTGAGCTGGGAAAGGCAGGCTACTAAGTTTGGGGCCTATCAGCAAGGCGAGGCGATCGAATTATCGCCGCTTTTGCTGCCGTTTTCGGCCGGAAAGCAGCGATAATTTTATCGCCTAATTAGCAAGCTCACACTAATGCGTGAAAACATGCGTTAGCTCGCTAAGCTACTTTCCTTATGCCTGCTTCAGGACTGACTTAGCCATGATATCCTATGGAAGGTGGATATCATGGCTAAGTTTGTGGGGCCCTATCAACAAGCTAACGCCACATTGCGTGAGATTATCGCTGGATAATCTCACGTTAGGCAGTTAGCGTGAGGATTTTTATCGCTTTTGAGATAAGCGTTGCTAATAGCTATCTCAGCGATAAAAATCCATGTTAGCTGGCTATAATTATCCTAGCGCTAAGTGCGCTTAGCGATAATTATCGCCGGTTGTTGCTGATAGGCCCCTTTGTTTTTTTGGTTTGAGCAAGTTTAGTGAAAGTGGACACGTGCTTAATTCGTTCATTTCGCAACACAGCCTTGGCTGCGTCCCATAAGGTAGCGCACGAGACGTCTCCGGTGTCCTTTTCTATAAAGTAGCATCCAGGGACACCCGTATTGAGCCCTTCAGCTCCAGATTTCAGAAAGCAATTTCACTGATGTACCATGTGAGGGCTAGGGACTGGGGAGGGCACCCACATCAATCAACAGGAACACTGAAGCATGATCCGACAAGGTCTGAGGGCTTGTAGTGGCTGAAAGGATTCGCGGTTGGAGGGACTGGGAGATCAAGAAGAGACCAATCCGTGAGTGGCTCTTGTGTACATTGGAGAAAAAAGTATAATCCCTCTCTGGCTTCAGGTCTTCTATGCCTTGTGTCAGTGATGAAGGCAGAGGATAAGAATTATACCGCACCACCAAGAAGTCAACCACGGAGTTTAGGACAGTGTCAAAATTCCACCGCATGATTATGTCACCGTTAGAAAAGTTTGCTATCAGTGGGAGCAGTGAGTCATGGAACTCGTTCTTGCAACCGTATAGGCCATAGATGGAGAAGAGAGTGATCGAGTACAAACCTAATGGCACCCTTGCATCCACTGCTCTACGCTCCTTGTCTGCATATGTTTGGTCTGTGGTAATGGTTAGGCTGCACCTGAGTAGAAGTGTAACACCTTTAGTCTTAGTAGAGCTAGATGCATGTAAATGGAGCGGATACCAATAAGATTGAAGCCGCTTGGTATCGGGCTGGAGAAGATGTGTCTCATGTATCATGGCTATGTCTTTGTCTTTAGTGTGGAGCCACTTTAGATAGTGAAACAATATTAAGCAGCTGCATTGATTAAGGGAGTGGGGCTGTTATCCTTGTGCTGAAGCCATCTATAATTGTGAAACAACCCTTTGCTGTAGGTAGGTAGTTAACAACTCCCCACCCTTTTCTAATAAGCCTGTTATGTTTGCCGAGAAAAGGTGTGATCGCTGTGAAGAAAAACAAGAGGTATGGAACAACATCAAAAGTGAACGAAACAAACCATATTAAGACACTAGTTTTAAAAATAGAACAAAAAAGAATATGTCTTAGCTGAGTGATCTCCATCAGCCAGGTAAGGGGGCCACCCTCGTGGTGATCTTGGTGCCACCGCCCGTCTGACTAAGCAACAGTACGAAGGATATATCTTGGAGTCCACAGGAGCCAGGCAGCAGCCACTGCTAAACAAGTTAGTATGTGCTGCCCATCACTGACATCAAAAGGTAAAGGCTAGTGTGCAAATCTTGAGGCTGTGAGGGCATAGCTAGTCCCAAGAAGAAGGGAGCATCTGTCATTTTCTCAGATACTGTCCATTAAGGGCAAGTCTGATTGTTGATTGTGCCAGTGTAAGGGTGTCTTAAAAGTTTTCAAGGTGCCTTCCGTGGGGTCTTCTACCATTTGGTCAAGTTTGGTGAGCTCAGAGCGGCTGACGTGTTGTCATTGTCTTCAGTTGAAGAGGCCATGTGCAGCAAAACTCAGCCTTCTTCCAGCATCCATGCAGAAGTCTGCTTGTTATCATCATGAAGATCAGCCGCAATGGGAATCCCGATTGGTACTGGATTTTCCATTCTTGAAGGTGTGTCAGCACACCTTCAAACTTGCGTCGTTTTGCCAGGGCTTCAGCCGACCTTGGAAAAGCATGATGGTATCACCCCTGAAAGTTATGGAGTCTACCCTCCTGGCTGCTTTCAATATTTCTTCTTTGACCTGATAAAAATGGGGTGGGTCAATACATCAGGGGCCAGATGGTTCCGCTGCTGATAAGTGGAGTGTGTGTGTGATCTAAGGTGAGGTCTTTGTCTGGGATTTCCTTGTTGGCTATGTCAGAACAGGGCTTGCAAAAAGTTTTCAAGGTCGGCATTTGGGATGGTGGTGCATACCCCTCTAATCTGAAAATTGCTATGGCAGGATCGATGTTGTAATCCTCCAAAGCGTCAGAGGGTTTCCTGATGGGTTTCCAATGCTGTGACCCTCTCGGCTGGATAGTCCTGCACATAGTCCTGTTGCGCTACTGCTACCTTCACCAGTACAAGAGGGTCTCAGCACTCTTCAATGATTGAGCAAGCTCCATGAGATCCTTGGTGAAATATGCGTTCATGGCTGCTAGGTTTTTCTTCATATCCAGTAAAAGGGACTGTATATGTCCCTTTGTGGCTGAGGAAGAGAGGTTCGCTATGAGAATACTATCCCCCATTGTTGATATCCTGTTGATGCAGCTAAACCGCTGGGTTTGTTGGCTATGATGCCGCTCTGCATGTCTTTGATCGAGGAGGCCCTCTGGGGCTTATGCTGGGAGGTAGGCATGCCAACCACCCCACACCCCACAGGGATCCTATCGTCCAGCAGCCAAAAGAGACCCCGATCATAAGTAGTGGGGATGTCTATTGGGGTCCCAGGTAGGAGGTTATGTGCACTCTGACTGAGCAGAGTGCTCTCCAATAATGTTCACTGGTGCTTTTGCTGAAGCTCTGGAGCGCTATGAGTTATGAACAGCATCAGTTCCCAGCGGTCAGGGAATCGGATCAGTTAGGCCCACAGCTATGGCCTAAATTTGGGGGAGGGACCATACTAGCACGTTCAAGCTCAGCCTTCAGCTACAGGCACTGCTGCAGCAATGAGGTGACCATCTTGGAAGCTTCGCAGGCAGGAACTCACCAGTGCAAGCTTGATTGCCTCAGCACTGGCATCAGTGCGCTGCTCCGCCTGGGCCTCCCTTGCTCATTACTGCTGCTGCTGCGGCCGCCGCCAACCCCCACTGGAAAATGTAGTGACTGGAGCAGGTATTATTGGAGGCCGTGACTCAGGAGCTCAGGAGAGGCAAACCATCTTGGGTCCTCACCTCAGCCACGTCCCTCACAATAGGCTGGTTTCAAGTTTGTGCTGAGGCAGCCCCTTTGAAATGTAAGTGGGGCAGGAACAGCTTCGCCCTCCCATCCTGTCAGGATGGCACATTCTGCCAGCACCTTGTGGGACCTAGCACCTAGCAGTAGACTGTCAGAGCTTAATAAAACCATTTGCCAAATTTTATACAGATACTGTTTAAAATATTCTGTTTCTCATTCAGTGAGTGCATACAATTGAACCTCGGGTTCCAAATCAATCTTATAATCATAGCTCCTGTGTAAAACTAATTTGCCTTTGTCTCATAAAATACATTGTTAAACTCTTCATACCCAGAAAGCAGGAAATTTGCACAACTAATAGCTGGCAAAATTCTTAAACGTACAAGCACTGTAGATGGAGACTCTTTTAACATTTACATGGAATCATACAACTAGCTTGACAAAAATCAGAATCCAATTGTATTGTCCTAGAAGCCCAATCTGTACAAGGATGATGCAAGGTCAACCGATGCATTCTCAGAATTATCTTGAGCTTAACGGCATCTATCAAATCAAAGCAATTTATTCATGATAGTCTCCAAAACAAACAGAAGTCCTGTGTATATGAAACCTCACTTGACCTTGGGATAGAATAGTTCTATTCTCTTCAGGAATATTTTGCTGAATTGCCAGAATTTGCAAAGATTGAGCAGAGTTAATGTTCACAACCATCCCTGAAGCTCCAGAATATAAAAGTCCAAAAACGATCTTTTCCATACCGTCTGACATCTCTATGAGAACTATCAAATGACCCTAGACAGACTGCATAATATTCATTACGCATCTCGGAACTGACTCAGGGCTAGAATAATATCTTGGCAGAGAGGGAATTCCATCGCAACAGCAATGGAGTTCCCTCCCCGCCAAGACTATGGACCGCTTGCCCGATTTAAATGCAGGTGGACCATAGTTTGATGACGGTGGAGACTACTGGCTGTACTTTGGCTATATGTCCTCCTAACTTATTTAGATGGTCGGATATATATCCGTTTTTCAATGCCCATTACCGTCAGGAAAAATCTGGCATAAGAGGCACTGAAAAGTGCTCAGTACCCCCTCGCCAAGAGAGGAAATTTCCATGGCGCGGGGGCATTTGTTCTTTATTTTCAAAAAGAAAATCTCGCTTTGGGATTTTATTTTTGAAAATAAAAAAATCTTGGTAAGTTTGCAATACAAATCTGTCTTGTTGATGGAGCCGTATGGTAAAATTCCAAGGCATTGACAGGATCTGCCATACCGGTGGCTCAAAATGTCCCCAAAAAAGTTACGCACTATGGAACAACAGTTCATAGTGGATCAGGGCCTACGCACAATTTCAAGCCGACCACAATGGAGCATAGGTGGGATACACCAAGCGGGTTGTCCCAGACAAAGGTATTACCTTCAGACTTTGGTTTTCCAACTGCTGGAAAGCCTACAGCCCCTAGATCTTTAGTGCAGGCTTCTGGGTACCAGGTTTCTCTCCAGCCACGACTCCTGCAGGGTCTAGTCTTTTTTAGCCAGTTGGGTCTTCTTGGAGTTAGGAGTCATTCTGCTTTTTGTGGGCCTGAAGCAGGTAAAGAGGAGGCCAACCACTTGAACATAGGCGGGCAGTCCAAATACCTGGATGTAGGCAGGTTCCAGGAGTCCTTGTGTGAGTATTCTTCCTCCAGCAGGAGTGAGAAGTCAGATTTCATCTTCCGTCATCTATGGATAAAGTCTTCCCAGGTATAGGAATGTTCTGAGGAGGTAGTGGTTTAATTGCCAGATGTATGCTATTCACTAGCCATTGAGTGGAAAAATCTACCACCCAATCCCAATTATTTTCTCACAGTCATCCCAACCTTTGTTGGCAACACTTCCTGTCCAGGATCTGCTCGTTCAATATGGCAGTATCCAGCTGCCACCAGGCAGGCTTTTCTGTCTTTGGGGTCCAACTACGTCCCTACCAGACAGAGCCAAAACTGTTTACCCTTCTACCATGGATGGAAATTGACTGCCTAGGAGGGTCTTGACTATAAGCAGGAGAATGCCTTCCTGGTATCTTCAAATCAAAAGAGTTCAAGTTAAAGCTTCCGTTTGTTCTGACAACTGTTCCTTTTCACTTCCAGACAGCTAATCCTTCTAAGTCATCAGTAGTTAACACTTGCTCTCCTTTTCTGGGGTGACAAACAGCCATTTTTCTCTGAGCCAGGATTGTTAACTCCCCCAGTTAGGGATGTGCATTCCAGCTCTAGGGGTGTTATGAGTGGCAGAACTGGTTTTAAACCGGTTCTGGTCCACACAGCCTAAAGTACATTTATACAACTTACTGTTCTGCTTAAGTTATCAAAAGTCTGATTTTATCATTAAATCAGATATTGAAATCTAAACAGTGGAGAAGTGTAAATTTACGCTTTATGTTTTGCTTGAGTCTCTCTTTTAATAGTTTCCATAGGAGTGCATTATAATCATGAGCAGTCCGCATTCACGTGTATTCTGTGTGACTAATTTAGGACTAAAGGAGTTCATGTTCAAGATGCCAAAGCATTTCTCTGTCTTACAGTATTGCACACATTAGAACTGTAACTGATTACATCGAACTTCATATTGACACCCAAGTATAATCTATTCTTTAAACGCGTTTTGTGTAATGGTCTAACATTATCATTGTAATAATGTTTAAGTAGAAATTGATTATTCTTGATGTCAAGAATTATGATATAACGTGCTTTATAAGTCACAGAGAAGCTGTATTTTACCCCGTGTGATGTTAACTTAGCCTAATGGTAAGCCTGGAAATTGTTTAACTCATTTCCCACCTATCGGTTAACTTTATTTTTGCTTGCACTGTGAAATGTTGCATGTATCTATGTTCCCACTGCAGATGGACAAGACATTGTTTGTTTAAGAGAAGGATCCATTGCTCAATCAATAGCTAGGCCTGGGAAGGAACGTGATATTGAAGAAGAGAGGGCACCAAGGATGTGTGGTAAGTTTACCGTGTGAAGCAGGAGGTAGAGAAAGGCGTTGATGAAGGCTGCTGGGACGATGGAAAGTTACCCAATTTGTAGGAGGTGCATGTATTGGATGGTTATTATGCACTAATAAAGTTAGGGACAGTTGACACTTCTCTTGCAGATGCTTTGAGGTACTGTGGCATTAGGCTATATAACCATAATTAGAATTTTCTCTCATGAGTACTTTGACGGCTGAGACCTTTTTGCTTTCCTCCGGGTCATGCTCAGTCTAGCCTTCCCCTCTTACGTAGTGTAGGGATAGTTAGGGAACCAGGACATTTTTTCTTCTTTGAAAGCTCGATGCAATCAAACTTACATTTTTGTCTTTTATTAACCTGCGTGGCTAGAACTGAATTGGTCGTTTTCTTTTTGTTATACAGTGTGAATCGGTTCTGGAGATTTGGCTTCATCCTATTCTCTTTGTATATTCATGCTATCATGCTAAGATTGATATATTTGAATCTGTTTCAAAATTTACAATAAACATACTAACCAGAATCCTGTTGTGGACCTGAGTTCTTGAAAAATTCCTGTCTTGGTGTAAATTGTGTTGAGCAGTTCTTTACCTCTCATACTGGTTAAAAAGAACGATTGGCAAAAGTTGAGAAGAAAAATTTCCACGCTAGCAGATGGTAGCTACAGAGGATGGTTCTACACTTAAAGTAGGGAACGAGATCTAGGTTAGTTCTAAAGCCCGATAATAGTGTCACCTGCGTGGAATCCAAACGGGGGAAGAGAAGGACGAGCTAAGGTCCGGCAGTGTACAGAGAAGCCAGTGGCAGAGAGGAAGTGAGTATTAATAGAGTGATGAGAGTGGTGTTTGTTAGATTGTGGTGGAGAGTCAGCTGTAGGATGTCTGGCGGAGATGTTGTGAGAGTTGTGTGGAAGTGGTGATAAATTGTTAAAGTTGTTATCGGGTCTTACGTGACCTAAGATCCTGGGATATATAGTAAGGAGCAGAAGACACCGTATCGTATTTGTCTGCTGTGCTTTGTGGGGGGCCTGCTGTGAGGTATTGTGGGCAGCCCCAAATTGAGATAGGGAACTTGTGTGAATGGGGCAATTGTGAACGGTGTAGCAGGCCTTTTTGCACAAAAGGGAAACTACGCTGATTCAGGTGACTCCCCGCTGGTCAAGGTTTCATTTGTAAGAGAGTGCATTCTTTGAGAGATTGACTTCTATTGATTTGTTTAGAGGAGCAGACAATTGTTGTTTAAGAAAATTTGTGTGTGCAAAGAGATATTGTGAAGGAGGGCATGGCAGCTGCGAGGAGTGAGGGTGGCATCAGAAGGTGCTGCGCTGGGATAGGTTGGATCAGGAGGTTGTAATTGTACTGTTGTTGGAATTTCGATGTTTGGAGGTGAATTATACATATTGCAGAAGAGAAAAGGACAATGAAGTGTTTTATTAGAGAGATGTTTAGAGGAGATGTGCCTGTCCTGACTAGAGTGGGGGATGAGGCGCCAATGGAGGATACGCCCGCTCACTATATGGCAGTAAATGTTGGACTCCATATTATTATTTGGCTTAAAAATTGGCACAAGATCACCCAAAAGAAGGACGCATTGGCGTTTCTATGCTACGGTACTGTTAATCTGAGAATAATTGACCATTTGGGGTAATGTTTTATGCCATGAAACCTTTACCTAGACCCACACAGTTTGAAGCCCTTGATGCATGGATGCATGCTGCACATGGTAAGCAGAGGGAGCGCTATCAGGGAAAGATGAAAAGGGCGATGCATTCATACCAGGAAGCACAGTGGGAGGAGAAGCAAATGAGATGGAGAGTAGACATGATTGAAGGAGTGAGATTGTACACTGCTTAGGTGACAGATGAGACAAAAGCGTTGGAGAATGGGAAAAGAGCGCGGAAGGGCAAATGCGAGGAGGACAGTGACAGCGATGTTGAGGATATTTTGTTACATGGGCTGTTAGCCGAGCGCCCATCCACAAATAGTCCATTGTACTCAGGAAGTGGGGGGAGTCCTAATGTCACCAATGACCCTGCAAGTGCCCCAGCATTAGTGGCCACCAATCCAACTGCTGTAGGGATTCTTTCAATGGGGAAGTCCCAAGTTGGGGGACTTGAGGGAACTCAGATTGGAGTTCGGGAAGCTTCCACACAATGTGATCCTGGTCTTGCTTCGAGGATCCTGGATGCCCTGACTGTGCCTGTCACCATTGGCCCCATCCTTCCTCTATACAACCTGAACTCTATTGGCAATGGGGGTCAATGGGTTCCCATAACTATGAGCATCTCTTGACCTCCGTTCCCAATAGAGTTTGGGTCAGACCACAGCAGGATAGAGTGGAGGGTCCTTACACAAGATTTGTCCCTCTGACTCCGATGAATGTGAGCACTCCTTGTGCTACTACAGCAGACTCATCCGTAGTTCAAATTGGGCCGGTACTCATTAGGCCGCTTTCAGAATCGAAAGGGGTGGATTCGCTTACATGGGAGACGCTGCCCAGAGCACGAAATAGCATGCCCAAAGAGCATGCAAGACACCCATGAGCCAGAGTATGTCTGATGTTTTAGACCTAGAAAAATGGTTGAAGGAGCATAGTCACACTAATGAGAGTCGGAGCACAGAAGTGAGTTCAGGGACAATCAAGTCAGCGGTAAAGGCAGATTTGGTGGATGTGATTAAGCTGAAAACATAATTAAACGCCACAATAAGGGGGATTTTAGAGGGGGGGGCGTGGCCAGCCAGCCAACATGGCGGACGTGAGCCTGTAGAGCTCTGGCCGTTAACCCCCAGTTATCCGCCTAAATCATCCTGACTAAGTGCCATCGCAGCAGGAACAAGAGAGCCTGGCGAGGCGAGAGGCTGCTGCTGCGGGCGAATCCCACTTTGCAGTGAGTGGACGCTGTGGGGCCCGAGTGACGAGCTGTGGCCTACCTGGGTGGGCCGCCAAGTGAGGAGTGCGGCAGGACCGGATCGCGCCCGGAGTGGGAGGCGGCCGAGGCGGGGATTCGCTGCGCGGGCGGTGCCTTTTCTTGGAAGCCGCCCCCCCCTCCTTGCTGCAGCTCGTGATTGCCCAGACAGGAGCCGGCGCCCCATAAAGACCACGCGGTGTGGGCGGACTGCGCTGCCTGACAGGCGGCCCCCAAACTGGGAGTATTTCAAGGCCCAGTGAGGCCGGGTGAGAGCAAGTCCACAAGCAGCAGAGGAGACCGTGCGAGCCCGCACTGCCGGAAGTAAGAGGCCCGCGTGGGCTGAGGGGAGCCTCCAGTGGGAGGCTGTGGTGCCAGGGGCGCACCTCCCTGAGGACTGGCTCATCCCTGCTGGGCTCTGTGGTTGCATTGTGACCGAAGGGCGCTCCGGGAGAGCTGCGCGGCGCAGACGAGCCCCAGCGGGGTTCTGACATCACCGGGCCGGGTGCGCCTGAAGGAGGTCTGGGGAGGCCAGGCGGGAACTGGCCAACTGACGGCTGAAGAGATCGTGGCTACCCGCATCACTGGGAGGAAGAGTACTGCCTGGGGCTGCGGTGCCTTGCCGGCTGAGTGAAGGTGGTGCTGTCCAGACAGGGCTTGGAGGCCCTACAGAGGTGAGACGGTGTGGGGGTGAGGGGCCCCAAGGGGGGAGTTGCTACACCGTTGAGTGGTCTGGTTTCCCCCGCCCCCCTCCGCCTCTCTCCGCCCCTAGAACTGTGGCAGGCCTCTGTGTGGGTCATCCTTGAGGCCCAAGAGGATCCGGTTCCCCGGGGACACACTTTGGATAGGGGATGCCAGGGGCCCCCTTTGAAGTGGGGACATTCTGGTGGCGACTCTGGACACTGGCGTGTGTGAGCCTGCACCCCCCCAGAACAGTGGCACACAGAAAATCTGGGGATGGATACTGGCGAATGAGGAGAGTGTCCCTTGAAGACGGCAGTTGTAGAGGTGGAATGCTGCAGTGAAGAGGTGGGTGTGCCTCTGGGGTGCCACTGGCTGGCGGCGCCGGGACATTTGGGCGTGCGGCGTGCCCCCTACTCACAGAGACTGACCTAATATGCGGGGGACCCCTTGAACCCCTCAGCCACAGGGAGTGGGGCCTCGTGATGTGGCCTCCTGATTAGAAGCAAATGACGGTCAAGTGGGGGCTGCGACGTGCTCTACTCGTTGGTTCCGCAGGGTGCTGCCCGGGGACTCCACCGAACCCCGTGGCACCCACCAGCCTAACTTCTGGGCAGCTCGTACTGTGCACAAGGCCGACTGTGACAGACCGGATCATTTGCACGGGTGCTGCGACCCGTGGGGAGGCTGAAGTGCAGACCAGGCTGCTACGGAGCGGTGCTCGAGTCAGAGGAGATCTTGCGCAGCGCAGTGACGATTCTGGACATTGCCACGCGAGGAGTTCGACATTCATGCGTAGCCAAGGGTCGACGCGGTGGAGCCTCTGCTAAGGTGGAACACCGCGCACCGTGCATGGAGGCGAATGCTAACGGTGCAGCAGTTGGTGATGGGCCGCATGCGGGCTAAAACACAACAGGGTCCGCTACGAGCGGGGGGGTCCGACCCCGTCCACGTCCAAGAAGAGGGGGAGATGGAGCTCACATCAGCGGCGGTCGCTACCAAGCTCGATTCAGTGCTTGCTGCGGTGGAGAAAATTGGGGCCACGTTAGATAGCACTAGGGCCTCCCTTGAATCCCGCATTGATAAGGTTACGTCAGACTTCACACTCCTCCACGCCGACCATTGGAAATTAGCCGGAAAGTCAGCACACAGGAGCAGGCAATAAAGAAGCTCCAGCCCGTCACCCAAAACCACGCAGCAGCGCTACAGGATATGATGGACCGTGTACATGCCCTGGAGGGCAGAGTTGAAGACGCGGAGGGGCGCTCTCGTCGTAACAATGTCCGCGTGGTGGGGCTGCCGGAAGGAGAACAAGGGAAACATCCTGAGCAGTTTGTGGAACGTTGGTTGAAGGACATACTGCCACAGGGAATACTGTCACCCCAGTTTGTGGTGGAGAGGGCGCACCGCGTGCCAGTGCAGAGACCGCACCCAGGTGCCCGACCTCGCCCGTTTCTCTTCAAGCTCCTCAACTATTGGGACAGAGATGCGGTGCTGCGATAAACTCGAAAGCTGGAAGACCTCGCAGTATGTGGCAATTCGGTCAGGATGTTCCCCGACTACACTGCTCTGGTGCAGCGTCGCCGAAGCAACTACATGGCGGTGAAGCGCCAACTCCTGGAGCTGGAACAGCCCTACTCCCTTATCTTTTCCGCTCAGCTCAGGGAGGTCACAAAGGGAGGTGTCCGCTTCTTCAATTCCCCTGCAGAGGCCTGGGACTGGCTGGAGGAGTCGGGCCTATGGCAGGGAAAGCGTCCACCAGGACCGGATGGAGACGGATCCACGAGTCGCAGACCGTGACGACGGGGCAGGTGTGGGATGACACAACGCGGCAAGCTGGGGACAGTGGCCCCAAGCCCGGAGAGGAGCAAAATAAATGGCCTGATGGTGATCTGAAAGAGATCAGGTGGCTCATGGACCGTCCCCTGTGGTGATGAGAAAATATGATCAGGGGATCACATGGTTAAAAGCTAAGGTGGCTCCATAGGACGTGGACTGGGTTAAGATAGACAAAACCACCCAGGAACCTAAAGAGACAGTACATGACTACTATGAGCGGTTGCTGCGGACTTTTGAACAGTACAGTGGAATTGATACTCTTGAGCCAAAGGACATGGGACAGTTTGTGTTTAAATTTGTGACTGGGCTGCGAACTGAAATCATTTGAATGAGTCTGCACCATTTGATATGTTGGCAAATTCTATGCTATGCTAAATATTGTAGAAATGAAATTGAGGAGAGGCATAGAAGATGAAGGAGAAGTTGATGTTGGTGCAAATGAAGGCTGCGCCGAGGGAAGGTTAGGGTCAGACATATGGCGGAAACATGGGCCGTATGTCAGGAACTTACCCACAGGGAGTACAGGTGCCACTAGGGGGAGAGGTGCAGGGCCAAGGAAGAGGCAGGGGTGGTCCAATAGGCTCAAAAACAGGAATAGATTTTGCGACCCTTATGAAAACCAGCCCGAGCCACTATTGCAATAGGGTGGGGTATTGGGAACGCAAATGTCATTTGAATCCCGTAAACCGGGATCAGAGTGGGGGAGCTAACCAACCCCAGGGTAGCTTTGTACCATCACAAAACATGACTCGTCCCAGATCTCAGAACATGGGAGTAACACCAGGGTCTGTAATGCAGGGGCCTAAACCTCCAGTGCCACCACAAGCTTTCCAGAATGTCTCATATGGGAATGCTTCGGTTCAACAGTACCCCATGTTTGCGACCTTCAATGGTTTCGAGACTAATCCAACCTTATAACGGTGCAGAGGTGAGGAAGACTGTACGCATGGCGCAGTCTTGGAGGTAGACCAGAGTGGACCATATGTCGATGTGGATGTAGATGGTCACAACGTTACCTTTCTAGTCCATACTGGTGCCATCTTCTCTACTATGAGAACAGCAGAGGCCCCTAACCTACCCCACTTGGGAAAAACAATCCAAATTATAGGCATAGCTAATAAGAGAATGTCAAACCCTCTGACCGAGGAGTTCCCTGTGAAGATAGGGACCTTCGAGGACAATCATCAGTTTATAGTGTGTGATTCGAGTCCTGTGAGTTTATTGGGACAAGACTTGTGTGTAAGCTCAATTGTACGATATACTGCATCCCAGAGGGCATTAATATCCAAACTAAAGATGAGGATGTGGCGTTCAAAATGGCAAGTCAGAAGGAAGGAGTTTCATTGTTCCCTATGTTACCATAGAAGATCTGCCAATAGATCTCAAAGAGACAGTGTCGAATGAAGTTTGGGTTTTCTCAGGAAAGGACATCGGACTCATTAAAAGAGTTGAGCCGATTCATATACAGATAAAGCCTGATGCGGAGTATCCCAGAACACCACCATACAACCTGACTCCAGAAACTATTGCTGGGATCACGCCTTTGATCGAGTCCATGATTGAGCAAAGGATTTTGAAAGAGATTCTGGGGAGCGCATGCAACTTTCCCACTTTGTCCCTAAATTTGAGGAAGGTGATGATATCACCAAATGGTTCACAGCCTTTGAGAGGGCTTGTGACATCAGAAAAGTAAAGAAACCTCTCTGGGGGCACTCCTGTGGGAACTGTTCTCTGGTAACTGCAGAGACAGGCTTCTGACCCTCTCTGGGCCAGAAGCAGGATCCTATAACCTCATGAAGAAAGCTCTGAATGAGGGATTTGGATTCACTACTGAGGAGTATAGAATTAGATTCAGGGGGGCTCACAAAACCCAGTCCTGGATTGATTTTGTAGACTTCTCAGTAAAGACACTGGATGGTTGGTTAGCTGGACATGGTGTGCAGGATTTTACTGGATTGTACAATTTATTCATGAAGGAACATATATTAAGTAACTGCACAAATGAAAAGTTGCATCAGCATTTAGTAGACCTAGGTCTAATTTCTCCCCAAGATTTGGGAAAGAAGGCAGACCACTTGCTCAAGACTAGGGTGACAAGGACAACCACTGGGGGTGACCAAAAGAAAGTGGTCACAAAACCTCCCCAGGGGAAAGGTGGTGAGAATCCCCAAGATAAAAAGTCTGAGTCTTCCAAAGGGCCCCAAAAAACTGTTCAGGTGGGTGGGACCCAAACTACTATGTGCCTCAACCCTATAGGGGTAAGAACTTTGATTCCTTAAAGGCCTGGTGTAATAACTGTAAGAGGTCAGGACACCTAACTGTAGATAAATCTTGCCCCCACAACAAAGCCCCTAAGGCACCCAGTACAGCTACTCCTGGGGCAGCAAGTATACAAATGGGATCAGAGGTGTACCCTGAGCAAATCTGGGAACACACTGAAGCAAGTCTAGTCTCCTTGGGAGAAGTAGAGTTTGCCACTGTAGCTGTGTGGGCACCCAACTTAAAGAAATACTTACAGTACCCCTGGGTGAAATGAACTAGGGTAGAAGCTCTGAGGGATACAGGTGCCAGTGTCACTATGGTGAAAGACACACTGGTTTCCCCTGAGCAATACTTGATTGGGAAGTCTTACCCAGTCACCAACGTTGACAGTGTCACCACTAGTCATCCCATGGCCATGGTGACATTAGGTTGGGGGGGGGGAGTTACTGGCTTGGAAATGATCTGGGAACCTCAGCCTGGGCTGAGGTTGAGCTAAAGGCCCATGCAGCCATGCTGGGCATCCCTGAATTGGTGTGTGTGCAAACCAGAGCACAGAGCAAGAGGAAGGGTGAAAAAGTAGGTCTGGAGCCTGAAATAATGGCCAACCAACCAAGAGGAAAGGTAAGAAGACTGGGGAACCAGCTTCTGCACAGCAAAACATTCAGGACCCCTCTCCACAGGGAGAGGATTTGGATACCCCTGAGGGAACTGAGTCCATGGAGCTTGACCCTTACCAGGTTGAACTCTTGGGCCCAGGGGGACCCTCTAGGGAAGAGCTGTGCCAGGGTCAGCGAGACTGTCCCACTCTTGAAAGCCTGAGGCAGCAAGCTGTTTCAGAAGCAAGGGGAGATGTCAGTGGTACCCACAGAGCTTATTGGGAAGAGGGATTACTGTATGCTGAGGCAAGAAACCCCACTCCTGGAGCCACCAGGAGGGTGGTAGTGCCACAGATGTACAGGGAGTTCCTCCTAACTTTGGCTCATGACATCCCCTTAGCTGGACATCTGGGGCAATCCAAAACTTTGGAAAGGCTAGTGAGTCACTTTTACTGGCCCCAGATGCACCAAAAGGTGAAGGAGTTTGTCAGCTCCTGTGTTACCTGTCAAGCCTGTGGCAAGACAGGTGGCCACCCAAAGGCCCCCCTCATCCCACTACCAGTGGTGGGGGTCCCCTTTGAAAGGGTAGGAGTGGATATTGTGGGTCCACTTGAACCTCCCACAGCCTCAGGGAACAAATGTATTCTAGTAGCAGTAGATCATGCTACTAGGTACCCTGAAGCAATTCCACTTAGGACTACTACAGCCCCTGCAGTAGCCAAGGCCCTCCTGGGTGTCTTCACCAGGGTAGGGTTTCCTAATGAGGTGGTTTCAGACAGAGGTTCCAACTTCATGTCTGCTTACCTAACACACATGTGGAAGGAGTGTGGAGTGCAGTCCAAGTTTACTACACCCTACCACCCACAAACCAATGGCCTTGTTGAGAGATTCAACAAGACATTGAAAGGTATGATCATGGGTCTCCCTGAAAAACTCAAAAGGAGATGGGATGTCCTTTTACCATGCCTGCTTTTCGCTTACAGGGAAGTACCACAGAAGGGAGTAGGTTTCTCACCCTTTGAACTTCTGTTTGGTCATCCTGTAAGGGGACCACTTTGTCTTGTAAAAGAGGACTGGGAGAGGCCTCTTCAAGAGCCCAAGCAAGACATAGTGGACTATGTGCTTGGCCTAAGGTCCAGAATGGCTGAGTACATGGAAAAAGCATTCAAGAACCTTGAGGCCAGCCAGGAGCTCCAGAAGCACTGGTATGACCAAAAGGCTGCACTGGTTGAATTTCAACCTGGGCAACAGGTGTGGGTTTTGGAGCCAGTGGTACCAAGGGCTCTCCAAGATAAATGGAGTGGCCCTTACCCTATCCTAGAAAGAAAGAGTGAGGTCACCTATTTAGTTGACCTGGGCACTAGGAGGACACCCAAAAGGGTCATCCATGTGAACCGCCTTAAGCTCTACAATGACAGGGCTGACATCACCATGCTGACTGTGACTGATGAGGAACAGGAAGCAGAGAGTAAACCTCTCCCTGACCTCCTCTCCTACAGCCCACAAGATGGGTCAGTAGATGGTGTGGTCTTCTCAGACACCCTCTCTGCCCAACAGCAGACTGACTTCAAGCAAGTCTTGCAACAGTATGCTAGCCTCTTTTCCCTGACCCCTGGTCTGACAAACTGGTGTACCCATGATGTGGACACTGGTGACAGTGCACCTGTCAAAAGCAAAATCTATCGACAGTCAGACCAAGTTAAGGAAAGCATCAAAGCTGAGGTCAGCAAGATGCTGGAGCTAGGGGTCATTGAACCCTCTGAGAGCCCCTGGGCTAGCCCAGTGGTTCTGGTCCCCAAACCTCATCAACAAGGTGAAAAGAGAGAGATGGGGTTCTGTGTGGACTATAGAGGGCTCAACTCTGTCACCAAGACAGATGCTCACCCTATCCCAAGGGCAGATGAGCTGATAGATAAATTAGGGGCTGCCCAATTCCTCAGTACCTTTGACTTAACTGCAGGGTACTGGCAGATTGGCATGGCCCCAGGAGCAAAAGAAAAGACAGCATTCTCCACCCCTGATGGGCATTATCAGTTTACTGTAATGCCCTTTGGGTTAAAGAATGCCCCTGCCACTTTCCAGAGGTTGGTAAACCATGTCCTGGCTGGGCTGGAGTCCTTTAGTGCAGCTTATCTTGATGATATTGCTGTCTTTAGCTCCACCTGGCAGGATCACCTGATCCACCTTGGAAAAGTTTTAGAGGCTCTGCAAAATGCAGGTCTCACTATCAAGGCATCCAAATGCCAGATAGGGCAGGGCACTGTGGTGTACTTGGGCCACCTTGTAGGTGGAGGCCAGGTACAACCCTTACAACCCAAGATCCAGGCCATCGTGGACTGGATAGCTCCAACAACCCAGACCCAAGTCAGGGCATTCCTTGGCTTGACTGGGTACTGCAGGAGGTTTATGAAGGGATATGGGTCCATTGTGACCCCCCTCACAGAACTCACCTCCAAGAATATGCCCAAGAAGGTTAACTGGACAGTTAGTTGCCAAAAGGCTTTTGACACCCTAAAAGAAGCAATGTGCTCAGCTCCAATTCTAAAAGCTCCAGATTATGCCAAGCAGTTCATAGTGCAGACTGATGCCTCTGAGCTAGGGATAGGAGCGGTCCTATCACAGACCAATGATGAAGGCCAAGACCAACCTGTTGCTCTTATAAGCAGGAGGCTACTCCCCAGAGAGCAGCGTTGGAGTGCCATTGAGAGGGAGGCCTTTGCTGTGGTTTGGTCCCTGAAGAAGTTGAGGCCATACTTGTTTGGTACTCACTTCCTGGTTCAAACTGACCACAGACCTCTCAGATGGCTAATGCAGATGAAAGGGGAAAATCCAAAATTACTAAGGTGGTCCATCTCCCTACAGGTAATGGACTTTGAAGTGGAACACAGACCAGGGATTGCCCATGCCAATGCAGATGGACTTCCCAGGTTCTTCCACTTAGACAATGAAGACTCCATAGGGCAAGGTTAGTCTCATCACCTTTCGTTTGGGGGGGGGAGGTTGTGTGAGAAAGTGCCATCTTTCTTACATGGTATGCCCCCACTTTTTGCTGAATGTACTTTGAGTGTGCACTGGACTCCTGCCAATCAGGTGCCCAGGTCCTATGTTCCTTCCCTAAACACACAAAATCCAAATTGGCAAACCCTGGCTACATGTCAGCCCCTGGTAAATGGTACCCTAGGTACCCAGGGCCTTGTGACCAGGAAAAGCCTCTAAGGGCTGCAGCACTCATTGTGCCACCCTTAGAGGCCCTGTACCCTTACACACACACACTGCCCTTGCAGGCTGGGTGTCTGTGTACAAGACAAAACAAAGAGTCGACATGACACACATCCCTGTGTGCCATGCCCATCACCTACACTGCCATGGCATATATCGGCCACCCCTCTAGCTGGGTGCCCTATGCCAATGGTGTGGGCACAGGAGCAGGAGCCTTGTGCCCCTAAAGTACCCAGGTCCATTCCTGAGCACTGTAAGTGCAGTGCTGCCATTTAAGAGTACATGGTGCTGAGAGCTCGTCAAACACGAGCTCCACAGCACCATAATGGCAACACTAAAGACTGAGAAGTCTGGTATCAAACTTCTCAGCACATTAAACCCACACTGATGCCAGTGTGGGATTTAATGTACCAAGCACCCCTGAGGGCTTCTTAGAGGTTCCCCCTTAAACGTAACCTACAATCCACGTCTGCTCTGAGGCTGCCTAGTCTGCCACCCAGCAGACATGTTGCTGGACCCCTGGGTAGGAGAGCCCCTGCTCTCCCGGGCCTGCAACAATGCACATCCTGGGCGAGGTGCTAAATCTCCTCCCCCAGGATGGGCAGGGGGAAGCTTCAAAGGCATGCCGCCTCTGTGAGCTTCCCCAGGCCACTGCAACCCCCCACTCTGGCGGGAAGCTAGTCCGGAAACCCCAAATAAGGACAGGGGATGTGCCAGCCTGCCAACCCCACCCATCAGGTGGGGGAGGCGAGGTGAAGCACATCTCCAGGCTCTCGCCATCTTGAAGATGGGAAGCCCTACCCTATCAGAACTAGGCTACTGCCCCCCTCCCACAGGAGAGAGGCAGGATAGGGGGTGTACCCACCACAAGACAGGGACCCATTGGTCCCTGCCCTTCACCTACCTGTAACGCCCCTAAATCTAGTATTTAGGGGCACCCTGAACCTTCCTTCCCCAGATTCCAAAATCCGAAGAAGAGCTAGAAGAAAGAAGACCTGCCCTGCAGCTGCTAAGAAGAGGAAGACACAAACTGCTTTGGCCCCAGCCCTACTGGCCTGTCGACCCTCGAACCTGCTCCTGCTCCAACCCGGCATCTCTTGTGGCCAGCAACCTCACAAACCCCGGAGGACCTGGCTACCTTTTGACTCTAAGCCCCTGGGACTCCCATGAGTAGAGGCTCTACTCAAAACCTTCTTCTAATCCCTGGCAGCAGCCTGGAACCGCGAACCCAGCACACTCTGCACCAGCCAAGCCTGGCCTGTGCCGGAGTGAACAAAGACCACGAGGACGACCCCACGGCGACTGTGACCCTGAGTCCGGAACCCAAGGACCTCCCTCGACACTCCTGAAGAAGCTTGCAGCCTCAGAACAAGGTGCCCCCCCAACCGCGATCAACAGAGGGTAAGATTTCCCGACACCAAAAGGCACCCCTGCACCCGGCGCCCCGCGGCCCCCTGTGCCCTACCTATCCTCCAACTACCCAACTTACCTCTCGAAGTGGTGGTGGCACCTGAAGAATCCTCGTCCCCGAGCTTGCAGTCTTTTTCTAAACCGGAGATTTCCCATTGAAATCAATTGAGCGCCCGAAGGCTCAAAAGCACCCTGCACCCAGCCGCCCGAGTGGCCCTGGCAGTGCAACCTCTACACCTATCTACTTCCCCACTTGCCCTGAGTATGTGACCAGGAGCCCAGCTCCCACAGCCGTGTGGCCTGCTAGTCAGCAGCCACCAACCAAGGCCCCCCTACCTCTCGTAGGATAACATTGGGCCTAACTCTCTCTGCACCCGGTCGCCCTTGTGCCGCTGGGAGTGAACTAACTGTACCTACCTGACCCTGGGAGACCCCTGAGTCTATGACCAGAACCTTAACTCTGCCAGTCGAGTACTTACCTTTAAACCGATAACTCAATTTTCTCCATAGGGTAACATTGACTGGCTTTTTCTGAAATTTCTTCTGTGTGGACTTTTCAAAACTTAAAATATTCACCAATAATCAGCCGAGTAACGAAAACGAAAATACTCACCTGCTCTTAGGTGAGCTCCCAGTACTGGATCTTGGTGCCCAGCACTGACTGAAAAATACTTACAACTGTACTTACCAGTATCCCAAATTTCTTCCGTAGGAAATCATTGACTGTTTTTCTGTGAAATTTCTTCTAAGTGTCAATTTCTTAAATATTCTTTAAAAATCGTATAATATCTGAAAACGTAATTACTTACCTGTTTTGGATAAAGGTCCCAGTACTGGATTACAAAAGTAACGAGAACATACTATACCTGCAACTTGAATTTTCTGCCATAGGAAATCATTGACTGTTTTCTATGAAATATTTTCTAAGTGTCAACTTTTAAAATAGCAAAATATTGTCTAAAAATCATCACAGTAATTAAGTCGACTTTTATCACTTGATTCCAAGTACTGACCCAGGACTGAATCTAGGATCCAGTCCCGGAATTCCAAAAGTAATCCTAAAAGTAATCTGTGGCAAATAACATGAAACTTCCATTGAACTCAATGCATTATTGTGTTTAAAATAGTGTTGCCTATTGCAACCACTTGTAACTGTTTACAAAAGTCAATTGCATATTGCAAAAGTATTTATATAAAGCATCTCAATCTGAGAAAGTATATTTTAATTCCAATCTAAAATAAAACAAGCATATATTTTTTATATATAAACCATTGGCCTAGAGTTCAGTTATTGAGTGTGTGAGACCATTTGCTGACTGAGTGTGTACAACAAATGCTTTACACTGTCCTCTGATACTGCCTTACTGCTCGACCAAGCTACCACTTTAGAGAGTAAGGTTATATCTAACTTTAGCCTCTGCCAAGCCTCTGGGGACTGTGGACTCTGTACACCCTGTACCTATTTGGGAACAGTATATACAGAGCCACTTTCTCACAGAAGCCCAACGGCAAGTATAGTATTGTACAGGATCTCCAAAAAATCAGCAATATTGTAGTCCCTTGTTGTTCCGTGGTGCCGCCTAATCCATCTGTGATTTTGTTTTCGATTCCATGTGAGGCCAAATGGTTCACCGTCATTGACCTCTTTCAGGCCTTTAACCTGGGAGATCGTGTCTTAACGTCATGTCTTGTCACACAAGGGTATATGGAAAGTCCTTCTATCTTTAATCAAATCTTGAAGAAAAATCTTGAAACCATAGTCATGCCTTGCAACTTAGTCCTGATATAGTGTATCAACGACCTATTAGTGGCATTGAATACTCAGGAAGAGTGCCATACTGATACCATTGCTTTGTTGAACCATCTGGCTGAGAATAGATATAAAGTGTCCTCAAACAAGCTACAGTACTGTCTGAAGGAAGTTTAATATTTAGGGCACAAGATTGCAAAAGGTGTCAGAATAGTGTCACGAGAGAGGATATCAGCAATTATGCAAATGAATATGTCAAGTACACAGAAAGAAGATAGGATGTTTCTGGGAATGGTGGGCTACTGTTGCTAGTGGATACCCAGCTTCTCCCGAATGGCCAAGCCTTTACAGAGGCTTACACACAAGGATGCATCCGATCTGGTACCTTGGGACAGTGACTGTTTGAGTGCGTTCCTGGAGCTGAGAGAGAGCCTTTGCTGCACTCCAGGTCTGGGAATGCCAGATTACAAGAAAGCATTTTTGCTCTTTTGCTGTGAAAGATTGGGCTGCGTTCTCTCAGTGTTAACCCAGTCTCACGGAGATTCCCATAAACCAGTTGCTTACTTTTCTGCTACTTTAGATCCAGTAGCTTCTGCGTTGCCCGGATGTCTCAAATCCGTTGCTACAATAGGTGTCAGCTTGGAGAGGTGTGAAAGCATTGTGATGGGTTATCCGCTCAATGTGTATGTTCCTCACTCAGTAGAGTTGTTGCACACTAAAACACACACGCTCACAGCATCTCACAAATAGCAGGCTTACTTGTTAAGAACAAGTTATCTTGGCTACTGAGAACACCCTAAAGCTCTATTCTACACTGTACCTTGCTCCCTTTACCAGAAAGAGATGGGGGTGAGCACGACGGAGAACATACAGAGTTATGCACCAAGCCCCCTCCTGATATTGTCGAAGAACCAGGCTGACCAAACCCTGTTCGTAGATGGTTCATGCTTAAAAGATCATGAAGGGAATCTGAGGACTGCCTATGCTGTCTGTACCATCACCGGGGTAGTGGAGGCCGGTTTACAAGGAGTATTCTCCACACAGGTAGCGAAGCTGATTGTGATAGACTGTGGCAAAGTTATTGTTGAGGGAGATCATTCCAAGATTCAGATTTCCACTTACTTTGGGATCAGACCGAGGATCTAATTTTCATAATAAGATAATGAAACTGTTGTGTACAGCTTTACAAGTGGAGCAGAGCTTACATTGCAGTTATCGGCCAGAGGTTTCTGGCATTGTGGAGCAGATTAATAGCATCTTGAAATACAGGCTAGCCAAGGTGTGTGCTTCAACCTCCCTAAAGTGGCCTGATGCCTTGCCGCTTGTCTTGCTAAGCCTTCGTAGCATTCTGGACATAAAGACTGGCCTTTTGCCACATGAGATCCTCATGGGGAGCACTATGTGGCTCCCTGCTGTGTCTGCTAACATTCTTGTAAATATTGCGGACGATCTAGTGCTCACTTTTGCAAAGGACTAGCTGATGTGGTTCATTCTGTGTCTCACCAGGTCAACGCCGCAGTTCCACCACCACACCAGGAGCAGTGTCACGACCTTGCCCCCAGGGACTGGGTGCTCGCCAAAAAGGACATGAGGAAGCATTGTCTTGAACCTCGCTGGCCTGGTCCATTCCAGGTGAATCTGGTAAGAACAACGACTATGAAGTGCGATGCCCTTCCAAAGTGGGTGCATGCCTCTCACACCCGCACGGTACGTGTCCCCTCAATGAAACAGCGTCTCTTCCAGAAGAAACACCAGCAGTGGTTGAGAGGCCACAGGAGAGGTTCAGCCAAGCTGTGAGGGAACACACTGGACCTGAAAGTGCACTAGAGCTAACCAAGGTGGGACCTGAAAGGTGAAGTGTGGCCAGTGGCTCGAAAATGGCATGCGAGTCAGGTCTGATCTCTGGCGAAGGAACTAGGTCTGTAGGTCAACAGGAGGCAGAAGAAGGCTGGCAGCAGGGGCTGCCAAGGAGAGGTCTGCAATTGCTCTCTGATACAGAGCTCACTTTTGTGAAAGAGATGTCCAAATCTGAGCAACATGGAAGGAAGGTAGAGGAATCTTGTTTGTGGAGGTCCAAGAGACTGTGGGTGCCTTGTCGGAGATACTCTTCTCCTGAGTGGACCTCCCTAGCTGTCAAATCCG
Organism: Triturus cristatus; assembly: GCF_964204655.1. Lineage (NCBI taxonomy): Eukaryota > Metazoa > Chordata > Amphibia > Caudata > Salamandridae > Triturus > Triturus cristatus. The sequence goes on from NC_140585.1 coordinate 374,486,150, forward strand.
ACGATAATGAACCCTGAAACATCAGTACTGATAATCGACGTTTTGCTGAGGATTCCAGAGACTGATTTGCACATTCTTGTCTCATTTGCTGTTCCTTATCCACCAAGGTTGAGGGGTTTGTGAAACCTAAAATTGAATGACACTGTTTTTCCTCATTTGAATCTAGAACAGTCCTCAGAGGAGATTGCAGAATTAAGAGCTTGTTTGCTGCAGTTGCTCATACATGAGTTAGGGTCTGAACTTATAAGAGTTGCTGAATAAACTTTGTGAGTTTTGCCTATAAGCCTGAAGAAAGTATCTAGGCCCAAGTAGAAGAAGAACAAGTTAGGGAACTAGCAATTTAGAAGAACACAGAGTAGGGTTAGAGAAGTGCAGCACGCGCAATGTAATTTGTTTTATTCATTTATTTATGTACTTACCTCCGGTCGGCCGTATGTCGGAGTTTACTACCATCCACCCTGCTCCTCCCCCGCCCCACTGTCCTGCAGCACTCCCACTACGAGTCGCTACTGGAAGAACTGTATACATATGTGCATGAACTGAACACTATATAAGAGATTGTTTTGCATTTGCACAAGTGGAGAACCACAGAGAAGATTCTGTAGCTGCTATCTCCCCACTGAACTTGGTCTGACTCTAAAGTAGTATGAAAGCTAACCATTTCAGTCGTAGATGTAGATGCACCATGTGTACCTCCATAAAGCTTATAGTAGTTGGATTAATAGTGCTGGTTGTAGTATTGTGTCTTGGGCCTGCTGGTAGTATAAGTGAGACACCTGTGTTTAAAACTACGCCCTCGCCCAAGCCTAGAAAAGAAGTAATAATGTTCAAAGGGCAAAATTTACACATTGATCTTTCTGGGGGAGATTTTTCATTAAACACTTATGCTAGGTTACTTTATCAGTATGAGGACACAATGGAGGTCAGGGATTGTTATGTCTCCATGCAGTTACCCGCTTCAGCAGTTGAGGGCATCACTTACCACTACCTTTCTTTGACTTATGGTATTAACTGTAGTCTGCTTTTTAGTATATTTTCTAATAAGGATCCTTTTGAATATCACTTTTTGAATTTTTATTTAGTTCTCTCAGAAGTGCCATTGTTATACCAACTGAATAAACATACAGATGCTAAGACAGGTGAATTTGCTGGTAGATATTTCATTTCATCCCAGACAATAGATACTGCTTATGCACACCGACATATTTTACCTTGCGCACTCACAGGGATTGAAAAGAAATGTATTGATCAAGTAAAGGATAGGTTAAGTGCAGGGGTAGCCACTGCTGAAATTGTATTTCGCATCCAGGAGTGGACACAAGAGAAAAAAGATTACACAGCAGCAGGAGAGACAGAAGCTTTGCCCCTAGATTGACATCATTAGGGTAGATTGTATATTTACCACAAACATATTGACCATAGTTCTATATTTGTAGGGAAGAGTGTATGTGATCACACCTTCAAAGTCCGTGGATAATGGAAGTTGTATGTGGTTGGGAGAGACCCAGTGATTCCTGGAGTCTATTACATTTGTGGAAAGAATGCTTATTTCAAGTTACCCAGTAGATGGTATGGCACTTGGTATCTGGGAGTGGTACTTTCAAAAAATCAATCATGTGAATGATTTGGCCATCCGGATTGGGAAGAGAGTTCCAGACATAAGCATGGTTTGACTGTTGGAGAGATTGTAACAGGCATTTTTGGGGCAATTAGAGCAAGCGTTGGAGTGATACTGAATGATATTAAGTTAGAAAGCTTTTGACTGTAGTTGATAAATTATTGACTAACACAGTTGGATCATTGTTACTGGTCAATGTGGAAATGGTTGCTATTCGATCAATGGTATTGTAGAACCGTCTTGCGCTAGACGTTTTGCTTGCCAAAGAGAGCGGGGTCTACCGTATACTAAAGGCTGAGCAGTGCTGCACTTATATCCCTGATAAAAAGTGGGGATCTTTCAAAATACATAAAGAACATTACTGACCTCCACCAGAACCTAAATTGTTTGGCCACTAAAGGAGTTTCTGATTCCATTGGAAATAGATTTAGTGCTGTTGGCAGGTGGTTTGCAAATTTGAGAAGTGGCATAGTCTATTTTGAAACCGTTGTTCATAGTTGGCAAATGTGTGTTTACCTTGTACATTCTGGTGAAGGGGTATCGAAAGTATCAAGAGAGAAGAGAGAGTCAGAAAAGGGGTGATTTGAGTCTGGAGAATGCAAGAGAGGAATATTCTCATGACCTGAAGAAGTTGGAAAATTTCAAAAGGAAACGACATGCAGTCACAACGGTTTACATTGGTCCATCAAAATGTACATCTGATAAGATGTGGAGAATGTTGATGGCTTGATACGCCGTCAGAGGCGGGATTGGAGAAGCGTAATTTTACGCTCAATGCTTTGCTTACGTCTCTCTTTTAACAGTTTCCATAGGAGTGCGTTCTAATAATGAGCAGTCCGCACTCATATTTCTCCTCTGTGACTATTTTAGAACTAAAGAAGTTCATGTTCAAGTTGGCAAAGTATTTCTCTGTCCTACAGTATTTCATGTGTTTTAGAAGTGTAACTGATAACTTCAAAGTTCTTATTGACACCCAAGTATTATCTATTCTTTAAACGAGTTTCGTGAAATTGTCTAACATTATCATTGTAATAATATTTTTGTAGAAATTGATTATTCATGATGTCGAGAATAATAATATAAAACGCTTTATAAGTCACACAGAAGCCGTAGTTTACCCCATGTGATGTTCAGTTAGCCTAATGATACACCTGGAAATTGTTTAAGTCGTTTCCAAACAAGTGTTTAGCTTTATTTTTGCTTGCACTGTGAAATGTTGCATGTATCTGTGTTCCCACTGCAGGTGGAGAAGGCATTGTTAGTTTAAAGAAGGGTCTATTGTTCAATCAATAGCTAGGCCTGGGAAGAAATGTGATAACGAAAAAGAGATGGATTCTCATGGGTGACGGAGATGGCACCAAGAACATGTAGGAAGTTTACTGTGTAAAGCAGGAGGTAGAGAAAGGAGTCAATGAAGGCTGCTGTGACGATGGAAATGTATCCAAGTTATAGTAGGTGCCTGTATTGGATGGTTATTTTGTAATAATGAAGTTAGGGACAGCTGACACTTCTCTTGCAGACGCTTTGAAGTACAGACCTCTCTCAGTGATTGTGGCATTAGACTACATAACAATAGTTAGAGTTTCTCTCAGGAGGACTCAGACGGCTGACACCTTTTTTCTTTCCCTCAGGTCATGCTCAGTCTATGTTTCCCCTCTTACGTAGTTTAGAGATAGTTAGGGAACTAGGACTTTTTCTTCTTTGAAAGCTCGATGCAATCTAACTTAAATGTTTGTCTTTTAATAACCAAGGTAGCCAGAACTGAATTGGTAGTTTTTCGTTTTGTCATATAGGGTGAATCGGTTCCGGAGCTTTGGCTTCATCCTATTCTCTTTGTATTTTTATACTATCATGCTAAGATTGATATATTTGAATCTGTTTCAAAATGTACAATAAACAGACTAACCAGAATTTTGTTGTGGACCTGTGTTCCTGAAAAATTCCTATCTTGGAGTGAATTGTGTTGAAGCATTCCTTACCCCTCATGCTACTTAAAAACAACCAGTGGCAAATGTTAAGGATACGAATTTCAGTGCTAGTAGCAGCAAATCATTTTAAAACATTTTTGTAGTCTTTTCGTAAGCAGAGATCAGTACATTATTTCAATCTAAGCTTACTTATGGAACACTATACAGGGACTACAGAGTAACAAAGCCTTTGGCTTTTACTTTACTGTAACAGCACAATAACCTCAATATACAGTGTCCAATTTTTCTATATATTAGCACTGTCACCTGCGTGCTTACAAAGCACATTTTAGGGGTGACTTACGAATATATAAAAATAGGCCTTTCCTACATGGCAAATGAATTTTTCCCTGCCATGTGTCACTACAGAGCGATACCAAAGGGGATGATGGACGGAGAGTTAGAGCAAATCAAACACTCACCCCCAGTCAACTGATCTGGGTTTAATCCATCATCATTCTTTAGCTCACTCCACCACCCCAGTTCAGACATGGCCATATGCAAATCAGTCTGACCCTGTGCCTCATGGGAACAGTCCAGCCCTAACTGCCAAGCCATGTCTTCCCTGGATCGGAAACAAGCATCCTGGGACCGGTTTCGGGTTCATAACCCTCGTCAGCCAGGCTATCTTGAATCCAGTGGCAAAGTGAGCAAGGGACCCACGTCTGGGCATACCCTGCCAACTTAGGGCGAACAAAGCGATAACAAAGGGGATGATGGACAAAGCCTTAGAGCAAATCAAACACTCACCCCCAGTCAACTGATCTGGGTTTAATCCATCATCATTCTTTAGCTCACTCCACCACCCCAGTTCAGACATGGCCATATGCAAATCAGTCTGACCCTGTGCCTCATGGGAACAGTCCAGCCCAAACTGCCAAGCCATGTCTTCCCTGGACCAGAATCAAGCATCCTGGGACCGGTTTCGGGTTCATAACCCTCATCAGCCAGGCTATCTTGAATCCAGTGACAAAGTGAGCAAGGGACCCATGTCTGGGCATACCCTGCCAATTTAGGGCGAACAAAGTGATACCAAAGGGGATGATGGACGGAGCGTTAGAGCAAATCAAACACTCACCCCCAGTCAACTGATCTGGGTTTAATCCATCATCATTCTTTAGCTCACTCCACCACCCCAGTTCAGGCATGGCCATATGCAAATCAGTCTGACCCTGTGCCTCATGGGAACAGTCCAGCCCGAACTGCCAAGCCATGTCTTCTCTGGACCGGAAACAAGCATCCTGGGACCGGTTTCGGGTTCATAACCCTCGTCAGCCAGGCTATCTTGAATCCAGTGGCAAAGTGAGCAAGGGACCCACGTCTGGGCATACCCTGCCAACTTACGGCGAACAAAGCGATACCAAAGGGGATGAATGGGGTGGCAAAAGAATGATGGATTCAACCCAGATCTCTTGACTGGGGGTGAATGTTTTGATTTGTTCTGCATTCCGTCCATCAATTGTGTGTCTTTTGCTTTCTCGCCCTAAGTGCGCCAGTTATGCTCAGACGTGAGTCCTGGGCTCACTGTGCCACTGGAATCAAGCTATCCTGGTTGAAGAGGGGTGAAACCCCGAAACCGGTCCTAGGATGTTTGTTTCTGGTCCAGGGAGGACCTGGCTTGGCAGTTCGGGCTGTACTGTTCCCATGAAGCACAGGGTCAAGACTGATTTGCATATAGCCAGGTCTAAACTGGGGTGGCATGGTGAGCAAAAGAATGATGGATTCAACCCAGATCTCTTGACTGGGGGTGAATGTTTTGATTTGTTCTGCATTCCGTCCATCAATTGTGTGTCTTTTGTGTCACTACAGTGCATTTAAACAGCAGCCTAGCCGGAGCATAGTGGTGCTCCCGGCAGACGTCTGTTTTTGTGGTATATGTGGTTGTTCTAAATATACACTGCAGTCTACATGCGACATTTAACTTTCCACGCGATAGGCACACTTTAGTGAGAGCAAATCTGTCTATTTTCGTTTGATGGGACCCCTTGCGTTCTTTCTGCCTGTCATCTTGTTGGTGGGGCAGGAAGGTGTCTGTGAAAGGTGAAGGGGGACGGGGGTATTCACCGCCTCCTGTCCTTTGGTGTCACCAGGGCCCAATACGGCCTCTCAGGTGTCTCCTCGTGTGCCACCTCTCAGGTCGCATGGGACAGTTAGTCGTGGCCCAGTGGTTGTGGGACCCTTCCCAGCAATGTGTGTCTCCCACCGCACCAGGTAGCCTCTTTAGGGTTGTATTGACTTCCACCTTTAAAAGGTTTTCACTGCAACGCGGGGGGGATTCTCAGTCCACCAGGATACGAGGTGTTACCTTACTGTCTCTCATGTTGACTAGGGCGAAGCAGTGTCTTTCTCCTCTTCCTTCTACATTGCCCAAGGTAGATTGTGGTATCTGGAAGAGTAGGTCTGGAGGCCAAGACAAGGACTGCAGTGTACAGGGCGCTGTGGGAGCTCAAGGCTTCACAGCAGAGTTCATCTGGCCCTATGGAGTTCGATCCGCGTCTCCCCTGAGCCACACGGGGAGCCTTAAGGGGACGAGTCAAGTCTCAGGATCAAGGCCTCCCCGCAGTTCCAGGGATGCCGCTCGCTCACCTTGCACTAGGGCTTCATTGTGAGTCTGGCAGAATCTCGGCGTCCAGGAGGCCTTGGCGGGACCCCACGCTGAGCAGCCACAAATCAGGAACTCACGTTTTTCAGACAGCTGACTTTCCTCTATGTTGGCTGTGAAGGGTTTGGCTTCCTCCCAGCAGACGTGGTTGGCCTTGCAGTGTGCAGCTCACAGCTGAGAATAGGCAGGGCAATGTCAATGTCGGCATGGTCTGCAGGCCTGTTGTACCCCTGTGGGAGGAAATTGGGGTCGCGGCTCCACCCAAGACTCCAGACCGCTTCGTGAGTCTCGCCCCCAGGGTGTCGAAGCAATGGCCCAGCTGCCTGCACTTGTGCTGCAACACTAACATGGCACCGATCGAGGGAGTGAGCCGATGGCACTCAGATTAATGCGCGGATATCAGGGAATTACAGTAGTAGGTCTTGTAGCCGCTTCAGAAAGCGTACATCTTCCTCGACGGTTGGCAACACCCCCAATAGGCACACTTTAGGCACCAGCTAAAATGAACATATGAGGAAGCTAAATAGGCCAAACACGAAGTTCCAATGTACAGCACATGTGTCAGAGTGGAAGCACACACACACACTTTACTACTGTTTAGCATTCCTAAAGAGTGCAGAACCAAAGGCCTGCTAAAATAGGGTCCGAAAAAGGGAACAATTGAGGATAATGATGTAGAAAAGGCTGATTTGCTGAGCCAAGGAATCTTCTTTTCTACCAACTGCAACCTTCCAGTGGGTAGTGTAACCACAGCTTTAATTCTGTAGGTCCAAAGTATACTTCTACAATATTTCATAAAATGACCTAATGTTCAACAATACAAGCATTAACTATATACAAGTGTTCTTTCTTTCTCTTATTTAGATATGTGTCTTTTACACTACCTAACTGCATAGGCACAGAAGTCTGAATAATGCTATTCTTTTTCACATTAGGCCAAACTACTAATACCTTGGTCTTTCATGAACAAGATTCAGATAAACAATGATCCAAGGACATGATGTACTGAACGAGCTTATCACACTTAGTAGAAGGATTAACCACTTGTGTTAGGGCATCCTTTAATTGATATGACCAAAAAACTTGAACGTAGTTTGATGAAACTCACACTTTGCCACATTTGAAGTGAGACCTGCATCGGCAGGTATACGACACACTTGTGTGAGAGCTTTATCATGTTTCTTTCATGTCGTCCCAAAACTAGTACGTCATCACTGTAATTGAAAGCATTTGTAACTGGCTGTATTATGCAAAGAATGGCATTCTGAAAAAGTTTGGCAGCTGATGACACTCCGAAACTTAGCCGTTTTATATCTAAAGGCCAACATGAGTCAAAAAGGTAGTAATGTACCTGCAGTTCTTTTCCAGTGTGAGCTGGCGATATTCTTTGTTCAAATCAAGGCGGGAAAATACTTAGCTCCATTTAGCTGCGTAATCATGTCAGCAATGTGCAGACCTGGATGTCGTTCTCTTACCATTGCCTTGTTCACTAGGTGCATATCAACGCATATGCACATGGCTCATCTACTATCCTTTTTTAGCACAAGCACTATGGTGATACCCGTGGCGTCAGACCAGTGGATTGCTCAATGATGTTGTGCTTTAATAGTATCTCAAGTTCTTTCTCAACAGCCTATTGTAAATGAAATGCAATTCGACTATGTCCTTATTTATTTGAAGTTGCGCTTTCATAGTCTTAAGTCTTTATTAATTTATTTATAAAGTTTGGTATTGCGCGAACATGACCCTAGTGGGTATCAGAGCACTTTACATGAAGGAAGGTAGAGAAGAAATTGGACTAACAAAATAGTCACATATAATCATGACAGAACAACATTGAAAATAAACAGATTAATAAGCTTATTCTCTTAAAAATAGTCAGCGATGAGGAGGTCAAGCATCATGAAGAGTATCTAGTATGGTTACGTTCCATATGCATATGGATGTTGTCTTAGGGCAAAAAACTTGGTCATCAGAAATGATTTTGCTTCTTTTTTGAAGGAGGAGGTTGAATGGATTAGGCGAACATCCGGTGGTAGAGCATTCCATATCTTAGGTGTGACAACCGAGAAAGCTCTAAAACCTATTTTCCTTTTATGGAAACGTTGGGGTTTCAGGGGCAGGCAGCTCACACTTCGTGAATGTCTGCAACCCCCTGATTTTTCAAGCTTTTGGACCAGATATCTGGGGGTGTTGAAAGGTAGGGCTTTATGAGTCATGCAGGCAATCTTTAGTTGGATTCATGCTTCACATGGAAGCCAATTCAGAGATTTTAGAGCCAGGGAAATGTGATTATTTAGTTTTGTTCCGGAGACAAGTCTGGCTGCTCCGTTCAGAAAGGATCTTAGGGGGGCCAACTTGTATCGAGGTAGGCCGCATAGTGTGGCGCTACAATAATCCAGCCTGGGCAACACAAGAGCTTGAACCGCTTGCTTTAGGTCCTCAGGTAGGAGGTAGGGTTTAAGTTTTGTAGAATGCTCATCTGGTAATTTGCACCTGTAGTGATTATGCTAGTGTGATCCTGCATATTCAGATGTTTGTCCAATGTAATTCCCAAGGATCGAGCAGAGTCTATGATGTAAGGAGAACAGTTGAGCTTTGTAAGATGTTTCATCTCAAAATCAATCGATACAGCTGAGTGTTGTGTGCATACATGTGATAATGGATGTTAGCGGATTTTAAGGAGTTTGCTAGTGGTTCCAGGAATAGATTGAAGAAAATGGGTGAGAGAGCGGATCCCTGTGGAACACCAAGAGTGATCACGTGGGGCTTAGGGAGAGATTGATTCATTTTAACTCTCTGTTATCTGTTTTGGAGGAATGAGGAAAATAGTTGCAGGATGATCCCTAATAAGCCCATTCTTTGTTCTAGTAGGTACAGTAGGTTATCATGTTTAACTGTGTCTAAGGCGGAAGATAAGTCAAGCAAAATCAGACGGCAAGATTCATTTAAATCCAGCATTTTTAATATGTCGTCCACAACAAGAGTGAGTGCAGATTCAGTGCTGTGACCTTGCGGGAAGCCTGATTGGTGCTGGTCAAGAAGTTGAAAATTGTCTATGTGGTTGCAAAGTTGGATCTGGACACATTTTTCCAGGAGCTTCGCTAGAGTGGAGATGTTGGAGATGGGTCGGAAGTTGTTAGGATCAGAGTAATCTGCATTCGTTTTTTTTAATATGGGGGTTATTTGTCCTACTTTTAGACAGTCAGGGATAGTGCCTTGACGTAGTGAGGCATTTACAATCTTAGACCATAAGGGGAGAATGATGGTTTTGATCTCTTTGAACATAGATGGCGGTAAAGGGTCCATGAAGTGATTAGATGGATTCAATGATGAGAGAATGTTGTAGATGTCACTTTTATTGATTGATGTGAAAGTGCGCCAGGAGGCAATGTTTTTGGAGAGGTACCTGGGTGGATCACTTCCTTCATCATACTGGGGAGGCATGTGGAAAGCTGAGTGAGGTAGCCAGGAGTAGCTCCTTCGCTAATTGTAGTTCATTCTCAAGATTTGTGATTTTTTTCCATGAAGAAGGAGGCCAGTTCTTCCCAGTTTAGGAGAGAGCTTGTTTTGGTGCCTAGTGGATTTGATACACTGCATGACTGTTGCTTGATTAATTCAAATAGTTTTTTGGGCCTAATTCTGGCTTGGTCATGCTGTGTTCTGAAGAAGTTGGCTTTTGCTTGTCTTAATCTTCGGTTGTAAATGTTTCTCATTGATCTTAAGCATTTTAGAAGTTCCAAGGAGGGAGAGGATCTCATGGCTCTTTCTGCTAATCTTAGATTGCGTCTTTCGGAGTTCAAGATGTCATTGAACCAGGGTTTGGAGACTTTATTGGATATATTTTTTTGTTGAAGGGGAGCAATCGAGTCTATGATTTCCAGTATTGAGGTATTGTAGAAGTCCGTGAGGTTATGAACATTTATATTGGCCTGAGGAATCAGGGTGTTGTTGTAGAGGATGGCTAAATCGTCGTGGTTTATATTATGGAGATTCCTTTTCCATTGTTGTATTTTCTTCAGTTGTACTCTATTCGGGGTAACCATTAAATTGATGAGGAAGGTCTTCCTAGACTATGAAACAAGAATGGAAACTGATTCACTATCTCATGATAGGCATTGACCTTGTAGTTTACAGAAATCAGCTCCATGTCAGCAGCAGTACAGAAAATGAGTAAACATGCACTCAATGATATGCCTTTAAAGGCATGAATTGGTGCTTGTACTTTCATCTTTCTATGCTTCACAGATGCTATAAATTAACCATGATTTTGCAGTGGAGTCTAAGCAGCCCACGTATACACTTTAATAATAATAATAATAATACGGAAGCTTATAAAGCGCGACAGCTACCCCAAACAGGGGTGTCCCGGCGCTGAACACATCAGACAGAAATAAGGCCGAAGAAGACAGTAGACATGATTTCACCATATCAAACTGACGTGAAAAGCCATGTTTTTAAGGCTTTTCTGAAACCAGCCTCCGTATTGATCTGTCGTAAGAAGCCTGGAAGGGCATTCCACATTGAGGCCGCACCAACCGAGAAGGCTCTGCCGCCCAACCGAGCCTTTACAAAGCGGGGGGTGCATAGCAAGTTTTGCGAATTTGAACGCAGTGCCCGGTTTTGCCTGTATGGACAGAATCTTTCTTTCAAATAACCAGGGCATTTTCCATTAATGGCCCGGAATGCCAGTGTCAGAGTCTTAAATTTAATTCTTTTCTCCACGGGGAGCCAGTGAAGCTTCTGTAGATGCGGAGAGACATGGTGGCGGAAAGGGATTCGCCGAACCAATCTCGCAGCCGCATTCTGTACCATCTGAAGGCGACCAATGGCATATTTGGGCAGGCCAAGATAGAGGCTATTCGCATAGTCAAGCCTAGATGTAACTATGGCATGTACTATGGTTTTGCGGCATTCCTCCGGTACAAAATGTAAAACTTTCCGAAGGTTTTTTAATTTACTAAAACAGATGGACGACACCTGCTGTATCTGGGCTGAAAAGGAAAGGTCCGCCTCCCATCTCACTCCTAAATTACGGATGTGACAGGAAGGAGTGGGTGGTGTGCCCAATTCAGGCGGCCACCACAACTCTGGATCTGGTATGTGGCCCTTGCCAAAAAACAGCACTTCAGTTATCCCAGCATTAAGTTTTAATTTATTTGTATTCATCCACAGCGCTATGTCGCGCAGACAGCCCTTAAAGTTCTTAAAAGCATCCACTGAACGTTCCTTAAATGGAAAAACCAACTTGGAGATAAGGGAGAACAGTGGAGCGAGGTAAAGATTAAAAAGTAAGGGGCTTAAAGCAGATCCCTGGGGGACGCCGCAGCTAAGCTGTTTTGGTTTAGCTTCAAAAGGTTGAAGAGCAACTCTCTGTGTGCGACCAGTCAGGTAGGAAGATAACCACCTTAATACCTTCCCGCCAAAGCCTGCACACAGGAGTCGCTGGACCAATATAGCATGGTCCACCGTATCAAAAGCGGCGGATAAATCCAGGAGCACCAGCAATGCTGATGCTCCTGCATCCAGTGACCATCTAACAGACTCTTCCACCTCAAGGAGAGCGGTCTCCGTACTACGGCCTGCTCGAAAGCCTGATTGAGTGTCATGAAGGGCGTTGTTCTGATCGATAAAAGTGGTCAATTGGCGCTGAACCAGTTTCTCCAGCATTTTACCTGGAGCGGGGAGCAGAGAGATGGGTCTCAAATTGCCAAGGTCACCTGGTCCCCATTCGGTTTCTTTCTCAAGGGGAGAAGTGTGGCATGTTTCCATTTGTCGGGAAAAATGCCTGTATTCAGAGAGGTGTTCCATAGGTGGCAAAGCCCATCTGCCAAGGGTAGAGCTAAAATTTTCCATAATTTAGACGGGCATGGGTCATCTGGAGCGCCTGAGCGATATTTTTGAATTTCAGCTAGCGCCTCCTGATGGGAGATCGGTGTGAAGTTAATAAAAGGAGCAATCAGCCCTGCCCCAGGAGATATATCTGCTTTCAAAGTTGCAATAGAAGTTGTAAAAGAATCATAAACCTTTAAAATTTTATCTTGCAAGTGGTTGGCGATTTTTTCACATAAGGCTAGGGATGGCATCACTTCCGTTTCTATTGCTTTAGGTTTAAAAAAGGTTTGAACTACTTTAAAAACTTCACTGCAAGAGTGGTCTGCATTCTGAATACATGAGACCAAATAGTCCCGTCTGGCTGCTTTTAAAGCCTTATGGAACTCTTTTAATACCTTTTTATAGGATTCCTTTGCTAGGATGCAATAGGTCAGTCTCCATTTGCGTTCCAATTTTTTACATCTACTTTTATGTTCTTTCAGGTCATTGGAAAACCAAGGAGCGGAGGGGGAGCCTCTAGAAGGTTTCACTACCCTAACCGGTGCAATTTGCTCCACCGCATCCGCAATCCATTGGTGTATAGCCTCTGCATCAGCATTGGGGTCAGCCGAAAGACAGGGGTAATTGTCCTGCAGAATGGGGCTAACTGATGCCACCGAGAGGTTCTTCCAGTTTCTCTTTAAAATAGTTCGATTATTCTTAACGTGTTTAATATATGGCAGTGTAATTAAAAAGGGAATCAGAAAATGGTCGGACCAGACCAGCGGCAGCGGGGTCTCCACGGTAGTGCACCTAATATTTGAAAAAAACAAGTCTAGGGTATGTCCCGCAATGTGTGTAGCCGAGGGTACCTGTTGCAAAAGATTAGCCCCTGCTAGGGACGCGATCAGTTGCGCTGCTTGAGAACAATTTGGGTCATTTATATGAAGGTTAAAGTCTCCCAGGACCATAAAATTAGTATAAACTACTGATTTTTGAGTAATAAAATTACACAAAGTCTGCAAGGCAGACGTTATACAGTCGGGTGGTCTATAAATGAGAATGCCTGCAAGGGCGAATGAGGTTTTCGTCAGAGTCAAGCGGGCCCAGTTCATTGTACTTTTCTACTGGCATAATGTTTTTTGACACACCACTGTCTATGATAAAAGGTATGGAGCACCCATTCACTTTCAGTGTGATCTTGGGACAGTGTCCAAATGAATTTCGCGCTTTCACTTGTCGGCCTAGCTTCGACCGCCATTCTTCCTTGCAAGAAGCTAATCCTATATGTGCATGTCGTCCAGCAGTCAACATTGACATCACACACCCATCTTCCTCACTGTCGCTTGACAATGACAGTGACGAACTTGTATACGAAGAATTTGATGACAATCAACGTCGTTCAGTTTCTACTTGCCTTAATTGATGTTGCCGCTTGGCCTTGTGGACATGCTTAGGTAGCATCTAGAACTTTCTGGCATACATTTTGTTTTCTCAACATGACGTACTTGATCTTGCCTCCATTTTCTTTTTTCGATGTGATGCACTTGAGCTTTATGACCTTCTAACTTGTATTTCGACTTACTTTTCACACTCAGAGCTGATTCAGTTAGGTTGTTTCGGTCTCTATGTTAGCGGCTTGTCTGTCAGCTCTTTCTTCTGCTCGGCAGCCATGAGTACTCACTCCAATCTGAGTGCCTCTTTCAGCATTCGTCGTCTAAAGGAACTGGAGAGTCAACCATCTATTACTCAGAGATGCATGGCCTCTTCATCATTGAACTTGCAATCCTTTATTAGCGAATCAAGGGGGATATTCACAAGGACTTATCTCCGATTTATCTCCACCTTAACGCATCAAAAGTGGAGATAGACCTAACACCCCATTCACAAGCTGGTGCAAACTGCAGACATCGCCAGTATTCCCGCGATAACTGCCCCAGAATTTATCTCCACGGCGGACACCACCAACTAACCCTAATGATATGCAGAGTAGGCGTTCCCGTGCAAAAACACACAAAAAAACCACAACACCACTTTCACAACAAACTGCCAGATTGCGAAGCGAACCAAAAACAGGTGATAAGCCGCGGTAGCCACAGGTATTTAACACCTGCCTCAAGCAGGTGTAAAGACAGACGACTACCTGCAGTAGGCAACAAAGCCCCACACACAGCCACACCCAAAGAACAAACAACACCATGGAGCTACTCATCATGCAGCTCGGAGCCCCAACAGGGCCACAACACCCATCGCCACCACCCCCAGAACCGCCGCCACCCCCAGGACCCGGACCCGCCCCCCATAGACCACCACAGAGGCAGCGCAGAGTAAGACAGCGGACCTACCAAAAACACACCACTCTCACAGACCTTACGCCCGAGGAAGTCATTGCCCACTACAGGCTCAAAAGAGCAACCATCCACCGCATCATGACCCACATCGCCCACAGGCTGACGGTCCCAACACAGCGTAGAACCAACATCCCTCTGCAGACAAAGCTGCTGGCTGTGCTGCACCTGTTGGCCTCTGTTACCTTCCAACGAACAACTGCCAGAGTCGGAGGGGTCTCACAGCCAGCCCTATCAAAGTTCATCACACCTTTCCTGGATGCCATCCTCAACTTCATACCCCAGTACCTTCACTTCCCCAACACTGCGCAGGAACAGCTGGAGACAAAGCAAGGCTTCAACGCCATAGCCGGATTCCCGGCCGTGTTGGGGGCAATTGACTGCACACATGTCCCACTTGTGCCCCCTGCAGATACTGCACACCTTACCGCAACAGAAAGCATCAGCATTTCATCAATGTGCAGGCAATAGTGGACCACCGGGGAATGTTCATCAATGTCATCGCCAACTACCCAGGAAGTGTGCATGATTCCTTCATCTTCTGACAGTCCATCATCAACCAGCGCTTCCAGGATGGCACATATGGAACGGGACTGCTCGTTGATAAGTGCCAACTCAACACATCACACACCCCAAAGCCACCAACACACAACACACAACTGTGGGAATGCACACGTGACCAATCCACATACAACATGTCAAACTGCACGACCACCTACCAGACACGACTACACCACTCCATGGTCATCCTGGGCTACCCCTGCACCCAATACAGACATTTCATGGCACCACAGCCACACAACAGCTGAACGTGTGGAGATGCGGAATGCAGCCATGTGCAAGGATGCAAGTGACCCGTGAGTGCGAATGTACACAACGAGAAGTGAGGCGTGGATGTGCAGGACAGATATGGGAATGCAAACAACTGATATGTCCATGCAGACGACAACTGCTGGTAACTGGAGAGTCGTGAGCAGTGGACGCAACCATGTCACCCCAGGCCGTGGTACAGATAGCGGAAGTGTCACATGCTGCGTTCCCCCCTGTGTGTGTTAGCGTTGTGGGTTGGTCCTCGGTACACCAGGGCTCCGCAGGGGTGTGGTGACAAACCCCATTGCACAGGGCATGGTCCACTCCCGGGAAGGCCAACGTCCCTGACAGTGCAGCAACGCGCGGCCTGCCATGAGGCCAACGCCGTGAGCAGTGGGGCCTGCGACCCTGTGCGCCTGCTGCACCCCAGGATGCTGATGCACAGACCAGGCCTGCCCGCCCCAGCACACCAGGGCCGCACTGCTCACCTGCCGACACCGTTGTGTCTCAAAGAGGGCCCAACATGTGCTGGTGCAAGCACCAAGCCCCAGTCCCGCGACCTCTGCAGCCTCCGCAGACCATCGCTGGCCCCCGACACTGGTCCACATCACTCCTTACTAATTTACATGCTCCACCGGCGTCCTCTTCAGCCCAGTGGGTCCCACATGTGGAACAGTGTCCTTAGTCCTGAATGGCAGTGACCCCAAGTCCGTGGCAGCGGCCAGAGCACAAGACTCCCTTCGATCAGTGAGGCATAATTCCATATCGCAGGCCTGTGACACGTGGTGCCACTAACCCTGTTCAACGCATGCCGGCAACACGTGGTGCTACAAACCCTGTGCGCCATGAGTGATCGTCATCCTCCGGCGGAACATAGTTGGTGTCTGAGCCTGTGGCCTGGGGGTTGTCATCAGCAATGGACAGGTACGGACTTGGTTTCTGGCCTGGGCCTGTGGCATCCATATCCGCCATGTTACCGGACACAGCTGGCATGTGCCCTCTGCATCATGCCCTGGGGTAGGCCTCCCATTCTCCCCCGTGAAACTCCGCGGAAGGCACTCATGACACATGTGAGGCCCTGCTCTGCCCTCATGACCCTACCCCAGTCTCTCGCAGGTCAGCGTCCCGTGGCGGTGGGCCTGTGTCGGCCGCTGTGCTTCCGGGGCCACTGGCCCTGTGCGACTCGAGTCATTCCCCCTTGTTGTTCTGACATTGCATTTCTGAGAGCCTGATGACTGTTGGAGTTGTTGGCAGCACCGGCTACTCCCTGAGTGCTGGCTTAAGCTCACTCCACACACAGCCAGCACAGGCGTCACTGGATTAGTGGGCCTGTCATCACATCCTGCTGAACCAAGTATTGACTCTTTTCTCCATGCACTGTCACAGGTGATCAAGGATATGCACTCTCTCCGGGACCAGGACACACCTGCCCAGAGGCAGTACAATGCGGCTCACATACGCACCAGGGGCATCGTTGAACGCACATTTGGCGTGTTGAAGTCACGTTTCAGGTGCCTGGACGGCACAGTTGGAAAGCTCCTGTACAGCCCGGACATCGTGTGCAAGATGATCGTTGTATGTTGTGTGTTGCACAACATTTGTCTTCGCACCAATGCCCCATGGATCCCAGTTTCAGAGGTATCTGACAATGACGATGACGATGGGGCAGGTGGCCCACATCCCACTGCAGCTGCGGCAGGAATGGCCCGTAGGAACACCATCATTGACATTTACTTTTCATGAGCACGTCACATTGTGGCCATCCATGGCAATCATGAGACAATAGAAGATGTCCAATTGCACTGCATGTGTGATTAAAACATATTTGCAGGTTACAGGTTGTACTTGTACATTGTCATGTTACATTTTCCTGCGGTTTCAGATGTGATTTGCCATGTCGTGCTAATTTGCGGAACCAGTTGTGTTCTGTGTTCAATTGTGGAGGGGTTGCTGTTTGTACCAGAATGTTGTCAATGTCGAGGTGCACTTCTGCTTATGTGCGTATGCTGCACGGTGGGCGAGTCGCTCCTGCAGCTCTGATTTGTCTGCCACTGGTCTCTTTCATGAGGTGTGCCTGTCGGTTCTGTTCTTCCACGGTGCTTGGATGTTGTGGTGTACATGTTGTCCTCTGCAGTTGGTCAGGGTGCATCCGTGGTACTCCGTTGTTGATGTATTTTTTTCTGTGGCATTTTCCATATGCTGTTCTTGCGCTTTTTCCGCATTATGCGTGAGTATTGCTGGCCTCGCGCTAGTTGTCACTGTTTTCTTATTACGCTTTGGCCTATCGCAGGTTTTTTTGGCGTTGGTGTTTGTGTTTTTATCTCTGTTAAGGTGGTTGTATCACAGGCATTGGCCGCATGGGGCCGCCTTGCTGTGAATTCCAAGTTGGCACGGAGTTATTTTCCCGCGATAGGCTGCGATGTTGAGAGTTGCGTTAAGCTACTCTTGCGGTAGTTATCACACGTTCTTGTCAATATACCCCCAAGTCTTTCTTCAAACTCAGCCATTGTTTCACCAGCTTTCTGCCTTTCTTGACTGAAGATGTACCTTTCATAGTTGACAGCGGCATTGGATTGAACTTGTGTTTAATGCCTCTTTGATTTGACAGTATGTCACTTCATCGCCTTGTGGTATTTTCTTTATCCCTTCTTTTACTCCGTCACCTGTCAAATTCTTTAAATATTTCATGATCTTTTTGTCATTTGCTTCTTCCAGTGCATCAATGAAATCATCAAAGGTTTGGATCCAGGTAGGCCATCTGTCACTAATATTTAGCTTTTTGGAAGTATTGAAGGGAAGCTGTGATTTTTGGAATGTGGCAGCATCATAACCTGTGGGCCTTTCTGCTACCGGGAGCAGTTGCGTCTGCTGCCTGTTTCTACCGTCACCTTTGCCATGCACTAGCCGTGTGCTGACATTTGGGTCGTCCAGTCAGCTCTCTGGTTGTGAGGTGCTGTCATCGTTAGTGGTGAGGAGCAGCTTTGTTTCTTGCATGGGTTCTTCACCCTTCTCAGATCTTTGCATTGTAGCGGGTCTCCTAGTATAGTACATAGATGATATTTTATTGGCATCTAAGACAAAAAAGGACTGCAAGCTTCATCCAATTGCATTGTTGAATAATTTAGTGCAAAATGGGCATAAAGTCTTCACAAGAAAAATGCAGTATTGTGAGAAAGCAGTTATCTATTTGGGACATAGGTGTGCGAAAAGTCTAAAAAAAAACATGTTTCTGCAATTCTGAAATTGAATCCCCTGACAACCCAGAGGAAGGTTTGGATGTTTCAGGACATTGTTGGTTATTGGCAACAGAGGATTCCAAACTTCTCCTAGATTGCAAAGCCTTTAGTGAGGCTGACATATAATGATGTTCAAGATCAAGTACAAGTGCCTTGAATCATTTAAGAAATTGAAAGAGAGTTTGTGTCCCTTCTTTCTGATTATTTTGTAACCACAAAGTTTTAGGGGCATATGTGCACCTTTGCTATTTGTACTATGGGTGGTCATGACTGCTGTGGGTTGCGAGGTGACTGGTTAGTCTTTATTGTAGCCATGCTGTGAGTGGTTGGCTATAGTTTTTTATATCACAAGGTTTGTGAAGAGTTAGACTGAGTGAAAATGGGTCTGCATTGAAAAAGTCATCAGTTTCTATAATCTAGGGAGAGAGAGTACCTCCAGAAAATTCTCATGCCTCAGAGATGATTCTAAACTGAGGACATCATATGTGTCTGTGGTTAAAACATGGAATTATATTGCATCTGGTGACGAGAACATGCAATTTCCGTTGGAGAGTACCTTTAATGTGAGAAAGGTTGAGAATTTGAGGTGTGCGATGTATGAGAGAAAACCTAAGCCTGCACAGTTCAAAGGATTCAATGAATGGGATAAAACAGCAATTGAAAAGGGATGAAATAAAATGAAGAGTTAGAGTAGAAATGTGTGATCTATTGGTAAGATTCAAGATGTGGAAGGCAGATAAAAGCATGGAAAGAGTATACAATGTTGGGAGTGGATGTGTTTACAGCAATTGTTAATGAGGCAGATAAGAAGAGAAAGCAAAATGAAAATGATCAAATTAAAAAAGAAAAACAAAAACAAAGAGAATGATTTGAATGAGGAGGCTAGATTCTTAGATGATTTATTAGATTTGAGACCTCCGCCATGATTCACAAACATCTCATCCTCCTGATCAGGATAGAGAGGTGGGAGAGCCAACTATGATACACATACAGCAGGAGTGCCACGTGTACCCAAGAATGAATCAGGTTCTAGCGGAATAGTTCTACTAATGTAATGACACCAACTACCGACACAGCCACTATTGGTACTGTTACTACTGATGCTACAGTACAATTGAGCAAACTGATGAAAGAAATGAATGTTTTTTAATCATAATCTGCAGTTTGAGAACTTCTGCGAGGTACAGTTGGCATAGAAAAGTTAAAATATCTGAAAAAAGAAGCAGATTCACATGTGAAGCATATGGAAAGCTTGAGGACTTGACTGAAGAATATAACATTATTCTACATAAAACGAAAAACTTGCGCCGAAATTACAAAATGGGTATGAGTGAAGATGAGGTGAAGAGAATGGGTCTATTAACATTGTGAGCACATATTAGAGGTTTAGTCAATTGTATAAAAGAATGAGAAGACTTAAAGAAATACGGGGATAAAGGGAAGAAGAAAGGGGGGCAAGATACAAAACAAAAAAAGAGAAACAGAAAAGGAAGCAGTGCAACTGTAAGTCAACCTGAACCAGGAATGGTTGTTGCAGGTTTATATTTTCAAGAAGTGCATGGAAGATCCTATGTGCATGTTCACTAGAACAGATTGGAATAGATCTAATTTCTTTGCAATTAAAACAACTTTTCCAAACCTTAGGGAAGAACTAGATAAATGATATACAGAAATGGAGAGATTAGTGACGATTTCAAAGGTGTTTTGGGTAGATTTGAATATGTGGATTAAAATTATTGTCACCACAAGGATTTGGGCTGAGTGTAAAGCAGCCATGACATGGCCAACTGAAGAACCTCCCAGAGTGCATCCTCAAAATACTTCAACTCCTCTTGTTATGGAAAAATATAACAAAGAAATACATGTTTGGAGCGAAAGGTTTCAGAAAGTGAGGTGAATTGGTCAAAGATCATGAGAGCTATTCAAGAGCCGAAGATGTCAATGCATCTATGTTATGAAGGTTGATGCAAATATATAGGAAGTTCAGCAGAGTCAAAGAACCAATAAAAGAAAGCATTA
Organism: Triturus cristatus; assembly: GCF_964204655.1. NCBI lineage: Eukaryota > Metazoa > Chordata > Amphibia > Caudata > Salamandridae > Triturus > Triturus cristatus. The sequence goes on from NC_140585.1 coordinate 374,506,564, forward strand.
GTGGTTTCATATCAACCTTTGTGTTGGGTTCGTGTCCAGAGCTTAGTTCCCATCTTCAGCAGAGGGTGCTGTGTTGACAGACCAAAAGTATTGATGAGATGCTTAAGTATGCTAAGTATTGTTGTGCCGGCTTTGATTCAAAACAAAGGAAGCTCACAGAAAAGCACATGATCGCACAGACAAAACATTTTTAGAGGAGTGGTAAGGATTAGGCCTAGTCAGAGTTTAAATTTTGCCAGAGTAATCAGAGTAATTTCGGAAATTTCAAGATACTCTTTTGCTATGAAATTACGAAGCATCATGCAGTTCTGCCAGTTTGCATAATTATGAGCACAGAAATCCTACTGCAGGAGAACTGGAACAACAAACTTAGCGAGCATAAGTGTCTATTGGCTGCTGCTATTTGTGTTCTGTTGAATTTAAAAGTATTTTCTTTGTACAAAATACTTCCTCTGGTGCATTTTGGAGGTGAGAGTGCAATTTGGGTTCACAAAAAATTGCTAAATGCTGGGTTACGATTCTTGAGTAATTCATGTGATCTCCTGTGATCGTGTTGTAATTTCAAGTAAATACATTTCAACAAATTAGGTGGTAGAGAAGAGGGATGGCGGACAAAGTCTGGTCATCAACCTCAAAGAATTCAACTCTTGGTTACTTTACCGCCAGTTCAAGATGGAGGGTACTCACCTCTTGCGGGATCATCTCCAGATATCCAATTGTATGGTCTACCTGGACCTGACAGACACCTACCTAGCGGTTCCAATCTTTCCTCCACACAGACGATTCCTGCAGTTCATATGAGACTCTCAGGTATTTGAATTCACCGCCAACCTATTCGGTCTTTCATAGGCCCCATGGTGCTTCACGAAGCTGATGAGGCCGGTGGTGGAGCATTTACGGGCCCAAGGTATAAAACTTATTATCTACCATGACGATATCCTGCTTATGGGTCAATGCCCGGTTCATCTAGCTGCGCACTTGCAGACAGCGATAGATCTACTGGAATCTTTGGGGTTCGTGATAAACGAAGAGAAATCGATACTAACCCCATCGCAGTCAATAGTGTTCCTAGGAGTTTTGGTAAATTTAACTGAGGCGACTCTCAGTTTACCCTCCCTCAAACTGACCAAGATCCGAAACGAGTTGTGGAGAACCATCTCCAAGTCCCATGTATCATTCCGTCATCTAGCGCGGATGGTGGATCTCCTTTGGTCTTCCATCCAGGCAATCTTTCCCGACCCGCTTCACTACAGGGCCCTACAACGTTTGAAAATCGATCACCTCCGGAAAGGCCGCTCGTATTCCCAAATGATTCCATTGTCTCTTGAAGCAATAAAAGAGATGAACTGGTGGCTAGCCCACATGGAGGCCTGGAATGGCAGGGCGATTTTCGGCTCTCAACCCGACCTGGTAATCGAGTCAGACGCCAGCGGCTCTGGATGGGGCGCGCGATGTGGGGAATTCTCCCCGGCGGCAAGTGGTCCTCCACCGAATGATCTCTGCACATAAATTGTCTGGAGTTGATGGCAGGTTCATTCGCCATCCGCTGTTGGACCAAAGAGAAGGTGAAATGCTCAGTCCTCCTCAAGATGGACAATGTGGCAGCAGTGCGCTATGTCAATCACCTAGGAGGGACGCGGTCGAAGACTTTGTCGGATCTTGCACAGACCCTGTGGGAATATTGCTTGTCCAACCAAATCTCTTTGTCAGCTGAACATCTCCCGGGAGTTCCAACCAGGTGGCCGATTGGCACTCTTGTCACTGGAAAGATGCCAGCCTTTGGAAACTGAATCCCCAGATCTTCTGTCTGATTCAGGACAGATGGGGTCCCTTTTCCATGGATCTCTTCGCATCCTGGTTAGAGTTCCAGCTCGACAGGTACTGCAGTTGGAGGCCCGACCCACATGCGACAGCCATGGACGCCTTTCTCCAGTACTGGAACAATGAGCAACCGTATGCCTCTTCCCGTTCGCCATGATCACGAGGTTGACGGCTCAGGTGCGCAGGCAAAGGGCAGAGGTAGTGGTAATCACCCCAATTTGGAGATCACAAGCCTGGCTTCCAGCGATGAGGGAACTTTCCTGGGATTTTCCAATCCCTCTACCTCTATTCCCCGATCTCCTCAGGGATCCCCAGAAAAATCCTCACCCGCTGGTCCTAGTGGGATCTCTCCGCCTCATGGCCTGGAGGGTTAAAGGCGACGTTGGAAAGTCCCGGGCCTTTCAGCAGAAGCTTCCTCCTTGCTTGTTAAGGCCTGGGCAGACAATACGAATAAATGATATGAACCGACCTGGTCAAGATGTTTGGGTTGGTGTCTGCAACTCCAAATTGATCCCCTGGGGCAGACATTGTCCACGTTGTGAATTTTCAGGTGAGCCTAGCTTCTCACGGTTTCGCGTACCGGTCTATCAATACTTTCAGATCGGCGATTTTGACTGGGCACCTTCCGGTGGATGGACATCAGGTTGGTGAACACCCGCTATTCAGGAAGTTAATGCAGGGTATCAGACTCTCAGTTCCTCCTGCACCAAAGTACACGTCTCTATGGAATGTTAACAAGGTCGTCTCTCTGTTTCAGTCTTGGCCTTCCAACAAATACCTTTCCAGGAAACAATTGTCGGCGAAGTTAGCGATGCTACTTTGTCTGTTATCGTGCCGCTGAGTCTCGGATGTCTGGGCCCTGGACTTAACAGGTAGAGTCTTCACTCCTGAAGGGCTGACTTTTCACATTACTCGCAGAATAAAAAGTAGTTCTAGACTGGTATTTTATCTGTCTCTTCGACAATCCCCTAAGTTGTGTGTAGTCCACACCATGAAAGCATATGAAACTATGACCTACGAACTCCATCCACATGGGAAGAGACAATTGTTGATTGCCCTCACAAAACCTCACAAAGTGGTTTCGTCCCCTACGATTGGCAGATCGGTCAGGTGGGTCATGCAAGAAGCTGGAATTTATACCTCCAGATTTGGAGCCCACTCGGTGAGAGGGGCTATGGATTCTAAAGCCTTCTGTCTGGGAGCTCGCCTCAAGGATATCCTCAACGCAGCGGATTCCACCTTTAAGACTTTTTATTTTAAAGTTGTTCCCTCTCTGGCAAGCATGGTGGTGGATAAACTTTGATCTAGCCTAATCCTTGGCTCCAGGTCCTGACATAGAATGAAAAATATCCCAGCTAACGGAAAGGAAAGTTTCAATTCTATTAAGGACACGGAGGCGAGGATTAGCCCCCCTATGAAATTCTTTCTGTAAATTTCCCCTTCCTATTTCGGAAGGTGCGCTATTTTGAATGATGTTAATAGTCAACAAGTTATGAGCAATCAAATCAGTTGAGTTATGTTGGACATTGGTATGTTAACTTGTATTGTTTATGCTGCAGATATGGACGTTATAATGTTGTCCTGTATTTTGTGATTGGGTCTGTAGTCCCGGTTCAGTGGCAAATAATAAGCAAATTTATTGTCTCTAGGAGCGGAGTCTAATAAACAGGATTAACCAAAGTCGGGGATTACAGCCGTCGCGGGAAGAAAGAGGAGGCTAGAAGGGCTATACAGGAAATGATGTGGCAGTCTGGCTCTTGATTGGATGGACTTTCTTGTGTTCTTTTCCCCTACGGTTCATGGGAAATGTAGTATTTTATTAATTCGTCTTAATGAAATGGCTGCTTGTGTTTTTATATATTGATTAAAGCGAAGGAAGTAAAAGCCTAATCCTCGCCTCCATGTCCTTAATAGAATTGAAACTTTCCTTTACGTTAGCTAGGAAATTTTTAATTGTGTGGTATAACTTCAGCACAAGTAGAACTGATTGCTTTAAGAAGAGTATGCTGCTTAGCCAATGGATTGAAAGCTATAATCTACACAGCTAGTATGGTTTTGATGTGGTTAATGATTTTGGGCAATTGTGGTCACAAGGTGGGTTCATGACATCTTCTAGTACTTTGATTAAAAACAGAATACCCATTTTGAGCCTGTTGGAAACTTTCAAGCTCCCTAAAGAAATTTCAGTTAACCTCTTCAGCGCTGCGCGGATTCCCGCGCAGTGCTGAAAGATCTGAGCGCGGGCGGGGCCATGACGGAACGGTTCCGTCATAAGCACAGCCCAACCGGCGTGCATGACGGAACCGTTCCGTCATCGGCATCGAAGAGGTTAAGAGCGATGCCTACAAAAGTGGAGGCGACATAACCATTGTAGGCATTAAGCATGCTGATGAAATAGCAAAGTAATGTACTCTTGAATCTGCTATATTTATTTAAAAAGAACAAAGTGGGCTTCCAGATGAGGCATCAGAAGATAAAAAGAAGAAACAGGAAACAGCAGGCTGTAAACAAGATCAGAATGAGGTTTGGATGACAGCTGAAAATCAATATATCTTACCGAATTCAATGTTGTCGTCAATGCCCTGGTTAATACATGGTCCTACACATCTTTATTGTGATGCCATGATCAGAAATTTCAGTAAGTACTGGTTCAATCCACACTTTAGAACTGTAGCTGAAAGCTGGTGTTAATGCTGTGTTACTTGCCAACAACCAAATGCAGGGAAGAAAGTATTAGTGACAATGAGCCACAGAGAAAAGTCTAAGGGCTCATTCACTAGAATCCAAATAGACTTTGTGGGAATGCCTGTTCACAATAATCGAAGATATATTTAAGTGGTAATATGTCTCTTTTCGAGATGGGTTGAGGCGTACCAAACAAGGTGGTGGAACAGCTTGACAGTAGCTAAACTAGTATTGAGGAAGGTAATCCCTAGATTTGGTCTGTCAACTTCTATTGAATCAGATAATAGTAGTCACTTTAAAAGGGAAATCATGAAACTACTGTTGACAGCCTGACAAATTGAGGAAAAGTCCCATTGTTGATACAGACCAGAAGCATCAGGTGTAGTAGAAAGTGTCAGTGGCACACTAAAGTCCAAACTACCAAAATGCTGTACCTCACTACCATTCAAATGACCAGATGATCTTCTACATGTTTGTTGATAAACCTCAGAGATACTCCTTATAAAAGACAGGACTCTGTCCTGATGAGGTGTTAATGGGGAAAATAATAAGGATACCCTGTATCCCTTCAGCTGTGCTTATTACTGTCAGTGATTACATTTTATAGGACTACTTCAAAGGCCTAGCTGATGTGGTACACTCTATTTCTCATAAGGTGAATTTGGCAAAACCTTCACCAAAAGACGAATTATGTCATGGACTCCTACCTGGTGACTAGGTGATGTTGAATAATAGCATTCTTAAATCCTAATGACTCACGGTATCAAGGTGAATTCACTGTGAAAATGAAAACCAATAACAAGAATCTAGAAATAAGACACTGAAGTTAAAAAATTTAATTTCAAAACTCCTTAGAGAAAATAACATTTGTCTAGGTGAAAGAAGAGTTGGTCATGTGGCAAGTGAAGATAGTGGATCTGAAAGTGATAATGCGAATGTGAATCATGAATATAAATCATCTCGAAGTGTGAGAAGGAGAAAAACAGTGCTCAATAAAGTTTAAAGGCCAGAAACTACTGAGGAAGAATCAGAGCAAACAGAACAAAACAATGACAGTGAAAGTGAACAGCCAGTAGCCAAATGATCAACAAGATTAAGAATACCATATAAAAAAGTATGAAGCTCCTGAAAGGCCTTATTTGGTTGATACAGAGTCAGATCTAAAAGCCATTAAATTAACAAATTGGCAGTTCATTTTTGAAGAACCTCCATGAATTTGACTTGTTATAAAGAAACTGGAAAGATCAATACTGAACAACTTATTGATGCACTATGGAACAGAATTTTTGAAACTGAGATTTTTTAAATGTTTCTTTTAAGCTTGCACAGTATTCATGGTTAGAGTCTGTTTTTTTGTACCTTTGGTATCTAGTAAAAGATAGAAGAGTTTTGCTCTTGAACTTCCATTGAGTATGTGAACTGAATCTATAAACTGAACTTTAAACAACTGAAATACATTTTTTGATTTTGCATCTTAACCTTTAGTGACTAGATTTGTGCCTTATTTTTAGGTTTGTTATTTTCCTAAAATAAGAATGGCAATTTCAAGTGCTGCTCAATTTTTAAAATAGTTTTATTTATTATGGTATCTATAATTTTAATTGGCTTGCTGATAGCTTGATTTCGTCAGTTGGCTATGTGTCACGGTGACAAATCTGTAGGTGATTTTATGAAGAAAGTATTTTCTTATTATTTAGCAGCATAAGATGAAATTATGAATATTCATAACTGTTACATGTGCACATCTCCTCCCACTTCTATGTCAGAGGGAGTGACGTACTACAGCTTGCGTGACCTATCCTTATTGTGTAATATTTTTATTACGGTTCTTAAATGTCAAGAGTTACTAGAACCTTATCTTACACGTTATAATGTTTTGTTAAGTGTATTTCTTGAAATTATTGATTTAGAGTCTACTTCTAAACATTTGAGACTGAAAATAAAATCTTATCTGCGGCAGAACATAACAAGTTGAATAATGGAGAGAGTGAATTTATTAGAGAATATAATGAGAGAAGAGTCAGAATCAGTAGAAATTGGGAAGAAGCAACAGAGAATGAGTTGCAAGAAGAGGCTGAAAAGAGATTTAGGAATTTGAAAAAACACCCTAGGTTGAAAGATGAGCAAGAGAGGAAAGGAGTGATGTGTATACGAGAAATCGCAGAATGATGAGCCAATAGAAATGGTTGGAAAGAGTGAGCGTGAGCAGAGTTATGTGGTTGATGATGTGTTCCTGACAGGTGACGAACCAACACTTAGGGAAATTTATTTTGTTTTTGGATAAGCTGCTTATTTTAACCTCCCACATACTTGGGAGGGAAGTTCCTATCTTGATTTAGTCTTTCCTCACGTTCATCATGTGACTGAAATGAGTCAAAGTAAAAGAGGGAAATGTGGTTTTGGATAAGTATGGAGGGATATGTTTGGTATTTTGATTTCTCCTATTGGTGTGGCTTTGAATGATGTGAAAATAGGAACGCCTCTAGCTTGGTGGATTATTTGGCCATTAACAATATGGGTATATTTACCTGTATTAATGAAGATTTAATGACAATGAGTGCTATGGTGATGCAAAATCCTCTTGCTTGTGATATCTTTCTTGCAAAGGAGGGCGTAGTTCGTCTATGTGTTAAGGGTCCAATGGTGATGTTCATTCATACTTGTTAATAGTATGTTTATTATTAATTATAGCAATATTACTAATATTTCACATGATGCAAAGATTCTGAAGGAGAATGGTTTGTAAGAGACAGTCAGTTCACGGTTGGTGAGATCGGAAAAGAGATTACAAAGGTTGGTGAATGGTTTGGTAATGTCAGTGGAAGCATCTTTCGGAAAATCCTAACCCTAACTGTAATTATTCTTTTCTGCATAATCAGTCTCATTCTTTTGCTTAAAATTGTAGAAGTAATTTGTTTTTGGAAGGGCATAAAATGTGGATGAGAAAAGGAGTTGCTGGAAGCAAGAAAGAGAGAGAGAAAATATATTGAACTGAAGAACATTGAAGCACGAGCCTGGAAGAATCGAGACACAAGAAGCTGAAGATGATAGAAACTGTGCTATAAAATGATTAAGTTAAATTTGTGTGAATAGTGATGATTTGTTCTTCATCAGAGGGGACTTTCTTTGTTACAGCAAATTTCTAACGAATAAACAATTACTATCTAGTGGCATAAATGAGTTGCATGTGAATGTGTAACACGTTTGCTGCTCTCTGCAGTGCTGTGTTCCTTAAAGGTTGGCCAGAATAGGCCCTAACCTCATCTCGGAAATTAAAATAGGACCATGTTTTCATTCTTACTGGTTCCACACACAGAAAAATGTGCACTGAAATATCATTACATACAAAATGTTCTGTGATTCTGTCTAGTGAAAGCTTTCCTCTCAAATATTGCTGTTTAAGCATCCTCCTGTTGAAGCTCAGTGAACCCATTTATTTTATGAGTCTGTCATTGTTTTTCGTGTACCAAGATTTGTGTCACATCCGATGATATTAGGCCAAATGGGAACTCATTATTATTCATTTAGAAGATGCTATTAGGGCGTTGTTTCAGTTTATTCTGTAATGTGATTTGTTGACCCTAAGTATCATTGCGCTTATCTCTTGCTGACTGTATGAGTTTTGCTGTAAATTTTGCAATAAATGTTGTTTTATCACTTTATATTTAGATTAACTGATAAGATAACGAACGTCATTACACATTTTTGTACCATAGTGTGAAGGTGTCTGAATAAGTCTAGCATGGGTTTTGCACTGGAAGGGTCGCCAAATATTATACTTTGACTTACTTTTCAACTTTTCTCACTCTGTCTGATGTATGATACAGCACACCTGCAAAGCTAGAAAAGTTTGGAGAAAAGAAATATTTTCTCCTTCTGTGAACTGACCTCAAGGAGGTGTCGTTTCTTTGGTGCAAAGACTGTCTACAAATGTTAACACATAGGGTATTGCTTCACAAGCTGTGGGTGGTAGTTTGGGAATGTCCATACACCACCTGTGGTAAATAATTTAATTACCGGGACTTAATTTGATACAGAAACATAATAAAAATAGCTCAGTAAATAAGAGGCAGAATCCGTGGTATGAGAGGTTCGGAATGGGCTTTATTCCAATGGACGATTCGAATCGGTTGCTCCAAGTTCCATCACCACGAAGGTTCAGGAAGTGAAGTACATACATTATTGATAATTAATCACTTTTATACAATAGGCATTACAGTGAAGCAAATGCAAGAGGCGTAACAATTGATAGCAAAGATAACATTTCACATGCGTAGCTGAAGGAGGCGTAATTGGGAGTAACAAGGAAACGTCATTGGTTGTGATGTCACATATGGGTGGACCTATGAAATAATTTCGCAATGTCAGCAGCAATACTTGGCAGAGATGCGCGCACAGCAGTATGACGTGCAATTGACGTGCAACTAGGGGGTGAAGGGGACTTGACATTTAGCTCTACATGTGGCGACAGAAGTCTGGAGGGTCAAGTCAACCTAATCCCCAAATCATATCTAACATCCTATGTTTAAAGAACTATGTTATCCAGAAGAGAGGTCTCTTAGAGTAGAATCTTATTCTATACTGACTATACTGACTGTTTAGTGCGTGTACAAGCGTCTAAGTGTCTACACTAGATGCGAGGGTAGGAATCTTCCATAGTAACAGGGCTATGAATTACTTGCATAAAGACAGAGAAACCGGGCCTTTGCTCGGTAGCTGGAAGAATGTTTACTGAAACTACTAGACAGGAATGCATTGGGCAGGGAGCGGAGCAGATAATTTCGAAGGTGAAATACAGTTTCTTGGCAGGCAACAGGCTGATGTCAGGCTTCGTGAGCCGCGCAGGGAATGGGACAAAGTTCATGGTCACAGATGCAGGCTCAGACTGGAGCTTCAGAGGCAGAAAGCAAGAAAAGCTTGATGACAGAATCAGGGCCTACTTGCCTGGACTGTAAAATGGCATAAGTGAACTGTATAAAGCCGGTGGCCTTTCATACTTAGGAATGGAATATCCAGCCTATTCATGGCGGATCTGAAAGAGGACATGTTGACGGTGGACGCACATGTGTTTGCGTCTTCATAACTAGAACTGGAGGGAACATACATGTACTTGTGATTCATACATGAAACCGTTGGGGTCCAAGATAGGGGACATAACTGATCAGAAAAATCCATATTTCCACATTCCCTCCTTGTCCCCTACTTGCCCGTCAAGAGATATCAATCTTCATTAATCCATTGATCTGTTCATATAGCATCATTTGTTCTTCTTTTTTCTTCTGGGACGAATGAAATCTTGGTGATGGAATACACGATGTGGCACACAGACCACAAATCGCTGGTCCACATTGTAGGCATAGACAGCAACTGAATAGTATGAGGAAGCCAATACCTAGGAAAGATAGGACCTTCCATCCAAAGGTAGATAATACACTCCAAAACCAACCGGACCAAGTCCAGGTGCCTGGATTCTGGTGTATCTGGCTTACAATCTTATGAAGGCGGGTTATGGCTTTATATACAGATGGCGAATTTTCTGGTATGAAAATGCAACAACTTGATCCGATGACCCTACAAGCTCCGCCCCTATCGGCCAGGATGACGTCAAGGACAAGACGATTTTGAAGCACAACAATCCGCATAGCAGACTGCTCTTCTGTTAAATTGCCTAAGGCGGAAATAGTTTCGTTCACTACTGCTTCAAGGGTTCTAGTTAATCTACGTATCAGCTTACTATTAGTAACGGTACCTATATAGGGAAAGAGACCTTTATTGAAATCTGTGTATTTTTCCCATGCTGTTTCAGTGTAATCGACAATTGGGAGATCTCTCCTTTCTCTATTGTGTACTAAATGAGTATTTCTGTGATAATCGGGAGGAGCTAGGAAAACAGGTGGCAAAAGGAATCCAATGTAGCAGGTACCATCCCAATCTAGAGGCAAACGTACATATGCCGTCTGACCACATATAAAATAGGAATGGCGGGAAGCTCTAAATGTCGACTTGCCTTGATCACTGAATTCTATTACAGTGGTACATCTACTATGGCCCATATGTATGGAACCATTCTTTCTTACACATAATTCACCTTTTACTGGAAATACTGACATGGCGGGCAAAATTGGAGTAGCTTCGGATTCGACATTTAGGATCATAAGATTAAGCGTAAAATTACCTAATCCATATACTTCATTTTCTAGATCAGTTCCTGTTCTCTTGGGAAGTCCCTCCTTGTTAGGGTAGCAGACTTTAAGTAAAACTAAGTTTAAATTTCCCCATACCCAGTTGTCTTGATAAACTGCAGAATTTGAATCTAGGGAATTAATTAAACTAAACCATGCTCCACAGGAGCCGTTGTGTGTGAATGGGTATGGAAAGAGAGGTAGAATTCCTTTATAATTCTGATAGGGAGGGAGTCGGCCACATATCCAACAATTTGTAGCATTGCTAACCTGATGGGAATGATGTAACATACTAATAAACGTATTATTGCGCAGCGCAAATCTATAAGACAACTCATGCGGAGGTAATTCACTAAAAGAATGTTCAGCAGTAACATTATAAACATGTCTAGAAATAGGATAATATATGTGCAACAATATACTTGCAGTAATTATTAAAAGACTTAAGAAAAACAAAATTAATAACGTCACTGTGCAATGACTACGTAGTGATTTACAGTATGCATGTCGTTTCAACATTTTTCGGGTGTTTTCTCTATTCAGATCTAAGGGATACATGTCAGAGACAAATTCAACCGCTTCACCTTGGAGAGGACTTAAACAGTCAAATTTCCCGACTGGTTAGATCTGAGTTTTAGTTTATATTGTTCGTGACTACTTGATTCAACAAAAGGAAGTTTTGAGTCAATGGGTGAAGACACACAAGGTGTGGTGTTTACATCCGATGGTAGTCCATGAAATTTCTTGATATGACTTGAATGTACCCAGCCTTTTCTGCCTTCGATCTTCACGGCTGTCCTTGTGGTGAGCAAGACCAGTTGCGGTGACTTCCACCTAGGATCCAGCTGAGTCTTTCGATCAAAGTTCCTCACGAGGACCAGGTCCCCCGGAATTATATCATGGGGTTTCACCTCAGTGTTGTCGGGAAAGGCTGCAGCTACCTGTGAACGACAAGATTGTAGTGCAGACATCAAGGAAGCCAAATAATCTGTCAGCATATTACAGTCAATATCAGTTATTTTTCGTGGTATAGGCGTCCCCCACATATTTGGTGGTCTGCCAAAGATCACCTCATACGGGGATAGCCCTGTTCGAGAGTGTGCTACCATTCTCATGTAAAAGAGTGCAACTGGTAAGGCTACTACCCAGTCGACACCTTTCTCTCTGCATATTTTGGACAATCTGATTTTCAGGATCTGATTATGTCTTTCTACGAGACCTGCTGCCTCGGGGTGTCGGACACAGTGGAATTTCCACTGATAGCCTAACAAAAGTGAAACGTGTTTCATTAGTTCGGATGAGAACGGCTGGCCGTTATCTGAGTAGACAGCACGTGGTAAACCGTATCGTGGGAAGAATTCTCGAACTAACTGTTTGGCAGTAGTCGGGGCAGTGTAATCTGAAACCGGGTATGCCTCTGTCCAACGGGAAAGAGCACAGACAACTACAAGAACATATTTGAATCCTCGACATCGTTCCATCTGGATATAATCCATCTGGAGCACTTCAAAAGGGTGATCAGGAGGCTGAAATCCACCCTGTTCTACGGGAACGCTTTTTCCTGGGTTGAACTGACAACAGATCATACAGGTACGAACTTTTTGCTTGGCTGCTGCTCGTAAATGTTTATTGAACCAAATGTGTTGGATGCTGTCTAGCATAGCTTTTTCTCCTAGATGCGCTGGACTATGTATAGTGTTAATAATAACTTGGACCATTGAATCAGGAAGGAACCACACAGATTTTTCCTTCGTCATCCATCCTTGGTCCGTTTGAATCCCTCCTAATTCAGTCCATTTCTTTATTTCGTCTGGTGTAGCATGCGTCTGTATGTCAATTACATCAAGAGCGGGATCTTTAATCGTCATACAATGTGTTGGCGTCGGGACTATTGTCTTTGTTATGTCGGATGTTTGAGTTTGAGCAGTCTGTTTAGCTGTTCTGTCAGCTAGATCATTGCCTTGAGAAATGATATCAGTAACTTTCGTATGAGCTTTACATTTCATAATTGATATTGCAGTGGGTAGATGTATTGCATCTAATAAGGCATGAATGAGGGGTCCGTGCTGAATGTGGGCACCGTGAGAAGTTAAATAACCTCTCTCTCGCCACAGCACGCCGAAGTCATGTACAACTCCGAATGCATAACGTGAATCAGTGTATATGTTGACTCTTTTATTTGTGGCTTGAATACAGGCTTGTGTCAGAGCGACGAGCTCTGCTGCTTGAGCGGACAAGGTATTTATGCAATTTGTTTCAATGATTTCAGTGTCTGTTGTGACTGCGTAAGCGGCCACTAACTCTCCTGTACTTGTTCTCATACACGAACCATCTACATACAACGTTAGGTCTGGGTCTGACAATGGGACATCTGTCAAGTCTTGTCTGGGTTTCGTCGTGATTGTAATAACATCAATACAATCATGAGCTAGTGGGTCTGTTCCGATTATGGGTAAAAGTGTGGCAGGATTCAATGTGTTACAACGTCTGATTTCTATATGTGGCTGAAACAATGTTAATTCATACCCTGTAAGTCGCGCTATAGTCAAGTGCTGTGTTTGCGTTCTATTCACAAGAACCTCTACTGCATGTGGTACTTGAACTGTCAATGGATGTCCTAACACTATGGCATCGCTTTGTCTTATTGCTAAAGCTGTTGCTGCCACCGATTTCAGGCATGCAGGCAAAGCCTGAGCTACGGGATCTAATGTACTAGAAAAATAAGCACATGGTTTGTGGGATCCTGCCTGTTCCTGTGTGAGTACTGACAAGGCAGTACCTTCGCGTTCTGTAACAAAGAGTGTAAACTGTTTATTGTAACATGGTGTTGCTAAAACCGGTGCTTGGCATAAGGCTTTCTTTAGGCTTTCAAAAGCTTGTGTATGTTCCTGAGTCCAAGGGAGAACGGTCGATGTGGCTGCCTCCTGTGTTGTCAATTGAATGAGTGGTTTTGCTAGAAATGCATACTGAGGGATCCACTGCCTACAATATGAAGTGAGGCCTATAAAAGCCCGCACCTCCTTTTGTGTCTTGGGTATTGGCATGTTAGCTATTAACTGAATGCGGTCGGGTGTAAGCTGCCTTCCCTCCTTGGACAGCGAGTGTCCAAGATAAACAACTCGCTGGACACAGAATTGCAGCTTAGAAGGGGACACCTTGTGCCCCTTTTCGGCTAGAAATTGTAAAACTGTCAGTGATGCTTTCTCACATTCAGGTTCGCTTCTAGCGGTGATCAGCAGATCATCGACATATTGAAGCAGGGCAGTGTTTACTGGCATGTGGATACTGTCGAGTTCTCGTTTCAGTGCTTGGCTATAGATGCTGGGGCTTTCTGTAAATCCTTGAGGTGCGCGTGAGAATTTAAAGCTACGTCCATTTAAACTAAATCCGAACAAGTATTGGCTTTCCGGATCTATAGGGACGCTGAAAAAGGCATTTTTGAGATCAATTACAGTAAAGAATGTTGCTTCGGAATCAATAGCTGTCAGTAATGACGAGATATCTGGGACCACAGGGAATTGTGGCACAATGCATTTGTTCAATTCGCGCAGATCAATAACCAATCGATATACTGGCGGGGCCTTTGGATCTGTTCGTTTAAGAATCGGAATTATCGGTGAATTACATACATTGGAGTCTGTTTCCACAACCACTCCTTGGGCAATGAGCTCGTCAATGATTTGTAGTAAAGCCACTACAGCATCTGGTGGTAACTTGTATTGTCGCATTCGTGGTAGTACCACTCCTGCCTTTAGTGTAACTCGATATGGTGTAATATTCATGCAACCAACATCAGTAGGGCCTTGTGCCCACAGATGTGTAGGTAAAGTCTGCAGTCGGGGATCCATGTCTCGAGACACATAGTGACCTTTGAAATCGCGTAAAAACAATCTTACTCCTTCCGGGGAACAACATATTATAGCTCCTAGAGCTTTCAGTGTTTTTATACCTAACAAGTTTTCTGGACATGATTTAGTAAGCAATAAATCTGTAGTTCTGGTCAAGGGTCCTATCGTAAGTGGAAGAGGCTGTGATACTTCATTAACAATAGGTTTTCCTGAAAAACCAAGGGAAATATTCTGTGAGCCTGAGAGGGGTGCCCCAGGAACTTCACTACGTTTTATCGTTGTTCGACTTGCCCCTGTATCGAGTAAAAATTTTCTATCTTGGCCTAATAATTCACTATGTACATAAGGTCCTTCTTGGTCTACAGGGACCTCGATAAGGGGTAAGTCAACTTCCCTCTCTAGGCTGGTTCATGCATATCGTTGATAATCAGGATAGTCGTACTGTGCGGTCTGGTACAGCTGTCGTGTCGTGGTTTGTGTGGCAGCAACAGGCAGCGCTGGTGCAGCTGGCACAAACTGTATAGACTGTTGTGGAGCTGGCATGGACTGTGCATGCTGCGGGGCTCCTTGTTCATTCTGATCCTGTCTAAGTGGCCGTGGTCTTTCTTTTGTAATACCTGTGGCGATATTACGCTTCAGGACTGGACAATCGTGTATATAATGACCTGGTTGTTTACAGTAGTTGCATGTCCCTTTTACAGGTCCTGCTGAATCACCGGAATGTGTCGTACCCTTTTTATGTCCTTCAGCTGGAACTGTCTGGGAGACTAGCATTTTCATTTTCGTGTCTTTCATGCGTCTTTGTTCATGTTCTTGTTCCTCTCTAATTCTATTGTAATGGTACTGTAACATTTGTAACATTTGTGATGGGGTATTACCTTGCCAGGTACTCTCGAATTTTAATACTCTATTCTTCACTTGGGGTAAGGAATTTTCAACTAATTTTGTCACAAACAGATGTGGGTATGATTCGCTACTTGCTTTTATGCCACTATTTATACCAAAACATTTTTCAAATCGGGCATAGAAATCACTAGTGTCTTCATCTTGCTTTTGTTTACAGGCTGAGATTGCACCCCAGTCTTCCTTTTTCGTAGTTAATAAACGTGGCAGTACCTGTACTAGTAAACCTGGTAGTGCTTTAGTTTTGTCCCCAAGTCCCGAACCTGGACCTCGGGCCTTTTCTTCATTTTCTAATGCTGTCCAGTCTATCTTTTGGTCTCCCACCTCCCACTCTTTTTCCTTGAGTTTTTCATAAATGCCAGCAGGCATCAATACCTTTAATATTGTCATAATGTCGGGATAGGTATACTCTCCCATGAGTAACATGTCTTTAATTTCTCGGTGGAAACCCGCTGGGTCTTTGTCATGACTGGGTACCACTTTCTTCATTTCTAACAATTCTATTTTCGATATGGGCGTATATACAAATACACGTTTAAACTGATTGTCCTCGCCCTTTATTGGGTGTACTTCTCGTAAGGGATTCTGTCTGTCCATGTAATACATCGGTCTTTCCTTGATGGGCAGTGAGACATGTTCTGGACATACAAAAAGAATGTACTGCTTTCTTGATTCTAGTATTTCTTTAATTAGCTCAGTACCTGAACCTCTCCATCTATTCGTGAGTAATTCAGTCAATATATCCGGTAAGGGACCAGGATC
This sequence comes from Triturus cristatus, assembly GCF_964204655.1. Taxonomy (NCBI): domain Eukaryota; kingdom Metazoa; phylum Chordata; class Amphibia; order Caudata; family Salamandridae; genus Triturus; species Triturus cristatus. The sequence continues at coordinate 374,522,765 of NC_140585.1, forward strand.
TGAATGTTGGCTTTTATATAGTATAAGAAGTTGTTGAATCATATAAATCCCAGCTAAACGCTGTTCATCTGGGGTGAGATTCAAAAATGTGTGGGTTACGGTATCATCATCATACTTTCCGGGACTGTCAACCCAATGAACGGCTGACCTGGCTAATTCTTGTTCATCCATAGAATCGAGAAAATGATAACCCCTTCGTTCTCGCAGTAATTTGTCAGCGGCTTGGAACGAATGCTCGGGGGACCTTATATTTATTATAGGTGTTTGGAAATTCCTGTTATTATCTGGACATATCGGACGTATCGGGTCAGTAAAACATCTAGTACTATTACAAGATCTTCCTCTACCTACATAGGCTATGGTGTCTGACTGTCCTGTGGGTAGTCCTGATCCTTCCTCCTCGCTTTGTTCGAACTGGTCTACCGCTAATCTCTCTTCGTGTAGGCGTTCTATTTCTTTACGGATCTTTCGGCACATGGCTATTATACAGTTTTGCTTATCATGTCTCCCTTCTGATATATTCTGGCTCCATCTGGTAAGAATTTGCATTGCTTCCGGGTCCACCCCCGGTCGGTCTTGATTTCTGATCACACAATTAATAAGGAAACGTAACAGTTCCCCCTGTATTTCCACTTTCTGGTATTCCATAGCTCTGTTAATACATTCAGAATCTCGCCCTGTTTGGACAAAATGGTATATATTATCTAGATGCATAGTCATTCCTGGTAACTTCCCTAAATACACCGCGGCTCGTCTGATACGTAATGATGCCATGATCATTTCGTCCTCTTTGCCGGGCACAGGGTCATATCTACAATCTATAAGAAGTTCCTTAAGCGTGCGTGCATTTATGAGTTTGGGGGTACGTGGATGTGCTGACTCTTGAAAAGTAAGTTTATTTATTCTGGGTGGCGTAGAAAAAATGTTGGTAGCACCTCCGGTAGCCCCGTCTGGGGTATCGGGCGTGAAAGGATTCGTTGAACGCGATACAGCAACTATAGGTGTGGGCACAGCTGTAGAAGCAGCTGTAGGAACAGACGTGGAAACAGGTGTGCTTGCCGGAACTTGTGTCAGAATTTGTTGTTGTAGAGATACAGATACAGGATCTTGGCGTTGAACCTCCCCGGCCGACGGTCTATGTGGGGCGGGGTTAGCGTACTCGGGAGCTGAGTCATCTAAATATGAGGAAAGAAAAACATCTTCTGCGGTTCTAGGATGCCCCTTAGGATGTACTTTTATTGGAAATAATGGGGGTGGCAAGTCTTTTGGTATCCCTGGAGTAGCCTTAGGTAATCCCTCGGCCAGAAGGGGATACATACCCTTCATAAGGGCATTTCTTTGTCTGTCTATTTGTTCTGATTTCACTCGTGTACCTTCTTCAATTAATATATTTTCTCGGACTTTATTTGAATTCTCTTTACTCTTCTCTTCCTGTCTACGTGCTTTTTCTGTACGTCTATACGATTCTTTACGCCATAATTCAATGGCGTCTTTCTGTGATTGTCTAGCTTTCTTTTTCCATAATTCTTCCTCTACTTTCACGATGCAATCTGCATCCCAGGTCCCAGCTGCGGGCCACCTCTGACTTTCTGGTAATTCCTTAGTGTAGTCTACCCATAGATCAAGAAATAATATGGCGTCTAGGCCATGTTTATGATACATGAAGTACCCTGGAGTGTCCCTAGGAGGAATAGGAACAGCTTCTTCGAGTACCCCTTTTCTAGTTGTGATCTGTCTTAATTTCGAAAAGAGCGGCATATTGAGAACTGATCTGATACTTGATCTTGAACAAACTTAATACAATAAACACGATAATGAACAGTCATTCATACCACAATATGCAGGACGTATTAACACATTTAACATTTAACATTTAAATGAGCAAACAATGATGATGACGATCTAAGGAAAACTTAATCACTAAACATAATACTCGGCATTATCTGAATTATTCTGAATTTATATACTTGATATACTAGATATACTGCTAAACAGTACAGATACACTGCTAAAACAGTGCAGACCGGATTTGTGTACCCAAACCCGTCTAGACCGGCACAACTTATGTGCACGCCAGAACGCCTCCCCAGTAATGGTACTCACCGGGTAGCTCGGAACGGAAGGCCTCGGAACGGAACTGAACTGAACTGGACCGGACTGGACTCGACTCGACAACTTCGGACACTTCTGAGCTTCGGAAACCTGGTGGGCCTCTGTATACCTCGGATCTTGCTCTCTCAGCTAGGCTCTGGTCGGGATACTTCGCACTTCTCACCGCCTCGTCTGGGTGTTGATCGCAGCCTCAGTCGCCCCCGCTTAACCGGAGGGAGATACAGGAAATCCTGCTGGTACGCGTTGTTGTCCGTCCAGCTGTGGCAGGAGACCGGGCCTGCAACGCACCGCCGGCGCGTGAGATGAGAAAGTGTCCCTATTCGGGCGCCATTCATGTGGTAAATAATTTAATTACCGGGACTTAATTTGATACAGAAACATAATAAAAATAGCTCAGTAAATAAGAGGCAGAATCCGTGGTATGAGAGGTTCGGAATGGGCTTTATTCCAATGGACGATTCGAATCGGTTGCTCCAAGTTCCATCACCACGAAGGTTCAGGAAGTGAAGTACATACATTATTGATAATTAATCACTTTTATACAATAGGCATTACAGTGAAGCAAATGCAAGAGGCGTAACAATTGATAGCAAAGATAACATTTCACATGCGTAGCTGAAGGAGGCGTAATTGGGAGTAACAAGGAAACGTCATTGGTTGTGATGTCACATATGGGTGGACCTATGAAATAATTTCGCAATGTCAGCAGCAATACTTGGCAGAGATGCGCGCACAGCAGTATGACGTGCAATTGACGTGCAACTAGGGGGTGAAGGGGACTTGACATTTAGCTCTACATGTGGCGACAGAAGTCTGGAGGGTCAAGTCAACCTAATCCCCAAATCATATCTAACATCCTATGTTTAAAGAACTATGTTATCCAGAAGAGAGGTCTCTTAGAGTAGAATCTTATTCTATACTGACTATACTGACTGTTTAGTGCGTGTACAAGCGTCTAAGTGTCTACACTAGATGCGAGGGTAGGAATCTTCCATAGTAACAGGGCTATGAATTACTTGCATAAAGACAGAGAAACCGGGCCTTTGCTCGGTAGCTGGAAGAATGTTTACTGAAACTACTAGACAGGAATGCATTGGGCAGGGAGCGGAGCAGATAATTTCGAAGGTGAAATACAGTTTCTTGGCAGGCAACAGGCTGATGTCAGGCTTCGTGAGCCGCGCAGGGAATGGGACAAAGTTCATGGTCACAGATGCAGGCTCAGACTGGAGCTTCAGAGGCAGAAAGCAAGAAAAGCTTGATGACAGAATCAGGGCCTACTTGCCTGGACTGTAAAATGGCATAAGTGAACTGTATAAAGCCGGTGGCCTTTCATACTTAGGAATGGAATATCCAGCCTATTCATGGCGGATCTGAAAGAGGACATGTTGACGGTGGACGCACATGTGTTTGCGTCTTCATAACTAGAACTGGAGGGAACATACATGTACTTGTGATTCATACATGAAACCGTTGGGGTCCAAGATAGGGGACATAACTGATCAGAAAAATCCATATTTCCACACACCCATACACAATTAGTTTGAGTAATTTTTAGTGCAAAGTGTTGATAAATCTGGCCCTTAATTTACAACAAGTGCAGTTTGTTGGCTTCACATTGACGTGTAGATATCAAAAGAGAGTGGATCACTGGTCCTGAAAGAACCAAAGTTAGCATCAACAGTTAATAAACTGTTAAGAAACCCTCATGCATGTTTTATCGCAAGGTGGTATTGTAGCGGTATGTTCGATTATCCGCTTTGCTTAACAACGTGACAGCATCATCATTGGGTTACTGTGTGCTTCCTCCACCCGGAGGTTCTTGCCTCTGGTTTTTTCAGTAGTGATCATAAAAAGTGTGTGATAAAGACATCCCAGTGAGTGTAGGTTAAAAAACTCGTAAAACCAGTCAATAGTCAGACACTTTAGGGTCTGGTGCACTAAGTGAAAATATTCAAAAAATGGTCGACATGTTTCAGCCCTATCTTGCGCCCCTAAGGGTCAGGTGGGCTTTCTTCAGGACCTAGTGTAATTGTGGAGGAATCTAAATTTTCATAGGACTCCTTTGCGGAGGGTGGAGTGAATCATCCAACCAACACGAGTTTGTTTACTTTGAACCTGTTAGGAGGTGGTGGGAAAGAAAGGTATGAAGACTAGGTTCAGTCAAAATACATGCTGTTACTATGTTCAAAATTTAGAGCATCAGCCGTTGTTTTGCAACTTTAAAATGACAATACTTTAGTTGAAATATAATGCCAATCGATAAATAGGCAAAAATTGACATTTGTTAATGGCAAAAATGGCCCTCTTTTTATATTTCAGAAGGGAATTGCAGGAGGAAAGGAACAAATCAGAAAAACAGAAAAACACAAACACATAGACTATTCGCCGTTTTTTTGAACAAGAAACAGTTCCCGTTGGACTTGGGAACGCGGTGCACAATGTTAGGCTGTCAAACACAATGCATCAATGTCATACATAACAAAAGGTGCACAAGAAAGCTAGGAACGGAATGGTGAGCCACCTATCCTATCAAGACATAGAGCTGTGTTTGTTACAGATCGCGAAAAGCCGTGTTACGTGAAGCTGCCATTACTCAGTAAACGGACTTAGAATTGTGCAAGGAGATAACATGAATGTTATGTTACGCTGCCAGTGTCATTAAGGTGGAGTGCTGATAATATCACAAGGTGTTCACATGATTGTCAGAACGATAGTAATCAACGCCCAAAGCTAGATATATATGCTGGTTTTTGAAGGCCGTGAGCGCGTGCAGACTTATTTTCTCAGGCATGCTAGTTTTAGTTGATCACAGTAATGTGCAGAATGAAAGAATACCTTGTTTTCTCAAGTCGAGGAAAACCTTCGGGGGCAGGAGGCTAGACCCCGCTCTTGGGAAAAGGGGGGGAAAAGGAAAGAATTTTAAGTAAATTGTATACATTACGTTCCTTCGATGGTCTGCTCGTGTCTGCCTCAGCCGCTACCTTGCGCATGGGTGTTTGTCGACTGGTTCTGCCGCTGCCTCTCTTTCCCCGGTATGTCTACTACTAGCACCGGTTCAGCATTTTAAAGGGGCAGGGTCGTCACATGGGTAAACAGGGAACGGGGGGAGGAACAAAGTCAATTTGTGCCAGATTCTGTTTTTTCTTCGTATTTACGGTGATTAAAGTTTTTACAAAGTAAAACTTCTACTAAAAGAAAATGTTACTTCACAAAAAAGAGAAAAGGCAGTATCTCGGGCGATTGCTCGAGTCGGCATCTTCTTATTGTTCCTCTGCTGTTTCAATAAAGTTACGGTTGTCGCAGTACACGTCTCGAATCTTATTGTAATTTTGTCGAGCTGAACATTACATTTCTCTATGAAGATGTAGTCAGATTCATTGTTGTAAGGGGTACTACATTTCTCTACGAAGATGTAGTCGAATTCGTTGGTAAAGTAGTTTGGGATACTGCAATGATACGGGATCACTTTCAGATTCGCGATATGGTTCCGATAGGTAGGTTGTATCCTTGGTCATGATTTAAAGGATAGTTACGGTACATTTCATCTCAGTGGAAAGGTTTGTCTTTCTGCCATGGTATAGTCAGTGCTCAATTGGTGCATAATAGTTGTCATTTGTTTATGCTTAACCAAGGTATATTATCATTAAGTCCCTGTACATGAGTGCGAAGCCGGTGGACCCATCTTTGTTCTTTTTCAAAAAGATTTTTTTCTGCGTTGTGATTTTTGGCAGTTAGTGTTTCTAGGATGACCCACTGGAGATGGTTGACTGTGTGACCTTTTTCCAGATAGTGGCTACTCATTTTAGTGGTGCTCTTTTTACATTTTACATTGCTCCTATGTTCGCAGAGTCGTTGTTTAGCTTTTCGACAGGTCATTCCGATATAACGTAATTCACAAGGGCATGTGATCATGTAGATCACATGGGTAGTATTACAGTTGGTATGTGCTCGGATTGTCCATTTTAGGTCTGGTAAAAGTTGCAGGGTTTTAGTTGCCGTAGTGAGATGACAGACAGAACACGTGCCACATGGATAATGGCCGGTTACTGGTACATTACTCCAAAGGCTTAGGGTTGTTTCCAAAGTTGGTTTAGGTAGAGGTCTTGTATGTACCAAAATGTCCTTTAGATTCCGTGTCCTCTTGTTTGAGAACATTGACGTGAACAACTTCAGCAATCTTTCCCTTTCCTACTAACAGAATGTGTTTTTTTAATAATGCAAATCGTGTTTTTTTCTGAAATGCTACAATATTACTTACATAATTAAGCATTGTTCTCTTCTATTTTACTGCAGACAGCCAAGTAGTAAACTGCAGAATCTTGCTTCCTATTTACAATAATCTTTTTCATGTTTGGACAAATACCCCTTTCAAGCTACATACAAAAACAAGCATTTGCAATGCAATAGGTCTCGCATTTATACGAGTTTGAGCTATTGGCATTGTAAACGACAATGCCTTTTATTTATGTTTTAAAAACCCACACATAAATAAAAGGCATTGCCATTTACAGTGCCAATAGCTCAAACTCTTAACAACTGCGAGACCTATTGCATTGCAAATGCTTTTTTTTTTTTTTTTTTTTTTGTCCTCATCTGCCAGGCAAGTTTCAATATGCAATCTTGTAGGTTTACACACATTGTGCTGCCTCAGTAGCCAAGACTGGTTGGGGCAGTAATAGAACGGAAGGCTCACCCCCTCAGCAACATGTTTCAACCTTCAATGATCACTAATTTGCTACCAGACAAGCAATTGCTAAAGTCCAGCCAAGGTACTAAACTTAGGACCATGAAACAAGTGACCCCCGGAATGAGGATGATGGCATAATCATTGGACCTGAGGAAAAAAAAAAAAAAAAAAAAACCCAGATGTTCAATGATCCCAATTCAGGAGGTGCCAGAAAGATCTTGTGTCAGGATTACCAGATCTGGCCAGGTCCAGCTTGGAGACCAGCAAAGTAGAAGCATACCAGTCATTAATGGAAGGAGGTGAAGAATCCTTCCATTTTCTGCATATCTCCCTCCTGGCTAGCAAGATAGCATAAAAAATAAGCTTTTTTGCCAAGGAGGGGACCCCTTGGTAGCAACCAAAAATTACTGATGTTAAATCTAGGGTAATGCTTACTCCAACAGAAAGTGAAAGAGTCTTACTAATGGCATCCCAGAATGAGGACAAATGTGGGCAATCAAAGAACATATGAATGTCGGAAGCAGCCACCAAACCACATCTCGCACAGGCCACACTACTCCCCTCAGAGAATTTAGAAAGACGAAGGGGTGAGTAGTATGCTCGATGAATGGTGAAAAGATGGTTCCTGCGTAACCATGCAGGCTTGACAATATCCCACAACATCTTACAAGACGAATTCCAAAGATGTTGCAAATCGGAATTGATAACATGTTGAGACCAAAGATCCTCCGGCAGTGAAAAAGTTCCGTCCATTTCCTCCAAGATTAGATTATACCACAGTGAAATTTCCTTTTTGGCAGGTGGCTTATCTGCCAAAAGTGTTATAAGGTAACTATATACGCCCAAGGAATATTTAACACCATGTGGAGGCTGAGCAGAGTATGCACGAGACCAGCTCAACATCTGAAGATATTTAAGCCTGGAGAAGTGTGGACCAATTTTTGTACAAAGATAATCCCAGGGTAACAGGTCCCCGTCAACAAATAAGTTACCCCACTCCTCCAACCCTGCCTCTCTCATAGGTGTAGCTAGTGCATCCCTTAACCATGCTGGACCATCAGGAAGGCCCCACAAAGGTGTCCTGCTTCCATAATAACCAACTTTAATTGCTTTAGACACCTGGGCCCACATTCTTGCCATACCCCTTTTTTTGAAAAACTTGGGGTTTCCAAATTTAAAAAGAAACCCTGACTGACTTACACCTTCTACGTCCAATAACATTGAAAAGAGGGAACCCACTCCAACCCCTACTGGTCTTTTTAATAGAATCCTAGCATGTGAAAGCTGGAAAGCCCAGGCATAGGCCTGGAAATCAGGAGCAGCAAGCCCTCCTTTTTCCCTACGTCTCCTAATTTTTTTCCAAGAGATTCTTGGCAGATGTTTATCCCAAATAAAGGTGCTAATATCCGACTGTAATTTCCTGATGGAGGCGGGATCAAAACATAGAGGTATCGCATTAAACAAAAAAGAAACCTTAGGCAGGATGGACATTTTGACAAGGTTGACCCTGCCCAGTAGGGAGAGTGGAAGATGGGCCCAGGACTGGAGCAACCTACGACAATCCTTTGCAATTTAAAAAAAATTAATAATAGTAATCTGATCGAGATCAGATACAATGTCCAAACCTAAGTATCTCATCCGACTCGCCGGCTGGATTTCAGAATCGAAGGTACTTTGATCGATGTTCCAGGTCATCATCTCAGTCTTTAGAGCATTAATCTCATAGCCAGAGACCATCCCAAACTCCGATGCCAGCCTGAATATTACTGGGAGGGCCTCATGCGGGTCAGAGGTGAAAATGAGAATATCATCGGCGTAAAGTGCCACCTTTCTCTCCCAACCCCTGTACGCAAATGCCTTGATATTAACACTATCCCTCAAAATCTGGGCAAAGGGTTCAGCATATAAGTCGAACAGGAGTGGGGAGAGAGGACATCCCTGCCTAGTACCCCTCGAGATGTCAAATGAGTCAGAGAGTATACCATTAACCAAGATACGGGCACTAGGGTTACTATAAAGAAGACTAATCGCCTGCCGAAATCTACCCCCCACGCCAAACTTTGCCAAGGCCTCCGACAGGTACAACCAATTAACTCTGTCGAAGGCCTTGGTGGCGTCCAGCGTGAGCACCGCCAAGGGCAAAGACTTCAAACATGCCATATCTATTGAACCAATCAAATCAAAAGTTAGCTCAAAAAGCTGTCGCCCCTTAATAAATCCCTTCTGATCGACATGTAAAATGGAAGGAGCAACCAAGGCCAATCTATTTGCAAGAATGGAGGCAAAGATCTTATAGTCTCCATTCAAAACAGAGATCGGCCTGTAGGAGCCACAGGCGGTTGGAGACTTCCCTGGTTTCAAAATAACAGTTATGGATGCGTTATCCCATGACACAGGTGGTCGTACTCCATCTAGCAGTATCTGATTGAACAATATAACTAGGAAAGGAACAAGCTCCTGCTCCAAAGATTTATATATTTCAGCAGGCAGCCCGTCAGGCCCAGAGGCCTTGCCTTTCCTGGCACCCCGAATGGCTTCCCTTACCTCCTCTTCCGAGATTTCACTATCTAGCATTGCTGATTGATCAACAGAGAGTTTTGGTAGATCTATTTTCCCAAGCCATTCATTAATCATATCAGTATCCAATATCTTATCTTCATGATAAATATCTTGGTAGAAATCTTTAAATGCTGTTCTAATGTCTGCATCAGAAGAAAGAGGGACATTATTGACATAGATCAGGTTGATGTTGTTACGAACCTGATCAGTTTTAACTTTCCATGCCAATAATTTACCAACACACTCCCCATACTGAAAATGAGCAATTTTGCTGGCCTCCCATCTTTCCTGAAGCCGCCGGTTAAGGATCGAGGTCAGTTGGCCTCTTAGGGTCAATAGTTTAACCCGCAAAGGCGCCAAAACAGCTTCCGTGGAAGCTAAGTTGGCATCAATGTCAGCCTGTACACTAGTCAGGTCCGCCTCAACTGAGGCAATAGCCTCTCTATATTCCCTCCTTCTATATGACATCTTACTTGTAATAAGACCTCTCAAAGAGGCTTTAAGTGAGTCCCAGACCACACCAGGTCCAGCAGAACCCACATTAATCTCTAAAAAAGACCTCACTTCAGATTTTTAAAAAGAGACATCATCAGGGTGAGAAAGTAGAGAACGGTCAAAAGACCAAGTCCTAACTATGCCAGAGGTAGGTACCATAAGTTCCAGAAAAACTGCAGAGTGGTCAGATAGATGTGACGGGAAATAACAAATGTCCCTAACTGCATCGGATAAACTATGGTTGATTAATATAAAATCTATCCTGGACTGGTGGTTATATTTATAATTTCTGAAAGAAACACCCTGCTGCTGCCCGGCTCTTAACCTCCAAATATCGATATATCCGTATTGTTTCATCTCATTCAACAAGAAAGATCTTGATTTTGAAGGGACACGGGATCTACTGTTATGAGATTTATCCAAGACTGGATCTAAAACAATATTAAAGTCGCCGGCTAATATAACTGGTTCCGGGAAGGACAGAAGGTGAGAAAAAATCACTCCCAAAGATGTAGGGTCATCAAGATTGGGACCATAGTACCCAACAATAGTAAAACAGGCACCCATAATTACCACAGAAGCAATAACCCATCTTCCCGCAGGGTCGACTTTAGACTCTAATACCCTGGCCCTAAGCTGTTTTCTGAAAATCAATGACACTCCTCGGGAGGTCATAGATTGTGAAGTTGATATCATAAAATCAATCCATTTATTCTTTTTAGCCAAAGTGTCAATTTCAGACTGGATCAAATGTGTCTCTTGAAGGATGATGACCTGGGCATCAGAGTCCCGGAGATACTGCATCAATCTTCTAGCCCTAGGATTAGTACGGAGCCCATTGACATTCCAGGACATAATCTTTAAACTAGGCATCACTACTGAACCAGAGCACAGCCAGTCTTACCTTTATAATGCGACCAGATATAAACCAGATATATACTGACCCACCTCCAAAGGAAAACTCGCAGGACAACATGAGAGACTTTAACAAAACCTACAGAAAATAGAAAAGACGGCTGATGAGGAATTTTTGAATTTTGCCCGTGAACCCCCCCCACCCACCCATCACCCTCCCCGTGGAGAACCCGTGGTGTATCTGACCGGATCAAGTCCAGTAGATGGCACCCCTACCTCAGGCTCCCGTTACACGCCCCCCCAAACTCACAGCTAAAAAGTAAAAAAAAAAGAGGTGATCCCACTTAAAATAGTGTACTTTTTTTTTTTTTTTTTTGTAGTATTATCATATATATATATGTATTTTTATATTTTGTTTTTTTTTTTCTCTCTCTCTCCCCTCTTCTTCTTCTTTCTTTCCCCCCATCCACTTTCCTTCTCATTCTTTTTTTTCCCTTATTTCCCCTTTTTTTATTTTATTTTTTTTCCTTTCTCTTTCCTTTTTTTTTTTTAAATGCTTTAATCCCTGTGTGCAACGATAAGGCAATAAAAGGACCTAAACCAAAGCCCAAAGAAAACGAGTTAGGTACTATTACCGGATGACTTATTGCCTATATCCGCCAGGAATTCATCGGCAGCTTCAATTGACCTGATGTTTACCATTTTATTATTATACATGACCTTCAGAGAGGCTGGGAACACCAATTGAGCAGAAGCGCCCAACTTCCTAAAAGACTCGAGCCGCCTTCCAAACTCCCATTGCTTCTCAAGTGTGACCCTAGAAAGATCAGATCTGATAAGAAAGGTAAACCCCTTACCAAGTAGGGACTTCTGCTTAAGAGCTGCACTCAGAATCTGCTCTTTGAGAGCATATGTAAGGAAATTAACAAGGATTTTACGCGGCTTTTGCCTTTGTGGGTTCTGTTTGAATGGTTCCCGATGGACCCTCTGAATGTCGGTTGCTAGCTGCTCCAGGGATTGACCCAAACATAGACCTTCCTTCAAAAGGCAAACAATAAACTGCTTAATATCTGCCCCCTCAGACCCCTCCGGAACATTAAGAATACGAAATGCTTGTTATGGTGAGTTCATGTTTACTATGCGAGCAAAATAGTGAGTAAAGCATTCTGCACTTGCATTTTTACATGTAAATGTTTGTGTAAGCAAAATGTAAAATGAAAGCTAGCAAAGGCATTGAATTAACTGTAGACGTTGTTTTAGAAAAAAAGAAAGGATAAAAAAAAAAGGAATCTGCTGTGAAAGGAAACAGCAATCCTACAATAAACTGAAAGTTAGCCTCCTAATTAAGATAGTTATCAGTGTTGCCGTGGCACCCTTTCAGCTGAATGTGTTTGAAAAGCGTTCACACCTCGGTTTCGGAAGAAGACCGAATGATGCGCCAAGAAGTCTGGAGTGGTGTGAAAAGTTTGAATAGTTTGTAGATGTGTTTGATGTGGAGTCTGCAGTGGTACAATACAGAGAAACGTCGCCTCCTGGTTAAGATCGGTATCACTGGTAGGAGCTGTATATGCGGCTTTCATCAACTTGTACATATTGATGGAAACAACAAAGTGGGGAGTTTCAAACTGAGACCAGAATGTTGTTTTAAAGTTCCCTTTCCGTTCCCGCTCTAACAGTTGCACTTTCAAAACGTTAAAATAGGACGGAAGAAAAAAAAAATATGAAATTATACAAAGTGTTGTGCGGTTAAGTGGACAAAAAGTGTAATTACTTCTAACTATATGCACCCTATGGAAACCAGTGTGTTTGTTTGTTTGAGCACACACACACAAGCACACATACAGAAACTACCAAAAACACAAGCACTCTTACAATCACATGCTCCAGAACAAAAACACCCAAGGACATAAACACAAGTACATGCAAACACACACACACAGACACACACACCATCACACGCACAGACATGCACAAGCACACACACATGTGCGCGCACACTCTCATACGCGAACAGAAGCGTGCACACAAGTGCGCATACAGAAACATCCACAAGCACGCATACAATCCCATGCTCTAGTACATAAACACTCAAGTACATGCACACACTATTACACGCACAGACATAAGCACACATACAGAAACATCTGCGCGCAGAAGCACACATAGAATCACATGCTCTAGTACAAAAACACCCAAGTACATGCACACACCATCACACGCACAGACATGCACAAACACACACAAATGTGAACACAGTCTTTGATACACGCACAGACGCACACACAAAAGCACTCATGACACATTTCTCCAGGACTGCCGCAGCATTGATGGCACACAATGGCAGGTTTGGACAGACTAATGAAAGACATCTGCTGCCGGTTCCGAAAGTGAAAACAGTTCTCGGATTATTTACCAGATAGAAGGGGGCGCGGGGTCACGAGCAGCGACGGGAGAGAGGGAAGATGATAGACGCAAGGCAATAATGCACTCCTGCCTGCTCTTATTAGAGGACACTTCCTAGAACAGCCCCGCTGCAGTGGAGGCTGGGGAGTCGCTGTTGTTTAGCACCATCAGGGAATTGCAAAGAAAAGTTGACAATTACGGGCTGAACAGTGCACAGATGCACTCTGGGAATAAGGGCACAAACCAAAACAGATGTTCACTGGATCTCAGGAAGCGGGCTTCAGCAGGCGGCTACCGGGTTGCAAACTATAAGGCAGACCCAAGGAGCTAGTAGTACGTAGTAACCCCTAAAGGCCTGTGGAGTACAAAGTGAGCCCCCGCAAAATATGAAACTGGCTGCCCGTGTGTTCTACGGGGCGCACAGGGAGAGACAAACTATGTCGGGCGACAGCTGATCTTAATAAAAACAGTATGCGGGAGCAGAGAGTGGGAGTTAGCGAGTGTAAGAGAGGGAGGGGTTAGAGTTAAGTTTGGGAATGAAGAGGTCCGTAACTGCGGCAAGCCATGCTTTAACATATTTTGCTAACAGCTATTTGAAGTAGTGCTCTAAAAATCGGCATGACTTCAATTAGGCTCTGGGAAGCGGGTGTCCTGCTTGCATTCATTGAGGCATGTAAAATGGAGGATAGAAATCATACGGATGGAGGTTTCGCTCTTCTTGAATGTTTGTGTTGATGTAAATTTACCAACTTGCACACATGGGTGTTTAACCTTGAGGAGGTCCGGAGCTTTGTTAAGCCGTGTCTTCATTAACTTTAATAATGGCTTTTTGAAGCAGTGCCTGACAAACGGCATGACTTCAATCAGACTCCGGGAAGCGGGGTCCTGTTTACATTCTTTGGAACACTACAGAGTGTGATAACAGAGAGGATAAGGGAGGGGGTAGGGGAGAGAGGCAATGCAGGCTGGCAAATGGTGAGCACTTTTCGCGGGCGGCCGGGCGGCCGTGCGGCCGCGAAAGTGAAAGAAAACGAATGCTTTCAGGCTGCCAAATGGTGCGTGCGCCCGGAGCACATGCACTGTAGTTGGCGGCCTGAAATGCACTCGTTTCCACTTCCAAAAGTGCTTACTATAAGTCTCGCCAGAGCAGCGCTAAAGCGCTGTCTCAGGCGAGACCTAAATAGCCATGTAAATAAACATATAGGAAATTTGAATAAATGCATCTATTTTTATAAGCCAATCAAAGTACAAACAAATTGCATATTATTAACATAAAAACTAAATCAACTACTATTACCCTTTATAGTTTTTTGCGTGACCCAAACATTCGGTCATGTTCTCCTCTCACCTTACGTTGATTGCTATCTGCCCCACCATCTACTGCCCACCCTTCATCAAATGGTTCTTGAATTTTTGCCTTCTCTAACCACTTACAGCTAAATGTACTAAGGCTTTTTGCCATCGCAAAGGGACGTGCTTGCTAAATTGACCCATTTGGGACAGCAAAAAGGCCTTTTGGTATGAAAAGAGCGCTAACTGGGATTTGGTAACACTTTATTGAATATCAATTAGTGTTTGCATGTGCATACTGAATCGCATTTGGAAGGGGTGTTTTTAGGGTGGCCCTTCCAAACACCATATTAGAATGGGATGCATTCATGCTTTGCAACCTAAACCCAGTAGGAAAACATTCATATATTACCGACTGCACAGAGACAGTAGTAACCCATTCGCAAACAGGAAGGGGAGCGCAAGGGGCTCCTTTGCGAACGTTGATAAAAACATTTAAGAGTAGGCAGTGGTTTTATGGACCACTACCAACTACTGAAAAATGTAAGTTCAACTTTTCATTTTTTATTTCTATGCATTCCATTTCCCTTCAAGGAAAACGTGCTGCTTTAAAAAAAGGTTTTACTTAAAAGCAAGCACGGAGAGGCCGGTCTGCTGACCCCAGCAGGCCTCTATGCCTGCGATTGTAGTCAATCATAGAGAGTCGCAATTTGCAGAACACATTCAGTAAAAGTCGAATGTGGGCATTGCTTCTTCCATCTTCGAATTAGTTTTTCCAGAAGTCCTTTTGACCTAGATTATTTTTCGCGATTTATAGTCACAACCTCAAGACTTTCAATGTCACATTAATACATTTCCTATAAAAATATGCGTTTCTTCTGCTACACATTCTATGTTTTGGAAAATACCAACATTTTGTAACCCATGGACGCCATGTCAGAGCACACAGAAGAACACACCAGGTTTGGCGTCATTGACCGCATGTGGAGTGAGAAAAATAAAAAATATTACTTACAGTACACTAAACCCCTTTAGATGCAGACGGAGATGCGGGGGGATTTCCTTTGATATTTTTGAATGTTTTGTAATTGGAAGGATATTGGCCCAGGTCACAGCTGTGAAAACAAAAGCAAAATACCAAAGCACACATTGCATAAGATGTCTGCTTGAATAATAGAACAGTAAGAACTTTTAAACGTTTTGTAAACTGGGCTAAAACCAAATCTTTGACAAAGCTTCTCAGTCAGCAACCATTTAGAGCACTGTATAAAAAAGAATGCTCTATACTGTAATTTCTAATTATATAGTGCTTACTACCCCTGACGAAGCGTTGAAGCGCTTTCATCTGAAATTTCAATGCATCACGGAGGGCATTACACGGTATCGCACTTAGTGATACTTTTTTAAAACTCATCTGCACTTGCCTTCTTTTCGCTTCCAGGACTGCTGTGGTGTGCTGTTTACCACAACACTCAAGTACAGAAAGAGAGCCTTATACAGAAGACACTGCTGTTCCCAGATGGACATCGAAAGAAGGAAAAGAAACGCCAGTGGCGGCTCCTTCGCTGTGTCAGAGGAGGCTCGCCCCACTGCTTTGAGCAGTGTAAAGGAAAGGAAATATATAATGATAATAACTTTTAGTTATTATAATTTTATGTTTCCTTTCTTTGTGGCGGGCGGGGCTGCTCTGGTCAGGGAGCAGGGCAGGAAAGAAGTGGTTTGCCCACTCTTAAGTGTGCAATGACTGTTTGGTCGGCCCTCTCGGACCGCCCAAATGAGTCATGCGCACTTTTCCCTTTCTCCATTCAGGCTGCATTCCAGCCTGCGTGGAGAACAAGCCCAGGCCCCCATTCCCTGGTTGAGCGTCGACTGCAGCGTTGTGATTGATCAGGGGAGCCTGGGTGCTGCAGCGTTGTGATTGGTCAGGTGAGCCTGGCTTCCTGTCCCACAAGGACAGCAGGAGCAAGGAGCAGAGACGCGGCGGCGGGACTGGCGGCGAGGTAAGTGTATCTTTTTTTTGTTTTTCACTGTGCTATCTTGTGCCCACACCCCCTCTCGTCCCCCCCTAGCGCCGGCCCCCTCCCCGTCACCCGCGAATCATGCCGGCCGCCACAGGAAACCACTAGCTTCATTCCCTCCTGGCATGTTCAGTGTGGAGTGCTGCGCTGTCACTGTACCAAGGACATAAGCATCATGCATTTGGGAAAGAGTGAAAACAGATATTTGGGTGCAAGGAGTGTCTGCGCCCATCACCTAAAACCAGTTCCCCCTCTTGGTACTACCTGCTATCCTCGTGTTTTTGTTTGTTAGTAGAGTCTCTGCTGTACTTTTCAAACGTTCAAATAAGGACCTATGCCTGCACAATGTATAGTTGCATATAAGTGATTTGTGTCTATTGTATGCACGCTGGACGTGCAAATGAGCATAAGTAATGCACTAGTAGCTCTTTGTGAAATTAAATCTATCTTGTAATTTTTGTGGAATGTCCTGTTTGCTGAAAGGATGACTCAGTGAGATGAATGCTTGCCAGTGACATACACCGTAATCTCCAGGCCATGAGTACAAATCGTAGCCAACTCCTCCTTTGGCATTACTTTATCTAATCGAGCCGCACATTCACCTGTGGAACCGAAGGACAGCTCACCTTGAAGTCAGTGCCACAAGAATAATCACACAAAGAATGGACAATATATTTCACAGTAAGAGGTATCCACCCCACATCAAAATAAGTGTAAGCCGTCCAGTGTCCAAGGATGAGAAGGAAGTGGTGACACAATTAAGTCAAAGCAAAAGCACATATACACTTTCAAGAAAATATTGGCCTTTGCCACACATCTTTACCCTAGGTTATTTATTATAATGCACTACATCACAAACTCTGCATCATCGCTGCAGCAGGTGGTGGTGAGAAGGGCAAATGACAAGGCTAGCATGCCCAGGCAGGGTAACAACATGGCAAAACTTTAACACAGCCATGTCTGTTGCTGTCAAGTTTTCAGAGCTATAAAAAAAAATACAACTTGTCTCCCTTTCGAGAAAAACAACTATTCAACTCTTAGTGATTGGAACTTCTCAATGAAGCACACAATGCCCAATGTCTGACAATCATTTTTTGTTGTGGTGCAATTGAAGTAGATGCTGCTGCATAAGCCTGATAAAAATGGGTACTGGAGGAGCAAGCAGGATTGTGCAAGATAGGCCCTATTTGAAGGGAATGGAAGAGAGAAGAGACGAGCTCGCAATTTGTATAAGTTGGCAAATAAGTGTGCATCAATCCATGGTACTGATCAATCCTGGCTTCCACCCTTGAACCAATTGTGTGATCCTAGGCTAATCTTTATCTCGTGTTTGATTGAGAGGACTATTACGTTGCTCCATGTATAATAAGAATCTAGGAAGCATATAGGGTGCTCTTGACAATTGATTCGCCTCTTAGTTTGGTATTTGTATTGTTGTCAGGGCCGCGGGCATGAAAGTTTCTAAACTCACACTAAATTCAAGCTATTACGTTTAGTAAATCTCTTTTTAATGCAGTGATATAATCTGGATTACTATGGTGAAATGTTTCTGCATTTTAACTTTGCATATTTTGTTGCATGAATTACTTGTCCCTATTAATTTGTGATCTCACCCACCATTAAAGAAGCTGGCATTTAAGAGCATGACTAGATCCTGGGTGATTGTGATGTTACCCTTGGCCAAGCAGATGCATCTGCTTCACCTGGACAGCATTTTGTCCATAGATAATATGCAGTGTTTCTTTTGCAGTGGGATCATGTGAATTCTGGCTGGAATGAAGGCCTGGACACAGCTGAGTCCCCTCCTCCAGAAATACCCATCAGGCTACTTTCTTCCTCTTTCCAGTGGTTGGCAAGGCAGCGGGCCCTAAGTCAGGTGTAGAGGATCAGGAAATAAAGACCAACATTCTGATTGCTCACCTTTTTCAATGGTGTGCAACAAATGTTGATGTTCAGACTTCCTGGCGCGCTGTATTCTGGGAGAACCGTAAGATGGAAATGTTCTATGTTCCGCCTGCTGATTTTGTCCAGGCTTCTGGCGCAAGGCATGCTGGTGAAAAACACAGAGCAGATGTGAGGTCGGCCTGAAACGGTTCTCCAGCCTTGCAACTGCAGTGTAAGAGATCCTTACAATAAAGCTGAGAATGGAAAAAACTTTACTTTAAGAACCCATAAATTGGGGGGTCAGTGTGTGGCAATGAAAAGGGAGTCATGGGGCATATTATAGAAGGTTTGCGTGCACCAGGGGCCCTTTGGTATTACAGAACGGGCCGCAGATGCTTGTGCGTCCCATTTTGTAATACAAATAGCGCTGGTGCACATAAAGCACCATAGTTATCTTCGCAGAGTGTTCCCTCAATTGTATGGGGGCGTGCCTCATGCAAATAAGGGAATCCCTGTGCCTCTGAGCCCACGCCGCATTACAGACACGGGTGCAGAGGCAAATTAGCTCACAGAAGGAGCACTGTCAGTGCGCCCCCTAAATGCAGCCCTCACGCAGGGTAAAAGAGGGTCCCATGGACACCCTGACATCCTCTTGCAGGCGGGTGCAGTCACTGACTGCACCCACCTGCAAGGGGATCTCTAATCCCTCTTGAAAAAAGTGAAGGCGGGTTGCCGCCTGCACAGTGAAAAACGGAGTGGCTGCTTTAAAGCAGCTCCGTATTTCACTTGAATGTGCTGCCTCCAAGGCCGCACGTGCTCGTGGCTGCCCTGGGGGCAGCATATTCTATGTAATAGGGCACACTTTCCCTGTTTGCACCCGGCGCACCTGATTTAAGATGCACTGAGCCTAAACAGGAAAAGTGCGCCCTATACATGATAGGGCACATCGAAAGCATCGTCACAATCAACCTATATAGTTTTTTTAAACTCCACCACTAAGAAATTGGCAACAAGGAGAAACATGACAGTAAATCTATTCAGGCATAGTTGGTTGCAAAGGCTGCATTTTAAAATAGTTTATGGAGTTAAGGCACCTGCTGCATAGATCTTTGTGTGACTAGTAAATCTCAGGGAAGAATATTAATAATGGTAAGATGACAAATATTGGTGTTAGACCTGTCAGGCCTTAGGGTGGTCGTCCCCCAAACTTTTTGCTTTACGTCTCTAATTTTGCTGATATTATTTTTGCTGGCATTAGCACTTTACCAATGCTAACTAGTCCTAAAGTGCATGTGCTCACTCCTTAAAACATGGTAACATTGGCTTATCTCCAATTGGCATATTTAATTTACTTAGAAGTCCCTTGTAAAGTGGTACTAAATGTACCTATGGCCAGTAAATTAACTGCTACTAGTAGGCCTGCAGCACTGATTGTGCCACCCACTTAAATAGTCCCTTTAGCATGTCTCAGCCGGTGTGCAGTTTTTAAACTGCCATATCGCCCTGGCGAAATATACCTTTTGCCAGGCCCTAACCTTCATTTTTAATACATATGTCAACCCTAGCGTAGGTCTTGACAGCCCAGAAGGCAGAATGGGTTAGATTTATAAAGTATGACATGAACATTTAAATATTAAAAGCCCTGGTAATGAAAACCCTTTTTTTCACTGCTGCAAGGCCTACCTCTTCCATAGAATAACATTGGAGTTACTTTACTAAATTTAATATGCTGTAATTCCAAGTAACCAGTTCATGTTTGGTGTCTTTGGAATTGTCATGAAAAGTTCTAACATGGTAAAGTCGGATCGTAAATCACAATTTCGAAAATGCACCTTTTAGAAAGTTGGTATTTCCCTGCCTTAGCCATTTGAGTGCCTGTAGCCTGTCCCTGGGCCACATGACTGGATGTTGCTGAGAGTGGGCTTTGTGTATTCCACCTAGATGGACCACAAACAATAGAGGGCTTAGGTGTGCCATCATTGGTAGAATATGAGTGCAGAGCTCGGCACAGCCCTATATATACTTGAATAGGCTTTGTCCTGCCTTCACACAAAGGGCTGCATACCCCCTGTAGTTATTCTGGAGTGGGATAGGGAAAGCAGGATTCCTGGGGGCTTCAAAGGGAAACCTCTAGGAGCTTCTCCCACCTTCTAAAGGGCACCAGGTATAAATATTATACCTCAGACGCCACCTCTTCAGTACACTTGTGGATCTGTGGATACTCTGCCAGGAAGAAGGACTGCTGTGCTTCTGAAAGGACTGCCACTCTGCTGGACTGCTGCTCTGAAGGAACTGCTGCCCAACTGCCCTCTTGCCTGGGTGAGAAGGATGGACCTGCTAGTTGGCTGGCCCCCTGCCTGGAATCTTGGGGACAAAAGGATCCATCAATATTGAACTCAGCACCAGGACTCTGTCAGTCCTACCCTGCCATGTGGTGCCGCCCAGTCCGTAACCCTAGGAAGTGGGCCAGAAGGTGCTCTGCAGGCCCACCAAAGGCCCAACAGAACCAACACATCTCCTCTGCTATGCAGCGCAATCCCAAGCAGAACTAGTGGGTCATCTCGAATGCGAGGACTCACCTGACGCAAAGGACTCTGCACCGACTTTGCAGCCCACATCCGAACCGCCACCTGTGCAAAGCTTTCCAAACACTGGCCCTCACACCACAAAATCGCTCATCGACGTCAGCCTCGAGGACGACACAGGTTTATACATTGCAGCCTCTCAACTCCTCAAAATAAATGCCTCACCTCGACTGCACAACATATCCTCAACACTGGATCTCAAAGTGCTGCTGATGGGATCCTCAACGACGATGCAGCACTTCATATTGCAGCTCTGCAGCACATCGGAACCAATGAATCGCCTCATATGCATGACGCATCCCCGGTCCTGAACCTCGCAATGCTCCACAACCAGGACCTTAAGTACTTTGCTCAGCAGGCCTAACTGGGTTCCTGTAGCCAGCCTGAGTTCCATTGGGGTAAACCTGAACTTGTGACTTTGTCCCAGTCCGGTGCTACCAGATATCCACAGTTGGCACTTTGGGTTTTTTGGTGCTATTTTCACTTGAATCTTTAAACATGCTTATCTCTGGTTCTATTGATTGGATTTATGTCATTTTGGTCTTGTTTTATTTATTAAAACATACTCTATTGTTCTAATCTGGTGTAGGTTCCTTTTGTGGTGTGTTCTCACTGTGTTACTGTTTGAGGGGTTACACAAATACTTTACACATTGCCTCTGAGTTAAGCCTGACTGATTGGTGTCAAGCTACCCAAGGGTTGAGCACAGGTTAATTTAGGGTTTGCTTGTGACTTCAACCTGACAAGGATTGTGGTTCCAGCTTGAGTAGGGTTTCACTGCCCTCAAGCAGTAACCCATTTTTCTTACAGTGGTTAATGCTTTTGCTGGAGAGATCTGTGTTTTGCCTAGTCACAGTTTTATTCAATGTGTCGCCTCAAAAGTACATCTGTAACATGCAGATGACAGATTTTTATTTTAAGTAGATAGGTAAGTGGTGTACTACAAGTACTGCAAGTAACACACAGATCCTTTTGTTACTTGCAGTTCATAAATTGCAACTCTTATAATCTAACACAGTGAGCTATGAAGGGCAATGTGTGACTCCAGCACTTTGTAATTCTTATTGTGTCATGTAGGACATCCTACACATCGATTGACACACATGTATTATTTAGTGTCAATGTACAATGTGTGCATGCAATGTAATGACACCCTACATTGGGATGCGGAGCGCTATAAAAGAATTAAATAAAAAGACGTGGTATTTAAATTGTTATTCATGTAACTACTCATAGAGACCGATATATCTGACATTCTTACAGTGCATGCATATCTTTTTATATACCGAGATTGAACAAAGTCAAAAGCTTGCTTCCATATAGATTCTTTTAAGTACTAGTGAAGTGATAACAAGCTGTGCGCCTTTATTTCACTCCATTGTATTGGCATATAGGTGTGAGGCTTCGGATAAGTGCCAGCCAGGATGCTACTCAAACAAAAGGAGGGATGATGACCTTTTAAATCAAGCTTTTGTCTTGGGCCCAGCTGATGCAAATAATAAGCCACCTCAGGCCTGCATGTTGCTTCTCCGAAGGAAAGCAGAAAACATGCAGGTGCTGCTGAATATGTCCTGGTGTGAGAAAAATTACACCAGGACAAGTTCAGTGTGCTTTACTGGGGCCAAACTTATCGGTAGGGTGGACGGCGTACATCTTGGGAAAATAGTGGGCGGACTCCGTCCATCCGCGTGTATCCCTGACTTCTCTCCTTACCTATTGGACTAGTTTTCTAAAGTAACTCCCAAATCGCATACATTTTTAGTGGTTGTAGATGATTGTTAATAATCTGCATACACATTTTATACCTGACAAACAACAGCATTCCAGTTCCATTTAAAATATGAAATGTTATTCGTACTTGCCAAAAGTTCTAATATTTCTATACACTTTAAATTAGTATTACACCTATTAAAAGGTTGTTTTGTCTGATAAAAAGTTACAATAAATGTTTACCAGACTGTACATGTACATATCATTGTAGACATAAATATCCAACTCTGATGCGTTGAGGTTAAAACACATAAGCAAAACACACTTGTTTTAAGTTAGATTTAACTTTTAAGCAAACATGAATATATATATTTAAATCAAAACAGCTGGGGGCGTGTCCAAGATGTGTGGCCTGAATGGACGCATCTTCACGGCTCGCCCGCTTAAAATAGCGGTTGTGGCGTGCTTCGGGCCATCACCGGATCCCATCAGCTGGGAAAGGCGAATCTGGACAGGGTGCAGCATTCCTGGGCATTTGCAAACTGTGGCAGAGCTCATTGGAGAGATCCTTGGTCCGCGAGGGATTCGCACTGAAATTCCCAAAATGGCGACTGCTGCTTTTGTAATGGCTCCGGCGGGCCAAATTGATTGGAATCCTCCCTTCCTGCTATGGTCGAGAGACCCTAGGGCAAAGCTGGCCAGGAACCCAGGCCTGGTGGGCGAAGACTGCATTGGAGGACCAGGGTGGTGCTGCAGCGGACTCTCCCACTTCTCCCACACCTAGCACTGCCAGGACCGCGTAAGCCCAAAGTGATCAGAATGGGGACCACAAGCCACTTCTGGGAGATGTGTGGGACTGAGGTGCAGGAGGTGCAATGAGATGAGGCCCCTGTGCGGATCCCGCACAATCTGCTGCATGCCCAGGGTGGTGCTAGACCTAGTAGGACCAATCCATGAGCACCCCAAAGAATAGCTACGTGGGCCGAATGAAACCAATGTGGTGAGGCCCAGCGACAGAAGCGATGACGCACCCGGAGGAAGTTTGACGCGCACTTCTGGGTCCCTGGTGCGGTGATATCGGCTGCACCCTCCATTACTAGTCTCAAAGGGGGCACCTACTGCATTAGAGACCCAGGTAGCCTTCTGACGCCCACAGACATAATAGACTGTGCAGTGGTGAGAGGTACACACTGTTGAGTAGGAGCTGCATTGGGAGACACAAATCACAAGGGCCATCTCTCAATATAGAGCACGAAAGAAAAGGCTTAGTTCACATACACAACCAGAACAACAACTCCTCCTGTCATAGGGTGCTCTCAAGTTGCAGTTGTAGCCACCCACCACAATAAAAAGGACATTACAATAAAGGGCATGATTAGTAAACTTCCCGCAAAAAATTCTGAACAGTCTTAGGATGTCTCACCTGCTACCACTCCGCACATGGTAGTAACCACTGTGGATGCATCAGACAAGGGAGCACCAGTCAACCGCGCTTTCCTGGAGACGGTATTTGGCACCATATGTCATCAAAATAAAGAGAGAGCTGGGAGACTTGGGTCAAAGAAGTGTCACGCTGGAACAAACCAATAACTCACGTGAAGAGGACCTCGACAAACATCGACGTGAACTACTTGAACTGTGGGACAAAAATAAGGAACTGCAATACCAACTGGGGTACCTTGAAAATAGATTGCGACACTCCACCATTAGAATTAAAGGTGCTCCGCTGTAGGCAGACTCCGGGAGAATGGAAGACTATGCCACCCGCCTGTTCAGACAGGTGGCTCTGGTGCTGAAAGACTAAGAAATTGTGCTGGATCAAACTCACAGAATGGATCAATCTGCTAAGTCACCAGGCTTGCCTCAAGATATCCTGACCTGTTTACACTCCTACCGATAGAAAGAAATCATGATGGCAGCTGTGCGAGATCAGGGCGCCATCACCTTTGAAGGTTTGAAGGTGTGGCTTCTCATCAATCAACCAATTAATGTTTGTATAGTGCTGCACTGCCACCCTAGGGGTATCTGGGCGTCGAGGGTGCAACAACCCAGTCAAAGAGCATGGCCTTGAGATTCTTTCTGAAATCCTGCAGAAAGGGTGTTGTTCAGAGATGGAGGGGCAGGTCATTCCAGGTCTTGACAGCGATGTAGGAGAAGGATTGGCCTCCGCTACAGCGGATGCAGGGGGTGTGCGCTCAGGCTAGCTGGGCAGAGAATAGGTGTCTTGCGGGATGATGGAAATTCAGTTGATGATTGATGTAGGCCAGTGCTAGGCCATGTAGGGTTTTGTAGGTGTGAGTGAGGATCTTGAACTGGCATCTTATCTGGATGGGGAGCCAGTAAAGGTGTCTGAGGTGGTGGTCGATGTGGGTCCTTTTTGGGAAGTCCAGGATGAGTCTGGCTGAGCAGTCTGTATGGTTTGGAGTCACTTGAGGAGATGGGCGGAGATGCCAGCATAGAGGGCGTTGCAGTAGTCAAGGTGTCTAGTGAGGAGGTCCTGAGTGACGGGTTTTCTGGTGTCGGTTGGGATCCATTGGAATATTCTGAGGAGAGTGCAGAGGGTGTTGAAACAGGCTGACGTAACCGAGCTGACTTGCCGTTTCATTTTTTATTTTTTTATTTGTTTATTATTGATGAAAAATCACTCAGGCTTACACTATTACTCGCCTACAACCCGGAGGCCGGCTGTTTCATTACCGATAGGCACTGCACAACCCAACTTATCCCACATCTCGGTGGCTGGGCATCGCTGTCCCCTTATGCAGTAAGTTGACATCTCTATCAATAAGTGAAGCCCATCTAGCCATTCCTCAAAGTCCGGTCACTGGTAGGGGCTACAAAGTTTTCTTCTGCAATCAACAAATAAAACTTAACATCAACCCCCCCCCCCCCCCCCCCCTCCACCCGCTCCCGTCAAAAAATCCTGTCAGCTGCTCCCACGGCTCCCACACACCTGCCATGCCTGGCGTGCCACGCTCTTTAACAGGCCTATTGTCTCTAACCAAAACGTGCACCATTAAACAGTATCGAATGACCTCTTATGACCTCTAGTTATCAAACTGTTCCCCGAGACACACTCCCCCATCTATGCAGCAACCTTCGGTGCTCCAACACGTCACAGAACTCATCTCAGTTCGGACCAGCACTCGCCGCTTCCAGGGCCGGGTCTTCTGTTTCCCCAACCCTAGATGCATCCCCCGTACCACCCCTCCTGAGGTATTCAGCATACAGTCCCCAAAAGTTCTTAGATCTGCTTCTCGGAGGCAGCAGTTCGCTAAACGTCTCCGACTGCGTGCAGCAATAGAGCACGTCTCGTTTCCACTGCACCAACGTGGGCAAGGGACCCCGCATCCAACATATAGCCACCCTGCGCTTGGCGATCAGCATGCCCATGTCTGCTAGTCTACGCGCTGCCTTTGGGAGCCCCCTCGAGTGTCCCAGCAGTGCCAACACTGGATTCGGATTTAATTCCAAGTCAGCTATCTCTCCGATCAGTCGAAATATAGCCTCCCAATATTTGCCTACTCCGGGGCAGTACCACGCCAAATGCATGAAGTCTGCTTCCGGGTGCGCACACCTTTCACATGCCGACCCCTCGCGCAGGCCATATCTGTGCAGCCTTTCCGGAGTGTAATATACTCTGTTTATGAATTTGAAGTGTACAAGCCTATGCTTGCCATGTAATGAAATACGACGTATACCTTCACAGCAATATGACCACATGGCATCGTCTATCACCGTGTCCAGGTCCCCCTGCCAGGCCAATCGGGCTTTAGTATATTTCTGGGATCTCTGTGACATCGCCAAGCAATATAACCTGGACATCATCCCACGAGGGCTTTTGTGCTTGATGAGATACGATAATTCCAGAACATCAGGAGGTTCTACCATATCCTCGCCTAGGTGTTGTCGCCATGCGCCTCTGACCATATGAAATTGAAATCGCTGTAGCGGAGTGGAGGTCTCCAATGTCAACGACACATCTTCCCACGTTTTGGCGATACCGTCCTGAAACAAGTCACCCAGCAAGTGTATGCCTAATTCCCGCAGGGACCACACAACGCCATTATCCCTGCAAGGGGACAACCACACCGCCCATTCAAGAGGCATGGCCGGAGAATACAGCTGCGCCCCCGCAGTCTGCCTAAGCAGCCAGTGCCATGCATGCCGAGTAGAGTTCAAGGAATCTAAGAAACCAGTTCTACGATCGGCTGTCTCGAATATGACCGCGGGTAACGGGAGAGGAGCTGCAAACAGCCTCTCTAGTTTTAGGTATGGGATCGCGTCCTCGCCATGCACCCAGGCATGCACCTGTGCTCCCTGTGCGATCCTATAATATAGTTCCATATCGGGCGCCCCTAGGCCCCCCATGTGGTACGGCAGCGTCAGAACGCTCCAGCTCACACGGGCTTGCTTCCCCGCCCACGCCAGCCGTACCAGTGACTGAGTTAGCCTAGCAAAAAAAGTACGCGACAAAACTATTGGGATATTGGAGAACAAAAATAAAAATCGAGGCAACACTACACTTGCCGTTTCATGGTCAGGAGGTTATCTAGGATGGTGCCTAGGTTGCATGCCTGGTCTGTCGGTGTGGGTGTGGGTTCAAGTTCTGTCGACCACCAGCAGTGATCCCAGATGGAAATGTTCTTGAAGATCAGTACTTCTGTCTTATCGGAGTTGAGTTTAAGGCAGCTGTCCCTCATCCAGTTGGCTACGTTCGTCATGGCATTGCAGAAGTTGGTTCTGGAGGTGGAGGAGTCTTTGGAGAGCAAGAGGATAAGTTGAGTGTCGTCCATGTACAAGATTATTTTGAGGCCGTGGATTCTGATGTTGTATGTAAGGGGGTCATTTAGGTGATGAAGAGGGTGGGGCTGAGGGATGAACCTTGGGGTACGCTGCATATAATGTTCTTGGGTTCAGAGGTGAAGGGAGGCATACAGATGCTCTGAGTGCGACTTGTCAGGATGGAGGTGATCCACTTGAGGGCATTGTGTCCTATGCCAATGTTGTAGAGTCTGTTGATGAGGGTGTGGTGGGGCTCAGTGTCAAACACTGCAGAGAGGTCGAGGAGGATCAGGCCTGCAATCTCTCCATGGTTAAGGAGGATTCTGATGTAGTCTGTGGTGGGGATAAGAGAAGTCGCAGTGCTGTGGTTGGCACGGATTGCTGATTGGGAGGCATCCAGTAGGTGAGTCTGTTCCATCCCGGGTAAGAGAGCTGGAAGATCGGACAGTAACTCTTGAGTTTGCTTGGGTCACCGGAAGATTTCTTTAGGAGGGGTCTGACCTCTGCTTGTTTCCAACTGTCCAGGAAGACTGATGTGGAGATGGAGATCTTGTTGTGGAAGTAATCTAAGAGGGTGTTGCAGTGTTGCAGAGTTCTTGGGAGGGGTGAATGGTGTTCTCTGTGGCAGTCAGGTTGGAGAATTCTTTGACTAACTTAAAGAGGTCTTTTGTGTGGTTGGCTGCTATGTTGATGTGGGCTGTGATGACCTCTCTCTTGGTTTCTTTGTTCCTATGGTGGTAGTTGCAGAGGCCTGAATTGTAGGTGGCTCTGTCGGTGAGGTTCTTTGAGGCGCGCCAATGCCTTTCGAGTTGGTAGCCGTTGCGCTTTGAGTTCTGGGGTGTATCAGCTGGCTTGTATTGAGGTTTTGTTGGAGTTTGCTGGATTCATCGGGACAACTCGGTCAGCGCATTTGGTGATCCAGTCAGAGAAATTCTGGATGGCCAGGTTGAGGTCTGCTGAGGTTTCGGTAAGGTGGACCTGAGGACCTGTGTCCACTGTGTCTCAAATATCTTGCCCCAGCTGCTGTGTGAAGAGCAGTGGTGCGCTGGGCTTTTTAGATGGTGAAGTGTACAATGGTGTGGTAGAATCAGGTGAGTTCTGAGAGGTGGCTAAATTTGATTTTGATGCTGGATATAAAAATGGCATCGAGAATATGTCCAGCTTTGTGTGTGGGTTCGGTGACCAGTTGTGTGAGGCCAATGTTGTTCAGGTTCTCCAGGAGGGAGGTGGAGTTGGCATTGTTGGGGTCATCAATGTGGAAGTTGAGGTCGCTGAGCTCAACTCCACCTCCCTCCAATTAAATGGAAGCCGGTCGGGGAGGATGGCTGTTGGCGGTCAGCTAGGCAAAACCGAGGTGCTGATCAGTGTCAGTGAAGGAGCAGCGAGGCAAGACCATGGAGGTCAAGGGCTGCTCACAGGTTTCCAAACCAACGGTTGTCAATATTGAATTTATGCGAGTGCCCTCACCACATGACGTTGGACATGAAGTTAGGTCCAGTACTTGTTACCCTTTGAAAGACCTATCGAATATGCCCTGAAGAAGGAGCCTATATTGGATATATAGGATCTCCGAAACGCGCGTTGGCGCTGGTCTTGTGTGATTTTATGCCTCATTGTTTTGTATACCTTCCTATTTTATAATAACAATTTTTTCTGTTTTTCTGTTAACTGTGTTTTTTATTGTCTCAGTTTCTGTATTGTGTTATGTTCAGGTGTTATTCATTTAGGTCATTATGGTGCGGGTTGTTCATGATAAGCTGCATTTATGTCTCATTATTGTGATGTAATATGTATTATATGTATTAGTATATAATGGAAAATGTACATATATGTGTTTTTAAAAAAAAAAAACAAAAAAAATGACAAAAATTACTAAATAAATGAAGTGATTTATTTTTGTACACCGTTGGCTGTGGGTTCCGCCTTATTATATGGACATAGTGCCTAATATTGAAATAGATAGGTGTAGGAAGCCCTGTTGTGTCCTATAGTTTACTCCCACACTGATCCGCCTTTATAACTCTTTCAGCATCAAAGGCACCCTAACAGACACTAGAGAAGCGCTTATCACGGTTCTCACCAAACCTGGGAAGGTCCTCCTATCATCCCATTTCACTATGGAATGTAGAGGCTAAAATTTTCACCAACATATTGGTGACCCGTCTCGGTGCTTAAATGCAATGATTAATGGATCCCGACCAGGCCAGTTTTATTCCTGAAAGAGGCTGTGGTGAGAACACCAAGTACCTCTGTCATCATATAGATAAAATCCATCGCTCTCACACCCCCAACTGTTGGTTGATTCAGAGAAGGCATTTGACTGAGTGCATTGGTCATATCTCCAGCTAGTACTGGCTAAAGTGGCCTTGGCGCCAGATTTAGGCACTGGGTATAAGGTCAGGGTAAATGGACGGCTTTTGCAATCCTTTAATGTAGAGCACCCCACCCGAAAGGGTTGCCCTTTGTTGCTGCTCCTCTTTGCTCCGTACATGGAGCCATTTGCAGAGAGAGTGCGTAGACACTCCCATAGTGGGAATACCTGTGTGAGGCAGGGAGCAGGAATTAGCCTTATCTGCAATCCTCCACGTCCCGTCCACCACTGATTAAGGAACTGGAAGCCTTTGGGAAAGCCGCTGGCTTTAAGGTTAACATTCAAATATCACAGGCTCTTACCCTCATCCTCTCTCAGGCCGACCAACCCCAGATGGAACTACTCTTTCCCTTTGATTAGCCCTCTCAAGAGGTCACCTATTTGGGCCTACAATTACACCATTCCTCAGAACGCATGGTGAAACGCAATTATGCCATACTGCTCTCCACGGCTACACTGGACTTGCACACTTGGCAGAGAAACTCTCTCTCGTGGCTGGGAAGACTAGCCGCTTTCAAAATGACCTTACTGCCTAAGATATTATATGTCATGCATTCACTGCCACTACAACCCCCACCCCAGGTCATTAACAAGCTGCAGCACCTAATCAAAGACTACATCTGGGTGGGTTAAAAAGCATGCCTGGTGCACAAGGAGGCATACAAATGGGGGTTCCCCAATTGATACGTTACTATCAAGCCGCGCAGCTCCATTACCTAGTAGAGGGATCCCAACCTAGCACGGATAAGCACTGGTGTTTTATAGATCAGGCAATTGTGAGGATCCATATTTGGAAAATACCATGGCTGCCCAAATCACATCGACCACCAGGGGTCTACATCTCCCCCATAGTTAGGGCAACTGTGGGCACATGGAACAGGGTACAACTGACACAAAACTCTCTACCCGCATCTCACCACAGATGCCGATTATGGGGAATCCTAACATCCCCCTGGCTTTTCAAAGGACAGCATTTTCGCACTAGCAGGACGCCAACTGTAAGAGAATAGGGGACATATTTGACCCAAATGGCCTTATGGACTTTGCTCAAGTTCAGGCTAATTATAGCATTCCTTCCACCGCCCATTGGCAAAATGTCGCAATTAGACACTGGGTTTCACAGCCACACATACAACCCCATGCCAGTTGAACCCTCACTTCTTTTGAGAAGTGGATCCTAACCCATGACAAAGACAAGAGACTCCTCTCTGACATATATACTTTCCCTAATGCCCTGACACTAAATACTAAATCTATGGCACAGCAAAGCTGGGATATAGAATGTGAGTGTGCCTTCACTCCTAAGGAATGGGCAGACATTTTACACCGAGCACACACATCTGCCTGTAGTGCCTCTGGCAAGAAGACCTTACTCAAAATTGTACACTACTCGTATTATACACCTTCTCAAACAATTAAATGCAAGCCGAGTGGGGAGTATGGCTGTTGGTGGCAGTGCGGACTCTTGAGTACACTGCCACACATTCTCTGGCACTGCCCAAACTTCAACAATACTGGACAGATAGATGCTTTTGCGGTCAATAATGAGATGTATGGCACAGACTTATCCAGGTTCCCTAGTTATATACTGTTGGGTCTACCCAATGTATTTACCTACCCTTTGCACTCTGCGAGGGTCGGTGCTGCTACCCTTGGCCTTTGTGCGGCAAAACAGGTCATACTGTCTAAATGGGGCACTGATAGCATACCGACAAAGCTGGACTGGCAGCACAAACTCTGGGGGCTTCTTGGCATGGAGAGGTTGACAGACAGCAGTAGTGGAATGCAAACTGCCACTGTTTAACAAAATATGGGGACCTTGTATATGATTCCTATCTCAGGAATCCAGGGAACTCTCCCGCCTGACCTACCTGCAGGTCCTACACCTTACACAGGAGCAACCTGACATTGACTCAGGAGAACTGGTCACTGACTAGTAGGTGCCATTCCCCAAGAGTCTGTACACTTTGCATCTTATGCCACTATAATCCGTTGAGCGCCCCTTCCCCACCCTTCCCACTACAGTTTCCCCTCTCCCCCCCTTCAACCCTTAATGATCCCCCACTTTCATCTCTCTGAGTTTATAACTTACTGCTCTAACTATACCTCACCGGCCTCTGGATGTAGGTGGGGATGTTTATGTAATGTTGTTTTCTGAAAACTCAATAAAACAGATTTTAACCTAAATCAGAACAGCTGTTAGGGAAGCATATGCAAATAACAACTGTTACTTTAAGTGCTATGAAAGTTATAAGTGTTCATTACAAATGTAAAATCATGTTTGCTATTCATTGTCACTTTATATTGAACGAAAATGGTAGTTGTGTTTTTCGTTTGTCCCTCAATAATACATTTGGGTGTACAAAGTACACTTTGGCTAACGGAGACATGGACTAGATTACTTTCTTGCTTATTTGTGACATGTTCAGACTAATATGTAGACCGCATTGTTCATTTATGTAAAGCACAGTTCTGAAGTGAAATGTAAATTAAGGGTTTCCCATAAACCAGTTACTGTTTATGCTGGCTTGAGATTGCTGCCTTTACATGTGATTTTGTAAAACTTCCCATATGAGCCAAGCATATAGAAAAGCGGAACAGAAACATAGGAAACACTGATACTCATTTCAATGTTTTCAAACTCCAATTCATAAAAACAAAAAGTAAATAAAGTCAATAAAAAGTAGAAAAGTATAGTTTTAAAGAACTGAAATACTTCATGCACATCTACTCAAGGTGTGCATTGTACTCCAATCTTAAAGAGATTAAGTATAATTATTGGATTTATAGCTCTTTGAGTGATCCTATAATGATACCTTTAGCACCACTCAGGTACTTGACATAAACTGCGTGAGTCAGTGCTGGGTCTGTAGTAATCCGCTACCTTATCTCCCTGAAGCGTACTTGTGCATGAATTTCCAAATGTAATTCCCATTAAAAGTATCTCCTTGACAGAAATACTCATCGAATGAAGTGTGGGAGGCCAGGTAGGGATTGAAGGGATTCTACAGGTTATACTTTTGATTGCTTGTCAGCTTTTTTCACTCTTCGGTGTAGATGCTCCTGAAGGATTCTTCCTAGGGAATGAGATTAGAAAAAAGGCCCAGGGTGCAAATCAATGCACATGGAGAAACAGCAAACAAGGACGACATGCCTTAGTCTGATGTTTTAAATAGTATATCTCTGCATCTCTTGAGTAATGCTAGTTGAGCCATTTGTACTAAGTGCCCCAGTTTTCCTCCCAAGAACTCATTGCAAACAAGGTCAAAACACTATCATCTTCACCAGCACATTTTCAATGCTTTCTTGACTGCTCATCCACGTTCTTCTGCGTTCCCTCCAGTGTGTATAATGTGCAGCCTTGCACCTCCTACATCTCCTACCTACTAGTACTGTTTGTTGCCACTCCTATTATATCTTATAGCTCTACCATTTGCCCACATGGCCCAACTTTCAATCCTATTTCCTCAACTCTCCTGATCAATAGGATCCTGCCACATGCTGCGTTTGTTTATAGCCCACTGTAGCCTTCTTGTACCCTCTTTGCAGATGACATCTTCTCTCACCTGCTAATTAACGCCCCTTTTCTCACCAGCCTGATTAACTGTGGACACAGCAGCTGGAGCAGTCTGAGTGACATAATCTGATTGTCATCAAAATCAAATCATCATTTACCATGCTGGTGGGGAACTTCATCCTGGTAAACATACATCAACCTCTTCTGGTGACATAAAATGACTGTAAACATATAGATTGTGTTTGAACCCCTTTCCCTTTTTGCCTGACATAATCTCAGATTATATCTAACACTATAATCCAGTCTGGGGGCACTTGGTGAAGGCACCTCGTGCATGCTTTCTTCAAGTGTTCTGCTTTTGTGCAATATTGATGATAACATTTTAAATGTATTTGATTTGTTCCTAAACCTTGGTAGTTTGGGCTTTTCATTCCTTTCTGCATTTCTACTTTCAGCCCTCAAATTCAAACAGCTCACAATCCTTATTAAACGGGAATATCCCATCGATGTAAAAGTTCATAACACAATAGTGCATACCAAAATCTCTCCTTCTCATTCTGGAACTGGCTTGTCACGTGTACATCTCATGCTGACTTTTCTGTTTAACAGAACCACTTTCTTCCTGCCCTTTCTTTTTGCAATCCTGCCACTGTACCTTTGCAATAGCCCAGGGCCTCTGCTCAAAATTCAGTCTGAGTGCCTCAATAATCCCTACTGTGCTTTAATGAATCAGGTTTATCAACAACAAATCCTCTCTTTAGAGGTCCTCCCACATGTGCCAGCTCAAGGTATGACTGCTCCATCTGCATTGAAAACATCTCATATAGAAAACCTTACAAAGTATGTGCCTTGAGACTAGTAGCAGCTCGTTGCTAGAAATTGGGTCACTGGTTAA
This sequence comes from Triturus cristatus, assembly GCF_964204655.1. Lineage (NCBI taxonomy): Eukaryota > Metazoa > Chordata > Amphibia > Caudata > Salamandridae > Triturus > Triturus cristatus. Next base: position 374,556,931 of record NC_140585.1, read on the forward strand.
ATGGGGTATGAGCCCTGATCAAGCAGTAAGCACAATGCTAGTCAGGGTAAAGGCAGGCAATCCCTCAATTAACCTGTGCTCACCCTCTGGTAGGTTGGCACAGAGTAAGGCTTTACTTTAGAGGCAGTGTGCATAGTTTTTGTGCAACACTTCAAACAGTAAAATAGTAAAAACACCACATACAATGATTCCGCACCAGGTTAGAAAAATAGCTCTGATTTAATAAGCAAAACATGACTGAAACAAAACAAATTCAATTAGTAGAACCAGAGATATTGATGTTTAAAGTTTATAGGGAAAAATAGCACCAAAAAGCAAACAACGCTGTTAGAGTCGGGGATCTCTGGTTGGTGCAAGGATGTCCTTGTGTCAAGCAGGGACCCTCTCCTCCACGTCAGGGCAAAGGATAACCCCTTTTGGAATGACCCTTGCTCACCCTCTAGGTGCGTGGCGTGAGCAGCCAAGGCGATTCTTCAGGCGTTGTTGGTTAAGCACTTACAATCACGCACACAGTAAATACATCAATCCCCCCAGAAACGGACACCAGGCTTAGGTATGTGAAAATACGCTCCTTTATATAAAAATAGTTATCTCAATATGCAGACTTATCACAAGACTAGTAACGTTGTTTGGATGCCACCAGGTTATAAAGCAGGCAAGCAGTTCTTTAAGCGGGTACTTCTTTAGTCTTTTATCAATGTCACTTGAGGGATTCCAGTCTTGACTTACTTCAGGCCTACCGCGGCTCACGCAGCGCGCCTGCGCCGTGCACAGCTCTTCCCGGCAGCTCCGGGGCAGCGGGAGGTGAGACGGGTGTGCGGTGCGGATAACGGGGAAATAAGGCGGTGCGGGCCCCGAGCCCGATACTGGAACTCCTTTAGTGATGTGGAGAGTCGGCACAGGTCGGTGCGACTCTCAGCTTGGGAAGTGCTCTTGGGTCCTCAATCAGCGGGTGTGGGCAGGTAGGCAGGCGCGGGCAGCGACCCTCAGCACGGCGGTGCAGGGGGGTCTCCACAGCGGGGGCGGCGCGGCCTGAGATGTCCGGGGATAGCAAAGCGGGGTCACAGGGCACGGTCAGTGCAGCTGGGTGACCCGGCGTAGATCACAGTCGTCGGACGGATTCCGGCGGGAGGGGTGACAGCGCGTTCAGCGCACTCCAGTGGCAGGCGGTGACAGGGGTGCAGGCAACCTAGCCCGGGGACAGAGAGCGGCTCCGGACGGAGCGGGGCTCTCACGGGGTTGAGGCACGCAAGCTCCTGAGTGTCACAGCCCTAGGAGGGGCGATGAGGGGCGCAGTCTCTTTCCAGCGGGATGCACACACGGCTCGAATTGGAGGACGAGCAAAAGCACAGAGAACCCACTGGTCCTGGGGTTCAGTTCAGGGGGCAAGCTCAGATCAAGCCCTTGGAGAATGTTCAAGCACAAAGTAGCAAAGTCTTTTCAGCGAGTCTTTTCCTCTCCTTTCCCAGCAAGGCAAGCAGCAGGCCAGTCCTTCCAGCGTCTTCTTCTCCTCCTAGTCGGGCAGAGGTTCTTTGTGGTAAACAGGATTCTGATTTCTTAGGAGCCAGGCTCCTACTTTTATACCGTGATTCTTTTGTTCCTTAGCGCCAGGGGGCCTGGGCCTGGCCCAGTCCAGTTCTGGAGCACTTTGTTATGGTGACTCTGCTCTTTCCTTTCAGCAGCAGGGCAGAGACATCAGCCGCTCCACAGGGGGCGGCGCCGGCTTTGTGGTGGCAGAGCATAGGTCTATTCAAGAGTCAAGGTGTACTCCTCCCACCCATCCTGGTGTCATCTCTCTACCCACCACCTGGCAGCCAACCTGTCTCTGGGGATTCCCCAACCCTGCTCCTTACTGTTGCTAGGCAGAACACACACACACAGCAGAGGCGGACTGAAATGGCCAGGTCAGTAAATACTAACTTTCTAAAAGTAGTATTTACAAACCCAGGATATTAAAATAAACTTGACTACAAGAAGTATTTTATTATTCTGAGTTCAGGCATACTAAACTTGACATTCTACCATGCTCTATGAGTCCACTGGGGTCACAGCGTGTAGTGACTCCAGCAGCCCATTCTGGCCTATGGAGAGCAGGTAGCCTTCAATAGTGAAAAACGGAAATGGCTGTAATTCACTACTAAGACATGCCACACACATCAGGGCATGTCCTACCTTATGCCTACAATGCACCCTGCCCTTGGGCCTACCAGAGGGGTGGCTAATATGTAGGTAAGGGAAGGTTTAGGGACTGGCAAGTGGGGGCACTTGCGCAGTCAGCGCGATAGTCCCAGACTGCACGCAGGGTCTGTGGTGGCAGACCCTAGACACATTTTTCAAGGCTGCTTTCTGTGGGTGGCGCAACCAGCGCTGCAAGCCCACCAGCAGCATTGGCATTCACAAGCCCGGGCAGCCCTGGTGCACTTTTCTGGGGACTGACAGTAAATCCAATAAACCAATCATGAACATCAATTACAGGTACACTTTACCTAGGGAGCACTTGCGCTGCGGCACGGATTAGCCGTGGCGCGGCGCCCTGAGCGGACAACACCAGCAAAACAATCGAGGCACACCATCAAAAAGTGGAAGGGAAACTCACGCCAAGGTGCCAGGTCTAACAAACGCTATTGGGGATATCTGGTCATGCCGGACTGGGACAAAGTCACAATTTCAGGCTGACCACATAAGCACACGGGCCGCGTACAGGGACCCAGTTAGGCCTGCTGAACAGAGTACCTTAAATCCTGGTTGCAGAGCACTGCTGGGATCCGCGTCAAAAATGTGTTGGTTCCATGATTTGGTGAGGCTGCGGTGAGAGGTCCTGATGTTTTGCAGTCGAGGATCCTGTCAGTGGGACATGCGACGTGAAATCCGGTGATGAGGATGCGAGGCTCAGCCGAGGTGATGCATCAATTCCAATGAGCAGTAAATCTGCGATCCGGCGTTTTGGAGGCATCATTGAGACACAATGAAGGAAGCGAGGAGCTTGTGCCAGAGAAAGTGTTGCGCAGCAGCGGTTCCGAATGCGATGTATCGGTCCTAAGATGCAGGAGACTGCGGAAATCCGAGTCTTTTGCGACTGGCACAATCCACACAGCAGCAGCAATGCATAGGTTCTGCTCAGGGATGCGCCACTCAGCAGAGGAGATACGTCGGCTCTGCTCAGGGATGTGTCACTCAGCAGAGAAGATGCATTGATTCCGCTGGCAAGCACCTTAGGCCCACTTCCAAGGGTTCAGGACTGGAGTGGCACCACTTGTCAGGGTAGAGCCACAGATGGCAGAATCCAGGTGCAGGAGTTTGAAGCCTGTTATGCCCCTCAGGCTTCAGATTAGGAGGCCAGTTAGCTATCCCTTGGAGCCCCTCTAAGTTCTAGGGTCAAGAGATGCCGGTCCAGTCCTTCGCATTCAGACAAAGAGGGCAGTAGGCAGAAGATCAGCACAGCAAAGCAGGAGATCAGCAGAGTGCAGTCTAGCATAGTGGCAGTCCTTCAGCAGCACAGCAGTCCTTCCTGGCAGACTATCAACAGGTCCAGAAGTGTACTGAAGTAGTGGTGTATGAGGTCCATTACTTATACTCAGTGATGCCTCTGAAATGGGGGAACCGTTCAAAGACATGTCTTTAAAGTGCACAGACTCCCCGTGTCACTTGTTTTCAGCCCATTGGGTTGTTCCTCTTTGCGTCTTATCCATGGAAGTAAATAGAAAGAGATGGGTCCGTCTCTTGGATAATATTGCCAGAAAAGTGCAGATTTTATTTTCTCCTAATAAGAAACAGATCTATTGAACAAGAGAAGAAAAAGAACCTGAGTCATATCCAGAATAATCACCCAAATATTAAAAACAAAAGGTTTAGCAAAGTCTCTCCCATGCTTGACATTACTCATCGGGAATTCATTAACTAATTCGAGTCACCAGTTTATATTGAAAATTTAGAGGTCGTTGACCAATGCAAAGTCTGTGGTTGACCTTAAGGTTAAATGAACTGTCTTTGTTTTGTCACGACTTAGGGCCTGATTACGAGTCTGAATCGCAGTGGCGCGGCTGTCCAGCCACTGCCGCACCGGCGGTCCAACCGCCCTATTACAAATTGGGCAGTCAGACTGCCATTGCAATGCCGCAAATGCCAGGGATCAGGGATCCCTGGCGGTGGCGCAGCAGTCTTGAGGCCGCAATATGCTTGACGTACCCCAGTACCAGCACAGCATGGACTGCACCAGTCCATGCCTTTCAGGAACTGCCTTTGATGTTCCCATTGCAGTGCCTATTTCATAGGCACCACCATGGGAACGCCAAAGAACCGCTCGCCAATGACTAAAAAAGTAATAATCTGCCAGGCGGTGCACTCACAGGTTTGGCTGACCCGCTCCTGCACTGCCAAACTCGTAATCAGGCCCTTAGTCACCATGTCAAAATGACTCTGTTGTTAATTGTCTGTGGCTTGTACAGTGAGCATAGTAATCCATTTTTGTTTAGTTATATCTCCTGTCATATTATGTTTTTGATTGAAGAATTTTTTTATTATTTTCCTTTGCATGGTAAACAAGCAAACGAAACTCGAACTCAAATGATCAATTCCACCTTCCCCTCTCTAACTCGCCTTTTCAAGTGATACTACACTGCCCATGTAAGGAATTCATGGGGCGTTCCTGTTTGTGCCATATCTACGCAATGGGTAGTATGGACATTCATCCTGCCTGCCTTTCAATTATCCCCCAAGCACCTCCATTCTTCATGTCACTCAGCGCAGTCCAGAGGCCTCCATCTTGTCACCTCTCTCCCAGGGGCCCATGTACTTCTTGTCAATAAGCCTTTTTACTGGCTCCAGTGTTCTCCCTAGTTTTCAGGGCTGCTGGCACCAGGAATTGCCATAGATGACCTATGGGCTGGCTGGAGAGGGATGAGTCACATCCTCCCTCTCCATCATCTTTGCCACCATGTATGTGCAACCCTCCAAATGTAATACAAGTGAGTGCTGTTTATTGTCTTTTTACAACAAATATTGTGCTGTGTTAAGTTTAGTTTTACCTTTTCCTCAAGTAATTAAAGTCCATCTCCATATTCAGGGACTTCTTCTGAAAGATGATTACTTGCCACACTTGCTATGTCTGGGAAATTACCCTCATGCACAGTTGTATCTTGTAGAGACTGATGATTTAAGGGATGTAAGGCTTATTCATTGTGATCCTTCCTGAGTCAACCATGTTTTGGGGAGACATACTGATGCTTCTGACCATGTCAATTATATAAGTTAACCTGGAAACCAACCTAGAGGATGCGCTGGCAAGAGGACACACAATATATTTTACTGCTGCCTGCTGAGCTGTGGCCACTGTACCTTTTTTCCAGTGCTAATAGATCAATGACTCTTGATCTACCAAGAATCTTGTGTAGCCATACAAGCACTACAGTAAAATCTTCTCTAGTGTGATAATTGACATTAGATGCACCTGAGTTACCAGTATCTGTGCTTGATGTACCTTGTTCAATTTCAAAAAACCAAATCAGCACAGAGAATGTTTCTGGTGATGCTGCTGGTGTTGGTTTTGTAGCAAAAGGTGTGACTTGTAATGGTGAATGTTTTACTAGTGGTGCATGCTACTGTTGAGATATGCTGCTGGAGGCACACACATACTCTTCAGAGGTTGGTGAAGACAGCTCTTCAATTCTTTGTTGCCATTGAGGCTGCACTCTTTCATCTCAGAGTTCATGCACATTCTTGACAATCATGTTCCTATAAATGAAGATAGCCAGTGATGACAAAAAGGAATGATAGTAGGAAGCATATGATTGCAACTTGGGATCCGAATAGTTGCAAAGATGTACTCTTCGAAGATGTTTTTAGTGAAGCTGCTGATGGTTTTGTTACATAAGGTTTAACTTGTAAACGTGATTGTTTTGCCAGTGGTAGGCCCTGCTCGTGCAATATGCAACTGAAGCCCCAGCATGCTCTCCTGAGGTTAGTGAAGAAAATACTTAGGTTATTCTTTGCCATTAAATCTGCAGTTTTTCATCTGAAAGTTCTGTCACTTTCTTCACAATTAAGTTCATATAAATTGAGAAATCCAGGACAGAAAAAGCAATTAAATTAGACAGCCCATGTATGTAATGTGGATACAGTATAGATGCACAGAAGTGCATGATCTCTGATTGCCAGACAAAGGAGTAAGCTGTTGGCTAAGCCAGCACCTCTTCATTAACACTGGTAAATGATTCCGCCACAATTTGTGAACGGGTGTGCAGCAAGTGTAACAGTGGGACAGTTTAGCTTCACTGCTGACTTTCTGCATTGAAATTTCAGATGTGTGAGCATTTTGATCAAGCACTCCATTAGTCCCTATTTTCAAAATCCATGGACTTTTGGTAGCCTCAAGGATTAATCAATCAAGGATTTATAAAGCGTACAATATCACCTGTGAGGGTCTCAAGGTGTGGGAGTTGCTAGCTGCTTCATGCTGGTCTGTTCATTCGAACAGCCAGCTCTTGAGTCCTTTCATGCATACACAGAGCAATGAGGCGGTACTGAGGTGCAGGGGAAGATCATTCCAAGCTTTGGCCATCAGGAGGCAGATCCGAGGGTGTGGAGGGTGTCTGTGTTTGCGAGAAAGAGGGAGGAGTATTGTAAGTGTGTGGTAGGTTGGTGGAAGGTTAGGCATTTCTTGAAGTATACTGGTTCTTAGTTGTGCAGTGCTTTGTATGCGTGGTTCAACACCTTGAACTGGCATCTCTTCTAGATCAGAAGCCAGTGTAGCTTCTTGAGGTGTGGTTGATGTGGGTCCTTCTGGGGATGTTGAGGATCAGTATAGCCGCTGAGTTTTAGTCTGTAGTCTCTTCAGGAGGCGTGCAGTGTTTCCTATGTAGAGTGTGTTCCCATAGTCCAGGCTGCTAGAGATGAGGGCCTGAGTGATGGCTCTTCTGGTGTTGACTGGCAGTCACCTGAGAATCTCTCAGTGCATGCGTAGTGTGTGGAAGCAGTCGGATGAGACTACATTTACTTGTTTCTTCATAGATAGCTTGCTGTCCAAGATGATGCCAAGGTTGCGGGTGTTGTCTATCGGTGTGGGAGGTGAGCAGAGTTTAGTAGGCCACCATGTGTCATTCTATAGCAAGGTGTTGTTCTCTAAGATAAGGCCTTCCGTCTTGTCCTTGTTGAGCTTGAGACAGTTTTCTTCATCCAGTAGGCAACGTTAATCATACATCTGTGGAAGCTGGCTCTGGTGGTGGAGGGGTCTTCAGACAGCGAGAGGATGAGCTAGGTGTCGTCAGCATAGGAGATGATGTTGAATCCATGTGATCTGACGGTGATGGCCCGGAAGGGTTAAAGGGTGATCCTTGGGAGACGCCGCAGATGATCTGCTTGGGTTCTGAGGTGAACAGTGGGAGACGGATTTTCTGGGTTCTTCCTGTGAGGTATGAGGCGATCCATTTGAAGGCATCTCTCTGTATTCTGATGTGGTGAAGTCTGTTGATCAAGATGTGATGGGAGACATGTCAAAGGTGGCTGATAGGTCCAGGAGGATGAAGGCTGAGGGATGAGGGCAGTAGCATCTCCTCCCCTTTTGTAGCACATTAAGGGGGATATTCTCAGGAACTTGTGATAATCATCGCAAAATTAGCTTAACGCAACTTTGCACATTGAAGTCTATCGCGGGAAAATAACACTGTGATAACGTGATATTCTCAAGCCGGCGGTACCATGCGATAGGCTCAGGATAATGCATCAAATGTCCCCAATAAAGTCAACGTGATGCTGCAAAAATGTGAAACACGAACACAAAAAAGCTGCGATGAGGCAATTAAAAAATCAGCGAAAACCAGCGACAGGCCTGCAATTCCCACTCGTCATGTGGGAAAATGCACTATAAAAGCAACTTTAAAAAAGGGAGAAAAAAGAAACTGCGTAGCATCATGGATGCACCCGGACTGAGGGCAGAACCCTACGTGTACCCCACAATCCCCACCAACCACCAGCAAGGAACCTCGTGGTCGGGAAGGCCAAGGAGAAGAGGAAGAGGCAGCCGGGGTGCAGTCCGCAGGAAAACCAGATCAGCGTCACAGAGGTGACAGAACACTGCCATCCACTGAACGTCAATATGACAAATGTGAATGCAGTCAGAGTGTCGAGGAGGTCTATGGAGGAGGACAAGAGGCGCTGGCATGATGTGAAAAGCCAAACTGTGGCGAGGCGCAGCCTGCTAACCCGTCCTCCTTTGCCCCTTTTACTGATCAGATGCCGCCTTGCCTGTCACAATGTCCCCTCCTCTATTTTCAGACTCCTACTCCTGAGGCACACTGTCCCTTTAAGACTTCACTTTCCCCGGCCTCCCCGGCCGCTCACGTGACTTGGTCAGCTGACATATCTTTCTTCAAAGAGGAAGAGACGGAGGAACTAGCGTGCTCGTCGTGGACTCGTCTACCTGCATCGGAGGAGCCAGACCCTGAAGTACGGACCTTCCTTGTGGCGCCAGGGCTAAGAGGACTGCGGAACTCTGCTGAGCCGAAAGCGGAGCTGAAAGCAGAAGCCCAGCAGACGGAAGGATCATCAAACGAGGACCAGGGAAAGAGGGAGACGGACACGCTCCGGCAACACGCTGAAGCCTGCCACCGTCCAGGAGGGTCGTGGCTTAAAAAAAGGTACGGGGCCAACTGGGGGCTGTGTGGGACAAGGGGAAGTCGAGAGGAAGGGACGGGCCACCCGTTAGACCACTATAGCTTGGGGCCGTGTTTAGATGCCATACTCTCACGGTGTGTAAGCACGTCTAGGAAAGAAACAATGCGTCACTGGTGTTGGTCCGGTGTTTGCTCCTTCACTCCCCCTTTCCTGGTTTTTAATGTGCCACAACTCAACGTTCCCCTTACGAGGTCTTTTCTTTCCTTTTTTTGTGTTTCTGCTTACTGAGTCACGGAGCGGTGGAAGCTGCCTGACAGACTCCTTTCTCTCATTGGAAAAGAAGCCACACGAACCACCCGGCTACACCCTACTCACTGACGCAAGACTGTGTCTAGGGACCTTTAACTTCTTATAACCACATAACAGTTATATTTTTCCTGTTATTAACCCCTTTTTATCTTACCAGCTAGGAGTAGGAATAAATTGTTAATTCACTAGTTAGGTATTTTTAACTAACACAAACACCACTCCCCCAACACTGCACAACACATAATTTCACACAAAAAAGTGCTCCTACGTAAATCTCGCAAGTCGTAGCACGCCCCAAGCAGTAGATGCTTGGGATGGCCCCAATGATGAAGCATGTCACCTAGGGGCAACCCTGGGTGAGTGAGGGGACTCTAGAAAAGCATTTTTCTTTTCTAAATTGTTGAGGCTCACCAATTTGGTGAACCCACTGTCTGTTGACTTAGGCTAGTTTCTCATGATCCATTATCTATGGATCAATTGAGTGTTCTTCTCCACTGCACCACACAAAGCAAGCACAAACTCGCTGCCAATAGGAAGGCAGCAACGGCGACTGGAGGTGGGAGTCCTGCGCCACAGGAGGAGTTGGAGGAAACGGAGGCCACTGTCATCAGGGTGGAGACAGCGCAAGGAGTTGGGAGTCCGGACACAGATCGATAGGACCTGACACAACTTCAACAGGGTGAGTAATGACTAGGCCTGGGCTAAAAATCCGTTCCGCTCGCGGAAATTGCGATAATTTGACATTTTCGCGTTCCACGGAGAGCGCGAAAATGTCAAAATTTCCGCAATATGCATTTTACCGGAAATGTTTTGCTTGCTCGCGCTGTAAAATAATACATTTTCGCGTGTGCGCGATCGCCTTACCTGAATCCCCGCGTTCGCCGACAAGTTTTCCCGATTCGGTCGCGTTCTCCACGAGATGTTGGATTGTTGGTAGCCATTTACGCTGTCTCGCGACAGTTCGCGCCCGCAGTAACGTCATTCATCGCGCGATCACGTCTTTCTTCTCGCGATCATGCACCGCGAGACAAGTGAAAACAAGATGGCCGCGCCCGCGAGCAACCGCATGGGTAAGTTGGCGAGCCGCGACCATGCAGAAAATACCGCGAACGGGTGGGAAAAAAACTTCCGCATCTTTGCGATATTTCCGCGTGTTTGCGGAGATTTTTAACATTTTCGCGATAATTTGCGAAAGCGAATTTCGCAAATTCCGCCCACCCCTAGTAATGACCAGGGACTGGGGGGATGGAGGGAGATGGGCACAATGGCACACATGCACAACGATGTGTAGCACACCGCACACCCACAATGACCCTGGATCATGTCCCTGATCCCTGTGGCACACTGCAGCACACACACATAGCAATAACAGCACATCCGACGACAATGTGGCACAAAGTGCAACACCAACACTGCAGAACAGAGGACACAACTGAGTCCGCTCATGCGCAGAATCAAACCAATCCCTTCCAACAGAGCAGACCAGACTACTCATCAGAGATGCTAGAGAGGACCACCACACCTTCGACACCGACACCCTACAACAGCCCATGGACATCTCAGGCAACCCACCCCTAGGAGCAGGGCAGCCAAGCTACATAGAGGAGACCCCAGCCCCTGCACAGACCACACAGCAGGAAGCACCCGCCAGCACGGCTGGCTCCCAACACTTCACCTAGGCACACATGGCATTCTAATGCCAGGTGACAAAATGCCAAAAGGAGGTGGCTGAACAGGTGCGGGTGGGGTCAGAGCTCATAGAAGCCGAGTAGATCACATGCGTGGCTGTTCAAGACCCATCAGGGACCACCTACACCCCACAAAGAAGACCCATGCCACAACAGAGACACATGCATTTGCACATTTCCTGCAATGAACCACGCCCAGAGCCCCGGAATCATCATTCACACCCCCACGCTGGACCTCCGTACGACGGCCCAGTTGACTCTTACGTCTTGAGTGGGTGACTACAAAGCTACATGTCCCAGGTCTTAACCACTGCTAGCGGTGACATGGTTGCGTCCACTGTACACAGCACAATGTAATGTTGTAGGCCCCGGGGCCCTCATGCATACATTATGACCACACGGACACACGCAGATAGTTAGTGGAACTGGCTAAGGGCAGGTGCGCCCAGCCCCTTTATTGGCAGGGTCACATGTACAGTGACGCCTATGCTGGGTGGGTGTGGGGTAACTGTAAGCCTGCCCGCATGGAGTGGTTGGTGCTGGCAACAACTTGAACAGTGAACACCATTAAAACGGAAACAGAAAACACCAGCATTACAGAGACAACTGCGGAGCATCATGGTGGTAGCCGGAGCAAGTACAGAGGTCACCCAATCTGCAAACAGAAGTGTCCATAAGTTGCAGTGCACTGAGGTTGGGGCACTAGAGCTGAGCGTGCTCATGTGAAGAAAATGTGTAGGATTGTGTCCCTTTGGGTTATTCCTAATGCAGCTACAGTGGAGGGTATCACACATGCATCATCTTCCTCATTGTCGTCCCAGGTCTCCCACACTGCCTGAGGTGACATTGCTGCATGAGCTCACCACAGCACACAACTCATTCAGAAATGGTCCATGAGTCGTGGTGCACTGAGTTAGTGGCACCTGGAGTGCTGAGCAGGGTATCAGGGAGATGATGGCATCCACGACAGGTGTGAGCAACTCCGTTAGTCTGCCAGTACAGCTGTTTTGACTTTGGCAATTGGCGTTTGGAGGTGGTTCTGGCGGTGGTGGCATGTGCCTCCTGCGGTGATGTGACGTCCGGGCCGGTCAGAACTCGATTTGATGTGTGAGCCCTGGTGGACCGCAGTTGAGACCCCAAGGTCATCGTCTCAGAGGCCATCCAATACCTCACCGGACAGGGTCCCTGACTTGAGTTGCACAGAGTTAGTGGACCTGGATGCACTGCGATGGGCACAGGCACACCGCCACGGGACGGTGACTTGCGGTGCAGTGAGATAGGGCCACGCGAGCTGAGCCAGTCCTCATTGATGTCCTAGGTGAATGTGGCGGAGGGTTGAGGTGGTCAGTGGAAGGTGTCCACCAGGGCATGATGCAGAGGGTAGAGCTATCCGGAAGCGGCAAATTGAGGAGTGGAATGCTACAGCCTCGTTTTCGCCAGAAAATCAGTATCACCGACATGATGATGAAGACAACCACCAGTCGATAGACTCAGTCAACACCAAACTTCAACCAGAAAGTGTCCATGCCTGTCGGGGAACAGATTTAGTGGCACCGGAGCTGAAGGGGTATGCAGTCTGCGATCAGGTCAGTACAATGATATAAAAGCTGCCATAAATAAATCAAGACTGAGTTCCCAATGTGTGACCTACTCGACCGCAGTGTAGGCCCGAGGCAGCGGTCTGCAGGGGCCCACAGCCACATGTCTTTGGCTTGCGATGCACAGAGTTAGTGACACCAGAGCAGTTGTTGGCAGTGTTCGATCACCTCCATAACGAGGATTTTCCTCCAGACTGCACCATGTCTTCCTCTTACTCCTCTCCATGCGTTCAATGATATGAACTCTGCCATACACAAATCAAGACTCAGTTCCAACTGTGTGACCTACTCGATCGCTGTGTAGGCCGAAGGAAGTAGTCAGCAAGGGACCATAGACAGGTGTCGTGCGGATGCTATGCACAGAGTTGGTGGCACCACATCGAAGGGAGTACAGTGTTATAAACTCTGCCATAAAGTGTGTACTCTGCCATTGCATAATCAAGACTCAGGTCCAAATGTGTGACCGACTTGGCTGCTGTGTAGGGCGGTGGAGTATGTCAATGAGAAAGGAGTACTGCGGGCCTGTGTCGCAGAAGCCGTGATGGTCTGAGGAGGCTGCTAAGCTCGCGGGCCTCGGGCTTGGGCTTGTGCCGGCATGTGGTGGGCCCTCCGTGACACACGCCGGTGTCTGCAGGTGAGCCGTGAGGCCTGGCTGCACAGGGGCGGGCAAGACGGGTTCGGGGACTAGCGAACCGGGGTGCATCAGGCGCACAGGATTGCAGGCAACACCGCTCACGGCGACGGCGTTGACCTCGTGGCGGGCTGGGAGGCGCCGCCCTGATAGAGACGTTGGGCATTCCGGATGAGAACTACACCCAGAGCTACGTGCCTTTTTATTCACAACCCTATGCTGGCCTGGCATACGCCGGGCCAGCCCACTCCGCTCACGCTTACAGGGGGGACATCACAAGCTACATTTCCGGGATCTTCCCCACTGGCTGGGGTGACATGATTGCGTCCACTGTCCACTATACTCCATGCACCAGCAGTGCATGTGGACATGGATATGTCTGTGGTCTGCATACTGCAGTCTGTCCAGCACATCTCCGCCACACTTGGCATTGTGTACCTTCTCATTCATGGGTCACTTGCCTCCGTGGCACATGCCTGGTTCCCACCTCTCCCGACATTCAGCTATTGTGTGGATGAGATGCCATGCCATTGATGGCTCATGTACATGGCTAGCCCATGTTTTCACAGTAAGTTATGCTGTCGTGTCTGGTGGGTGGGCATGTTTTTTGGCATGTTGAATGTGAGTCTGTGACGTGTGCATTCCCAGAGTTGTGAGTTGCATGATTGTGGAGTTGGGGGGTGTGGTGTGTTTATTTGGTACTTGCCAACGAACAGTGCATTTCCATGGGTGCCATCCTGTTAGCGCTGGTTGATGATGGACTGTCGGTAGAAGTAGGAATCATGCACACTGCCTAGGTAGTTGGCGACGACGTTGGTGGCAATTACCAGGTTGTCCACTGTTGCCTGCACATTGATGGAATGCGTGTGCTTTCTTTTGCGGTAATTGTGTGCAGTGTCACCAGGGGGCACAAGTAGGACATGTGTGCAGTCGATTGCCCCCTAACACGTGCGGAAAGCCAGCTATGGCTTAGACACCTTGCTTGGTCTCCAGCTGTTCCTGCGCGTTCCTGCGCAGTGTGGGGGGAGTATAGGTACTGGGGTACCAAGGTGATGATGGCATCCAAGACAGTTGTGATCAACTTTGATAGGGCTGGCTTTGAGACTTCTCCCACTCTGTCTGTTGTTGGTTGGAAGGTCCCTGAGGCCAACATGTGCAGCACAGCCAGCAGCTTTGTCTGCGGAGGGATGTTAGTTGTCCACTGTGTTGGTACCATCAGCCTGTGGGCAATGGTGGTCAGGATGCGTAGGATGGTTGTCCTTTTGAGCCTGTAGAGGGCAATGACATTTTCTGGTGTTGGGTTTGTGAGGTTGGTGCATTTTCTGAAGGTCCGCTTTATTGGTCTGTGCTGTCTCTGTGGTGGTCCGGGGGCGGGCAGGGGGACACGGGGGGTGGCGGTCGTGGGTGTGGTGGCGGTGGGTGTTGTGGCCCTGTTGGGGCTCCGAGCTGCAAGATCAGTGGCTCCATGGCATCTGTTGTTCTTCAGGCATGGCTGTGGTCTGTGCTCCCGTGTCTGGTGCCGGTTGTCATCCGACTTTGCACCAGGTCAGAGCAGGTGTTAATTTCCTGCTGCATGTTTTGTGATTTTATTGCCGATCTGGGTGGTCATTCAGAATGTTGAGGTGTGGTGTTGTTGCGGCTTTTTGCTTGGGAACGCCTACTCTACATCCCATTAGCGATAGTTGCCAGGGTCATCCGTAGCGATGTTTTTTGAGGATTCTATTGCCGGAAAACTGGTGATATCGGCTGTTTGCACCAGCTTGCGAATGGAGCGATAAATTTATCACGACTTTGGCTGCGATAAAGTGCCGATAACTTGGCGATATGCCCCAAAGATGTATATACTACTATTGCTCAATGAGACATTACATGATGTGCATGCAGAAGGTGAAGTTCCAGCAGGTTGAAACTCTGATATGAGGTATTTTATAGTGACGTTATTAGATCACTGAATGATTCTAAAGTACTTGCAGGCTTTAAAGAAATGACTAAAATGTATGTAAATCCTCCAACATGTGAGCTGTAAGTTGTGACCTTTTGTTTTTGTTGCTTTTTTAGTAAGTTCTGCACACTTAGGTTGATGCAACAGACTAAAGAGGGCACTATGAAGTGCTCTCCATTTTCCATGGCTTTGACAAGGTTATTGCCTTAGTCAGTTGTAACAAAGCGAATTGTGAAGCACCCTATGTTGAAGTCATTCGTAGACTATGCTATTGAATTCGTCCAGGAAACTGGCAGCTTTTTTTCCTTTCTATACAGAGAACACTGCAACAAATGACTTTAAAAGCATCAAGACTAGGACCACCGTGTAATTGCCTTCTCTTAAATAGGTCTGTCTCAGAACATTCTATCTGAGACATAGCACCTCAATAAGTTTCAGAAATCCTTTTCTTTCTAATAAAGAAAAATGGAGGCGGTCAGTTACCAATATTTTGGAGAAATTCCCATTGTATAAATAGGGCAGGTAAAGTTGGATCTCTGTTCAACAAAGCAAAATAATGCTTTCCCTTTTTTATATCAAGCTGACAAGTATGACGATCCTACCTCAAGGGTATTCTGTGAAGGTATGTTGCTTTGATGCTTTGAATTCCCTACCTCTTTGTGCCGAACAGAGGTTGCTGATAGTGCTCTGTGCCCAATAAGAGCAGCATGGGTGCTTGTCCTGATGACATCTACTTCTTCATAAAAAGCACCTCCTTCTTTCTCTTGAGGTTGTTCTGTTTCGGTGACAGACATCTTTTTAGATGCTGTTCCCTTAGTATTGTCTCCACTAACCTCAGGAGAGCATGCTGGGGCTTCAGTTGCATATTGCACGAGCAGACCCCACCACTGGCAAAACAATCACCTTTACTAGTCAAACCGGATGTAACAAAACCAATACCAGCTGCATCACTAGAAACATCTTCGAAGAGTACATCTATGCAACCATTCTGGATCCCAAGTTGCAAACATATGCTTCCTACTATCATTCCTTTTTCATCACTGGCTGTCTTCATTTATAGGAACAAGATTGTCAAGAATGTGCCTGAACTCTGAGATGAAAACGTGCAGCATCAATGGCAGCGAAGAATTGAAGTGCTGTCTTCCCCAACCTCTGAAGAGCAGGCTTCTGCCTCAAGAGAATGATTGTGTATAAGTATTTTATTCTGCAAAGGGAAAAGATTTTTTCTCTACTGTAGAGGAGACTCCATAGATGGGGAAATCCTGGTGCCCAAACTCTTGTCCCAAACTTTTGTAGACTATGCCCCTGCCGGGGACTGGGACATGTGGGTCAGTTTCTGCCACAATGCTGTACTTGCTGGTCTGAGCTGTCAGCGACCAATGGCCTACTAATAGGCCCTTACATACTGCTTAAATGCCACATTGCAGGTTGTGTGCTGGGGTCAGAGACAGAATGTATGGGTTGACCACTTCCTACTCCTTGAGATTGACACAAGGTGGTGATTGCTGAGTATGTGAGTGATTGGAGTTGGTCTGTATGGTCTACTGTGAGATTGCAAGGTTGTGTGAGTTTGGCGCGTGAGAGAGGAGGAATGTGTTTTGACAACCGGATGTCAAGGGGTTCAATCAGGCGCGCAGCAGTATGGCAGGTGCTGGGTGTGCCCCCCACCCTGTTACTTACTGACTTGTGTGATGGGGTGAGTGATGAGGGTGGTGTTTGATAATGTTAGGAAGACACAAGTTGTTTGTTAGTGTTTACCCAGAGGGTGGGTTGGGATGTGTTATGATGGTTCAGCAGCAGCGTTGCGAGAAGGAGATTGGGCACTGTGGGGATAAAATGTGACCGAGATGAAGACCCACTTATATTTGTGCAGTGGAATGTCAGCGGCCTCAACTTGTACGTAAAGCGCTATAGGGTACAATCATACTGGCGCAGGCAGGGCATGCATATTATGCTACTACAAGAAACACACCTGACAGACGAGGAGACACTCAGAAGGCATGGGAAATGGAGGGGACAGCTTTACTCAGCCATGTATTCCAACTATGCCAGTGGGGTTGTGATTTGAATTGCACTGCGAGTTCCCTTTCAGATACAGGGCTTTGAAGTAGGGGTGGGCGGAATTTGCGGAATTAACCTTCGCAAATTATCGCGAGAATGTTTAAAATTATCGCAAACAAGCAGAAATATCGCGAAGATGCGGAAGTTTTTTTCCGGCACGTTCGCGAGATTTTCTGCATGGTTGCGGGTCGCCAACTTACCCATGTGGTTGCTTGCGGGCGCGGCCATCTTGTTTTGAGTTGTTCTCGCGGTGCATGATCGCGAGAAGAAAGACGTGATCGTGCGACGCATGACGTCACTGCGGGCGCGAACTGTCGCGAGACAGCGCAAATGGCTAAAAACAATACAACATCTCATGGAGAACGCGACCGGATCAAGAAAACTTGTCAGCGAACGCAGGGATTCAGGTAAGGCGATCGCGCGCGCGCGAGAATGTATCATTTTACAGCGCGAGCAAGAAACAAATTATCGCCAAGCTGCGGAAACCGGAATTTTTGACATTTTCGCGCTCTCCGCGGAACGCAAAAATGTCAAATTATCGCAATTTCCGCGAACGGAACGAAATTTTTGCCCAGGCCTACTTTGAAGCGAATATCGAGGGGAGGTATCTCCTTTTACATGGCCTGATGGATGGGGTGGAGATGTGTTTGCTAAATGTATGCGCTTCAAACATCGATAATGGAGCCTTCTACCTGGGGTTGGAGAGAGAGCTGCTTCAGCTTGTCGAGATCCCCCTGCACTGGACTGGAGACTTCACTTGTGCTTTAGCTGGCCGGTTGGACCGACATCCTTCTCATTTCTACACCAAACTGTGTATGGCCACCGGATTGCGTGGCATCATGGAGTGACTACAGAGTGCTTATATGGAACGCCACTCATCCTGCTCTGCAGGAATACACCGACCATGCTCTCACCCATGACACTCACAGCCGGCCGTCTAAATAGGTTCTTGGTAACGGAGCCTGTAGCGGGCGCTCTGCAAACTATCTGTATACTGAGATAGATCCTCTCAGACTACGTGCCGCGGCTGCTCCACTGGGGTCTAAGTGAGGAGCAGCCAAGGGCCGCTGTGTGGCATCTCCACTCTGAGTCGCTGGAAGATGCTAACTTTCGCAAGGATCTTCGGGAAGTGACTGCTAACTATTTTGAGACTAATTGGTTAACAACGCCAAAGAGAGGACTAGAATGGGAGACTCTGAAGGTAGTGAGATGGGGGAATGTACGTCCCGTGTTAGTCGTACGTGACAACGTCTCGAGGTGAAACAGAAAGACGAGGAGAAAACACTAACAACCATCTGGAAGCATTCCCACATAGGCAGAGGGGCGTAGGAGACCTTCCAGGGGACGCAGAGGCACATTGGGGAAATCTGGGACAGGCTGAACTGTCTGACCTGTCGAAATTATCGGCAGCATCTGCATAGGGATGGCAACAAATCCAGAAGAATGCTGGCATGGCTGATCAAATGAGGGCACCCACCCCCATCGATTCTTTTCTGCAACTCGATGATGGCGAGATGATCAGCACACAGGTGCACATCAACATGCTCCTAAGCAATCATCTGGTGATGGTCTACTGCACTGAAAGTTAAGGCAATCCAGCAGATCCTTGCCTGTTCCTGGAAAACCTTGAACTTCCCCACCCTGCAGAGGCCCAGAGACAGAGTTTGGAAGAGGAGTTCCAGCTAGAGGAGCTAATGGAAGTGGGTCAGTCCATGGCGTGATGTAAAGCCCCAGGGCCAGTTGGACTCCCAGCGAAATATTATAAGACTTTTGCTGACCTTTTAACACCCCACCTACTGGAAACCACCCAGGAATCCAGATGCAGTGGCACATTACCCTCATCTATGAGGGAGGCCCAAATTATCATGGTTCACAAGCCAGGCAGAGACCGAATGGACCCGGACTCAGGTAGGCCCATCTCTATGCTGACTGTTGAGCAATGCAGGTTTATGACAGGTGGAGGGACACAGAAGAACCTGCGTAGACTGTCCCATGTACTACACTCAATGGCTGGCTCTAATACTTCAGCTGCCACAGTAGCATTGGATATTGAAAAGGCCTTGAATACCCTCAGATGGGAGTACCTCTGGTACATGTTGAGACGGCTGGAGATAGGACAGGGATTCCTGTTGTGGATGAAATTGTTATACAGACACCCAGTGGCACAGGTTAGGAACGGAACTGAGGTTTCTGAACAGTTTCCTATTGAACGGGGCAGGAGGGAGGGATGCTTTGCTATTACCGCTCCTCTTTGCCTCGGTGATTCAATTGGGTTGTGACATGGCCCGCTGGGGCATTACAGTGAGGGGATGTACACAAGTCATCTCTCTGAATGCCAATGACGCACTCCCCTATGTTACCCACCCGGAGAGCTTGGTGCAGGTACTGTTTGACATTATGGCTGAATTCTTACTGATATCCGGATTGCGAGACAATCATCAGAAATCTGTGGTGTTCCCCCTGGCGATTCTGGCATGTGCACCTCAGGAGCCCCTTCCTGAGCTGAGGCTCCATTGGGAATGTGATCATTTCCACTATCTGGGCATATAGGTGGCTCACTGCCCAGAGGAAAACTATGGACTGAACATGGGAAGGGTGCTTGTCAACCTCGAAGGCGTCCATCAACTTTTGGAATTGACTACCTTTGTCTGTGAAGGGCGAATGGCCCTAAGTTGGATGGTACTACTGCTGCTGCGCAGGCTCTATGTGTTGCAAAACTCTCTGCAGAATACTTAAGGCCACCTTTACTAAACTAAATAGCCTATTGATGTCCCTGGTTTTGTCCGGTAAAAGAAGCAGTGTGGAACTGGAGATCCTGAAATTAGACAACGAGCTTAGAGGCAGCTGCCCCTTACTTCACTGCTGTGCATTCAAAAGATCCAATCAGGGATGGGTCTGATCTATGGTACGAAGGAGGCTGTACTACCACCAGTGATCTGTATGTCAATGGTGCCATCCTCACGTTTGCAGAGGCACAGGACCTCTTCCAGCTGGAACCTAGCTAATTCCTGCATCATAGCAAGATCTTCCACTCAGCGGGTGAGGTCTGGATTGGCTTCCCTGCGGAGTCAGAGGAATCCTGAACACTCCAGCTGCTGCTGGACCCAGGGTCCTCGAGGGGTTTGATCACCTGTTTGTATAAGGCCCTTAAAGCTGACTGTTTGACAGACATGTCAGGAGTCCGTGACAGGTGGACTGGTGATTTACTTGAACCACTCACAGAGGGAGAGTGGAGATGGGCCTGCACACAGATCAAGGAGGTGACCAGTTACGCGTGCTTCAAACATACCATTCCACTACCTACACCGCACATACCTAACACTGCAGTGGCTACATAGAATTGATGTGACGTTGCCAGCGGCGTGTCCCAGGTGGGGGGTGGAGCCAGGTGCATCCCTACATTTGACTTGGGAGTGGTGCAGGCTACAGGGGTTCTGGGGAAAAATATTGTGGTTGCTCCTGAGGGTCATTCAGGTCCGAATGGATGCATTAATCAAACACTGCCTATCTGGAGTACTTCCGACTCCCAAATGTGGAACCAAGATGAATCATAGATTCACCATGCTGAGACTGGTGCTGGCCAAACACTGCATTGCTATTTACTGGATCGACCCGGTCCAACAGAGGAAGGCAAGTGGCTAGCAGAGATGCGTGAATGGGAGGTGGCAGAGGAGTGCAAGTTGAGAATAGTGCACACTGATGAATATGCTGAGAAGGACTTGGAAAAGTGGGGCACTATGCTGGAGTGGTTGGATGATGAGACCCCCCCATTACCTACTGAATCCACTGAATGTCTGTGGACCCCAGACCTAACGGCGATTGCCCCAGAGATGATGAGGCTGTCCTAGTCCAGATCGGTGGCCGCCCGCATGCTCTGATCCCTGATGAATGGATTTGCGGGCGCTGAGGTCGCGTACTGACTATCCTTATGCACATTTGGCTCTTCACCCACTGGTGGGCGTGCCTTTGCCTTGCATTGACTGATGGCCCCCCTCTTTTCCCCCGCCGCTGACACCCCTTGGCAGGAATGATTGGGAGAGTGATGGAATGACTGTGAAGTGCTGTTGCACTGCTGCTGCCATTGCTGTTGGTGTTTCTGTTTGTTTTCTTTTTATTACTTCGTTATGGTTATTGTTGAACACCCGGTATTGCTTTGGGGGATGTCTTATTGGGCTGACAGAACACCAGCCATACAAGGGCAGGACATGTGGTGGATGCATTGTAAGCCAAGCATGGGGATGCCAATGTGCCACTCAGCCAATGCCATATGGGGAAGCATCCTAACGGTCATTACCTATCATTTCGCATGGGTACGATATGCACTGCATCTAAATAATGCCTTGTCGCTGTAATCATATGTGATATCTATCTAGATTGTGTTATTCCATGTTCAATTAAGACATGTTTAAAAGACAAATGTTTTAAGAATAACGAAGACCCAAACCAGGGAGTAGAGCTTCCTTACATTGTCAAAAGCTAGAAGAACTTATGCAACCAGACAGGCTTTGCTTTTGCACATGGTGGGCTGGAACTAAAGTAGGGATTGTTAGTGCTACCTTTTGGGATTTGAGACGATAGAAGCAGGTGGTGGTGGTGCAGGAGTAGGTTAAATAGAGTTGATTGCCAATGGTGGGGCTTGTCTCGTGGGTCCACTTCATGTCACATTTATTTGAAGGTGGGTTCCTTGTTTTCCTCATAGGACATGGTGAATGCAATGGTGCATATTTACAAGCCCCTAACCCCACCAGAACGTTAAAAAAATGGCAAAGAATATCTGCTGTCCCTCCTTGGCACATTGGACACCTATGACAGCCAGGAGGAGACTGGCAATAATCACTCATATAAATTGCAGATAACAACCATGCCCATTTGGGCCCAATCAATATGGAATACAATGCTGAAACAATATAAAGGATGGGAAGTAATAGCTGGGGTCTCTCCAGGACCCATTGGATTCCTCTGAGAGCCAGCAGGACAATGGCAAAAGTCAATAAATGTAATTAAAAATATGAACCATGGTACAGCGGCCCCAATAAACATGGCAGACAGACAATGACAGAAATAATTTTAAAACATGGGAAATAGGATCTGCTGTCCCCTCAGGCAACATATATAAAAAATGTGCTAAAATAAACGTGGGTTCCTAAAGGGCATAACATACAATGACCCTGGTAGAAAGCTTTTAAAAGTGCCACAATATGGTTAATAATCAACCATCAGACACACACTGGTTTAACAAAAGTGTGGACAAGTACATAGCTTGGCAAGAAAGAATTGTTCAAACACAACTCGGGCAACCCAAACTGGGCGAAGAACTTTAAACACAAAAAGAGCTTCTAAGGGGATAATTTGGAGAGAGTACAAAGGACTGCCGTGGGTTGGTACTAGACAAATCTAACCATTTGAAAATAATGTATCATATGGTGTAATACATACCTAAACTTACAAAGGTGTTTTCTTTTTTTGTCAGTTTACAAAAATCTGGAATTTATTCAAATATAAGTTGCTTTTTTTCAATACTAAATCTGTAACAAGAGTAATTTAAGTGTGCACAAGGTCAAATCAATAGCAACCACTGAGGAATGCCACACAGCAATATTACTCAGAAGCCCATATTCCCAAGGAGCTATCGCCGAGTTAACGGCACTTTATCGCAGCCAAAGTTGCGATAAATTTATCACCCCATTCACAAGCTGGTGTCAACAGCCCATAACACCAGTTTATCTGTGATAGCAGCCGCTAAAAACATCGCCACAGATGGCCCCGGCAACTATCGCTAATGAGATGCAGAGTAGGCGTTCCCTTGCAAAAAGCAGCGACAACACCACTCCTCAACATTCTCAACGACCAGCCACATCTGCGAAAAGACCACGAAACATGCGATAATGCGTGTTAGCAGCAGAAAACTAACACCTGCTCTGACTTGGTGCAAAGTTGGACGACAACGGGCAGCAGCCATGGGAGCCCAGCTCAGAGCCACACCTGAAGAACAACAAATTCCATGGAGCCACTGAACATGCCGCCCGGAGCCCCAATAGGGCAACAACACCCACCGCCACCACACCCAGGACTACAACCCCCTCCCCCTGGAAACGCCCCTCCCCGGACCACCACAGAAGCAGCATGGATAAAGACAGCGGACCCACAGGAAATGCACCAGCCCCACAGACTTAACACCTGAGGATGTCATTGCCCACTACAGGCTCAAAAGGAAAACCATCCTATGCATCCTGACTATCATCGCCCAACAGGCCAACTGCACCAACACAGTGGACAACCAACATCCCCCCCACACAAAGCTTCTGGCTGTGCTGCACCTGTTGGCCTCTGGTACCCCCCCAACCAACACCCGCCAGAGTCAGAGGAGTCTCACAGCCAGCCGCATCTAAGTCCCTCACACCTGTCCTGGATGCCATCATCAGCCTGGTACCCCAGTATCAATATGTCCACCACAATGCGCAGGATCCGCTGGAGACCAAGCAAGGACCATACGCCATAGCTGGATGCACGCACATGTTGGGGGCAATCCACAGCACACATATCCTACTGGTGCCCCCTGGCCGAAACTGGTCCTAGGATGCTTGGTTCCAGTCCAGGGAGGACCTGGCTTGGCAGTTCAGGCTGGACTGTTCCCATGAGGCACAGGGTCAAGACTGATTTGCATATGGCTGGGTTCAAACTGGAATGGCATAGTGAGCAAAAATTGGATTTGGGCCCAGATCTCTGTACTGGGGTGAATGTATGACATTGATCTGCATTCTGTCCATCAACTGTTGTTCTTGCATTTGTCACCCTGGTGACACAGCACACAATCACCGCAACAGAAAGCACACGTCTCACATCAATGTGCAGGCAACATCTGAACACTGTGGAACCTCCACCAGCGTCGTCGCCAAATACCCAGCCAGTGTGCATGATTGCTTCATCCTCCGACAGTCCATCATCAACCAGCGCTTCCAGGATGGCACCAATGGGAATGCACTGCCCGTTGTCACGTATCAAATGAACACCCCACACACCTCAACTTCACAACCATGCAACTCACAACTCTGGCAATGCACACGTCACAAAATCACATACAACATGCAAAAAACATGCCCACACACCAGACACGACAGAAAACCTTACAATGGTAACCTGGGCAAGCCGTGAACATGAGCCGTCAACGGCATGGCACCTCAGCCACACAATAGCGGAATGTGGGGAGAGGTGGGAACCAGGCATGTGTGAAGGAGGCAAGAGAACCATGATTGGGAAAGTACACAATGCCATGAGTGGCGGCGATGTGCTGGACACACCGCAGTATGCATAACACACCCATATCCATGGCGACATACACCGCTGGTGTATGGAGTGTAATGGACAGTGGATGCAACCATTTCACTCCAGCCAGTGGGGGAGTTCGCGGAAATGTTGCCTGTTACGCCCCCCCCCCGTAAGCGTGAGCAGAGTGGATGGCCCGGCGGGGTTTGAATAAAAAGCACATAGCCCTGGGCGTGGTAACCTTCCGGAATGCCCAACATCTCTGCCAGGGCGGCGCCTCTCACCCCGCCATGAGGACGACACCGTCCTCGTGAGCGGAGTTGCCTGCGATCCTGTGCGCATGCCGTACCCAGGCCCGCTGGACCCCGAACCCGTCAGGCCTGCCCCTGCGCAGCCAGGCCACATTGATCACCTGCCGACACTGGCGTGTGTCACGGAGGGCCCACCACGTGCCGGCGCAAGCTCCAAGCCCGAGGCCTGCGACCATGGCAGCCTCCTCAGACCAGCACAGCCTCCACGACACAGGCCCGCTTTACTCCTTTTTCGTTGACGTATTCTACTGCTGCATCCGGCTTACACTACGGTCAAGTAGATCACACCTTTGGAACTGAGTCTTGATTACACAATGGCAGAGTACATATGTTTATTGCATATTTTATATCAGTGTACTCCCTTCAATGTGGTGCCACCAACTCTGTGCATGGCATTCTTATGACACATGTCTGTTGTCCCCTGCTGACTACTGCCTTCGGCCTAAACTGCGGACAAGTAGGTCACACATTTGGAACTGAGTCTTGATTACACCATGGCAGTGAACATTATTTAAGGCAGAGTTTATGTTACTATACTCCCTTCGATGCAGTGCCACCAAGTCTGTGCATAGCATTACAACCACACGTCTCTGTGGGCCTACGCGGACTACTGCCCTCGGCTTATGCTGCGCACGAGTAGGTAACAGAATTGGAACTGAACATCGATTATTCAAAGGCAGAATACATATCATTGCACGCAAGGAGAGGCGTAAGAGGATGACGCGTTGCAGACCGGAGGGAATAGGATCATCGTTATGGAGGTGATCGAACACTACTGACAACTGCCCTGGTGTCACTAAATCTGTACATCGCGAGCCAACGACACGTGGCTGTGGGCCAATGTTGACCGCTGCCTCTGGCCTACACTACAGTCCTGTAGGTCACAGAGTCTTAATTTAGCAATGGCGGAGTTCACATCAGTGTACCGGCATCATCGCAGACTGAACCCCCTGTTGCCACTAAGTCTGTTCCCCGACATTCATGGACACTCTCTGGTCGTACATTGGTGCAGTCTGAGTCTATGGACTAGGGGGTAGTTTTCATCCTCATGTGGCTGTCACTGAATTGGTGGTGGCAACGAGGCTGTCGCTTTCCACTCCTCCATTTGCTGCTTCCGGATAAAATCAGACCTTTGCATCATGCCCTGGAGGACACCTTCCACTGTCCCCTGCAACCCTACGCCACATTCACCTCGGACATCGATGAGGACCCGCCCAGTCCGTAAGGCCCTATCTCAGTTCCCCGCAAGTCACCATCCCATGGTGGTGTGCCTGTGCTGACTGCTGGGCATCCAGGGCCACTAACTTTGTGCAGCTCACGTCAGGGACCCTGTCTGAATGAATATTGGATGACCTCTGTGACGGTGGTCGTGGGGTCATCGACGCCATGTGCATGTGGCCCTGCGCTGTCCGCTGCCTCCGGCCTCCGGCCTCAACTGAGGACCACCAGGGCTCACACATCAAATCAAGTCCTGACCGGGCTGGACGTCACATCACCACAATAGTCACACGCCATCATTGTAAGGGCCAACTTCATCCACCATCTGCCAGAGTCGAAACAGTGGTACTGGCAGACATACGGAGTTGCTCAGACCTGTTGTGGATGCCATCATCTGCCTGATCCCCTGCTCAGCACTCCAGGTGCCACTGACTAAGTCCACCGCAACCCACGGACTGTTACTGATTGAGTTTTGTGCTGTGGAGAGGTTGCGCAGCAATGTCACCTCAGGCAGAGTGGGAGACCTGGGACGTTGATGAGGAAGTTGATGCAGGTGTAACACACCCCACTGCATCTGCATCAGGACTAACCCGAAGGGACACAATCCTAGCAGTTTCTTCACATGAGCACGCTCATCTCTAGTGCCCCAACCTCAGTGTACTGCAACTCATGGACACTTCTGTTTGAATGTTGGTGTGACCGCTGTCCTTGCTCCGGCTCCCTCCATGTTGCTCAGCAGTTGACTCTGTTATGCAGGTGTTTTCTGTTTCCATTGCACTGGTGTCAACTGTTCAAGTTGTTGCCAGCACCAAGCCCTCCGTGCGGGCTGGCTTAAATTCACCCCACACACATCCAGCACAGGCGTCACTGTACATGTGGCCCTGCCAATAAAGGGGCCGGGCGCACGTGCCCGTAGCCAGTTCAACATGATATTTGCGTGTGTCCCTGTGGTCTTGTTGTATGCATGAGGGCCCCTGGGCCCTACGACCTTACATTGTGCTGTGTACAGCGGACGCAGACATGTCACCGCAGGCAGCGGGTACAACCTTGGACATGTAGCTTTGTCGTCAGCCACTCAATAGGTAAGATGAGCGGACTGGGCCATCGTAGGGAGGACCATCGTCGGGATGTGAATGATGATTCCGTGGCTCTGGGCGTGGTTCATTGCAGGACATGTGGACATGCATGTGTATCTGTCGCGGTGTGGGTCTCCTTTGTGGGGTGTAGGTGGTCCCTGATGAGACTTGAACACCCACGTATGTGATCTAGTTCGGCTTCCATGTGCTCTGACCCAACCTGCACCTATTTGGCCACCTCCTTTTTGGTATTCTGACACCTGGCATTGGAATGCGATGAGTGCCTCGGTGAACTGTTGGGAGCCAGCCATGGTGGCGGGTGCTTCCTGCTGTGTGGTCTGTGCAGAGGCTGGGGTCTTCTCTATGTGGCTTGGCTGCCCTGCTCCTGGGGGTGGGTTGCCTGAGAAGTCCATGAGCTGTTGTAAAGCGTCGGTGTCGGAGGTGTGGTGGTCGTCTCCAGCATCACTGACGGTTTGTCTGGTCTGACCTGCTGGAGGTGTTTTTTGTCCCTCTCCAATGTGAAGGGGAGATGCATGTTGACATTGTGTTGGCATTTATGTTTGCGCATTGTTCTTGTTTGCATGCAGACTGTGTGACAATGTACATTGTGACTGTTTGGGCGGTGCTGGCAATTTGGGGGGGAGAGTGGACATTGACACTACATGACGGATGTGAGGTTGTACACGTGCATATGCATCTCACAGTTCCCTGCTCTGCCCAATGTGATTGGCCTGTTTCTGCGCATGAGCGGACCCAGTTGTGTCCCCTATTCTGCAGTGTCGGTGTTGCACTTTGTGCCACATTGTCATAGGATGTGCTGGGATTGCTATGTGTGTGTGCTGCAGTGTGCCACGGGGATGAGGGACATGATACTGGGTCATTGTGGGTGTGCGGTGTGCTATACTTGATTGTGCATGTGTGCCATTGTGCCCATCTCCCCCCGTCCCCCCAGTCCCTGGTCGTTACTCACCCTGTTGTTGTTGTGTCAGGTCCTCTCGAGCTGTGTCCGTACTCCCACCTCTTTGCACCGTCTCCACAGTGATGACTGGCCTCCATTTCCTCCTGCTCCTCCTGTGGCGCAGGACTCCCACCTCCTGTCGCCGTTGCCGCTTCCTGTTGGCAGCTGGTTTTTGCCTGGTTTAGGTTTTCAGGTCATGCCAGCGCCTCTTGGCCTCATCCTCGACACTCCGGCTGCATTCCAGGTAGTCTGATTGTGGGACAGTTGCTGGTAGTGTTCTCTCACCTCCGTGACGCAGGTCTTGTGCTGCTGCGGACTGCACCCCGTCTTCCTCTCCCTCTTCTCCCTGGCCATCCCCGACTCCGTTGTACCTTGCTGGTGGTCTGTGGGGCCTCTGCGCTCGGACAGGGTGCATCCATGCTGCTGCGCACCTTGGATTGTTTCTGGTGTGTTTTTCTTGTTCTGCTTTTAGTGCATTTTCCCGCAAGACGCGTGGGATTTGCAGGCCTGTGGCTGGTTTTCGCAACTTTTTGTATCGCGCTTGGCCTCATCGCAGCTTTTTTTGCATTCGTGTTTTGCATTTTTACAGCGTGGCCTTGATTTTAACGCTGCCATTTGACGTGTTATCTGGTGACTATCGCATGGTACCGCCGTGTTGTGAATACTTGGTTAACACTCAGAAAACAACAGAGTACGTGTGGTTTGGGCACAACCTCTTAGGGTCATAGGAGCACGAGTCTGCTGACTCAAAACAACACTTTATGTTATTTAAGGAAAACTAAGCCATAGAAGGTTTAGTAGAAAGCCCTCACTCACCAACCTGGCTGGTGACATGCTTCATCATCGGGCTCCACTGGGTATGGCCGAATGCCATCCCAGTGTGCTACAACGCCAGGTTACTGCGGAGCGGGGTTCGTGTGAGGTGACAGTGAATTTAGAAATTCCCAATTGAGTCAAAAAAGTAGTTTATTTGTTTTGCTAATTGGAAAGGTTAAAACAAAGAGTGAGGGTCAAAAATTAGAAGACCGGGTTCACTCTGTGGCGGTCAACATGTTTCTGCCTCGGTGTATGGTATACAGGCTTTCGTCAGGACCAGAGTGGGGGTGCAAAGTCCCGGCGGTATGAGCGCGCTAAGGCTCACCCTGCCGAGGACTGTGAGTGTAAAAAATTTAAATTGGTGAGTATCCGCCAGCAATTATGGTGGTGGAGAGGAACGAGTTTATTCTTATAATTGACAGACAAACAACAGAAGACAAAACAAAACAAAGATTGTAAGTATTGATGTCCAAGCTTAAAATAAGTCGCTGCTGGGTCAGTCAAGCAGCAAATCAGGTGCTCATTCGGTGAAGTGCCATTAGATTGTACCACTGGTGCACTAATTGTGAGATCAGTGCACCTAAAAAGTACCAGGACTCAGGTGTCAGGCAAGTGAAGTGAAACTTGTCCTGAATAGCGTGTCTAGTTGGATATATCGAGACACACGTGACAGCTGTACAACGTGCTAAACAATATCTAGCATATGGGCGAGGGAGGCGAAGAAACGTACCCCTGTGAGGGTCATGGAAAGAGACCTTAATTAGAAATAAAATCAATTACAACAACCCGGTCTTACTCGGAGGCATATCGATATGAAGCCTCACGGATCCCGGGAGAAGGATGGGAGCGTATGGCACACCCTGGAATAGAAAGGAGATGAAAGAAAGTTGAAGTACCAAGTGTGCAATATCTCACTGGGGAGCGCTTACCGTGAAACTGGTAGGAAAGGGGACGGGGTTCTACTCACGCCCTCGTGGCTCGGCACCCGTTTGGTACCTAGGGAACGCCTCTGTAGCCCGGGTCCAGGATATCCGGGATCCGGAAGAGAATCAAATAAGTAGCGGAGGGGGAACCTGAGTCTCGTTGCTCGTTAGCTCAAAGGAAAGAAACGGCCATCCTGATTGGGCAAGCTACGCGCCTACTGCTACCTGATAGGGTAACCTGAGGACTAGGGAGCCAATCAGATCTCGGTTGAAGGAGGATGCCATAAGGGTCAAGTGCCAGATCTCGAAGGGGAAGGGTTAGGGGTTATCGGTGTTACAAAGAAACTTTATTAGTAGTGGGACTCGAACATTTACATTGTGAGTGCGAGTAGGTGGAGTAACAAATGATCGATGACAGACCCCATAGATGTAAATGGGCTCTAATCGAGAAGAGAACAAACACGGTCTACCACTGCAGAATCAGCAGTTGGGCAAAACAAAGTTGCTAGGCTACCGTGTAGACATAACCTCGTATTAATCTGCACGAAGTACACCAAGGTAAAGACATATATACACTGATAATTATGTTGGTATCAGAGAAATCAATGTATTAGAGAAATCAATGTATTATTATGTTTTTGGAAACAGCAAACACTAATAGCCACAGGAATTGTTGCGGAGTGGATAGTGCTCATCAGCACGCACTCTCAAATACGGGGTAGGTGGCACATAAGAATCAATAGTTGGGGTGCACAGATGTACACAATCATTATGAAAGGGGAGAGTGGGGGGGGGGGGAAAAAAACTGAAGGTACCAGCAAATAGTCTCAGCGTCGGGGTATTTAAGTTGATGCTGATTGGGGGCGTCAGTGTAGTACTGTAGTCCAAGGTATATTGTCATTGAGCCCACAATGATTGGTCCCCAGACGGTGGACCCATCTCTGTTCCTTTTCAAAAAGGGTTTTTTGAATGTTCCGCCGTGCAGTGATCTCCTCAATGACGGTCCATGTTAAGTCATTGGTGGTATGATTGAGAGTCAGGAAATGTTCACTCAGTTTGGTTGTGATGCGTTTACACCTGATGTTGCTCCGGTGCTCACAAATTCTGAGTTTCACTTTTCTGGAAGTCATTCCCACGTAGCGTAGACCACAGGGGGATGTGATTAAATAGATCACATTAGAAGTATTACAGTTTGTGTGTCCTCTTTGCGTCCAGGTCTTGCCTGGTTCCAGATTTAAGGTTGTTGAATGCGAGGTCAAATGGCAGATGCTGCAGTCAGAGCAGGGATGATGTCCTGTAATTTTAGGCAGACCCCAGACCTCTGTGATTGTCCTTTGAGTGATGTTTGGTTGCACCAACGGGCGTGTATGTACCAGACTGTTACCTAAGCTCTGAGCCCGTTTGAAAGAGAAAAGTGGTTTATCCCATTTGCGGTTGTTAATGTTAATAATACTCCAGTGTTTGTTGATGACTTTTTTCATTTTGTTTGATAGATTACTATAAGTGGTTACGCAAGTTAGTGGTGTAGGCCTAGTTTCGTTGATGTGATCTTCCAACAGTGCTTCCCTAGGTTGGTTCCTAGCGCGTTTGTAGCTCTTAGAGAGTATGGGTTGAGGGTACCCTCTTGCTAACAGTTTGGAAGTAAGATCGTCAGATTGGTTTTTAAAATCGCCCAGTGCGGTGCAATTACGCCGGAGGCGGAGGTATTGGCCGTACTGTGGTAAATATTTAAATTACCTGTACTATTTTTTATGCGGTAAAGTCTAGTAAGAATTACTCAGTCAAAATAAGAGGCAGAATCCGTGGTATTAGAGGTTCTGAAAAGGGCTTTATTCCTTACAAAGGAATTATGGTTCGAACCAGGCAATCTTATTCCATCACCACGAAGGTTCAGGAAGGGATAGGCAATACATTATTGACAAGTAACAATATATATATGAAAAGCATTGCATTAAGACAGATGCAGGAGGCGTAACAGCTGATAATACAGATAAGAATACACATACGTAATGAAAAATAGGCGTAATAACAGGCGTATACTAGAAACGTCATTTAAAATGATGTCACAAGTGGGTGGATCCATAAGAGAATCCTGCAGTGTCAGCAGAAATATTTGGCAGAGATGCGCGCGCAGCCGCATGACGTGTGATTGACGTGCAACTAGAGGGTGAAGGGGAATTGACATTTAGCTCTACATGTGGAGACAGAAGTCTGGGGGGTCAGGTCAACCTAATCCCAAATCGTATCTAATATCTTTGTTTAAGGAACTGTTTTATCCAAAAAGGAAAGGTCTCTCGGGCAAAATCTATTCTATACTGACTGTTAGTGCATGTACAAGCGTCTATGTGTCTACATGAGATGCGAGGGGGCAGGAATCTTCCATGGTAACAGGGGCTATGAATTACTTGCATAAAGACAGCGAGGCCGAGCCCTTTGCTCGGTAGCTGGAAGGATGTTTACCTAAACTACTAGACAGGAATGCGTTGGATGAGGAGCGGAGCAGATAACTTGAAGGCTGAATACAGTTTTTGGCAGGCAACAGGCCGCGTCAGGCACCGTTAGCCGCGCAGGGAGTAGGACAAAGTTCATGGATACCGATGCAGGTCCAGGCTGGAGCATTTCAGAGGCAGAAGCAGGAAAAGGCTTGATGGCAGAATTCAGGGCCTACTCGCCTGAACTGTAAAACTAGAAAAGTGAATCATATAAAGTCGGTGGCCAATCATACTTAGGAATGGAATATTCGACCCATTCATGGCGGATCTGAAAGAGGACATGTTGACGTTGGACGCACATGCATTTGCGTCTTCATAGCTGGAACTGGAGGGAACATACATGTACTTGTAGCATGTACATGGAGCCGTTGGGGTCTAAGATAGGGGACATAACTGGTCATAAAATTCATATTTCCTCATTCCCTCCTTGTCCCCTACGGACCCTTATGAAATATCCATCTTCATCAATCCATCAATCTGTTCATATAGCATCATTTGTTCTTCTTTCTTCTTCCGGGATCTTGAATGAAAATTTGAAGGCGGGATACACGATGTGGCACACAGACCACAAATCGCTGGCCCACATTGTAGACACAAGCAGCAACTGAATAGAATGAGAAAGCCAATACCTAGGAAGGATAGGATCCTCCATCCCCAGGCTGACAACACACTCCAGAACCAACCGGACCAAGTCCAGGTGCCTGGATTCTGGTGTATCTGGCTTACGATTTTATGAAGTCGAGTTATGGCTTTATATACTGACGGCGCGTTTTCTGGTATGAAAACACAGCAACTTGATCCGATGACCCTACAAGCTCCGCCCCTATCGGCCAGAATGACGTCAAGGACAAGACGATTTTGAAGAACAACAATCCGCATCGCAGACTGCTCCTCTGTTAAGTTGCCTAAGGCGGAAGTAGTTTCATTCACTACTGCTTCAAGGGTTCTAGTTAATCTACGTATCAGCTTACTATTAGTGACTGTACCTATGTAGGGAAAGAAACCTTTATTGAAATCTGTGTATTGCTCCCATGCTGTTTCAGTGTAGTCGACAATCGGGAGATCTCTCTGCTGTCTATTGTGTACTAAATGGGTATTCCTATGGTAATCAGGCGGGGCTAGGAAAACAGGTGGCAGAAGGAATGCAATGTAACAGGTACCATCCCAATCTAGGGGTAGGCGTACGTATGCGGTGTGACCACAGATGAAGTAGGAGTGACGAGAAGCTCTAAATGTAGACTTGCCTTTATCACTGAATTCTATTACAGTGGTACATTTACTATGGCCCATGTGTATTGAACCATTCTTTCTTACACATAATTCGCCTCTAACTGGAAATACTGACATAGCGGGCAAGATTGGTGTGGCTTCGGATTCAACATTCAGGATCATGAGATTAAGTGTAAAGTTACCTAATCCATATACTTCATTTTCTAGATAAGTTCCTGTTCTTTTGGGAAGTCCCTCCTTGTTAGGGTAGCAGACTTTAAGTAAAACTAGGTTCAGGTTTCCCCAAACCCAGTTGTCTTGATAAACTACTGAATTTGAATCTAGGGAATTAATCAAACTAAACCATGCTCCACAGGAGCCATTGTGTGTGAATGGATACGGAAAGAGGGGCAGAACTCCCTTGTATTTCTGATAGGGAGGGAGTCGGCCACATATCCAACAATTTGTAGCATTGCTGGTCTGATGAGAATGATGTAACATGCTAATGAATGTGTTGTTGCGCAGCGCAAATCTATAGGACAACTCATGCGGGGGTAATTCGCTAAAAGAATGTTCGGCAGTAGCATTGAAAGCACGCTTGGAAATAGGGTAATACATGTGTAATAACATACTGGCAATAATAATCAGAAGACTTAGGAAAAACATAATTAACAATGTCACTATGCAGTGACTACGAAGTGATTTACAGTACGCATGTTTCTTGAGCTGTTTCTGTCTATTTCTCTCTCTATTTCGGTCTAGAGGATACATGTCAGAGACAAATTCAACCGATTCACCTTGGAGAGGACTTAAACAATCAAATTGTCTGACTTGCTAGACCTTAGTTTCAGTTTATAGTTTTCTTTTTCTGGCTTATCAACCAGGGGGAGTTTTGAATCAGTCTGTGAGGGAATGCAGGGCTGAAAATTTAAGTCAGATGATAATCCATGACATTTTTTTATATGGCTCGAGTGCAACCACCCTTTACGTCCCTCAATCTTCACGGCTGTCCTTGTGGTCAATAAGACGAGCTTAGGCGACTGCCAGCGAGGCTCCAGCGGGTTCCTTCTGTCGAAGTTCCTTACAAGAACAAGGTCCCCCGGAACCACGTCATGGGGCTTCACCTCAGTGTTATCGGGAAAAGCTGCAGCTACCTGTGAACGACAAGATTGTAGTGCAGACATCAAGGAAGCCAGATAATCTGTCAGCATATTACAATCAACATCAGTGATTTTACGAGGTATAGGCGTCCCCTACATATTTGGTGGTCTACCGAAGATCACCTCATACAGAGATAGCCCTGTTCGAGAGTGTGCTACCATTCTCATGTAAAAGAGCGCAACTGGTAAAGCTACTATCCAGTCGACACCTTTTTCTCTACATACTTTGGACAGTCTAATTTTCAAAGTTTGATTATGCCGCTCCACGAGACCTGCTGCCTCGGGATGTCGGACACAGTGGAATTTCCATTGATAGCCTAACAGAAGTGAAACATGTTTCATTAGCTCGGATGAGAATGGCTGGCCATTATCTGAGTACACGACACGGGGCAAACCATACCGTGGGAAGAATTCTCGAACTAACTGTTTGGCAGTAGTCGGGGCAGTGTAATCTGAGACGGGATACGCCTCTGTCCACCGGGAAAGAGCGCATACAACTACGAGGACATATTTGAATCCTCGACATCGTTCCATCTGGATATAATCCATCTGGAGGACTTCAAAAGGGTGATCGGGGGGTTGAAATCCACCCTGTTCTACAGGTACGCCTTTTCCTGGATTGAACTGACAACAAATCATGCAAGTACGTACTTTCTGTTTAGCTGCTGCTCGCAAGTGTTTATTGAACCAAATGTGTTGAATACTGTCTAGCATAGCTTTCTCTCCTAGGTGCGCTGGACTATGTATTGTGTTAATGATGACTTGAACCATTGAGTCGGGGAGAAACCATATAGATTTTCCCTTCGTCATCCATCCTTGATCCGTTTGGATCCCTCCTAATTCAGTCCATCTCTTTATTTCTTCTGGTGTAGCATGTGTCTGTATGTCAATTACATCAAGGGCGGGATCCTTAACTGTCATGCAGTGTGTTGGTGTCGGATATTCTAGAATTTCTTTAATTAAATCAGTACCTGAACCTCTCCATTTATTCGTGAGTAATTCTATCAGTATATCAGGTAGGGGACCAGGATCGGAATGTTGGCTTCTATACAATATAACGAGGTGTTGTATCATGTATATACCAGCTAAACGCTGTTCGTCTGGGGTAAGATTAAAAAACGTGTGTGCTAACGCATCATCACTGTATTTTTCAGAACTGTCAGCCCATTGTACTGCTGACCTGGCTAATTCTTGTTCATCCATAGAATCGAGCATATGATACCCCCTTCGGTCTCGGAGTAATTTATCAGCAGCCTGGAATAAGTGTTCAGGGGACTTCGTATTTAGCATAGGGGCTTGAAAATGTCTGTTACATTCTGGACGTATCGGACGTATCGGATCATTAAAGTATCTGGTATTGTTACAAGGTCTTCCCCTACCTACATAAGCTATCGTTTCTAATTGTCCTGTGGGCATTTCTGATTCTTCCTCCTCCTCTCCCTCTGATTCAGTTTTGTCTGCCTCCAATCTGGCTTTATGTATTCGTTCTACTTCTTTGCGGATCTTTCGGCACATAGCTACTATACACGTCTGTTTATCATGTTTTCCCTCTGATATATTCTGACCCCATCTGGTAAGTACTTGCATTTCATCCTGGTCTACCTCGGACCTATCTCTGTCTCTGATCAAGCAGTTTATGAAGAAGCGTAACAGTAGTCTCTGTATATCCACTTTCTGGTATTCCATGGCTTCGTCAATACTTTCAGGGCCTTGCCCTGTTTGGACAAAGCGATATATATTGTCTAAATGTTTAATCATTCCTGGTAGTGTCGTTAAATATATTGAAGCTCGTCGTATACGTAGTGATGATAGCAGCATTCTGTCATTTTTACCGGGTACTGGATCATATCTACAATCTACAAGATGTTCCTTAAACATGTCGGACGTTGCTATTTGGGGTGTACGTTGGTTTGCTAAATCTCTAAGAGACGATTTACTTCGTGATGGTGGCGTGGCGAAAATTGCTGCCGCACCTCCTGTCGCACCTTCTGAGGTGCTAGGCACAAAAGGATTTGTGGGATGTAAGGTAGAAACTGTGGATGCAGGAAAAGTGGTGGAAACAAATGGACCTGTTGGATTGTGCGGAGGAGTTTGTGGTTGCGGAGTTGGGGGCGGATGATCTCGGGGTTCAGCACCATCGACAGGTGGCGTGTGTGGTGGAACATTAACATATTCGGGAGCTACATCGTCTAAATAGGAGGAAAGGAAAATATCCTTTGCGGTCTTGGGATGTGCTTTAATCGGGAGTAATGGGGGTGGCAAATCTTTCGGTATTTCCGGGGTGGCCTTAGGTAAACCTTCGGCCAAAAGAGGATACATACCATTCATAAGAGTGTTTCGTTGTCGGTCTACTTGTTCTGTTTTTACTCGGATACCTTCCTCAACTAATACGTTTTCTCGGGCTTTATTTGAGTTCTCCCTACTTCTCTCTTCCTGTCTGAGCGCTTTCTCTGTGCGCCTATGCGATTCTTTACGCCATAACTCAATGGCATCTTTCTGTGACTGTCTGGCTTTCTTTTTCCATAATTCTTCTTCTACTCTCATGATGCAATCTGCATCCCATGTCCCAGCTGCGGGCCACCTCTGACTTTCTGCTAGATCCTTGGTGTAGTCCACCCATAAGTCAAGATATAATACGGCATCTAAGCCATGTTTATGATACATAAAGTACCCTGGAGTGTCCCTAGGTGGGATGGGAACAGCTTCTTCGAGTACTCCTTTTCTAGTTTTGATCTGTCTTAATTTTGAAAAGAACGGCATCTTTAAACCTTGCTACTTGATTCTTACTTGAACTGGACTTGAACACAATTAATACGATAAACACAATAATGAACACTCATTCATACCACAATTTTTAAACACAATAAAACATTTAACATTTAACGAACAATGATAATTAGAAGAAAACTAGTCACTGACATAATACTAATACTAGATAATACTAAATTATATACATGAACATACTGGATATACTGCTAAACAGTACAGATACACTGCTAAAACAGTGCAGACCGGATCTGTGTACCCAAACCCGTCATGACCGGCACAAATTAATGTGCACGTCTAAATGCCTCCCCAGCAACGGTACTCACCGGGTAGCACGGAACGGAAGGCCTCGGAACTGAACTGAACTGGACCGGACTGGACTCGACTCGACTCGACTCGGAACTTCGGAACCTGGTGGGCCTCTGTATACCTCGGATCTTGCTCTCTCAGCTAGGCTCTGGTCGGGATACTTCGCACTTCTCACTGCCTCGTCTGGGTGTTGATCGCAGCCTCAGTCACCCCCGCTTGGCCGGAGGGAGATACAGGAAATCCTGCGGGTACGCGTTTTTGTCCGTCCAGCTGTGGCAGGAGACCGGGCCTGCAACGCACCTCCGGCGCGTGAGATGAGAAAGTGTCCCTGTTCGGGCGCCAATTTATGTGGTAAATATTTAAATTACCTGTACTATTTTTTATGCGGTAAAGTCTAGTAAGAATAACTCAGTCAAAATAAGAGGCAGAATCCGTGGTATTAGAGGTTCTGAAAAGGGCTTTATTCCTTACAAAGGAATTATGGTTCGAACCAGGCAATCTTATTCCATCACCACGAAGGTTCAGGAAGGGATAGGCAATACATTATTGACAAGTAACAATATATATATGAAAAGCATTGCATTAAGACAGATGCAGGAGGCGTAACAGCTGATAATACAGATAAGAATACACATACGTAATGAAAAATAGGCGTAATAACAGGCGTATACTAGAAACGTCATTTAAAATGATGTCACAAGTGGGTGGATCCATAAGAGAATCCTGCAGTGTCAGCAGAAATATTTGGCAGAGATGCGCGCGCAGCCGCATGACGTGTGATTGACGTGCAACTAGAGGGTGAAGGGGAATTGACATTTAGCTCTACATGTGGAGACAGAAGTCTGGGGGGTCAGGTCAACCTAATCCCAAATCGTATCTAATATCTTTGTTTAAGGAACTGTTTTATCCAAAAAGGAAAGGTCTCTCGGGCAAAATCTATTCTATACTGACTGTTAGTGCATGTACAAGCGTCTATGTGTCTACATGAGATGCGAGGGGGCAGGAATCTTCCATGGTAACAGGGGCTATGAATTACTTGCATAAAGACAGCGAGGCCGAGCCCTTTGCTCGGTAGCTGGAAGGATGTTTACCTAAACTACTAGACAGGAATGCATTGGATGAGGAGCGGAGCAGATAACTTGAAGGCTGAATACAGTTTTTGGCAGGCAACAGGCCGCGTCAGGCACCGTTAGCCGCGCAGTGAGTAGGACAAAGTTCATGGATACCGATGCAGGTCCAGGCTGGAGCATTTCAGAGGCAGAAGCAGGAAAAGGCTTGATGGCAGAATTCAGGGCCTACTCGCCTGAACTGTAAAACTAGAAAAGTGAATCATATAAAGTCGGTGGCCAATCATACTTAGGAATGGAATATTCGACCCATTCATGGCGGATCTGAAAGAGGACATGTTGACGTTGGACGCACATGCATTTGCGTCTTCATAGCTGGAACTGGAGGGAACATACATGTACTTGTAGCATGTACATGGAGCCGTTGGGGTCTAAGATAGGGGACATAACTGGTCATAAAATTCATATTTCCTCATTACGGTAAATTCTCCCTCAAGGTGCGGGGGTGGAAACTGGTGAATTCAAGTAGATTGTTTCTGGAGGTTGGTTTGTAATATGTCTTGGTATGTAGTGCTCCCTGTTTTTTTGTAATTATGACATCGAGGAAGACTACTTCTGAGTGGTCATAGGTATAAGTAAATCTCAGATTGGGATCCAGAGTATTGACCCATTCAAAAAAAGCAAGCAGGGCATTCTTACTACCCTGCCAGATTAGCAGCACGTCATCTATATATCTTCTCCATAAGCCTATGGAGGATATATATGGGTTGGTACTAGGTAGGATGAATTTGCGTTCAAAGTCATACACATAAAGACCTGCCACGCTTGGAGCGAAGGTACTCCCCATGGAAGTACCTGTAGTTTGTAAATACAGGTGTCCCTGGTATTCAAAGAAGTTTTCTTTGAGAGCCAAAGTAGCACATTGGATGATAAAGTCCTTGGAAGTTCTATATTCCCATGGGTGGGAATTCAAGGACTCCTCCAGGACTCTGATTGTTTCGTCCTGGGGGATGCTAGTATATAGGCTTTCGATGTCCATTGTCACCAGGATGGTATCATCAGAGCATATCATGTTGTTCAACAGCTTCAATAAATCCTTAGTGTCCTTAAGGTACGTAGATGATTGTTGTACCAAGGGTTTGAGAAAGTGATCACAAAAGCGTGATAATGGTTCCAAAAGTGAGTCGATCCCCGAGACTATGGGGCGGCCCGGGGGAGGGAGTCTGTCCTTATGAATTTTGGGGAGGGTATAGAAGTACGGAATAGTTCCTTGACTTCCTGTCAGGAAACGCGCTTCTGAGGTAGTGATAACCCCTTTAGTCAAGGCTCCTTCGACTAATCTCTTGATCTGATCTCTTAGGTCGTTGGAGGGATCAGAGGGGAGTGGCGTGTAATTCTTGCGTTCACCAAGAAGCCGCAGGCATTCTTGGTCATAATCAGTGGTGTTTAGCAGGACTACTGCGCCACCCTTGTCCGCTGGTTTTATTGTGACATTCGTATCCTGGCGCAGAGAGTCAATGGCTTTGAACTCCTCTGCACTAAGATTTTCAAAGGTGGAGGGTATATCCAAATTCTCAATCTCTGCAAAAACAGCACGTTCAAAGGTAGCAATCTCCACCGGGATGGTATGTGGGGAGGGATAAATGTGGATTTTGGTCGGAGGGGTGTATCACCCTTGTCGGATTCTGCAAGCTCAGGGGTGAGTTCCTCAAAGAAGACCTTAAGTTTAAGTTTTCTGAAGAAAGCCGAAAGTTCGCAATGCAGACGAAACTTGTCAGGACGTGCTGTTGGAACGAAGCCCAGGCCCTTTTCTAGAATAGTGGTCTCATTGGTCGTTAGCACTTTGTTTGACAGGTTGACTATCAGACTGTCGAAGTGCTTGTCCCTGCAACCAATTGGTCCTGTTGCTGCTTGCTCCGAGTGTGATTGCCCACTGGGTCGTCCTGTGCCCACTGTACTCTTTGGTGGGGCCCTCTTCGCCTGCCTTTGCCCCTTTGGCCTCTCTCTAAAAAAGGGGGTTGTGCGAAGTGATTGTGTGGGTACATCGGGGCTGCAAAACCCGGGTTCCAGCTCATTTGTGGATTGAAAGGGTAGTGGAACTGCATCGGATATGTGCCATAACTCCCCTGTTGTGGAGGGAAACCTGTCCATGTAGGTTGATTGTGAGGGGGGCGTGATCTTCCCCTTTGTTTACCCCTCCTCGCTTGTCTAAAACTATTGTTACTTGAACTACTACTGTTGGATGAATCATCGTCTGTGCCGTAGGTATTAGTCTCGGATTTACGTGGTGCCACAAAAGAGGGGTCTGCATAAGGATAAATTTTGTTAAACTCAAACTTCTTCAGATCTTTCTGGAATTGGGTCACCTTATTTTGAGTCAGGTTTTCTTTATATTCATTAATGTCTTTATTTATCTCATCTAGTCGTTTTTTAAAACCCGTTAAGGTAGTTTTGAATTGTGTCTCAGTTTGAGTTATTTCTATCATGATGGTTTCTGATAGACGGACGGCTGTTTTGATAATCAAGACCAGCCAGTCGCGAGTGCAGTGCCATGCGATCATGGCCCATTCTTTTCTGAAGGTAGCGTCCTCCAGGAAAATGCGAGGGGCATTGGTGACTAGTAGACCCCTAGGGGCTGTGTTGGTCCTTAAGTATTCAGTAAGGATAGTTCCATGCAGTATCGTGCGTATGCGATTTCTCTTCAGTTCGGAAAGTTGTTCCCATTCACTGGTGTACGTGACTGCCTGTGAAATAGTGGGATCAGCAAATAGTGAGGGACGTGCTAAAATAGCATCGACCTGAGAATCTGAGAAAGTAAGACCGAGGGTGGCCATGATGAAGGTCTCCGGGATAGAAAAAGGGGGTTAGGTGGATGACCCCTTGGTATACACGGGGAAGAAGGGGGGGGGGTTGGTTTCTCTCACAGCTGTGCGCTGCTAGTACTACACGAAAACAACGGGAGAGGAAGGGAACACAACACGACTACTCCCCTCAAGGGAAAATCTCAGAAAACAACAGAGTACGTGTGGTTTGGGCACAACCTCTTAGGGTCATAGGAGCACGAGTCTGCTGACTCAAAACAACACTTTATGTTATTTAAGGAAAACTAAGCCATAGAAGGTTTAGTAGAAAGCCCTCACTCACCAACCTGGCTGGTGACATGCTTCATCATCGGGCTCCACTGGGTATGGCCGAATGCCATCCCAGTGTGCTACAACGCCAGGTTACTGCGGAGCGGGGTTCGTGTGAGGTGCCAGTGAATTTAAAAATTCCCAATTGAGTCAAAAAAGTAGTTTATTTGTTTTGCTAATTGGAAAGGTTAAAACAAAGAGTGAGGGTCAAAAATTAGAAGACCGGGTTCACTCTGTGGCGGTCAACATGTTTCTGCCTCGGTGTATGGTATACAGGCTTTCGTCAGGACCAGAGTGGGGGTGCAAAGTCCCGGCGGTATGAGCGCGCTAAGGCTCACCCTGCCGAGGACTGTGAGTGTAAAATTGTAAATTGGTGAGTATCCGCCAGCAATTATGGTGGTGGAGAGGAACGAGTTTATTCTTATAATTGACAGACAAACAACAGAAGACAAAACAAAACAAAGATTGTAAGTATTGATGTCCAAGCTTAAAATAAGTCGCTGCTGGGTCAGTCAAGCAGCAAATCAGGTGCTCATTCGGTGAAGTGCCATTAGATTGTACCACTGGTGCACTAATTGTGAGATCGGTGCACCTAAAAAGTACCAGGACTCAGGTGTCAGGCAAGTGAAGTGAAACTTGTCCTGAATAGCGTGTCTAGTTGGATATATCGAGACACACGTGACAGCTGTACAACGTGCTAAACAATATCTAGCATATGGGCGAGGGGGGCGAAGAAACGTAGCCCTGTGAGGGTCATGGAAAGAGACCTTAATTAGGAATAAAATCAATTACAACAACCCGGTCTTACTCGGAGGCATATCGATATGAAGCCTCACGGATCCCGGGAGAAGGGTGGGAGCGTATGGCACACCCTGGAATAGAAAGGAGATGAAAGAAAGTTGAAGTACCAAGTGTGCGATGTCTCACAGGGGAGCGCTTACCGTGAAACTGGTAGGAAAGGGGACGGGGTTCTACTTACGCCCTCGTGGCTCGGCACCCGTTTGGTACCTAGGGAACGCCTCTGTAGCCCGGGTCCAGCATATCCGGGACCCGGAAGAGAATCGAATAAGTAGCGGAGGGGGAACCTGAGTCTCGTTGCTCGTTAGCTCAAAGGTTAGCTTGGTTAACACGGCATAAATTTCCCGCGATAGACTGCGATGTTGTAGGTTGTGTTAAGTTACTTTTGCGATGATTATCTTGAGAATATGCCCCAGAGTCCATTCATACAGAAGTGGCATAAAACAGTATAGTTCCAGTTGCCAAGTAAACGCGTCCAAAACATCTCTTATTTCAAATGAAAAATGCAGTTAAAGAGGCTCCAAAAGCAATGTGGAATATCCGCTGATGTTTTGGTCTTGATTCATCAGTAACCCTCTTCAGGACAATGAGCCATTAAAATAGAAAAAAAAAAAATACAAATGTGAGCAAAAGAAATGTTTGCCAGAAAGCGATGTGTATCAATATGATACAAAACTAATAGTCACCTGAATTGCAAGTACATAAAATGCAAAGTTTTAGAAATGGGGGTCTCTAGTTGGCAAAGGTAGGTACCTTTGTCCAAGTAGGGACCCTTCGTCCTTCCTAGTCAGGGTAAGGGGGATACACCTCTAAAATAACCCCTGCTCACCCCCTTGGTAGTTTGGCATGAGCATCCAGGCTTATCTCAGAGGCAGTGTGCAAGCATTTGTGAACACATACAGTAATCCAGTGAAAACACTACAAATGGACACCACACCAGTTTAGAAAAATAAGTAATCTTTAAACCAAAAAAGACCATGATGGAGCAAGGACTCATAGAAAGGAGACTTGCTCGGAAGCAATCCGCTCGTTTAACTCACTAACATGTTACTGATTACATATTGTGTAAAACTAACGCGCACCACATAAACAAATGGATTAGGGAAGCTTGCATATGTGTTTGCTAACGTTAACAACTCGAT
Source organism: Triturus cristatus (assembly GCF_964204655.1). Taxonomy (NCBI): domain Eukaryota; kingdom Metazoa; phylum Chordata; class Amphibia; order Caudata; family Salamandridae; genus Triturus; species Triturus cristatus. The sequence continues at coordinate 374,600,406 of NC_140585.1, forward strand.
CGAATTGCTAAAACCGCTTTAACAGGGAAATCTTTACTGTGCATGCGTCAACTGCATCTACGCAGTGTGACGAGATAATGCTTGGAGGGAAATTCTTGCGCATGAGCAGAAGGCACTAAAATTGAGTCTTAAAGACTAACATGCATGGCAGCTGCTTACCTGAAGCGAAATCAAGCTATTTAACTAATTCTAATGCGGGGAAATATTAATAAGTAAAGGGGATTAGAGTAGAGATGGGTGGTATACAGTGAAACCATTTATTTTTTAAAGTAACATCTGTCTTTCTGACTTTATCACTAGTGCGCATTTGGGCCTCTCGTGTATGGCTGACGTGAGCTGAGTCACATGATAATGGCGCATGACAACTGAAAGTCAACCCGGAACAATGACATAAGGGTCGGGAAGAGGACAATGTCGCAGAGTGCCCAAGCCTGAGAACCGGCAGGGAAAAGTCTAAATGAATGAGTCTACATGTTAGATTTTAAACAATTTTTGCAGATGAAATGTGAATGCGGGTGGGAAAATAAAGCATGAATAAAAATTAAGGGATGGGTCTATGAACAATGGGCAGACTGAAAAAGTGATATGTAAGCATGGTGTGGTGATCTTTGCCCCCTTGCCTGACCAATTAGAATTCGTATTTTTACGATATTGAAACTTTAGTGGGTGGTACATGTTGAACGAAAGGTATAATTGAGATAGCTTTAGTTAGTGAGTTAGCACGACTTGGGATGCTGTTGCTGCGAGAGGTACTGATGCTGAGAGAGATGCTGATGAAGAAGCCGAATGCAGAGCCCTCTATCCTAATTTAATTACGTTAGATAAGAAGATCGCAGAAGAATCTCAAGGAGGAAGAGAGTGTCAGAGAGGGGAGCGACGCAACCGTCGGTGTTAGAGAGGTCATCTATCCTGTCCTGAATCCTGTCCTGAAGTCTTTGTCTCCTGAACTATCCCGGGGGACCCTTACCAGCCCTTTGGCCAGGGGGTTGTCCACCACACCATTCTTGGTAAATATAATTATGTGCATTTGCAGATGTTCTTTTCTCTCTGTCCTCTCCTTTTCTGAGCATAAGTCATTGCAAGAGTTCGAAGTATGTGTTTGATGATTAATTAATAGAATTTTCTCTCCAACGAGTGATGGTGACTGTACTGTATTTTTGAAGTGGTTCACATGCATTTAATTTAGATAAAGACTTAAAAAATTTCCAGAGTCTGTGGTTATTTACTTCAAAGTATAGAAAAGTTAGAATTATGTTCATTATCACCATCAATTAGTTCAACTAATTGTCAATCGACCAGAGGAAAGAACTTTTTGATCTGGGAGAGGTTAGTTAGGAATGATGAATAACTAATCTTGATATTGTGACCACACACTTAAACTTCGACTCCAGCGGGTTACTCAATTGTGTGTTTATGGGCCCAGGTGAGTATATGGTAGTAGAGTATCTGTTTTTGGTACCCCGCTGGATCAGTTTTCTGGTAGCAGAGTTATGGTTATTATTGACTAGTTTGGTGATAAATATTGATTATTGATTTATGTTTAACAAAAAGAGTTAGGGCCCGATTCACAGAACTAACTTAAGACAAAATCCTAAACTTACTACCATTTTGCTATTCACAGAAGGCACTTACTCATTTTGGTATTCACAGAAGGCACTTACTCATTTCGGTATTCACAGAAGTTAGGAGTCCTAACTTTAGGACTCCTAAATGCCTTCTGTGAATACCGAAAGTCTTAAAATTAGGATTTTTCTCAGTTTAGTAGTAGTATAGTTAGAACTCCTAACTTTAGGACTCCTAAATGCCTTCTGTGAATACCGAAAGCCTTAAACTTAGGATTTTTCTCAGTTTAGTAGTAGTAAAGTTAGGAGTCCTAACTTTAGGACTCCTAAACTGAGAAAATCCTAATTTTAAGACTTTCGGTATTCACAGAAGGCATTTAGGAGTCCTAAAGTTAGGACTCCTAACTTCTGTGAATACCGAAGTGAGTAAGTGTCTTCTGTGAATACCAAAATGAGTAAGTGCCTTCTGTGAATACCAAAATGGTAGTAAGTTTAGGATTTTGTCTTAAGTTAGTTCTGTGAATCGGGCCCTAAGCGTCTTGTTTTATGTTGTCTGGAAAATTCCCGGGGAATGAATAGCGGTAGTGACAGAAGCCACACTGCAGTGAGGTTACTCGTCTGTTGGAATAGCACTGAGAAGCTATGCAGGGCAGGCAGTGTTAAATTAGGGACTATTTCGTATAAAAGTTGAGTGTGAGTGAAAGCAAAAGGTTAGTTGGTGAAACTTTGTTCTTATATTTCCTAGTAAGGGTAACACTGAAGGAGTTACTGGTTCTCTTGAGCTTGAATGAAGGGTAAACAGAGGTTTTTACTCACAGTAGAAGAGGAGCAATTCTGAGACTCCAGAATAAGTCCGAAATCTATCCTCTGTTTAGCGGAACAGGCAGAGTAGCGAATGTTTCTATGTTGTGACTAAGGGATTTCACTTAGAAGAAAAGAAAAGTAAAAGAAATACGTTTTTCGTATTACCTTGTGAAGGGAGGGTCAGTTTCTGGAGAAGTGCTGACGTCACAGAGAGCCGCGCTGGGATTGGTTGAAACAGCGGGCGTGAGAAAGAAGCAGATTGTAAAGGAGGAGTCAGTAGTAAGGAGTAAAACTGACGTCACAAAAGGCCGCTGGCATTGGTCAGACCGTGAGCCTGAGTCTGATTGGATGATTGAATAGAAGCTGCTTTAGGATCGGTCGACAAAATTTTGTATGTTGAACCCTGATTTGACTGCTGTTGTGAGTTGCCCTGACAGAAAAGTTTGAGGGTTTGCGGATTATTGTTTCCTACATTGAGCATCTACAATGTATGGAGAAAAGAGAAAAATGTCATTAATAAAGAAAATTAAGAATTTCTTTAAGAAAGATAAGCCTGTGTTGACTAGAGAGGGAATTCCTATTTCGCCACCAAAGACTCCTGCTTCATTTATGATGATGGAAAGAGGAATTCATACTTGTGTATGGTTGGCAAATTGGATAGAATATACGAAAGGTGATGGTGTTCTAGCTTTCCCTGAAAATGGTACATTTAATGGGAGAATTCTTCAGAATTTGAGGATGAGGATGAATGATTTGGACCCAAGACCTAGGTTAACCCAGTATGAAGCCTTAGAAGAATGGGAGACTGAGTCATATGAACGAGAGAAATGCCGAGGTGGGAGATATAAAGGATTTTTTCCCCGATATTTGCGTGAGTCACGTGAAGGTCAGATGAAGCAATGGAGAAGGGCTATGGTATCAGAAGGTTTATACCCAGTGTTGATGGCTGAGGAACAGTCAGGAAGCAAGTGTAAGGAGAAAACAAAACATATGACTGTGACAGGATATGGTGAGTCAGATGATGAATTGTTGGAGGACATTTTAACTAAAAACCCTCCACCGTACCAAGAAGGACTCAGTAGAGTCACCCCAAGTGCACCAGTCCACAAATGTTACATGATACATCAGTTAATAGGGTGCTTTGAGACAAAGAGAGTGAAGGATTAAATAGTAATAGAGAGGAATTAATACAGAAAATAGGCCAATTGAGTTTAAACCCTGAAGCATTGACAGTACCAGTGCATATAGGTCCTGTTATTCCATTATATGGAGATAAAATAAGTTGCCCAAAACCCCAAGCTGTAACAACTCCTTTGGGTAATCCTAGAAAAGTGGTAGTAATATCTGATGATCAAGCCAGTGAGTGCGATTCAGTCATTTCATTAATGGACCTTCCAATAAGAGACCCCGTAAGTGAAACCCAAAAAAGAGTAACACCCAGTAGCTCGAAAGAAAGAAAGTCTGTGGTGCACTCAGGAACTAGAAGCTCAACAACAGTAACCCTAGAAGATTTGGAAAGATGAGCACAGAGAATAGAAAAAACAAAGCTCGCCCCGAAAGATTTTAAATATTTACAAATTAAAAGTAAAATTGGAAGAGATGATAGCTGGAACTGTGGGAATAGAATGATTGAACCATTACAAAGAAGAAGAATTGTTGTTTATATGTAGGAGTATAACCAGAAATGAAAAATTGTTTCATGAGAAATTGACAGAGATTGGAGTAGATATAGGGAGATCAAAATTGTTACAGAAATTCTATCGAGTGGAATTTACTGACAAGGATTTAGAAAATATGAATGTGTCTGGTAAGAAACTACAGGTAAATGAGTTACTGGCACATGCATCAAGCAAAAATCCAGTTGGTAAAATACCGAATCGGTAAAATCACCCGTTAGCGAGTGTCAAAAACCGAATCCCAATGCATCAACCCAAATCGTAAGAAAATAAAGAATCGCAAAAAAAATACCGGAAAAATAACTCATCGCAAATATCTAACCCGCAAAAATACCGAATCGCAAATTACCGAAGTCGCAATCACCGAAATCACAAATTGCTCCCGGCAAGTGCCAATGGCTAATAACGAATCGCTACACAATGCAACAAAACTCGCAAATACCGAAAATCCCAAAATTCGCTATTTAGCATGAGCAGATTAAGGGGAATCAGAACCTGGAGGTAAAGTAACAAAACAAAAAAAAAGATTTTAAAAAAAATTCCACATGTGCAACAGATCGTACCAATCAGCAAACCCTTAAATGTGGCCCAGGAGACCCTGTTGGCTAGCACAAAATGGCAGCCCTCTACGTGCTTGCAAGGAGGATGCGAATCAATGCTGCAGGACAGCGCAGGAGAAGGGTACAGGAGATAGTGTTCCGAGTGCGCATCACCTTGCTGGGAGAGAATGAGGACGAGGTGTATGAGAAGTATCGACTGAATCGTGCCATGATCATGCGCCTCATTGCAGACCTCGAACCACTCCTGCAGCACCAGACACATCGGACCAATGCAATCCCTGCGAACGTCCAGGTCCTATGCAGCCTGCACCTACTGGCCTCAGGAAGTTTTCAGGGAGTAATCGCCGTACCTGGAGGCGTATCGCAAAGCGCACTCTCACGCTTCTTCCAGAAATTCATAGATGCCATGCTGACTATGATACACACCCACATCAGCTTCCCCACAACCCCACAGCAGTTGGACCGCTACAAACAGGCATTCTACCAGGTGGCTCATTTCCCCCATGTCATTGGATGCATCGACTGTACACATATCCCCATCTGTCCACCCTCTGCCAATGAGTACATATTCCAGAACCGCAAGTCCTACCACTCTATCAACGTGCGATGCCAAGCACATCATCACGGACCTAGTGGCACAATTTCCGGGGAGCACACACGACTCCTACATATTCCGACACAGTGGCATCCACAGGCGTCTACTCAACGGAGAATTTGGAGAGGGACTCCTGCTTGGTACATACACATACCTCTTCCACACATGAGCACCACACATGTATGAACATCACCGTTGCTAAGTCTTTGCTTCTATCTTGTAGGTGACAGTGCATACGCCCTGCGGGAATATATACTCACCCCCTACCTCAATCCAGCAACACCACAGGAGCAACGATACAACGCGGCCCACATAAGCACAAGGAATGTCATAGAGAGGACCTTTGGGATTCTGAAGAGTCGCTTTAGAATCCTACATAAAACTGGCGGTGCCTTGCTATACAAACCTGATACCTGCTGCCGGATTGTAGCTGTATGTGCTATGCTGCACAACATTGCGACCAGAAGGGGTATACCCATAGAGGTGGACAGGAATCACGACTACCGGGATGACCAACCACCCGCCCAACACCGACAGGCACACGTCCCTAACACAGCAGAGGGCCATAGGAGGCGGACATACATCATGCAACATCATTTCTGAACCAGGTAAGAATGAAAGATGACAAATTATTGGTGATGCTACTGTTTAATGCACAGGAGCACTGAGGCATGTGCGACCAAACAAGCAATAAAATTATATATCCCCAAATAAACTGTTACAACAAAAGGCTGTTTTTGTCACGGCTGTGCAGCGTCAAATAGGGGAGGACCATGGTTGCCCCACCACGGTCAAGTATGACTGTCAGTTAGTCTAGTGGCGCTTGCCACGAACGCCAAGCCTCCTCTCAGGTGTCTCCTCCACCTCACCACGGCCTGTCCCTGTGGAGCAACGGGAACTGCGCCGCCTGGTGCTGGCCTCTGCTACCGAAACACTGCTCACACTTGAGGCAGCCTCACTGCCGTCCTCCCCTCCCAATGCGCTAGCAATGAATGTGCCGCTCTGCAGGTGTTCTACTGCAGCGGTGACCTGTCCTAGAGCCCTGGCTACATCCCCGCAAAAGTGTCCAAGGTCCACCTGCAGTGACACCGAGCGGCGTGCTAACACTGCGGTGCTGTTGCTCAGCCTGGTGATGGCCTTTGTAGAGGCTGCGGACCTGACCAAGTTCTGCCGGTGCCTCCTCCTCTCGCTCTCATGGCCTTCCCTCATGGCACGGGTGAGCTCATGTATGTCCTCCCTCAGGTACCCATTGCCCTCTGCCACCACAGTGGTCATGTCCCTCACTGCCGCTGTCATGGCACGCATATCTTTGGCAAGGCGCGCTATGTTTGAGCTAATTGTAGCCATGTGTCTCCCCTGCAGGCGCTGGACGCGCAGCATCCTTTCCTCAATGCCACCATTTGGGGAGATTGCAACGTCGCCTGAGGATTGTGAACTGCGCAGAGACCTGCGGCGCTGTCGGGGTCTGACACGTGCTGGTGGTGCAGCAGGCGGTGGGATGCTTTGCAGACTTTGGCCCGATGGTGTAGCAGGTGTTTGGCAGGTTTCCATCACCTGCATGGGTGGAACTTGTGACCTGCGCCTCCGATTTTTAGTTGCAGTTGTTGCGGCAGCATGTGTTGCTGGTGCTGCTGGTGGTGGTGGTGTGGTTGCTGGTGGAGGTGGTGAATGCGTATCTTGTGCGGTATCCACATCCGACTCGGCTGGTGTCTCCGAAATGATCAGCCGCCCGCTGTCGTCGGAATCCCCAGGAGATGCATCTGTGTGTGAAACAGTGCATGGTTAGGGGGATAGTTACACCTACGTAGTATTGTTAACATACATGTCCCTCTGTGATCCACTAAATAAACAGTCTATATCCAGCTTCTACTGATGTGGTGATTTTTACGACTATTTTTTCCTGTGCATGCACACCGGGCTGACTTGACTACAACTCCCATGATGCACTAGTGTTATGAGTAAAGTTGTGTGGGGCAAAGCTGCATGCACACTCTGATCGTGCTGATGGCTTGGGAATGGATTAACGCAATGCTGGGTATGGGTACAGGCATGCATCTTACCTTGGGCACTCGTGGCTATGCCGGAGGTATCCATCTGGGTCACTCCCACGACTGCCTCAGGCTCGATGGTCCCTTCCACCAGCTCCTCCAGGGCGGTGTTAGCTTGCACTGTGGAAAGTCCGCCTCCCGTTCTGGATGCCTCCCGGAGCCTCTCCACAATCCTCTCCTTCGCACGCTTCCTCAGGTCGTACCACCGCTTTTTAAGATCGTCAATGCTGCGGGGCGTCACTCCAACTGCATTTACCCTTTCTCGGATGCGCAGCCATATGCGCTTCTTCTCTGACTCGGGCACCTTTAGGGACAGCTTCCCAAACAGCCGATCGTGCTTGCTGCTCACCCCCTCAATCAGGTGTTCCAGCTCCTGGTCGGAAAACTTGCGTTTCTCCATCCTGGTGAGGGTGGGGTCACAGTCCTGTCAGTGGTCAATCTGTGGGATCAGGCTTGCTCCTGTTGCTCCTCCTGTGTGCTCCTCTGGCGTGTGAATGAGGGTGGGGCAGCTGTACTTCCTGGTGTTGATGTCATCAGAACGTTCCCGAGCGACCCGTTTTACACCGATTTCGCTATTACCGATTTCGCTATTACCGATTTCGGTAATTGCGAAATCGCTATTACCGATTTCGCTATTACCAATTTCGGTAATTGCTAATCGGTGTTTTCACTACTCGCAAATGTGTATTCGGTAAATAATAGCGATTTTTAAAGAATCGCTATTTTTCCGCGAATCTGTTGATGCATTCTGAAAAGCGATTCCTTAATTACGATTCCTTATTTATCGCTAATAAGGAATCGCTTTTCTGAATGTTGATGCATGTGCACCTTAATGAATATTTTGCAAAAATGGGTAGACATTGACAAGTGGAGAACTAGGTGGACAAGAAAGAAAGAGGAAGCTCAGGCAAAGGAAGCGTCATCTGCATTCTTGTTAAAAGAATCAGAAAAGGCAGAAAGATTGTGTCCCATGAGAGAGGTACCTGGTGGTGGATTTGTTCATGTTCCATGGAGCCGACAGGATATTTTGCAATTTACGAACGATTTCCCTACGTTAAGAGAGAAACCATTTCAATGGTATAAAAAGGTTGAAAGATTTGTAAAGGTTTCAAACGTTTTGCTGAGAGATCTAGATGGTTTGTTTGATATTGTGGTACCCGCTGATTTATGGACAGAGTGTAGGATTACAGTTGATTGGCCAAGTGGAGAGTATCCAAGAGACTTGAAAACAGGAGCACCCTCAGATGAGGTGATGAAGAAATATCACCAAGTAATTACGTTTCTGAAAGGGAAAATCCCTCCTAAAGAAACAGATTGGGTAAAAATAGATAGAACAACTCAAGAGCCAAATGAGTCTGTACATGCATATAATGAGCGGTTGCTACAGGTGTTTAAGCAGTATAGTGGCTTTGAGAACATTGGAGATAAGGATATGGGACATTTTGTGTATTGGTTTGTGTATGGTTTGAAACCGTAGATTAGTCAAGTGATTCAGCAGCACATGTTGTGCTGACAGAGTAAGCCGATCAACGACATTTTGAAATATGCAAAATACTGTGGGGATGATATTGAGGCGAGGCGTAGAAAACTAAAAGAGAAAATGAGGTGGGCACAAGTGAAAATGGCAGAACGCTGGAGAGTAAATTAAATACTCAGACTGATAATCAGGTGCAAGAGCAGAATCAGAATGATCATGCGGCGAATGGTGGTAAATTAAGAGGACGAAAGAATAGAGAGGAAGCAAAGAAGAAGTTTCCTTGTCATGTGTGCGGAAAGCTTGGACATTGGAAGAACGAGTGTAAGAGTATACAAAATAATAATTGGCCAAACCAGAATTTAAATCCACAGACGCAGAATGAAGTGATTTTGAATCAGCCGCAGCAGCTAATTAATCCACAGTATCAGGTGCCACCAGCTCCTTTGGCAAACTTTGTGAACAAACAAAGATACAGTGCTGACGCCTGATTTCAAGGAGGAAGTGGTAAGAAAAATTCTGTGGTTTCACAATATCTTTTACAAATTAATGATGACAAATTAAATTATTTGCAATGACGGTGCCTGAGGGGCAGGAAGAGGAGTGCGTACTTGGCACATCCTTACCGGTAGATCAGTCAGGTCAATTTATTCATGGGGAAGTGGAAGGTAGTGATATCACTTTTCTATTGGATACTGGTGCTACCCGTTCTACTGTGAGAACAGCAGACATCCCAAACCTACCCCTCTCTGGAGATTCCATCCAAGTTGTAGGAGTTTCAAATCAACAGATTAGAACCCTAATCACAGAGCCAATGGAAGTGCACATTGGAAATTTTAAAGACATGCACAGATTCATGGTTTGTGATTCTAGTCCAGTAAATTTCTTAGGAAGGGATCTGTTGTGCAAAATGAATTGCACAATCTACTGCACATCGGATGGTGTTGCTTTTCAAACCCCTGATGAAGATATTGTATATAAAATAATGCTTGCTAAACAAGATACTGTGGTAGATGAGATGTATTCATTAATGACTGAAAATGAATTACCAAAAGAGCTAAGAACCACAGTGAACCCAGAAGTGTGGGATTTTACAGGAAAAGAAATTGGGCTAATGTCAAATGTAGATCCAGTGAAAGTGAAAGAAGGTGCAGTTTGTCCCAACACACAACAATACAAAATGAGTCCAGAAGTGAAAGCAGGAGTTGCTTCAGAAATTGACCAAATGATTAAACAAGGCATTTTGAAGGAAATAATGAGTAGCCATTGGAATTCGCCAATAATGGGACTTAAAAAGCCTAGCGGGAAATACAGAATAGTGCAGGATCTGAGAAAGATCAACAAATGTTTAGTGCCTTGTTGTCCTGTAGTGCCCAATCCAGCAGTGATTCTTTATCAGATACCATGGAATGCAGGCTGGTTTACAGTATTGATTTGTGCCAAGCCTTTTTCTCTATTCCTTTACACCCAGACAGTCAGTATTTATTTGCATTTAAGTTCGAAGACTGTATCTTGGCATAGTGGCGAGTTCCTCAAGGGTATACAGAGAGCCCCTCGATTTTTAATCATATCCTGAAAAAGTGTCTGGAGAAATTAGTCATGCCTAGAAATTCAGTCCTGGTACAATACATTGATGACCAGCTAGTGGCATCAAAATCACGAGACGATTGTGTCACTGATTCAATTGCATTATTGAACCATTTGGTTGTCGGAGGACACAAGGTGTCTCCAGAGAAATTGCAATTTTGTCAACAAAAAGTTAGATATCTAGGTCACAAAATATAAAGAGGAGTGAGAAAAGTAACGCCAGAGAGAATTAAGATAATCAAGCAAATGCAGTTACCGCAGACACAAAGGGAGATAAGAATGTTCCTCGGAGTAGTTGGGTATTGTCGGCAGTGGATTGTTGGGTTTTCCCTGCTGGCAAAGCCATTGATTCAGTTAACACGAAAAAGAGCAAAGGACCCAATTGTCTGGAATGATGAATGCGTGGAAACATTTGTGAAATTGCGAAATTGTCTGTGTGAGGCCCCTGCTTTAGGCATGCCTGATTATACAAAAGAATTTGCACTATTCTGTTGTGAAAGAGAGAGTTGTGCACTTTCAGTTTTGACTCAAAGGCATGGATTAAGTCGATATCCAGTGGCATATTTTTTTGTTACCTTCGATCCTGTGGCTTCAGTTTTACCTGGCTGCTTAAAAGCAGTAGCTGCTACTTGTATGAGTCTGGAGCAAAGTGAGTCAATTGTGATGAGACATCCAGTCAAGGTTTATGTCCCACATTCAGTAGAGATTCTTTAACAAGAACTCGAACACAGCACCTTACCCCTAGTCGGATGACTAAGTATGAAAGAGTGATTCTTGGAGCAGAAAATGTGACAGTGATTAGGTGTACAATGGTGAATCCTGCCACATTATTGCCAGACCCACGTTGTGAAGAAGTGAAAGATGAACAGGATCATGATTGCTTGGATGTGACTGAGATGTGTACCAAGCTCCGTACCGACATAAAAGAAGAGCCTCTGAAAGAGCCAGATCATGAACTATTTGTAGATGGCTCATGCATGAAAATAGAGGGAGGAGGACTCAGTGCAGTGTACGTGATATGCAAGGTAGCTGGTGTTGTTGAAGCACCCTGTTTACCGGGAGTCAAATCTGCACAAGTAGCCAAATTGGTGGCCTTAACTAAGGCATGCAAAATAGGGAAACATTGGAGAATAACCATATTTACTGACAGTCAATATGGTTTACTGGGTTGTGCACAACTTCGGCCAGCTCTGGATGTAAAGGGGATTTCTGACTTCTTCAGGATCCCCTATCAGAAATGGTAAAAATGTGAAAGAATTGTTGGAAGCAATACAATTGCCAAAAGAAATAGCAGTGGTCAAGTGTGCTGCTCACCAGTCAGGAAATGACTATGTGGCGGCAGGTAACAGATACGCTGACTAAATTGCTCAATATTGTGCAAGAAATAACGGGGCATTAAACAAGAAAATTGAAACAAGTGAAATCAGCTGTCAACTTCTCAGCTCTAGAGACATGGGATAAGGTTAGACAATTGCAGGATGAAGATTAGGTAAGCGAAAAAGACATTTGGATAAAATCAGGTTGTGAAAGAAGAACAGAGGATGATGTATGGGTGTACACTGATGGCAGACCAGTCATGCCAGACTACCTACTTTCTCAAATGGCAAGAATGTATCATGGGGACACACATGTTGGTAGGGATGCCATGATCAGACTATACAGACAGAATTCGTACAATCCAAAGTTCAGGGTAGTCGCAGAGAGCCTTTGCCAAAGATGCTTAATTTGTCAGCAGCAAATTCCAGGCAGGAAAACAGTAGTGAGTTCGGGAAAAATTGGAAAGGCAGAAGGACTATTCACAAGATTGCATCTTGACTTTATAGAGTTACCTCTAAGCAACGGAATGAAGTATGTCCTAGTCATAGTGTGCTTGTTTTTACGTTGGGTGGAAGCATACCCCACGAGAAGAAATGATAGCCTTACAGTTGCTAAACTACTATTGAGGGAGTTTATACCTCATTTTGGTTTTCCAGTCACTTTGGAATCAGATAGAGGACCTCATTTTGATAATGAAATAATTTGTTTAATCTGTGAAGCATTCAAAATTGAACAAAAACTGCATTGCACATACTGCCCAGAGGCTTCTTGAGCGGTTGAGCAATAAAATGACACAATCAAATCAAGGTTAAGTAAAGTGTGTGCATCCACATCACTGAAATGGCCAGATGCATTGCCTCTTGTGTTTTTGGGACTAAGAAGTATTCCTGACTGAAAAACCGTCTTGAGTCCACATGAGATTCTCATGGGAAGGGTAATGAGACAAGCATTTATTCCTGGATATAAATTAATGAATATAACTGATGATCTGGTATTGGACTATTGTAAAGAATTGGCTGACCTAGTGCGTTCTGTCTCTCACCAGGTTGGAGAAGACGCAGTTGCCAGGCAGCCAACACAAGCACATGATTTGAATCCTGGAGACTGGGTGGTAGTGAAGAAACACGCCAGAAAGTCGTGCTTAGAACCCAGGTGGGATAAATCACGTCAAGTGATACTGGTCACTACTACAACAGTGAAGTGTGCAGGTTTCCCCAATTGGATACATGCAAGTCATACCAAAAGAGTTCCAGGCCCCACTGAGGAAGAACAACAACTGACTGAACCAGTTAAAAATGCTGAAGGTTGTGAAGTCGAACAATCTAGAATGATAGATTCTGAAGTGAAAGATGATGAACAACCGACCACAAGTCAGGGGGGATGGATACCAGTGATTGACATACCTGAGGTTGTTCTTCAAACAAGAAGAAGAACAAGATTAGAGAGACAGGAAAGTAGCCAGGGTCAGATAGGTGTAGAAGAACACGCTCAGGAAGAAGAGAACAGAGCTACTGGAAACCCTGTGCAGGACCAGACAGGGAAAGAAGAACATACTCAGGTAAACAGACCTACCAAAAGACCTGAGCAGGGACAGACAGGAATAGAAGAACACGTTCAGGCAGCAGAAGAGCCAATTGCAGTAAGATCTGAACAGGGCCAGTTAGGAGAAGAAGGAAAAGTTTGGGCAGAAGAAGGCAATCCATTTGAAATAAGACCCGAACAGGATCAGATAGAGGAAGAAGAACAGGTTCAGGTGGATGAAACAAGACCTGAACAGGAACAGATAGAGCATGATTCAGAAGAAGAGGAACGGATTGTGCCTAGACACCCTGAAAATAAAAGACCTTTAGAAAAAGACAGAGAGGGTGAAAGTGAAGTTCAAATTAAAAGGGTCAGAAAAGGTGACAACTAGCCAGGTGGAGTCAAAATATTGGGATACTATCTGAGAAAAACAAACGAAAGACCTGAGCAAGTGAATGAAGTTACTGGTCAAACTCAGTATAAACAGTCGACTGGGAAAAACACTCGAAGAAGTCCAAGACTGAGAATTCTGAATAACAAATTCAAGGGTCCTGAGTGGACCTATGTAATTTTAGAAGAATTTGAAAATTTAGATTTGAGTGAAGAGACAGAAGAAGTAAATGCTGCATAGATTGATGAAGGGAAAGTGAGGCCACCTTGAAAAACAAGAGTTTGAATTTATAAGCGAACAAAGGAAAATAAGAGGAATCTTCTTAGACTAAAATGGCTAAAAACAAAGTTACTGAGCGACCAAAACGAAGTTTTAAACGAAGATGTTGTAGAACTTGCATAGGTAGCATGTTATTAGTGATCTCAGCATGGCTATTTTTAACAGTAGCAGTTCCTTATCTCATTATAACAAACAAGAAGAATGATACAGATATTAATGAGAAAACAGCCACCATGAAACGAAATAGAGTAGAATTAGAAGCAGCAGATGAGACAGATGTACATCACACAGTATTACCCAATAATACATCTTTAAACGTTTTCACTAAGTTATTATTTCAGTATGTAGATACAATGGAGATTAGTGATTGTTACGTTTGTATGAAATTACCAGCTTCAGTGTCAGAAGGAGTTACATATCATCATTTACCTTTAACATATGGTATTTCATGTAGTATACTAGCAAGTCTGTTTTATAGAACAGGAAAACTTCAGTATTATTATTCAAACTTAGATGTAGTATTTTCAGAACTTCCTATTCGAAAGAATATGAATCCAGTGCTTAGTAGTCCAGATGCACAGTTTATGGGTGAATTTTTCCTAACAATGAAGTCAATAGATATAGTAAAGGCACACATGAATAACTTAACATGTACATTACGTGAAGAAGAGAAAGTGTTTTTGAATTTAGTTGAAGAAAGGAGACAGGATTTTAGAAAGAAGGCTGCTGAACAGAAAACCCATGTACCTCCATGGGCTGAGAAAGAGGGAATTTATACAGCTGGCAAAGCTCATGATGCGATGTCCCTAGACTTTGTGAAGAAAGGAAAAACCTGCTTCCACGGATTAAAGACAGATTATAATAACGTATTTATTGGTTCCAGTGAATGTGAACATAACTTCCTGATTTTGGGAGGGTGGGGACTAAAAGGGGGAACTGATCCAGTATTTCCTGGGGTTTACTACGTGTGTGGGAATAATGCTTCCTATAAGTTACCTGCACAGTGGTACGGTAGCTGCTACTTTGGCATAGTATTTCCGAAAATATATCATGTAAAAAGAATCACTGGAAGCAATGAAAACACTAATGAACTAACACGAAGAAAGAGAGCTAGTTTTTCAGAAATAGTAGGTGACATATTTGGTGCATTGATACCTTCAGTGGGAGTAATTCTAAATTCATATAGAATTTGTCAATTGTCAACAGTAGTTGATCGTCTCTCGACTGATACTGCTGGGGGTTTCTTGATGATTAATACGGAGTTGGTTGTGATTAGGTCTATGGCTTTACGAAATAGACTTGCGCTTGATATCTTATTGGCAAAAGAGGGCAGAGTCTGTAAAATGCTGAAAGTGCAACATTGTTGCATTTATATACCTGATAAAAGTAAGGAAATCAGAGGGTATAATAAGAATATTACAAAACTTCATGAAGATTTGAAACCACTGGAGATTGACAGTGTATGGGAAAGACTAACAAAAAGTATTTCTTCAATAGGGACTTGGTTTTCTGATTTAGGGAAAAGTATTTTAGGTCAAATAATTCTTCCAGTAGTTGGAATAACAATAATAGTTTTAATAATACTGATATGGTGTAAGTGTTGTAGAAACAAAGGAAAGGGAAGGAAATATGAAGTTAATGGGAAAGAAAGAAAAGAAAGAGAGAATATGATGAAATACAGATGGAAGAAATGAAAGGGAGAATTTATAAGAAGATGAGAGATTTCGTAAATAAAGATGAAGATGAGAAAGCAAATGAGAGATACTGAAAGTTGGCATCTGATTAGAGATGGGTAATTTTGTGATGGCTCAAAATGCCATCAGAGAGGGGATTGATGGAGCAAGGACTCGTAGAAAGGAGACTTGCTCGGAAGCAATCCGCTCGTTTAACTCACTAACATGTTATTAATTACGTATTTTGTAAAACTAACGCGCACCACATAAACACATGGATTAGTGAAGCTTGCATATGTGTTTGCTAACGTTAACAACTTGAACAAATTGCTAAAACCGCTTTCACAGGGAAATCTTTACTGCGCACGCGTCAACTGCATCGACGCAGTGTGACAAGATAGTGCTTGGAGGGAAATTCTTTTGCATGAGCAGAAGGCACTACAATGGAGTCTTAAAGACTCACGTGCATGGCACCTGCTTAGCTGAAGCAAAATCGAGCTATTTAACTAATGCTAATGCGGGGAAAGTATTAATAGGTAAAGGGGATTAGAGTAGAAATGGGTGGTATACAGTGAAACCATTTATATTTTAAAGTAACATCTGTCTTTCTGACTTTATCACTAGTGCGCATTTGGGCCTCTCATGTATTTAAGTGAGCTGAGTCACATGATAATGGCGCATGACAACTGAAAGTCAACCCAGAAGAATGACATAAGAGTCGAGAAGAGGACAAGGTTGCAGAGTTACCGAGCCTGAGAACCGGTAGTGAAAAGTCTAAATGAATGAGTCTACATGTTAGATTTTAAACAATTGTTGCAGATGAAATGTGAATGCGGGTGAGAAAATAAAGCATGAATACAAATTAAGGGGATGGGTCTATGAACAATGGGCAGACTGAAAAAGTGATATGTAAGCATGGTGTGATGATCTTCCCCCCTTGCCTGACCAATTACAATTTGTATGTTTACGATATTGAAACTTTAGTGAGTGGTACATGATGAACAAAAGGTATAATTGAGATAGCTTTAGTTAGTTAGTTAGCGCGACTTGGGATGCTGTTGCTGTGTGAGGTGCTGATGCAGAGAGAGATACTGTGAGATGCTGATGAAGAAGCCGAATGCAGAGCCCTCTATCCTAATTTAATTACATTAGATAAGAAGATCGCAGAAGAATCTCGAGGAGGAAGAGAGTGTCAGAGAGGGGAGCGACGCAACCGTCGGTGTTAGAGAGGTCATCTATCCTGTCCTGAAGTCTTTGTCTTCTGAACTACCCGGAGGACCCTTTCCAGCCCTTTGGCCAGGGGGTTGGCCATCACACCATTCTTGGTTAATATAATTTTGTGCATTTGCAGATGTTCTTTTCTTTCTGTCCTCTCCTTTTCTGAGCATAAGTCATTGCAAGAGTTCCAAGTATGTGTTTGATGATTGATTAATTGAATTTTCTCTCCTACGAGTGATGGTGACTGTACTGTATTTTTGAAGTGGTTCACATGCATTTAATTTAGATAAAGACTTAAAAAATTTCCAGAGTCTGTGGTTATTTACTTCAAAGTATAGAAAAGTTAGAATTATGTTCATTATCACCATCAATTAGTTCAACTAATTGTCCATTGACCAGAGGAAATAACTTTTTGATCAGGGAGAGGTTAGTTAGGAATGATGAATAACTAATCTTGATATTGTGATCACACACATAAACTTCGACTCCAGCGGTTTACTCAATTGTGTGTTTATGAGCCCAGGTGAGTATATGGTAGTAGAGTATCTGTTATTGGTACGCCGCTGGCTCAACCCAAATGACAAAAATCCACAATACAGTAATAAAAATATGACTTTCAAATGGTAGAAATAGTTCAGTTCAAAGCTAATTGCAGATGCGACACTTCTCACACAAAGTACCTTGGTTGTGTCGCGCACACAAACAAAAAAGGTTGCATGGAAGGTGATGTGTCGGTTCCTTACACTCAGGGAAGGTGATGCATCAGTTACTTGCTCTGGGGGAGGTGATACGTTGGTTACTTACTGCTGCGCCGGCAGTGGTGATGCGTTGGTTCCTTACCGGAGAGGAGGTGATGCATCGGTTTCTTACTGCATGAGGAGGTGATGCGTTGGTTTCTTATTGCTTTCCCCAACTATGCAACAGACCTGGCGACTCAAGGTGATACAACGATCCAGAGCAATGCGTGAGTTCTTGCAGCTGCACAGGAGGGCTTGTGTCTTAAGCGGTGCGGTGATTTCGGACTTTGGAGACCAGTGCACTCAATGCTGTGTGCAGCAATTTCTCGAGCCGCGGACAGGTGCTGCGTCAGTTTCTTTGGCGATGCGTCGCGCTTCTAGTCGTTGCGTTGCTTTTCCAGCTCCCAACAGCCAGAAGCCCAGAACAGCTACAGGTACCTCTTGACAGGTCAGAACTCCCAGCAAGGAAGTTCAGTGGAGCTGGGGGGAAGTATTTGCGTCCCTGAGACTTCAGAACAGGAGGCAAGCTCAATTTCAAGCTCTTGGAGATCGTCCTCAAGCAGGGGACACAACAAACAGCAAAGTTCTTCTCCTTTCCTTGGCAGAAAGTAGCCACTGCAGGCCAACCCCAGACTGCAAACAGTACAGGGGCAGTATTCCTTCTCAGTTTCTCCAGCTCTTCTCCTTGGCAAAGGTTCCTCTTGATTCCCAGAAGTGATCTAAAAGTTTGGGGTCTGGGCCCCTCTTTTTTATAACACAAAATCCTTTGTTCTCTGTGGCACAGAAGCTCTTTGCCCAGCCAAAATCAGGAAAGGTCACTCTGTGAGAATGAAAAGCAGAGAGGAACAATCTAGAGCCCGGACTAATTCAGCATACCAATGCGGAGACTAAGGTACTGTTGTATCTTGTGTTCTGCAATACATTCTTACCCAGTGCTCTGTAACTTGCTGCTCAGCCAGGGTGAGTGTGCACACAGTATATCATCTCCTCCACCTAACCTGCATAGCACCATCAAAAAAGGTGGGGGTAGGTACTTAATTTGAGCTGGTGGTTGCAGGTGGGTCCCACCAGCACTCATTTTTGGGGATCGGCACCTATTGTTCCTGAACAGACTTTGATCCAGAGCAAAAGAGAGGAAAACACAAATGGGGAAGGAAGGAGGAAGTGAAAAGCAGAAAACAATGAAAATAGGAGAAAGTAGGCATGAAAAAGAACTTGTGAGAGTGAGATAAAGAGGCAGGGAGTGTCCGGTGGTGGTTGAAAAAGCCATGAAGTGGAATCAATACTGTGTAACCGTGGTATTTGGCACCTCAGCCTTTGAGAGAACCAGCCCAGGGCTTGGGAGCAAAACGATCGGCCCTGGCACTTATTCTTTTACAAATGAGGTACCGGATAGGGTACAAAGAAGTCAAACGATTCCTATTCCAAACAATGACCTTTTGAAGAACAAAATCAAAGTCTAGCAGTCACCTACTTTACTCTCAGTTTTGGAGCAATTTCCAGGTTGTGGGTGTAGAAGCCACAATTTTAAATCAGTGTTGGAGCAATTTCCAGGTTGTGGGTGTAGAAGTCACAATTTAAAATGACAAATTGTAAACTAGCAATCAACCCCAGTTCCAACTCTTCTGTGCTGGATAGTCTTGAGTACCTTTTTTTGTCTATCACTAGTTGGTCGACCTAATGGCGCAAGTTCCAAGAAGAAATACATGGGGACAAGTTAACGTAGGCAATGCTTAACAGCGTCACAGGAAGTAGCAATACACAGAACTGTAAGTATGATGGAGAGCCATGGCGATGTTCCGTTTTCATAGTAATGCTATGTTAGCAGAGATTTGTTGTACTAGTGGTGTTGTACTGCCATTAGTATGGCCTCTAAGTGCAATAGGTTGTGGTTATCTTAAAGTCTGGCTATCGGCTATTCTTTCAAAGGCTGGTGAGTGTTTGCTGTTCGATTAGGCGCATCAATATCGAGAGTGTTTTAGTATATGTGTGATCGTACTTTGATTTTTCAATTTAGGGATGTGCCATGTGAAGGACTGTTAGGTGTATTGCCCCGTATATCTGCCATGTACTCGGTTCGCCCTCAGTGACAGTTTCCCTAGACCTTTCATTTATCTGAGGTGGATAATAAGAGTAATTTTAAGTATTGTTATAGTGACGCATTATTTACAGCACTATGAAGTGGTGTAACTGGTAACAAACCACTATATAAAAAAATCATTATGATTGTTTCATTGTGGGAATGTTTGTACAGACGAGACAGTGGGCCTGCTAAAGTTGGAGATGGTAAAAACTGACCACACAGAGCAAAGGAGATATAGTCTATGGTTCAAAGTTTAATGTATAGAGTTTGGTGTTTAGACAGAATATCAGAAACAAAAATATTGTGGGACAACATATTGTGCCAAGAATATCTAGGACAAAAGAAGTGTGAAAGTAAATTTCCAAAGGTAAGCACAGTTTTACTATCTATAACTCCACATCTCACTGAATTAACTCACCGCCTTAGCTTGCTTGTGTTGTAGAATTTACATGGAATTTTTGGATGCTGTCAAGGGGGTGGGTTGGAGGCCAACATCTCATTATTAAGTGCATGCATTGTCTTGTTTTCTGTAATTTTTTATGATTATTTGTTCTGCTTTAAAGCTGTTGTGAGGACACTAGGATGTCTATGCACAAATCCTGACCCGGGACTGTGTCTCCCTTATAGATTAACTTATTGTGGTCCACTTTGGGTTTCCTTATTTGAACCACTTAGATCAAAACTTACCAATAATTATATTAACCAAAGTTCAGTTAATGAATTGGCATGCTCCAGATGTAATGGTGCTTGAACATTTATTGATCCAATCCATTCCAGTATTTACAATATGTTCATCTGTGCCCCGAATTCCTAATACATTTCATGCTTGGTCCTTCATCAGGGGATGTCCTGTTGAATGAAGAAAAAGCAATGTTGTCCATCAAAAATTGACTCACTTATCATTCAATTCTTAAACAGAATATATCAATAAGTTTTCAGAACTTCGTGTCAAATGTGTACACATTGGAATTACCTGTAGACCTGCTATGAGATAAAGAGTTCCAAATAGCATTTAAAGCTTTCAATAAATGCCAACATCATGGTGCTGAGACAATTACATTACGTACATCAGGCCTTGTACACGGACATTCAGTATTTGTACCTAGGATCGGAGGGTGACACCCTATAAGCACACTTGAACAGGGTTAAACTAGTTCACACCTGAAAATACATTGGAGTGCTCTGGCTTTCGACCATCTAGTGAGGAAATCAGGGCCATGGGGATGCCAGATCTAGACACTGAAATCTACTTCCTGTTTGGGGGAGGGAAAAGGCAGGAAGAAAGACATTTCCCAATTGGGTAGCGCGGGGACAGTGTGGGTGGAGCTAAGCTGCCCCGGAAGTACAGAAACAAGTGTAATAGAGCGGCTATTTGTAATAAAGAATAATTGAGGTCAAATACTTGTCTCTGAGACTTGTTTTCATCTCTGCACGAATGATATTACAGATGATAACTAGCAATAAATTAAAAAAACAAGCATTTGCAATGCAATAGGCCTCGCGTTATAAAAGTTTGAGCTATTGGCATAGCTAATAATAATGTAACACCAGTAGCGCAAACATTCAGTAATGCGAGACCTATTGCATTGCAAAGCTTTTTTTTTTGCTTTTTTATATAGCGCGAACTTGACCTAAAGGCATACATTTATGCTGTATTGAGTTAAGTGCAATTATCTGATATGTTATTATGTGGCATGGAGTGGTATTAAGCAGAGTGTATTTATGTTGCATTAAGTAGAGAGTAATTATGTGACGTTGAATTATGTAGTATTGAGTGGTATGTGGAGTGTATGTATGTTGCATTGAATACAGTAATTATGTGACGTGTAATTATGAGGTACTGAGTGGTATTATGTTGAGTGCAGTTATGTTGCATTGAGTAGAGTGTAAATATGTGGAGTGTAATTCTGTGGTACTGAGTGGTATTATGTGGAGTGTATTTATGTTGCATTGAGTAGAGTGTAATTATGTGGCTTGTAATTATGTGGCACTGAGTGGTATCAGGGGTGTATTTATGTTGCATTGAGTAGATTGTAAATATGTGGTATGTAATTATGTGGCACTGAGTGGTATTATGTGGAGTGTATGTTGCATTTAGTAGAGTGTAATTATGTGGTGTGTTATTACGTGCCACAGAGTGGAGTGCGAGAGTGAGAGGGAAGAGGAATAAAGAGAGAGAGGGAGGGAGAGAAAGAGAGAGAGAGAGGGTTAGAAAGAGTGAAAGAGAGAGAAAGAGAGAGAGGGAGAGAGAGAGTGAGAAAGAGAGAGGGAGAGAGATAGAAACAGGGGGCAGAGAGAGAGGAGAGATAAAGAGAGAGAGCGGGAGGGAACGAGAGAAAGAGAGAGGGAGAGACAGAGAAAGAGAAATAGAGAGGAGAGAGTGAAAGAGTGAGAGAGAGAGAGTGAGAGAGAGAGAGAGAGAGAGCAAGAGAGAGTGGGAGAGACTGAGAAAGAGAGAGAGAAAGAGAGGAGAGGGATAGAGAGGAGAAGGAGATAAAGATAGAGAGAGAGAGAGAAAGAAAGAGGGAGGGAGAGAGAGAAAGAGAGACGAGAGGAGAGAGAAAGGGAAAGAGTGAGAAAGAGAGAGAGGGGGAGAGAGAGAGAGAGAGAGAGAGAGAGAGAGAGAGAGCGTGAGGGATATCGGGGCGATTCCCACTTCCAAAATGAATAAAGTAAGGCCGTGAGAAATGTGGGGCAGAGAGGTCATTATTTCACAATCCTCACACTATGTTTCAGATCTCTTGTGCTGGGATATTTAAAGGTAGAGGATGTGGCGCTGCGGTCACAGGTGCAGTTAAAAATGTCATGCTACAACTCCTGCTTTGTAAAATTAGGATAAGAGCAAACTTGGTACCCTCGTTGCTGTCCAAAGTATCACCGTTTTGAATTTAACAAGGATCAGAAAGTACTTGAGACAAGAGAAGCCGTTTAAATGCAGACAAACAGATGAGCCACAGCTCAAAAACAACTTTCCAGCAGCCTTTGGATGTTATGTACCTGGTATCAGACTGGTCTTTCTCGTCTATCCCAAAATAACCGACTGCAAACTGAGTGAAATGTTGACATTAATATGGATACAAAAAAACATGACATCATTCTGATAGATACTTATCCACCTTTAGAGGCGCAAAGGGCTTTTGACCTGCTGAGTGGTACTCAAACTACACGCTGCACCTTAAACAAAGACTGCTGAAGCAGGGACACCCACTTCTAAGGGCTGTGCTTCAGGTTTTATTCTGCGAATGATTGCACAGTACATATTTGTATCACAATATTTTGTAGCCCTTTTGTCGTTAGGGTATATATGCATTTTATTGTTTGTCTATCCGTTAATCTAGCGGGTGGCACATGGTTCTGTGGTCCAAATAAATGTTTTCTATGCTTGTGCTACTTCATACTGCATCTTTTCAAAGGAACCTGCTGCTGTGACATTCTGGGCTGAAATAAATAACGTTACTGCATGTATAAATACCTGAGCTTGAACAATGGCCACTAAGAATCACTAAGGAAATAACTTCAGCCAGTGAAAAACATTCTCTAGAAGCCCATATAAAATGTTATTTAATACAAAGCAAGAAGTGCAACGAAAAGGCCTAAGACCCAATTTGAGCAGTCTGGTACATGTAAGGATAGACACGTTATACGATGATGCAGAGTTTTGAATTGTATTTAGTGGCTAATGCCACACATCGTCTGGTATCTACAACACGCAGAGAGCAAACAGGGGCAACCCGAAAAACACTCTTGTTCCTGCAGATCCAGCAGAATGCTTGAGAAGCATGCAACAAAAAAATTTCAAAACCGGCTGACTGTTCACAACCAAAGCTTTCCAGTTTGAAAGTTACACAAAAAATAAGCACTGGAAAGCTCTGCAGTTACTGCCCATGTCATTGACATCAGTTTATATCAGAAGTTTTTCACTCCACGTGCACCCCAAAAATAATACTTATTGCCGAACATTCTTAGGTTGTCCAGAACATTAACAACACCCAGAGCTGGATACCTGGAAGAGAGGGAGAGAGAGAGGTAGATAGAAAGAAAATCAGGGACAGAAATTAGGAAATCCAGATAAGGGGGAGAGAGAGATGACGATAGAGACAGACAGAGAGAGCAGGAGAAAAGTGAAAGATAGGAAGAAACAAAAGTCAGAGACAAGGACACAGAGATACAGAGAGAGGGAAAGAGAAGATAGACAGGAAGAGGCAGAGAAAGACAGGTGGAGAGACAAGAAGAGAGCGAGAGAGTGACAGATGGCTAGAGAAAGATGAGAGAAAGTTAGGGAGAGAACAGGAGGCAGACAAAGAGAGAAAGCAAAACAAAGACAGAGCCAGGCAGGGAGAAAGAGACAGGGAGAGGCAGACTAAGAGCCAAGAAGAGAGCGCTACAGAGAGAACCAAAGAAAATACTGAAAATGACGGACAGACTGAGAAACAAAAAGAGAGAAGGAGCACCCATGATGGATGGAACCTTGTTGGATGATGTTATCATCGGTATATAAATACAATTAGTGTGCTAACATGAAAAAGCAATGTGTGCACTGTGAAGTAAAGAACGGTGGGTGTATCCTGCCCGTGGTAGCAGTGATGTGTGACCCGCTGCCAGGGTCCCGCTCCACAGACCCAAACACTGCAGCTCTCTCTGTAGACCCTTCCTTGCACCTCGGCCAGCAACCTGAATTGTGAAACACCTTATATGTGAAATGTAAATCTATTGATTTGGAAAGGTGCAGTCACGGAGTGATTCGGCTGAGTAATACTTTCGCAAATTAATGTTTTCATTTCAATTGTAAAATGCATTTAAATACATTGGCCTTCCCGGGCGCCAGGCTGAGAGGCACCCAGAGAGGAAGTGCCCCATTTGTGCCAGCTGCATAGCTGTGAGTCTGCACCAAATGGGGTGTGGGGTGCACTCTGAGTGATAGCACACTCTGCTTTTTGGCATTTTGCACCTTGTGTCTTTCATACATTCATTTACTATATTTTTATACTAAACTCTGCGTGAACCATTTATAGTTAAACATTGCTTCAAAACCAATCGAAGTGCTTTTAAATGATGGTTTCCTAACTGCTGCACCGCTTAATATCTCTGCATCCGGCCATAACCTTCCTACCACATGAGCTGAATGTTTATATGTACTGTAGCTTGTAGCGCTGCTTAGGTGTTTGATAGGAGCTAGGTATCCCTATTACAGCGCTAAATGTATGGTTGTTAGATACGCCATGGCACTTATGTAAACATGGAAGGAGGGGCGCTCTGTTTAAGTTGATCTGAAATTTTTTATAAGACTGTTGTGCAAACTGAAAACCAGGCAATGAAACCTGCAATGAATTAATGAAAACAAGGGCTGGCAACTGTGGTCCGGTGCGGCCTCTGGCATGGCCAGCTGGCAGGTTGCCCTGTGGAGGGGGGATGCTTGTGACTCACTCCATGGGTGGGGTCGCCCCTCGGAAGGAGATTGGCAGAAAACAAACCTAAACTGTTCGTGTTCTCGCGCCACTCTATCTCTCCGGATTGTTTGCGTTAACAAACCCTTTACTATCGACCCGTTCTGCGGGTCACGTGGGCCCTTTCCCTTCTTTCACTCCAAGTGCCTCAGTCAACTCGTGCTAATGGTAAACCTCAGATCCTAGCACTTTGCTGGAGGATTGATGTAAGTCTTCGGCAATTAACATAATTACAAGCCTGATTATAGTCTAATTGCATTCTGATTATTTGGTGTTTCACTGTACAAATCAGGGAAAATTAAACAGGAGCAGCTCCCGTGGCGTGAGTGTTGTGTTTTCTGGAAGCGCACTAAAAATGCGTAGTGTGGCAAGTACACAAGCCAAAGTAAAACAAGGAAAAAAGAGGAACCTTCCCATGCATAAGTGTGGAACCCGCAATACAATTAAAGCAAGAAATTATGTACAACACCCACCCACCAAGGAAACAGTCAATATAGTTCAGCAGCCTGAGGCAACCAGTGATATTTACTTCGGCATTTACCTTCAATAACATTAAAGTGAGCTAGTCTACCTTGGGAATACAGGCAGTAAATAAACAAGTGGTGCGCGCGCGCCACAGCGGGCCGTGGTTTCAGTTATTGCGCCCGTGTCTAGGCACGATAATTGAAACCACATGGCCTATTGGTGTCTATTACGCGCACCAAGCGTGTAATAGACACCAATAGGCCATGGGCGGAGCAATGCGCCCACCTTTGGCCTATTGCGTGCTGGCTTTGAAAAAAGCACACACGTACTAGCTCGTGCGTGTGCCATTCCTAGGTCAGCTCCAAATCCCCGTTTTTACCTACTAAATGTCTCGCGCTGCGCGAACACTGCTACGCAGTGCAACGCTAGGCGCGAGACCTAAAAACATATATAAAGCAAGCAAATGTTGGCTTAAAGAGTCTACTACATAAAACAGGAATCACCACCCATTCCACATCCAAAATAACTATAGGGTCGACTCTCTATTAATGTACGTGACCTCGTGCACTCGAGTCCACCCTCTTGTGTCCAGGTCTGGCTTTGTCATCTGCTTCTTTTTTACTAGACTGCTTTGCTTATTTTGACTTGCTGACTCGCTGTTCCGTTGTTTGTTTCTGCACTTGGAGCCTTTGGAGCTCTTACCTCTGCTCCCAGTTACTTGAGTGTGTTGTTTCTGCATTGAACTCTGCCCTGGCCTTGATTTCTATCTTCATTGTTTCAGCTCTGCCCTGCAGCCTGTGCTTACTTGATCTCTCCCCCTTTAAACCTGTCCGGCTGGTAGATTTTTACTGTTTCATCCTTTACTGACTTGGAAGAACTGGATGAGTTACAACTCCTGATCCTGAGTCTTGCACACGGTGAGCAGTCTAAATATCGAGTTTTAAATTTCGAACTACAAGTATATCGAGTTGTAAATATCGTAGGTAAAGAATATCGAAGTCAAGAATATCGATGGACAGAATATCGACCCCAAGGTAAGTATTATCGAAGTTAATAATATCGAAGTCATTAATATAGATGTAAGTAATATCGTAATCAAAAATTTCGATGTCAAGAATATCGATATTTTATTATTGTAATGTATTTTAATATGTATTTTATTTGTATGTTAAAGATTATTGTAATGTATTTTAATACATTGAAAAATAAATGTTTAGAGATTAATAATTATTTAAAATATAATTTAGCGTTTTAGTATCAGAGCGGGTTGTGGGTTTATAGGGGAAGAGGGTGGGAAGTAATTTAATTATAATTAATTAATTAATATGTATTGTTTAATTGGTATTTATGATTAATTAATTGTTAATTAATTACTAATTGTTAATTAAATATATTAATTGATTAATTAATTATTAATTAATTATTAATTGTAAATTAATTGTATTATTTGGTTAATTATATAAGTTATAATTAGTTTAATATTAATATTCATTTATTGGTATTGTTAATTAATTAATTGTTAATTACTAATTAATTGGTGATTTAATTTTATTAAGTGATTAATTGATGATTAAATTAATTATGTGAATTTTTATGTGTAGTGGGTTGTGGGTTTATAGGGGAATAGGGTGGGATGTAATTAAATTCAAATAATTACTGATAATTTTTATTTATTTGTAATTAATAATAATTAATTGTTAATTAATTATTAATTGGTATTCAATTGTTATTAGTACGTTAAATATAGTAAATATAAATAATTTATTATTTCATGTTATTTGTTGTTATTGCTAATTAATGTATTGTTAATTAATAATTAATTTGTGAATAATTTTAATTTGGTAGTTAATATGTATAAATTTGTAAATAATAAGTATATTAATTATAAATAATGTATTATTAATTGTAAATAATAGATAAACTGATATTTAAATGTATTGTGTATTTTGTATGTGTAGTGTGTTGTGTGTTAAAGGGGGAATAGTGTGGGATGTAATTTAAAGTTATTTATATAAATATTTATTTTAAATAATTGGTATTTAATAATACATATTTTGTAAATTAATTATTAATATGCTATTTTTTTATAACTAATTATTTAATTGATTATTATGTTTATAGAATCCCTATGCTATCCAGTGCTTTCCCAACTGTTTTACTATCTGGAGTTGGAATAGTAATTTTTAACCCTACGCTATCCAGCGCTTTCCCTACTGTTTCACTTACTGGAGTTGGAATAGTAATTTTTACCCCTACGCTATCCAGCGCTTTCCCTACTGTTTCACTTACTGGAGAGGGAATAGTAATTTGTACCCCTACGCTATCCAACGCTTTCCCTACTGTTGCACTCTCTGGAGTTGGAATAGTAATTTTTACCCCTACGCTATCCAGCGCTTTTCCTACTGTTGCACTCTCTGGAGTTGGAATAGTAATTTTTACCCCTACGCTATCCAGCGCTTTCCCTACTGTTTCACTTACTGGAGTGGGAATAGTAATTTTTACCCCTACGCTATCCAGCGCTTTTCCTACTGTTTCACTTACTGGAGTGGGAATAGTAATTTGTACCCCTACGCTATCCAGCGTTTTCACTACTGTTGCACTCTCTGGAGTGGGAATAGTAATTATTACCCCTACGCTATCCAACGCTTTCCCTACTGTTGGACTCACTGGAGTGGGAATAGTAATTTTTACTCCTACGCTATCCAACGTTTTCCCTACTATTGCACTCTCTAGAGTTGGAATAGTAATTCTTTTCCCTACGCTATCCAACACTTTCCCTACTGTTGCACTCTCTGGAGTGGGAATAGTAATTTTTACCCTTACGCTATCCAACGCTTTCCCTACTATTGCACTCTCTGGAGTTGGAATAGTAAATTTTACCCCTACGCTATCCAACGCTTTCCCTACTGTTGCACTCTTTGGAGTTGGAATAGTAATTTTTACCCCTACGCTATCCAGCGCTTTCCCTACTGTTTCACTTACTGGAGTGGGAATAGTAATTTGTACCCCTACGCTATCCAACGCTTTCCCTACTGTTGCACTCTCTGGAGTTGGAATAGTAATTTTTACCCCTACGCTATCCAACGCTTTCCCTACTGTTGCACTCTTTGGAGTTGGAATAGTAATTTTTACCCCTACGCTATCCAACGCTTTCCCTACTGTTGCACTCTTTGGAGTTGGAATAGTAATTTTTACCCCTACGCTATCCAGCGCTTTACCTACTGTTTCACTTACTGGAGTGGGAATAGTAATTTGTACCCCTACGCTATCCAACGCTTTCCCTACTATTGCACTCTCTGGAGTTGGAATAGTAATTTTTACCCCTACGCTATCCAGCGCTTTTCCTACTGTTGCACTCTCTGGAGTTGGAATAGTAATTTTTACCTTTACGCTATCCAGCGCTTTCCCTACTATTGCACTCTCTGGAGTTGGAATAGTAATTTTAACCCTACGCTATCCAACGCTTTCCCTACTGTTGCACTCTTTGGAGTTGGAATAGTAATTTTTAACCCTACGCTATCCAGCGCTTTTCCTACTGTTGCACTCTCTGGAGTTGGAATAGTAGTTTTTACCTTTACGCTATCCAACGCTTTCCCTACTATTGCACTCTCTGGAGTTGGAATAGTAATTTTAACCCTATGCTATCCAACGCTTTCCCTACTGTTGCACTCTTTGGAGTTGGAATAGTAATTTTAACCCTACGCTATCCAACGCTTTCCCTACTGTTGCACTCTTTGGAGTTGGAATAGTAATTTTTAACCCTACGCTATCCAGCGCTTTTCCTACTGTTGCACTCTCTGGAGTTGGAATAGTAATTTTTACCTTTACGCTATCCAACGCTTTCCCTACTATTGCACTCTCTGGAGTTGGAATAGTAATTTTAACCCTATGCTATCCAACGCTTTCCCTACTGTTGCACTCTTTGGAGTTGGAATAGTAATTTTTACCCCTACGGTATCCAACATTTTCCTTACTGTTGTTTTTGTTGGAGTTGGACTAGTAGTTTTATTGTGTCTAATATTTCATATGTTTTGTATTATTTTTGCTATTGTAATATATCATTAATAATAAAAATTATTCACATTAAAAATATTGATTATTATTTGCTATATGTAATTATTAAATATTTATTAATGTTATTATTTTATGTGTATAGATGTATTGGTAATTTTTAAAAACATTTAATAATTTATACGTTACAGAAATTATTAGTAAAATTAATTAGGTAAGTATATACATTATATATTATATGTATATGTTTAATTAAAGTTTTATTAAATTATATATATTAATTATACATTTTAAATATTATACAATATATTTAATTATGTTTATTTAATTTCTAAGTATAATTTGGTTTATTTTACATATATTTTTAAAGTAAAAGAAAAACGATATTTTTAATAACGATATTTTTGACATCGATATTTAACCCCTTCGGTGCTCATGACGGAACGGTTCCGTCATGAGCGTCGGTTGAGCTGTGCTCATGACGGAACCGTTCCGTCATGAGCCCGCCCGCGCAAGAAACGGTCAGCACCGCGGCGGAATTCGCGCCGCATGGAAGGGGTTAATTTTCGATATTTTTGTACTTACCATGTTGTAGATAGGATGTCGATATTCTTGACATCGATATTTTTGTTGCGATATATTTGTAGGTCGATTTTCTGTCTGTCGAAATTATGTCATACAACCCCTGCACACATTTAGTGGGGTACTACCACATAACATAACTTAATATAATATATCATGTGTATTTGTAAAGCGCTGGTTCACCCAGAAGGGTATCTTGCACTCAGGCCACGAGTCGAGGGTACATGCGGGTGGACGGCATCCACCCACCTTTTCACAGGGTGAAAACCGTCCACCATGCCAAGAATTTGAGCCCCCCTGAATAATGTGCTGAACTCGTCCCAGTGTAATTTCCAAACACCAGGACACTTTCAGCAGTGCCTGCATGTTGTTGTCTGCTTTCCATCTGCAACAATGTGCAGGTGGGGCCAGGGCTTTCCTATTTAAGACTCCTGCTGGGCCCACAACAAAGGCTGAATTTGAGGGGTCATCAGGCCTCCTTTTGTTCAAGTCTCCTGGCTGGGAGCAGTCAGGAGCCTCACACCTGATGCAAATAAAGTGGGGGAGAAACAAAGGCTCACACCTTGTTAGCACTTCACACATATTTAAGAGAGGCAGCTTTTCACTTTGTTCAGTCCCTGATTCGGAGATATGCATGCACTGTAAGAATGTCAGATGTGTTGGTCTTTCCTAGTATTCACACAAAGGAAATTGCATTTATATAGAGCTTACTACACCTGAGGAGGCGTTGAAATAATTTAAGTACCACTATTTTTTCTTGTATTGCCCTACTCATTCCAATGCGTGTCAGAGCGCTTTACATCAACAGGTGCATATTACATGTACAATAAATTAAAATACGTTTGTAAATAAATGTACAGGATGTGTTACATAAAACTGGGGATTGCAAGGTGTAGAAGTCCCATATCATCTTCCATAGCTCACTGTGCTATTATCCTCGCAATTCGCTCTAACGTACACATGATAGACCTGCTAAACATATATGTGAGGGCTTTAAAATCTGATGTCACTTCTTGTGATTCCACTTCCTGTAAAGTCGTGGCTTGAGATGCCACTTTCTATGATGTCAATTCCTGTGATGCCATGTGTGATGTTGCTCGCTGTGATGTCATGCGCTGTGATGTCCCGCGCCGTGATGTCACTTGCATACTGCCAAACTAGGTCAGTCCCCCCACTTCATTTTTAGGACTTGTGCCCTGGCCGCACTGAATAACAGATGTTTATTATTACCCAACTGAATGCTACTCACTACCACACCTGCATTTTGAGATACTGTGGAGGGTGCGATGTTTAGCTCGTGCGCAGGTGCCAAGTTCTAGACCTTAGCAGAGCTTTAAGTGGGATGAAAAAAGTGTGGGGGTCTGTAAAAGGGGCGTGGCAAAAGAAGCATCTCTAGGAATCCTTTCGAAGAGGTGTGACCTATATAATTAAGGGAGAAGCTTTAACAGGTATACTAACATCCTACGCTTTGTAATGGGGATTGATGTCCTAATTGCATGTGTTTGCTCCCCTCCCCCGCCGTGTTTATCCGCATGATTAGTGCCAAGTTTTTCCTGCTGCAACTCTTGTAGACAAAAACAAGCCAAGCTGCGCATTTAATGTGGCTAATGTTAGCCCGATTCAGGCACGAGTTCCCACTTACCGATCAACTTGTGCGAGGCTTAAAACAAGCCTCTGAAACACACAATCTAAGGTAACTCTGCTTTGTACATCAGAATGTCCCCTAAACCCTCCAGCTCATGATTTACACGATAGCCCCCTATTGCTCGCTAATTATTTAAAATTGAGTTATCAGAAACTTATAATGCGCCATCATGAGGCCGTTTAGGAATTGGCTCTGATTCACTGCGCCCCCCTGCGGCCAGGTTCGGTTCCGTCCAGTTTGTTAGGTTCTGTGGTTAGTCGCGTCATGGTATCAACCGCAGCGTCGGAGTTCTGCAGGGAACGCGTTGATCCTGTCCTTCTGCGTTAGCCTTCAGGTTTGTCACGTGAGATGCTTCTCCTCCGCCATGCCAAGCTGCAGCAGGTTAAACACAGCTGCTGCCGCACTCCTCCTTGAACAATCGTGAGACTAATGCCGTTCTAGCGGGTAATATTGGATGGGTGACCATGGGTGAACCTCATGATTCTCAGCGGAAGTACATACCCGACTCCATGAAAAGTAAGACTTCAAACACCCTTCTTTGACAAACACATTCACCGCTCATTGGCTTCGCTTCTATTGTTTTGTTCATCTTTACTGCAATTTGCTCTTTTCTCTCACCTTTCCGAACCTCAGCAGGCAGCCAAAACTGCTGTCTCTTGATTTTGAGATCCGGCGTCAGCCAAGACCTTTTGATTTAACTAAAATTATATATATATAATATACATATGTAATAATTGGTCATGCACTGAATGAATGGAATTTTTTTTTTTATAAAGCGCAACTTTCATTCCAAGGAGCATCTTGGTGCTAATGTACACATCTGAGAAATCTGCATTGGGGAGTGGTTTAGTTAACATAGGGAGTATGAAATTAGATGAGAGACAACACAGTGTTGTCTGAGGCAGCGAAAATCCAGTTTTTTAAAAGTTTTTTAAACATCGGTTCAGATCGTGTATGTCTCAGCTGGGTAGGCAGGGTATTCCAGGCTTTTGTCTCCAGGACAGCCATTGCCTAACCCCCTCTAGATTTCAAGTGGAAGGTGGGGTCAGCTAAAAAGTTTTCCGAGGATAACCGCAGAATGCGTTGGGTGGTATATGGTCTGATTCTGGACCTTAGGTATCCTGGACCTGTTTACCTTGTGGCCTTGTAGATAATAGTTAAGATTTTGAAGAGAATCCTTTTACGGATAGATAACCAGTGCATGGTTCTGAGTGCTGCTGCTGAGGGAGAGCCCTTAGGCAGTTTGAGTACCAACCTCGCTGCTGCGTTCTGGACTACCTGTAATCTTTTCAGAACCGTCTTTTTTGTTCCTGTATACAGGCTGTTGCAGTAATCCAGATGTGATAAGATTAAGGCTGATGCAACTGTTTTCCTAGCGGTAAAGGGAAGAAAATCAAGGAAGTTTCTGAGGATTTTTATCGTATGAAAACAGATACCTGCCACAGCGAGGGCTTGCTTGTGGAAGGATAGTGCAGGATCAAATTTGATCCCTAAATTCTTCACAGTATCCACTGTGTTCGGAGATGGAGCCGTATTCGGAGGCCACCACTGTTTGGGCATGAAAACATTGTACTTTCCAAACAGCATGATTTCCGTTTTTTGACTGTTGCATCTGAAATGATTGAGTTTCATCCACTCCATAACTGCCATTAGACAATTTTGACATTTTTCTTCAGTTGCTGTGGAATTTTTGTCGAGGGTAAGAATGAGCTGTGTGTTTTCTGCATATGCAATGGATTCAATATCAAAGGTGGCCATCAAAGTAGGAAGCGGTATCATGTAAAGATTAAATAGAGTTGGGCTCAGGGACGAGCCATGTGGGACCCTTGATGACAACCGTTTTTCTGTTGATCTGTAACTATCAAGTGTTACTATATGACACCTATTTTCCAAGAAGGATGTAAGCCAGGCCAATGCCTTGTTTGTGATGCCACTCTTTGCAAGCCTATCTCTCAGAATATCATGAGAGACCGTGTCGAACCCGATTAATAGATCCAACAGAATCAGTTCCGCATCCTTGCCCTGATCTAGGGCAAACTTTAGAGTTTCAGTAGTGTGGAGCAGTACCGATTCTGTTGAGAGGCCAGGTCTAAAACCCGATTGCTTAGGGTGTAGGATGTTAGCTTCCTGCAGGAAATCATTAAGTTGTATGTTAACTATTTTCTCTGCTATTTTACTCAGACATGGTAACAGCGAAATAGATCTGAGATTGGAGAGAGTGGTGGGGTCAGGAATTTTCTTTTTTTGGAGAGTTATTACAGCAGCAATTTTCCAGTAGTTGGGAACAATCAATAGCTTCAAGGAGGAATTCATTATTTGATTATTGGTCGGGTTTATGCTATCCACAAGAGCATGTAGGATTTGGGGGGGACAGGGATCGAAGGGTGAACCTGACTTACAAGAGAGAATAGCTTGCCTGGACTGTTCCAGACTGATCTCTTTAAAGCAGGTGAGTTCTCTTTTGGTTCCTGAAACTAAAGTTTCAGTAGACAATGGTATTATGTCTGTGAAATCTTTCTTTAGGTCTATGATTTTGTTTTTGAAGTATTCAGCAATTTGAACACATAGTCCCTGTGACGGAGGAATTTCTTGTTCTAAAATGTTTGGATCTGTGAAAGATTTCACAGTATCAAAAATGGTTTTCTGGTTAGCTGCTGCCTTGTTAATTAAATTAGAGTAGTGTACCTTCTTTTCTATTTCAATTTGCTGGTGGTATCGTCTAAAGGCTGCTTTAAAAGATACAAGATCTTCTGATTTGTAGTTTTTTTCGCCATATTCTTTCCAATTTTTTGCATTGGCCTTGTAAGTCTTTTAGACGGGGAGTAAATCAGGGGGCAGAATTTTTATTAATGGTGCTTTTTCTTGGGGAGGCGAGAGGTGCCAAAGTATTAACTAAAGAAGACATCCAATCATTAAAAAGATCATTATCGATCGAGGGGTTCCCTGTAAGGGTATGTTTACCTGCTTCTGCGATGCTCTGTAAATTGGGGTTAGTGAGCATGCTGTTCCACTTGCGTCTCAATGTAACTCCAGCTTGCCTAGGATTGTTTGCTGGTTGAACAGTTTTATAACCAATCTTGAAGGGGATAAACTTATGATCTGACCATGTTATAGTAACTGGGTGGTCAGTAGTTAGGCAGATGACATTGGTGCATATACCATCTAAGGTATGTCCTGCAAAGTGTGTGAGCCCCTCTATCTGTTGTTTTAGCCCCAGTGTTTTATGATTTCTGTAAAATAAAAATGATTAGGAGTATCAATGGCTTCTAGGTGTATGTTAAAGTCACCTAAGATGGAAACATTTGAATATCTGACCACTAGGGCACGTATTCTTTCCCCCAAGGTGTCCAGGAAGTTGAGGGTAGACCAAGGAGGTCTATATATCAAAGCCCCAGCAAACGTTGTGCAGCTATCTATTTGAAAGCAAAAACAGAGGCTTTCAGCTTCTTTTAATTCTGTAATATTGGATATAGAGCATTTCAGATAGTCCTTATATATTATTGATATACTGTCCCCTCTTTGCCCATTTCTATGTAGTCTGGAAATGGTATATCCTTGTGGAAGGGCTTGCACAACATCTAGATTAGAGCACTCCATCAGCCATGTTTCCGTGATAAAAAGGCAGTCTAAATTCAAATTCACTAACATGTCCTGAATACGTAGTGCATGTTTGGCTAAGGATCTTGCATTTATAAGGCCACAGCACAACTGTTTGCGGTAATTTGTGCAATCGGAGGTATTGGAATGACCAAATGCAGTATTGAGAAGAACACACTTTACATCGTACAAGTCCATCTATATCCTTTTCATTGAAGATCCTTCTCAGGAACACTTGAAACAGTTCATCTTCAGTTTATACAATATCCCTTAATCACTTTAATATAATCTTCACCAACATGCAGTGGTAACAACAGCCAAGCCAACACGTGTTTCGCTTAAGGTTCGCTTCTTCAAGGCTTATATCGATATTGTTCCAAAAAATACATGTCTGGCCAATCTCCTGAAAAAGGTTCCCAAATTTCTCGTAACCTAGTGCTTCGTCAGATATCTTCCTCCAATAACATTCTTGGTTGTATGTATGTAACCATCTATCAATCACTGTGCAGTCATCTCATGATTGCATTGGTCGTAAGCAAACACTGGCTGCCCTTTTTAATTGGCAGCAGCCTGGTCTCGAACTCATAAGCAGGTGGTGGCTACCCGAACTCATAATACAGCTGCAAATGCCTACTTCAACAAGTATATGTTCACTGGCTTGTCAGCTCTAGCTAACCTAGCCCTGCAGGTTAAGGGTTTGGGTGTAACAGATTGTCTTGGTCACATTTTCACTCACATTCAGGGTACATATGTCGTGGAACACTTTCTGATCAGGATATGTTTGCTGTACTACAGCTTTTTCCTATTTCCAAGGATTTTTGTATAGGTCTGTAGGAGGTTTGGCGTGCTGCAGGTAGACCAGTTTGTCTACAGTTCACATGCTATTCCCCTTTCTTTTCTTTTGCAAAGGATAGGGTTGTGGCGGCTAATGCCTTGAATTCCTTATAGCCAGAGCTCCAACTATATGCATTCTATCCCTTTTCGTTAGTCTCAAAATTGATAGGCATTTTTTTTAGTTGAGTTAAGGCAGATAATTCTAGTTGTTTCCTTCTCTCCTTAGCGTCAGTGGTTTCATCCCCTTTATCTTCTAGCCACTATACTGGAATGGCTCCTGCCAGTAAGCTCCTGTCCCTTAAGGAGCCTCCACCTCTCGACCTTATGTTAACAGCAGTTACAGCTATCAGTTTGGAAGTTGAGAGGGTTTGTCTTCACCGAATATGCCTTTTTCCTGGAGTTGGGAGCCTGGGTCCAGGAATCCCACCAGACACGGGCATGTATGCCATTAGACCTCGCTTGTTTCTTGGTGGCAGCTCATGCATTAGTCAGTTCCTGGGCTCTGTATGGTGAGACCAGTGTTACAATTTTCACATGTTCCTGCCTGTTTCAACCTGCAGTGAGGATTTAAAGGAACTTTCAGGTGTGGGGGTTCTGAAGTCTGCTGAAGATGGTGCTTTAAAACCTTTTTTCACTGGTGGTTATTACTTCTGGCTTGAGGTAGGGTGAATTGATCTCAATTTTGGCTACATACCTGCTCTGTGTATTTTCTTTTTTCAAGTGCTAGATTAATGCAGAGGCTGTAATTGGGGGTTCTTTTTAAGGTTGCCTCATTATTTCATAGGCAGAAGAAAGTATGCCTTCCCTCATTTTCCCTTTTGTTTGCCACCACTAGCCAAAGAGGAAGAAGAGAATTGGGATCTGTTGAATGTTTACAGACTAGTGCACACTTTTCAGGCCAGGTTGGGTACCTATGTTGTGTTATGTTATTTTACAGCTACTTTTAAAGCGCATGAATGCCCGGAGGGGTCTTGGAACTAGCATTGCTAAATAGGATGAAAAAAATACTAAATACAGCAGAAAGCCACGTTTTTAATGCTTTTCTGAAATATAACACACTGGACATGGATTTAATGTGAATGGGTAGGAGGATCCATGCTTTGGCAGTACATGTCACAAAGCTTCTTCCACAGTTATTGCATTTAAACCTGGGCACTATGCGATTTTTAGCCCCCGATGAGTGTAGCTTCCTGCTTTGCTCATATCATATGAAACTGTGTCTTAAATAATCTGGGCCAAAATCGTGCAGTGCGTTGTAGGCAGTACACAAGACCTTAAACCTGATCCATTGTCTGATTCGAAGCCAATGTAATTTATGAATGGCTCAGGAAGCGGATTGAAAATCGGGGATCCCTAACTACAGACGTGCGGCAGCATTTTGCAAAGTTTGAAGTCTGTACATATGTTGTTGCTGCATGTTTATAAAAAAGCCATTACAATAATCGATTTTAGAAAGCACTAAGGTAGTTACTACAGTTTTCTGTGAATCTGGGGGAAAAAGGATGATCAGATAACATTGTTAACTTGATCACCAAAGGTAAGCTTGTTATCCATTAAGATTCCTAGGTTTCTTGCCTTCCTGCCTGGAGTAGGGAGAGTTCCTAATGCCTCCAGCCACCAGGATGGGGACCAAATGGAAACCTGGTGTGCCCAAGAGGATGACCTCAGTCTTCCTGGAATTTAATTTCAGGCAGTTGTTATTCATCCAATTACTTACTGCCCGCATAGAATCATGGAATCTAATTTCCGTATTGTTATCACTGCTTGAAAAAGAAACAACAATTTGCATGTCATTGGCATAAGATGTTAAAGAAAAACCAAAATATCTAATCAGAGTGGTTAGCAAAATTACATAAACGTTCAACAGCGTTGGGCTTAGCGAGGACCTCCGAGGGACCCTGTATGGCAATAAAAATGAGTCAGAAACAAATTCTTTTAATGCCACACATTGCTCTTGCCCAGAAAGAAAGGACCTCAGCAGGGACAATGTGGCTCCATTGATCCCGAAGTCATGGAGACGGTCAATCAACAATTCATGATTTACCATACTGAACGATCCCAGTAGATCGAGTAAGACAAGGGCTGCACTCCCTCCCTGGTCAAGAGACGCCCTTATCTCCCCTGTTGCATTACTCAGGGCAGTTTCGGTGCGCTGGCCGCTTCATAGGTGTAACAATTGGTTTGTCCAATTTGGTCTCTTTCATCAGAGTTAGGTGGCCTCTGCCCTGACACTGTCATTGGAATGAGTCTACCACCTCTATTTCATGTCAGACAGGGCTTCTGCTTTACCAGGGCACGTGCAAGCAGGTTGACGCAGAATATGGTAATGGCCTAGGAAGAGACCAATTGGATGTCTCTTTTGGAAACTTGTAGGGCCACTAATTGGGTTTCTCTGTTCACATTTGTCTCTCCTTAGCAGTAATATGTAAGGAGGAAAAGGTGTCCCTACAATATCTTTGTTTCCTGTGGGGAATAAAATGGTCATAATATTTGCATTTAAATCAGCATTGCCCAGCGTGTCAAGTGGACTCGATCTTCCAATGCAGGCACTTACCTCAGATTTGTTAGAGATGTACCCTTCACCTGTTACCCGAACAGCATTAACATGCATACATGCTCAAAGTTGTACAGTGAGCAGGGCCCAAACTGCCCAACACTGCTTAAAAACACACACTCACATTCTCCCGGGAAGTTTTAAAAAAGGGAAGATCTCACTGTTCATCACCCAACAATCACAAAACAAGAGTAAATAAGCAAGTTGATCATAGCAGGAGATAGAGGGCAACTCTGACAGACTGATCTCATTGCATCAAATGAAGACATGGGTATGTAACAGTAGGGTAAGTGCTTCTGGGACTAGAGGCATTCTACTGAGATTGCCGGAAGAATACATGACTCACCTGGACTTGTTGGGGTATGCCAGGTAAAGACCAGCAGTAAAGTTGACATTCCAAGCAATTTATATAATAAAAACTTCAAGAGAGCTCACACTCAAACGTGCAAGCAGGACAATTGTTGCATTAATGATGCACCATGTGAGACAACTTTATTCACATTTATTCCTACTATCTGTAGCATCAACTATGTAAGTCGCCTTTATACTACTATCAACTCTGTTAACATGGCTTTCAACTGATCTATGGGTGTGGCATGTATTCCACTAAGTAAGCCCGGGAGGCTCAACGGTTACATTCTAACTGCTTCTTGGAGTTGAGGTAACATGACATAACTCCCTGTTAAACCACTGTATGTGTTCTTTAAAGCTTAGTGGAATCTCCCGACATTCCTAAGGTGTAAATCTAGCAGGTGGCTTTATATGTTATTACCTTACAAAACGTGCACTGTCTGATTCTACTGGCTAAAATTCAACTTTTGTCAGCTAAGCAGACAGTAACTACTAGAATTACTGGTCCTCTCATAACAGGAAATTGACCTGTTGTCAGATATTAAGTCAACGGGCCCATACATTAGGTTTTATTACTACATTTCCATATGCAATTTTTCAAGACAAAGGACACTCAAACAATGGCATTTGCTTTTAATAGTTAAGCTCAGTGAACTCTTCACCAGAACGGGGCAAATGCCTAACGTGAGGACAGAATTCCTACCAATATTAATCAGATATCTCCGCATTGGTATTGTGTGTGGCTTCTCAGAGGACTTGATCATAGCCGGTAGGGTTCCATTGCCCACTACCCACCATTAGTACAAGTATACCATCCTATCACACAGTATAATACATGAGTGCTAACCTGTTCTTTGGCAGTGAGATCCTGTGGGAGGGAGATCCTGTGGGAGGGAGATCTTGTAAGAGCGAGACAGTCAAAGAGGCAAAGTCTCACCACCACCCAAAAACTGCCACGTCTTGTACTCAGCTCAGATCCAGGCCAAGTCAGTTTCCGGGGCAAAGGAGAAGAGGATTGAGAAAAGAAACCAGTGTCCCCTGCTCTGCCCGGTTCCTCTCATCATAGGAACTTCTGAAATCATCCTCTGAGTCACTCCCCCTCTAGGCGCTAGCAAAGTTCGGTGTACGAGTATCTATCGAAATAAAAAGAAACTGTATACACTTCAAAAAGAAATTATTATGCAGGTTTTGTACTGAGCCAACATTCCCCCATATGTTACCTGCTTAGCCAAAACTTCTCTCTTGGGTTCTAGTTGAGGAGTTAAATGGGTCTTGAGAGCATTTGTAAGAACAAAAAAATACACCAGTGAACATTAAATGGGTCCGAGTTCTCATAACCTTTGATGAGAAATATTCTTCTAGGGATTCCCTTGGGTTACCTGATATTCCTCTCTGGATGGAATTGTTTATGATAAATTGCTTTTGGGTATTATCTCATTATTCCCACCAATGCTCTCGACCCTATCCTTAAGGCAGATAATGGTAGCAGACCGATAATGAGGCAATTACATTTATGTGCCTGATTTACTCGCCTTTCTCGCAAGGCAACTTGCTGCACTGCGTTGCATGAAATGGAGAGAGCAGAAGATATGGCGCCCTTCTCCTCTCTTGTAGCACTGCGCACTGCAGGCAGCCTAGCACCAATGCCAACGGTGCAAAGGGAAATTATTTTTGCACAAAAACAACCCCTTGAGGTATTTCCTATGCAGCACACACAAGAAGGGGAAATAAAGAGGAGAAAAAAGTTTTTCTTTTCTTACGCCATCCTCTGGGAGGCGTAGCGATTTCACTCAATCCCATGTTTACAAATCTTTGTACATCTGAGATTGCATAAAATCTATAGGTGGCTGCATGGGAATGCCCATGCCCCACCCGTTTAATGCTGCCCAGAATGATATGTATTGCAATGCAGCACAAGTCGCTGCGTTCGGTTACATTTCTTTACAAACCCATGCAAGGTGGCGCAAATCGCTATCTACTAGCATTTTGCGTCCTGGCTGAGCCACAAAAGTTGTTTGACCATGACACAAAATGTTAGTAAATCTGTCCTAGAGTTTTTAAAATCCTTATTGTGAAATAAGTTAATGTTTTCTTTCGCAAAAGTAAGTGCGTTTTTCCCAATCAATCCAAGTATTGTCTTTTTGTGTTTCAGGAACTTAAAAAAAAGATGGGCACAAGAATAATATCCAGTACAGTAAGTAGAAATCCTCACAACATATTCCATGCACCTTACCACCTTAATATTGTAGTCATCTGTTGGTAGGCGTGCTCTCAACTTTGGTCATGCAGGATCCTTGGAGATTCCGCTGTGGCAAAGAGCTACAACCAAGTAGCCCCAGGGTGTGGACACCAACCTGCAGGATGAAGTAGAAAGAATAATGTTGGATGGGAATTCGAGCAGCAAGTGAGTATTAAACCAATTCTTAAAAACAATAGTGGTCATGGCTGTTCCTTTGGACATGGCTTTTGCAGGCAGCTGCTACCGAGAACAGTGATGCTTTCATGGGCAGCTCTGGGTGTGGCATCCTCTCCCGAGTTACAGCTAATGATTGGGAGTGGGTTTCGCTTGTTCAGTGCTTTCTTGAGAGCAGGGAAGATCTTATCTATAACAGCAAGATTTTCATTTGAGGCTTGTATAAGGATATTACCATCATTGTACAGGGATATAGTGGTGTTCGCATTGCAGAAGTCTGAGGCGGATACAGTCATTTTGAGGGCATGGGGTTTTTTGGGGGATTCAGTAATTTGGAGCATCAAGTGGAAGATATTTCTCCATTGTGCACGTTTTTTGGTGTGGAAGATGAGGTCATTAGTTATAGGGCCTTTGTTGGTGCAGAAATAGGGATCTGTGTTTGAACTTTCTTGCCGCATTTTTGGATAGATTGGGGGGGGATATTTAATGGTAAAGGCATGTAGTTCTGAGGGTTCCAGGTTTTGATCCATTATTTTTTTCCATTAAAAACCAAATATTAATTCATGTTACCCTTAATCACATTTACTAGTGGTTTAATTTTATTTGGTTTAAAAACTGGCATTTATAAAATAAATTAATACATTGAAATCATTTAATTATTCAATAAACATGTATTGATAAAAATGTATGTGCTCTACTCTAACATTTTATTTTTTTAGTTCTAGGGTAAAAAAATAAATATTCTCGTTTATTTTACAGTCATATTTTACATTAAAACATTTTAATACTTTCTTAAAAAATATATTTTCCTATACTATCCCATAGTAAAATCTCTGCCACCTATGAGTGAAAAGTCACTCATAAATTCAGTCTTAAATGCCTTCACTCCCTGAACTGAGGAGCTGGAGGCATTTAATTCTACCCTTGGAAGTGGTGACTAAAGAAAAAGTGTAGTCTTACACGTAGGTGCAGGAGTAGTTTTACATATGAGAAAATACATACATGTAAATTTAACTTTATGAATTTTCCCATTGTGTGGGAGCGTTCCATCAAACCAATGGTAATCACTTTGCACTTTGCACATATGTATAATAAATGTCATCTTTATCTTTTCAGCCTATGGCAGTGCTTTATAGTCACAGTCGGAGAATGTATACTAGTATAGTTTAGTACAGGTTCTGGTAGGTTCCATTAAGTATAGCAAAGCTTTTTTGAAAGCATGTAATATATAATAGTACCACAAATGTAGCCTTGTGCATGAGTGGATAAGAAATTCCTCAGTCCTGTTTGGTGGTGTCACAGTCTATGCAACCCTGAAAACAAACATGGCACACCATAATCAATGTACTGCTCGGTTACATTTTCTGTTGTTGCTTTTTCGTTTTTTGGTCGAGCCTAGCGGCAGCGCGCATGCACTGCTCACTCTGCGAGACTGCATTAGTAGAGTATGGTAGAGAAGCCGCACCAACTCTCCGCCCACATTTTTCATTGGCTTGTGTCATTGTCTTTCGTAAATGCTGCCTTCAGATTCGTTAATAGGTTTGTTAGTCCCTCCTTCGTAAGGCCTTGTCTACATCTGTAACTTTCCATGGCTACTGGCCCCTTTACTTTGGTTGTTACACAGGACCTGTTATTTAGTTTGTAAGCACTGTTTACTTTATTGGGTTTCTCTTACTGCAGGCTGGGCATGCGCTGCTTCAGCTGAGACCGCTTGTGTTTTTTAAGTAGCACAACTGCCCCCGTAACACGGGCACCTGCTTTCAATCACTTTCACCCGGCATTATCTCGTGTTTGTTTCAACCCCCCAAGTAAAATGGATTTTGAAATGATTTGCAAATTAAGTCATGTGAATTCCAGGTAGCACATAATCGTGTGCTCATGGGCTGAAGCTGACTACAGCACATCTGTGTTACATGTCAGCAGCACTTAAGCTACCTGACGGGTTGTTTTCAAAAGCCTGTTTTCTTAACAACAGCAATACCACCACCAATATCACCACAAATACCACCACCACCAATACCTCCACCACCACCCATACCACCACTAATACCGCCATCACCACCAATACCACCACTACCAATACCATCAAGACCGCCGATACCACCACCACCACCAATACCACCACCAATGCCACCACCACCAATACCACCACCACCACCAATACTACCACCAAAGCCACCACCACCAATACCACTAATACCAATACCACTACCATCAACACCACCACCAATACCTCCACCACCATAACCGCCACCAATTCCACCACCACCACCAATACTACCACCACCACCACCAATACCACCACCAATACCACCACCACAAATACCAATACCACTAACACCAATACCACTATCATCAATACCACCACCAATACCACCACAACCACCAATACCACCACCAGCAATAGCACCAATACTACCACCAATACCACCACAACCTCCACCAATACCGCCACCACCAATACCACTACCACTACAAATACCACCACCAATACCACCACCAATACCACCACCACCAATACCACCACCAATACCACCAAGACCACCACCACCACCAATACCACCAATACCACTACCAATACCCCCACCACCACCAATACCAATACATCCGCCACCAGCAATACCATCACCACCACTAATACCACCACAACCAATACCATCACCATTATCACCAGTACCACCAGCAAAACAACAAACCCCACCACCAAGACCACCATCACCACCAATACTATCACCAACAATACCACCACCAATACCATCACCATCAATACCACCAATACCATCACCACCACCAATACCAACACAACCAATACCACCAACACCAATACCACCACCACAAGTACCACTAATACCACCACCACCAATACCACCACAAATACCACCACTACCCACCACCAATACTACCACCACCAATACCCCCACCATCCATACCACCA
Organism: Triturus cristatus; assembly: GCF_964204655.1. Classification (NCBI taxonomy): domain Eukaryota; kingdom Metazoa; phylum Chordata; class Amphibia; order Caudata; family Salamandridae; genus Triturus; species Triturus cristatus. Next base: position 374,644,762 of record NC_140585.1, read on the forward strand.
CTGTTAGACCTGGCACCATTGGCGTGGGTCACCCTTCCATTTTTGTCTGTGCCTCAATGTATTTTTGTGCTGGTGTTAGCTGCTCAGGGCCCTGAGACACTGCCAGCCAGTGCCACAGGGCAAGTGCTCCCTATGGGAAAATGTATTATGTGAATTGACTTCCATGTTTGGCTTATTTGGTTTACTATCAGTCTCTAGTAGAGTGCACCAGGGGTGCCAAGGGCTTGAATATCCAAATGCTGCTAGTGGGCTTGCAGCACTGGTTGTGCCACCCACAGAAGCAGTCTGGTAAAATGTGTCTAAGGTCTGCCATTGCAGAACCTGCATGCAGTCTGGTACTGTCATGCTGACTGGGCAAGTGTCCCCACTTGCCAGTCCCTAAACCTTCCCTTACCTTCATATTAGTCACCCCTATGGTAGGCCCTAGGGCAGGGTGCATTGTAAGGATAAGGTAGGACATGCCCTGAGGTGTGTGGCATGTCCTAATAGTGAATTACAGCCATTTTCGCTTTTCACTATTGTAAGGCTACCTGCTCTCCATAGGCCAGAATGGGCTGCTAGATTATAACACTCTATAATCCTAGCAGGCTCAGGAAGCATGGTAGAAATTCATGTTTAGTATGCCTGAACTCAGAATAATAAAATACATCTTTTAGCAAAGGTTATTTTAATATCCTGGGTTTGCAAATGCTACTTTTAGAAAGTTAGCCTTTGCGTGCCTAACCATCTCAGTCCGCCTCAGGAGTGGAGGGCTATCTTCTTTGTATGTAGCTTGAGTGACAGGGCTGGGAAGTTCCAGGAGACAGGCTGGGGCTGCCAGGTGGTGAATAGAGAGATTACACCAGGATGGGTGGGAGGAGTGCACCTTGACTCTGAATAGGGCAGTGCTCTGCCACCACAATGCTGGCTCCACCCACTGGGGAGCGTCTGGTGTCTCTGCCCTGCCTGCTGAAAGAAGAAGCCAGAGTCCCAACAACAAAGTGCTCCTCACTGAAAAGAACTGGACTGGGATTATGCAAAGGCCCCCTTGGCCTGTAAAGACAAAAGAAACTTGGTATAAATGTAGGAGCCCTGCTCGTAAGAAATCAGATCCTGATAGAACCACGAAGAAACTCTGCCTGACTAGAAGGACCTGGAAGAAGCTGAAGGAGGAGTAACTTTCCCTAACCTGGGGGATTGGCCTGCAGTTGGTGCCTTGCTGAGAAAGGAGAGGAAAAGACTAAGAGAGACTTTGCACTTTGTTTTCAACAATCTCCAAGGGCTTGGAAGAAGAGCTTGCCCCCTGAACTGAGTCCCAGGACCACTGGACTCATCTGCCTTCCAAAACTGAGTTGCCTGGACAATTCTTGCTTGTTTCCCGCTGGATTTGGCCCCAGTACGACTCGTACTCCATCCGCCACGAAGCCGTGTCTTTGCCGCCCGGCACCGTGTGTCTACGCTGATCCAAAAGCGTTAGTATGCACCATATCCCTCCCGGCCGCATCGCACCTAACCTTCCCCGCCGATTCGAGTCGTACAGCCCTGGCTGCCGAACCCTGTTCGCCGGACCCAAGCTTCGTTGTCCCGCAGGTACGGTCCGTACGCTGCTAACGTACTGCACCATGCCGTACTCAGAGCCGAGAAGCCGCATCGCACCGATCCTCCCCGTACGCTGTACGGCGCCGAGAAGTGTCGCCGCCTATCCGCACCAAAGGTACGGCTCGAACGCCGAACGCCACGGACTCTACAAGCCAATCCGGGCCATCCGCACGTATCCCTGAAGGTCCCGTACCAACGCCGCGTCCCGACGCTGCGACCCGACCAGCATCTGAATACGCTGCCGAGCTACGACCCGGACCCATCGACTTGTCCCGCACTGCCCGTCGCGGACCCCACAAAACCAAGGTACTTTGTTCTGTTCGCACCGTAGCGTGCACGCCACGGACCCCGGAGTCCGCAACAATTGTTTGACTCGTACTTTCCTTGTTTTAATGCCAACGAGTCGCACATCCAGGTACGAACCGTACAAAGCCTGAAAAATTGACTAAAAGAAGCCTATTTTTGTATTTTAAGCCTTTCTACAAGAACATTGAACTTTAAAATAATACTGTGGTCATTTTACTCGTTATTCTGGTCTTGTGCTAAGCCTTATATAAAGAGAACTATTTTTGATACAACCTTGACTGGTGTCCATTTGTGGTGTGTCATTGTATTACTGTATGTGTTCACAAATGCTTAACCTATGACGCCCTGAGAATAGTCTTGACTGCTTGCGCCACACTACCTGAAGGGTGAGCAGGGGTTATTTGAAAGGGTGATCCCCTTACTCTGACTTAGAAGTAAGAGTCCCTGCTTGTCACAAGTGCATACCTGTGCCAACCAGAGATTCACAATTCTAACATTGGTGGTCAGCGGTGAGGATTTGAATTTGCATTTGTGATTCATGTACAGTGATTGAGTGAACACCACGTAGTGAGTTCAGACCAATAACGCAGCCACACAGTACTGATTTTTGTTTTTGCTGAAGAATCTCCACTTTAAGAAACCATGCCTAGCTCAGTCAATGGAGGCAGGGCGTCCTCTATATTCTCTGGGGTTGATGACATAGATTGGGAGGAGAGGGCACTGCTGAGGTGCACAAGTGAAGTCTTGAAAGGATACCTCTCCAAGTACAGAATTAACCAAACTGGATTGAAAAACAAGGAGCAGTATACCAAGGCGCTGAGGGCCTGGTACGAATCCAAGTTCCCTAGAGAATGTGCTGGAGGTGATACCCCCAGAAGGTGCTTCTGAGCCTGGCAGTGGCCTGTCGCCAGAGGAGATGGCCGACAGGAGTGCTGCAAGAGCACATGAAGTGGAGATGGCAAAACTGCAAATGGAAATGGAAAGACAAAGGCTGGCCATGGAGCATGAGGTAAAAATGAGGGAGTTGGATCTCAAGGCCAAGAGTTTAGACCGCTCTCCCTCTGGTGGCAGCAATTTAACAGAGTCAAGGGTGCACATTCCTAAAGATGTAGTGAAAGAGTATTACAAGCAGGATGATATTGGGCAGTGGTTCAGGGCCTATGAAGTAGCCATGTCCTCCCACCGGGTCCCTGAGAGAGATTGGGGAGCGGGGTTGTGGGGAAGGTTCCTGAGTGAGGGGCGGGACACACTGCTGGATCTCCCCTCTGATGTCACCACATCCTATCCGCACATGAAGGAAGCTCTGATGACAAGGTATGGGTTAACTCCTGAATTGTACAGGCAGAGATTTAGGGATTGCACCAAGAAACCCGGTACCACTTATGTAGAATATGTGACCTTTTTTTCCAGAGCGCTAGATGGTTGGGTGAAGGGTAGCAAAGTGAATGATTACCAAGGGCTGTTTGATCTAATTGCATGGGAGCACTTGTCTGATAATTGTTTTCCTGAGCTACGCCAGCACCTGATCGATAGCAAGGTGACTAACCCTAGGAAGCTTGCTGAGGAGGCGGACCGCTGGATCAACACCAGGGTCCACAAGGGTCCCGTGGGAGGCCCCGCCAAAGGTGGTCAGGGTCCCCAGCGGAAGAGTGGGGGGGACAAGGGTAAACAGAGGGAGTTCTACAGAGGGCCCAAAAGTAATTCCCAGGGGAACCAAGGGAAAGGTTCTCAGCCACCCCCACCCCCGAAGCAGACCGGGGCCCCGACAGGTAACCCTGTTCAAAGAGGGCCCCCCAGATGTTACAAGTGTAACAACCTGGGGCACTATTCCATGGATCCCAAGTGCCCCATGTTCGGTAAACCAGCACCCCCTGGTGCTCCACCTCCCAAGCAGGTGGCTAGGGTAGCCTTTGGGATGGAGGTAGATGTCCAAGGGGAGGGGGATCCCGTACAGATGACCCTAGTCTCATTAGGAGACAGTGAGATGGTCGCTGAGGCCCAACTGCCCCCCAATACTCAAAAGTACGGGCAGTGGGTGATCATAAATGGCAAAAGGGTGGGGGCTCTTAGAGATACAGGAGCCAGTGTGACTGCTGTCAAGCAACACCTGATGTCTCAAGAGCAGGTGGTCCCACACGCATTCTGCTGTGTTGTCAACGCTGACAACACAGAGAGTCATTGTCCAATGGCTCAAGTTCCCTTTGAGTGGGGGGGGTCTCTGGTACTCTGCAAGTCGCTGTGAGAACTGCCATGCCTGTTGATTGTCTCCTAGGAAATGATTTGGAGAGCTCCCCTTGGGAAAAGGTGGAGAAGACAACTCACCTGCGGATGGTGGGTTTACCTGATTGGGCGTGCGTGACCACCCGGTCGATGGCAGCCAGTAGGGGTGTTGAAGGGACCCTGGAGCCTGAAGGAGAGGCCCAGGAACCGGCCTTAGGGAGAGGGCGCAGGAGGCACGGGAAACCGGCTCCTGAAGTTCCCACGGCCCAGGAGGAAGCAGACCTTGAGGGGGATGCCCTGGAGCCTACCGGGGAACAGATAGCCGAACTGGGGGACCTGCCTGAGCTGACCCATTGGCAGCAAGAAGGAGGCCCCACCAGGGAGGAATTCTGCAGGGAGCAGAAAGAGTGCCCCTCTCTAGTGGGTATGTGGCAGCAGGCTGCAGCCCAGGCCAATGGTGATCAGTCCGGTACTCACTTAATCTACTGGGAGAACGACCTCCTGTACTCAGAGACTAAGGTTGCTGAACCTGGGTCAGCCCGTGCGCTGGTGGTACACCAGAAGTTCAGAGCCTTCCTACTGGGGCTAGCTCACGACGTTCCGTTAGCAGGGCATTTGGGGCAGGACAAGACCTTCGAAAGGCTTGTCACCCACTTTTATTGGCCTCAAATGCGCAGGAGTTCTGACACTCACTGCAGGACATGCCAGACTTGCCAGGCAAGTGGTAAGAGTGGAAGGAAGCTGAGAGCTCCACTCCAACCTTTCCCTGTGGTCAGTACCCCATTCCAGCGAGTGGGGATTGACATTGTGGGGCCACTGGACCCCAAGACAGCCATGGGCAACATGTTTATCCTGGTCTTGGTGGACCATGCCACCCGGTACCCTGAAGCCATCCCTCTAAGGACAGTGACGGCCCCCGTGGTGGGACGGGCACTGATGGGAATTTTCTCACGAGTAGGATTCACTCTAGAGGTGGTGTCTGACAGGGGGACCAATTTCATATCGAAATATATGAAATCCCTTTGGCAAGAGTGTGGTGTGACATACAAGTTCACCACCACTTACCATCCCCAAGGAAACGGGTTGGTTGAGAGATTCAACCGAACCCTAAAGGGCATGATTATGGGCCTTGAGGAGCCCATGAGGCGTAAGTGGGACGTCCTGTTACCATGCCTTCTCTTCGCGTACCGTGAGGTGCCACAGAAGTCTCTGGGGTTCAGTCCCTTTGAGCTTCTGTATGGCCACCCAGTACGAGGACCTCTTAGTCTGGTCAAGGAAGGCTGGGAGCAATCTCCCAGGAAACCTCCCCAGAATGTATATAGTTACATGCTGGCCTTTCGGAACCAGACTAGGCGTTTCAGGCAACTTGCTGAGGCAAATCTGGAAGCCAGCCAGGAGGAAATGAAGCGGTGGTACGACCAGAATGTCACTCTGGTTGAGCTTCAACCTGGTCAAAAGGTATGGTTCCTGGCCCTTGTGAAGCCCTGTGCACTCCAGGACAAGTGGACAGGACCCTTTGAGATTGTGGAGCGCAAGAGTTCTGTCACCTACTTGGTGGACTTGCAGTCTCCTAGGAACCCCTTAAGGGTCCTACATGTCAATCGACTAAAGCCCCACTTGGAGAGGTCCGAAGTGGGCATGCTCTTGGCCACAGATGATGGGACGGAGGAGGAGTCTGAACCTCTTCCTGACCTCCTGGTCGCCTCAGAGCGAGACGGGTCAGTGGATGGACTTAACCTCTCACCCACCCTGACCCCTGAGCAACAGGATGACTGCCGCCAGCTGCTGGGGCAATTTCCTGACCTGTTCTCCCTGGTTCCTGGTATCACAGATTGGTGCGTCCATGATGTGGATACAGGAGACAGCTTACCTGTGAAGCACAAAGCTTACAGGGTAACTGACATGGTCAGAGCCTGCATCAAAGAGGAGGTCTCAAAGATGCTTGCTCTAGGGGTGGTTGAGTCCTCCAGCAGTCCTTGGGCCAGCCCAGTGGTCTTGGTCCCAAAGGCTGCCGTGCCGGGTGCCACACCCGAACTCCGGTTCTGTGTGGACTACAGAGGACTCAACTCAGTCACGAAGACTGACGAGCACCCCATCCCCAGAGCTGACGAGCTCATCGATCGGTTAGGGGCTGCACGGTACCTCAGCACGTTTGATTTAACGTCTGGGTACTGGCAGATCGCTTTGACTGATGGGGCCAAAGAGAGGTCCGCATTCTCCACACCAGAGGGACATTTCCAGTTCCGGGTTATGCCATTTGGGATGAAGAATGCCCCTGCCACCTTCCAGAGGTTGGTCAACCAGGTGTTGGCTGGGCTGACCAAGTTCAGCGCTGCCTACCTGGATGACATCGCAGTGTTCAGTGGCACATGGAAAGAACACCTGCAACATCTCTGGGAAGTGTTGATGGCACTGCGCAAGGCAGGCCTCATGATCAAGGCAAGCAAGTGTCAGATCGGGCAGGGATCAGTGGTTTACTTGGGACACCAAGTGGGGAGCGGCCAGGTGGCACCCCTCCAACCCAAGATTGAAACCATCCCCACTTGCCAGTCCCTAAACCTTCCCTTACCTTCATATTAGTCACCCCTATGGTAGGCCCTAGGGCAGGGTGCATTGTAAGGATAAGGTAGGACATGCCCTGAGGTGTGTGGCATGTCCTAATAGGGAATTACAGCCATTTTCGTTTTTCACTATTGTAAGGCTACCTGCTCTCCATAGGCCAGAATGGGCTGCTAGATTATAACACTCTATAATCCTAGCAGGCTCAGGAAGCATGGTAGAAATTCATGTTTAGTATGCCTGAACTCAGAATAATAAAATACATCTTTTAGCAAAGGTTATTTTAATATCCTGGGTTTGCAAATGCTACTTTTAGAAAGATAGCCTTTGCGTGCCTAACCATCTCAGTCCGCCTCTGGAGGGGAGGGCTATCTTCTTTGTATGTAGCTTGAGTGACAGGGCTGGGAAGTTCCAGGAGACAGGCTGGGGCTGCCAGGTGGTGAATAGAGAGATTACACCAGGATGGGTGGGAGGAGTGCACCTTGACTCTGAATAGGGCAGTGCTCTGCCACCACAATGCTGGCTCCACCCCCTGGGGAGCGTCTGATGTCTCTGCCCTGCCTGCTGAAAGAAGAAGCCAGAGTCCCAACAACAAAGTGCTCCTCACTGAAAAGAACTGGACTGGGATTATGCAAAGTCCCCCCTGGCCTATAAAGACAAAAGAAACTTGGTATAAATGTAGGAGCCCTGCTTGTAAGAAATCAGATCCTGATTGAACCACGAAGAAACTCTGCCTGACTAGAAGGACCTGGAAGAAGCTGAAGGAGGAGTAACTTTCCCTAACCTGGGGATTGGCCTGCAGTTGGTGCCTTGCTGAGAAAGGAGAGGAAATGACTAAGAGAGACTTTGCACTTTGTTTTCAACAATCTCCAAGGGCTTGGAAGAAGAGCTTGCCCCCTGAACTGAGTCCCAGGACCACTGGACTCATCTGCCTTCCAAAACTGAGTTGCCTGGACAATTCTTGCTTCTTTCCTGCTGGATTTGGCCCCAGTACGACTCGTACTCCATCCGCCGCGAAGCCGTGTCTTTGCCGCCTGGCACCGTGTGTCTACGCTGATCCAAAAGCGTTAGTACGCACCATATCCCTCCCGGCCGCATCGCCCCTAACCTTCCCCGCCGATTCGAGACGTACAGCCCTGGCTGCCGAACCCTGTACGCCGGACCCAAGCTTCGTTGTCCCGCAGGTACGGTCCGTACGCTGCTAACGTACTGCACCGTGCCGTACTCAGAGCCGAGAAGCCGCATCGCACCGATCCTCCCCGTACGCTGTACGGCGCCGAGAAGTGTCACCGCCTATCCGCACCGAAGGTACGGCTCGAACGCCGAACGCCACGGACTCTGCAAGCCGATCCGGGCCATCCGCACGTATTCCTGAAGGTCCCGTACTAACGCCGCGTCCCGACGCCGCGACCCGACCAGCATCTGAATACGCTGCCGAGCTACGACCCGGACCCATCGACTTGTCCCGCACTGTCCGTCGCGGACCCCACAAAACCAAGGTACTTTGTTCTGTTCGCACCGTAGCGTGCACGCCACGGACCCCGGAGTCCGCAACGATTGTTTGACTCGTACTTTCCTTGTTTTAATGCCAACGAGTCGCACATCCAGGTACGAACCGTACAAAGCCTGAAAAGAAGCGTAATTGAATAAAAGAAGCCTATTTTTGTATTTTAAGCCTTTCTACAAGAACATTGAACTTTAAAATAATACTGTGGTCATTTTATTCGTTATTCTGGTCTTGTGCTAAGCCTTATATAAAGAGAACTATTTTTGATACAACCTTGACTGGTGTCCATTTGTGGTGTGTCATTGTATTACTGTATGTGTTCATAAATGCTTAACCTATGACGGGCTGAGAATAGTCTTGACTGCTTACGCCACACTACCTGAAGGGTGAGCAGGGGTTATTTGAAAGGGTGATCCCCTTACTCTGACTTAGAAGTAAGAGTCCCTGCTTGTCACAAGTGCATACCTGTGCCAACCAGAGATTCCCAATTCTATCAACCACCAATGCCACCACCACCACCAATATCACCACCACAAATACCACCACCAATACCAATACCACCACCACCACGAATACCACCACCAGCAATACCACCACCACTACAAATACCACCACCAATACCACCATCACTAATACCACCACCAACACCACCACCAATACCACTACCAATATCCCCACCACCACCAATACCACCACCACCACAAATGCACCCACCAATACCACCAGCACCAATAACAATACCACCACCAATACCAATACCACCACCAATACCAATCCAACCCCCAACACCAGCACCACCAATACCACCAATAGCATCACCAATACCACCAGCAAAACAACCAACCCCACCACCAATAACACCACCAATAACACCACCACCAATATCACCAAGATCACCAATACCACCACAACCACCAATACCACCACCAATACCACCACCACCAATACCACCACCACCAATACCACCACCATCAGTACCACTAATAACACCATCACCAATACCACCACCCATACCACAACCAGGAGCACCACAACCACCAATACCACCACCAATACCACCAACAGCAATACCAACACCAATACCACAACCACCACCAATACCCCTACCACCCATACCACCACCAATATAATCACCAATGTCACCAACAATATCACCACCAAAAATACCACCACCAATACCACCACCACCAATATCAATACCACTGCCACCACCAATACCACCACCCCCACAAATACCACCGATACTACCACCACCAATACCACCGCACAATACCAACAGCACCACCAATGCCACGGATACCACCACCACCAATACCACCACCACCACCAATACCATCACCAATATAACCAATCCCACCAACAACACCAAAACAAATACCACCACCACCAATACCAATACAACCACCAGCAATACTTTCAATACCACCACCAATACCACCACCACAACCAATACCACCACCACCACCAATAGCACCAATACCACCACCACCAATACTACCAATGCCACCACAAGCAATACCACCACCACCAATACCACCAGCACAACCAATACAACCACCAATAATACCACAACCACCAATACCACCACCACCAATAAAATACCACCACCACCAATACCACTGCCAATACCACTACTAGCAATACCACCAATACAACCACCACCAATATCCCCACCACCACCAATACCACCACCAGCAATACCACCACTACCACCAATACTCCCACCAATACCACCACCAGTACCACCAATACCACCACCAATACCACCACCAATATCACCACTAATACCACCACCGATACCACCATCAATACCACCACCACCCCAATACCACCACCAATTCCACCACCAATAACATCCCCACCACAAATACCATCACCCCCAAAAGCACCACTATCAATACCACCACCAATACCTCCACCACCACCAATACCACCAATACCACCATATCCACTAATCCCACCAATACCAATATCACCACCATTACAAATACCACCACCAATACCACCACAACCAATACCATCACCACCAATACCACCAGTACCCCCACCACCACCACCAATACTACCAATGCCACCACAAGCAATACCACCACCACCAATATCACCAGCACAACCAATACAACCACCACTAAAACCACAACCACCAATACCAATACCACCACCACCAATCCAATACCACCACCACCAATACCACTGCCAATACCACTACCACCAATACCACCAATACCACCAATACAACCACCGCCAATACCCCCACCACCAGCAATACCACCACCAGCAATACCACCACTACCACCAATACTACCACCAATACCACCACCAATACCACCACCAATATCACCACTAATACCACCACCAATACCACCATCAATACCACCACCACCCCAATACCACCACCAATTCCACCATCAATAACATCACCATCACAAATACCATCACCCCCAAAAGCACCACTATCAATACCACCACCAATACCTCCACCACCACCAATACCACCACATCCACTAATCCCACCAATATCACCACAAATACAAATACCACCACCACCAATACCACCACAACCAATACCATCACCACCAATACCACCAATACCCCCCCCACCACCACCAATACCACCACCATTAATACTACCAATACCACCACCAATACAAATACCACCACCAATACCAGTACCACAACCACCACCAATACCATTACCAACTCCACCACCACCAATACCACCACCAAATCCAATACCACCACCAATACCAGTACTATCAACAATACCACCACCAGTACCACCAATACAACCACCAATACCACCAGCACCACAACAAATACCACCACCACAAATACCACCACCAATACAACCACCACCACCACCAATACCACCAAAACCAATACCACCACCACCGACAATAGCAATACCACCACCACTGCCAATAACACCACCACCAATACTACCACCACCAATACCACCATCACCAACAATAGCACCACCACCACTAATACAACCACCAATAGCATCACCAATACCACCCCCAATACCCCCAACCACCACCAATACCATTACCACCACCATCACCACCCATACCACCAGCAATACCACCACCACAAATACCACCACCACCAATACCACCACCATGAACACCACCATGAAAACCACCATCAATACCACCACCAAGACCATTACCACCACCACTAATAATACCACCAATACCACCATCAATACCCCTACCACCCATACCACAACCAATATCATCATTAATATCACCAACAATACCACCCAAAATACCACCACCAATATCACCACCAATACCACCACCACCAACACCAATACCACCACCAATACCAATACCACTGCCACCACCAATACCACCACCACCAATACCACCACCACCACCAATGCCACCGATACCACCACCAACAATACCACCACCACCAATACCATCACCAATATAACCAATCCCACCACCAATCCCACCCCCTCCACCAATACCCACAACACCACCACAAATACCACCACTACCAATACCACCACAACCAGTACCACCACCACCAATAGCACCACTACCAATACCACCACCAATACCAACACCACCAATACCACCACCACTAATACTACCAATGCCACCACAAGCAATACCGCCACCACCAATACAACCACCACTAATACCACAACCACCAATACCACCACCACCAATCCAATACCACCAACACCAATACCACTGCCACCAATACCACCGCCAATACCACCACCAGCAATACCACCATACACAACCACCAGCAATACCACCACCACCAACACTACCACCAATACCACCACCGGTACCACCACCAATACCACCACCAATACCACAACCACTAATATTACCACCAATACCACCACCAATGCCACTACCACCACCAATACCACCCCACCAATACAACTACCACCAATACCTTCACCACTAATACCACCACTACCACTACCAATACCACCACCTCTACTACCAATACCACCACCACCATCACCAATAAAAAACCCATGACCAATAACACCACCACCACCACCAATACCACCCCCACCACCAATACAATCACCACAACACTGCCAATACCACCAGCACCAATACCACCATCACCACCAAACCACCAATACCACCACCAATATCATCACCAATACCACCCAATATCCCACAACCCATACTAATACCAACACCATTGCCACCACCACCAATACCACCGCCACCAATACTACCAATGCCACCACAACCAATACCACCACCACCACCAATATCACCATCACAACCAATACAACCACCACTAATACCACAACCACCAATACCACCACCACAAATCCAATACCACCACCACCAATACCACTACCACCAATACCACCAATACAACCACCACCAATACCCCCACCACCACCAATACCACCACCAGCAATACCACCACTACCACCAATACCACCACCAGTACCACCAATACCACCACCAATATCACCACTAATACCACCACCAATACCACCATCAATACCACCACCACCCCAATACCACCACCAATTCCACCACCAATAACATCACCACCACAAATACCATCACACCCAAAAGCACCACTATCAATACCACCACCAATACCTCCACCACCACCAATACCACCACATCCACTAATCACACCAATTCCAATATCACCACCAATACAAATACCACCACCACCAATACCACCACAACCAATACCATCACCACCAATACCACCAATACCCCCACCACCAATACCACCACCATTAATACCACCAATACCACCACCAATACAAATACCACCACCAATACCAGTACCACCACCACCACCAATACCACCACCAATACCACCACCAAATCCAATACCACCACCAATACCAGTACCATCAACAATACCACCACCAGTACCACCAATACAACCACCAATACCACCAATACCACCAGCACCACAACCAATACCACCACCACAAATACCACCACCAATACAACCACCACCACCATCAATACCACCAAAACCAATACCACCACCACCAACAATAGCAATACCACCACCACTGCCAATAAAACCACCACCAATACTACCACCACCAATACCACCATCACCAACAATAGCACCACCACCACTAATACCACCACCAATAGCATCACCAATACCACCCCAATACCCCAACCCCCACCAATACCATTACCACCACCATCACCACCCATACCACCAGCAATACCACCACCACCAATACCACCACCACTAATACTACCAATGCCACCACAAGCAATACCGCCACCACCAATACAACCACCACTAATACCACAACCACCAATACCACCACCACCAATCCAATACCACCAACACCAATACCACTGCCACCAATACCACCGCCAATACCACCACCAGCAATACCACCATACACAACCACCAGCAATACCACCACCACCAATACCACCACCACCACCAACACTACCACCAATACCACCACCGGTACCACCACCAATACCACCACCAATACCACCACCAATACCAACACTAATACCACCACCAATACCACAACCACTACAATTACCACCAATACCACCAATAAATGCCACCACCACCACCAATACCACCCCCACCAATACAACTTCCACCAATACCATCACCACTAATACCATCACTACCACTACCAATACCACCACCTCTACTACCAATACCACCACCACCAACACCAAGACCACCACCAATAAAAATCCCATGACCAATAACACCACCACCACAACCAATACCACCCCCACCACCAATACAATCACCACAACACTGCCAATACCACCAGCACCAATTCCCCCACCACCACCACCAATACCACCACCATTAATACCACCAATACCACCACAAATACCACCACCAATACCAGTACCACCACCACCACCAATACCATTACCACCACCACCATCAATACCACCACCAAATCCAACACCACCACCAATACCAGTACCATCAACAATACTACCACCAGTACCACCAATACAACCACCAATACCACCAGTACCACCAGCACCACAACCAATACCACCACCACAAATACCACCACCAATACAACCACCACCACCACCAATACCACCAAAACCAATACCACCACCACCAACAATAGCAATACCACCACCACTGCCAATAACACCACCACCAATACTACCACCACCAATTCCACCATCACCAACAATAGCACCACCATCACTAATACCACCGATACTACCACCACCAATACCACTGCACAATACCAACAGCACCACCAATGCCACGGATACCACCACCACCAATACCACCACCACCACCAATACCATCACCAATATAACCAATCCCACCAACAACACCAAAACATATACCACCACCACCAATACCAATACAACCACCAGCAATACTTTCAATACCACCACCAATACCACCACCACAACCAATACCACCACCACCACCAATAGCACCAATACCACCACCACCAATACTACCAATGCCACCACAAGCAATACCACCACCACCAATACCACCAGCACAACCAATACAACCACCACTAATACCACAACCACCAATACCACCACCACCAATAAAATACCACCACCACCAATACCACTGCCAATACCACTACCAGCAATACCACCAATACAACCACCACCAATATCCCCACCACCACCAATACCACCACCAGCAATACCACCACTACCACCAATACTCCCACCAATACCACCACCAGTACCACCAATACCACCACCAATACCACCACCAATATCACCACTAATACCACCACCGATACCACCATCAATACCACCACCACCAATTCCACCACCAATAACATCCCCACCACAAATACCATCACCCCCAAAAGCACCACTATCAATACCACCACCAATACCTCCACCACCACCAATACCACCAATACCACCATATCCACTAATCCCACCAATACCAATATCACCACCATTACAAATACCACCACCAATACCACCACAACCAATACCATCACCACCAATACCACCAGTACCCCCACCACCACCACCAATACTACCAATGCCACCACAAGCAATACCACCGCCACCAATATCACCAGCACAACCAATACAACCACCACTAAAACCACAACCACCAATACCACCACCACCAATCCAATACCACCACCACCAATACCACTGCCAATACCACTACCACCAATACCACCAATACAACCACCACCAATACCCCCACCACCACCAATACCACCACCAGCAATACCACCACTACCACCAATACTACCACCAATACCACCACCAATACCACCACCAATATCACCACTAATACCACCACCAATACCACCATCAATACCACCACCACCCCAATACCACCACCAATTCCACCATCAATAACATCACCATCACAAATACCATCACCCCCAAAAGCACCACTATCAATACCACCACCAATACCTCCACCACCACCAATACCACCACATCCACTAATCCCACCAATATCACCACAAATACAAATACCACCACCACCAATACCACCACAACCAATACCATCACCACCAATACCACCAATACCCCCCCCCCACCAACACCAATACCACCACCATTAATACTACCAATACCACCACCAATACAAATACCACCACCAATACCAGTACCACAACCACCACCAATACCATTACCAACTCCACCACCACCAATACCACCACCAAATCCAATACCACCACCAATACCAGTACTATCAACAATACCACCACCAGTACCACCAATACAACCACCAATACCACCAGCACCACAACCAATACCACCACCACAAATACCACCACCAATACAACCACCACCACCACCAATACCACCAAAACCAATACCACCACCACCGACAATAGCAATACCACCACCACTGCCAATAACACCACCACCAATACTACCACCACCAATACTACCACCACCAATACCACCATCACCAACAATAGCACCACCACCACTAATACAACCACCAATAGCATCACCAATACCACCCCCAATACCCCCAACCACCACCAATACCATTACCACCACCATCACCACCCATACCACCAGCAATACCACCACCACCAATACCACCACCACCAATACCACCACCATGAACACCACCATGAAAACCACCATCAATACCACCACCAAGACCATTACCACCACCACTAATAATACCACCAATACCACCATCAATACCCCTACCACCCATACCACAACCAATATCATCATTAATATCACCAACAATACCACCAAAAATACCACCACCAATATCACCACCAATACCACCACCACCAACACCAATACCACCACCAATACCAATACCACTGCCACCACCAATACCACCACCACCAATACCACCACCACCACCAATGCCACCGATACCACCACCAACAATACCACCACCACCAATACCATCACCAATATAACCAATCCCACCACCAATCCCACCCCCTCCACCAATACCCACAACACCACCACAAATACCACCACTACCAATACCACCACAACCAGTACCACCACAACCAATAGCACCACTACCAATACCACCACCAATACCAACACCACCAATACCACCACCACTAATACTACCAATGCCACCACAAGCAATACCGCCACCACCAATACAACCACCACTAATACCACAACCACCAATACCACCACCACCAATCCAATCCAATACCACCAACACCAATACCACTGCCACCAATACCACCGCCAATACCACCACCAGCAATACCACCATACACAACCACCAGCAATACCACCACCACCAACACTACCACCAATACCACCACCGGTACCACCACCAATACCACCACCAATACCACCACCAATACCACAACCACTAATATTACCACCAATACCACCACCAATGCCACCACCACCACCAATACCACCCCACCAATACAACTACCACCAATACCATCACCACTAATACCACCACTACCACTACCAATACCACCACCTCTACTACCAATACCACCACCACCAACACCAATAAAAATCCCATGACCAATAACACCACCACCACCACCAATACCACCCCCACCACCAATACAATCACCACAACACTGCCAATACCACCAGCACCAATACCACCATCACCACCAAACCACCAATACCACCACCAATATCATCACCAATACCACCCAACATCCCACAACCCATACTAATACCAACACCATTGCCACCACCACCAATACCACCGCCACCAATACTACCAATGCCACCACAACCAATACCACCACCACCACCAATATCACCATCACAACCAATACAACCACCACTAATACCACAACCACCAATACCACCACCACCAATCCAATACCACCACCACCAATACCACTACCACCAATACCACCAATACAACCACCACCAATACCCCCACCACCACCAATACCACCACCAGCAATACCACCACTACCACCAATACCACCACCAGTACCACCAATACCACCACCAATATCACCACTAATACCACCACCAATACCACCATCACTACCACCACCACCCCAATACCCCCACCAATTCCACCACCAATAACATCACCACCACAAATACCATCACACCCAAAAGCACCACTATCAATACCACCACCAATACCTCCACCACCACCAATACCACCACATCCACTAATCACACCAATTCCAATATCACCACCAATACAAATACCACCACCACCAATACCACCACAACCAATACCATCACCACCAATACCACCAATACCCCCACCACCAATACCACCACCATTAATACCACCAATACCACCACCAATACAAATACCACCACCAATACCAGTACCACCACCACCACCAATACCACCACCAATACCACCACCAATACCAATACCACCACCAATACCAGTACCATCAACAATACCACCACCAGTACCACCAATACAACCACCAATACCACCAATACCACCAGCACCACAACCAATACCACCACCACAAATACCACCACCAATACAACCACCACCACCATCAATACCACCAAAACCAATACCACCACGTCCAACAATAGCAATACCACCACCACTGCCAATAAAACCACCACCAATACTACCACCACCAATACCACCATCACCAACAATAGCACCACCACCACTAATACCACCACCAATAGCATCACCAATACCACCCCAATACCCCAACCCCCACCAATACCATTACCACCACCATCACCACCCATACCACCAGCAATACCACCACCACCAATACCACCACCACTAATACTACCAATGCCACCACAAGCAATACCGCCACCACCAATACAACCACCACTAATACCACAACCACCAATACCACCACCACCAATCCAATACCACCAACACCAATACCACTGCCACCAATACCACCGCCAATACCACCACCAGCAATACCACCATACACAACCACCAGCAATACCACCACCACCAATACCACCACCACCACCAACACTACCACCAATACCACCACCGGTACCACCACCAATACCACCACCAATACCATCACCAATACCAACACTAATACCACCACCAATACCACAACCACTACAATTACCACCAATACCACCAATAAATGCCACCACCACCACCAATACCACCCCCACCAATACAACTTCCACCAATACCATCACCACTAATACCATCACTACCACTACCAATACCACCACCTCTACTACCAATACCACCACCACCAACACCAAGACCACCACCAATAAAAATCCCATGACCAATAACACCACCACCACAACCAATACCACCCCCACCACCAATACAATCACCACAACACTGCCAATACCACCAGCACCAATACCCCCACCACCACCACCAATACCACCACCATTAATACCACCAATACCAGTACCACCACCACCACCAATACCATTACCACCACCACCACCATCAATACCACCACCAAATCCAACACCACCACCAATACCAGTACCATCAACAATACTACCACCAGTACCACCAATACAACCACCAATACCACCAGTACCACCAGCACCACAACCAATACCACCACCACAAATACCACCACCAATACAACCACCACCACCACCAATACCACCAAAACCAATACCACCACCACCAACAATAGCAATACCACCACCACTGCCAATAACACCACCACCAATACTACCACCACCAATTCCACCATCACCAACAATAGCACCACCACCACTAATACCACCACCAATAGCAGCACCAATACCACCCCCAATACCCCCAACCACCACCAATACCATTACCACCACCATCACCACCCATACCACCAGCAATACCACCACCACCAATACCACCACCACCAATACCACCACCATGAATACCACCATGAATACCACCACCAATACCACCACCAAGACCATTACCACCACCACTAATAATACCACCAATACCACCACCAATACCCCTACCACCCATACCACAACCATATCATCATCAATATCACCAACAATACCACCAAAAATACCACCACCAATATCACCACCAATACCACCACCACCAACACCAATACCACCACCAATACCAATACCACTGCCACCACCAATACCACCACCACCAATACCACGACCACCACCAATGCCACCGATACCACCACCAACAATACCACCACCACCAATACCATCACCAATATAACCAATCCCACCACCAATCCCACCCCCTCCGCCAATACCCACAACACCACCACAAATACCACCACTACCAATACCACCACAACCAATACCACCACCACCAATAGCACCACTACCAATACCACCACCAATACCAACACCACCACCACTAATACTACCAATGCCACCACAAGCAATACCGCCACCACCAATACAACCACCGCTAGTACCACAACCACCAATACCACCATGACCAATCCAATACCACCAACACCAATACCACTGCCACCAATACCACCGCCAATACCACCACCAGCAATACCACCATACACAACCACCAGCAATACCACCACTAATACCACCACTAATATCATCACCAATACCACCCAACATCCCACAACCCATACTAATACCAACACCATTGCCACCACCACCAATACCACAACACCCATACCACCACCAATACCACCACCACCAATACCACCACCATCAATACCCCCATGAATACCACCACAATCAATACCACCACCACCACTAATACCACCAATACCACCACCAATACCAATACCACCACCAAGACCATTGCCACCACCACCACCAATACCACCAACAACACCACCAATACCACCACCATCTGTTCCACCACCACCACCACTACCCACCACCACCACCACCAATACCACCAATACAAATACCACCACCAATACCACCACCACTAATACTAGTACCATCACCACCGAAACTCATACCATCACCACCAATAATACCCATACCATCACCATGAATACCAATACCATCACCAATACCAACAATACCACAACCAATACCACCACCACAAGTACCACCACCACCAATATACCATGGCAAATACCTCCTCCACCAATACCACCACCAATACACCACCAATACCACCACCAATACAACACCAATACCACTGCCCCAAATACCACTACCACCAATACCACCACTACCACCAATATCACCAATACCACCACCACCACCACCACCAAACCACCAATACCACCACCATTAATACCAATACCACCACCAATACCATTCCCACCACCACCAATACCAATAGCAATACCACCACCACCAAAACCCATACCACCATCACCAATACCGCCACTACCAATACTACCACCTATACCACTACTGATAGCATCACCAATACAATAACTCCCAATACCAACACAATTACCACCACCACCACCAATACCACCACCACCAATTCCACCACCAATAATAATACCACCACCACCAAAACCAAGACCACCACCCCAATACCAATACCACCACCAATACCAATACCACCACCACCAATACCAGCACTACCACCAATACCAGCCTTAGCAGTACCACCACCTCCAATACCATCAATATCACCACCACTAGCTGTACCACCACCACCATTACCATTACCACTAACAACACCAATACCAATACCACTTCGACCAATACCAACAATACCGCCAATACCTGCCTTACCAATACTACAAACCACCAATATCAACACCTCCAAAACCACAAATAACACCACCGCTGCCAATACTACCACCAATACCACCACCACCAACACCACCAATACCACCACCACCAATACCACCATCACCACCAATACAGTCACCAACAATACCACCACCAATACCACCACCACCACCACCACCAAGACCACCAATACCAAAACCACCACCACCAATACCACCACCAATATCACCACCACTACCAATACCACCACTACCAGTACCACTAATAACACCACCAACAATACCACCACAGTCACCAATACCACAACCAATACCACCATCACCAATACCACCACCACCTCCTCCAGCACCCCCACCACCAATATCATCACCAATATTTCCAAACATACTACCACAAATACCACCAACACCAATAACACCAACACCAATACCACCACCACCAATATCACCACCTCCACCACCAACCATACCACCACCAATACCACCACCACCAATACCACCAAGACCACCCATACCACCACCAAAACCACCACCACCAATACCACCAATGCCACCACCACCAATACCACCAATAGCACCACCACACATACCAATACCGCTAATACCAATACCACCACCATCAATACCACCAACAATACCGCCACAAATACCACCACCATCAATACCACCACCACAAATACCACCACCACCAATAGCACCAATACCACCACCAATACTACCACCACCACCAATGCCACCACCATCACCAATACCACCACCATTACCAATACCACCACCACAAATACCACCACCACCAATACCAATACCACCACCACCACCACTGCCATGAATACCACCACTAACAATACCACCACCACTACAGATACAACCACCAATACCACCACCAGCAATAACACAACCACCACCAGCAATACCACCACCAATACCACCGACACCAACACCACCACCAATGCCACTACCAATACCCCCACCACCACCAATACCACCACCACTGCCAATACTACCACTGCCACCAATACCACCACTAATACCACCACCAATACCTTCACCAATACCACCAATATAGCTAGCAAAACATCCAACCCCACCACCAATACCACCACCACCACCACCAATACCACCAATACTACCAAGACTACCAATACCACCAATACTACCACCAATACCACCACCACCACCAATACCACCAACCACCAATACCAATACCAGGACCGAGACCACCACAACCACAACCAATACCACCTCCACTACCACAATACTGCCAATACCACCACCAATACCATCACTGCCAATACCACCAATACCATCACCAATACCACCAATACTACCACCACCAATATCAATTTCCACAACCACCACCAATACCACCACCACCACCAATGCCACCACTAGTACAACCTCCAATACCATCACAAATACCACCATCAATACCACCACCACCCCAATACCACCACCAATTCCACCACCAGTAACACCACCACCACCAGTACCACCACCAATACCACCACTACCATCAATAAAACCACATGAATTAATACCACCAATACCAATATTACCACCAATACGTATACCACCACCACCAATACCACCACAACCAATACCACCACAACCAATACCACCAATACCCCCACCACCACCAATACCACCACCATCAATACCACCAATACCTCCATCACCAATACCACCACCAATACTACTACCACCAATACCAGTACCACCACCACCAACACCAATCCCACCACCGATACCAGTACCACCACCAATACCAACACCAGTACCATCAATACCATCACCAATACCACCAGCACCACAACCAATATCACCACCACATATACCACCACCAATACAACCACCACCACCTATATCATGAATACGAATACCATCACCACCAACAATACCAATACCATCACCACCAATAACACCACCACCAATACTACCATCACAAATATCACCACCACAAATACCACCATCACCACCAATAGCACCAACACCACTAATACCACCACCAATAGCATCACCAATACCACCCCAATACCCCCTCAACCACCACCAATACCAACACCATTACCACCACTACCAATACCACCACCACCACCCATACCACCAGCAATACCACCACCACCAATACGACCACCATCAATACCACCATCAATAACACCACCAATACCACCACCACTAATACCAATAATATAAATACCACCACCAATACCAATACCATCACCACCATCACCAAGACCATTACCACCACCACTACCAATACCACCAATAGCACCACCAATACCCCCCACCACCAATATCATTACCAATATCACCAACAGTAGCACCACCAATACCACCACCAAAAATACTACCACCACCAACACCAATACCACCACCACCAATACCACCACACAATACCACCACCAAAACCACCACCACCACCAATGCCACCAATACCACCACCACCAATAACAGCACCAATACCATCAACAATATAACCAATCCCACCACCAATATCACCCCCACCACCAATACCAACAACACCAACACAAATACCACCAATACCAGTACCACCACCACCAATACCAATACCACCACCAGCAATACCCCCAATCCCAGCCCCAATCCCAATCCCACCCCCACCAATACCACCACTAATAACACCACCACCAATACCACCACCACCAATACCACCACAACCAATACCACCACCCCCAACACCACCACCACCAATAGCACCACCACCAATACCACCACCAATCTCAACTCCACCAATACCACCACCACCAATGCTACCAATGCCACCACAAGCAATACCACCACCAATACAACCACCAGTAATACCACAACCACCAATAACACCAGCACCAATCCAATACCACCACCACCAATATCACCGCCAATACCACCACCACCAATACCATCACCACCACCCATACCACCAGCAATACCACCACCACCAATACCACCACCATCAATACCACCATGAATACCACCACCACCACCACAAATACCACTAATATAAATACCACCACCAATACCACCACTACCAATACCACCACCAAGACCATTACCACCACCACTACCAATAACACCAATACCACCAACACCAATACCACCACCAATACCACCAATTCTACCACCAATACCACCACCACCATCAATACCACCACCAATTCCACCACCAGTAACACCACCACCACCAGTACCACCACCAATACCACCACTACCATCAATAAAACCACATGAATTAATACCACCAATACCAATATTACCACCAATACGTATACCACCACCACCAATACCACCACAACCAATACCACCACAACCAATACCACCAATACCCCCACCACCACCAATACCACCACCATCAATACCACCAATACCTCCATCACCAATACCACCACCAATACTACTACCACCAATACCAGTACCACCACCACCAACACCAATCCCACCACCAATACCAGTACCACCACCAATACCAACACCAGTACCACCAATACCATCACCAATACCACCAGCACCACAACCAATATCACCACCACATATACCACCACCAATACAACCACCACCACCTATATCATGAATACGAATACCATCACCACCAACAATACCAATACCATCACCACCAATAACACCACCACCAATACTACCATCACAAATATCACCACCACAAATACCACCATCACCACCAATAGCACCAACACCACTAATACCACCACCAATAGCATCACCAATACCACCCCAATACCCCCTCAACCACCACCAATACCAACACCATTACCACCACTACCAATACCACCACCACCACCCATACCACCAGCAATACCACCACCACCAATACGACCACCATCAATACCACCATCAATACCACCACCAATACCACCACCACTAATACCAATAATATAAATACCACCACCAATACCAATACCATCACCACCATCACCAAGACCATTACCACCACCACTACCAATACCACCAATAGCACCACCAATACCCCCCACCACCAATATCATTACCAATATCACCAACAGTAGCACCACCAATACCACCACCAAAAATACTACCACCACCAACACCAATACCACCACCACCAATACCACCACACAATACCACCACCAAAACCACCCCCACCACCAATGCCACCAATACCACCACCACCAATAACAGCACCAATACCATCAACAATATAACCAATCCCACCACCAATATCACCCCCACCACCAATACCAACAACACCAACACAAATACCACCAATACCAGTACCACCACCACCAATACCAATACCACCACCAGCAATACCCCCAATCCCAGCCCCAATCCCAATCCCACCCCCACCAATACCACCACTAATAACACCACCACCAATACCACCACCACCAATACCACCACAACCAATACCACCACCCCCAACACCACCACCACCAATAGCACCACCACCAATACCACCACCAATCTCAACTCCACCAATACCACCACCACCAATGCTACCAATGCCACCACAAGCAATACCACCACCAATACAACTACCAGTAATACCACAACCACCAATAACACCAGCACCAATCCAATACCACCACCACCAATATCACCGCCAATACCACCACCACCAATACCATCACCACCACCCATACCACCAGCAATACCACCACCACCAATACCACCACCATCAATACCACCATGAATACCACCACCACCACCACAAATACCACTAATATAAATACCACCACCAATACCACCACTACCAATACCACCACCAAGACCATTACCACCACCACTACCAATAACACCAATACCACCAACACCAATACCACCACCAATACCACCAATTCTACCACCAATACCACCACCACCATCAATACCACTGATACCACCACCAATACTACCACACATTCTACCACCAATACCACCACCACAACTAATACCACCAATGCCACCACCACCAATACCCCACCACCAAAACCACCAATACCACCTCCACCTATTCTACCACCTCCACCAATACCACCAATACCCCCCACCACCAACACCACCACAACCAGTACCAACACCAATATCACCACCACTACCAATACCACCACTACCAGTTCCACTAATAACACCACCAACAATACCACCACAATCACCAATACCACCACCAATACCACTACCAATACCCCCACCACCACTAATACCACCACCACCAATACCAATACAACTGCCACCAGCAATACCACCACCAACAATACCACCACAATCCATACCATCCCCATTATCACCAATACCACCAGCAGTACAACCAACCCCACCACCAAGACCACCATCACCACCAATACCATCACCAACAATTCCACCACCAATACCACCACCACCAATACCAGCACCAATACCACCGCCTCCAATACCATCACCACCACCACCAATACCACCACCACCACCGATACCACCACCACCACCACCACCACCAATACCACTACCAATACCACCACCAATACCACCACCACCACTACCAATACCAAGACCACCACCATCAATACCAATACCACCAGCAAGACAGACACCATCACCACTACCAGCACCACCAAAACCACCACCACCAATTCCACCACCACCAATACCACCATCACCAATACCACCTTCACCACTAATACCACCACCACTAATATCACCACCAACAGCATCACAAATACCACCCCCAAGACCCCCACAACTGCCACCAATACCAACACCATTACCACCACCAATACCACCAGCAATACCACCACCACCAATACCACCACCATGAATACCACCATGAATACCACCACCACCACCAATATCACCAACACCACTAATACCACGAATATCAATACCACTACCAATACCAATACCACCACCAAGACCATTACCACCACCATTACCAATACCACCACCAATACCACCACCACCACCAATACCACCACCAATACCACCACCAATACCACCACTAATGCTACCACTACCACCACCACCTCCTCAACCAATACCACAAATGCCATAACCACCAATACCCCAAAACCAAAACCACCAATACCATCACCACCTATTCCACCAACGATACCACCAATACCCCCACCACCAATACTTCCACCACCAGTACCAACACCAATATCACCACCACCAGCAATATCACCACCAATACCACCACCACTAATATCAGTACCAACACCACCAATCCCAATACCACTGCCACCAATACCGATTCCATCACCACCAATATCACCACCTATTCCACCATCACCACCAATACCACCACCACCAGTACCAAGACCAATATCACCCCCACCACTACCAATAACACCACTAAAACCACCACCAATAACATTACCACAACCACCACCAATACCACCACCACCAATACTACCACCACCACAAGCAATACCACCACCACCACTCATAACACCACCACAAATAACACCAATAATACCAGAACCTCCACCACCCATACCACCACCAATGGCATCACCAATGTCACCAACAATAACACCACCAATATGACCACCAAAGATACCACCACCAATATCACCACCTATACCACCACTACCACCACCAATACCAATACCACTGCCACCACAAATACCACCACCACCATCAATACCACCACCACCAATACCACCACCACCACCAATACCACCACACCAGTAACACCATCACTACCACCAATGCCACCGATACCACCCTTACCAATACCACCACCACCACCAGTACCATCACCAATATAACCAATCCCACCAACAATACCACCTCCACCACCAATACCAACAACACCACCACCACCAATACCAGTACCACCACCAGCAATACTAATGCCACCACCAGCAATACCAATACTACCACCACCAATACCACCAATACGACCACTACCACCAATACCACCACCACCACTAATACCACCACATCCAATAGCACCACCACCAATAGCAACACCACCAATACCACAACCACCACCACCACCAATACCACCACCACTAATACTACCACATCCAATAGCACCACCACCACCACCAATAGCACCACCACCAATACCACCACGAATACCAACACCACCAATAGCACCACTACTTCCAATGCCACCACAATGAATAGGACCACCACCACTAATAGCACCACCACCACCAATACCACTACCGATACCACCACCATCCAATACCACAACCACCAATATCACCACCAATACCATCAACACCAATACCACCACCAATACCACCACCTCTAATACCAATAACACCAACAATACCAATAACACCACCACCAATACCAGTACCACCACCACAATAGCAATACCACCATCACCAATACCACCACCACCAATACCACCACCAATACCACCGCCTCCAATACCATCACCATCACCACCACCACCAATACCACCACCACCACCAATACCACCACCAACACCAACACCAATACCACTACCAATACCACCACCAATACTACCACCACCACTACCAATACCAAGACCACCACCATCAATACCAATACCACCAGCAAGACAGACACCACCACCACTACCAGCACCACCAAAACCACCACCACCAATTCCACCACCACCAATACCACCATCACCAATACCACCACCACCAATACCACCATCACCACTAATACCACCACCACTAATATCACCACCAATAGCATCACAAATACCACCCCCAATACCCCCACAACCGCCACAAATACCAACACCATTACCACCACCAATACCACCCATACCACCAGCAATACCACCACCACAAATACCACCACCATGAATACCACCATGAATACCACCACCACCACCAATATCACCACCACCACTAATACCACGAATATCAATACCACTACCAATACCAATACCAATACCACCACCACCAATACCACCACCAAGACCATTACCACCACCATTACCAATACCACCACCAATACCACCGCCACCACCAATACCACCACCAATACCACCACAAATGCTACCACCACCACCTCCTCAACCAATACCACAAATGCCATAACCACCAATACCCCAAAACCAAAACCACCAATACCATCACCACCTATTCCACCACCGGTACCACCAATATCCCCACCACCAATGCTTCCACCACCAGTACCAACACCAATATCACCACCACCAGCAATATCACCACCAATACCACCACCACTAATACCAGTACCAACACCACCAATCCCAATACCACTGCCACCAATACCGATTCCATCACCACCAATATCACCACCTATTCCACCATCACCACCAATACCACCACCACCAGTACCAAGACCAATATCACCACCACCAATAACACCACCAAAACCACCACCAATAACATTACCACAACCACCACCAATACCACCACCACCAATACTACCACCACCACAAGCAATACCACCACCAATACCACCACCACCACTGCCAATACCACCACCACCAATACCACCACCAACACCACCAATACCACCACCAATATCACCATCAATACCACCACCACCACCAATACCAAGACCACCACCACCAATACCAATACCACCACCAATACCACCAGTACCAATACCACCACCACCAATACCAGCACTACCACCAATACCAGCACTATCACCAATACCACCACCATCAATACCACCACCACCAATATGACCGTCACCACCAATTCCAACACCACCTATGGCATCTCCAATACAATCCACCACTACTAATACCACCACCACCAATACCACCACCACCAATACCAAGACCACCACCACTACAAATACCACCATCAATACCACTGCCAATACCACCACCAATACCACCACCACAACACCACCAATACCACCACTCCTAATACCACCAATGCCAACATCATTACCACCACCACACATACCACCACAAAATACACCCACCACCAATATCACCACCATCAATACCACCACCACTACCACCACCACCACCACCAATACCACCACAACCACTAATACCACCAATACCACCACCAATACCAATACCAATGCCACCACCCCCAAAACTACCATCAATACCATAACCACCACCAATACCACAACCACCACTAATACCACCACCACTAATACCACCACCACAACCACGAATACCACCACCACTACCAATACAACCACCAATACCACCACCAATACCACCAACAACACTACCAATACCCCCACCAATACCCACCCACCAATTCCACCACCGATACCAATACCACCACCACCAATACCAAGACCACCACCAGTAATATCAATACCACCACCAATACCAGCACTACCATCAATACCAGCCTTACCAATAACACCAACCACCAATACCACCACCCCCAGCAATACCCCCACGACCATTACCATTACTACAATCACCACCAATACCACCACCACCAATACCAGCACTACCACCAATACCAGCCTTACCAATTACACCAACCACCAATACCACCTATAAAACCACCATCACCAATACTTCCACCAATACCACCACTACCAATACCACCATCCCCACCAATACCACCTTCACCAATAACACCACCACCAATACCACAAACAACACTACCAATACCCCCATCAATACCACCACCACCAATTCCACCACCAGTACCAATACCACCACCACCAATACCAAGACCACCACCACCAATACCAGCACTACCACCAATACCAGCCTTACCAATAACACCAGCCACCAATACCACCACCTCCAATACCACGAATACCACCACCACCAGCAATACCACCACCACCATTACCATTACCACAATCACCACCAATACCAATACCACCACATCCAATACCAGCACTACCACCAACACCAGCCTTACCAATACCACCAACTACCAATACCACCACCTCCAATACCACCAATAACACCATCACCAAT
This sequence comes from Triturus cristatus, assembly GCF_964204655.1. Lineage (NCBI taxonomy): Eukaryota > Metazoa > Chordata > Amphibia > Caudata > Salamandridae > Triturus > Triturus cristatus. The sequence goes on from NC_140585.1 coordinate 374,675,788, forward strand.
ACTTTCACCAACACCACCACCAACAACACCACCAGCACCAACACCACCATCACCACCAATACCACCTTCACAAATAACACACCACCAATAGCATCACCAATACCACCACCCTCCTTATACCACCACAACCACCACCAATACCAACACCATTACTACCCCCACCAATACCACCACCACCACCCATACCACCACCAATACCACCACCATCAAAACCACCACCAATACCACTACCACCAGCAAGACCACCACCACCACCAATACCAAAACCACCACCAATAACATTACCACAACCACCACCAATACCACCACCACCAATACTACCACCTCCACAAGCAATACCACCACAAATACCACCACCACCACTGCCAATACCACCACCACCAATGCCACCACCAACACCACCAATACCACCACCAATACCACCATCAATACCACCACCACCACCAATACCAAGACCATCACCACCAATACCAATACCACCACCAATACCACCAGTACCAATACCACCACCACCAATACCAGCACTACCACCAATACCAGCACTACCACCAATACCACCACCACCAATATGACCATCACCACCAATTCCAACACCACCTATGGCATCACCAATACAATCCACCACCACTAATACCACCACCACCAATACCACCACCACCAATACCAATACCACCACCACCACTACCAATACCACCATCAATACCACTGCCAATACCACCACCAATACCACCACCACCAATACCACCAATACCACCATCAATACCACCAATACCACCACCACCAATACCAAGACCACCAATGGCATCACCAATACAATCCACCACCACTAATACCACCACCAATACCACCACCACCAATACCAAGACTACCACCACCACTACCAATACCACCACTAATACCACTGCCAATACCACCACCAATACCTATACCACCACCAATACCACTAGTACCAATACCACCACCACCAATACCAGCACTACCACCAATACCAGCACTACCACCAATACCACCACCACCAATACCACCATCATCACCAATTCCAACACCACCAATGGCATCACCAATACAATCCACCACCACTAATACCACCACTAATAGCAATACCACCACCACCAATACCAAGACCACCAATACCAAGGTCACCACCTATACGAATACTACCACCACCAATACCGCAAACAAGTACAAATCAAACTCCTCACCCACACTTTCAAGGAACTACATAACACTGGCCCAGCATACTGCAACAATCGCATCTGCTTTCACAAACCTTCCAGACACCTCCGCTCATCTGGACTACTACTTGCACAAATCCCGTGGTTATGGAAATCCAGATCTGGCGGTTGAGCCTTCTCCTACATTGCTCCTAAAGCATGGAACAACCTGCTGCTATCAATAGGAGTCTCCTCCTCACTTCTTTAGTTTTGAAAGAAGCTAAAGACCTGGCTTTTCAATAGGCCCACTACGCTCTTGGTGTGCCTACACTCAGACCTGAAGAGTGCAGGATAGCTTCCCTGCTGATAGTGCACTCCTCAAATCTGCATAACATAACACAAAAGGCAGACCAGTGCTTTGTCCCCTACAAAGAATGAGATCTTCTACTTGATTTGACAAAGCCTTTCTGACCTCTGTTACTTTTATGAACAAAAGAAGTAAATGCTTATTGCAACACAGTAAAAACCAAACAATAATAACGTAGACAGGAAATAGAGTTCTAGAGAGCAACAGGGAGGCTCATGATGACAATCATGGAGCAGTTAGATTTGTCACACCTGACAGGTTGCGTTTAGCCAGTTAGGCTGCCCATTATCACTGATGCTGTGTGAACAATAGTCTAGATGTCCCACATCAGACATCATTTTGTGACCACCAATCCAGACTTCCCATATGAGAGAATACTGTGTGACTTTCATTCCAGAAATCCTACACCCGTGATCACCAATCCAGTTGTCCCACATCAGAGATCGAAAATAAACAAAATCGATATGTGAGATCAAGTTCAGTTATATCACTGTGTCATCAGAGATCACTGTGTGATCGTCAGTCTAGATGTACCACATCAGATATCACTGTATGATCACCAGTCCATACATCTCAGATCAAAGATCACTGTGTGATCTCTTGTCTAGGTAGTCAAGGTCACTCACAGTTCATTCATCAGCTCTCAATACAAAGCACTAGTTCTGACTCAGAACTACTAGGCACTAATATCCCTTTCACAGGACTTCTGTGTATGTATGCATGTATATATATATATATATATACACTTTGCACTTCCTCGAAATTGCCGGGACACATTGCGCGTCGGTGCAGCTTTGGGTCCGAGGTTGCCCAACAATTGTATATCTGTTTTCACCATGCACTTAAAGTACAAATGCACTCCCTCCAGAAATAAACAGTCATTTCAGAGTTAATCACTCGCAGGAGATTTATTCAAAAAGCACCAGCCAGAAAAATCACCCTATGCGTTTTGGCGGGAACCGCCTTGTTCACCGGTAAAATTGTTCAAAATACACGGACATATAAGACGCACCATTACCCGTTACGTGCAACGTAACGGAGATCAACATAAACAACGGACTATCATTCAAAATACAACAAAAACGTGGCGGCCATCTTAACATGGTGTTGAAAATTCAATAAAGTTACATTCAAATCAAATGTAAACTCACACACCAACATAAATACTTAGTGTTCCATCGTGACAAAATTAAGTCAAATAAAACAAAACGGCATGAATTCTAATTCATTCACTCTTATTCATCATTAACAATGTTTTTCTTCACTTTTAAAAAATTTTTTTTTTAAATCAAGTTGTAGTCTCCAAGGGCCTCCCCTCTTTAATGCAATTCCCACCTTTTAATGTCATAGATAATCGACTCTATGGTGAAGTTAACATCTTAATCCGGATGGATTCGATCACTTCTAATATTAATAAAGTTGCGGACAAAATTCAAATTGTCCAAAGAAAATAATCAAAACCCTATACTGAGGTAAATTATATGTTTCAATTATCTTTCATTTGATGTGAAATCCATAACACCCAAACGCCCCTCAATAATAAGTAACCCCAATGGGTTGCCAAACCAAAATCTATATAGTGTATAACATGGGGGCAAAATGAACGTTCACCAATATTATATCAAAACCAAAGTCCATTGCTTTCTTAAACATCGGTTATAAAATATGCAATTCAGCTCAAGTGGGCACCATAGAATCCATAATGGTTCATACACTTCCAATGTTGGACGTGATGTCAATAACTTCTTTAATCCTGACATCTCCTAAATGGAGAATGAAATAAAGAAGGAGGGGAAAAACAAATTGGATGAGAAAGTCAGAAAGAGAATTACAAAAAGAATAAAAGGAAATTAACTGTGCCCCTATTATACGGCCCACCACACAAACTTAATCTCATTACACCTAATACATTTATATATAACTTTAAAATCAATGATTGCCTCAGATAGTCATGTAGAAGAATATATCAGAAATTCATAGCCAATCTCTAAGTGAAAAAACACATTGAACTAAAAAACATAGTGTTGCACATCTGGAATTTTCCGAGTCCAACAGCCAATATGAACATCATTTACAGAAGACCGCTACATTGAAAATTGAAGATTGAAAATTGAAAATTGAGAGTCGAAAGTCAACTATTCCCCCGAATGCCAGGACATTTCCTCTTCAGAATTCAGACCCCCAGGAATCTTGGTGTTCAAGTCCAGAATATATCTGGACTCCAATTGGCGGAGTCTGCGAATCCTATCTCCTCCTCTTTTAGTGATCTCCACCCTGTCAATCACAAAGAATCGCAATAAATTGCGATTACTTCTGTGAAATTCCTCAAAGTGTCTTGCGACTGGTGACAGTTTGTCTCTGTTCTGGATTGCTCTCAAGTGTTCAAGAACACGTTTCTTTGCTGTAAACATAGTGCTACCTACATATTTTTTAGCACAGGGGCAAACCAGAACATAGACACAATGATCTGACATACAAGTAAGATGTTTACGTATGTCCCTCTCTGTGTCACTGATAGGATAATAGACTTTTTTGACATTAGTACTGAACTTGCAAGCTTTACATGTCATGCACGTACAAAAACCCTTTATGCCCATGTGAGAGCTTTTCATGCGTGTCACCTCATTGCTACAGAGTCTGTCTTTCAAAGAGTCTGGCTTCCTATAGGTGACGTTAGGTAAAGTTCCTACCATATCCTTCAGTGTGGGTTCTGTCAACAAGATTTTCCAATGTTGATTCAGACATTTCCGTACTTTCCAGGAGTTCGAGTGATATGTAGATACAAATCTTATAATCTTATCACTCTCCTCCTCACCCATCTTCTCCTTAGGTACCAATAACTCATTCTGTGTAAATTTGCTAGCCTTTACCAATGCTTCTTTGATTATACTGGGGTTGTAGCCTCTCTCCAAAAATCTTTGTGTCATACACTCACTTTCTGAAATAAAATCTAATTCCGTACTGCAGTTTCTTCGAGCTCGGAGAAATTCTCCATAAGGGATACTCCGAATCAATGTTTTAGGATGTCCACTATCTGCATATAGCAGAGTATTACCTGCAGTAGGTTTGCGAAAGAGTTTAGAAGCCAGTTTGTTGTCAACAACCTCTATGCATAAGTCCAAAAATTCAATGCTCTGGTCACTTATTGTACTCTCAAACTTTAGATTCATCTCATTGTCATTCAATGCAGAAATAAATTAATTGGCTTGTATATGAGATCCCTCCCAGATAACAAAAAGATCATCAATATACCGTACCCATAATTTCACATGGCTACGGTATAATTCTTGTGTCCTGGACACCTGTTGCTCCCAGTAGCCTATACAAAGGTTAGCAAAACTGGGAGCAAAACAGGTGCCCATGGCTGTACCTTGCTTCTGTATATAAAAGACTCCATCAAAAATGAAAAAGTTATTCTCAAGACAAAATTTGATCATTAGTAATACCATTTCGTTGTGTCTCAGAAAGGAAATTGACCGGGAGTTCAAAAAATGTCGACAAGCCTGAATGCCTTGTACATGTCTGATCGAAGTGTAAAGACTACATACATCTAAGGTAATCAGTAGGTATCCTGTATATGTATCTATATATATATATATATACACATATATATTCACTAAAATACCAAAGGTTACAGGGACGTTATAGTTAGGTTCAGATTCAACACACACACAACCATAAACATTCCCCAGTTATAGTTATCTCAAGTTACTATAAATTGTGCCCTAAGGTACCTATACCTCGGGCCCCGCCATGCAGTTTTCTCATCAATAATTTCACTGCAAATATTGCACTGATATTATCAATGATGTCATAGAAAATGTCATGATGACGTAATATGTGGGGTAATTAACAGTGCATGGCAAGGGAGCAAGTTACAGTTACCTTAGGGCCTGTGATATAGTTACTTGAGATAACTACAGCTGCTGAATTTCTATGGTTAGGTTGTGTAAAATCTGAACCTAACAATAGCATCCCTGTTAGAACTGAGGGTCTCTAGTTGACCGAGGTAGGTACCTTTGACCAAATAGGGACCCTTGCTTCTGGTCAGGGTAAGGGGGTACACTCCTAAAATAACCCCTGCTCACCCCCTTGGTAGCTTGGCACGAGCAGACAGGCTTATCTCAGAGGCAGTGTGTAAAGCATTTGTGAACACATACAGTAATACAGTAAAAACACTACAAATGGACACCACAGTAGTTTAGAAAAATAAGTAATCTTTACTAGACTTAACAAAAGACCAAATGGAAAAATACACAATACTGTACTCAAAAAATAGACTTTAAAATGGTAGGAAATAACTTAGTTCAATGTAGATGGTAAATGCAACACTTTACTCTCAAAGTACCTTGGATGCGTCATGCAATACAAACAAAAGGGTCGCAGGGAAGGTGATGCATCGGTTCCTTGCTTCGGGGGAGGTGATGCGTCAGTTCCTTACCGGAGAGGTGGTGATGCATCGGTTTCTTACTGTGATCCGGTGCAATGCGATAAGATGGAGCCCCAATGCGATGCGACGATCCGGTGTGATGTGAGAAAATGGCGTCTTGATGTGATGCGACAATGTTGGAGGTGATGTGTGCATGCCTGATGGCCTTGCCGCAAACTGGGGACCACCTCACAGTCTCCTAAAGAGACAAGGGACATCTCTGCGGGACCCCACCCACCTTAGGCATCCCTCTCCTCCCCCAGGGCTACAGTCGCCATCTGCTGGGGTGGTGCACCAGTGGGTGCTGTCTTATCCCTTTGTGGGCACGGGGATCATAAAACCTATGGCCCACTTCACCACACTTGAAGCACTTCAGGGGTCCCCTATGAACAGGTTTACTTGTCGGGATCGGGGCTTCTTCACAGAGGGAGGCTGGGAACCTTTCCCTTGGTTCCCTTGGGGATTACTATGGGGCCCTTTCTGAAACTCCCTTGGTTTCCCCTTGTCCCCCCCACTCTTCTGCTGGGGACCCTGCCCACCTTTGGCAGAGTCTCCCACATGACCCTTCTGGATCCGGGTGTTCACCCAGCAGTCCGCCTTTCAGCAAGCTTCCTAGGGTTAGTCAGCTTGCTATCAATAAGGTGCTGGCATAGCTCTGGAAAACAATTATTTGACAAGTGTTCCCAGGAAATCAAATTATAGAGCGTTTCAAAATCATTCACTTTGCTACCCTTCACCCAAACATCCAATGCTCTGCCAAAGAAAGAAACATATTCTACCCAAGTGCTCTTTAGAAGGCAAATCTAATAAAGTGTCCCGCCCATCAATGAGGGACCGCCCCCACAACCCCGCTCCCCAATCCTTCTCAGGGACCCGGTTGGAGGACATAGCTACCTTATAGGCCTTGAACCATTGCCCAACATCATGATTCTTATGAAACTCCTTAATAACATCCTTGGGAATGAACACTCTGTTTTCTACAGGCACAGATGGTGTGCTGCCACCAGAGGGAGTAATCTCTAAACTCTTGGATTTCAATTCCAACTCCCTCAACATCCTTTCATGCTCTAAATGCATCCTCTTTTCCTCCAAGTCTAACTTCTTATTCTCCAACTCCATCTGCCTACCCATCTTGAGCTTGGCTAGCTCCCTTCTATGCATCCTATCTCTCTCACTGTCCTCCAGCTCCTCTCGGGACAGGCCCTTTGAAGAAACACTGCTGCCTGGCCTTGAAGGTACTTTCTCCCCGGTTAGGCCCAATGGCCCATCCAGCTGCCCATCTGTATTCTCTGCCTCATCCCTAGGCTCTTCAAGAGGCTCAATAGCATTTCTAGATTCCAACCAGGCCCTCTGCGCCTTTTGGAACTCTTCCTTCTTGGCAATGCCTTTCACAGGGGTTGGAATTTTTTTACAGAAGGCTTTAAGCTGTGACACAGTGTAGGTATCAGACCTATCTTCTTCAAACTGTAGATCCATAGATGCATTGGATGCTGCTTTGCTCATGGTGAAAAACAGTTGGCAGTTCTCAAAAAGCAAAAAGAAGTTACAAGGAAAATTCTACCAAAAAGTATGTGGTCGCGTTATGGTCTACACTCACTAGTAGTGTACACCAATCACTGTATGAGTCACAAATGCAAGTCCAAACTCCTCACCGCTGCCCACCAATGTTAGAAATGGGGGTCTCTAGTTGGCAGAGGTAGGTACCTTTGTCCAAGTAGGGACCCTTGCTTCTAGTCAGGGTAAGTGAGTACACTCCTAAAAGAACCCCTGCTCACCCCCTTGGTAGCTTGGCACGAGCAAACAGGCTTATCTCAGAGGCAGTGTGTAAAGCATTTGTGAACACATACAGTAATACAGTGAAAACACTACAAATGGACACCACACCAGTTTAGAAAAATAAGTAATCTTTACTATACTTAACACAAGACCAAACGACAAATATCCAAAATACTGTACTCAAAAAATAGACTTTAAAATGGTAGGAAATAGCTTAGTTCAATGTAGATGGTAAATGCAACACTTTACTCTCAAAGTACCTTGGATGCGTCACGCAATACAAACAAAAGCGATGCGACAACGTTGGAGCTAAAACGTGCATGCCCGACGGCTGTGCTGCTAACTCGGTAACTTCTGAGACGCAACAGGCCCTGCGACACGCGTCTCTGGTGATGCAACGGCGACCTCTGATGCGGCGACACGCTTCTCCGGTGATGTGACGCGCTATGTCGATGATGCGACGGCAAACAGTTCCAGCTGCGGCACGCTTCATCAGCGGTGCGACGGCAACTGCTGTGGCGGCGTCACGCTTCTCCTCGTTGCATCGCGCTTCCAGCTCCCAGCGACTCGCAGTCTTCTCAGAGGGTCCAAACAACAGTAGGCACCTCTCTGCAGGCAGAATTCAACAGCAAGGGAATTCAGGGGAGCTGGTGGTGAAGACTTGTATCCCTGAGACTTGAGGCAGGAGGCAAGCTCAGTTCAAGCCCTTGGAGATTCTTCTTCAAGATTGCAAAAGTACACACAAAGTTCCTTTTCTCCTTTCCTTGGCAATAAAGTAACCACTGCAGGCCAACCCCAACAGCACAGCACAGGGGCAGTCTCCTCCTTCAGCGTCATTGGTTCTTCTCCTTGCCAAAGGGGTTGTCTTGATTCCCAGAAGTGATCTAAAGTGTTGGGGTCTGGGCCCCAGTATTTATACACCAAAATCCTTTGTCTCTGAAGGCAGAGAGTGTCTGTACCTAGTCCAAACCAGTTCTGTGCAGTCCTGGAGCACTTTGTTTACAGGACTCCTTCTTTCCTTTGACAGTGTGGGCCAGGGACATCAGACGCACCACAGGAGGTGGAGACAGCATTGCGGAAGGCAGGCACAGCCGTGTTCAGTCCCAGGTGAAGCTCCTCCCACCACTCTACATGCAGATAGGTCTATTCAGCCCTGTGATGACTCACCCTGTCTCCTGGAATCCTCCAGCCCCTGTCACTCACAAACCAGACATGGAATACACAACCTAGCAGAGGCAGGCTTGGACAGTTAGGCAAGAAAATACCTACTTTCTAAAAGTGGTGTTTTCAAACAGAGAATGTTAAAACCAACGTCACCAAAAGATGTATTTTATCATTCTGAGTTCAGGCATACTGAACTTGAATTTACCATGTTCCCTGGGTCAGTTAGGATTATAAAATGTTATAATCAAACTGCCCATTCTGGCCTATGGGGACTGGTAGCCTTGCAATAGTGAAAAACGAAAATGGCTGTAATTCACTATCCACACACTATGCCACACACACCAGGGCATATCCTACCTTATACTTACATTGCACCCTGCCCTTGGGCCTACCTAAGGGGTGTCTGATATGAAGAAAAGGGAAGGTTTAGGGACTGGCAAGTGGGTGCACTTGCCAAGTCAACATGGCAGTCACAGACTGCAGACAGGCTCTGCAATTGCAGGCCTGAGACACACATTGTAAGCAGGTTCTGTGGGTGGCACAACCAGTGATGCAATCCCACCAGCAGCATTTCATTTACACAACCCTGGGCACACATGGTGCTCTGTACTAGGGTCTGACAAGTAAATCAAATAAACCAATCATGGAGTCACTAATCCATTACAACAATTTACTATAGGGAGCACTTGCACTGTGGCACTGAATAGCAGTGGTACAGTGCCCAAAGCATCTAAACCAGCAAAACACATAGCAAAAACACAGGAGGCAACAGCAAAAAATGGAAGAGAGACCCACACCAAGGGTGCCAGGTCTAACACGTGTCCCCTCCAGCTGAAATGTAGGGAGAACTACCCATCCCTTGGGAGTTCTGTTCACTAAGGCGGAAAAATCTGGACAGACCATCAGCATTGGCGTGTTCTGTACCAGGGCAGTGTTCCACCGTGAAGTTCATCCCCTGTAGGGAAATGGACCACCTCAACAGCTTTGGATTCTCACCCCTCATCTACATCAACCATCTGAGGGGCCTGTGGTCTGTCTGAACCCGGAAGTGAGTCCCCAACAAGTATGGTCTCAACTTCTTCAGTGCCCAGACCACAGCAAATGCCTCATGTTCAATTGCACTCCACCTCTGTTACCGTGGAAGTAACCTTCTACTAATAAAGGCTACAGGTTGGTCTAGGCCCTCCTCATTCATCTGTAAAAGAACAGCACCCACACATGCTCTGAAGCGTCTGTACGATAAACTCTTTTGAGAAGTTGGGTGCCAGGAGCACGGGCGCCGTGCACATGGCAGTCTTCAGGGCATCAAAAGCTTTTTGACAGGTGTCAATCCAGTTCACTTCCTTGGGCTGCTTCCTGGAAGTCAGCTCTGTCAAGGGTGCAAAGATGCTGCCATACTCCTTGACAAACTTCATGTAATACCCAGTGAGTCCTAAAATGTTTCTCACCTCTGTCTGGGTTTTGGGGGGTTCCCAAGCCAGGATGGTCTCAATCCTGGGCTGTATGGGCGCCACCTGGCTGCTTTTAACCCAGTGTCCCAAGTACACCAGAGAACCCTGCCCGATCTGACACTTACTCGTCTTGATCGTGAGGCCTGCTCTCCGCAGCGCCATCAACACTTCCCAGAGGTGGTGTAGATGTTCTTCCCAAGTGGCGCTGAACACTGTAATGTCATCCAGGTAGGCAGCACTGAACTCTTCCAGTCCAGCCAACACCTGGTTGACCAACTTCTGAAAGGTGGCAGGAGCATTCTTCATCCCAAAGGGCATAACCTGGAATTGGTAGTGCCCATCTGGTGTGGAGAATGCAGAATGATGACCTCTCTCTTGCCCCATCAGTTAGATCAAACGTACTGAGGTACCAGGCAGCCCCTAACCGATCGATGAGCTCATCAGCTCTGGGGATGGGGTGCGCATCAGTCCTGGTGATTAAATTGAGCCCTCGGTATTCCACACAGAACCCGAGTTCTGGCGTGGCCAGCCTTTGGGACCAAGACCACTGGGCTGGCCCAAGGACTGTTAGAGGACTCAATCACCCCTAAGGCAAACATCTTGGAGACCTCCTCCTTGATGCAAGCTCTCACCCTGTCAGTCACTCTAAGTTTTGTGCTTAACAGGAGGACTGTCTCCAGTGTCTACATCATGGACACACCAATCAGTGACACTGGGAATCAGGGAGAACAAATCAGAAAACTGGCCCAACAACTGGCGATAGTCATTCTGCTGCTCGGGGGTCAGAGTGGAAGAAAGGTTAACACCATCCACTTACCCATCTTGCTCTGTTGCAGACAGGAGGTCAGGAAGAGGCTCAGACTCCTCCTCCATTCCAGTATCTGTTGCTAGGAGCATGCCCACTTCGGACCTTTCTACGTGGGGCTTCAGGCGGTTGACATGTAGGACCCGCAAAGGGTTCCTTGGAGACCGCAAGTCCACCAAGTAGGTGACAGGACTTTTGCTCTCCACCACCTCAAATGGTCCGGTCCACTTTTCCTGGAGCACACAGGGCTCCACTGGGGCCATGACCCACACTTTCTGACCAGGCTGAAGCTCAAGCAGAGTGGCATTCTGGTCGTACCACCGCTTAATCTCCTCCTGGCTGGTTTCCAGATTCGCCTCAGTGAGTTGTCTGAATCGTCTAGTCTGGTTCCTGAAGGCCAGAATGTAGCTATATATATCCTGGGGAGGTTTCCTGAAGGATTGCTCTCAGCCTTCCTTGACCAAACTCAGAGGTCCTCTTACAGGGTGACCATGGAGCAGTTCAAAGGGGCTGAACCCTAAGGACTTCTGTGGCACATCTCTGTAAGTAAAGAGAAGGCATGGCAAGAGGATGTCCCACTTACGCCTCATGGGTTCCCCAAGACCCATAATCATGCCCTTGAGGGTCCAGTTGAATCTCTCAACCAGGCAATTACCTTGGGGGTGGTAAGTAGTGGTGAACTTATAAGTTACCCCACACTCCTGCCACAGGGATTTCATATACTTGGAAATTAAGTTTGTATCACGGTCAGACACCACCTTTCTGGGGAATCCCACGTGGGAGAAAATCCCCATTAGTGCACGTTCCACCATGGGGGCCGTCACAGTCCGGAGAGGGATGGCTTCGGGATACTGGGTGGCATGGTCCACCAAGACCAGGATGAACCTGTTGCCCATGGGTGTCTTGGGATCCAGAGGCCCCACAATGTCAATGCCCACCCTTTCAAAGGGGGTGCTGACCACAGGGAATGGCTGGAGAGGAGCCTTTTGCTTCCTCCCACTCTTTTCACTTGCCTGTCAAGTCTGACAGGTCCTGCAATGAGTATCTGAACCTTTGTGTATTTGGGGCCCAAAAAAGTGGGTGACTAGCCTTTCAAAGGTCTTGTCCTGCCCCAAATGTCCTGCTAAAGGCACATCATGAGCCAGCCCCAGTAGGAAGGCTCTGAAGCGCTGGGGTACCACCAGCACATGGGCTGACCAGGCTCAGCAACCTTAGGCTCACTATACAGGAGACCATTCTCCCAGTAGATCCAATGTGATCCAGACTGATCACCTGCTGCCTGGTTTGCAGCCTGCTGCCGCAAACTCACAATAGAAGGGCACTTCTTCTGCTCCTCGCAGAACTCCTCCCTGGAGAGTCCTCCTTCCTACTACCAATGGGTCAGCTCAGGCAGGTCCCCCAGTTCAGCTACCTGCTCCCCTGTAGGCTCCAGGGCATCCCCATCAAGATCTGCCTCCTCCTGAACCGTGGGAACTGTGGGGGCGGGTTTCCCGCACCCCCGGCCTTTTCTCTTTAAGCAAGGCACCTGGGCCACTCTTTCAGGCTCCAGGTCCTCTTGAACACCCTTACTGGCTGCCATGGACCGTGTGGTCACACTCATCCACTCAGGCAGGCCCAGCATTTCCAAATGAGCACTTCGTTCCACCTTAGCCCAAGGGGAGCTCTCCAAATTGTTACCCAACAGACAGTCAACAGGCATGGCTAGCCTCACAGCTACTTGAAGAGTACCAGAGACCCCCCCCACACTCGAAGGGAACCTGAGCCACCTTGTAGTGACTCTCTATGTTGTCAGCGGCAACAACTGGATAAAATGCATTGGGGACCACCTGCTCTTCAGACACCAGGTGACACCTGACAGCTGTCACACTGGCTCCAGTGTCTCTAAGAGCCTCCACTGTATGGCCATTGATGGTCACCCACTGCCTGTACTTCTTAGTGTTATCAGGCAGCTGGGTCCTGGGGACCACCTCACAGTCTCCTAAAGAGACAAGGGACATCTCTGTGGGACCCCACCCACCTTAGGCAACCCTGTCCTCCCCCAGGGCTACAGTCGTCATCTGCCTGGGTGGTGCACCAGTGGGTGCTGTCTTATCCCTTTGTGGGCACAGGGATCATAAAACCTATGGCCCACTTCACCACACTTGAAGCACTTCAGGGGTCCCCTATGAACAGGTTTACTTGTTGGGGATCCGGGCTTCTTCTCAGAGGGAGGCTGGGAACCTTTCCCTTGGGCCCCTTGGGGATTACTTTGGGGTCCTTTCTGGAACTCCCTCGGTTTCCCCTTGTCCCCCCCACTCTTCTGCTGGGGACCCTGCCCACCTTTGGCAGAGTCTCCCACATGACCCTTCTGGATCCGGGTGTTCCCCCAACAGTCCGCCTTTCAGCAAGCTTCCTAGGGTTAGTCAGCTTGCTATCAATAAGGTGCTGGCATACCTCTGGAAAACAATTATTTGACAAGTGTTCCCATGAAATCAAATTATAGAGCGCTTCAAAATCATTCACTTTGCTACCCTTCACCCAACCATCCAATGCTCTGCCAAAGAAAGAAACATATTCTACCCAAGTGCTCGACTCCAGTTTCTTACATTCCTAAACCTTTGTCTATAAAGCTCAGGGGTCAAGTCATACCTGGACATTAAGGCCTCTTTCATGCGTACATAAGAATTCTGCTCTTCAGAAGGCAAATCTAATAAAGTGTCCCGCCCATCACTGAGGGACCGCCCCAACAACCCCGCTCCCCAATCCTTCTCAGGGACCCGGTGGGAGGACATAGCTACCTTATAGGCCTTGAACCATTGCCCAATATCATCATTCTTATGAAGCTCCTTAATAACATCCTTGGGAATGAACACTCTGGTTTCTACAGGCACAGATGGTGTGCTGCCACCAGAGGGAGTAATCTCTAAACTCTTGGCTTTCAATTCCAACTCCCTCAACATTTTTACATGCTCTAAATGCATCCTCTTTTCCTCCAAGTCTAACTTCTTATTCTCCAACTCCATCTGCCCACCCATCTTGAGCTTGACTAGCTCCCTTCTATGCATCCTATCTCTCTCCCTGTCCTCCAGCTCCTCTGGGGACAAGCCCTTTGAAGAAACACTGCTGCCTGGGCTTGAAGGTACTTTCTCCCCGGTTAGGCCCAATGGCCCATCCAGCTGCCCATCTGTATTCTTTGCCTCATCCCTAGGCTCTTCAAGAGGCTCAATAGCATTTCTAGATTCCAACCAGGCCCTCAGCGCCTTTTGAAACTCTTCCTTCTTGGCAATGCCTTTCACAGGGGTTGGAATTTTTTTACAGAAGGCTTTAAGCTGTGACACAGTGTAGGTATCAAACCTATCTTCTTCAAACTGTAGATCCATAGATGCATTGGATGCTGCTTTGCTCATGGTGAAAAACAGTTGGCAGTTCTCAAAAAGCAAAAAGCAGAAGTTCCATGGAGAATTCTACCAAAAAGTATGTGGTCGCGTTATGGTCTGCACTCACTAGTAGTGTACACCAATCACTGTATATGAGTCACAAATGCAAGTCCAAAATCCTCACCGCTGCCCACCAATGTTAGAAATGGGGGTCTCTAGTTGGCAGAAGTAGGTACCTTTGTCCAAATAGGGACCCTTGCTTCTAGTCAGGGTAAGGGAGTACAAATATCCACAATACTGTACTCAGAAATAGACTTTAAAATGGTAGGAAATAGCTTAGTTCAATGTAGATGGTAAGTGCAACACTTTACTCTCAAAGTACCTTGGATGCGTCACGCAATACAAACAAAAGGGTCTCAGGGAAGGTGATGCGTCGGTTCCTTGCTTCGGGGGAGGTGATGCGTCAGTTCCTTACTGCAGCGCAGGGGAGGTGATGCGTCGGTTCCTTACCGGAGAGGAGGTGATGCGTTGGTTTTTTACTGTGATCCGGTGTAATGCGACAAGTTGGCGCCTCGATGCGATGATCCGGTATGATGAGAGAAAATGGTGTATTGATGCGATGCGACAACGTTGGAGGTGATACGTGCAAGCCCGACGGCTGTGCTGCTAACTCAGTAACTTTTGAGCCATGAAAGGCCCTGCGACATGCGTCTCCGGTGATGCGACGGTGACCCCTGCAGCAGCCACACGCTTCTCTGGTGATGCGACGCGATTCATCGATGATGCAACGGCAAAAAGCTGCAGCGGCGGCACACTTCTTCAGCGATGCGACGGCAACTGCTGCGGCGGCGTCACGCTTCTCCTCGTTGTGTCGCGCTTCCAGCTCCCAGCGACTCAGAGTTTTCTCAGAGGGTCCAAACAACAGTAGGCACCTCTCTGCAGGCAGAATTCAACAGCAAGGGAATTCAGGGGAGTTGGTGGTGAAGTCTTGTATCCCTGAGACTTCAGGCAGGAGGCAAGCTCAGTTCAAGCCCTTGGAGATTCTTCTGCAAGATTGCAAAAGTACATAAAAAGTTCCTTTTCTCCTTTCCTTGGCAATAAAGTAACCACTGCAGGCCAACCCCAACAGCACAGCACAGGGGCAGTCTCCTCCTTCAGCTTCCTTGGTTCTTCTCCTTGGCGAAGGGGTCGTCTTGATTCCCAGAAGTGATCTAAAGTGTTGGGGTCTGGGCCCCAGTATTTATACACCAAAATCCTTTGTCTCTGAAGGCAGAGAAAGTCTGTACCTAGTCCAAACCAGTAATGTGCAGTCCTGGAGCTCTTTGTTTACAGGACTCCTTCTTTCCTTTGACAGTGTGGGCCAGGGACATCAGACGCACCACAGGAGGTGGAGTCAGCATTGTGGAAGGCAGGCACAGCCCTATTCAGTCCCAGGTGAAGCTCCTCCCACCACTCTACATGCAGATAGGTCTATTCAGCCCTGTGATGACTCACCCTGTCTCCTGGAATCCTCCCCTGTCACTCACAAACCAGACATGGAATACACAACCTAGCAGAGGCAGGCTTGGACAGTTAGGCAAGAAAATACCTACTTTCTAAAAGTGGTGTTTTCAAACAGAGAATGTTAAAACCAACGTCACTAAAAGATGTATTTTATCATTCTGAGTTTAGGCATACTGAACTTGAATTTACCATGTTCCCTGGGTCAGTTAGGACTATAAAATGTTATAATCAAACTGCCCATTCTGGCCTATGGGGACTGGTAGCCTTACAATAGTGAAAAACGTAAATGGCTGTAATTCACTAATAGGACATGCCACACACACCAGGGCATGTCCTACCTTATACTTACATTGCACCCTGCCCTTGGGCCTACCTAAGGGGTGTCTGATATGAAGAAAAGGGAAGGTTTAGGGACTGGCAAGTGGGTGCACTTGCCAAGTAAACAAACATGGCAGTCACAGACTGCACACAGGCTCTGCAATGGCAGGCCTGAGACACACTTTACAAGCTGCTTCTGAGGGTGGCACAACTAGTGCTGCAATCCCACCAGCAGCATTTGATTTACATGCCCTGGGCACACATGGTGCACTGTACTAGGATCTGACAAGTAAATCAAATAAACCAATCATGGAGTCACTAATCCATTACAACAATTTACAATAGGGAGCACTTGCACAGTGCCCAAAGCATCTAAACCAGCAAAACAGATAGCAAAATGACAGGAGGCAAAAGCAAGAAATTGAAGGGAGACCCACGGCATTGGTGCCAGGTCTAACAATCCCTTTAACCTTTGTTTTTTTAATCCTATTTTCTCGCTATAACACCCCTGTAAACCATGTTTTTTAGGGAATTTCTGAGGTTTTTTAAATTCTATTCCCTAACTATAACGTCCGTCTCTGTAACCTGCATTTGTGAATCATTCTGTAACTGGTTGTGTGAGTGTTTGGCGGGTGTGTCAGTGTGTGTGTGGCTGGCTGGTGGGTCTGCCAGTGGGTTTGTGAGTTGCTGAGTGGGTTTGTGAGTGGCTGTGTGGGTGTGTGGGTGTGTCCACGGGTGTGAGAGCAGATGTGTGAGTGGGTCTGTGGGTCTGTGAGTGGGTGTGTGAGTGATTCTCTAGGTTCCTGAGAGGGTATGTGAATGGCTGTTTGAGTGTGTAAGTAGGTGTGTGGGTTTTTTGGGTCTCTGAGTGGGTGTGTGAGTGGCTGTATGGGTGTATGAGTGGGTGTGTGAGTGCATGGTTAGCTATCTCTGTGGGTCTGTGAGTGGGTGTGAGTGGTTGTGTGGTTGTATATGTGGGTGTATTTAAAAAGAAATAGGGATCTGGAACACGGATGGCCACGCTGAGCGCCATAATAGTTCCACAGATCCTAACACGCACCCAAAAAAAAATTTTTTTGACACTTTCTTGCCCCTTAGGGGTCCCTCACAGACCCCTCCATCAGTCCCATGGGATCAGGATACCTCTATCCTGACCCCTTATATCCTATTTACACTTCATACACCCCTTTCTCGGGAACCTTGTCCTGACTGACAAGCAGGGACGAGAAAAAGAGTGGGGTCCCCAAATGAGTTTTGACCATGTTAATTCCCATAGGACCTTCATACACGACTACAGCCCAAACTGCTGGATGAAATTACACCAAATTTGGCAGAAAGGTAGATATTGGTTCAGGAGAGTGCCTTTTTATGATTCAGTGTAAATCCGTTCAGTGTTTTTTTAAATATTGTAATGCTACAGGCAATTCTATATTGTGAGATCATGTATTGACCATTGACTCCGTTTTATTTTAACTGCATTTTGTGAGCATGTTTTCATCTTGTTTCTGTCTGACCCTGCCTTTCAGCTGCAAAGGCAGGCTGGCTCAACTTACTTGTGCACACACAAAAATGTTTATGTTTTTCACTTCACTGAGCGGGAGAGATAAGTTGCTAGATCAAACAGTGTGGGCTGCATTGCCCAAGGATGAGAAAGTGAAGAAGCCTGCATCAGCTCTCATCAGAGCCATTGAGTGACCTTGACGCAGAATGCAGCCAGCACCTACAGTGCAAATGAAGGGAGCGGGAGCTTCTAGAAGCCTCTCTCTGTGTTGGTAAAGAGTATTAAGATGGAGACCTCTTGGCGTTTTGTTAGGAACTCTCATTATGGGTGGATGCACCACTTATAGACCTTTTACCAGTTGAGAGGTCCTGACAAGACTGCCACCGGATTCCCCAGTCGTACTGGCAGGATGATGCAAGACAGACAACCGGTGATATATTCCAAGTTTTCATTATCTTATTCTTATGCACATGCAGATATCTTTCTATGCATTTATTCTTGTGTATGTACATTTACTATATGCATTTATTTTATATGTGCATTATTGCTATTTGATATATTGGAACTTGTAATAAATATTCCTCTTTACTTGGCAAATGAGTGTTGAGCTCTATTTATGTTGTACCTTGGTATTCTAAAGGGGTGTAGAATCCTATTTTTAAGAGTTTTCACATTGTGTCCTGGTGTTTTAAAGTCTTGCTTAGGTGTTCTAAAGAGAAAGCAAGACAAATATTAAAGAAAATTCAAATTTGGTTACATAGGGATGTGGAGGATTCGCGATCACTCCCAATCTTGTGCTGAGATCTGATTGGCTGCCAGCACTTCAAATACTGAGACTGAACCTCTTAACTGACCTATTTTGCTTTTTATTATGGCCTCCTAGGGCTCAGTTGCAAAACAGATCCCCAACATAAGTGTCATACACCAAAATTAATTGAACAAATGTATATTTTATTGTTTATATTCTTCATTTAA
Source organism: Triturus cristatus (assembly GCF_964204655.1). NCBI lineage: Eukaryota > Metazoa > Chordata > Amphibia > Caudata > Salamandridae > Triturus > Triturus cristatus. The sequence goes on from NC_140585.1 coordinate 374,694,587, forward strand.
AAAGATTTTGTACTTTTTTGTATTTTTTTTTAGTTTTTCTGTTATTCAATGCTTATGAAAGATCCATTATTTACAAATTCATATAACAGTTATCCAAATACACAAACAATTGTTGGGATCCCTATAGTGCCTCTAACTTCTTTGTTTGTAATAATTCTACAGCATTAGGTAATTTTTTGTCAATATATGCACAGTGATTTGAATATAAATAGCTCCAGATTCTAAAAATCTCTTAATCTGTAGCTGTATTAGATTCAAAGAAAGCGGCAGTACAATTTTAAAATCCCAAAACATGTAATTAATACACAAATACCCCACACTCAACCATGTACATTTCATTCTCACCTGTCACACCCATCTCACCCACACTACCATTCATACACCAAAGAAAAATAATGTCATATCAGAGATCCTGAAAAAGACTTCTTAGAGACAAGCTATTTTATTCTTTGAGTTGCGATTGTATCCCATCAATTTCCTCTGATAAATATGTGTCTCTGAAAGGATTCCCCATATGTCTACTTTTTGTGCCAACACTTCAAATCAGGAAGTGTTGGTAGCCATTTTGTGACTCAGCTTGAACCGAGTCACAGAAAAAAGGTTAAGAAAAAAGAAAAGGGGGCAGGGTAGAAACACCCTGACCCCCCTAAGCCTCTTTGGAGAGTCCCATAGGGACCCCGCAGGGCCCATAATGCATTTTCTTATGCTGGACCCATGCCTCCAACTGAAAATGTTTTAAAAAACGAAGGGTGGGCTTCCACCCTTACTTTCCAATTGGCCCCAGGTGGCGCAGGTCCCCGGGGAATTTTAATAAAGGGGGGGGGCCCTGTGCCCCCCTTCCTGGTGCTTATTGATGCCCTGTGGACCACCACCTCCCTGGGTCTTGTTTAGAAATAAATGCGCCCCCCGAACCACTACCTCCCCGGGGCTTATTTATTTATGAATAGGGGGACCTCTTGGAACCTTAAGACTCCCACTACAGTCCCCATCAGTGGTGAGTGGGTACCCTAGGTTGGACAAGGGCACCCACAATAGATGCCAGGCCCTGGGGGTGGGGTCCCTGGGGCCAAAATTGGCCTGGGATGGTGGCTGTGTGAACCCCCCTCCATAATGAAAAAAGGCCTGGCCCCGGCGGGTGGGGTCCCTAGGGCCAAACGCAGCCCAGGGAAAGGGGGGCCATGCGGCCCCCTCACTAATAAATGAAAAAAAATAAGCAAAAGGCACACTCCCTTCCACCACCACCCTGCAAATTAGCTTCCTGGCGCACAACTGGTTTGGGGGGTGAAGTGCCCTTGGCTGCAGAGGGTTCTTCAACAAGCCATCCTGTTATCTCCAGTAAGTCCCACACAGCATGATTACTGAAGGGACTTCGGAGGCCATGCCTCCTTTCTCTGCCACTCTGCAAACGCACCTCCTGGCACACTGCTGGTTGGGGGGTGAAGTCCCTTTGGCTTCAGAGGGTCCTTGTGGGCCAACAAGCCCTCCTGTTAACTCCAGTAAGACACACAGACCGTGATATCTGAGAGGACATTGGAGGCCACGCCCCCTTTCTCCATCACTTTGTAAACATGCCTCATGGCGCACTGCTGTTTGGGGGATGAAGTCCTCTTGGATGGTACAGGCTCTCGGGGGCCCTGAAGCCCTCCTGTTACCTCTAGTCAATCCGACACAGCAGGATTCCTGAGAGCTGGTTGGAGGCCCTGTCCCCTTTCTCCACCACTCTGCAAACACACCTCCTGGTGCACTGCTGGTTGGGGGATGAAGACCCTTTGACTCCAGAAGGTACTTTTGGGCCAATAAGCCCTCCTGTTACCTGCAGTAAGTCCGACACAGCCGAATTGCTGAAAGGACTTCGGAGGCCACACCCCCTTTCTCCAACAATCTGCAAGCATGCCTCCTGGTGCTCTGGTGGTTGGGGGATGAAGTCCCTTTGGTTCCAGAAGGTACTTTTGGGCCAAAAACCCTCCTGTTACCTGCAGTAAGTCCGACACAGTCGAATTGCTGAAAGGACTTCGGAGGCCACACCCCCTTTTTCCAACAATCTGCAAGCATGCCTCCTGATGCACTGCTGGTTGGGGGATGAAGTCCTCTTGGATGCTACAGACTCTCGGGGACTCAGAAGCCCTCCTGTTACCTCTATTAATTTCGACACAGCAGGATTCCTGAGAGCTGGTTGGAGGCCCTCCCCCTTTCTCCACCACTCTGCAAATGCAACTGTCATTTAAAAAAGCGATAGAAATTCACTTAAAAAACTAAAAGGGTACAGGGACATTTTAGTTCGGAAATAGAATTTGAAAAACCTTAGAAATTTGCTGAAAAAAGCAAAGGTTACAGGGATGTTAAAGTTTGGACATAAAATAATAAATACTTTAGAAACTGACAGAAAAAAACAAAGGGGCAGATTTATGTTCCCTGGCGCATCCCTGCAAATCAGCATGGTTGCGCCAGGGAAGATGCGTCACGCAAGTTTACCCTTGCGCCACAATAGATGCGCCGCATTTACAATGCAGCGCATCGTGGCGCAAGGATAAACAGATGCGTGAAGCATCTGATGGCGGAAGGGCGGCGCATTGCTGGAGTTGCGTAGCAAGCGCAACGCAGCTTCAGCAAGGCTCGGGGGTGCCCTATCGGTACAATGCTGCGTCAATCCTTACGCCTGCTTCAAGCAGGCGCAGGGATTTGACGCAGCATGGCCGGAAAAGTGACTGAGTGAAATCTTGTAGATTTCACTCAGCCACTTTTCAGAGGCGTTCCTGCGCCGGAACGCTCCCCCCCCCTGTGAAGGTACGCCCACATGTGGTGCAAGCTTTACAACGTGACGCATCTCCCTAGATGCGTCATGTTGTAAATCTGCCGCAGCATGGCGCTGGCTTTGCGCCGCCGCTGCGTCACAAAAGTGATGCAACGGCGGCGCAAAAGTGACGCACAGGGCTTATAAATCTGCCCCAAAGTTTACAGGAATTTTATAGTTAGGCTCAGATTTCACTCATATAAAACCAGTGAAATACAGCAATTATAGCTACCTGAGCTAACTATAACTTACATCCCCGCAATGCACAGCTTATGACCTCACATATTACATCACTCATGACATTATCACTCATGACATCATTTTGATATAATTCAAACAGCAAAACAGTCGAAACACCACTCCAAAAAATGCCACACCAAGTTAGTAAAATAGAGCAAAATGTATTAAATAAAACGAGTCCAAAATGACAAAAATCAAGTCAGTAGAACCGGAGCTATGAATTTTTAAGGACTAAACTATAAAATAGCACCTCAAAGCATAAAGCGCTAACCACAGCTATCTGGTTACACTGGACTGGGTCAAAGTTATACGTGCAGGCCGATTGCGATAGAGTACAGGTTGGATCCAGTTCGAGATTAGTACCGGTGAAATTTTACCTTCTCAGGTTTTGTGCCATGAGTCCTGTCTGCATTGGAGAGGATCGTGGCACGAAGAGCAAGTTGGGCTTCGCAGACCAGTGGGCTGGAGCTTAATGTTGGCAGTCTCCCTGCGGGCTGTTGATGCTGCTGTGCGAAGAAACGGGCAGGCGACTGTTCGTGCTGGATTTTGGTGCGAGTGGCGCGGTCTTGGTGCAACCATGCCTGTTTGCAGTCACAAAGAGCCCTAAAGCTTGAGCCACACCAAAACCTGAGTGGCACCAATTGGGGTCAGGAACTCACTACAGCTCGGTCAAGGAGCTGGTTGGGGGAACATTTATGTCCCTGGGGTTCAGATCAGGAGGCCAGCAGAGTAGCCAATGGTGTCACTCTGTGCTCCTGGGTTCAGAATGACGTTGCAGAGTTTTTCACTACCAGGTTTACTTTGTCAGGTCGAAATAGCAGTTTAAATTGCACACATAGGCTCTGCAATGGCAGGCCTGAGACATGTTTTAAAGGGCTACTTTAGAGGGTGGCACAATCAGTGCTGCAGTCCCACAAGTAGTATTTAATTTACCGGCCCTGGGCACATGTAGCGCCACTTTACTAGGGACTTATAAGTAAATTAAATGGGCCAATTGGGTAAAAGCCACTGTTACCATGTTTTAAGGAGAGGACAAGGACTTTAGCACTGGTTAGCAGTTATTAACTGCACAGTGACATAAGGTGAACAAACACCATTTCAACAAAAATAGGAGGAGTCAAGGCAAAATATTTGGGGATGACCTTGGAAAAAGGGCCAAGTTCTAGACAGATAGATAGATAGATAGATAGACAGACAGATAGATAGATAGATAGACAGACAGACAGACAGATAGATAGCTAATGTATGTTTTGTATAGGGTATGTCTATAGTACTTACCTGGCTAAAAGGTAGCAGAGCATTGTACATGGTCAAAGACAAGCATAATTCACCGAGTAATAGGAAAGGAAGCTGGACACTTAATTCATCATGATTTTTTTTTTATTTATAAATCTGTTTATTGAAGTTTAATGAAGTTTACAGTACATTATGAAGCCAGGACAACTTACATTAGTATTTATACCGTTGAAACTTACCCAGGCAAGTGTACATTGATTGATGAGGAGTGGGTACACCTCCTTGTCTTATGCCGACATTGGAGGCCTCTCAACTGTGGCGGTAACTATAAAGTCACTTTTGGTATCATATCACAGAGAGATGACCCCGATTGAAGAGTGTTAGCACTCCACCCACTCTCCCCTAGTGTTTCTCCATAAACAGTTAGCAAACCATGGAATAACAGGGGCAGAACTTCAAGTGCCCAATCAAAACAACAACAGCAGCAAAGTCCGACCTGTGTTCTAGTATCACCTATCCATGTCCCTTAGTCCGTTCCCCTATCCCGGTGCCCCCTTCGTGGCACGAAGAGCAAGTTGGGCTTCGCAAACCAGTGGGCTGGAGCTTAATGTTGGCAGTCTCCCTTTGCAGACAATATCACATTTGCTTTTGCGCCCCATCTAGTCAGCTATGCCCTCGCTACCATACGCCATGCCTCTCATCTGGATTGACTGGTGCCAGGCCCCTCTAGGGGAGCGCCCACGTCGCGCACCTGACAAACCACTGCAGGATCCCCATCTAATCGCATCATGGTCTGCAAAAGGGCCTCCCACTGAGTTGCTATGGGCGTCTTCCTGAGGCCTAGTGTTTCTTCCCTCAAGAGAGCCGTGACCTCCGCCTTAGCCCACACCAGGAATGAACCCCGCCATGCCCGTGCGTGTGGTGAATCAGCCGCTTTCCAGCGTTTAGTAAGCAGCCGCTTTGCCACCACTAACCCCAGGTCGATAAACCGAGAGGTGGCTTTCATGGATGGAGTTCTGTGGAAGAGGTGTAACAGGTAGGCTGGCCATTTGAACGGGATATTGTGACTTGTGCATGCGCGGAGCGCCTCTCGCACTGTCTGCCAATACGAACACAATGCAGGACAGCTCCACAACATATGGATTAGTCCGGCATCTAGTTCCGCACAGCGAGGGCAGCCCGCATCCGTACGATGGAAGTATCTGTTGATGGATTCGGCCGTGAGGTACGCTCTATGTAAGATGAAGAATTGTATTTGACGGAAACGCATGTTCCTAGAAATCTTCGTCGGGCCCTGCAGCACTCTGTCCCATTCCCTGTTGGCCATGGGCCGGGCCAAGTCTGCCTCCCACTTACGACGCAGCGGGGCCAGACTGATCGCCGCATGTGTGCACAAGGAGGCCGCAAGCCACCTAACCAGATGCCTCCCCCGTCCCATTACATGGAGATATTGTGTTGTAAGATGTTGTTCCGGTTCCTCCCTGAGATCGCACCAACGGCTCGTTCGCGTCGCTATCAAAGACCGGTGACGAAGAAAGTGGCCAGGAGCCAGCCCCGTCTCCTCCGCTAGGGAGGCGAACGGGAGGAGGGCAAGATCCCCCAGCGTTTGTATGTCTACCGCGCTCCAGTCCACAAGTTCCGAAGCACTAAGCACACCCCATGCCCGCTAGGGGAACCCTCGAGCGGTATGACCGGGGCGTAAGGAGTCCGGGCCCGGGTGAGGTAGAGGCTACGGCGGTAGCATTTGTAGGCCACCACCACGAGGAGGGGCACAGGCCTCAACACTTTCACGGCCGGGTGGAATAGCTTGAGGATGTCAACTAAAGGGAGGGGGGGTGCTGCAGTCGCAGTATCATCACGCCCTCTGTCTGCCAACCACCGGGCTATCCACTGTAACTGCGCAGCCAGGTAATAATGCTCAAAACACGGCATCGCAAGTCCCTCCTGGTCGGTGGGGAGGTACAGCTTGAGTAACGTAACTCTGTGGCGTGCATTACCCCATATAAAGTCCCGAAGTGACCGCACAAGGGCTGCGAAGAAGGATGCCGGTATATAAACGGGTAGGTTGGGGAAGTAGTACAGGAGTCGGGGTTAAATCACCATTTTGATTAAGGCGACTCGCCCTGTGACCGTGAGGGGGAGGGTGCCCCAAAACCGCATCTGAGTCTTGACTGCTGCCACGGCCCTGCCCAGATTGCCCTCCACGAGATCCGCTGGCTGACCATATATCTGGATACCTAGGTAACGGAAGGTATCCAGCCGCCATTGGAGATGATAGTTTGGATCTTAAGTGTCAGCTCAAAACGTGTATAGGCAGGACTTAGCAGCATTCACCTGGAGGCCCGAGAGAGCAGCGAAGTCGAGTAGAATGCGCTACAGTTCGGCCGGGATGTGAGCCACATCTCTAACGAAGACCAGAAGGTCATCCGCATAAAGCGATACCTGATGCGTCGCATCGCCCAGAGGGATGCCATCAGTCAGCACCCTGCGGAGCGTGGCGGCGAGGGGCTCTATTGCCAGCGCAAACAGGAGGGGTGAGAGCGGGCACCCCTGCCTAGTGCCATGGCATATTGGGATGGTGTCAGAAATGTACAGCCCGGTTCTCACCCTCACCGTGGGGTCCTTGTAAAGGAGGGCTGCCAGCTGGAAGAACCCGAGGCCCAACCCGTAGTGCGACAATGCCGCCACCAGGTACCCCCACTCCAGACAGTTGAAGGCCTTTTCAAGATCCAGAAACAGGCAGCCCGCCCTAGGCCATTGCTGCACACTGTCAGTAGCCACCCGAAAAAACTGCCGCAAATTGAGGGAGGTGCTGCGCTTAGGCATGAAACCATTTTGGTCGCCGTGTACCAACACCAGCACCGTCGGCGTCAGTCGCTCCGCCAGCACCTTGGCCAAGATTTTGTAGTCCGTATTAAGCAGAGCAAGGGGGCGATATGACCCCAGATTGGTGGGATCCCGTCCAGGCTTGAGCAGAGATACCAGATAGGCCTCTCGCATTGGAAGCGGGCAAGGTACGTTCTTCGAGGGCAGCAAGGTAGAGAGCGTGTAGTTTGGGTACTAGTGACTCCCGATAGGTCTTGTAGTACTCCGCTGGGAGTCCATCAGGTCCCGGCGCCCTCCCAGAGGCCAAAGAGGCGACCACCTCTCCGATCTCTTCCACGTGAGGGGGCATTCGAGCGACTCCCGATGATCATCTGGGACCGTGGGCAGACAGGCAGTCTCCAGGAACCGATCCAGATCCTGCGCCTGCCAATGTCCCGCCGAACGGTACAGGGTCGCGTAATGTTCCATCAGTGCCCGATGAATCTCCCACTGTGTGTATACGAGCGACCCGTCAGGCCCGCGAATAGCATCTATCGGAGCATGAGCAGCCTCCTGTCTGAGTAGCCAGGCCAACAATCACCCCGCCCTGTCCGACTTGGCATGGACTCGGGCCGAGTGAGCCGCATAGTTTTGACAACGCAAGCGCTCCAGCAGCTCAGCGTGGCGCGCCCGAAGCCGCGCCAGCCGGGCCGAGTCTCGACCTCCGCCCTCGCCATATTGTTTGCATGAGAGTAGGCGAGATTCCAGGCTAGCAAGCGACAGTGCAAGCCACTTACGAATGTTCCACGTCGCGCCCAGACAATGCCCCCTGATAGTGGACTTATGGGCGTCCCACTCTGTCAGTTCACTGCTCGTTGTCCCCTCATTCAGTTCAAAGAACTGCTCGATCATTGTGCCTAGGGATGCCCGAAATTCTGAATCCTCCAAGGCTGCCGATTGGAGGCGCCAAGTGGGGACTGGGGGTGGCCGGGGTTCCATCTGAGACGCAGTCTGAGAGGGTTATGGTCAGAGTGGGTCCGACCCAGATATTCTGCCTGGTCTATCAGGGGGATCAGAGAATGGGATCCCACCACCCTGTCGAGACGCACGTGAAGGCCGTGCACTGTCGAGTAGTACGAGTAGATGCGGTCGTCGGGATGCAAGCTACGCCACATATCGAATAATGCCCAGTGCGACATCCAGTCAGTGAGGGTCCGCGCGTTCGAAACCGCCTGTGTGTTGCGGAGGGGCGGAAAGGACCTATCGAGGTGTGTGTCAAGGACAGAGTTGAAGTCCCCGCCCAGTAGCCAGGGAAGACCCGCATATGGTGCCAACACCGTGGACAAGTGGGCAAGAAATGACGGTTGCTCGACATTCGGGGTGTATAAGGAGCCTAATAATATGTGTTGGCCATTAAGCCTCCCACGAGCTAAGGTGTATCGCCCTGTCGGGTCAACTACTGCATCTGTGCATGTAAACGGTGTGCCCGCCCTCACCCAGATCAATGTGCCTCAGGCGTGTGTGGAATATGTGGTCCCGAAGAGCTGACCCCTCTAACTGGCACGCAGTCGGTCTAGTTCAGGCTGTGTCATGTGAGTCTCTTGGAGGAAGGCTATGGCCACCTTATGTCTTTGCAGATAAGCAAAAATGGAATAGCGACGCGCTGGCGTGTGCATACCCCGTATGTTCCATGTGATTACGTTGGTGGTGGACATCTAAAGCAATTAAGGGCTGCATGGGCCACGGGGCCAGGGTCCGATCGGTCGGGGGTGGGAACATAGGCTCTAGGTGTCATGCCGGTGTGCTGCAACAAAGAACAGAACAAAAGAACTTTTGTGTACTGCCGAGCACACGTAATGTAGAACAAGAACTGTGCAACTACCAGGGCAAATCCCCGAACGGGCATTCGTCCAAACTGCAAGCTAAACGCTTATGGAGCGAAACTAAGCTGCTCCCCTGCCGCATTACCCCTGCATTAGCCATAGGTGCCTTCTGTGATGCGGGTTTAACTGAGCGTGTGCGAGTAGCCTAACTGAGTCCATCTACACCGCCTGCCGCAGTCCCTGCGTAGTGCATGACCCCCCTGAGCAGGACTTCCCACCACCCCACTCGCGTGAGATGACCCAGCGAACTAAACTGCGCCAACACACACACTGCACCACAGCATACATGGGAACAAGTAAAGCAATCAGTAACCATGCCACATTGTCCATTCCATGTTTACGCGCGTGCCAGCGGGCGCCACCACCTCACTGTTCTTGGCTCACACAATCTGGTCGGCAGTCTGGGGTGTCACCAGCGGCATAGGTTGATCTTCTGAGGGCATGGTGGACAGGGAAGACGGTCTGCTGGTCTCGGGTTTGCTATGTCCGTGAACTTCCGCTTCACCCTGGCTGCTCGCAGACCCAAGCGTTGCCACCGCCTCCATGGCTCCCTGACGCTCCAGCCGCATCCTCTCCGGACTGAGTGCCACAGCGGGCCTGACCCCGCACCCCTGAGGGACTCCCTCCGTTGCCGCCGCCACGGTCTCCTCTCCTGTCGGCCACCAACTCCCGGGTCTGGGGGACTCTGTCCTCCGCACTGCCCCGTCTCCTCCAGCCAGTCCCAGACATCTGACGGGGTGTCGAAGGAACGAGTCCCCTCCTTCGTGACCACCCTGAGACGCGATGGGAACAGCAGGGAATATGGGATCTCCAGGTCGCGCAGCTGGCGCCTCACTGCCAGGTAGCTGCTCCTCCGCTTCTGCACTGTCGCCGTATAGTCCGGAAAAAACATCACCTGCCCACTTCCCACTGTGATGGTGCCCAACTTCCTGGTCTCACGAAGCACCACGTCCCTGTCTCGGTAATTGAGGAGTCTGAAAAGGAAGGGCCTGGGCCGGGCCCCCGGCCTGGGGGTTCCGCGCCGGGACCCTGTGTGCCCGCTCCACCACGAACTGCGGGGAGAGCACCCCCGGGGGGAGCATGTCCCAAAGCCACCCCTCAACATACCGTTCCGGATTCCGTCCCTCCTCGCCCTCCGGTAGTCCCACCACTCGAACACCACTCGAACATTATTGCACGGGGAGCGACCTTCCGCATCCTCGGCGCGATCCTCCAAGGCATGGACGCGGTCAATCAGGTCTTGCAGGGCTATAGTATGATTGCTCACCACAGGCTGGAGCGTTTGGCGTTGTTGGGCAACTGATTCCGCCAACTTGTCCACCGTGACTTTGTCAATCCGGGACTCCAAGGAGGCCCTTGTCTGCTCCAAGGTGGAGCCAATCCATTCCACTGCCGCTAGTACTGTGTCCATTTTTGCCGCAAGTGCCGCCGCCTGAGGCTCCACACCACTGTCGTGGCGTCCCGGCACGGGACCCAGCCCGTCCGCCTGTGACCGGCCCTCGTTCGACTTATTCCGCAGCCGGCCCATGACCAACTGCTGCGCTGAAGGCATTCGCTGGCAACCCCGGCAACAGACGGGCGACCTGAGCCCTGGCCCCTGTTCCACCGTAGTATGAGTTGACACCACGTTCCCTCCACTAGTGTGGGGAGGAGGGAAGGGGGAGAGGGAGAGCAAGGACCCTCCCGAGAGTGGCCACGACCACCATCCAGGAGACGCCGGCCGTCTGCTACTCCCAGGCTCCGGAGGCCACCAGGACCGCCTCGTGCTGTCCCCACGATGCACCAGGGTCCCCCGCCGGGCACCGCTCCCCCGCCTTAACGTCTATATCTCGTGTCGATCGGTTCTGGCAATTGTCCGCCGCCGCTGCCTACAGCCGCCGCTCCTGGGCCACCGTCAAGTGAGGGGCACCTCACTGCAGCTACAGGCTCGGCTCAGAAGGCAGCACGGCCCGGGCTGCACTCCAGTCCCAACTATGTCAGGGCCCTCCACACAGTTGTCGCCAGTAGGGATGCTCCCTACGCAAAGAGCCCCCACTGGCCCACCACCTCCTGCACCCGCAGCCCGGTCCACATATCTCCCGCCTCCTCACCTCCACGTTGGATGCAGACGGCCTCAGGCACCACCGCTATGCGCCGGCACCTCCGGGGTACTGCAGGCCCAGATGCTCTCCTCGTCGCAGCACCAGGACGGACCTCCCCTCCTCAACAGCCGCTCACCCCACTGTCCGTGTCCTGTCCATCCGCTATCCGCTGACCAGGCCTCGGGTTGCAGGCCTCTCCAGTCCTAGGCCCCCCGCTTCACTGCTGCGGGTATTAGAGCAGTCCACTACACCACAGTCTTCCTCACTGACCGCCACCGGGCCCGCCGTTCCACTGCAGCACACAGAGAGGCCCGCCTCACTCCTCAGGCCGCCCCGCTGCACCCCTCAGACTCGCCAGTGCGCTGAGATCGGGCCCTCGTAGCACATCCAGGCAGCCCCATCAGGTAATCAGCCAGTTCCCTTGCTGAGGTGCGCCAAGCTGGAATATCGGACGGCACCCCGTGGATTTCTCAGTGGGTCTGCTCCGCAGTAGCGCCATGAAAGTGCGCGCTCTGCAACGCCGTCAGCAGGCTGCGGCTGCTTCCATGTCCTTCCCGCACTCACCTCTCCGCTGATCCCATCTCACGGTCCATAGCGCCTCTGGCAGGTCACAGACGGGCAATCCTGCCTTACACTGCTACCGCTGGTACCGGCCACCGTGCAGGAGAAGCCAGTTGCCGTCCCGCCTCTGCAACGGAGACCTCGACCCGCGCGGCCCAGTCACCTTGTGGCAAGCCGCGGGCTGGAGTACCCACCGCTCACTAACTGCTCCGCCTCCCTCACCGGCTCCAGTTTCAGCGCTGCATAACTGGAGCAGCAGGCGGTCGTTTCTTTCGCACTTCGCTGTGGGGTGACAGAAAGCTGAGGTTTCACGGCTGGCGGAGTCTGACGTTACTGGTTAACCCAATTAACAGGATGATTGTCAGGATGATGGCACCGGGCGGCAGGACCTTCACCTACTTGCGACCATCTTGTAAGCGCGCCACCTAGCACCCCCGACACTTAATGCATCATGATATACTGTCATTTAAAGAGGTGAGTCTTCAACTGATAGACACGAGAAAGCTGTATCAGATCCTGTATGCAGAGAAGGAAAAGGCCTGTTTCCCTGATTTTTCTTTTTTATACTTCTTAGTCTGAAATATGATAGTGCCCTGACTGCGAGTGTGCTGGGAATCACCAGAGATTGTGAGATTGTCTGCAAGGTAGGCAGAGATGCTGGTCGTGATGGCCTTGTAAATGATGCAGCTTGTTCGAAGATAGTCCAGGCCGGCATTGCAGAGCCAATGGTGTTCCATGAGGATGGGGGTGATGTGGTCATATTTCTTCAGGACCTGGATGAGATGTGCTGCCACATATAGGATACCCCTTGGAGGTACCAGTGTGAAGAATGGGATGCCATGGAGAAGGACATTACCACCATCCAGATGTAAGAGTGCAAAGGTGTAAACAGCAGTTCTGAAGTTGCTTTCTAGAAGAAACAGTTTGACTTTTTTTGGAAATGAGAGCTGGTACCAGGACGTGTTTGGGTTATTGATAATGTGTTCCTAGAGGGTGAGGTTGGTGTTCATAGTGAATCCAAGTAACTTGGCATTCGGTCAGAGTTGAGATTCAAAGCTGTCAAGGTTCAAGTAATTAAGCCTGGTTTGTACTGTATCTTGTTTGTTGTTCTTTGCAAATAGCAGGAATTCTGTATGGGTTGGGTTGAGCTTCACCTCGGGGCTGGACATCCAGGGCTGTTTGATGTTAAAGCAGTGTTTGAGAAGTTGGATCTCTAAAGCAGAGAAGACTTTCAAGTAGAGTTGTGAATCATCTGCATATTGGACAATCTGGATACTATTATCTGTGAGTAGAGCACCAAGAGGCTTCATGGAAAGATTGAAGATGACACGAGACAGTATGGAACCATAGGGGATAGGGATCTTTTGTGACCTGGAGATGCCATTGTGAACAAACTGGTGTTGGCTGTAAAGGTAGGAGGAGAACCAGTGAAGGATTTTCCAGTGAACCCCATTCGAGACTTCAGGGTGTGTATGAGGGTGGGAAGGTTATCTGTGTCAAATGCACGAAACAAGTATAAAAAATACTAAAGAATCCAAAAAGATTTATTGGCTCACCAATGGGAGTCAAATATGAACCAGAGCAGCAGAAATCCCCAGGCTTTGGCTGAGGCGGAAATTGGAGCCGTGAATGTTTTGGGTTTCTCGGACATGGGCGTAAGTGGAACCCATTAGAATATGCCAAATTTGTGGTTTGCAAATTGTTTTGCTCCCTCTAAGTCAAGGTATCTTCCTTTGTCAAATGAGTCCCTTAACTTAGTACAATGATGTAGTGACCTGGTCTAGAAAGGGGTTAGAATGTCCCACACTTGTGTTCAATCCTTTGCATGTTTTCATTCACTTTTAGTTCACTTTTACAGGCAATTACAATACATGCTGGCAATAGCTAGAGAGCAAATTGGCTATCAAGATTTAGAACTACCAGTGCCTAGAAATGCTTCTTTTGTCCCCTGAGAGATTTTTTGCCCGAAGAAGAGACAATATAATATTACATGAAAATGGTGTGAGTTAATTTCTTATAGAAACATTTAATGTTATATTAGACATGGAAAATATCAACCGTTTGTTAAAGTTACTATTAGTGTCGGGGTAGCATGTGTTTGTAATCTTCAGTCGGAACAGACCCAGCAGTGGTCTGGTAAGATAATACTGCATTACTAGGGGTGATTCCTGGTTCTGTGCAACTGTCGCAAGAAACATACAGTTGTGGTTCTTGTATATACAGCCCAGTGTCAAGGGTAGGGCACGGCGGAACATGGATTGCAGTAACCAATGTGGATACATGGGAGATTGCTAAAAAGAATTCTGCCATTCTCTGCCCTTAAATAGTGCACATTCTAGGCTTCTAGGAGCAGGTTGGTGTTTCTTACCTCACAGGTCGTTAAGCAACTGCCTGGGATTGCCACGCAGTTAACAACAGCTCTGCACACTGCAGTCAGCTAATGAGACACGTGGTGTTCAAAGACACACTCAGAATCAATATTGATGTCAGAAGAAGACCGGCCTACCTATAACATACACACTTCCAAGCACAACACGCAACTAGACATGCATTGTACCATAAAAGGGCAATGGCGCATGGTTATAACCATATTTGCCCATCCTCGCTGCGCCCTAAGGAAACAGGGTAATGTGCACACAATTCACTCACGGAAATGAACCGAAAATAAATCATCACGTGCAGTAGGCAAGGATCAAACAGCGAGCCACGGCTAGGAAAGGCACAAGCAGCACTGACACTCCACAACACATACCAGAGCATGAAAACTACAATCTACATGCAGAGTTAAAATAGCCTGCAAACAAACTTGGAAAACACTTATAGCTCCAGATGAGAGGGAGAAACATGCACACACTACACAGCATACAAAGTGAAGGTTGGCATCTTTCTGCCAATGGACACGTTGATGCAGTAGACTAAGAGAAGAAAGGAAATGTGCGCATGACTCAGGAACAGAAACTGCCAAACTGCTTACACATATACATACAGCCGATGAGAACAATTTTGAAGATCACAGCTCCATAGCTACCATGATTTGTAGACCTGGAGATACAGTTTTAATTATAGACCTACATTTGTCACGTGACAAGAATTCCTCCCAGGTCCTTCAATAAAGTCTTGCATATTAACAATAGCAATAATGCACAGCACTGGAGAGATGAAATCTGACACTAATTGTAGCACACAATGATTCAGACTGCAACAATCTAAGTCTGGGAATCTAATTGAGGAAGTGAGAAAAATATAACTCCCTCATACCACCCCCAACCATCAATCAAGCACATGACTGTGCAAAACAACTCAGTCAACTCAGCCAGCCGAGCAAGGATGTAAATGTTTACATGATGTCATATCCCCACAAGAAAACAGCCTACGAAGATCACGGTCCAATGCACACAACAAACTCACTGCAGCTAGACAAGAGCAATGAGAATCTGGTATGTGGGGCAACATATGTGAGAGGTGACATATGAATCATGTGCATACTAGCACACCACACACGTTGCCGCAACCTCCAGTACCGGTGGCAAATAACAAAATAACTGACAAACCAAATCATTAGAATACTATACATTAACATAATGCCCCCGTATATAAAAGTATTTTTTTTTATTTAAAGTTGTCCAGAATCTTTGAAAAAGGCCCCCTCTAAATAATAGTTTGCAACTGTTTGTAAATAGTTAATAATCTATACTTGGTGGGTAGAAATAAGTCGCACCCGTATTGGAAGGCTTACCTGCGAAACTCAACTTGTTCATCTAAACAGATGGTTTCGGATTTTGATGGAAAAAGAATTGTGGCGGGTGGCGCCAGAGTGGCTGGCTACAAGATGGCTGCACTCCTGTGAAGCTCCTTGCGCTGGGTATGCAAACCAACCTCATCCACCCAAATGGGGATACCTGAAAGCCATTTAGTGACTGGGAATTTGTAAATTCCTGTTCCCTGAGGCCCATGATGGGCTTGATGACCGACTAGTGGGTGTATGCACGGCTCCTGAGACTGCTGAAGGCCAACTGATGCTGGGCGCAGTTAGATGCAGATCCTGTATGAGCCTGGGTGGCAGGCCAACGGGGCCCTGCAGGAGATACAGGTGCAGAAGAGCAAGTGCCTTGGACACGGGCCCAGGTGCTAACATGGCGGTGTCCTGCTGGTGAGCCGCGGCAGCTTAAGAGGAGCAGTGGCCTGGATCCTGCTATCAGTGGTCTGGATCCTGCTATCAGTGGTTGCGGCGTGGTGCCGGGGGGGGGGGCATCTGAGGCTGTGACGGGGAGTGCAAGTGGCGGCCTTCCTGGGAGATTGACTTGGCATGGCTGGGACAGCACGTGTCCCCTCTGCCCAGCGATGCAGAAGGAGGCATGGCCGCAGGAATTGTGGATGTGGGGGTGAATGGGGGTCAGTCGGACCTGATGGCCATTCAGAGGGTCTTGGCCCCTTCATGCTTCACCCATAGTGCAAGCTGTGATCAACCAGGACCATTGCAGCTGAGATTGGACAGGGGCTGGCATGGCTGAAAGGTCCCAGATGTCAATTTGTTGTTGTGCCTCTCACTCTAGACGAGGTTGTGGGTGTAATTTCGAGTCTCCCCACCTGCAAGACTCTGGGAGGCGATGGCCTTCTCTATACTGGCCCCCAAGCTACTTCAAGTATGCAATGATGTGCTCTCTTCAGGCACCTTTCCCCCGTCTTTCAGAGAGGAGACCCTCATCACCCTGCTGACGCTGGGAAAGCCCCCTGCTCAGTGTGACTTGTATCGACCATTATCTCGCCTTAATATTGACATAAAAATACGTGCAAAGGTCCTGGCCAACCGGATATTGCTGATCCTTCCTGACTTGGTGCTGTCGGACCAGGCAGGAACCATCCCAGGGAGATCAACCTTGCTCAGCCTCTGTACCCATTTTTCGGTGTTGCACCAGCTGAACCCGGCCATGAAAACGGTGGCTGTCTTTTTAGATGCCAACAGCACCCTTAGTTACATCAGCCAAGCCCCTTTGACAGACCCCCCCAGTTTTTTCATCCCACTTAATACCATATACTATGTGCTGTACATATGGCTAACCTGTAGCTCTTCTTCATCATTTTACTGCAGCAGTTAGCAGAAAGATATCATGACCATTTAAGGTAATTTGTGTCCTGCAAGCTAGAGTCACAGGAGATGTAAACCTTAGGGGGTTGCATGATATCACCTCAGTGCAGCTGCTGACACATTAGACAAGCTACAGGGGAGGGGGCATGACACTTTAGGCTATACTGCCCCACCTGTGATCCTCAGCTTCTTGGTATACCTATACTGCTCTCCTACCTTTACCCTACGTTCGCCCACTCTTCTTGCTTGCGCTCAGATGTACTAGTGAGTATCTTGCTGGCATCTTTTTGGACTGGATTTTTTATACTGCGGACATTTCAATAGCTCAAGGTTAGCACTGATCAGGCAATTCCTTTGTCATGCTTTCATGTCATACACCGTCTGCAGATCTATGTAGACATGCTACAACGATTACCGTTTCTATGCTAATGTCATACTTCTAAATGTTTACTCCTGTAATGACAACACTTTATACAGCGCTCTGCAAATTGTTTCTCTGCACTCCTACTATTGTAAAATCTATTGTGTAGTGCGCAGTAATAGTTTCATCATCTGCTTCCCCTACCCTTCCATATTCCTGATACAGATCCCTCGAGCCGGTTTGAGTGGAGTCTGCACAACCGAAAAAAAGGAAAATAAACTCTGGGCTAGACATTTTACAAAGAGAATGTGCGTGTTGCATTTTTCCCCAGAGTCTGCTTTCACTTTCTCGTGCACAATGTATGGATTTAAGACAAAGCATACTTTCAGTGCTCTGGAAATAGGAACGCACGGGGCAGGAGAGATGTGGTACCAGCCTCGTACTCTCTTCTGCTGTATGTGCGAACAGCAGCAGTTCAGTGACTTGCTGCAATTTCCATATTTCAGACTGGGGTGCAAGGTCATCGTCATTAACAGCAAATGTACTTGCCCAAGAACGTTGGCACAATTTATTAGGTCTCACATTAGCCAAGACCTTTTGATTTTGCAAAAATGATATGTAGAATAGATTCATCTGACACAGAACTGGCCACTCGGGGGATTGCCCTCTAGTCCAGCGGTGCCGGGCCCATTTAGCTGCTGCTTTCCGTCTCACAGTGGCACAGCAGATATGCTAGCAATAAAGTCCATCCGAGAAGATCTTCCCGACCTCTTCTCTCACCAAACATGCTTACTCAGGACCATGAACTGTAAGCAAAATATTAGACTGGACAACCCAGTGCAGTAACCATATAAACAGATTATGATCATATGAAATACCACAAGAAGACCAGCAGAGTTGCTCAAAACTGCGCGCATGCCGAAAATACGTGAAGTGCATGATTGTCTCAAACTAATAAAAACTTATTTTGACTTGTACTTATGTTGGTTGTCTATTTACTTTAGAAAACAGGGTACCCCTTGTATTGGTTGTCCATTTACTTACTTATATACTATTGCATGACCTCTTCTGATGTATCTAAAATGTACCTTTAGTTGCGTATTTTCGTCCTGAATTTTGACCTTCTGTCCTGAACTTTCGTCCTTAATTTTGACCCTTTCTCCTGAATTTTTACTACTCACCGTCCTGAATTTGTCCCATGCCAGTTGGGCACCCTGGTGTAGAACAAGTATGCAAAGCTGATTTCCCCAAAACAGCAATCCGTTCTAATCTAACCTGCCGAGGCCTGTTTACAATCGCTTCTACATCTTGACGTCATTACGTTTCGCCGTCCCTAGGGGCGCTCGTGCCGCCATTGCAGCTGCATCGGTTGAGTGGCTGATATAGTGTTTCCGGAGAACAAGTGGAACGTGAGAATCTATTTTCCTTCTGTGCTGGCAGCCTCCCTGGTATTGCCCTAGCTGTCAAGCTCAGCATATCTTTGCTCTGGATAAATGCAGGAATGCAGGTTTCGCTGCTGTCACTAGAGCACCTCCCACGAGGACAAAAGATGGAATGTGGAATGCGCCACCGAGCGTGCCATATGGCACCCTGTTCCACCACATTCTAAAGCCTGTCTGGTGATGTTAAACAATGCAAATTGTTAAGCAATATCGGCCCTTTGTCCTTGTTATGATAAACAAATAAAAGTGCATTTAAACCAAGCACCTGTGGAAATGAAAAAAAAAGATTAAATAATTGTAAGCGGAATACAAACATGGGAGTCTCACTTGGCAAAGCTCTGGTACTCAAGCGAAATCAGTCTACCAGAGCCAGGGAAACAGCAGTGCTATGCGGAAGAGAGGATTTTGTTTCTTAAGAAATGCAGAACAAGCAGTGATAATTCTCCTAAAGCAAGTTAAAAGATTATTGCGTACATTGACAAAAGCAGGACGCGGCCCAACAAGAATGCTCGAGTGTGAGACTCAATCATATAATCACGGAAGGATAATTATATTATCACATTTAGGCACTTAGGTCTAATGAAACACGCTGGTGGGAGGATGTAGCTTAAGGGCGCGTGACTTTGGAACTGGGGAACCAGGTTCGAGTCTCCGCTACGGCTCAACATCCTGTGCATCTGGGCAAATCACTTAATCTTAAGTGCCTTAAAAAATAATATATCTTTGTGTTATGTAATTGGTGTTCAAAGCGCTCCGATACTTTCAGGCCGAGTTCGCGTTATGTAAAACTGCAAAGATGATGAAATAAATACCTTCATTAAATGTGTATCAAGGTCATTTAATGTGAAGACAAACATCTCTGAGCCTAAAAACGCTTGGTGGATTCTGATGACGAGACACGCTCCTGCCGACAGGAACCTGTCCTGTGAATTAGCAGACGTAAGGGACTGTATTGGAGCGACGGGAACGTGCCAGCAAAGACCAGACCACCCCACATCAAACTTAAATTTGCATCAGTTCTGCCTGGCGCGCGCAATATGAACGGCACAGCGAGGCCGAACCCGACCTCTGTGTGCTGCGTAGTCACACCCCTCACGTTGCCCAAAGGTACACCAAAAGCGGATGGGTGGAACGCTTGGTTGTAGTCTGGAATACTGAGAAGAGAATATCGTAATACCTTAATATTGTTGCCAAAATATCGAGGGTAACAATATCGAACGGTAAGTGCATCTAGGTAAGTATAGATTTACAATTCTTAACTCCACATCAACATACCTTGAAGATATTATCATGATACATTGATGTGGAGTTAAGTATAGAGCATCTCTACATACTTACCTGTCTGTATTTTTGTCCTCAATAACATAGCCACGATATTGAGGTATAATGATATGCAGAACCAACACTGACAGTCTGAATACATTTTAGCCAGTGGTAATTACTCAGGGTCGCGTTCCAGTCCACTGTTTTTGCCCATTCTGCCACACTAGACAGATACCCGTCATATTCAAACTCTCCCACATCACAGCAAAGACCTGGAACAGCCTCCCCAGGCACCTCGGACCATCCCCTCACTTCTGGAATTCCGAATGGCCGTCAAGACCTATCGGTTTGAATAAGCCCCGACGCCTACAAGCGCCTGGATACCCTATCAGGTGATTAACCGCGCTTTATAAATCCTGATTGATTGATTAAAATCATTTGGTCCGACAGGAATAGTGCAGCTCGAAATGCCACGAACCCTCCAGACGGGGATGCAAGCAACTCCAGACTGATTAAGGCCTCCTTATGGAGGTACAGCTGGATATCTTTGGTACAGTGAGTACGAGACCCATGTCTGTGGAAGGAAAACAATGGCTTGGAATGAAGACCATCTAATCCTCATTGCCTGAGATTAGTTCAAGTACTCCTTTCATCTCGTTGTTTGTTGCAGTAAATGCCTTAAGTACAACCGGTATGCCCAGACGTGCGTCCAGTTCTCACTATGCCACAGGAAGCGTTTCCTCACTGACCAGGCATAAGAAGGGAGAAACCGGGCTGGGCTTTTCCTGTTGGAGCAGCACCAAGACTGATGTTCATTTGGCTGGTCTCTATCTAGAGTAGCACAGTAGGCAAAATTTGGTTGTCTGGAATAAATCCTGAGTGATTGTCAGTTGCTGTGATTAAGTCAAGTATTCCTTCCATCATTTTGTTGCTTGTTGCCGCCATACTGTCCAATCATTGCTTGCATTAGCACTGCTGCATAATATTAACTTTAACATATTAGTTTGCAAAAACACTGACTATCCAGGACCCAGGAGTGCTCACTTCTGCTGCAAAGGTTTTTGCCATTGTAGCTGAAATGTGATTTTGAGCCTTCCCTCTCCTAATTAAAGGGCAATATATTTAATGCCTTTTAACAGCAGTCAGCTGCAGATCCACACCTTAGTGCACCTAGATGCTTATTTATTAGCAGTGATAACACATAATAATGGGTGCCCTGCATAAAGTGGTGAGGAGCCAGTGGGATTTCTACCATGCACGTGTCTGCTTTGAGAACTTGTGTAAGGCCTCCTCATAGATATAATATATAGGGCTTCTGCCAAGAGGAATAACTTAGATTGACGGGTAGAGGTGGGCAAAACCACAGAAAAGCTTGAGCCACGTTCGAAGCAGATGCCTGGGTCTGGCTCAGCTCCAGGCTCTCTCTGAAACTCGAGCCCAAAAAGAGCCAAGCTCTCACAAGTCGAGGGGCCTAGTGGCTACAGCTGTCAACCTTGCAAAATGGGGATCCAGGTTCGAATCCGGCCTTGGCTCAGCATCCTTAAAATTCTGACAAATCTCCCCGTGCAGGAAAAAAACAAGTGTAACGTGGTCTGTGTCTGTTGTGAAATGCTTTAATGTCTTTGGCCAAGGTTCATGCTATGTAAAACTGACAAAAATAAAATGTGGATTCTGCCAGTCATCTATATTATAATCTCTTACTCCAAGAATTAACCCCTTCCCCGCTCATGACGGAACCACTCCGTCATGAGCCACGGTTGCGCTGTGCTCATGACGGAGTGGTTCCGTCATGCTACGGCCGTTGGCGGCCGCTCCGCCCACGCGGCGCTAATTCCCCGCCTGTGCGGGCGATTAGCGCAGTGGGCGGAGACGTGACGGAACCACTCCGTCATGAGCACAGCTCAACCGTGGCTCGTGACGGAGTGGTTCCGTCACGAGCACAGCGCCACCGCGCTGCCCCCAAACCCCCCCCCAGCGCCGCGGCGGAATTCCTGCCGCGGCGAAGGGGTTAAGGAAAACCTTTGATGTTAGAGATACCCATGCTGTGAAGCAGAGGCGACACCCAATTGCAGACCAGTGGAAAAATATACTCTTCACTTGGGAACACCCGAGCCACCCTAACAGTGCAGGTGAAAATAGTGGGGATGCTTCGGACTAGAACCCCAATGAATAATAGAGACGAACCTACCCCACATTTAACGAATGGGAAAGGACACTATGGCCCCTCCTTGAGCCATTTGGTTAGAGTCACATAGACACGTTACGAACAAACCCAGACAAAAACGACCCCTACATCGCTCGGACCCCGCCCCGTACACTCCTCCGGAATTGAGATACTCTCTCCAAATGTACAGATACATCTCTCTCCTGCATCAGTTCAGTTATACTGTTCAAGTTAGTTTATTGCCAGCTTTAGGGCACTTAAAATAGCAACACAACACCACTTTCCCAAAAGCAGGGATATTGCTAGAGACATTCACAGAATTTTGTAGTGGGCAAAAGCAGTCAGAATTTATCACCACGGTATACTATATGGATAAAATGGGAAAAAGGTTCAATCAATCAATCAACTGGACTTTATTCTAAAAACATACATAGTATAAAATGTAATCTAATACAATGTGTTTATACCAAAAATACATGATTGGCAAATCTGGATTAAAATTCTCATCCATTTCATTATAAAAGTTATAAAATGCATACACAATGGGAACAGTTATACCCCCATGGAGAACCCTGAACCAGTATGAACAACCTGAATATGAGTACTCACCCGTTAAATGCAAGATATATAACTTTCATAAAGGATTGGACTCACTACATCAAAGAAGAATTTGTTATTATGTATATTGGTAAAATGTCTTATGTGTGAACAAAATGCCAATAAAGATAATTTAAAAAAAAGAGATACCCATGTTGTGGTTGGAAAATACGGCATAAATTCTAATATCCCTGCTTGACCAAATTGTGTGATTCTAGGCAAATACTTAATTTCACCAAGCCTCATTTTTTGTTCTATTTTAAAAATGAGAGTACCTTCAAATACATTAGTTCAGGATGTGTGCTGTCCAAAAAGGTCTCTTATGTTTGATTTAATGTACTATAATGTTGCTCCATCTACAATAAGAATGTAAACAACACAGAGGGTACACATGACTACTGACTTGCCTCTTAATTCACTAATAGCAGTGCCAGCAGGAACAGGGCAGGAATGTTTCTTAGTTTGTGTCCCAAAACTCTCCCTTACAAATACTTCTCATTGCAGTGATGTAATCAGACGCACTGAGGTGAAACACTTCAGCATATTAAAGAAGTACACTATTTTGAATTTTGAAAACACTATCATATTTTTACATGATGTTTGTTGCATGATTTACATGGCAAATATTTTCACAGGCTTGATTCATGCACGGGCTCTTGGAGCCAGAGCTGACCCTTAGATCGGCTCAGGTTTGGCTCTCCCTGTTAATTTGTTGGCTCGCCCAGCTCTAATGGTGGGTGAACCCCAACATTGCAAAGGCTCGGGGTTCCTGGTACACCTTTGTTGATTAGGTGGCAGATGAACAGTCCTGTACTGTACAAGTAGTCCCTGAGAAACAGCATAGAAGACGGTGCACACATTTGGTTTCTATGTGTGGTGCACAAAGCTCACACCATAGAGCCTGAGAGTGACACAATGTGTCTGCACAGGAACTTGACACAAACACAGTGATCACACACCAGAGTCTAAAACAACACCAGAGCCTGATGCAAACACAGCGTATACAACTTGGGACATGACACAGGCATAGAGCTTGTACCATATAAGAGGGTCAGACTGATTTGCATATGGCCATGTCTGAACTGGGGTGGCAGAGTGGGCTAAAGAACGGTGATGAATTAAACCCAGATCATTTGACTGGGGGTGAGTGCTTGTGATGTTCAACACTCCGTCCATCATTTCCTTTGGTTTGTGCTTTGTTCGCCATAAGTTAGCAGGGTATGCTCAGACGTGAGTCCCTTGCTCACTTTGCCACTGGATTCAAGCAAGCCTGGCTGAAGACGGCTGAAATGCCAGAAACCGGTCCTAGGAAGCTTGTTTCCGGTCCAGGGAAGACATGGCTTGGCAGTTCAGGCTGGACTGTGCCCATGAGGCACAGGGTCAGACTGATTTGCATATGGCCATGTCTGAACTGGGGTGGCAGAGTGGGCTAAAGAACGGTGATGGATTAAACCCAGATCATTTGACTGGGGGTGAGTGCTTGCAATGTTTAACACTCCGTCCATCATTTCCTTTGGTTTTTGCTGGGAACCCACAGCAGCCCTGGCAAATTTATCGGACCGGCCCGTGGGTGGGAGAGGGTTGGGGGGGATTTTATGCAAGCAAACGTGAAGCACTGCTGCTTAACAAAACCGCCCAAGCACTGCTGCTTTTGTTACTGGGGGCCGATATTGCAGCATCGCTGCAAAACCAGCCCCCAGTAACAAAATCAGCCCCCAATGCTTCATAACTGCCCGCACCCTTCCAGCCTCCCGGGCAAAAGTCCAATGCCTGCTACGGCCAGTCCGGCCCTACCATAGAAATTGACACAAAGTTGATGGAGATGGGGAGAGACAGAGACTGGCTGGTGGACACTGAAGGTGGAAAACAAGGGGAGCCATGGCAGGAAGGTGAGGCGAGTCAAGCCTGCTGTGGTATGAAGAGGTGACAGTGGGGAGAACTAAGTTGTTGATCGGCAGGCCAGGGAAGTCAGGTCACCCATCACAGAAAGAGATGGCAGAGAGAACTGAGTAGAGCACAGACTACCTCCTTTTCCCCACATGAGACAAAGAGGGAAGCCCGGCACTGGATTCGGCAGAGAGACAGAGGGGGGAGGATAAAAACACAAAGAGAGAGATAGTGGGACGGGAAGCATGTGATGGCCAGAAACCATGAGAAGGCTGATGCGTTCCTATCGAGTGATAAAATAAAATGGTATAGAAACACACAAAAGGAAACATAGTTCACTGGCCTCACTAGTGGAAGGATACACCCATGCACTCAAAAAACAAGGCAGGTGGTACACAAAAAAAAATAGGACAGAAAGTGATTGAATCAAGAGCAGAAAATTGAAATGAACAAGAAACATGTCCACTCATGAGTAAGGGGCAGATACAAAGCCCTCTCTAAATAAGTATTGGCTACAATGCTGTTTGTAGCAGACAACTAAAGCTATCTCTATTGAGGCTGCAAAACACAGAGACACCTTCTACTTCAAGTACCCAAACTATGAAGGAAGCTACCCCTGCATCCCAAACTATCCACTTCCTGTAACACTTATGGAAAGCAGTACCACCTACAGACTTCCTAGGTTGCCCAGTAGAGGCTAGCCTGCCTTCCAGTCTATCTTCCTTTCACCTCGCGTTCTCGCTAAAATTACACCCGCACCCAGGTCTCCATTGAACTTTTCTACCCAGGGGACTTTAATGTCTTTCCTTGCTGTTTAATGCTACATATGGTCTCAGGTGATAAGCAGGAAATGTGATAAAGGAGATTCCTCTTAGCACCCATAACAAAGTTGTATGTGCAACCTTTGTTTTTATGGAGAAGAGAAGAAAATAAAGAAAAGGACCGTGCCAAGAGCACCAGAGCGTGGCCACAGGGGGAAGAAACTCACTCTCTGCTGAACAGTTATGTTTTTAGCTTTAGGATTTATCTTCCCTGTCCCCATCCTTTAAAATGACATGTTTTACGTGTCCCTGAACAAATAGCTATTGTTTATATATTATATATATATACTTTTTCATTAAGCAAAAGACATAGATTCTACGATCCACTAATTATGGGTAATTGCATGTCTGATTTTTTCAGAAAAAACACTGACAATGAAATCTTTCTAGGCGCTTGGTTGAATTTAATGTTGGATCTAAGAGTGCAGAAAGATACACAGCATGGCGTTTGCTTCCACTATTCCCTGCAAGGCACTTCAGCAAGGTGGCTACCAGAGTATGCTCAAAAGAACTATGGGACGTCCCACTGGGGATTACACCAGCCATGCATTCCTACGGCTAGCAGTGCCATCATTTCTGAATTTTCCATTTTTCTGTGAATCTTAACATTTCACAGATGCAGCCAGCACAATATTACTTTAAGGAAACATAACAATCTTCTGAAGTCATCGACATTGACCTTCGTCCAAAACGTGCCCAATATCTTTTTTTTTTTGTAACTTGCAAAGAACTTCGAAAATGTGGAATCCTGACGAGAAATTCCAAGCTATTTTGTGGTGAAATTGGAAAGAAAACGAAAACCAGATCCAGCCCCTCATCCTGCCGATTGGTTCCAGTGATAGCTGCCAGCTGTCCTTGTGTGGAGGTCTCATCCGCGCCTCTGTATTGGGATAGCAGGTTGTGATTACCGTGCCCTGTTCTTAAGGCTGTTCCATCTATATGGTCATATGCTAATGGGGCATAAAAGCAGCAGGCTGCAGGCAGACACTCACTTCTTTCATTCGCCCGGCTTCCCTGCGAACAAGTTTCAAATGTTGGCGGATGTGCTGCGGATGTGTGGTCACCATAACTCCTCCGACCCAGAATGCATGATTGTTCCAGCATCGGAGACTCTTTCCAGGCCAAGCCGCCGCGCTGACTGAACCCAACCCGCCATTTACCTAATGATTAGTGGCTCTTCACATGGAGGCGATTCAGTCAAACTGATTGTATTCCCTTAATCCATTTGCTTTATTTTTTCATTCCTTCGGGTTCTATTTCTCTATTGTTTATTAGTTTTGTCTGTCTTTTTCTTTCTGCAGGCTTTTTCATTATGTTTTCGTTCCACCTAGGTTTATTTCTTCTTTTCTTGCTGTTTCTAACGTGCGCTTTCTTTTTTTTTGTATAAATATGTTTATTGAGTTCTCATTTAACAATACAAATTCCACAATGACCATTCCCATATACACATTACAGAAGGGAAGCGCCAATAGAATGTTACTATACACATGTACCATTCTTGACTATCCGCTTTCGTCTTCCATGCAGCATATTGGTCGTGGTAAGGTACTGAGTAACGGGAAGTTGAAACTGTGTGTAAGATCTTTACAATCGACAGGGTGGGGCGTTAACTGTCGCCCAATGTATTGTGTCGCCGCCCTCCAGTGGCACATGTCACCTCCGCACCTGCATTGTCTGGTGTTGGGGTTGTGTGGTGACCGTCCGTATTCTGCAGATAATTCTATTTTGACCTGGGTGTGTATGTGAGGTGCACGCCACTAGCAGGCACATGCATCATCATAGGGTTTTGCGATTCCTTAATAGCGATTATTAAGGAATCGCAATTAAGGAATAGCAAAACCCTATGCATGTAGGAATCGCTAAAGAAATAGCGATTCCCACAAATTCCTTAATTGCGACTAGCAAATTGCGAGTCGCAATTAAGGAATGTCTTCCCATTCATTCCTATGGGCCTACAGGCCCATAGGAATGAACTAGAGATTGCGGGAGCAATTTGCGAGTACCAGTAGGTACTCGCAAATTGCTCCCGCAATTACGATGGTGCAAGGGTGTCAAAATGACACCCTATTGCACCCATGTATGTTCTCTCTGCACAAATGTTGCATACACACATGCTCTAAGGGCATGTGTGTGGGCAACATGAAACTTAGAAAAATGCAAATAAGTGCATTTTTCTAAGTTTTCGCAAATTACCATGAGGTCCAGCCTCATGGTAATTTGCTCACGCTAATAGCGAAATCGCTATTTTTTAAACTGTAATGCATTGCATTCAAGGAATCTCAATTAGCGATTCCTTAAATGCAATCGCTATTTAAGGAATCCCAATTTTGAGATTCCTTAAATAGCGATTTTTGCATTTGGGATGATGCATCCCAAATGCAAAAATACCGGGAGCAAAGGGTCAGATTCTGAGAATCTGCCCGTTTGCGACCGGTATTTTGCTTGATGCATGTGCCTGTTAGGGCGCTGTAGAGACCCTGCAGCGCCAATATACAGCTCTCGCGCTGTGCATTGCGTCCGCCTCACTCTGTATTCATTATTTGCGCTCATGTCTCGTCTACCTCTTGGGAGGCTGCCTGAGGTTCCACGTGTCCCCTCCAGGATTTGCGGGAATCCGGAAGTGGGCATCCCAAGCTGCTGCCAGCGGCTGTGCCCGCAGTCCTATTGTGCCTTCGCGGCGCAGCGCTACGCTTCCCACCTGGGCCTAGCACAACAGGGATTGGCACCAGGCTTCCACTTGTGGGGGCTCTGTGGACTTCCAGCGCTTAGTGATGAGGCGCTTGCCTACAATGAGTCCGAGGTTTATAGATCCGGATGTCAGTTTATTGTTATTGGACCCCTTAAAAAGGCCCAGGAGACATACTTCCCAATTACACTCTACAGTGAACCCTGTGGAGCATACTAGGTGCATTGCGACTTCTGGAGTCTACATTAATAACTGATTTATACACCCTAGTGTAATGGGCGGTGAATTTGTGATGGATGTTATGTTGGCAGGTCAGTAACTGCCCCATTGTGGATCTTAGCGTGAGGGCTGTTCCGGTCTGATCAGCCTCGCAAGTAGTCTGCCTGCCCTGTCAGCTGTCGCATGGGTGCGCGCTGAACGTGCACCTTAGTTTAGGTAATTCAGGTGCTCTATGGCTTCAGTGTGCTCTTGCCTCAGTGTATCCATGGCCTGCTGGGTGCCAGTGTTGCATGCCAGGGCGGTTTCTAGGTGAATAAGTGCGTCTTCAATGCGTTTGGCTTCTGCGTCTAACTGGCGGTGTATGCTCCAGCTGAGTCCTAGGTACTGACCTCTGACCACCCCTTTGCATGCACACTAAAAGGCACCTGTGTCAGAGAGCGAATCTGTGTTGATTTTGAAATAGGTATCCATAGTTGCGCCTAGCGAGGCCCTGAAGGGGGGTCTTCCAGTGCTGCGGGTTGTAATCTCCACATTCAGGTTTTTTGTTCTACGCTGTCCCCTTGTAGTTGTAATGTGTGTGGGTTGTGGTCTGAGGGTGTGCGGCCTAGATAGTCCGAATCAATATAATCCGTAAGGAATGCTATATTTTTCACAAAGCAATCTATGCGGATGTGAAGTGTGTCTGGGTGAGAGTAAGAAAAATAAAGGCATGTCTGTGGGTTCAATTTCCTCCAGATGTCTACCAGGCCCCAATGTCGCATTCACTCCCCTAGGGCCCTGGCGTTTGACGTGGCCGCGGCTTTTTGAAGCGGCGGGAAGGACCTGTCTAGGTGTGTGTCCAGCACCGCGTTGAAATCACCCCCTAGCAGCTAGGGGATGTCACCACCATCGGGATAGGACACCGGACAGGACGTGCCAGAACGCTATCTGTTCCGTATTCGGGCACATATGGAACCTAGCACTATTTGCCGACCGTTCAGGCGACCTTTTGTCAGCACGTAGCAGCCATGCTTATCTATTTCTGTCACCTCAAGAGTGTATGGAGTGCCTGGGCAGACCCATATTAGGGCCCCTCTGGCATAGGAAGAGTACCCTGTGGCGAATATCTGTCCCTTCCACCTGCGCTGTAGTCTAAGGATTTCTGGTTGCACCAGCTGCGTCTCCTGTAATAGCGCTATGTGGGCTGTGTGACGCTTAAGGTAAGCATAGGTTTTGTATCTATGTGCCGGCGTGCATACCTCTAACATTCCAGATGATTATGTGAGTGGATGGCATTCTTGTGGGTCATCAGCCAGTGCGGGAAGACTAACACACTGGGGACAAGACGGTAGATGTATCTTCGCGTGGCAAGTGTGTCCCATGCCTGCAGTACCGTTGGGTGTGTGACTACAGTGTGCAAAGCGACAAGCAGGGAGGTAAACAATGGGCTGTTCAACTGGGATAAAGCAGAGGAACAACGTGTATCTGCCCAAACTACTAACCCTGCCATGTGGCAACTTACGGCTGGTCAAGTTGTGTTTCCCGCGGGGGGGGAGTGAGGGTATCAGGCCAAGCCTACGGTGGGTTGAGCATATATGTTGGCCCTGTAACAGAACTTAAATGGACACACTGCGTACTCTCCATTGTGTAGAGCGATGTACCTACATTAGGGGCGGTTGAAGCTTGTGCTTATGGCTGGGGTGTAAAGGTGCTTATGCAGAGATGGTGTGTAGTGCCTTTACATTAACATTCATTTATATGATTTATATGGTGTCACAGTAAATCATCAGCTGTTTGGGGCATCACTGCTGGGGGCTTCTGCAAGTCATTGCCAAGTGGCCACACCACACATGAGCAGTCTTCGCTGTCTTTCAGAGGCTGCATCTGTGTCCCTATGGTTCTGGAGGCCACCCATTGTCGCCACCTTTTGCAGGGCTTATCACCACTCTTGCAACACTTGATCCAGGTCTGGGACAGCCACAAGCTGTGCAGGTGATACCCTGGGCCGCCTGCAGTTTCTTCTCAGGTTTCCGTTAACGACCGGAGTCTTTCTGTGAGTGTTGTTTCACCTGCTCGGTAAGCTATGATGCCCTGTGGTTTCAAGCCAATCCACGCCTCCTCCCCCATGTTGAAAAAGTGAGTGAAACCATCTATGGCAAGACGCAAGTTGACTGGGAAAAGAAGCGAGTATCTAATGTCCAATTCTCACTTTTTTTGATCACCAGGAATGGGCCTCTCTGCTTCTGAACTCCCAAGGTATAGTCTGGCAAAAAGAGGACTGGTGAGTTGTCTATTCTGACTTCCCACATCTTACGTACTACACGAAGGACTGCATCTTGATTCTTATAGTCGAGAAGGCAAATCAAGAAATGGCGAGGCCCGATGCCCAGAGGTGGGCAGCCTGAGCGCCCCCTGTGGGCTCTTTCCACTGCAAAGAAGGTAGAGAGTGCGTCTGCTGGCAGTAGGGACTTCAACCACTGCTCTGTGTAAGTCACTGCATTCCGTCCCTCCGTTCTCTCAGGTAGGCCTACCACTTGAACATTATTGCCCTGGGAGCAGCCTTCTCCTTCATCCATTCTACGTTCCAATGTGCGGATCCGGGATGTGAGTTCCTGCACTTCAGCGGGTGTGGTCTTGGTGACCGGGAGGACCTCCATCAACTCTGCCTCCATACCATTGACCCTTTCCACTAATTTACAGTGATCTGCATGCGATGTTAGTTGTGATTTTATCTATGCGCTCCTCCAGAGATGTGAGGGTTTGCATCAGGGAGACTCCGATTTATGCCACCGCCTAAAGCACTGAATCAATTTTGGATTCCAATGTATGGGCTGCGGGGGGTTCCGATATCTCATGATTTTGCCCTGGTGGCTTTGCCGTTGCGGTTGGATGTGGGGCTCCTGTGCCAGCCCCAGTGCACTGCCTGCCCATCTTTGTACTTTTGCAGGGAGGCGCCACTTGCTTGATTCTGGGTTACACACTGTGCTATGTCTTTCCTTTTATTCAGTAGTGGATTGGTATTTTGATTTGAGTGTTCAGAGCCCGTGTTCTGATGGTCACTGAACACTGCGAGGGTAGTTTTACCCAGTGAGGTGCTCACGAAACGTTGCCAAACTGCCTCTGCAGGTAGGGAGGATTTAGGGCGGTCAGTTGGTGAGTCCCGCTACTTGCAGTTTGGCGGCTTCGTTAGGATGGGTCCCAGTTGTATGCTCCGGCATCTTCCTCAGGACCCGGGAGCCCAAACCCCACAACTACTTTCACCCGTATCCACAGTCTCCTCCACTGCTGTTGGTCAATGCAAAGTTCACTAATTGGGGTATGATGCTCCTGCAGCTTCTGGTCTGTCTGCTATGTACCCCCTGCACTGCAAGGTCCTCCCGCAGGTGATGCAGATGGGAGGGCAGGAGCACTGTGTGCCTCGAGGCAGCCTGCGCCAGAACAGACCTATGCCCGGCCCAGGTCAGTGATCAGTGTGGGGACAGCACTTGCCCCCAGTTTCAAGTCCGGCCTATTTTCTGAGCCACTCCGCAGTGCGTCAACCTGGGATCCCACGTCACCTGAGGCCCCACCGCTAGAAGCAACCTGTGCCCGATGCTCAGATCTCACCGTCCCGGTGGTCTTGAGTAGCTCCACTGTGCAAGCGTTATATTTGCTGAGTGTGGCAGTGACCTATTTGTGCACTGGACGCCTCGCAGATCTGTTCTCTCATACCCGGGCGTGGCCCCCTGGAGCAGGCCCGAGCACCTTCCCACGTCTCATGGCCGCAGGTGGGCTTTCTCGCCAACTAAGCCCCTGCCATTGCCGGGATTTATCTTGCGTGGAGCGGCCTGGTGTTGCATGCGTTGCCTGCCTTCCATTGCCTGCGCGGATCGTGAATCTACCTTCTTGTTGACTGCTCAGCTCATTGCAGGCAACCACTGCAGGAGTCCTGTGGGCGTATCTGGGCTCGAGACAGCTCCCGGGTACCGTCAGTCGTACCGTGCAGCAAAGGGTTCACTGCACAAGCTCTGTGGAATGTATGACTTTAAAATGCATGCTATACATCGCATGCCATTACAACACAGTCTTTAAAATGACCGCCTTGTTACATCGCATAACATTACATCGCAAGTCGTTACAACGACTTGCTGTAGGGGGTGTGCTGGACTTAGGAATAGTTTAATTTACTATTCCAACTCCAGTTTGTGCAACAGTAGGGAAGGTGTTAGATTGTAAATCCAACACCTTCTGCCCCCTACAGAAGGTAATTGTAACGACTTGCTATGTAATGGTTTGTAATGTAACAACGCGGTCATTGTAACAACCGCATTGTAATGGCATGCAATGTATTGCATGCAATGTAAACAACGTCTCCCGCTCCCAGCTGCCCCAGGCTGGAGCGTGTCAATCCACTGCTACTGCAGAACGCCCGCTGGGGGGCTTAGGCTCAGAACAGCCCCCGGACCCTGTCGGCCGCTTAGCATGAGGGGGGGGGGCGCATGACCCAGGGTCCAGGCTGTCACGAGGTGAAGCGCACAGGGCCGGACTGGGAGCTGGCCCTGGCCCTGGCAAAGTGCTCGGCTGGCCCCCCCCTCACCCCCCGGGAGGTTGGGGGGTGGCCGAGCTGTTTGGCAGGGCCAGTTTCGGACGATTTTGTTACAGAGGCCGATATTGCAGCTAAGCTGCAAAAGCGGCCCTGTAAGAAAAACAGCCCTGGCGGCTCACCGGGGAAGTGCCCGGGGCCCGCTACAGCCAGTCCGGCCCTGGATGCGCATTATTGTTGGGGGGTATCTTGCCAGACTAAGCTGCGTAGGCCTTCTGCTGCGCGTACCTCCCCTCACCCACGTTTCTCACCGCTTAACCAGGCCACAGGTCCGATCCGCCACTGCTCCCACAGCAGGGAGGTAATCTCGCTGTACAACCTCTGCCAGAGATCACCACCCGCGTGCTCCCCATGGTGCGGCCTCAATTGTCCAGCTAGCATGCTCCATTCTTTTGGGATGGCTGCAGTCCGCGTCAGCAGAGGAAGGTGTCCGGGGGCGACTCTGGACCGTCCGGGGGTCCAGAGTCGCCGCCGGACGGTCGACCAAGCAGCCTACTGCTGCCCACTTGCACCAGCTGTGTAGAGAGCATGACCAGGAGATGAGATGGTGCCAGTGGTCGAGGTATTCTGACGGTTAACAGGGTCATGATGTGGAGTCGCTTCAAAATGTGACCGCCACCTTGGCTAGTTAGCAACAACCCCCTCTAACGTGCTCTTTCTTATTCTGTTTCTGTTACCATATTACCAAGTTTTTTGCTTTAGTTTCACATTTTTTGTTTGTTTCTTTATTCATTTTCTGTTTAATCTTTTTCTTGTCTCATTTTTCATCTTCTACCTTTCACTTTTTATTTTATTCTTCATTTGTCCTTATTTACTTTTGTGCCTGTTCTTGCTTACTCCTCATTTTTAAGTTTCCTTCTTTTCTTTACATCTTTCTTTTTCATCATTTCATTCTTTCTCTCATCTTTCATTTATTTCTCTTTCTTTCTTTCACCATTCCCCCTTTCTCATTTCATGCCAAGTCATTTTTTATGTATGGTTTTTTGTTCCCATACAATGAATAATCCTATCACTTTTGTTCAAGTACAGCCAGATGAACATGCCTTATGTTTTTTTTTTTACCGTAATGCACCTTTGCACTTTAATACTTGTTCTATTAAAAGGGCAAGAAGTTAAAGTCAGGCTCTAGAGTAGAAGCTTTCATAGCAGTTCTGGCCTTCATTCTGAGGGCTAGAATAAGTTGGACAATGTACCCTACAATCAAATCGCTGGCAGTCATCCTTTTTTAAATTTTAGTTAATTTTAAGGCTGTTTCTTATTTTTTTTAAAGCTTGTGTGCCTTATGTTTCATGCTAGTTTCAGCATATTTGCAATAGAGTGTCTTATATGGCTTATTTTTCTACCATGAAATCATTTGCTTCAAAGAGTGGAAAATCCATGCCACCAAGTGGGTTTTCAAATGGACAAACGATGCCATTTGCATTGTATGTTATTATGATAAGACCACATTAAAATATGTGTCCGTGTTTATCATGTTGCAGTATCCCATAATATCATGATTACAGTGTTTAGCCCACATTAGTCCACACTAGCTGAAAAGAAACCCTAAGGAATATTAGATCATGCCTACAATTACCCATTCGTGGAGATGCCTTTAAGACAGTTTGTGAGGTTACCATATACATTTGTACTATGGTATATATAGCAAAAAACCACAAAGAGAGATACAAGAGACACAAAATAATAAGGGAGGCCAATTTGGAGGCATTAGCATTATGTCACAGCAGATTGCAGCTGTCTCTGAAACTGGGAGTAAAAATAATAATAACAAATGGATCTTCAGCTAATTGAGTCTGTCATATCCAAGGCATGTTGGTGAAAGTTTACCAGTCCAAGGAAAATGAATGGAAGCATGCTTCTGTATTGATGTCTCCCTGCAGCAATACGCTCTATGTGCCAATGGCCAATGTTAACTTTAGTTTGGAAGGGAGGGAGGAGGCTTGTTCCATCATTTAGTTGCTTAAACAGTTTTCTCTGCTCACAAAATGTTATTTGTTTATGACCACTAGGTCATGGTTAGTAGAATTCTGGCCATGGTGTACTGTAGTATCATGTCAGGTTTAGGGGGATCTGTTCTAGCACAGTGGATTCAAGGAAGCCCTTGACAATTTTGAAACGTTCTATTGTCTTTAGGGTGGTTAAGATCTCACTGTCTTGCAAGATTTGTTGTAGACATTCATAGGCCTCGCAGTATACTGTTTGCGCAGATTTAAGTGTATCTTTGTTCTGGTTTGATTAAGATTTGTTACAGCGGGTCTCTAGTAGTGAGAAGTTTTTTTGTGGGTTTGTGAGTTCAGGCTGAAACGAAGACAAGCAGTTGTTTTAGTTGTTAGCTGTCTGTAGAGGGTTCTTGGCCAGTTTAATGAGGAAGTCATTGTATGCAAGGTCATGTAACAATGGAGGAAGGGGTATTTACAAGACAGTTTTTGAGTCTGTGTAGAAGAGCTATTTCTTGGGTCTGAAATGAAAGGTGGGGAGATTGGTTATGTGTGTAGGTGATAGAAGAGGAGGTGACTGAGGAAGTGTGATCTAGGATTTAAAGGACTTCACGCATGAAAAAATAAGTCTGTTACTGCTGTCAAAATTCAAACACCTAAACACATAAAATCTATAGAAAGCAATGCCGAAACAATGTACTTTAGGGGTGTAAGCAGACCATCTTAAGTCCAAAATGGGTGAACCTAACATTTACCTTCTCAACTAACTTTTGGACTCCATCTTCTACTGTGATGTTTCATTGTACCAGAAGAATAGACTTACAATTTCATGTCTCACCAGAATAAAAATTAAACGTGTTCCACAGTGAAGGATAACGACTTTCACAGACTATTCTAAAAAAGTATACACATTCAAGGTTAAACCCATCTATCTTAGGCGCCGATTCCGATTTTGGTTGGAAGGGCTCCGACCGATGGTCAGAGCCCTTCTGACCGAATCGGAAGGTGTCGGCCGGATTCCTTTCCGACCGAGCCATTCTGATGGGCCTGGCCGGAAAGGAATCCGACTTGGATTTCAGGATTGTGGATGACAGGCTTGCAGAGCCCGTCCGCTGTCCGGAAATCCCTCAGTACTCCCCCGGCCGCCTCTTTGCGACTGAGGGAGTACGATGGCAGTTTTTCACTGCCTTTTCGTGCCGGTCTTTCTGGCATGAAAAGGCAGTCGGAAACTGTCTTTGGGGGCCCCCAGTGGGGCCCCCATGGGTGTGAGGCTGCCGAATGGCGCCTTGGGGGCACCTATGGCGCCCCTCTGTGGATCCCTCCACCCGGTGGCAGGCACCTTGGGTGGCCGGCCACAGGGTGCTGGGATGAACTGCACCCCTGCTTTTCGCACTGCAAGCATGCATTCCGCTCGGAATGCATGCTTGCATTGTGAAGTATACGCATCATACTTGCAGGGCCGTAACCGACGACAGTAGGTCGGGCGGTTACGGCTCCTGACCGATGTCGGACAGACCTGAGTCCGTCCGACATCGGAATCAGCCCCTTAGTGAGAGTTACATTTTATGTAACCTTTTTCTTTTCTATGTGTAGACCCTTGCTTGTGAGAAACTCCATGTAGTATAATTATGAGAAACCTAACAAATGTATTAAGTTGTATTTTAGATCGAAGATTTTAGATTGTAGATTGGAAAGCTGTCAACTTTGGTAGATAGATTTGTTACTAACACAACCAGCACCGTAATTGTGATTAACAAAGTATTTCTTGAGATGCAAGCTATGATGACGAAGGAAGGCGGAGTTTTCAAGGTAGTGCCTATATTCCTAGACTAGATAATCTAGAGATTGGTGGATTAGGTTGTTATTACTTTTGCTGACAACTTTTTATCTTTTCTCGCTCCAGGACTGGCGATGAACTGTTTAAAATTCTGCATAGCTCAGATGTTTAAAAGACAAATCAGAATTTTGCGTGAGTGAATAATCTTTTGATTGCCATCTACTAATTCTTTCATTACTAAATTTAGAAGGAGACAGTTGGTGGGGCAACGGCTGTGCTGAGGACCCCTTTAACTTTACACATGTGCCGAAGAAGAGTATATTGACTCTTGTCAAGAGGCCATCAAGTATAGAAACAAGAGGCATATGTATCAAAATCTCCATTTGCGATTCTCAAATAGCGATTTTTTGAGAATCGCTATTTGAGAATTGCAAAACGGGATCGCACAAATTTTGCGAATTCTTAAAATTCCTTAATTGCGATTAGCAAATTGCGAAATCGCAATTAATGAATACCTTCCCATTCATTCCTATGGGCCAGGAGGCCCATAGCAATGAATGGGAAGTCTTTCTCAATTTGCGAATCGCAATTTGCTAATCGCAAATTGAGAATATTTTCAAAGGTGCAAGGGTGTCATGATGACACCCTGATGCACCCCTGAAATCAGCATGTGTGCGCATATGGCGCACATACATGCCCTAAGGGCATGTATGTGCGCCACATGGCACTTTGAAAAATGCCAAAAAGTGCATTTTTCAAAGAAATCGCAAATTACCACCAACTTGAAGTTGGAGGTAATTTGCGATTTCTTAAGGAGAAATCGCACAACTTGAGTGCGTGTTACATAGCATTTAAGGAATCGCAATTTGCGATTTCTTAAATGCTTACGCAAACTTAAGAAATCGCAAAATTAGTGATTCCTTAAGAATGCGATGCTGAAATGCCTCATACATCTCAGTTTGCGATTTTATATTCGCAAACGCTGTTTTTTTGCGATTCGCAGCGTTTGCGAATACAAAATCGTTTGATACATATGCCCCCTAGTGTCTAATGGTATTGGCGGCCTGCTCGGTACTGAAACACTCTTGCGTTTCAGTTGTTTGAAGCTGCAAAGAATATAAGAGTCAAACAGCGTCAGGGCCATTCTAGTGGTGAAACATGCATGTGTTTAATTTATGTGTAGCAAGCTCTTCCACCACGAAGGAATCTAGCATCCAATGGCATCAGTAGTCATTCTAGCAGCAATACTAACACATATGTGTTTTTGTTGGCAGTGAAACAAGCTGAATCAACTACAGATAGCGAAGAGCAATGACAGCGGCTATATTTGAAAGCTGGAATACATAATTTGGTCTACTATTGCATTACGTTGTACTGCATCACTGATTAATTTTTTGTGTCTCGGAAAAAGTGATACTATTTTGCTATTGCTACATTGATATGATTTTCTTCTGTACAGCTCAATTCTTTTGCAGGGTGAAATACTTGCCTGTCAGTGCCAGGCACACTTTGAGGGTGCTTTCAAGCACAGAATGAAGGAATATGAGGTACAATTGTGACAAGTTCTTAAAGTTACAAGTTTTTTTGTTTATAAGTTCATATCATCAGTATGCAACCGATTAATCTCCCATCATTTCCTTCAGTTGTCTGGTAAATCACCTCTCCATTGGAAGAAATGGTTCAGAGCCTTTAATGCTTATTTAGGTGCTATTCAGCGGCTAAGCTCATAATGAGGTAAAAAAAAAATTGTCATATAACCCCCGACCTTAGAGCTCTTAACTAGCTTCCTTTTGAAGCCAGAATTCAACAAAAAATCGCTTGCATGACTTACATAGTCCTACATCACAATACTCCGAGATACTTGGCCTAGAAATTGGTGCTCTCCTCTGGAAACAGATCCTCCAGAAGTACCAGCAATCTTCTGCTAAAACCACAACGCTTTGCCAAAAAGAAAACATACAACCGCACCTTCTCTGGAATCACTCCTATGATTTGGAACGCACTGCCCCCAGAAACCAGACGGAACCTTTCTTGTAACTCTTTTAAAAATCTGTACTTTTAAGGAAATTCTCATGAAACATTCTACATATGGCCCCGCAACTGATATCTGTATTACAAGACTTAATTATGCATTCTTGTGTTCTTTTTTGTTTCCTACTTTCGAACCATGTAAAGTGCTCTGATACCCGCAAGGGTCATGTTCGCGCTATATAAAACCTTCAAAATAAATAAATAAATAAATACTGATGCTTTCAAATTTAAACCATACAGGAAAAGTTGGCTTTTAGAACATTCTTGAGGTGTGTTCCACTGAGTGTATGAGATGAATTGTCTAGTATATTGGTAAAGATGTGCAAGGAAGGAGTTATAGAGCTGATTGAATCATTGTTGTGGTTTTCACCCATTGTGGTGGCTCGTATGAAAGATGAGTTGAGAATATCTATTGATCGATGTAGCCTTAATAAAGCCATCTGGGTTGATGGACATCCCTTACTCAAGATGGATAAAATGTAGGCCTGGGCGGTGAACTCCGCTCTGTTCGTGGAGTTTGGTGAGTTTTCTGCACTCCGTGCTCCACGGAGCCTGCGGTGTCTGGAAAAACTCTGTGTGGAGGAGTTTTTTCCTCGCTCGTGCTCGCCAACGTCAAGTTGGCAAGCACGAGTGGGGAAAATTCACTTCCCGGCGAGATTTCTCAAAGCGAGCGGTCAGGTTTCTCAAAGTGGGCGGTTGTGGATGGTCACGACCGCTCACGTTGAGAGACCTTCCGTTCGCGTTGAGAAAGCTGCAGCTCAGGTAGAAAATCTACTCGAGTGACCAGAAAAGAAGTATCGCAGTGGAGTTTTTGGTCACTCTCTGAGTTCCGCTTAGCGGACCTCTGGCAACTCCGCCCAGGCCTAATGAAATGGAAACAACACTCTCTGGGGGCTAACATTTTTCCAAAGTTAGATTTACGATCAGCTTATCATAAAGTAGTTCTCCCTCAAAATTCTTGACAGTTTAACGGCATTTGTAACTTCAGATGGTGTTTTCCAGTTCCACAGGATGCCTTTTGGTCTTGCATTAGTGGTGGCCTTGTTTCAATGACTAATGGAACAAATTGTGATTCGGAAGAGTGGTGTTTTGGCATTTCAATATTTTGATTTTTTTGTGGGCCTGGGCGGTGAACTCCGCTCCGTTCGTGGAGTTTGGTGAGTTTTCTGCACTCCGTGCTCCACGGAGCCTGCGGTGTCTGGAAAAACTCTGTGTGGAGGAGTTTTTTCCTCGCTCGTGCTCGCCAACATCAAGTTGGCAAGCACGAGTGGGGAAAATTCACTTCCCGGCGAGATTTCTCAAAGCGGGCGGTCAGGTTTCTCAAAGTGGGCGGTTGTGGATGGTCACGACCGCTCACGTTGAGAGACCTTCCGTTCGCGTTGAGAAAGCTGCAGCTCAGGTAGAAAATCTACTCGAGTGACCAGAAAAGAAGTATCGCAGTGGAGTTTTTGGTCACTCTCTGAGTTCCGCTTAGCGGACCTCTGGCAACTCCGCCCAGGCCTAATGAAATGGAAACAACACTCTCTGGGGGCTAACATTTTTCCAAAGTTAGATTTACGATCAGCTTATCATAAAGTAGTTCTCCCTCAAAATTCTTGACAGTTTAACGGCATTTGTAACTTCAGATGGTGTTTTCCAGTTCCACAGGATGCCTTTTGGTCTTGCATTAGTGGTGGCCTTGTTCAATGACTAATGGAACAAATTGTGATTCGGAAGAGTGGTGTTTTGGCATTTCAATATTTTTATTTTTTTGTGAAGATGAGAAGGAATATTTGGAAAAACTTTATAACGGTTTGAATGTTTGAGAATAGAGGGATAAGATTCAGGGAGGATGTGTGTTTTTGGTGTAAATTCTGTTGAGCATATTAGATATGTGATTACTGGTGGAGGAATCAAATTGAGACCAGGATTGCTTGCTGCAATTGAGAATGTACCTGTACCCAAGAATAGTGATCAGTTGTTGGTGTTCATGGGCATGTGTGAATTTTATGCTAAATTCATAGACAGTTTTGCCAGAATTTCTGTACCCATGTGCGGCCAGGCTGTGGAACAACTTTCCTCAGGCTATGAGATTGCAATCCGACCTTCGGGTATTTAGGAAAGGATTAAAAACTTGACTCTTTGAAACCATATGAGTGATCTTCCTTATGTCCCCTGTTACTACACCTCAGCGCCAAGACGCCTCAGCATTCGAGCGCTTTGGAAACATATAAACATAAACATAGGCTGTTGAAAAAGAAGGTTTAGTTCAAGTGGAATGAAGAGCAAAATGCTTTCCTGTTGGTCAAACACCTTCTTAAACATGCACCCATTTAGAGACCTTACATTTTTGGGCAAAACGTTACTGTTGGTGAGTTTGGGAGCTTTTATGTCACAAAGTAAAGATAGCAATGGCCACACCATTGCTTATGCTTCATGCATGTTTAATCCTCGCGAACATCAATGCTTTGTTATAGAAAAAGAGATGATAACCTGCAAGTGGGCTGTTGAAAAGTTCACACTGAATGTATGGGGCATGAAGTTTCTTTTGTGTACGGTTCATAATCCTTTAGTATCTATTTATAGTGGCAGTAGTGCAGGCTCTACGAAGAATGCTGCCAGATTGATAAGTTCAACATCCAAGAATTTGTAACATCATTTTGATGTTGAGCATTTGCCTGGTCACAGAAACAGTAAAGCAGATTGTTTTCCATGTCTTCTCATTATTGATGAGTCTAGTTGTTCTCAGGTGGAAGATGATGAAGACATTGATCATCTGGTTGAGAATGTGTAAAGGATCACCATCAAGCATGTAAGTTAAAATGAGTGGAGAGATGAATTATCCAAGAATTCTAAGCTCATCAACGTTATGACTCATGTAGTGAATGGATGGTAACCTGTTTGTTCCAGATCTTCAACTTTATAGCAAAATAAAAGACGAGCTTTCTCCGAAGAAGGGTTTGTTCGTTCATAATGAGAAATTAATCAGGAAGAGGCTGTTGGTAATTTATCATGAAGGACATCTGGACATCTGGGAAAGACACAGAAAAGATTCTGTGGTTAGGTATGGATAAGGGTTTAGAGGATTTAGTTTAGAAGGGTGTGGTTTGTAGGACCAATGACAAAGGTTTGCAGTGCAGAAATCCTCCAATGGGTAATGTGGAATGTTCCAGTGATGTGTGGGAGAGACTCAGGTGCCAATTCCGATCCGGTAAAAAAATTCCCCGTCCGACTCGTATCCGGATTTTTTTCCGTCCGAATCGTCAAAGTAGCGTACAAACTGCCAAGTACGATTCGAACGGAAAAAAGTCCATACGAATCGCATTGGGAAGATTTCCCCACACGTCCTCGGGTCGGGAAAAGTCACCGACACGTCCCCGGGCGAGAAACCCACCGTGCGGAAAAATAAAGTCCGACTGCGCAAGTACGATCCCTCCCGTCCTCCCCATTTCACAACCGTACGCAAAAAACACCGTCCGAACCGAACTCCCATAGCAACCATGGAGACATGTGCCCGCATACGCGCCGAACACCCCACCACCCCCCGCCCGCGTATGTACGCCCCGAACCCCCACCCGTGTATGTACGCACCAAACACCCACCCGTGTATGTACGCCCCCGAAC
The DNA here is from genome assembly GCF_964204655.1 of Triturus cristatus. Lineage (NCBI taxonomy): Eukaryota > Metazoa > Chordata > Amphibia > Caudata > Salamandridae > Triturus > Triturus cristatus. The sequence continues at coordinate 374,736,619 of NC_140585.1, forward strand.
CCCCCCCAGCCGTGTATGTACGCACCGAACCACCAGCCGTGTATGTACGCCCCCGAACCCCCCCCAGCCGTGTATGTACGCACCGAACCACCAGCCGTGTATGTACGCACCAAACCCCCCCCCCAGCCCTGTATGTACGCACCGAACCACCAGCCGTGTATGTACGCCCCCGAACCCCCCCCCAGCCGTGTATGTACGGACCGAACCACCAGCCGTGTATGTACGCACCAAACACCCACCCGTGTATGTACGCCCCCGAACCCCCCCCAGCCGTGTATGTACGCACCGAACCACCAGCCGTGTATGTACGCACCAAACACCCACCCGTGTATGTACGCCCCCGAACCCCCCCCCAGCCGTGTATGTACGCACCGAACCACCAGCCGTGTATGTACGCACCAAACCCCCACCCCAGCCGTGTATGTACGCACCGAACCACCAGCCGTGTATGTACGCACCAAACACCCACCCGTGTATGTACGCCCCCGAATCCCCCCCCCAGCCGTGTATGTACGCACCGAACCACCAGCCGTGTATGTACGCACCAAACACCCACCCGTGTATGTACGCCCCCGAACCCCCCCCAGCCGTGTATGTACGCACCGAACCACCAGCCGTGTATGTACGCCCCCGAACCCCCCCCAGCCGTGTATGTACGCACCGAACCACCAGCCGTGTATGTACGCACCAAACCCCCACCCCAGCCGTGTATGTACGCACCGAACCACCAGCCGTGTATGTACGCACCAAACACCCACCCGTGTATGTACGCCCCCGAACCCCCCCCCAGCCGTGTATGTACGCACCGAACCACCAGCCGTGTATGTACGCCCCCGAACCCCCCCCAGCCGTGTATGTACGCACCGAACCACCAGCCGTGTATGTACGCACCAAACCCCCACCCCAGCCGTGTATGTACGCACCGAACCACCAGCCGTGTATGTACGCACCAAACACCCACCCGTGTATGTACGCCCCCGAACCCCCCCCCAGCCGTGTATGTACGCACCGAACCACCAGCCGTGTATGTACGCCCCCGAACCCCCCCCAGCCGTGTATGTACGCACCGAACCACCAGCCGTGTATGTACGCCCCCGAACCCCCCCCAGCCGTGTATGTACGCACCGAACCACCAGCCGTGTATGTACGCACCAAACCCCCACCCCAGCCGTGTATGTACGCACCGAACCACCAGCCGTGTATGTACGCACCAAACCCCCACCCCAGCCGTGTATGTACGCACCGAACCACCAGCCGTGTATGTACGCACCAAACACCCACCCGTGTATGTACGCCCCCGAATCCCCCCCCCAGCCGTGTATGTACGCACCGAACCACCAGCCGTGTATGTACGCACCAAACACCCACCCGTGTATGTACGCCCCCGAACCCCCCCCAGCCGTGTATGTACGCACCGAACCACCAGCCGTGTATGTACGCCCCCGAACCCCCCCCAGCCGTGTATGTACGCACCGAACCACCAGCCGTGTATGTACGCACCAAACCCCCACCCCAGCCGTGTATGTACGCACCGAACCACCAGCCGTGTATGTACGCACCAAACACCCACCCGTGTATGTACGCCCCCGAACCCCCCCCCAGCCGTGTATGTACGCACCGAACCACCAGCCGTGTATGTACGCACCAAACCCCCACCCCAGCCGTGTATGTACGCACCGAACCACCAGCCGTGTATGTACGCACCAAACACCCACCCGTGTATGTACGCCCCCGAACCCCCCCCCAGCCGTGTATGTACGCACCGAACCACCAGCCGTGTATGTACGCACCAAACACCCACCCGTGTATGTACGCCCCCGAACCCCCCCCCAGCCGTGTATGTACGCACCGAACCACCAGCCGTGTATGTACGCCCCCGAACCCCCCCCAGCCGTGTATGTACGCACCGAACCACCAGCCGTGTATGTACGCACCAAACCCCCACCCCAGCCGTGTATGTACGCACCTAACCACCACCCCACCAGGGAATGTACGGACCGCACCCCCACCAGTGCATGTACGGACCGTACTGACGCCAAAAAAACACGTACTGAACCCGGACAAACCATATTTACACAAGGAGAGTCAAGTAGAGTTTCCCCACACCACCAAACAGGCCCAACAACCCCACAAACATCACATACACTCACCTGCAACTGCCAAACTGCCAAACAGAGGCCCAAAACTCAATCACTCCTCATAACACACCCACACAAATTTCAAACACAGCCACACCCACAAATGGACCAATAAAAATGGACCACACACACAAACCATGAGCCTTTGCAACAGACCCACTGCTGCCAGAGCCCACAGACGACCCACACCACCATACTTGAACCTCACACTTGCATACCTTCACACAACCACCTACACAAACACCCCCTCATCACATTCACACACACACCTCCACTACCACACCCACACACCCACAGCCATCCACACCCACACCCCCACAACCACACCCCACGCCATGTCCACCACCAAGAATCCAAAGTTCACAAAGGAGGAGCTGGAGATCCTTGTCGACGAAATCCTCAGAGTCGAGCCACAGCTCTTTGGGACATTGGTCAGACAGACCAGCATATCCGAAAAAACCGCCATGTGGCAGAGGATCGTCGATTCTGTGAATGCTGTTGGGACAACCAGAAGGACCAGGCACGAGTGCCAATCCAGGTGGTACGATCTGCGGAGGACGGTCAAGAGGAAGATGACTGACAATCACAACCAGGGGAACATCACTGGAGGAGGGCCGCCCCCCAGACCGGTACAATACCATCCCTGGGAGGAGAAGGTGATGTCCACGCTGGCGGTGGAGGGACTACACGGACTGCCAGGACTCCCAGACCCTGGTGAGTACACAAACAACTCACCTCACATGGGGGGGATGCCATACACAATCAATCATGCATGCCACCCCCCCCAAGCCACCACCGGACACAACAACACTCCACAAACACACACATGCCACTGGCACCTCCATGCCCCATGCATCAATCAGGGCCATGCCAAGTCACAGGCCACACAAAACACCAACACAACACAGGATGTGGTCGATGCTGGGAGTGGGGGCAGCAAAACTAACATTGAGCAACTCACAAGCACACAACAATGCCCTCAGCCCATATGGCCCAGGGCACAGCCATACAAACTGTGTGTACCCACACAGTACTGTCTTGCCTGCAAATGATGGCTGCCATGCAGGATGCCATGGGTCTGAAGGCACAATTTGCACATAACAGCAGACAATGAAGATGCATCGCTCTGATAGAGTCTCAGCACACACCGCCACAGCAGCAGCCTACACTCAGACACACTGCCCAATGGGTGCCCGGAGAACAGGGACTAACTCACATGAACAAGCCAATGGCCATTCAAAGACCGGCTAACTGTGTGTGCCCAGGAAGCTGGCCTGAGGTGACAGAGAGTGACAAAGAGAGGGAGGGAGAGGGGGAATGAGAGGGAAGGAGACAGAGGGGGGACACAGGGAGACAGACAGAGGGAGGGAGTAGGGTGACAGAGGGAGACCGACAGAGGGAGGGAGGAGGGTGACAGAGGGAGGGAGGAAGGGAGACACAGGGAGACTAAATCACCCTTGGGTGGTGTGGCCATGTCCACTCGTCAGCCGGTGGACTGTGTGCATGCAGACCAGGTCTGGCAGTGCCTCAACCCCCCCTTCCGTAGATGAAGACCGGTCCATGTGTCAATCTGTGCACGAGTCCATCCGTGCTGCAGGCACAGACCTAACCACACACCCAGTATACCCACCCACCGTGTCGGTAAGAACCCTGTCACAAATGCTTCAGTCCCCTACCTGCAACATCAAATTGCCTTGCCAAAACACCATTTGGCCACGTACAGTGCAACACGTAAGGCGCCTCTGCATGGCTCGCTACGCCCGCACACCACACTGCTGACTGTGTACCCAAATAGATGCATCAACTAAGATTGTGTCTCACACATGCGTAAAGCCCTGACAGCTGTGGCCAAGGGACATAGCCATGCACAAGTGCACTGTGAGAGGAATGCAGGACAGATCCAACTACCCAGAGGAAGAGTGCCAAATCAGAAATGCATGCAACATGGATGCCACATGTGACACTGTTAACATTGTCTCTCTCACACACAGGTCAACGTCGACGAACACCCCCCAACACTGGGGGGGAAGTCACACAGGACCAGGCTCCGCGGGATGATGACCCCACCGCCAGCGATGACTCTCACCACTCCGTGGATGACCCAGACCAACCTGGCCCCTCTGGTGTCCAACCACCTGCAGCACCTGCGTCAGGTACAACTGTGCCAACCACCACCCCCATTCCTGCCACATCCCAGGAGACGTCCAGGAGCCCTGCCCGCACACGACCACCCAGCCAGTCTGCCCAGGAGGGACACGGTCCTCCGGGCACCCAGGAGGAGGCAGGCGGCAACGCAGATGCCATCCCTCAGGGGTCCCGGAGACCCGATGCACCCACAACGGCAGGCCAGGTGCACGTGGGCAGGGGTGGCGGGAGTGGAGGACGGCGGAGGCGCGAACCTGACCAGGCAGCTCAGGACCCGGTAGTGTCCCAGGTCAGCAACATCCTGGATACATACCGGCGTGACACCAGGGGCATGGACCAGATTGCGTCCACCCTCAATGACATCAAGGGGACCCTCCAGGAGATGAAGACCCTGCAGTCCCAGCAACATGCCTGTCAACTGCAACACCAAGGAAGGATGGAGGATAGACAGGCTGAGCTCGTGGCGGTGCAAACCCAAATGACCGGTGTACTCCGTCGGATTGCCGACAACATGGGCAACCCTCCCTGTGGCACCAGGCGAAGGCCATTACCAGACACAGGGAGGGATCAGGAGGAGGAGGATTCATCCGACGGAGCGTCACAGACATCGTCACGGACTGCTTCCGAGGGTCCCCGCAGGAAGGTGGGTCGTCCACGAAAAAGACTGTGAGAGTCAGCAGAACATCACCATCTCCCAGGTCACCTGGCCTGGCACCTGGCCCTCTGGCCCAATAGCAGCACATGACATTCTCTGCCACATGGACTTGCTGGTCACTGTCTGACCTATGTTGACGAAGACTGTGGCATGGACTCTGACATTTTGCTACGACAAGGATACCAACTCCCCCAGTGAACTTTGGATTCTACACTCCCGCTGTGCACCTCTTGTCATCCCCACAAACCCGTACCCCACCACAAATAAATTAATCACACTTACAAGATGATGCCGTGATTCTACATTATTACAATACATGTGTGTGTCGTACAGTCAAAGCATGCCTGATCTCAGAATTAACTCCAACCATCCAAACCGTGGGGTCGCAGTCTTGCCCAGGACACACATGGGTCCCAATGTCTCATCTGATACAGACATGGAGTACCAAACTCACCTGTGCTGGGCCCAACCAGCTGAGTGGTTCCCGCACAACTGTGGCTACAGACACATTCAGGGGAGCAACAGTCATGCGCAGAGGTCAGGGATCATGTGGAGTGACCTGGCTTGCCGCTCCCAGGTATGTCTAGACATGTGTCCCTACAATGTGCAGCATGCTTGCGTCAGGCGGATGTTGAGAATGGTGGCTAGGCCAAGGTTGGATGCATGGAGATGCCAGAATGCAGTTTAGGATCACTGTGCCACATGGTTGTGTTGGGGTTGTGGGCTGCATCATGAGTGTGGGCGTGGATCTAGAAGGTCATCCTGCAGCTGGCTGTGAAACATTCCCCCCATCCCGTTAGGACGTTGATGTGGCCTGGTTGCCCGACGCAGTAGCAGAGCTGTGCAGATGCACTCCGGATATGGACAAGTACCATGGGAGTCGTGAGGCACATGTCCGTAGACTGCAGGGTAGGATTCTACACAGATGTTGTAGTTTCCCTGGGGGATGGTCTCTCTTGCCTTGAGGTGGATGGAACTGTGCATCTTGTGCATAATACAGTTCCCACTCCCTGACAAACCCCTAGCATCTTGTCACTCTACACATAGACACATATGCACCACCTATGAAAACTATGCCAGACCTGCGGCACGCACAGTGGCAACAGGGCACCATTGACAGGGAAGAGGCACCTTGGAGACAGAGGGACAAATTTATTAGTCATGTGTGTTGGAATGACAATGATACTCTGTCAACACATACACAGGTCATGTGGATGTACATGTGGGAGCAACACTGGCACCCCCCATTGCAACACAGATGCTGGCATCCCATTGACCTGGCACACAAGTGACGGATAACAGCTAAACACCCCCTGCTGCCACGGAGAGGCCGCTATACACCATTGAGGCCCTGATGGGGCAATCACACACCATGTCAACCCGGTGCAACCTGTATGTTTCCGAGGCCAGTGTTACACACAATGATGGCCTCATCACAATCCCCAATCCCCTGCCACATGACAGTCACCAAGTCTGAGCATGGCTCCAGGTGAAGCCTGCCCCATGTCATGTTCCCCATGTAGGATCACCATGTATGCAAATGGAACACACATGAACCGGAGAAGTGCACACAGACTACAAACAATTCACACACCCAAAACGACGTGAGGCATCCCTTACCCTGAGGAGATTTCAACACTTGCCCGTGCATGTGACGCTGAATCAGCACATGTCGCTGTGTTCATGAGGAGTAGCAGGAGCACAACAATGCCACCAGCAGACAGCATGCACATGGACCTGTGGAAGAGAGACACACAAGGATTCAGCACAAAGGAGCACATCCGCAAGCATGTACTTAACACGTATCATGTTGTTAACATGACAGGTGACAATGATGACCCTCAGACAACATCCTTCCATTGCGCCATCACTTGAGTGACACTTCAATACACACCACTGACTCACTTGGCAGACATGCAGATGGACACACACATTGCAACACATGCCACACACGGCCCAATGCGTGCACACTCAGACACTGGAACTCACCACTAAGCAAAGAAGTTGCGTATGAGCCGACTCCGCATGTCCTCCACAGCCTCCTCCTCCTCCACATCACTTGCCCCGTCACCAAGCCCTTCATCCTCCACGGGTGGATGGTCCTGGTCATCTTGATCCAGTATGAGTGGAACAGCTTCCTCCACTGCCATGTTGTGCAGCATGCAGCAGACGATGATGATCTTGCACACCTTCACCGGGGCATATGGGAGTGCTCCGCCGGTCTTGTGGAGGCACCGGAATCGGCTCTTCAGAAGTCCAAACGTCCTCTCAATGACTCTCCTGGTCCGCCCATGTGCGTTGTTGTAGAGGTGCTCGGCAGCCGTGCTGGGGTTGCGGACAGGCGTCATCAGCCATGGCATGTTGGGATAGCCAGCGTCCCCTACAAGGAAACATCATGGACAGAAGTGTGTCAGCACAGGCAGTGAGATTGGAAGATGACGCCAAACACTGAACTGCCAGAGTCTACCCACCAACAATACATGCTCGCTCGTTCCGCAGCTGCAGCATCATTTCTGGCACCCTGCTACGCCTCATGATGAAGGCATCGTGTGCTGATCCTGGAAAGCGAACACAGACATGTGAAATCACCATGTTGGACAGACACACCACAAGGGCATTAATGGAGTGATAATGTTTGCGATTCCTATACACCACCTCCTGTGCCTGTGGTGGTACCAACGCAACATGTGTCCCATCTATGGACCCAATGACATGGGGCATCCCTCCCAGGGCATAGAACTCACGCTTGACATCTGTCAACTGCTCACGATTTGGGAATTTAATGTACTCATCCAGGTGAACCAACATGGCCTCTAAGAAATCATGCAGAACACGGCTGAACATCGTCTGGGACATGCCCCCGACATCAGCAATGGTATGTTGGAACGTACCCGTGGCAAGGAAATGTAGGGCTGCCATCACCTTCAACTTGGGTGTCAGTGCACTTGGATACCTGTGGCGCGGGAGGAGTTGTGCTTCCAGCCGGCCAGTCAACTCATCAATCAACCGTTGGCTGAATCTGTAGCGGCGTATACAGTCCCGTTCATGCAGGGCAGCAATGTCTGGCATACGTCGAGGGAGAGGCGGAGCCCTGCAGTGAAATGGAAGGAACACCTAAGAGTGAGCACTGTACAACAACATCGTCAATGCACTGAGCACATGTTACACAGCCAATACACATATGCCACGTTGTGAGTCAGGTCTGTGCCACAGTTCCTGGACACGAACGCCAGTCAGGTTACACTCCTACCAAGGGACAGCCACTAACGGAGGGGGGCAAGATCACGATGACATGGCATGAGACTAGCTGTGGGCCAGTGTAAGTGAACATGCACACGCATCACAGGATTCACAGACATCCACACATGTGCAGAAGTAGTATGCGTATGGTACAGACAGGTAGTTGGATGCGATATGCACTGGTCACATGTCATAGGAATAGGACAGGCCACACACATTGCCTTTGAGGAGTACATGTCGAGACAGAACATACATAGGGAGCATGTGGATATGTACTTGTGTTGATACTCCGTGTAGTTGGATACATACACACCTCATGGCAAATCACATATGTGGGCTGGTGTGCGGAACAGTGTGCCATGCCCATCGACACACAGACACATGTTGGCAGCAGCAACTGCTGACACATTGAATCACACACCTACAGCAAAATCATGGAAAGACATGCCACACACATGACATGGTTGCAGCATGCAACGCAGCCATACACGTGTCATATGTAATATTCCGTGTACCTGGCATCAGGGGACAGGTGCGGGTGTCCGTGACTGGGACATGCAAGTGACTCATGGCTCCACTAGTGTGTACGACATGCACACATGTCAAAGGAGTGCAGGGGATGTGTGGTACAATGCGCACCATCACACACGACATGTGTACACAGCTCATCGTACATGTGCTTTGCCCACACCTCAGGGGTAAAGTGCCACATCACATCCTGACACACCTGTGTCACACACAGGTGGTATTGCACAGACAATGCATTGGTGTCCACCCTTGGCAATACCTGTCCGCTCCATTCCTGTCTGTGTGCCGCCTGTCACCACTGACAGTTGTTATACGCACCGTACATACGCTCGGAGCGCGTGTATAGGGTCCCTGGGCCAATATTGCCGCTGGCGTATGCGTACGCCACAGTAGTACGGACTGTACACGCGCTTGTGCGGTCCGGATCACAATATGGGCGCTGGCGTATGCGTACGCCACAGTAGTACGGACTGTACACGCGCTTGTACGGTCCGGATCACAATATGGGCGCTGGCGTATGCGTACGCCACAGTAGTACGGACTGTACACGCGCTTGTACGGTCCGGATCACAATATTGCCGCTGGCGTATGCGTACGCCACAGTAGTACGGACTGTACACGCGTTTGTACGGTCCGGATCACAATATGGGCGCTGGCGTATGCGTACGCCACAGTAGTACGGACTGTACACGCGCTTGTACGGTCCGGATCACAATATGGGCGCTGGCGTATGCGTACGCCACAGTAGTACGGACTGTACACGCGCTTGTACGGTCCGGATCACAATATGGGCGCTGGCGTATGCGTACGCCACAGTAGTACGGACTGTACACGCGCTTGTACGGTCCGTACTACTGTGGCGTACGCATACGCCAGCGCCCATATTGTGATCCGGACCGTACAAGCGCGTGTACAGTCCGTACTACTGTGGCGTACGCATACGCCAGCGCCCATATTGTGATCCGGACCGTACAAGCGCGTGTACAGTCCGTACTACTGTGGCGTACGCATACGCCAGCGGCAATATTGTGATCCGGACCGTACAAGCGCATGTACGGTCGGTATCACTGCTTGTGGGGTGCCCTAGGGCGTGGAACGCACCGTACCTGTGTGTAAATGTATGAAAACACATAGGGGACACATGAGGGACAAGTATAAGGGCCGAAATGCCTGATGGTTGCCATGGAGACTGAGTTAAATTTTTGAATTTGAGCACCAGGTGCACAGCAGAAGTCAGTTTGAAAGAATCTACATTGTTGCAATGTGGATGTTGACTTGACATCATTATCAAAACTGAAACCATGCAAAGCCACACACTGGGGTAGGTTTGAAGGGATTGGATGAAACGTAGGATGCTAATGTGACTGACCAATCAATCTGTACTCCTATACATGAACAGGCCAGCCAGGCATATATAAGGCAGCCAGGTCCCATGAGAGAGCACTTGCCTGCACATCCATTCATCCATGACCACTGCTGCTGATAGTGATTCCTCTGGCACCATGTCCAGGACTGTGGAGAGGTCACAGCCATTCACCCAGGAGGAGAACCTTGCCCTGATAGATGTGATCCTCCCACAGTTCCAGAGCCTGTATGGTCGACCAGGGGTTCAGGTGAGTGCAGACTCCACTAGCTTAGACTGTGCCCCTTTTGTGTGACAGTGACTTCTGGCATTGTGTCCATGTGTGACAGACATGCACTGTTGTTTGGAGTGGGTCCCAGGGTGTGGAAGGCCTCATGTCACCCATGCAGAGCATGCTGTGTTTCCTGTGTGCACTCCTCACTTGCATAGTGCCTACTGTGACAATGAATGCAAGGTGCATGCCACATTCTGCCTGCATACTCCTCCTGGGGATGTTGTTTCCACAGTCCTGATGTGATCCTGTGTTCCCCCCAGTGTGACAGGTGTCAGTACCCATGGATGTGTGTTTGTTCAGTGTACCTGTGCTGTGAGTGTCCAAAGGCCGTGTTCGTCCCCTGCACATTGGTGTGTGTGTTAGTCCCCTGTCATGTGGGTGAGTGCATATGGGGAGTGTTGCACACAAGCAGCATGAGGGATGGATATGGCCTGGCCATCGGATGTGAGCAGGGAGCAGTGCTGTGTGCATGCCGTGCTGAGCCAGCCCCACACCTGTGACACCCCCGTCTACTGGCACATGGGCAGAGTGAGGTGTGTACCCGCAGTTGGCAATGCCATGTGATTGTCCTGTACCTGTGTGTGTCTGTGTACTCTGCTGAGGTAGCATCAGTGTGCTGGGGCAGGTGACTGCTGTGAGGTGCTGTACATAATCCTGGTGTAGCCTGTGAGGCACAGTGTGATCCCTGGTCAGTGAGTGTGTGGTACCCCTCATGCCACCCGTGTGCTTCCACTGGCACGTAGTGCATTTGGCCTTCCACAGTGGATAATGTCCCTATGACAAAGGTGCAATTAGTTGCATGCATACCATGGCCTGTTCATAATGAGGATTGTTCTATATGTGTGTCTCTGTGTCTTTGCTCATGTGGATTAATGTATTCTCTCTTTTGCATCCTCACAGGTAGGCGCCATTGCCAAGGGGGAGATCTGGAGGGAAGCCGTCAGTGCCGTGAGGGGTACAGAGGGTCGGAGGCGGAGCCTGTCTCAGGTGAGGAAACGCTGGCAGGACATCCGGTGCTGGACGAGGAGGATTGCACGGCTCCTGCTGGGGGACTCACCTGAGAGCCGTAAGAACCGTGGCCGCCGTCGTCTGACCCACATCCAGAAGCGTGTGCTGGCGGTGGTCTTCCCCGATATGGACAGGCGCCTACAGGAGAGGCAGCAGCAGGAAGGGGGTAGGTACATGTGTGTCAGTTGTGTGTCCCCAGCCAATGTAAGTGTGCAGTTGCATGGATACACTGCCAGGGTTTGATTGTGCAGTGCGTCAACTTCTCCACAAAGTAGCACAGTGCTGTTCTCACTCCCTCCCTTCCCCTCCTTGCAATGTGTTCCCTGGTCTGTCGCCACTCTTGCACAAGGTTATTTATGCAGGCAGTTCATGCAGGTGCCCTATGCTATCAGCATCATGTGTGGGGGTGATGTGCCACAGGTATGGGGACCTTGCGTGTGCCATGGCCAATTTCAGTCATTGTGGTGTCCATGTCACTTGGCACTGATTGTGAATCACGACATAGGGGTGTGTCTCCAAAATGTACAGCCTTCCAGCATGCATGTCCAATTGTGTGCCCTCTGACATGATGTGCCTGAGTGGGAGGCCTGCTAAGTGCAGGGACGGTTGCTTAATTTGCAGTCATGTCCATCCTGGACCATGGAGGAGTGTGGGCACTACTGTGCCCTGGGGCACCTCTTCCTAGGTATCATGTGCGTCATCCAACAATATGGCCATTCACTGTGTCTTTGCCATGGGTTGCGTAGGGTGGCATTGTACCCTGGGCTCAACTGTTAGGACCTACAGGTTGCTACATGTGTCCACTGTACAGGGGGACCCATTTTGCTTGTGCATACTCACAGTGGGCATTACCTGTGTGTGTTGTTGAGACAATCTGATGATGTTTGCCTGTCAATGATGTGTGGACATGGCCACCAGGGGCTGTGTGTTTACAGTCATGAATTAGTGGAGGCCATGTGTTTCCATCCCAGAGTAAGAGGTGTACATACTTTCTCCGTCTCAATGAGATTGTCTCAGGTGTGGGTGGTTTGTGCGTACAAGGCCTACATGTCAGAAGCTTCATCCTCCTTGCTGGGTTTAGCCTGTGTGTGATGTTTGACTGGACATACGCTCAAGGTGCAGTGACCCTGTCATGTGTGGCCTGGTTTCATGTATTGCCTTTGCAGCATGCGGCAAGAGTAAATGGATATGATTCATGCTCATCCCTTTTTGACGACGCAGTGTGGTGCAGGTGCTGTGCACATTTGTCCCCAGAGGCTGACTCCTCTCTAAAATTTCAGGTGCAGTGATTTGCTGTTGTGTCATGATCTCCATTGTGTCTCAGTGGCATGGTGGGTAGAAAAACTGTGTGTTCCATGGCCTACATGTGTACATTGTTTTGTAGGTGTTACTCCTGTTGCTTTTCAGGCTATGCAATGTGACCTATGTATATTTGACTCATGTGACATAAGTGTACAGGTGTCTGATTTTCTCCTGTCTCTTCACCTTGCCCACAGCATCGCCGGGGGACACGGAAGGAGACACTAGCACGGACCGGGAGGAGAGATTGAGCACCAGTACCAGCAGTGCTGTCCTGTCTGGCACATGGAGTGGCACGGAGGCCGAAGGGAGTGAGGCGGAGGACCTGTTGACTGCCAACACAGACTATGACGCAGACGGGTCCGAGGCTGAGCTCCCAGAGGTGGCGGAGTCTGCCCCCCCAGCTGATGGCAGCCCTCCACATCCCCCCGCCACCTCAGGTTCCATCACCGGCCTCCCACATGCTCGTGGCCCTTCCCTCCGTGCTCGGTCCCCACATGTCTCCTTCCTGCCAGGCACCGCACCCCCTGCCCCTGTCACCACTGCTGCGGTGAGTGCGGAGTCTGTGGACATCCTGAGGCAGTTGCAGGTTGGTCAGACTGCGATGCTAAATGTCCTCCATGCCCACACCCAGGTGCTGACCCAGATGGAGGCATACATGGAGGGCATGTCGGCTGCGCAGTCTGACCAACGGCAGTTGCTGAGGTCCATAGACTCCACACTGACTGCAGCACTGGATCTCCTGCAGCGCTGCGTAACACCCCCTACCCCTGCCCCATCCACAATTCCCACTCCCGTGCCTGTCCCACGCACATCCAGACGTCAGCGTGCACGCACCCCAACAGACACAGGCACCACACCACCAGGGAAGTCGAAGCGCACACCTCCTGTCACGCACACACAGGGTGAGGAAGGCACACCCACTGGGTCGGGGGGGAAACGTAGAACACGCAGCCACAGTGGGAGTCCGCATTCCACACAACCCACTCCCTCCAAATCCACTCCCCTTAGCTCTCCTGGCCAACAGTCAGTGACAGCATCATCCACTGCGAGTGTGCCCCCCAGCCCCAGGATGACACCACCCCGCAAGCGGTGGAGGCGGGACCCGGCCAGGGGAGTTGAGTCCCCCACCCTGTCCACACCCTCCCCCAGTGGCGCTGCGACCCATCCCTTTGCCCCCCCCCCCTCCTTGGGGCCTGTGGTTGGATTGGGTACGGGGGAGTCGCTGGGGGAACTTGCCGACGTGTGCAGCGCCATTCTGTCCTCCACCTTTGGCGCTGGCACCCCCCCTGTGGCAGATTCATCCCTCCCTGCACCCACAACACCTACCCTTTCCCCTCCTGTCCCTGCGGTGCCTGTTTCCACCCTCCCCCCTGATGCCCCCTCTTCTGTGGATGAAATGGACTTGTGAACTGTGCAGGCAAGCTAGGGGACACACGTCCCGATGTGTACCCCCCCCCCGGACATTGCTGCTGGGCTGGCCCATGGCCCTTGTACATAGTGGACATTTTCTCTGATATATTTTCCTGCTGAATAAAGCCTTTTCTTTTTGTTTTGCACACTGATGCTTTCCTGGACTTGCTGTTGGTGCTGGTGCTCCCTGCGTTGGGGTGGTGATAATGTGTTAGGGGTCTGTGAAATGTTGGAGTGTGCTGCTCATGGGGTGTACCCTGCCATCTGCGTGCCATCACAAAGGTCTCTGCAAATGGTATTTGGTCATGTTTGCTCTCACTGTATGGTGACATTGTCCCAAGGTGTGTTCCGTCCTCTGTGGCCCAGGCCATTTTTCCTGCAGGGTGTCTCCCAAATGCTGTGCTGTGCTGTGTCTACATTTCCTGGATGTGTGAGGGTTGCCTTTCAATATAGCCATGCTGGCTCAGCGATGGCTCCGCCTGCATCTGGGGTATCACCCTTGTAGGTCACTGAACTTGTTGATGGGGTATATTGTCCGATGTCTGGGCACTGCTGGGAGTGATAGGTACACACCCCTCCTGTGTCTGGGCACTGCTGGGAGTGATAGGCACACACCCCTCCTGTGTCTGGGCACTGCTGGGAGTGATAGGTACACACCCCTCCTGTGTCTGGGCACTGCTGGGAGTGATAGGCACACACCCCTCCTGTGTCTGGGCACTGCTGGGAGGACCCTGCACCCACCCCTCCTGTGTCTGGGCACTGCTGGGGGTGTTTTGCACACCCCATTCTTATAGCAGGTTCGGTGCGTACATGCACGGGTGGGGGTTTGGTGCGTACATACACGGGTGGGGGTTCGGTCCGTACATACACGGGTGGGGGTTCGGGGCGTACATACTCTGCTGGGGTGGGGGTTCGGTGCGTACATACACGGGTGGTGGTTCGGTGCGTACATACACGGCTGGGGTGGGGGTTTGGTGCGTACATACACGGCTGGTGTGGTGGTTTGGTGCGTACATACACGGGTGGGCGTTTGGTGCGTACATACACGGGTGGTGGTTTGGTGCGTACATACACGGCTGGGGTGGTGGTTTGGTGCGTACATACACGGGTGGGGGTTTGGTGCGTACATACACGGGTGGTGGTTTGGTGCGTACATACACGGGTGGGGGTTTGGTGCGTACATACACGGGTGGTGGTTTGGTGCGTACATACACGGCTGGGGTGGGGGTTCGGTCCGTACATACACGGGTGGGGGTTCGGGGCGTACATACTCTGCTGGGGTGGGGGTTCGGTCCGTACATACACGGGTGGGGGTTCGGGGCGTACATACTCTGCTGGGGTGGGGGTTCGGTGCGTACATACACGGGTGGTGGTTCGGTGCGTACATACACGGCTGGGGTGGGGGTTTGGTGCGTACATACACGGCTGGTGTGGTGGTTTGGTGCGTACATACACGGGTGGGCGTTTGGTGCGTACATACACGGGTGGTGGTTTGGTGCGTACATACACGGCTGGGGTGGTGGTTTGGTGCGTACATACACGGGTGGGGGTTTGGTGCGTACATACACGGGTGGTGGTTTGGTGCGTACATACACGGCTGGGGTGGGGGTTCGGTCCGTACATACACGGGTGGGGGTTCGGGGCGTACATACTCTGCTGGGGTGGGGGTTCGGTCCGTACATACACGGGTGGTGGTTCGGTGCGTACATACACGGCTGGGGTGGGTGTTAGGTGCGTACATACACGGGTGGGGGTTTGGTGCGTACATACACGGCTGGTGGTTCGGTGCGTACATACACGGCTGGGGGGGGGGTTCGGTCCGTACATACACGGGTGGGGGTTCGGGGCGTACATACTCTGCTGGGGTGGGGGTTCGGTGCGTACATACACGGGTGGTGGTTCGGTGCGTACATACACGGCTGGGGTGGGGGTTTGGTGCGTACATACACGGCTGGTGTGGTGGTTTGGTGCGTACATACACGGGTGGGCGTTTGGTGCGTACATACACGGGTGGTGGTTTGGTGCGTACATACACGGCTGGGGTGGTGGTTTGGTGCGTACATACACGGGTGGGGGTTTGGTGCGTACATACACGGGTGGTGGTTTGGTGCGTACATACACGGCTGGGGTGGGGGTTCGGTCCGTACATACACGGGTGGGGGTTCGGGGCGTACATACTCTGCTGGGGTGGGGGTTCGGTCCGTACATACACGGGTGGTGGTTCGGTGCGTACATACACGGGTGGTGGTTCGGTGCGTACATACACGGGTGGTGGTTCGGTGCGTACATACACGGCTGGGGTGGGGGTTTGGTGCGTACATACACGGCTGGTGGTTCGGTGCGTACATACACGGCTGGGGGGGGGTTCGGGGGCGTACATACACGGGTGGTGGTTCGGTGCGTACATACACGGCTGGGGTGGGGGTTTGGTGCGTACATACACGGCTGGTGTGGTGGTTTGGTGCGTACATACACGGGTGGGCGTTTGGTGCGTACATACACGGGTGGTGGTTTGGTGCGTACATACACGGCTGGGGTGGTGGTTTGGTGCGTACATACACGGGTGGGGGTTTGGTGCGTACATACACGGGTGGTGGTTTGGTGCGTACATACACGGCTGGGGTGGGGGTTCGGTCCGTACATACACGGCTGGGGGTTCGGGGCGTACATACCAGGGTGGGGTGGGGGTTCGGGGCGTACATGCACGGGTGGCGCTTGGGTGCGTACATACACGGGTGGGGGTTCGGGGCGTACATACCAGGGTGGGGTGGGGGTTCGGGGCGTACATACACGGGTGGCGCTTGGGTGCGTACATACACGGGTGGCGGTTCGGGGCGTACATACACGGGTGGGGGTTCGGGGCGTACATACACGAGTGGGGGTTCGGGGCGTACATGCACGGGTGGGGGTACGGGCCGTACTTCCACGGGTGGGGGTACGGTCCGTACATACCCCTGCCCACGCTCTGCGTGCCTGGGTACGGGCCGTACCCATGCCTTTGGTGTGTGGGTACGGTGCGTCCCACCATTGTTGCGGGCCGTGGGGTCCGCACCGTACACAGGCCTTGGGGGCGTGGCTACGGGTCGTACCACGCGTACCCCTACATGACCCCAGCAATGCTGGTACGAGCTGTACCAAGGCCTTTCTGACGTGGGTACGGGCCGTACCGCTATTGTTGGAGTGACGTAGGGGGACGCGTGGTACGTTCCGTACCCACGCTCTTGCGGCCTGGGTAGGGTACGTACCGGTTCGCGTGACCATCCACTTCCGTTGTGGCGGACGCTTGCGTTGCTGGCCTTGCCCCCACCCCCTGGAAGTGACCAGGCCCTGATGGTCAGGTATGTCCAGGCCATGTGTGATTTGGTACCATGTGTTGGTGTTGTGTGTCCTGCCCCTGCCCCCCCCTTTGCCCCTGGTTGTTGTGCTGACCTTCTGCGGCGTCTGCGTCGGTTCCTGTACGCCAGGTGGACTGCTAGGAGGGCAGGGATGGCACGTAGGTTCGGGTCCATGTCTGTTCGTCGCGTCCAGCTGCTCCTTGCGTGTGTCGTCCTGATTTCCCGGCAGTTTTTGGCAGCCGGTAAATATTTTCCGTGCGGGATGACGTCGGTTCGAATCGTACTTCCTGGTTCGTGAAACGTAGGCTGGATGCGTACCGACGTCACGTCGGCTCCTTTCAGGATCGGAATTGTGTTTAGTTTCTGTTCGGTCGGTGTTTTGTTCGAATCGTACGGAAATGGTGTTTCCGTATGAATCGTACTTGCATTTTCGGATGGATTTCGCACCGGGTACGAGTCGGACGGAGAAAAGGCTCCGTCCGACGGTTCGTACCCGGTTTTTACCGGATCGGAATTGGCACCTCAGTATTGATTTTGTTGGCCCTTTTCAAGTACTGCCTCTGCAGGCAGAAATATAAAATGGTTTTAGTGCAGAGATTTCGTTCTAACTGGAGAATTGTCATGTTTCACACAATGACCAGTTCCTACTATCTTATTTGCGAATAGTTCAAAAATCTGTATCCTTATTGGTAATGTAATTAATTGGTTTTGCATTCAGTTTAATATTCTTCTTTGTTATTTATTCCATCTTGTTTTTAATTGTTTTTTTCAATTTTTTGTTTTAGTTTGAGTAATTTTTCTGGGCATAGGGAGGTGTGTTATGTCTTATTCAGTTCGCACTGAATATTCTAGAACTGTGGGTCCCATGTGGGATGGAGAACTCTGGAATGGAGAGCTGCAATGACGGTTAAGGTGAAAGGCTGTAAGACATTGGTGGAATAAAATGTTATTCCTGTTGCTGTTCCCCACAAGGTCTTTGAACCTAAATACATTTCCTGTGTTGTTCAACTTTTGCTGATGACTCGTCATCTTTTTCAGCCTCAAGAGGCGCAGAAACTACCCCTCGCTGGAGGAGAAATCCCAGCTGCAGGCATCACAAATCAACTGGGGTGAGGATGTGGCCTAGCGGCTACAGCGGTCGACCTTGAAGTTGAGGAACCAGGTTTAAGTCCCAGCAGGAACACTCAACATCCTGTGATTCTGGGCAAATCACTTAATCTCCCTGTACCTAACAAAAATATGAATGTGTCTATCTGTAATGCAACTGTTGCCCGTGTAAAGCTCTCTCATACCTTCAGGTCAAGTTCGTGCTATATAAACTTAAAGAATTAAAAAAGAACGTTGCACAAATAAAATTTCAGCTCCAGTAAAAATAGGTTCAATCAGAGACAATCACCAGTTTTCGAATTGTGATTGAAATCCAATGCATCTCTGGGGAAGGGAGCTGCTTTGCAAACTCAACTGTGTGATTTATTACACCCCGGTAAGTGTGGGGATGGAGGCACAAGCAGCTGGGTGTTGAGACAGAATATCCAGTTGGAAATGCCGATTTACACAAATATCGAGTTGAAAATATCGTGATTCAGAAATATCAATGGCAAGAATATCATGGTCAATAAAATTGAATTTAAGGTAAGAAATATCGTTTAAAAAAATAGAAGCCATGAATATTGAAATATAGTTGTTTAAAATATTGAATTTTTAATTAGTGTTATGTATTTTAGTTTATATTTTAAATGTATGTGATGTATATTATTTTTATAAGTATTGTTTATGTTTTTTAATATATTTGTTACATTTTTTGCAGTTATCAATTTTATTTTAATTACATTTTGTGTTTTTTAGTTCCGTAGCGGGTTGTGGGTTTACAGGGAAATAGGGTGGGAAGTAATTTAATTATAATAAATTAATGATTATTTTTTACTTATGTAATTTAGATTTTATAGTGTTAACTGTGGGAAGTAATTTATTTGTAATTAATTATTAATTGGTTGTTAATTATTATTAATTAATTTATTGATAATTAATTATGGTAGTTATGTAATTCTTTTTAGCTGCGGGTTTTTTTTTTGTAGGGGTTAATGGTGGGAAGTAATTTGTGTTCAATTAATTAATAATTAGTTGTTAATTTATAATAACTAATTAAATGATAATTATGGTAAATGTGTGATTTTTTAGGTGTAGGTGTGGGTTGTGGGGTTTATGGAGTAAAGGGTGGGAAGCAATTTATTTTTAATTAATTATTAATTAGTTCTTAATTAATATTGAATAATAAATGGAAATTAAATATGAAATTTGTGTAATTAATTTTAGGTGTTGGTTATGGGGTTTATAAGGATAAAGTGTGGGAAGTAATTAATGTTTAATTAATATTTGGTTGATCATTAATGTTAATTAATTAATTGATATTTCATTAAGGTAATTGTTTATATTTTTTGTTTGTGGGTTTTACTTTTTTAGGGGTAAGGGGTGGGGAGTAAATTAATTTTACTTACTTTATAATTAGTTTTTGTATATTATTAGTTGTTTAGTTGAAAATAAGTTTTAATTGTGTAATTCATTTTTGGTTTCATTTTACCAGTGGTTTGTGGGGATTATAGGGATAAAGGGGCCTATTAGGATGGCGGGCGGACCGGCCTCCAGTGGTACGGCGGTCCCGCACCAGCAATTATGATGTTACCGCCATGGTGGCAGTGGCATCCCCATCCACAACATTGTGGCAGGCAGTGCTCACAGCACCCTCCCACCACAATGCTGTGGATGCACACTGTGCATTTGCATGCACAACGTGGCAGTCACCACGCGGTGCCTGCCACATCGTCCATGCAAATGCAGGGGGGTACCATAATAGGTACCCCCCATGTGCCCCCCCACCCCGCCAACATCCTGGCAGCCCGCACCGGGACCCGAACTGAGGAATCTGCATGTCTTTCCGTGGCGGCAATGCCACCACAGAAAGGCTGCTTCCTGTTGCCATTGTAATATGGATGGTGGTGTCTAGCAGACACCGCCACCATATTCAACCCTTTTCCGCCCGGTCGACTTGTCGACTGGGCGGAAAAGTGGCAGACGGTCTTCCCGCGGTACCCCCCGCCATCATGACATGGTGGGGGGAAATGGGAGGCGAGCGGGGATGATGTTGGGTGGATCGCCACCGCCATGCGGGCAGTGGCGATCTGCCCAACATCATAATAAACCCCAAAGTGTGAGAAGTTTATTAATTTGTGTGAGTTTTAATTTGTTTTTTAATTAATAATATTTATTTAATTGGCAATTAATTATTTTAATTATGTAAGTACATTATTATAAAATTTAGATGTGGGTTGTGAATTGTGTGGTGTTATAGGGTAGGAAATAAAAAAAGAACATTTATGGAATAATTAATATATATATATATATATATTTTTAAACATTTTATTGACATTTTCATCTTTGTATCGACAGTCATTACATCAATAGAGCAGTTTACATTAAGGTGCCGATTCCGATCCGTTAAAAAAAATTACCGTACGACTCGTATCCGTATTTTTTTAAGTACAAATCGTACAAGTCCCGTACAAACGGCGAAGTACGATTCGTACGTGAAAAATACATACGAATCACTGCAGGAAAAGTCTATGAGACATCCCCGGACAGTTTTACATACAAATTGTAAAACTGAAGTCCGAGCGCACAAGTACGATCCGTACCGCCCGTCCGAAAACACAAGCGCATGGAAAAGGCCCCGTACGGAGTGAACGCCGTACCACTCGTATCCGGGTAAACTTGTGCCCGGGATACGAGTCGTACAGCACCCCCCTCCCCCCCATATGTCAGCACCATACCCCCCATGTCCGCACTCTACACCAGCCCCGTACGTGTACGCACCGTACCCCAGCCCCGTACATGTACGCACCGTACCCCACCACCGTACCCCAGGCCCGGACTTGGACGCACCGTACCCCACCACCGTACCCCTAGCCCGGACTTGGACGCACCGTACCCCAGCGCCCTACACCAGTGCCCTACCCCAACCCCGTACCCCAACACCGTACCCCAGCACTGTACTTGTACGCACCGTACCCCACCACCGTACCACAGGCCCATACTTGGACGCACCGTACCCCAGCGCCGTATAACATGCCCCTACTTGGACACACCGTACCCCAGCGCCATACCCCAGCCCCGTACATGTACGCACCGTACCCCAACACTGTACCCCAGTCCTGTACTGGTACGCACCGTACCCCACCACCGTACCCCAGCCCCGTACTTGGACACACCGTACCCCAGCCCCGTACCCCATGCCCCTACTTGGACGCACCGTACCCCAGAGCCGTACCCCAGGCCCGGACTTGGACGCACCGTACCCCAGCACCCTACCCCAGCCCCGTACCCCAACACCGTACCCCAGCACCGTATTTGTACGCACCATACCCCACCACCGTACCCCAGCATCGTGTATGTACGAACCGTACAACAAAATTGCATATGTGAGCACTGTACAACAACATCGCGTATGTACATACCTTACATATGCTAAAACTACTCGCACAGAACCAGGACACTGTAAAACAGCACAAGGAGGGTCAATTCGCCTCGCACAACACCACAAAACACGTCTACAGTACAAAAAACATCTAAAAGACTGACCTGGCACATCCAAACAGGCAAACAGAGGCCCAAACTCACAACCACCTCTTATAACACACCCACCAAAATTTCAAACCCAGCCACACCCACAAATGGACCAATAAAAATGGCCCACACCCACAAACCATGAGCCTTTGCAACAGACCCACTGCTGACAGACACCACACACAAACAACTGCACCCATACACCTTAACTTATTCACCTTCACACAACCTCCTTCACACATACCCCCTCTACACATTCACACACACACCTACACATTCACACCCACACACCCACAACCATCCACACCCACACCCCACACCATGCCCACAGACAAGAATCCAAAGTTCACGAGGGAGGAGCTGGACATCCTTGTCAACGAAGTCATCAGAGTCGAGCCACAGCTCTTTGGAACATTGGTCAGACAGATCAGCATAGCCGAAAAACCACGCCTGTGGCAGAGGATCGTCGATCGGGTGAATGCTGTTGCACCCATCAGAAGGACCAGGAATGAATGCCAAGCCAGGTGGTACGATCTGCGGAGGGCAGTCAAGTGCAAAATGAACGAGGACTACGCCCAGAGTAACATCACTGGAGGTGGGCTGCCCCGCAGACCGGTACATTACCATCCCTGGGAGGAGAAGGTGATGGCCCTGTACACTCCTATCAGTCCTGGGATGTGCGTGACAGTGTGTGTTCCCTTTGGCTCTCTTAGTTTAGTAGGCATTGACATGACTATACAGTCTTGTGGCATGATCTCTGTGTGTGTATTGTGCTGCATCCACCAGGGGTGGGTATGCATGTGTCATTTGTCCTCACACCCACATGTGGTGTGTCATGCAGTGGGGGAAAGACATCCATCCTCATGGGAGTGGGACACTGCTGTCAGTGATGTATTGTTATGGCACTATCAACATAGTCGAAAATTAGGGATGCGTACATACACCCATGGAGTTGTGGTCATCTGATAATGATGTACACACCCCCATGTCTCTGTCAACTGCTGGGAGTGATAGGCACCCACCCCTCACATGTCTCTGTCTACTGCTGGGAGTGATAGGCATCCACCCCCCTCACATGTCTCTGTCCACTCTTGGTATTCCTCTGCACCAACCCCTCACATGTCTCTGTCCACTGCTGGGCGTGATAGGCACCCACCCCTCACATGTCTCTGTCCACTGCTGGTATTCCTCTGCACCCACACCTCACATGTCTTTGTCCACTGCTGGGAATCATAGGCAGCCACCCACCCACCCACCCGCACCCTTGGTGCAGTACACTGCTGTCCTGAGCATACACCCCCCCCCAATATACTGGTTATATGCTGCACCAGGCCCTAAGCCAACATTCGTGGCGTGTGTAAGCCGTCTATCACAGATGTACTGGTGCCCTAGGGGTATGGGTGATGCGGTCCGTACCCCCGCATTCATAGGTTGGGTACGGTCCGTACCACGCGTACCCCTACGTCACCACTACAATGGTGGTACAGACCGTACCCACGCTCTGAGGGCGTGGGTACGGTCCGTACCACCATTGTAGTGGTGATGTAGGGGTACGCGTGGTATGGACCGTACCCACGCTCTGAGGGAGTGGGTACGGTCCGTACCACGCGTACCCCTACATCACCACTACAATGGTGGTATGGACCGTACCCACGCCCTCAGAGCGCGGGTACGGTCCGTACCACGCGTACCCCTACATCACCACTACAATGGTGGTACGGACCGTACCCACGCCCTCAGAGCGTGGGTACGGTCCATACCACGTGTACCACTACATCACCACTACAATGGTGGTACGGACCGTACCCACGCTCTGAGTCCGTGGGTACGGTCCGTACCACCATTGTAGTGGTGATGTAGGGGTACGCATGGTACGGACCGTACCCACGCCCTCAGAGCGTGGGTACGGTCCGTACCACCATTGTAGTGGTGATGTAGGGGTATGCATGGTATGGACCGTACCCACGCTCTGAGGGCGTGGGTACGGTCCGTACCACCATTGTAGTGGTGATGTAGGGGTACGTGTGGTACGGACCATACCACGCTCTGAGGGCGTGGGTACGGTCCGTACCAGCATTGTAGTGGTGATGTAGGGGTACGCGTGGTACGGACCGTACCCACGCTCTGAGGGCGTGGGTACGGTCCGTACCGCCATTGTAGTGGTGATGTAGGGGTTCGTGTGGTACGGACCGTACCCACGCTCTGAGGGCGTGGTACGGTCCGTACCACACGTACCCCTAAATCACCACTACAATGGTGGTACGGACCGTACCCACACCCTCAGAGTGTGGGTACGGTCCCTACCATGCGTACCCCTACATCACCACTACAATGGTGGTACGGACCGTACCCACGCTCTGAGGGCGTGGGTACGGTCCGTACCACGCGTACCCCTACATCACCACTACAATGGTGGAACGGACCATACCCACGCCCTCAGAGCATGGGTACGGTCCGTCCCACCATTGTAGTGGTGACGGGTACGCGTACACGTCTACTTCCGTTGTGGCGGTACGCAGGGATTGGTGGACACGCCCCCGAAGTGACCAGACCCTGGAGGTAATGTATGTACAGAATATATATTTTTTAAATTGGGTAGGGGTTATGTTTCCTGCCCCTCGCCCCCCCCTTTGCCCCTGGATGTTGTTCTGACCTTCTGCGGCGGTTTCGGTGCACCAGGTCGTAGGCTAGGAGGGCCGGGATGACACGTAGGATGGGGTCCTTGGCTGTCCGTTGCGTCGTCCTCAATTTCCCGGGAGTTTTTGGCTGCCGTAAAAAATGAGCCGTGCGGATTGACGTAGGCACGAATCGTACTTGCTGGTTCGTCAAACGCTGCCTGACTCCGTCCAGACGTCACGTACGCGATGTCCCGGATCGGAATTTTGGGTATTTTTTGGCCGCACGTAGTTTTTTACAATTCGTACTGAAATGGTATTTCTGTACGAATCGTACTTGCTGCTTTGTAAGGAGGATTTCCCGGGTACGAGTCGTACGGAGAATACGCTCCGTACGACCATTCGTACCCGGGTTTTACAGGATCGGAATCGGCACCTAAGTGACAGAAACGTCTGGTTTAAATTAATATTTTTTGTTCTAAATAATTTCTAATAAAAAATATTTGTTTGTTTGAAAATTATTTTTTATTTAATATAATATTTGTAGGTATTTGTCATATGCATTTAACATTATAATATTTTTTTTTAATTTGTAATATTAAATATAGCTGTATTTTAATTTATAATATATTTATATTTGTTTTTATTTTTTTATTTTTTTAAATATTTTTGTTGGTAATATTGTTTGTATTTACTTTTGAACTGACTGGAGTGGGAGTAGTAATTTTACCTCTCGCTATCAAACACTTTCTCCTACTGTTGCCCTGATTGGAGTGGAAACAGTAAATTTTATCTGCCACTATCAACACTTTCCCTACTGTTGCACTCATTGGAGTGGGAATAGTAATTTTTACCCCTACGCAATCCAACACATTCCCTACTGTTGCAATCATTGGAGCGGGAATAGTAACTTTTACCTCTCTGCTTTCCAACACTTTCCCTACTGTTACACTCACTGGAGTGGGAATAGCACCTTTCACCCCTCCTCTGTCGAACACTTTCCCTATTGTTGCACTCACTGGAGCGGTAATAGTAATTTTTACCCCTCCGCTATCCAACAATTTCTCAACTGTTGAACTCACTGGAGTGGGGAATAGTAATTTTTACCCCTCTGCTATCCAACACATTCCCTACTGTTGCACTCACTGGAGTGGGAATAGTAATTTTTACCTCTCTGCTATCCAACACTTTCCCTATTGTTGCACTCACTGGAGCGGTAATAGTAATTTGTACCCCTCCGCTATCCAACAATTTCCCTACTGTTGCAATGACTGGAGTGGGAATAGTAAGTTTTACCTCTCCGCTATCCAACACATTCCCTACTTTTGCACTCACTGGAGTGGGAATAGTAATTTTTACCTCTCTGCTATCCAACACTTTCCCTATTGTTGCACTCACTGGAGCGGTAATAGTAATTTTTACCCCTCCGCTATCCAACAATTTCCCTACTGTTGCACTCACTGGAGTGGTTAATTTAAGTTTAAAGATTTTTAAATAGTTTAATGTTTTAATTTATAATAGAATGTTTTCTTTTAATAGATTTTATGTTATTGGTATAAATATATATATATATCTATGTGCCTATAACAGGCCCCGACCCGAGAGGATGAGGCTCTCCTTGTGTCAGAAGTTTGGAATGGATCGAATTCAGAATGGAGAGCCCGCCGGCTGGAAGTACTGAGCCTCAACGAAGGATGGATGGAAGGGCCCCGTAAAAGGCCCGCCCCGACTTTGGAGATGAACATTATGTCAGCCAGGGTTTGCGACAGGATTTTCCTCTGCGCACTTTGTGCTAGAAAGTATCTTTTTTGAAGGCAATTGACAAATCCGAAAGGAGGAGGGAAAAAAATCGGTGGTTGCGGAATTGACTGGCTGTGAATAATGTGCCCTTCTGATATGGCCAGAACATGGAACTATTCCTTTAAAGGCGCTATGCATACAGGGTTGCACATAATAAGCAAGTCTAAGTTCTGCTAAAATCTGCATTGAATAACCGAGTTGGTGAAAAGCAGCAGAAAAAGTGCATTGTGGACATTGTAGGAGGAGTGACTACATTAAGTAATTTAAAACGAACTTTGCAGAGATGAATAACAGTGATTACGAAAATACTTGATTTTCGAGGCATTTAACCTGAATCTAAACAACGGAAAAATGTGTACTTTTCATCCCTGAGTAAATGAAAGTTGTCGAACTTCAACACTAACTGCTGCTTTAATCCGACTTGAAAGCATAAGTCCGTCTTCAATGTCTTAAGTCACGTATTTTAAAAGCTGGCGATCCCACCGTTGAAATGCCTGCATATGATTAAAACTCGTTGGAGTTGAAACGCGTCATGCCTACCTTGCCTCGAATAAATGAATAAAACAAGCACAGTTGGTGTGGCCTGTCTCACGTTGTGGAGTGATACGTGTGTCCTGCGGAATACTAGAGGTGTCTGACACACCTTTAACAGGCCCCGACCCGAGAGGATGAGGCTCTCCTTGTGTCAGAAGTTTGGAATATATCTATGTGCCTATATATATCTATATATATAGATATAGATATATATAGGTATATAGATATATATACATATACATATATATGACTTGTTCATCATATGGAATGGCAACGAAGAACAAGCCATCCAATTCATAGATAAACTTAACATCAATAACAACATCATTGTACTGACAAGTCACATCAGTAAGAATAGTGCAGAATATCTTGATGTCAGATTGGACATCATAGATAATTCTATACAGACTACTCTGTTCAGAAAAGCTACTGCAGGCAACAGCGTCCTACATGC
Organism: Triturus cristatus; assembly: GCF_964204655.1. Lineage (NCBI taxonomy): Eukaryota > Metazoa > Chordata > Amphibia > Caudata > Salamandridae > Triturus > Triturus cristatus. The sequence goes on from NC_140585.1 coordinate 374,764,037, forward strand.
CCTCAGCAGCCACCCTGAGACACTCAAGTGGAGTATTCCCTATGGTGAGCTGTTGAGGGCTAAAAGAAACTGTAGCACCCCAGTTGCCTATGAAAACATCAGTAAAGAGATGATGACACGGTTCAAAACTAGGGGTTACCCTAACTGGGTACTCCGCAAAGCCAAGGACAGAGCAGACGCCACACTAAGAGATCTTACACTTTCTGACAAACCTGCTGAAACCTCCGATTAGAACAATGATTCAACCAGAATGATTATGACTTTCAATTCAGATTCCAACAATATACACAAAATAATAGCAAAAAATTGGGATATCCTAAAGTGTGACAACGTCATTGGAATGACTGTCCCCAGCAGACCCAGCATCACCTATCGCAAGGGTAGAAGCATCAGGGATTTGGTACTAAAAAGTGATGTCACCATATACCCCACTAGACAACAACACGGCTTGGAGGGATTTTTTCCTTGTGGGCATTGTAAAGCCTGCAAGAACAGCACGTTCCGTAACAAAATTAGCTACAATGGCATCACCAAAGAGATCAAGGAATTCCTTACATGCAGTACCACCTTTGTGATCTATACAATAGAATGCCCATGTAAATTGTGGTACATAGGTGGCACCACTCTTCTTGCCAAAAAACGTGTTCTCGAACACTATCGAGCCATTGCACATAATGATGATAAATACCCTGTGGCTCGTCATTTCAAGGAAAAACATTTTTCTAATCCTGCCCTCTTAAAATACTTCATTCTTGAACAGATTACTAAAAATCCCAGAGGAGGCAACAGGGTACTTAAATTGAGGCAGCGTGAGTCCAAATACATAATTGATTTTCAAACCAAAGACCCGGGGGGCCTTAATCAGGATGAAGAATTAGCTGTTCACCTGAGGGAATAACATGCTGCGATGTTAATGTGATCTAGGTTCTCTTTCTTGTTCTTTTCTTTTGCTTTACCATGAGATGGTTTCAATTTTAACTTTCTCTCCTCATCAAATTGTGTTCATTGAGTTATTGCGATAACTTTTTAAGCAATTTTAACATCATGTTTTTCTCTTTTCTGTTTACAGGAAGAAAGGAAGGTGCCCAAACACCGGCACTCACCACACACGGGCTACCTACCCTTCCTTCCCTTCTTCACTCTTTGAGCACGGTGACTGATGATCAATGTTTCTTTTGTTATGACAACCGGAAGACTATGGTACAGTCCAAACCATTTTGCATTTAACAATGTAGTTCTGGCATTTTTTTGACATTATTCTTTTTAATGCTCTTTCAGGCCATTGATCTGCCATCTGTCATGAATATTCACCTACATAATCCATGTTATTTTCTTTGTTGATTGGTGTTACATGCACAGGCCACTTGGCCATTTATTTCATATGGACATCTCTATGAGGACATTTAATCAATGACAATGTGCCATGTTTACATTTATTTCTGTATACCTACACTGCTTCGTATAATCGAAGAAAGTTTGCAGTGCTTTCCATGTTCTTTCACTTGTCACTTGACAGTTTACCCATAATTTTGCAGAACTTTTGTGAAGAACATTTGTATCGAACAGCAGGGATTATTGATCATTTGGACGCATTTGTGCACTATGCAGTTATTTGTCTGTCCTTTTATGACCCTTGATCCCCGCAGGCAGGTCACTCGTGTAACACGGTATTGGTCGCTGTAACAATACACATTTGGCATCTACATCGAACATTTACACAAGGTATTTTACCGTCAATTTCACTTCGCCTACAAGTGCGTTACCGTTTGAGTGCTATTCTAGCAGTAATTACTAACATTTGCTACCGCACGGCATTAAATATAAGTCCTGTGTGGTGAGCTCTGAATGCAATGTATTTATGCGTTACACAGCACACCACATTCTAAGATGTCTGCCACTTTTTTATCCTACGTTCATTGGTTTTCAATTTGTCCTTTGTTGATGTTGATGAATTAACTTTATCAGTCACCGTGTCTGCAGAATCATTCACGTGAACAAGGCTTTCGAGCTGAAACGCGTAGTGAATTAAAACACCTCTTTCTAGACATCTCCGTTTGTGGTCTGTTCTTCTGAGAGCGTACGAGGAATTGCTTCTGCATCTTTATACATATATATATATATATATATATATATATATATATATATATATATAAATATATATATATTCAGTGAAAAAACCATAGGTTTCACACATGTTATAGTTAGCTGGACATTTTACTCGTAAAAAACCAATGAAATTCCCCCGTTATAGTTAGTTCAGCTAACTATAACTCGCGCGCCCGCAATGCACTGCTGATGACGTCACATATTACATCACTCATGACATGGTCAGTGACATCACTCATGACCTCACTGATGACATCTCAAATGACATCACTGATGACCTCACTGATGACATCATCCTTGTGATAGAGTGGCAGACCTCCTCTTCCCCTAATAAAACCTTTGATACACACATTCAAAAATAGAGACTAAAATTTACAAAACAATGGACATACCAATAACAGTTACAACAACCTCTTCAGTAATTCTAAGATCCACATACACATCCACTCATTCACCAACAGTCCAATACAGTCACTCATACATGTACTCACTTATCATATGTACTCATACACCTATACATCCTGTTACACAATGCCACTCATCCATAGAGCTACTCACACACATAGTCACTCATGCTCATGGTTTTTTTTTCTTCTATTTTTTCTAACATATTTTTATTTTAATTTTCTTACCTTTTATAAAGACTATGATTAAATTTTTAACATTCTTTAATATGTTTTTTTTAATATATTTTTTAAAATAAACATGTAAAATTTATTTGCAGTACTTTTTTTCTATTTTTTTTAAAAAAAATTTAGTACGCGTACCGTAAGCTCACGGTAAGCGTACGGTTTACGCAACGTCCGTAATTTTCCTACGCTGCTTGCGTATAGTTACGCAATTTGCGTAGCCGCGCGTACTCCGCGTGGGACGCGTACGCGTGTACGCTACACGCGCACGTTACGCGGAAGTGCCGGGAGTGACTGTTATGCGCATGCGCGCAAGCGCGTGTCTTTTTTACGCGCATGCGCACTTTTGCCGTAAGCGTACCGTAAGCGTACCGTAAGCGTACGGTAGGTCATGTGATCATGAAACACAACTTTTGATTGGTTGAAACTACTTTCAGTTCTAGAACTCTCCTACACCACACCCATTCCCCTCATTTCTGCTTGTGATCCCTTGGGAGAAGGAGCTGGTTTGTCTTTGGGATACGATGGCAGAACAGCAGAGCTCTTCTGAGAGTGAGGCTAGCACTAGCAGCACTGTCTTGAGGCAGAGATCGAGGAAACAAAAGCCCTCTTATGTATGGGATTATTTTACTTTTCCTGAAGGCCAGCAAAAGGTAAATGCACCCTTAGTGACTTGTAAGCTGTGTAAGCGTGTACTTTCTAGAGGTAATCCTAACAGGAAGTATTCCTTTGGGAATCACACCATGAAGAGACACCTCCAGGATGTACACAGAAGGACACATGGTCATCTTTTTGGAGGTAACTCTTCAGAAAGACAAGCCAGTATATCCACAGCAGCTCAGCCTGGACCATCATCTGCAGGGCTGACTCCTTCTTCTGCAGGTCAAGTGAGCCCTTCATCTGTGGGGGGAGAATCTCCTTTTGCTGGCCCTCTGGAAATTAACCCTCGGTTTGCGAGGGTTGAAGTACGGTGCGCCACTTGTCACGATCTAATTACTTATAGGGAGACCAGTGTTTCCCTAGTGAACAGTAAAATAGATCAGCACACTTGTCGTACCGTCTAATATTCCCAATCTTTCTTTCCTCTGTCCCTGCATGAACACAACGGCTCTTTTAAGAGCCAACCTTACCTTTCATCTATTTTTTATATATGTTTTTAAAAACTTTTTTTTTTTTTTTTTACCGTACGCGTACGGTACGCGTAATTTTTTTTTTTTTTTTTTTTTAAAAACACTAAAAATCAATTATCACATTACAAGGTCCTTGAGAGACTACAATTATTATTATTGACTTACCATACTCACTCAAAAAAATATTTATTCATTTGTTTTTTTAAAAATAGCTTTAAAAATGGTTCTAGTTTTCGAAAATTTTCTATATAAATCTGAAAAAAAAGAAAAAAGTATTAATATTTTTAAAACATTTTATAATACAGTACACATATTTACATTTTTTTCCAAAAAATATTTTTGCCTTATTTTTGCTGTTTTCAGAATATATTGCATTTCACTATAAATTGTGAAAGCAATTGCATTCATCATTTTACAGCGGGCAAAAAAAAATAACAATCACAAAGATTGTAATAAAAAAGCCCAGAATCTCTTTTTACTTAAACTTAACATTATAGAAATGCATAATATTCTAAAAAAATATCATCTAATACCAATACTTATTTCTTTAAAATACCGTCTGATATGTTTGTTTCAGAAATATAATCACAATATTATATCTCAAATAACTCCAAAATACATCTGATTTCATTTCCTTTAGACCAAATAGTAATTTTAAATTTTTTTTGGGAATAAATTTCCACGGTAATCCAATAAAATTCTAAAGTTTAATTTGTCCAGATCTCACCGATTCTCTGTAACATTTTGGTTCACGAAAATTTTTTGAATAATTTATTAAGTCCACAATAGAATTGGTTACTTTTCCGCATGGCCAAATAGTAATTTTTTAAATCATTTTTGAAAAAATTTCCAATGGCAGTCTAATAACATTCCAAAATTTAAAATGTGCAGAAGTTACCGATAATCTCTAAATTATTGGTTTTTCAAAGTTTCATTAAAAATTTAAAAAGTCCACATTACAATTGGTTATCTTTCCATTAGGCCAAATGATAATTTAAAAAATCTTTTTTCTACAAAATTGTAATGGTAATCCAGTAAAATGGTAAAATTATTTTGTCGAGATCTTGCCAAATCTGTCTAAAATTTAGGTTTCAGGAAGATTAGATAGGAATTTGCTAAATCAAAAGGCAAACGTTGTTTGAAAATCAATTGGGAATCATTACACAGTGTCCAGCCTTTTTCACATTTAAGATTTATTATTATTGACTTACCATACTCACTCAAAAAAATATTTATTCATTTGTTTTTTTAAAAATAGCTTTAAAAATGGTTCTAGTTTTCGAAAATTTTCTATATAAATCTGAAAAAAAAGAAAAAAGTATTAATATTTTTAAAACATTTTATAATACAGTACACATATTTACATTTTTTTCCAAAAAATATTTTTGCCTTATTTTTGCTGTTTTCAGAATATATTGCATTTCACTATACATTGTGAAAGCAATTGCATTCATCATTTTACAGCGGGCAAAAAAAAATAACAATCACAAAGATTGTAATAAAAAAGCCCAGAATCTCTTTTTACTTAAACTTAACATTATAGAAATGCATAATATTCTAAAAAAATATCATCTAATACCAATACTTATTTCTTTAAAATACCGTCTGATATGTTTGTTTCAGAAATATAATCACAATATTATATCTCAAATAACTCCAAAATACATCTGATTTCATTTCCTTTAGACCAAATAGTAATTTTAAATTTTTTTTGGGAATAAATTTCCAACGGTAATCCAATAAAATTCTAAAGTTTAATTTGTCCAGATCTCACCGATTCTCTGTAACATTTTGGTTCACGAAAATTTTTTGAATAATTTATTAAGTCCACAATAGAATTGGTTACTTTTCCGCATGGCCAAATAGTAATTTTTTAAATCATTTTTGAAAAAATTTCCAATGGCAGTCCAATAACATTCCAAAATTTAAAATGTGCAGAAGTTACCGATAATCTCTAAATTATTGGTTTTTCAAAGTTTCATTAAAAATTTAAAAAGTCCACATTACAATTGGTTATCTTTCCATTAGGCCAAATGATAATTTAAAAAATCTTTTTTCTACAAAATTGTAATGGTAATCCAGTAAAATGGTAAAATTATTTTGTCGAGATCTTGCCAAATCTGTCTAAAGTTTAGGTTTCAGGAAGATTAGATAGGAATTTGCTAAATCAAAAGGCAAACGTTGTTTGAAAATCAATTGGGAATCATTACACAGTGTCCAGCCTTTTTCACATTTAAGATAAACTGTGTAATGTCCAGAAGTAACAGTAGGTCCATCATGGAAAATTATTGCAACAGTTACAAAAGTTTTTCCTGAAATTGATAATTGCTGTCCTGTAAACTTCTTTATTAAAGTATCCAATTTTGAACCATCAGCTCTACATCGTTGCATCATTAAAATTACATACTGTCCGTATTCCTTTAAAATTAATGTTGAAAACATGTCAGAATTACACTCACTACATTTCATGCTATGATTAGCATCTTTAACTAATTTTGCAAAAGTGACTGTTTTACTCTCTGGCAATGTCAAATAAATAAATCTTTCATTATCAACAATAGAGCCACATATATTATAACAATTATCACAACTATGTTCCCATTTATAAGAGAGACCAAAATAAATGTCAATGGGAACTCCTTCTTCTTCCACTACCTGAAGAAAATACATCAAAAATTCATGTGCATCTTGCTGTTCATTTTGAGAAAACTGTGTTCGTCCTGAACATACATCTAAAAGTTTTCTAATTTCAGTAGCACTTTCTATTTGAGTTTTATCTTTACTCAGCTTTTGAAAAAGGAGACTCAGCTCTGAACAGAATCTTTTTCCCTGATTTACTATTATCTGCTCTTGCAAACTTTTCAGATAAAATGCAACATTCAGCACTACATTTGCGTAGCAGTTGACACCAGAGCTATTTTCAAAATGACATCCTACAACCTGTTCTTCATTTTCCTTTTTCTTTTTGCTTGCAATTACATCACTCCTCTTTTTTTTCCTCTTCTCTACATCTTCATTACAGATATTCTCATTTTTTCTTTTACGAGAAACTACACGTTTCTCCAACACAGGATACTGACCTAAATGAGGAGCATAGCTTCTTCTTAATCTATTATACTCCTTTACACAGTTTGTATCAGCACTAACTTTTGAGTCATCAAAGTCTATCATGAATAAACCTGATAATGTTTTCACTCGTGACAAAGCTACATATGCCATACCTTCTTTGAACACAGTTGAACCAATGTTCACAAATGCACAATCTACAGTCAATCCTTGAGACTTGTGAATAGTTACAGCATATGCTAGAGAAAACGGAAACTGCTTCCTACGTACATATAAGTCTTTCACAAGCATAAAACGTACTGTACAACGACAAATATCTTTAACTTCTTCTATCTGATCAAATTTTATTTTTAAACATTCAACTCCTTCTTTTTTCTGGTAATTAATAAAACCCACAACTCTTCCCATCGCTCCATTAACTAAACCTTTTTCAACATCCAAATTTCTCCTTAAAAATACTCTACAGTTCATGCAAACATATAGATTTTTTTCTAATCCAGCTGTTTTGGAGATGTTCTTCTCTAGTGAGTCCAATTTATTTTTCAGTTTGCCTGTTACTGTGACACTAATTCTTCCATCCTCAATTTTGTCCACTGCTTCCAATTTCCTGATCTCTTCCTTTTCCAATTTCAAAAGCTCCTCATTGAATATTGAGCATTCACGTAGAGTTGGCATTAAGCAGATGACACTTTTGTTTTCTGCAATGTTCTTGTATATCTTCTCTGCAACTATTTCTTCCTTTGGAAATAAATTATGTAGCAGCCGACTCTGTAATGTTTTTTTGCCAACTTCTGTGAGTAGTCCAATCCTGATATCTTTCAGAATACTTCCATATTCTTCATCGTTTGCTTGCCTCATATTAGTAGTAAGTTCCTTGTACTCAAAGAAGGACCAAATATTTGTATTTCCGATGCTTCCCAATGACTTCTTCGTGTCTTCATGTGTGACAGTATTAAACACTGGTTGTCCTTTAACTGGAGTAAGTTGCAAAAGATCTCCAAAAACTATGACGTGTTTTCCACCAAATAACATGTCATAGTCTGTCTTCAAAATTTGCTGCATTCTTAAATGCACAAAGGCAAGCATTAAGTTTGATACCATGCTCACCTCATCAATAATGAGAACTTGCATCTTCTTCAATACTCTTGAAACTTCCAAGGATGCTTCTCCAGTTAGCTTGTTGAATTGTATTTTGTTCTCATGCTCCACTGGTAACATTAGCAAACGATGTAAAGTGATTCCTTTTATGTTATATGCTGCTAACCCAGTTGGAGCAGTAACCACACAAGACAAAGTAGAATCCGTTTTTTGCTTTAGGTAGCTTCTGATGACTTTTATTAGGAAACTTTTTCCAGTTCCAGCTTGTCCGCTTACATACATCCTGATTGGATGAAATGATGTGCATGAGCACTCTTTTTTTCATGTAGAAATCCGTGATCAATTTTGTTTTTGATCTCTTCATAAATTTGTTGCTGCTCTTGATTCAGTTGTCTTTCCAAATTTTCTAAGTCTATAAATTCTTCTTGAGCTTGATTCATAGCCGTTTCCACTTCATTCATGGCTATTGATGCTTCATTTTCAATGATTGGTTGTCCTAGGGGATCTTGACTGAGTGTTCCTGAACTTTGGCTGTCCTGAGAACTATCTCTAGCGATTTCTGCTGCAATTGTAGTTTCCTGATCAATTTCTTCATTTAACATTTGCAGATAAGTTGAGTATGTACTGCATTGTATGCTGTCTTTGCAAGCATTAAAAGAATCTTCATAGCTCTGGAATTCTCCCAGTAGTTCATCCTCTGTACGCCATGGTTTAAACAACTGTAAAAGAGCCAAGTAGTAAAATTCCTTCTTGTCAGTAGTGTCGCAACTCAGCTTCCGGTGATTTATCAAACTTCCTTTTGTTTGCTTCACCAAACATCCTTCTTCACCAACGACTTTATATTTTCCATTATTGATGTCTTCTGTGGCTTTCCGTGAATAAATGTAGTTCTGCAGCACTTCATAGAGACACATGTTCTCCAGATGTTGACTTCTCTTGGGATAATATGTGTCCAACATGTTTGTTTTCAAAATATCTGTACTTTCTGGGTCATTCTCGGCCAAATATTCAATTTCTCCTACAGATTTCAGTACCCGATTTCTCATTGCTGCAAGGCCTAAACTTGCCCAAATTATTCTTCTTGACTTCGAGTAGAGACTTGCAGAAGATAACCTATCTGAACATTCGTAGGATCCAATTTCTCGATGCGATAACATCTTCAAACTGAAACTGTACAGCTTCTTACTGACAGTCTTCTCGTGAGAAATCTCTTCCCACATTTCCTTCAATTCTGTTTTTTCTGATTTCGTAATGTAAGACGTTACATATCGAGCAACAGCAATGGAATTGTCAGCTACATACTGTATATCCATGTTAGCGTTCCACATGGATAAAATGACTGGGTTGTAGTCATTTATATTTTTTGATTCTTCTTTTCTTTTTAGGTTGTAGGTATTCTTAGGTGATTTTCTTGTGATAGTATGTCTCACAGCTGACATAAAACTGTTGACTCTTCCATTTGAAAGAACAGGTCTAGGAAATCCAAATCGACATTTAGTGTAGTATTTTTCTTTGCTCTTGTATTTCCGTCGACAGTATTTTCCACACCGATGACTTTGGAAACGTAAAACTTGCTCCTTTAACTTGTTCTCTTCTGTGCTTTTTGGTATAGCACATGTTGCATATTCTTCAATGTAAGATAACAAAGCTTCATCAGCATCTGTTCCAAACTTTGGGGCATCCTTGATCCACAACAGCATATGAATATGAGGAGCACCTCTTGCCTGGTACTCTTTTCTCCAAAAGAAATCCACTACTTCTCCAAGGGGTGGATTTTTTTTATTGCAGATGAAGGACATCATAGCCTCAAATCTATGATTGAAATATCTGCAAACATTAACCGGATCCAATGAGCACAGTTCTCCTGCTGTCTTGTATTCGATGTTTTTAATGTTTGAATTGGCCTCTCGTAGAAAATCCAGTAAATCATCCCAAGCGTACTCGGCACAGCTTAGGGTAAGGAACCATGTTGGTGTTCCTAAATTCCGTAACATGCATTTTAGTTCACCATGGCGTCGGTACCAATATTCATTTGTCCCACGCTGACAAGCCATCAGATTGATCAGTTGTGTTTCCAAATGATCATCTCGGTGCTGCACTTTCTCCATAAAATCCTTAGCAGACACATTTTGTAAATGTACTCCACTTTTTAAAATGTGATTTACTGCATAAGACAGTGCAGACAAGTCGCTTTCAAATAAAAGATGGAACAAATAAGGAATACTTTGTCGAAATCTGGGATCTTCTGCATATAGTCTTGTAGTCCGATACTCAGAAGCTGGAATCTGTTCTGGACGTTCATCGTATCGTCCTCCTTTTCCTTTAGGAAACAGCTGGGGAAAACATCGAGCTTCCAAGCTCTCCTCCCATACACTCACGGGAGTTCCTTTTGCTTTCTTCATCTGAAAGAGATCAATATTGTCTCCCATAACTTCTTTCGAATGAAGAGGATGTATGCTAAAATGTTCATAAATTTATTCTTCCTTTGACTTGTCCACTTTTTCAATTTGTCCAGTTGGTATTTCTGTGTCTTCTTGTAAATCTTCTTCTTCTTCTTCTTCTTCTATATAAATTGATTCATACCATTTGTTATTTTTTTTCAAATACAAATTTGCTCTTTGTACTTTCCGCACATCTACCAGCTCCTGGCAAATCTTCTTATTCTTTGTAGGTACACCATTAACCAGAATAATTAATGGTTCAGTTTCCAAAGTATCCGCATCAATAGTTTCCATATTTTTTTTCAAATCCAAGGGCAAATACACCACTCTACCTTTTAAACCTCTCAGTAAATCTGAAGGTGGTAATTTACCAGTTTTGGGCTCCATACGTACTATGGTCTGGAACGGATGAACACATTGAATGAGTATAGACTCATATGTATTTAATTCAGAAAGTTCAGCAGGAATAGCATCCAATTCTAAATTATTATGTACAGCTCTGGTCGGCATTCTATTTTCCTCTAACTTGTTGTAACAGTATTTACAAATACGCTGATCTTCACCCAATTCAAAACAATTTTCTAGAAATATATATGTGGCAAAATCCTTCCACTTATAATTATCTTCATTTTCACTCTTTCTGTAGAGATCAACATTCCTAGTTTGTTTTCTATAATGAGTTCTGCGGCAACAAATACAAGTAAAATTTGGTCTTTCATTAGAGACTATTGCAAATTTTGTTATGTGATCATTAAATGTGTTACTTACAGAGGGTTCTACATTCTCTTCCACTTCTTCCTCATTTACTGTGTCCTTCTCTGCACTGTTTTGTTCAGGACCAAAGTAACAAAACTGAATTTCATCAACAACCTTCTCTACATCTGATACTGTTCCTCGGAACAGAGCCCTATTCAATTCATTTAACTTTATTGCTGGACTTTTGGCAAAATACAACCGTCTCACAAACTTTCTCATTTCAGTATGATGAACAGCCAGCATCCTAAAATGATGGAAAACACTATTGCACACTTTTCTAGATAGACAAGCCAGAGAATGACCCTGCAAACCAGTATTCTCTCTCACTCTGCATGGATCCAGACTTTGAAGCACCTTAATCTTCTGTTTTACACTTTTTTTACTATATTCTCTTAGAAACTCTCGAAATTTGTCAATAGATTCCTGACGCACAGTGCAAATACTACTACAATTCCAAGTGTACACTGGGGCTTTAGGACGTCTCCCCATTGCCTCATCTGCCATCACTTGTACCTCATCTCTTGGAACCATTATCTCCTTCTCCATTATGCAACCATTTGTTACTTCGTTTGAACGACCTCTGGTGTCAACTGCATGCAGCAAACTATTACTTTGAAAATAGCTCTCTTCATTAAAAAAGGGTTCACTACTTGAACTATGCATCCACTTTCCTAAAAACACTTTACAAAAGTTTGTTCTGTTCACTACTCTTTTCCTTTTGCTATGTGATTTCAGTACATTAACCATTTTGTCTAATGTACGCATCCTATTCAAAATTAATATGAATAGTTTCCTTTTTAATTCTAATGCCTTTGCTGCAATGGCTTCAATTTCTTTTTTTCTCTTGTAATATTTTGCCTTTTGCTTATATTTCTTCACATCCTTTATCAAATTGGACATAACTCTTCTCTGAAACATTTTTCTACGTATCTCTTTAAACGCTGTTTTTCTGTTTATGTAAATCTTTTCAGTTGCAGAAGGTATATTTGCATTAACTAAATTCTCAATTTTTTCCTGTTCTGTTCGTTTCGTAACATTCTTTCCAGTACAGACATTTTGTACATTTTTCCTTGTTTTGAATATATTTTTAAGAAATTGTTTTTTCTGCTTACCAGAAGATTTTTTCTTTTTCCCAACATGAGCATCTTCTACTAACTTTGGTCCTCCAGTTGTCTTCAAATATAGTTTTTTTTTTAGCGTTTTTTGAACTCTGGATTTTGTAGGCATCTTAAATTTTGTTCACTGCTCTTCAGCAATACCTGAAAAAAACTAAAAAAAAATTCCTTTATTGTATTTAAATATATTACTACATTTCTTTTCACAATAGTCACAAAACGAAATTTCTATGCCAATTTGAATGCACACTAACTGCTCTTTTTTTTGGGCAAGTGAAAATCACTTTTACAAATTGTCACATTATGAAACCACTTTTCAGATTTTTTAAAAAGCCCATGTCCAGACTGCTACACTACAGCAAGGGCAACCAGCCTTAGTGATGCTGAATGTATTTGCATTACAGACTGAAACCTGAAAACCCCACTCGCTTGTAAATACTGTGCATGATTATACATGGCAAGCACATGGGTGTGTGCTAAGAGTCTGCTTCTTCCCCCAAAAATTCGCTCCCCCTTTCCATCTAATGCAACTGTGAAATCACCAGAGCAATACGCAATAAATCTCTGCCTATAATTCCTCTCTGCACACAGAGTCATGTTTTCACATTAGTCCCAAAACGAAATTTCTTTGCCAATTTGAAAGCACACTTACTGCTCTTTTTTTTTTCGGGGCAAGTGAAAATCACTTTTACAGACTGACACATTATGAAACCACTTTTTTTGATTTATTTAAATGCACATGTCCAAACTGTTTTTTCAGACCACCACCATGTGTATTCTCGGTGACTGCCTACACTCCAGCAAGGGCAACCAGCCTTAGTGATGCTGAATGTATTTGCATTACAGACTGAAACCTGAAAACCCCACTCGCTTGTAAATACTGTGCATGATTATACATGGCAAGCACATGGGTGTGTGCTAAGAGTCTGCTTCTTCCCCCAAAAATTCGCTCCCCCTTTCCATCTAATGCAACTGTGAAATCACCAGAGCAATACGCAATAAATCTCTGCCTATAATTCCTCTCTGCACACAGAGTCATGTTTTCACATTAGTCCCAAAACGAAATTTCTTTGCCAATTTGAAAGCACACTTACTGCTCTTTTTTTTTTCGGGGCAAGTGAAAATCACTTTTACAGACTGACACATTATGAAACCACTTTTTTTGATTTATTTAAATGCACATGTCCAAACTGTTTTTTCAGACCACCACCATGTGTATTCTCGGTGACTGCCTACACTCCAGCAAGGGCAACCAGCCTTAGTGATGCTGAATGTATTTGCATTACAGACTGAAACCTGAAAACCCCACTCGCTTGTAAATACTGTGCATGATTATACATGGCAAGCACATGGGTGTGTGCTAAGAGTCTGCTTCTTCCCCCAAAAATTCGCTCCCCCTTTCCATCTAATGCAACTGTGAAATCACCAGAGCAATACGCAATAAATCTCTGCCTATAATTCCTCTCTGCACACAGAGTCATGTTTTCACATTAGTCCCAAAACGAAATTTCTTTGCCAATTTGAAAGCACACTTACTGCTCTTTTTTTTTTCGGGGCAAGTGAAAATCACTTTTACAGACTGACACATTATGAAACCACTTTTTTTGATTTATTTAAATGCACATGTCCAAACTGTTTTTTCAGACCACCACCATGTGTATTCTCGGTGACTGCCTACACTCCAGCAAGGGCAACCAGCCTTAGTGATGCTGAATGTATTTGCATTACAGACTGAAACCTGAAAACCCCACTCGCTTGTAAATACTGTGCATGATTATACATGGCAAGCACATGGGTGTGTGCTAAGAGTCTGCTTCTTCCCCCAAAAATTCGCTCCCCCTTTCCATCTAATGCAACTGTGAAATCACCAGAGCAATACGCAATAAATCTCTGCCTATAAATCCTCTCTGCACACAGAGTCATGTTTTCACATTAGTCCCAAAACGAAATTTCTTTGCCAATTTGAAAGCACACTTACTGCTCTTTTTTTTTTCGGGGCAAGTGAAAATCACTTTTACAGACTGACACATTATGAAACCACTTTTTTTGATTTATTTAAATGCACATGTCCAAACTGTTTTTTCAGACCACCACCATGTGTATTCTCGGTGACTGCCTACACTCCAGCAAGGGCAACCAGCCTTAGTGATGCTGAATGTATTTGCATTACAGACTGAAACCTGAAAACCCCACTCGCTTGTAAATACTGTGCATGATTATACATGGCAAGCACATGGGTGTGTGCTAAGAGTCTGCTTCTTCCCCCAAAAATTCGCTCCCCCTTTCCATCTAATGCAACTGTGAAATCACCAGAGCAATACGCAATAAATCTCTGCCTATAATTCCTCTCTGCACACAGAGTCATGTTTTCACATTAGTCCCAAAACGAAATTTCTTTGCCAATTTGAAAGCACACTTACTGCTCTTTTTTTTTCGGGCAAGTGAAAATCACTTTTACAGACTGACACATTATGAAACCACTTTTTTTGATTTATTTAAATGCACATGTCCAAACTGTTTTTTCAGACCACCACCATGTGTATTCTCGGTGACTGCCTACACTCCAGCAAGGGCAACCAGCCTTAGTGATGCTGAATGTATTTGCATTACTGAGTCCAACCTCAAACCCTTAAACTATTCTTTTTTTTTCCAGTACACCTTAATTTATTGTGAAAACATACTCCATATTATTTTACATGTTCCTCACATTTAAATTTCTCCCAAAACAGAAAATGATAAACGCAACTACAACAAAAACAATTTCCATTTCTATTATTCATTTCTTAAGTTACCACATACATCCCCTCTCAAACTGTAAACTCACCTTTAAAATTAGTTAGTTGTGAAAGAAATGTGACACTCAAACAGCAGATTATCAGAGCCAGGATCTCTGTTGTGTTCACCTCTCTCCTCTCAGCAGAACCAGATAATGGCAAACTTTCCCTCTATTTTTCCACACATATACATGTAAGTTTCAAATCTCAGTGCTTCCCCCTTTTTTTCAAATGTAATCACACATTTCTATTGGTTGAAAACCAACCCTTTTCCAAAAGTACCCTTCCCCCAACTTGACTTCTGCCTAGTACCCTTCCCCCAACTTGACTTCTGCCTGCTACCATAGCAACAGCTCATGGAACACTGCTGTGTTGAGTTAGGTCAGAAGTTCGCCAAACAATGTTTCAATTCCACAGAGCAAGAGTGCTTGACTTTTCAAACCATAGTACTGTTCTTTGGTTACACATTTTTTTGTACCAATACAAAACATGCTTCTATTAATTTACACATACAGCCTAGTTTTTATTCTAGAATGGTATGAAACAGCCAATCAGTTCTTTTTGTTTTGAAAAAAATATGTATGCCTCCATTTCCAAACTGTCTTTCTTTTCATATTGCCATTCTACTGAAAGACACCTCCTGAGTGCATCCAGATCTCCTTTGAAGATGTTCACAGTGTGGATTGTAGGGCACAGCTATGTCTTCTGGAGTGAAAAGTTTGCAGAGAAAACAGATATGGTGAGAGACCTTGCTTTGCCAAATGTAGACATTAAATGGATTGGTCAGAGAGGGTTAAAGTGGCACCAATTGATGCCATTGGTGAAATCCTTCATGCAAATCCAACACCCTGACCTCATAATAGTGCACTGTGGTGGCAATGACCTAGGCACTTTGACTGGGGTAGGTCTGGAAATGCTTATGAAGGACACCTTTGCACAACTGTTTTCACTTTTCCCTAAAACTGCCTTTGTGTTTTCCAACATATGCCAAAGGCAAAAATGGAACTGGTCCAATCATTTCTGTCCACAGATTGACAAAGCAAGAAAGCACGTCAACAAATCTGTTTCTGCTTTCCTCCGTGACTATGGTATGGGTGCCATTTACCACAACAACTTGCGTTATGACATGCAAGACATTTATAGAGGAGATGGTGTGCACTTCAATGATGAAGGGAACAGAGTCTTCCTTTTGAACCTGCTTTTCATTTATTTTTTTTTATTTTTTTTACCGTACGCTTACCGTAAGCTTACCGTACGCGTACCCCGTGATTTTTTTAAAAATCAATAAATGTTTTTTTTGTACTTTTCTGTCCTTCTTTTACCCCCTTACAAATGTTAGGGGGTCTGTAACTCTCCTCATTGCCCCCTTTTCTTGTTTTCACTCTTTTTTTTCAGAGTGAAATACACAAAATGGCGGCCGCCGCTTCCTGGTTTCGGCCGATTCGAATGTTTACTAAGATCTAAGAGCCAATCAGAATCGCGCTCGCGCACACCACCGTACGCTTACGGTAAGCGTACGGTAAGCGTACCGTAAGCGGGCTCAGATATATATATTGATTTAAAGGCTATTTTCTCAGAATCTACTGAACAGATTTACACCAAACCTACAAAAGGCACTTCCTTGACCTAGGGACTACCTCTCTGCCAAATTTCGAGTAATTCTGTTCAGCCGTTCGGGCTGTAGCTCGTTCTAAAGGTCCTATGGAAAAATGCATGGGAAAAACGCATTTTGGGACCCCCCTTTTATCTCAGCCCCCGCTTGACGGATCCCCCCGAGACTTTCAGGGTAGGAGCGGAGCGTAGCGCCCCACCTATTTTGAGAAATTCGCGAGGATTCATCGACCGGCGCCAAAGTTATTCAAAATAGAATGTTGCGGATTTCCTATGGAAAAGGGGTCCTAACTATAACTACCTACTGGCGACCGCCAGTAGGTAATATATATATATATACATACATATATGACAGCAAATCCTCTCACTTTCCAATTTTCCACCGAAGGCAGGAGTTCAGACCACAGATTCGTGCAGTAAGTTTCTTTATTGTCTGCTCAACAAACCACAGCCATGACGCGTTTCGAACCCGTAGGCCCTTGATCACATATATACATAATATTCAGTTATATATATTTATATATTTTTATATAAAATATACACATAAATTATAAATTTTAATTATTAATTTAATAATTGTTTTAAAATACATATGTATATGTATTGATTATTATGTATGTGTGTTTAATTTTTTTAAAATTAAGTTTAGTTGTTATATTTGTTAAAATATATAGTAAATCTACTTTATTCTTTAAAATTAATTTTATTATTTGATCTATTTATTGTTTATTATTTTATTTTATATATATATATATATATATATATATATATATATATATATATATATATATATATATATATATATATATATATATATATATATATATGTATAAATTGATATTTTGTACAACTATGTTTTTAACATGGATATTTTTTTCCAGGGGAAGAGATTGGCCTTATCAAAGATGCAAAACCTCTCAAGATTACCTTAAGAACAGATGTAATTTTTCCCAGGTGCCCCTGTACAAGCTGTCACCAGATGCAATAGCTGGCAAAACTCCAATAATCGTACGTATGATGAAACAGGGCATTTAAAAAAAAGTCATTGGGTATCATTGGGAGTCCACTTAACTTTCTGGTTAAGACTTTGCACAAAACAAACAAGAAGTGGAGGATAGTACAAAATAGTTACCAAAATACTCGTTCCATGTTATCCAGGGGTACCAAACCCTGCTGCAATTCTTTTCCAAATGCCCCCAGAAGCTGGATTGTTTACGGTCATTGACTTGTCTCAGGCATTCTGTTCCACCCCCTCCACGAAGATAGCCAGTATCATCACACATTCACATTCCAAAATGGGACTCTTGTGTGGGGTGGAGCTCCTCAAGAGTGCACCGAAAGCCCCTCATACTTTAATCAAATACTGAAGTAGAAGAATTTAGAAACCCCATAGTTGGCTTGCAGTTTGATACTGATGCAGTACATCAATGATCTGCTGGTGGCATCTGTGACAAAAGAGGCATGTAGGCAGTACTCAATTGCCCTGCTGAACCCCCTTGCTGAGAATGGGCACAAGGTTCCCCCGATAAACTGCAGTATTGCCAGAAGGAAGTCAGGTATCTAGGATATCAAATTGAGAAGGGATCAAGGAGAGTTCCACATCAGCGGAGCTCAACAGTTCTAAAGAAAAAATACCCCATCACACAGAGAGAAGTGTGAATGTTCTTGGGAATGGTGGGCTACTTTCATCACCTAGTTCCCTACTTTTCCCTTGAGTGAAGACCCTACAGAGGCTCACACACAATGAAGTCAATGACCCAGTACCAATGGATGAAGAAAGCATGGAAGCATTCCAATAGCACAAAAATGTACTCTGTAGTGCACCCACTCTTGGAATGTCCGACTACAACAAAGAATTTGTGCTATTTTGTCACAAACGTGATGGGTGTGAACTGTCAGTTTTGATTTAGACACATGTAGAGGCGAAGCGTCCCATTGCATATTTATTAGTTGCACTTGATCCTGTATTCGATGCACTTCTTGGTTGTCTCAAAGCGGCTGCAGCAGTCTATTTAAGTCTACAGCAGGGTAAGGAAGTTGTAATGGGCGACCCGCTCATAAAAAAAAAAAAACTTATTTATTGATTTTCATACAGCAAAAAAATATCCAACTGTGTAACATCAAAAGGAAACACAGCTCAATCAAGTAAGAATTTACCCAGGTGACATTATACCAGGTTAAAAAGAGAAACATAGAGGGTTGCATTAGTGACAGTGATCCTGCAAGGCATTAGCAAGGAGTCCTCCGGAGTCATGCTCCTACGGTGTGTAGGTCATGGTGGCATGCTTGCTGTTGCAGAAGTCATTTTTCTTGGGCAGAATCAAGCCGTAGTGTCTCCCAACGCTTTACAGTTTTCGTGATCTCAACCATTTTATATAGCATTGTCAGGCATGTTCATCTCACTTCTCAAGTTCTCTGAAGATGGATGACCAATCAGGCGAGATCTCCAAGGCTTCCTTAGCCTCCTCCAAATGTCGTGTAAGATATAGTTTGAATGGTTCCCATATATCTGTGGGCCTGAGGATGGGGGAAAGAGGTCTGCATACATTTCACATTGTGTGTTGTTGTAAGACATGGCTTGTATCCATGGTTTGAGTTTTGGGCAACAGCCTCGCCCCCAGAAACAAGTAATGGGCTTTTGACCAATAGCAATGCTGGTGCTAGGAGTTCATATCGGTCATGTTGATTTTTTCGATCCAGCCAAGCAAGAGCACTCTCTGACTGATTAGGATGTCTCATACAATCATTTGCTTTAGTGTGTGCATTATATCTGTCCAGTATTTCGTCACTCTTGGATAGGACCATGCTAAATGTAAAACTTTTGGATGTGGTGCTCCACATCATAAGAAGTAAGAGTCTGCTCAAAGAACAAAGTGATGAGAAGCTTTTGGGGTATAGTAGGCCCTATTCACGACTTGAAAATGTATGAAGCGCAACCTACTGCTAGCACTCATCATGCATGTTTGGGTACAACAGAATTTCCAGACACCATGGTTTATCTCCAGCCTAGTTACCACCCCCCACCCTTCGTTCACCGTCTGCGCTGCTCCTGGTAGGTTTTCAAGTGTTGTACAGTATAAACGTGAAATTAAATGTTTAGTGATATTGTGGGTGAATAGTGTATCTAGCGCTTGTAACAACTGTGTTTCAGAGGGAAACCCTGGATCCATCAGCTGCCTGGTGCCCCAGAGTCTGTAATAGAGGAAAATATCTAGGGGACATGGGTTGGGTGTGCCACAAAATTCCTCCAACGTGAGGAATGTTCCGTCCTGATATAGGTCATCCCATTGTGTGACCTCCAATGTGTTTTGTTGCAACCAAGCTTTGGGTTCTTGTGTTGTAGTCAGAAGTGGGTGATTGCGTATAGATAGTTTGGATGAGTAGATTATATCTCAGGCTGTTTGTTTCCGAAGGCACTCCTAGCTCTGATCGTTTTGTTTCGTAGGTGTGTGGTTGGTGTGCCTATTAGTGAGGTGAGCGGAAATGGCCTCACGCTCTCTGATTCAATCACCACATGAGCCATCTGGGCAACAAGACAATGGCAATAGTGCACAAATTGGGCTTGAGCACATAGGTAGTATAGTTCAAGATCTGGTGCCTCAACGCCTTATGTAATATGGGAGTATAAACATGTCCTAGGCCACTTTTACTCGTTTCCTAGCCCACACTAGATGTGTGAGTTGAGCCTTCAGTGTTGCTAAAATGTTTGAATAAATTGTAGGGGGATGTTGAGAAAAAGATACAGAAATTGGGGTCATATTACCATTTTAATAAGACAAACATGTCCCGCCAGCAATAGGGGAAGTGCCAGCCAGCGTGTGATGTGATCTGTTATGACTCCGTAGTTTCCCCGGATAACCATTTGTGGGTCTCCGCTAATGTGAATACCAAGGTATTTAACTGTGTCATCATACCATTCTAGTGGGAAATCTGGTATGAAATGCAGCTTTGCATTCAATAATGAGAAAAGCTGTGAATTTGCCCAGTTTATCTGGATGCCAGTTAGTGCCCGAACTGGGCACATTCTCTCAACACTGGATTAAGGCTGTTGTCAGGGTTGTGTAAGAAAAGAGTCATGTCACGTGCCTATTGAGATATGAGTATGTTTCTATTGTGGGATCTCAAGGCGTATTAGCTGTAGTATTGCCTGAGTTTGGCTGCAAGTGGTTCAAGGGCCAGAGTGAATAATATCAGGGATAATGGGCCTACCTGGTGAGATGCACAGACAATCAATAGAGGTTGGGAATTCACATTAGTAGTGCTGAAGAAGGCCATTGGGGTGTTGTAGCGCACCCTTATCCAGTCGATGAATGGGGTTGACTATTCCATGCTAGCAAGGATCGTAAAAAGGTGGTCCCACCCTAAAGAGCCAAACACTTTAGTAGCATCCAAGAATACAGCTGTCAGGGCCCAGGTCCCCAAGTATCGCGGACAGGGTATGTAGGTTATGGGACAAAGAACAGCCTGGTGTAAATCCTGATTGGTCTAGCCTCACCAAGATTTTCTACTTATGGGTTTCTTTTTATATCTCTAGAAAGTATGGATTGAGAATGTCAATTTATTTTCTAAAACATTTGGCTGATGACTCATGATGGCTCTATGTATTCCTGTTCATACGGCTGTGAGAGAAGCACCCTGTGCTCATCTCCCAGCCACACGATAGTGGTGTCTTTGAGATAGTCAACTATTTACACGGGGATCTAGTGGAGTGCAAGGTATAGAGAGCAGTATAGTGTCAGGTGAACGTATCCAGTATACGATCTGTATTTTGATGGCAGTCACAACTACAGCTTCATTGTGATGTTCCCTCATTCCATTGTGATTCTCATGACTCATACTCAAACTAAGCACCTGACAAATAGGTGTCCTACCTGTTGCTATAGAATCATTTTAGCCACTGGGAATGTCTCACTGCAGAGGCGCAATAACCTGAACCCCTACAACACTGTTTCCTACTGTTGAGGAAGACGATGAGGGTGAGTTATGCATGAAAACAAGACCAGACATTCTGGAAGTGCCCCTTTTGGAACCTGATCACACGTTATCTGTTAATGGTTCTTGCCTGAGAGACAGATGTGATGTTTTAATAGCAATTTACGCTGTCTGTACAAAAGGGGTTGTAGGAGCATGCTATTTTTGCCATGTAACCTCTGCACAAGTGACCAAGTTGATAGCTCTGACAAGGGCATGCTGTGCATCTGATGGGTTGAGAGTCACCATTTACACTGACAACCAGTAAGGGTTCAGTATTGTTAATGACTTCGGACAGAGAGGGTTTTGACTTCCTGTGTTTCCCCCTTTTTAAAATAGATTGTATATCATGAGGTGTTGACAGCACTCCAATTGCCAAGGGAAACAGCAGTTGTGAAGTGTTCTTCTCACAGGAGTAGCAACAATTTTGTTACTGCAGACAACAGGTATACAGATGAGATTGTTATATATATATTGCGCTCTCAAGTACAGCACATTTCACTTAGATGCACCATGCTAAGGCGAAAATGTGATAGTCTCCAATATGGTATTGATCACTGTACAAACCTTTAATAAATTAAGAGAATTGCAGCACGAGGCTCCCCAAATTAAAAAAAGCAAAATGGGAGAAATCAGTATTTGTAAAAGATTCCAGTGACATTTGGGTATCAGTCGAGGGAAAACCAGTTCTGCTCCATTTCATGTTGCTGGCTATGGTGTGACATTTGCATGGCCTGACCCATGTTGGTCGAGATGGAATGGTGCAGACCTTCAAACATTATTGGCACAACCCTCATTTCCGCATCATGTTGGAAAACTTATGCCAAAGGTATATATCGTGTGCCAGAAGATTAATTTAGGGAGAGGTTGTTGTGGCCATAAGTCACATAGGAAAGTCAGATGGTCCGTTCAATTGACTCTGGATCAATTTCCTGGAAATGCCCCACTGTATATTTTAGTCATTGTGTGTTCATTTTCTAGATAGGTGGAGGTGTATCCAACTAGGAAATGTGACAGTCTAACTATAGCCAAACTACTCTTGCAGGAGCTGATCCCAAGGTTCGGCATGACAGTTTATCTAAAATCAGATCAAGGGAGTCACTTCAAGAGTAAGGTGATGCAATTACTGTGCATAGTCTTAGGTATTGACCATAGATGTTACTGCAGTTACAGGCCAGAAGCATCAGGAGTAGTAGAGACGGTTAACAAGATGATCAGAGCAAAGCCAGCAAAACCATGTGCCTCCACGTCTCTTAAATGACTAGATTTACTTCCACTGGTACTCATGAGCATTCAAATTACTCCCTGCAGGAGAACAGAAGTCACCCCAATGAAGTACTGATGAGGAGAGCCATGAGAATTCCTTCCATTGCTGAAGCTGCACTTGTGAGTATTAAAAATGACATGGTTTTCAAATATTTCAAAGGGCTGGCTGATGTGGTGTGTTCTATCTCTCGCCAGGTCGGCATGGCATTACCATCTCCTATCCTGCCCCATGTCACAATTTGAACCCTGGATACTGGGCTCACGTGAAGAAGGACATTCACATGTCGTGTTTGAGGAGTGTTGAGAGAGGACCACACCAAGCCATCCTCATGACTAACACCACTGTGAAGTGCACAGGATTAACAAACTGGATCCATGCTTCATACACAAAGAAAGTGAGACAGGCACAGGAAGCAGTTGAACACAACCTGAGTGGAAGGACAGAATCCTCACCACAAAACTGTACGCAAGAATCAAGGTTGAGAATCTGCATCCCTCATGACCCTAGCGATACCTGGAGAGTGGAGACAGATTAAGCAGGTACAAGTGCTCAGCTGATTGATGACATTGCAAGAGAGGCAGGATGAAAAAGCTCTGAATCTGAGAATGAAACTGTGCCTCATGAGTCTGAAGTGACCAGTACATTGAAGGAAACAGAGCATCAGGAAGAAAAATGGCCAAGAATTGACAACAAGAGAAGAAGAATACTGACAAAGTCAAGGAGGCCAGAAACTATTAGAGAGGATGGAGAACTGGAAGGACAAGAAGACAAAGAACAAGGAGAACTTAGTGACAGTGACTTTGATCAACCTTAAACAACAAACTCAAAGAGGCTGAGAAAACTAAACCAGAAGTACTCAGCTCTTGACCTGACTTATTTCCTGAGGAGGGACGCTAATTCAATGATTTCCAGACAGATGTTGACAAGACTACATGAATTCAGAAACAATAGCTGAGGAAATAAAAGACACAAGAAACTTGCAGAAAATTGTAGAAAAGGCAATTGAGACAATTTACCTTAGGCCAACAGTTAATGGACCTCAGAGCCCATAGCCATCCAGATGATGTACTTGACTATCACTGTAGATTTTGAGATAGAGTAAGACAGTAGGGTATAAATAAGATACCTAATCAGAGCTAAAATGAAGCAAAAGCTGATATAGTTTTCTGCCTTGATCTGCCACTAGAGTAATATAGCACATAAGTGATGCAAAACTGTCCTTGTGGTTTTGGTTGTTGCCAACGTTTTTTCTGTAGTTAGCTTGATGATGGATTTCTATGTGCTGGAGGGGGGGATGCCTCACCCAATCATAGTATAGAAAATCAAATGATGGTGATTAAACCAGAAAAGTCAGAGAGTAGAATTTCACATGGTTCAAATTTGGAAATCTTTTTTGGTTATTATAACGCCTATTTTCAAATGCTTGCTGAATATGTACATTTGATGCATATATAAAACTGCTTTGTTTGCTCTAATTTCCCTACTTCTGAAGCAGAGGGTTCTACTGATTTCCATCTTCTGTTGTCTTATGCATTTTCCTGTAGTGTATTTTTTAATCTGATTTATAATCCAGACTTGACCAAGCTGTATTATTCTGATTATGATTGCCTTTAAAATTTTTTCCTGTTATTGATGCTGCAAATATGCACATATGGATGACAAATCACATCTCTCGGTTTTCGAAATATCATAAATAGGTGAGTAAACCAGAGCGGAAGGTTGACATTTTTCTTGCCTCTTGCACGGTCTAACCTAACTAACCATGTGTGCTTTCAGGCAAAATTAGCCATGCTGAGAGGATACTTGAAGATAAACGTAATGAAAGTATAAGAAAGGAGAAGGAAGCTGCAGTAGAGAGTCAAGAAGGCATCAGAGGGAGGAAAGGAGAGAAAGGACTTGCACCCAAAGTTAATTTGCTCTTGGTGGAAAAAGGGAAACTATGCGTTGTTTGAGAGCAAGAAGGAAATAAGACAGTAGAAATAGTGGGTTTATGTGAATGTGGCCAGAAATATGTAGTAAAGGACAATATACTGGCATGATATGGAGTAAGTATACGGGAAATATATTATGTGTGTGGCAAATTTGCTTTATTTCCAGTTGAAGCACAATTGGGCAGGTAGTTGCTATGCAGCCTTGGTCTTTCCAAGGTTATACCCTACTAACAAACTAGAAGCAAGGAATGGCACATAGTTGAGAAGAGCCAAACACAGTTTTGAACAAGTTCTGAGGGCTATATTTGGTGCATTAATGCCTTCAGTAGGAGTAGGTTTAGAGGAAGTGAAGATTAGAAAGCTGTCAACTTTGGTAGACAGATTAGGCACTAAGACAGTCAGGGGCATATTCTCAAGGATCTATCGCCGAGTTATCGGCACTTTAGAGCAGCCAAAGTCACAATAAATTTATTCTCCCACTCACAAGCTGGTGTAAACAGCCCATATCACCAGTTTTTCGCCGAGAGCATCCGCAAAAAACATCGCCACAGATGACCCTGGAAACTATCGCTAATGAGATGCAGAGTAGGCTTTCCTGAGCAAAAAGCCGCGACAACACCACACCTCAACATTCTCAACGACTAGCCAGATCGGCGATAAGATAGCAAAACATGCGATAAGGCGCGTTAGCAGCAGGAAATTAACACCTGCTCTGACCTGGTGCAATGTCGGATGACAACCAGCACCAGAAAAGGGAGCCCAGACTACAGCCACACCTGAAGACCAACAGGTGCCATGGAGCCACTGATCATGCAGCTCGGCTGGGCAACAACACCCACCGCCACCACCCCCAGGACCTCCTCCCCTGATCCCCCCTGTACCACCACAGAGGCAGCACAGACACAGACAGCGGACGCTCAGGAACGCACCAGCCTCACAGACCTAACACCAGACAATGTAATTGCCCACTACAGACTCAAAAGGACAACCATCCTACGCATCCTGACCATCATCGACCAACAGGCTGACGGCACCAACACAGTAGGCAACCAACATCCCACCTCAGACAAAGCTGCTGGCTGTACTGCACATGTTGGCCTCTGGTACCTACCAACTAACAACTGCCAGAGTCGGATGAGTCTCACAGCCAGCCCCATCCAAGTCCCTCACACCTGTCCTGGATGCCATCATCAGCCTGGTACCCCAGTGCCTATACGTTGCCCACAATTTGCAGGAACAGTTGGAGACCAAGCAAGGACTATACGCCATAGCTGGATTCACGCACGTGTTGGGGCAGTCGACAGCACACATGTCCTACTTGTGCCCCCTGGTGACACTGCACACAATTACCTCAACGGAAAGCACATGCATACCATCAATGTGCAGGCAACAGTTGACCACTGGGTAATCGCCACCAACGTCGTAGCCAACTACCCAGGCAGTGTGCATGATTCCACTTCTACCGACAGTCCATCATCAACCAGCCCTTCCAGGATGACACCCATGGAAATGCACGGCTCTTTGGTAAGTACCAAATGAACACCCCACACACCTCAACTCCACAACCATGCAACTCACAACACAGGGAATGCACACGTTACAAACTCACGTACAACATGCCCAACAACATGCCCACCCACCAGACATGACAGTACAACTTACTGTGGCAACCTGGGCTAGCCATGTACATGAGCCTTCAACAGCATGGCACATCAGCCACACAGTAGCAGATTGTGGGGAGAGGTGGGAACCAGGCATGTGTGAAAGAGGCAAGTGACCCGTGAATGAGAATGTACACAATGCCAAGTGTGGCGTGGATATGATGGCCAGACTGCAGTATGCAGACCACACCCATATCCATGTCGACATACACCGCTGGTGTATGGAGTATAGTGGACAGTGGACGCAACCATGCCACCCCAGCCAATGGGGAAGATTGCGGAAATGTAGCCTGTTATGTCCCCCCGTAAGCGTGAGCAGAGTGGGCTGGCCTGGCGTATGCCAGGTCAGCGTAGGGGTGTGAATAAAAAGCACGTAGCCCTGGGCATGTTTCTTTTCCGGAATGCCCAACGTCTCTGCCAGGGCGGCGCCTCTCACCCCGCTATGAGGCTGACGCTGTCATCGTGAGGGGAGTTGCCTGTGATCCTGTGCGCCTGCTGTACTCCGGGCCACAGGTCCCTGAACCCGTCTTGCCCACCCCTGTGCAGCCAGGCCTCACTGCTCACCTGCCGACACCGGCGTGTGTCAAGGAGGGCCCACCACGTGCTGATGCAACCTCCAAGCCCAAGGCCCGCGACCTTGGCAGCCTGCTCAGACCATCATGGCCTCCTCGAGCAAGGTCCGCAGTCCTCTTTTCTAATTGACGAACTCCACCGGCATACACAACGGACAAGTAGGTCACACATTTGGAACTGAGTCTTGATTACACAGTACATATTTATGGCTGATTTTATGTCACTTTACTCCCTTTGATGTGGTGCCACCAAGTCTCTGTATAGCATTCCAACCACAAGTGTCTGTGGGCCCTCACAGACTACTGCCCTCGGCCCACACTGCGCTCGAGTAGGTCACACATTTGCGACTGAGTCTTGATTATACATGTCCGAGTACACACATTAATGCAGAGTTTAAATCACTATACTCCCTTCAATGTGGTGCCACCAAGTCTGTGCATAGCATCCCAACCACACGTGTCTGTGGGCCCTTGATGACTACGCCTTCGGCCTACACTGCGGTCCAGCAGGCCTCACACCAATCCAATCCAGTCCGTACCAGGCAGGACACGGCTTCGTCGCTGACTGAACACCCGCTCAGCTCTGGTGCTTCTACCTCCATCAACCACAAGTCACCCCCACATCCCATTTCAACACCGTGTGTTAGAGTTCCAGGAGGAGCTCGCTGAACAGCGGTTGGCCCGCATTAACCGCTGTCTCGGGCATACACTGCGGTCAAAAAGGTCACACTTTCAGAACTCAGTCTTGATTCATTAATGGCAGATTTGATATCATTGTACAGGCCTCATCGCAGACTGCATCCCCTTTCAGCTCCGGTGCCACTAAGTCTGTTCCCCGACATCCATGGACACTTTCTGGTTGAACTTTGGTGGCAACTGAGTCTATGGACTAGGGGTTGTTGGTGATACTGACTTGGTGGCAAAAACGAGGCAGTAGCATTCCACTCCTCCAATTGCCGCTTCCGGACGGCTTCTACCCTTTGCATCATGCCCTGGAGGACACCTTCCACTGTCCCCTGCAACCCTCCGCCACATTCACCTTGGACATCGATGAGGACCCGCTCAGCTCGCGTGGCCCTATCTCACTGCACCGCAAGTCACCATCCCGTGGTGGTGTGCCTGTGCCGGCTGCAGTGCATCCGGTGCCACTAACTCTGTGCAGCTCAAGTCAGGGACCCTGTCTGCTGAGATATTGGATGGCCTCTGAGACGATGGCATTGGGTCATGAACGCCATGTGTATGTGGCCCTGCGCTGTCCGCTGCCTCCGGCCTCAACTGCGGTCCACCAGGGCTCACACATCAAATCGAGCCCTGACCGGCCCATATGTCACATCACCACAGGAGGCACTCGCCACCACCGCCAGGACCACCTCCAAACGCCAACTGCCAGAGTCGAAAGTGTATTACTGCCAGAATATCAGAGTTGCTCACACCTGTCGTGGATGCCATCATCTGCATGATACCCTGCTCAGCACTACAGGTGCCACTAACTCAGTGCATCACAGCTCATGGACACTACTGTTTGCTCCTTGGGTGACCTCTGTCCTTGCTCTGGCTACCACCATGATGCTCCGCAGTGGTCTCTGTAATGCTGGTGTTTTCTGTTTTTGTTTTAATAGTGTTCACTGTTGTAGTTGTTGCTAGCACCAACCACTCCTTGCAGGCTGGCTTACACTCACCGCAAACACATCCAGCACAGGCATCACTGTACATGTGACCCTGCCAATAAAGGGGCCGGGCGCACGTGCCCGTAGCCAGTCTCACAAACTATCTGCGTATGTCCGTGTGGTAATAATGTATGCATGAGGGCCCCGGGCCCTACAACATTACATTGTGCTGTGTACAGCAGACGCAATCATGTCCCCGCTGGCAGCAGGTAAGACCTTGGACATGTAGCTTTGTCGTCACCCACTCAATACGTGGACTGGGCTGTCGTACGGAGGTCTGGCATGGGTGTTTGAATGATAATTCCAGGGCTCTGGGCGTGGTTCATTACAGGACATGTACAAATCCATGTGTCTCTGTCGCTGTGTGGGTCTCCTTTGTGGGGTGTAGGTGGTCCCTGATGGGACTTAGACACCCACGTATGTGGTCCAATTCGACTTCCATGAGCTCTGACCCCACCCGCACCTGTACGGACACCTCCTTTTGGAATTCTCACACTTGGCATTGGAATGCGATGTGTGCCTCGGTGGAGTGTTGGGAGACAGCTGTGGTGGCGGGTTATTCCTGCTGTGTGGTCTGTGCAGGGGCTGGGGGCTCCTCTATGTAGCCTGACTGCTCTGCTCCTGGGGGTGGGTTGCCTAAGATGTCCATGAGCTGTTGTAGGGCGTTGGGGTTGGAGGTGTCGTGGTCAATCAATCACTCAGTGGTTTTTAGAGCGCGCTACTCACCCGTGAGGGTCTCAAGGCACGGGGGGGAGCAGCTCCTGGTCAGTCGAAGAGCCAGGTCTTGAGGTCCTTCGTGAACGTGTGGAGGGTTGGGGAGCGTCTGATGTTGACCGGGAGCTTGTTCCAGAATTTGGCTGCTAAGTAGGAAAACGCTCTCCTGCCGGTTCTATTGCTGTGGATGCGGGGGACTTCCGCCAGGGCGAGGTCAGAGTAGCAGAGGTTCGTCTTGGGTAAGTGGAAACAGACTCGGACATTGAGGTCTTTGGGTCCGATGTTGTTGAGGGATTTGTAGGCGTGGGTGAGGAGTTTGAAGGTGATCCTCTTCTCGACGGGGAGCCAGTGGAGGCTTCGAAGGTGTTGGGTCATATGTTCATGGCATTGTGTCCCTAGAATAAGCATGGCTGCGGCGTTCTGGATGGTTTGGAGTTTGTGTAGAAGAGTTTTGCTTATTCTGGCATAGAGGGCGTTGCCGTAGTCTAGTCTGCTGGTTATGAGTGCGTGGGTGACGGTCTTTCTGCAGTCGGGTGGGATCCATTGGAAGGTCTTGCGGAGGATGCGGAGGCAGTTGAAGTTGGTGGACGCGACGGCGTTGATCTGGCGGTTCATGGAGAGGGAGGAGTCGAGGATTATGCCGAGGTTCTGAGCATGATCTGTCGGGGTGGGTGGGCTCCCGAGGGCAGAGGGCCACCAGGTGTTGTCCCAGGTGGAGGTACAGGGTCCGAGGATGAGGACCTCGGTCTTCTCGGGGTTGAGGTTTAGGCAGCTGTCCTTCATCCAGGCAGCTATGTTTCTCATTCCTTCCTGGAAGCTGAGTTTGGTGATTTCTGGGTTCTTGTTGAGGGAGAGGATGAGTTGTGGGTCGTCGGCGTAGGATATGATGCTGAGCCCATGCTGTCTGAGGATGGCGGCGATGGGGGCCATGTAGATGTTGAAGAGCGTCGGGCTTAGTGAAGATCCCTGAAGTACTCTGCAGATGATGTCAGTGGGGTCGAAGAGGAAGGGCGGGGGAGTCTGATCCTCTGGGTTCTGCCGGAAAGGAAGGATTGGATCCAGTCGAGGGCAGATCCCTGTATTCCTGCGTTGTGGAGTCTGGCAGCTAGTGTGCGATGTAAGACGGTGTCGAAGGCTGCGGATAGGTCTAGGTGGATCAGGGCTGCGGTGTGTCCCTGGTTTAGCAGCATGCGGATGTAGTATGTGGCGGCGAGGAGGGCAGTCTCTGTGCTGTGGTTGCTGCAGAAGCCAGACTGGGATGGGTCTAGGATGGAGTTCTCTTCGATGAAGGCGGTCAGCTGGGCGTTCACGAGTCTTTCAGTTACTTTGGCTGCGAAGGGGAGGAGAGAGATGGGCTGGTAGTTCTTCAGGTCAGTTGGGTCGGCCATTGGTTTCTTGAGGAGGGGTTTCACCTCTGCACACTTGCAGTCGTCTGGGCAGATGCCGGATAAGAGGGAGGAGTTGATTGTTTGTCCTAGTTCGGGTGCGATGACTGCGGCAGCCCTGTGGAAGATGTTAAGTGGGCAGGGGTCCATTGGGGCTCCTGAGCGCGTCTTCCTCATGGTTGAGGAGATGAGTTCGATGGACGCGGGTGCCCAGGAGGTGAGGATCGGTTTCTCGGTGGTGGTGGGTGATGTGGTGCTGTTTTCTGCTGGCTCGCTGAAGTTGTCATAGAGGGCCTTGATCTTCAGGAGGAAGTAGGAGCTGAGTTTGCCGCAGAGTTCCTGGGAGGGTGTGATGTCAGTGGCTTCGCAGGTGGGTTTTGCGAGCTGCTGAATGACGTTGAACAGTTCCTTGATGTTGGATGAGTTGGTCTTGACTTTGTCTCTGATGAAGGTCCTTTTGGTGTCCCTTATACGCTGGTGGTAGTCCTTCAGGGCACTCTTGTGGTTGTTCCATGTTTCCGTGGTCTTCTGGCTCCTCCAGGTTTTCTCCAGGTGTCTGCAGGCGCGTCTGGCTTCTTGGAGTTCGGTGGTGAACCAAGCGGCCCTCAGAGGGCGTTGTTTGGCAGTGCGGCGGAGAGGTGCCAGCTTGTCGGCGCAATCGGCAACCCAGCGGTGGAATTCCCTAGCTGCGCAGCTGGTGTCGGTCACGCCCTTGTGGCGGTCTTGGAGGAGGGCGAAGTTCAGGTGCTCCTCGGTGACTTTGCTCCAGCTCCGTTGCGGCAGGCGTGGGGCCTGCTTGGGTGCGGTGGTGGTGTTGAAAGTGAAATGGACGCAGTGGTGGTCCGTCCAGAGGGGCTGGGTAGTGTGGCTGAAGCGGATGTTTGATCCTCCTGCGAAGATGAGGTCGAGGGTGTGGCCTGCTCTGTGGGTGGGAGTACTGACGAGCTGTTTCAGTCCTAGGATGGCAAGGTTCTCGAGGAGTGTGGTGGAGATGGGGTCCTGGCTGTTTTCGAGGTGGAAGTTCAGGTCCCCGAGCAGGATGTAGTCCGTGGAGGTGATGACATGGGGTGCGGCGAGCTCTGCGATGGTGGTTGCGGGCTGGGCGCGGGGTACTGGCAGTCTGTAGATGGGGTGCCGCGTAGCGTGGTGCTGGGGCTGGTCTGGAACTGGAAGTGGAGGTGTTCCATGTTGGAGTGGGGGTCGCTCGTGCTGGATGTGGAGAGTCGGAGGGGGGTCTTGTGCGCAATGGCGATTCCTCCTCCCGGGCGGTGTGGGTGGTCTTTTCTCTGGATTTTGTATCCGTCAGGGATTGCTGTTGCGATGTCGGGCCGGAGGTGGCATTGGACCAGGTTTCCGTGAAGAAAGCGACGCCGGGCGAGAGAGTGTCGATCAGGTCCCAAATCTCTACGGCGTGTCGGTGTAGGGAGCGCACTTTGAGGAGGATGCAAGTCAGGGTTTCAGTGCGTTGTTTAGTTGGTGGACCTTCGGTGGCTGTGGGTGTCTTGTCGACGGTGAAAGATCTTCGGCAGTGTCCGCACAAGAACTGTCCATGGGTCGTGTAGGGCAAGGATCTTACGTAGTCGGCGTGGCCTCTGGGGTTGTGAGCGTGGAGGGTGGCTGAGTCATATCGATGGGTACCAGGAGGACCAGGGACCCTGGCGCTGGTCGCGGTTGGGTCGCGGATGGGTGCAGACGGGCTTGACTGCGGCGCGCCAGCGGCACGCCCGCCGCGTGCATCTGCTGCGCGGCCATTATGTAGGGGAGGGGGGCAGGAGTAGAGGTGGAGGTGGGAGTGGGGCTGGGTCACGGGGCAGGGTGTGTGGAAGAGCAGGACACAGCAGAAAGTGGGAAGCGCTAAGGCGCTATATAACAGTAATGCCCCAGAAATTAAAAAAATACACAAATACACAGCTTTACAGAAAAGAAACACAAGACCTGCGGCAGAGTCGGGCAAGAGGCTCAAACTCTGCTCATGACGGACTGCGGGCATGAGATCAGCTGGCGGAGCTGCCGGGGAGAGTGCTGCCTGGACCGGAAGTCAAGGCTTTACACGCGCTCCTCCGCAGCAGTGGTCATTATGTAAGGGAGGGGGGTGGGAGTAGAGGTGGAGGTGGGAGTGGGGCTAGGTCAGGGGGCGGGGCATGTAGAAGAGCAGGACATGGCGGAAAGCGGGAAGCGCTAAGGTGCTATATAACAGTAATGCCCCAGAAATTACAAAAACACGCAATTACACAGCTTTCCAGAAAAGAAACACAAGACCTGAGGCAGAGTTGGGCGAGAGGCTCGAACTTTGCTCGTGACGGACTGCGGGCGTGAGATCAGCTGGCGGAGCTGCTGGGGCGAGTGCTGCCTGGACCAGAGGTCAAGGCTTTACAAGGTCCTCTCAAGCATCACTGATGAGTTGTCTTGTCTGCTCTGTTGGAGGTGTTGTTTGTCCCTCTGCAATGTGAAGGGGAGATGCATGTTGACATTGTGTTGAAATGTATGTTGGCGCATAGTTCTTGTTTACATGCAGACTGTATGACAATGTATATTGGGAGGTGCTGAAATTTGAGGCGGGACAGTGGATATTTGGACTACATGACTGATGTGAGCTTGTACAAGTACATCTCACAGTTTCCTTCTATGTTAGATGTGATTGGCCTGTTTCTGCGCATGGGCGGACCCAGTTGTGTCCTCTGTTCTGCAGTGTCGGTGTTACACTTTGTACCACATTGTCGTGGGATGTGCTTTGATTGCTATGTGTATGTGCTCCAGTGTGCCACAGGGAACAGGGACATGATCCTGGGTCATTGTAGGTGGGTAGTGAACTACACATCATTGTGCATGTGTGCCATTGTGCCCATCTCCCCCATCCCACCAGTCCCTGGTTATTGTTCACCCTGTTGATGTTGTGTCAGGTCCTATCGAGCTGTGTCCGTATTCCCGACTCCTTGCACCGTCTCCACACTGATGCCTGTGGCCTCCATTTCCTCCAGCTCCTCCTGTGGCGCAGGACTCCCACCTCCTGTCACCGTTGCTGCCTTCCTGTTGGCAATGGGTTTGTGCTTGGTTTGGCTTTTCACATCATGCCAGCGCCTCTTGGCCTCCTCCATTGACCTCCTTGACACTCCAACTGCATTCACGTTTGTCAAATTGGCGCTCAGTTGATGGTAGTGTTCTGTCACCTCCGCTGATCTGGTTTTCCTGCGGACTGCACCCTGTCTTCCTCTTCCTCTTCTCCTTGCCCTTCCCCGACCCTGAGGTTCCTCGCTGATGGTGTGTCGGGCTTGTGGGTTTTGCGTTGGCCTCTGCACTCGGTCCGGGTGCATCCATGGTTTCTTTTTTTCTCCCTTTTTTATTTATTGCTTTTATAGTGCATTTTCCCGCATGACGTGTGGGATTTGCAGGCCTGTGGCTGGTGTTCGCTGATTTTTGTATCGCGATTGGCATCATCGCTACTATTTTCACGTTTGTGTTTCGCATTTTTGCGGCATCGTGTTGATTTTAATGCGTTCATTTGATGCGTTATCGTGTGTCTATCGCATGGTACCGCCGTGTTGAGAATACCACGTTAACACAGAGTTATTTTCCCGCAATACACTGCGATGTGAAGAGTTGCGTTAAGCTACTTTTGCGGTAGTTATGACACGTTCTTGAGAATATGCCCCAGTCAGTGCACTAACCGTGATTTACAAAGAACTTCTTACGATGTGAACTATGATAATCCAAAACCAACTTGCTTATGCTTCTTGCGATGGAAGACCGAGTTTGCAAGGTAGTGCCTATATTCCTAGACTAGACAACCAGACTAACAACTTTGTTTTGAACATCACTAATGTCACGCATGAACAAAAGGAGCTTGATAAAAATGGTGCTTGGGAGGGAATAGCTGTTTTAGATTGTTCCATGTTTCTAAATTAGGTGAGTGGCTTGAAAGTGTAGGTGGGGGAATCCTTAAACTGATTTTGGCTCCTTTGCTGATCATACTTTTTAGAGGAATATGTGTTTTCTCTTCTTTAGGTCCTGTAGAATAAGTTTACGAAAAGGGTGGGATACATTTTAAGAAAAAGAAGCTGACCGCAACTAGCAGAATTAAAAGAAAATGAGTCAATATGAAACTATAGGAATGAGCTGCCTGTACACTGAAATAAATGATCCTGAGGAAAACTAAATGGATAAATCCAAAGCTGATGACGACTGCCCTGTGAATTCCAGCAAACATCTTTGTGAGAATTCAAGGGAATCACCCTGGGGGATGGGTGGGGGGTGATATAGGTGTCTCGTTGGAATTAATGCTTTCTAGTGATAAAAATGCATACTCAAGCTAACTTTAGGTAATTAAGCTTTAAGCACCATATTTTACTGAGGCGTTTCATTGCACCACGTAAATAGACTTGGAATTTCATGCCTCCAGAATAAAAATTGAGGGGCACATGCATCAAGCTTTTTTCCGGTCGCAAACGGGCAGATTCGCCGATCGACCCGTTTGCAAATGGAAAACGTTTTTAGGTCTCGCCTGACCCAGCGCATGCGCTGGTCTGGCGAGACTTATTGAGAGGGCTCCAAAAAGTGCTACCAGGCCAGCATAGAGCTACAGTGCATGTGCGAGGGCGCGCACGCCGAGTTTTACCGCAAATACTTACACTTTCGCGGCCGCAAGGCCGCTTTGATGTTGATCATGATCGCAATCACGATCACTTTCACTTTCTCGGCCGCAAGGCCGCTTGGCATAGCCAATAGGTCTCGCTTTTGGGACCTTATAAGTATTTAGTTACGCAACTGTTGCATGGCTAAACACTTATAAGGTCCCAAAGGCGAGACCTATTGGCTATGCCAATGCTTGTTTTCTGATGCAAGTACCTTTTTCCAATCGCAATCTAGGTAATCGCAAAAAATATTTGTCACATCCTGCAGAGAGGCTTTGTCATTTTGCGTTGCGTAAATGTGGATTGATTTTGTACTTTGATCTTTGCTTTGATTTATGGAATAATTAATTTTGAGTATCTTGAATTCATTTTCTGTATGCCTAAAATCTGTAAAGAAGCCCTTTAAGGTTGAGATTTAATTGTCTGACATTCTTGTAAGACCAAATGTGTTCTACAAATCTGCTATTTGAGATTACCACCTTTGAATTCTGAGTAGAGAAAAGTCCAGTGGTGAGCACCAAAGTCCGTGAGTGGGGTTTGGCTTGCAGTCAGTGGGAGAGCAGCTGGAGATTTAAAATGGTGAGCTCCTACAACATTCACAACCAGATGGTTAGGAACAGAATTACCCCTTGAAGTGCCCTGCAGCACACTGAAAACGTCTAGTTTAAGTGCTCACTGTGTCACAATTGTGGAATTAATGAATGAGTGAAATAGTTTTTATAAAGCTCACAAATATCCAGGGAAAGGATGTCATAGCACTAGAGGAAGCAGCTAACATAAGCAGAGACTGGTTTAGACGTTAAATAGGGAAGTCTTAAGTAGCTTGTGAAATGTAGAAAGACACTTCACAGAGTGTATGTTGGGGAAAAGAGAGTTCCAAGCTTTAGAAATAATAATAATGAAGGCTTGCCTCCCTCATGCATCCTATATGGAATTTGGGGACCATCAGTAGATTAGCGCAGTTGGGATGGGGCAGAAATTGATACAGTGCGTAAGAGGCACACAAAAGTAATAGTAAATAAATATCCTTTTGAAACTAAGGCACACTATAACAAGGTGCTATAAGGGAATTGGGTTGAATTGTATTCAATAACCCTTCAATAAAACCTTTTCTCGCAAAGTTAACGAAGTAATTTAGAGGAATTTTTCCACCCCCACATATACAGGGAGGACAATTAATTCCACAACCTAATTAATTAAACAGGGCTGTGGAAGGGGTTGCCAGATGATGACTAGGGTCCTTATTTAGACTTTGGTGGATAGGTTACTCCACCACAAACATGACAGGTATCCCATCCGCCGTATTACAAGTATCATAGGATATAATGCACTTTTCCAACAAAATCTGAATCAGGCACCAAGATCCACAATACAATACTGGGTACTGCCTCAGTCAATGTGCTAGGTCTCTCCTTCTGGGTAGTCTGAGAATGTGGTTTCGAAGCATAATGGAGATTTCTTTTTCTCATCGGAGTTGCTTTTCTCTGGCACTCAGTTACCAAACCACTCTTTGAAAGGTCTTTGAGGAAATAGTAACAGCATAAGGGAGAAAACAAAACTCTTAAAGCAGAAGATGTCTCCAAATAACTTGACGAACAGAGAAGAGGTTCTCCCTCTGAGCCATGGCACACCGACTTGTGCTTGGTAACAGGAGTTGCTCCTCCATGAGAGCGAAGGAGCGCTGCCACACTAAAAAAAGACCCCAGAGCAGCTGAAAAATAAAATGGTAATAAAGTTTATTTATTACCATTTTATTTTTCAACAATCTGTCCTGAACCAAGTGTTAAGATGGGGTGGGGCAATTGCTGCTGAGTGGCAGAAAGGAGCTGTGCACTTATGTTTAAAGTGCGCATGTCCCTTTGGACAGTCATGTTGTGACAGCTAGACATGCGCATTTTAAACTTCTCTAACCCAGCTGTCTTAGACAGCAGGGTTAGAGAAAGCACAGGCCTCCAGTGCTCTTAAGAGCGCTGAGAGAGGCCGCTCCCTCCACTCCTGACGCTTCTCTCATGCTGTTTAACAGCATGAGAACAGCATCAGGATTGGGTAGTGCAGCTTCCTGGATCCAGAGCTTCAAGGAGAGAAAACACTCGAGTGAGGAGGACGTTGTGCGGCAAGTCAGAAAGGTAAGTGCCATTTAAAAAAATATATTTTAATACCGCCCCTATTTTGCCTGCCTCACCACTCTAAATACATGCCTGCCGCCACCGCTTAGTAAGCAAGCAGACATCTGTTTGTCACTGGTAGTGGATTTTGGACTGGAAAAGCTTGGCATTTTGTTGAAAATCCTACTTGTTCTCGTGGTTGAGTGCAAGATCAAAATACACAGATATGGGTTGTAGGGACCCACTCCGTTAACCGACCCTCAAGCGCCTCGGGCTTTTATTTATTAATCCGCTGATGCCACTTCCAGCATCAAGATGCATGTGTATGTTCAATGTGATGTGACGCTGGCCTACCGGGCCCTTAACGGAAAATGCCCTGACTATCTGAAGGAAAGACTGTGTCTCTATAAGCAAAACCGTGCACTGCGATCCAACTCTCATAATTTGCTGCCCACCCCACGCTTTGCGAAAACACGTCTGGGCGGCAGAGCTTTCACAGTCTGTGCAGCTTGCTGTGAAATGCCCTACCAGGTTCCCTACGGCAGGCTAACACAGAAACCTGTTTTAGAAAAGCCTTAAAGACGTGGCTCTTCAGGGCAGATTAACATGGATTGCTCTGACCACTACTCCTCTGGTCGTAATCTACCTGCTGTTTCAGAGCCGGGACACCCCTGTTTGGGGTAGCTGTCGCGCTTTATAAGCTCCAGTATTATTATTATTATTATGTGTGTGGCACGTGGCACAATGCATTCTTCCATAACATCAGTTGCAAAGATAGTTCCTAACAAATAGCATATACTATAACCAGAAAATCTACATACAGTCTTGGGCCCACGTCAGCAGGCATAGTCTCTCAGACTTTGCGATGGCTAAACGTTGGTGCTGAGGTGATAGCGGTCTGTCTCTCATGCTGGGGGCTCACCTGTTGTCTGTTCCCTCCAGCGATTGGATGGCCATTGTTTCCAAGGTGTGTTCAGTGTCTGTTCTTTTTGGTTCCTCACCCGGCTACCTTAATTCTGCATTAGCCTCCATTTCCTCATGCAGAGTCTTCTCTCTTAAATTCTTGTTGGGGATTCCTAGTCTCCAGTTTTTGAAGAAAACAATGTTATGACTAGCCCTTTCATGCTGCTATCACTGAGCTGTAATCATTATTTCCTTCCTGGCCATGAGCAGCCATGGATCCTTCTCGAACAGGAGTCTAAATGTTCCTCCTGTTTGCCTGTTCAGTATGAGTAGCAAGTTAGATGAAGTTATCTTTAGCACCTCTGGCTCAGCTGATGACTTCATTGTTGTTCCATCATCTCTACTGGCTGGCTACTGGGTCTAACAGTCTGGGAGTCCAATTGATGGCATTTCATATAATATATAACTCAATGACTGAACATCAATGTCTCAGTGGCTCATTGTTATGTGCAATTTGGAGAATTCCAATACGTTTTAATGTTTTCACGCTCATGTAGGCAGATGCAAATTACTTTATTTTGGGTCCTCATTAGTCACTTTTGCTTCTATATTAGCTGGTGCCATCTAAGTATTATCTTTTTGTGGCAGACCCTAAGTGTCAAGAGATGTTGGTGAATGCCACAACCTGAAATTGTGCCCCATTGCTGGTCTAGGTTTTTGGTAGCCTAAAGAGGCCAAACATATTTTCTAACTTTGGATTTGGAATGTTTAAAATCTGTCACAGGAAGTATCAGAAATTATTAATAAGTGCTGTCCATCTGAGAGTGAATGGAAGAGAATGCAGTCCCACTTTATAGCCAGGGCTTCTCTTTCTGTCTGGTAATACAGATTTTCTGTGTCAAACTTCTGCTAGCCAACGTGATTGCTTTTCCATCTTTCTTTCTTATGATGTTGCACCATGAATGCCCCGAGCTCAACAGGTTTGGTGTTGACAACTAATTTGGATTGTTTTGATAGGTCGAAGTACCCATTATGATGTCTTGGAGGATGGATTCTATAATCTTTTGAAATGCTGTCTTCCTCGTCCCCCTTGCTTCCATTTTAATTTTGGATTCTCCAGTGAGTCCGGAACAAGGAAGCACCCAGGCTCCCCATAGCCATTCACAACACTGCAATGCATCAGTGTGATTGGCTCCCCGAAGCCAATCACAACACTGCAATGCAGCGTTGTGAGTGATCTGAAAGCTTAGGATCAGCGCTCAGATGGGGCCTGGGGGCCTGGGGGCCTGGGGGCCTGGGGGCCTGGGCATGTTCCCCACCAGGCTGTGTAGTGCAGCAACTGTTTGGCCAGCACGAGCTGGCGGGCTAAGCAGTCATGCACACTTGGAGTGTGCAAACGATTCCTCCCCCTATGCCTACAGCCCGCCCCGCCCTAACCCAACCCCGAACCTGTGAAAAACGTTATTATCATTTTATTTTTCCTGCTCCAAGAGCAGTGGGGCGACACTCCTTCGCCTTAGCGGGGAAGCCGCCCCTGTTCGTACGGTCTCTTTGTGGTGCAGAGAGAATGGAGAGACTCGGAAAACATATCCACAATATATCGCCATTCCAATGAAGCTCTGGATTTCTAACACTGTCTTTGATGAGACTGTGTTTTGATATCCATAACTTTAGGTGAGTCGTTTCGTACTCATCCTCCAACTAATTTGCATCTGTAGAATTCCTCTTCAGACTTCAGAAACACATTTTTCCTGTGGAGTGTGAAACCCCTGTCCGTCAGCCTTTACAAGAGGGCCCTCAGCCTTTTGTTGTGCTTCGGGATATTGCGAACATATACTAGGATGTCATTGATAATGTTGCCCACCCTGTATAGGCCTATGAAGACTGTCTTAAGGGCATTCTGAAAGACCCCTGCCACAGAGCAAATGCCACAGTTGATATGGTGGAACTGAGGACTAGTTTATTGAACCATTGTGCTCCTTTGAGATCGGACAAGGTCATCGTTTGTACTTTTTATGTTCTGCTCCCTAATGATTGACCGATTATGAGCCTCTTGTCAATGCACAGGCAGAATGAGACAGGTTGTTTGGGTTTACTTGCGATGGCTGTCAGCAAGACCCAGGTTGGCCCTTTCTTGATGACTCTTTGGTTTTCTGTAGTTCTGCTACTATGGCTGTTTAGGCGGAACTGTGATGTCTATAGGCAACTTCACAGGTGGCACTTTGAGACATACAGGCCATTAAAAAGACTGCTGAAGTCAGTTAGGATAGCATCTATTTCTTTCAGTTTTGTTGCTGAATGCAAAATGGATTAAGTTCAGCTCTTCTGCAATTGCACTTCTAAGGAGAGTTCCAGTTCCAGCGATGACGGCAAAGAATTGTGTGTTGCAACGGTCTTTTTCATTCACAACGGTGGAAAGAAAGGTTCCAGTGGCTCTTTACTGCCAGAGGCGTAGAATCCCATTTGTGTTGGTGTCAAGGTAGGTTGTGGTTTCAATCTGAGAAATTGTTGTTTGCTTATGACATTTACCGATGCTCTGGTATCCAATAGGGCAGTGATTTGGGTGCCTTGCATTTGAATTTTGCAGGTGCCTCACACCTCAACAGGGCAGATATGCTGATTTTCAACTTTTGGCCAGAATTTCCACCAGTAAATTATATCAGAAATATTTTGTCTTTGTCATTCAGTCATCATCATCGATGACAGGCATGGCATGTCAGTCATCCCTGACTGAAATGGTCTCCTCTCTGTCGCTGGTGACAGTCTGGTGATAGCGTCCTTGGTGTAGCTTGTGCCATGGATTGGTTCACCAAAGGCCGCCTCTTCACACCTGTGCAAAGTGGTTGGGTGTATTATAGTTTGTTCCTGTCTCAGTGTGAAACAGTGGTTTTGAAAATACGTCACAGACCCATAGAAATAGAAGACAAACTAAGAGAAAGAGGTAAAGGAGAAAAGACGACAGAGAGGAATAACTAAAGAAGGACATTCTTCACAAACGGGAGATGCATCACAGGAGGAAAAGGAAGAATCCAGAAGAACACGCATTGTGAAAGCCAATTTTCTCACCTGTGGGAGAGCTATTGGTTTTGCCAATTTGTTTTATTCATGTTGTACAGCCGCACTGCTGTTAGGCAGCATGGCAAAATGTTAGGAGAAAAAACACCATGACGTGCCCAGCGCTGAACACAAGGGGCTGTGATCCATTTTCTTAGAATGGGATTTTTCTCTGCCATCCAAAAAACTGCTTAAGTCTCTCACATCCAAACTGAAGTTCGCCATTTTGGGCCATATGAAGACAGCAACAAAAGAGCCATGCAAATCACGGAGCGCAGTGCTGTTTGCACCTTTGTAGTATCTTGACACCTGCTGGTGTGACTTTTGAGATCTAGAGGAGTGAGTAACGAAGAAGGCAAGGTGTAAGGGGCAAGCAACAATGGGGAGTGGCAGACAAGACAAGCAACAACTCAGGAGGAGGATGGGGGATGGGGCAGGGCAAGCAACTATACGGGATGGGGATGGAGGAAAGGTTTGCAAGTAAGAGGGGAAAAGTTTCTCTGAAAACAACAAGCAGGGTTAGGACACCAAGCAAGGGGGGCAGTACTTGTGCTATCTTCCACGGTAGGTACAAACACAAGAAGAGGAAGTAAAGCCGGCACTTGGTGCCAAAGCGAAGCAAGGAAATGAAAGTGACGATGAAGCCGAACAATGGTAAGCAACGGGCAGTCTCTAATGAAAACAAAAATGTATTGCAAGCGGCAGTGCATGCGCTGTCTGAGGGGAGACCTAAAGAATGGAGTCTGAGGGTGAGGGTTGAGGGAGGGGGCAAACTGGAAAAAAAGCGAAGGTACCCACCAAACTTACAGAACGGCATTAAACAACCAACAGTGCTCCCAGAACATTTGTGCCTTCCCTGAGGGAAAACAGCCTTCAACACGCAGATAAGTATCACTCAGGTATTTGTACCTTTACCATGAAGTACTTTACCACGCAGGTATATATTTGTTTTTTAAATAACATACT
The DNA here is from genome assembly GCF_964204655.1 of Triturus cristatus. Taxonomy (NCBI): domain Eukaryota; kingdom Metazoa; phylum Chordata; class Amphibia; order Caudata; family Salamandridae; genus Triturus; species Triturus cristatus. The sequence goes on from NC_140585.1 coordinate 374,806,587, forward strand.
TTTTATGTTATTTCAAAAACATGATTTTCGGGTTTAGGGATGGGAGGAAAGGGTAGAGATAAAGGCAAGCAAAGGTGACTTTAGAGTTCAGGAGTGGGTAGGTGTAAAGGCGGGTGAAGGTAACTTGAGAGTTAAGGGGTGGGTAGAGGTAAAGAAAGGTCAGAGTGAGTTGAGAGTTCAGGGGTGGGCAGAGGTAAAAGGAGGTGATGGTGGCTTGGTAGTGATGTAGCGCTTAAAGGTTTGAAAATTGTAGGGGTGCATCATATTCACCGTTAGTTGGCACCCGCACATAATCAATGCATATTTAGATGTATTGTATACAATGTATTACGCAAATGTATCAGTTATATTGTAACATAGAAGTGTTAGAAATGCGAAACCACATTGTGAGTATAGTCGGTAAAATGCATAACGATAAGTTTCCGTTTAATGCAATGTATTAGACTAAATGTGTAACTCGATTGAATTAATTCATGTATGTCGTTTATCCACGTATGTGAAAGTAAAAGCACTAATGTTAGAATGTAATTTAATAGTGTGTTTAACCTAGTAGAGGCCCGAAGTCACATATATCGTCGAGGAGAAAGGCCTGGTATTTCTTATGTTAGCTGAATGCGGTAGGCCGCAAGTGATTTATCCTAGTAGAGGTTTTGGGCTGCAGTAAATTGTAGAGTTAAAAGATGCGAAGTATTTCTTCACTCTGTGATCTCACCGCAGGTGCAAGGACAGTTGGTTCATTAGTAAAAAGGTCTTTGTCTAACAGTTGAATTATGGAGGAAGCCAGACATGGGAGTGCATTGGAATGTGCCAATCGCAACTCCTAGTGCCGACGGTGTCTGGGACTCAAGGCCAAGCTGATGGACGATGGAAGATGGACGGATCCGAATGGAAAATTACTGGAAGAAGACCTGGTTGAGGAGGTGTGCCGGAGGGCGTGTTCTGTGTTTTGGGGTTTCGTATTAGGGACAGCGCCCCGAGGGTAGAGCAGAGAAGAGGTAGGCGAGGAGCTAGAAGAAGCGTTTTAGATCAAGCTCTCCAAGTGAAGACTTCTTAGGAAGTTCACTTCTGACACCTTTTCACGATTTCTTGGGTCTTAAGGGAATGGTAAGCAGGGATGTCATCCAGCATAGAGTAGGGACAGAAATGCTTTGGTTTAATGATTCCTAATATCGACATTAGCTTGGTAGTTATCTACCTCATGCTTTTAGAAGCTGTACTTTTGTTCATATTCAGCCGTATGCGGATTCTTCGTAGAGTGGCATTTGTATTAGTACCCATTTACCTGTTGAGCCTTGTGCTAAGGTGCTTGTATCTGCAGATGTTTTTCCTGATAATAAAATCCCGATAGAAATAGCAATTGACTTCCGAGTCTTCAATTATGTCAAATTGCGGAAAGTATTCTTTGATAATTGTGTTTGCTCCCTCCACGCTATTAGGCAGGTAAAAAGGTCCAGTTGACCAGAGTGGGTTCTTGAGATAAATGGATACAAGAAAATTGGGCCCCAGCAGTTGGTAGCAGAGGATGGTTACTTCCGATAGCGAGGGTTGATTAGATAAGATAAGTGATCCTTGAGACCCATAGACGAAAAGTAATGGTGAATCATCAGATGGTGAGCAGCAGACGACGGCGGATGATGAACATAGACGGCGAGTAGCAGTGCGGCAGGAGGGAGCAGTTCGTGGAGTGAGTAGCAACAGGATGAGATGTTGTAGATTGCGGTGTTGATTTGTTGTGTGATGTCTTGCGGAGTTAGAGTGAATGTTGAGTACTTGTGAGATCAGGCTGTGAGCGCGCGCAGCCCGGGAATTGTGGTGTAGAAGACACCCGTGGTAGATTTTGTTCACAATCCAAAGGAGATCGTGAGGTACCATCGATCACCTGGACCGAGATAGGGGGAGCGAATGTGTGAGTGCATGACAACTCGATGCTGGTCGCAAGTTGCTGTATGTGGATTTGAGTATTTGTAACCTATCAGAGGCGCTGCCAACCGAGGTCAACAATTTCGAGAGACTGTGGACGAACAGTCAGAGGCTGTGGACGGACAGCCAGAGAAGTAACTTGTTTGGGATACACGGTTATTTCAGGGTATGAATGGGACGAGTGCAGGCGTGAAACGTAAACAGTAAGGAGAGGGAACTGCTGCGAACTAAGAAAGGTGACGTCAGAGAGTGTCGCGCTGTGATAGGTTGGTTGGTGTTAGTCGCGCTGTTATTGGAGGGTTTGACATCAAGAGATAAACAGTGTGTGAGATCGAATTTGTCAATCATGAAGTGTTTTAAGGTTTTTCGAGAAATGTGTAGAGGCGATAAGCATGTGGTTACTCGAGAGGGAGAAGAAGCCCCTCCCGAGGATACTCCAGCACATTATATGGCAAAGAATGAGGGTTTGCATACGATCATTTGGCTTGAGAATTGGCATAAAATGACCCAAAGTGAAGGGGAATTAGCATTCCCGAGGTATGGCTCGTTCAGGCTAGCAGTGTTGTACCAGTTGAAATCTGTAATGGCGGGGTTACGACCTTTGCCAAGGCCAACACAGTTCGAAGCACTACATGCGTGGATTAGAGCAGCGCATGATAGAGATAGAGGGAGGAATCAGGAAAGAGTGAAAAAGTCGATTAGGGCTTATCAGGATGCTAGATGGGACCCAGCGGAGAAAAGATGGAGAGTGCAGGCGATAGAGGGAGAGAGACTTTATCCCTTATTGATCACATCAGAGGGGGTAAGGAATGTAAAGTCAGAAGAAGAGGATGAGAGTGAGATAGACGATGACTTATTGGAAAGATTATTGTCAGAGAGACCACCTCCGTATAACCCAGAGGTCCCAGAAGGGACATTGGTTCAAATAGAAGATACTAGAGGAGTAACAGGCCATCCAGAAATGAGAGTAGAAGGAAGACTCTCAATAGGAACAGAGAGTACGAGGAGCCCGTCTGAGGCAAGCATAAAGGTTGAGAGAGAGGGGAGGTTACCGGATGCTTTTAAGGTACCGGTTACCATTGGACCCATTGTTTCGATTTACCACCCAGATACAGAGGAGGGCGAAAACCCAGAGCAGACAGCCGAGGGGGTTAGGAGAGAGGTCACAGAAAGTGGCCTGGCGGGTGCAATGACCCGGAATCCGAACCCTATAGAATGGAGTACACCCTTGCCAGCCATGTCAGATTCCTCAGGGGAACAAAGAGAGCAGAGACCAGAGAGGTCGAGGTCCCTGATGTAGTCGAGATCAGATTTACGATCATGGGTACCGCCCCTGAGAGGCCAGGACCCAAGGGTAAGAATGGCAGAGAGAGAGCAGGTCGGCTTCGGAGATCGGTCCGCTCCAAGGGAAATGTTCTGAGAAGGGAGGTCGCAGGACCAGGAATGTGAGGAAGACGGTAGAGGAAGGGTGGTCTGCCGAGAGGTGCTGAAAGGAGCCCTGGGAGCCGGGATGATAGATGTAGTAAGGTTAAAAGCAGAAGTGGATGAGATAATGAGCGGAAGCTTATCCCTTGAAAGATTGGTAACATATGGACCGGATGAAATACTCTTTGTGGCAAAGGATGTGACTCGGAAGGCACGAGTTGCACATGAGAAATTGTCAGAATTGGCTAGGCGATACGAGGTAGATTTGTCTAAAACTAAAGCATTGCAAGGAAGCCATAGGTTGCAGTACAGTGACCAGGAATTGGAGGAGAAAAGGGTCATCGGATTGAGGGCCCAGAGATTTGATCCTAGCCATGCGAATATGGATGACGCTTGATAAACAGGAAGAAAAATGGTCCAGGAAGAAAAGCTCCAGAGGAATGATAGGAGGGACCCCACCTCCGGGTGGAGGGAAGGTAAAGATAGGGAATTTCCCTTTAAGGGAAGTGCAGAATGGAGGATACGTGTACGTACCCTGGAGCAGGGGTGATTTGGCGGCGTTTACCAATGATTTTCCCCGGCTTAGGGAGAAGCCAGTAGAATGGTATGAGCAAGTTGATCGTTTTGTTAAGATCTCAAAGGTATTGTGGACCGATCTGAATACTTTGTTCGACATCGTGGTCCCGGGAGATTTGTGGGCGGCATGTAAGACTGCCATTGATTGGCCAACTCAAGAGCCTGAGAGAAATGCATACACGAATTGTCCATCACCGGCAGTAATGAGGCTGTATGATCGAGTGATTGCCTGGTTAAAGGAGAAGGTTTCACCCCAAGACATCGATTGGGTAAAGATAGGCAGGACAGTGCAGTAACCTAAGGAGACGGTGCATGAATTTTATGAGAGACTCTTGCAGGCTTTTAAGCAGTACAGTGGTTTAGATGCGTTGGACACCAAGGTAATGGAACAGTTTGTTTCAAAGTTTGTGTTGGGATTGAGGCCAGAGGTTAGCCTTATGATACAGCAACATTTGATCTGCTGGCAGAATAAACCGGTTGACGAGATTTTGCGGTACGCTAGGTACTGTGCTGATTGAATCCAAGCATAGGAAATTGAAGGATAACTTGATGCTTGTTCAGATGCAAACCGCTCAGGGACAGCCTAATGGGGGAGCATTGGTAAGGAGACAGGGGAATTATCAGGCAGGAAATCAGAATGTTCAGGGGCAAGGAAGGCCAAGACCAATAGCCCTAGGACAGGGATGGATGTGGCGATATTGAAAAAGACTACAGTATGTCACTAGTGTCACCATATTGGACACTGGAGATGCGAGTGTCCCCTGAAACCATGGAATCAGACGCAGCCGGAAGGGGAGGTAGTTCAGGTCCCTGGGACGGAGGCGGTACAGACAGTAACCAGACCTAGGACGATGAAAGGGGGGACTGGTGTCCCGCAGATGCAGGTTCCCCAGCCACCCAGAATACAGACTGTACAGCAGGGAGCTCGCACTTATTTGCAGATGCCAATGTTTGAAGTGAGTGAGGGAAATGATATAAGCTTGTTGGCCGGATTAGGGTCTAACAGAGACGCGGATTGTATGCTTAGGGCCATTTTAGAAGTAGATCAAGCAGGACCCTTTGTGGAAGCAGATCTTGACGGTCATCCTACGACCTTTTTGGTTGATACGGGGGCTACTAGATCGACTATAAGGTCGGCAGTGGTTCCACGGTTGGCCCTTTCTGGACAAAGTAGCCAGGTCGTTGGAGTGGCAAATAAGAAGCTGGTTAGTCCATTGACGGAGCCAATTCCAATCAGGATAGGAAATTTCAGTGACCGACACCAGTTCGTGGTGTGCGACTCTAGTCCAGTTTGCCTGTTAGGAAGAGATCTACTGTGCAAGCTCAACTGTACGATCTACTGTACTCCGAAAGGAGTGGAGGTACAGACGAGAGACGATGACGCGACCTTCAAGGTTGCGAATCAGCGTGTGTGCGTGGAAATGTACCCAGCATTAATGGTGGAGGAACTTCCATTTGATCTGAGGGACTCAGTGTCTATTGACGTATGGGACCTTAGTGGTGAGGAGATTGGCTTAGTCAAGGGAGTAGATCCAGTGAAAATCCAGATTAAACCAAATGTAGAATTTCCAAGGACACCCCAGTATAAGTTATCCCCTGAAACTATCGCAAGGATTAAACCTGTGATTGAGTCTATGATTAGGCAGGGAATACTGATGGAGATTATGGGTAGCCCATGTAATTCGCCCATTATGGGACTGCAGAAGCCAAGCGGGAAATTTAGGATTGTGCAAGACTTGCGAAAGATAAACAAAATAGTTGTCCCATGTTGTCCAGTGGTACCGAATCCATCTGTGATCCAATTTCAGATCCCATGCGAGGCTGAATGGTTCACAGTGATTGACTTGTGTCAAGCATTTTTCTCGATTCCTTTACATGAGGACAGCCGATTTCTTTTTGCATTTAGGCTGGAAAATCGTGTGTTAACGTGGTGTCGTATCCCACAGGGGTACACGGAGAGCCCATCTATTTTTAATCAGATTTTGAAGAAGAATCTCGAAGGTCTTGTGTTGCAACAAAACTCCGTTTTAGTGCAATACATTGATGATCTGCTTGTTGCGTCAGAGACGGAAGACGCCTGCAGAATCGACACAGTTGCCCTGTTGAATTACTTGGGAGAGAATGGTCATAAGGTGTATCCAAACAAGCTGCAATACTGTTTGAGTGAAGTACAGTATTTGGGGCACCAAATTGAGAAGGGAAAGAGAAAGGTGTCTCCGGATCGCATTTATGCGATTCTGAGAATGCCAGTTCCCTCGACTCAGAGGGAGGTCAGAATGTTTTTGGGAATGGTGGGCTATTGCCGCCAGTGGATCCCAAACTTCTCCTTTGAAGCAAAGCCTTTCCAGCGGCTGACACGAAAGGATATGAGTGATCCGGTACCATGGGATGATGAATGTTTAAGGTCATTCTTGAGGCTGAGAGAAGCTTTATGCAGCGCTCCAGCTTTGGGGATGCCAGACTATAACAAGGCATTTACCTTATTCTGTTGCGAAAAGGAAGGTTGTGCATTAGCAGTGTTGACTCAGAGTCACGGAGGAGTCCATAGACCAGTTGCCTATTTTTCAGCTACTTTAGATCCAGTAGCTTCTGCGTTGCCCGGATGTCTCAGATCCGTTGCTGCAACAGGTGTCAGTATCGAAAGATGTGAGAGCATTGTGATGGGTCATCCGCTTACTGTGCATGTGCCACATTCTGTTGAGTTGTTGATGACTAGGACTAAAACACAGCACCTCAAAAATAATAGGGCGACTCGTTATGAGCAAGTTATCCTTGCTGCAGCTAATGTGAAGCTGAAGAGGTGTTCTGTTTTAAATCCTGCTACACTGTTGCCTATTCCAAAGGTAGATGATGATGAAGATTGTGAGGACCATGATTGTCTCGATGTGACGGAACTATGCACCAAACCGAGACCTGACATTGTCGATGAACCGCTCCCAGTTTCAGATGAGATTTTCTTTGTGGACGGTTCATGCTTAAGAGACAGTGTCGGTCGACTGAGAGCAGCGTTTGCTGTGTGTACCATCACAGCGGTGGTTGAAGCCGCTTGTCTTGAAGGAGTACACTCCGCACAGGTGGCTGAGCTTATTGCGCTGACTCGTGCCTGTTTGGCCGCTGATAAGATCAGTGTAACGATTTACACGGATAGCCAATATGGGTTTGGTGTAGTTCACGATTTCGGACAGCTATGGTCCCAGAGAGGGTTTATGACATCTTCTGGTTCACCCATTAGAAATGGGGATTATGTACGACAATTGTTGGAAGCCCTACAAAGCCCAGATGAAATTGCTGTTGTTAAATGTTCTGCGCACACTAAGGGAACCGATTTTGTGTCATTGGGTAATAATTACGCCGATGAAGTTGCTCGATTTTGTGCAGAGCAGGGATGTAATTATACTGAAAATCATGTTGTGGAAAGCGAAGAGAAAACAGATTATACTGTGATGTTAGCTATGGCAGACTCATGGGAGGAACTGAAGCAGTTGCAAGATGGGGTCACCGACCAAGAGCGGGACAGTTGGATACGAGCGGGATGTGAAAAAGGAGAGGTGGATATATGGGTTTCGAATGATGGACGCGCTGTGTTACCGGAATGTTTGTTGAGTCCCATGGCGAGACTGATACATGGTGCTGTACATCTTGGCAGAGATGCAATGATGCAAGTGTTTCGCCAAACGTGGTACAGTCCGAAGTTTCGGACGGTAGCTGAGGCTGTGTGTCAGAGGTGTGTTACCTGTCAACAGATGAATGCTCTTCGACATCTTTGAAATGGCCAGATGCATTACCTTTAGTTCTCATGAGTCTCCGGAGTGTCCCTGATAGGAGGACTGGATTGTCACCCCACGAGATAATAATGGGGAGGGCGATGCGCTTGCCAGCAATACCTGCTACTGCCTTGATTAACATCACTGATGACATGATTTTGGACTATTGTAAAGGCCTGGCTGACGTGGTCCGTTCTGTGTCTCATCAGGTGCAGACAGCAACGGTTCCCGCCGCAAGCGACCTGTGCCACGACCTGTGCCCAGGCGACTGGGTATTGGCGCGCAAACACGTGAGGAAGAGTTGCTTGGATGCTCGCTGGCGCGGGCTGTACCAGATAATCCTGATAACGAATACAGCAGTGAAGTGTGGGGGACTGCCGAACTGGGTACACGCTTCTATTACCCGTAGAGTTCCAGCACCCTTGGAAGAAACAGCCCCTCTTGAGAACGAAAACCCAGTTGAGGTAGCAGAGCCATCTGAGAGGGCAAGTCAAGCTGTAGGGGTTGCTGACGCAGCTGGTTGTGCACTGAACCAAGAACGTAAAGATAACACTGAAAGGGACTCGGAAAAAGAAGAAAGAGCTGCAGGGGGCGGTACCAAGTCGGATTCTGCTGAAGAAGAAAGGAGTGCACAGGGTACCAGTAGGGAGCGCGGAGGTGCCACAAAAGCAGAAAGAGCTTGGCCCGTGATTCAGAGGTGGGGAAACTCGAAATCGGCACCAAGAACAGATCTTGCCCTAGTTTCTGAAGAATCTGAAGCAGAGCAAGAGGACGTAGATCGACCCCAAGGTGCTCTGAGAAGATCGAAGAGAACAAGAGTGCTGTGCCAAAAGTACGCCTCACCAGAGTGGGCATACACAGTGACTGATGCCAAGTTTACTGAACACGGGAAGATTGAGATCGATCACACTGGTCAACAGTCTCCTGTTTCCGAGAGTGGAAGTGTTGTTGAAGATCCCAGGCTTGGAGATCGAAGGAGTATTGACCATCAATATTCCGAATCCACCATTCTTGAGTATCATCCGTGGTCTGATTTTGGAAACGCTAGACTTCCCAACCTTTGCAGTCATACCCGCAAGCTTGAAATACTGCAGGCGGTCCTAGAGCTGTTGGGACCGGCAGTGATTCTGGATTGATTGTAAAGTTGTTGTACATAAAAGTTTGATAAGAAGATAACCTAGGCCCGAGAGGAAGAAGAATAAATTTAGGGATTTTCCGGTGAAGAGACGAAGAAGAGTTAGGGAAGTCTTCCCGATCAGAAGAAACGAGAAATTGGACTTTGCTAAAGGTTTCCCCGGTTCAAGAGAGTAGCTGGATTGAACTTACTGGATGAGAAAGAGACTTGTGTCCGCAGAGACTGTACTAAACATCGAGAACATTTCAGAGATGGCGGAACCTGGGACTACGCATCGTAGAGCCAAAATAGTGATAGGCACACTGTTAGGAGTAGTGATAGTGGTTATATTTGCAGTAGTAGTGACTTCATACATGGTGGCCCATAGACAGGAGGGGGAGGTACAGGGAGCACCCACACCTACCACTCTAGGACAGGGAGGGGTCACCATTAGAGATCAGAGAGCTCAGACGCTCAAGGAGAATCGTATGTTTCACATAGATTTGTCCAGAGCCGATTTTAAACTCAATGCTTATGCGAAGTTGTTGTATGAATACGTGGATGCGATGAATGCGAAAGATTGTTATGTGTGCATGCAGTTGCCTGCTTCGGTATATGAGGGTATTAGGTACCATCATCTCCCACTGACATATGGGATCTCTTGCAGCCTATTGCTTAGTTTCTTTTATGAAAGGAAACAGATTGAGTACTTTTTCTCAAATTATGACACAGTACTTCCCGAAGTTCCGGCATATAAGCATTTGAATAAGTATGACTATTACAAATCAGAGGAAAGGCTTCGGAAGTATTTTAGACCGACTGTGAAGCTAGATACAGCTTATGCTCATAGACATAATTTGACATGCTGGTTGTCCGAAACGGAAAAGAAGTTCATAGGTCAGATAGAGGATAGGTATAGAAAATTGACCCAGACACGGAATACAGGAGATAGTCCAGTGGATTGGACGGATGAGGAGAGATGGCATAAATCTAAGGGAAGTTATGGACCAATTGCATTAGATGAGGTACAGAAGGGGAAATTGTGTGTTGCCCGGCCTCAAGCTCCCAAGGAGAAGGTTCTAGTGGGGCATAGTACGTGTGAACATACTTTTACCATGGAGGACTCTGCTAAGAATTTCTTGCAGAATTCGATACAGGTGATTCCGACTGTGTACTATGTGTGTGGGAGAAATGCATATGTGATATTGCCTGCGAATTGGTATGGTACGTGTTACTTGGCGATTATTTTCCCAAAGATTTATCATACGGAAGATTTGAAGCTATTAGAGACGGGACGCCATTCTAAGGTGCGTAGAGCTGCGAATGTAGGAATGGTGATTGGGGATATATACGGAGTGACAATACCTAGCTTGGGAGTGGTTCTGAATGATGTGAAGATAAGAAGGTTGGCGACTGTGGTGGATGAATTGTCAATGAATTCGGCGAGGTCATTGCTGTTGGTGAATGGAGAAATGTTGTCGATACGAAATATGGTTTTGCAGAATAGACTTGCGTTAGACGTATTATTGGCAAAAGAGGGCGGAGTCTGTAAATTGCTGAAGGTCCAAGAATGTTGCACGTATATTCCAGATAACAGTAAGGACCTGGCGAAGTACATTGTCAACATCACCACGATCCATAAGGAAATAGAAGATTTGACGGAAGAGAATGTGTGGAAAAAGATTAGCCAAGGATTTGGTCGAGTGGGGTCTTGGTTTGCGAACCTGGGAATGGGATTCCTGGGTTCTGTGTTGAAGCCAATCATAATTGCAGTGGTATGTGTGATCTGTTTGTGGGGACTCTTAAGAGCCTGGAAGTGGTATAGAGGGAATAGGGCCGAAAGAGCCCTCAGAGCAAATGAGCAGAGAATGGAGAGATTACAGGATCGTCAGTATCAGAATCTTAAAAGGATGGAAGGGATCCGACATGGTGGGATGGTAGCAACTGCAGTTTAGATTAGCTTTATTCCAGGAGAAATGAGAATGATGGTGTGATGACAGTTGTCATCAAAGGGGGGAACTGATGTAGCGCTTAAAGGTTTGAAAATTGTAGGGGTGCATCATATTCACCGTTAGTTGGTACCCGCACATAATCAATGCATATTTAGATGTATCGTATACAATGTATTACGCAAATGTATCAGTTATATTGTAACATAGAAGTGTTAGAAATGCGAAACCACATTGTGAGTATAGTCGGTAAAATGCATAACGATAAGTTTCTGTTTAATGCAATGTATTAGACTAAATGTGTAACTCGATTGAATTAATTCATGTATGTCGTTTATCCACGTATGTGAAAGTAAAAGCACTAATGTTAGAATGTAATTTAATAGTGTGTTTAACCTAGTAGAGGCCCGAAGTCACATATATCGTCGAGGAGAAAGGCCTGGTATTTCTTATGTTAGCTGAATGCGGTAGGCCGCAAGTGATTTATCCTAGTAGAGGTTTTGGGCTGCAGTAAATTGTAGAGTTAAAAGATGCGAAGTATTTCTTCACTCTGTGATCTCACCGCAAGTGCAAGGACAGTTGGTTCGTTAGTAAAAAGGACTTTGTCTAACAGTTGAATTATGGAGGAAGCCAGACATGGGAGTGCATTGGAATGTGCCAATCGCCACTCCTAGTGCCGACGGTGTCTGGGACTCAAGGCCAAGCTGATGGACGATGGAAGATGGACGGAGCCGAATGAAAAATTACTGGAAGAAGACCTGGTTGAGGAGGTGTGCCGGAGGGCGTGTTCTGTGTTTTGGGGTTTCGTATTAGGGACAGCGCCCCGAGGGTAGAGCAGAGAAGAGGTAGGCGAGGAGCTAGAAGGAGCGTTTTAGATCAAGCTCTCCAAGTGAAGACTTCTTAGGAAGTTCACTTCTGACACCTTTTCACGATTTCTTGGGTCTTAAGGGAATGGTAAGCAGGGATGTCATCCAGCATAGAGTAGGGACAGAAATGCTTTGGTTTAATGATTCCTAATATCGACATTAGCTTGGTAGTTATCTACCTCATGCTTTTAGAAGCTGTACTTTTGTTCATATTCAGCCGTATGCGGATTCTTCGTAGAGTGGCATTTGTATTAGTACCCATTTACCTGTTGAGCCTTGTGCTAAGGTGCTTGTATCTGCAGATGTTTTTCCTGATAATAAAATCCCGATAGAAATAGCAATTGACTTCCGAGTCTTCAATTATGTCAAATTGCGGAAAGTATTCTTTGATAATTGTGTTTGCTCCCTCCACGCTATTAGGCAGGTAAAAAGGTCCAGTCGACCAGAGTGGGTTCTTGAGATAATTGGATACAAGAAAATTGGGCCCCAGCAGTAGGATAGTATGATATTGTACTGCCTGTCATTGAACAGAATGGTATGGTATGATATATTATGGTATGGTATGGTTTGCTATGGCATGTCATGTCATGTTATAGTGTGGTATGGTATGGTATGGGCTGTTATTGTATGGTATGTTATGGTATGCGTCTCACATAATTGAAAACCTTGACACAATCGTCAGGGTGATGCTAAAGGTAGTGAAGCTGTGAATTCATGTATGCATATATGTGTATACGCATAAGTGTAAAATTCCCATCATCCACCCGAAGTGGTTTGCTTCATCATCTGGGAACCGGGGACTAATTAGAGAACCATCTTCTACTTGGCAAATCGTAGATCTTGGTCTCTTTTATGTCCCAAACTGTTAACTGGTATGAAAACAACACTATGTGAAGGGTTATTTTGCTATGTTGTGTTTTTTCTCTCTTTTCACTTGTGCAGGTCAGTGAAGTAAAACTACCTCCTACGGAGCTTCTTGGCCCTCCATCAGGGTCCAGGTTGTATTCATCACTTCACTAGTAACTTGAGCACTATTTATCTTCGCAGTAGCTTTTTGGGTCCTGACGAAAGCTTGGATGATTTTCATCCGATAACAGAAACATGTAGACCGTTTTCCAACACAGTTATTATATTTTGAAACTGTTATAGCACTGTTTTTAGACTTTGTCAACAAGGTAGCGATCTAATAAAGTGTTCTCAGTGCCTTGCTAGACACATTTTATACAGCACTTACACACTATCACTTTTCACTAGCACTGCGACCATCACACCCAACCATCATCTAACAAAAAATACCATACCAGTTAACAGTTTGGGACATAAAAGAGACCAAGATCTACGATTTGCCAAGTAGAAGATGGTTCTCTAATTAGTCCCCGGTTCCCAGATGATGAAGCAAACCACTTCGGGTGGATGATGGGAATTTTACACTTATGCGCATACACATATATGCATACATGAATTCACAGCTTCACTACCTTTAGCATCACCCTTACGATTGTGTCAAGGTTTTCAATTATGTGAGACTCATAGTTGTTTATGTTTATTAATTTGTGGATTTGGGGATTACAACTATTTGAGTCTTTAAACTTTATCCCTTAGACCCCCACTCGTTTTCGAGATATTATAAATATAGTATGTTATGGTATGACCTGTTAATGTTTAGTATGGCATAATATGGTATGATATGGTATGCACAGTCATTGTTATTGTATGGTATTGTGTGATATAGTTTGCTATTGTACAATATAGTATGCTATGGTATGGTATGTCAGTGTCTGTTAATATATAGTATATTATAGTATGAGTATAGTATGATGAGTTATGCGTGTTCTCTCAACCGAGATCTAAAAAGGAAGCTGGAGACACAGGAGTCAGAGGAGAGTGAAAGGAGAGAGAGACTGAGAAAAACACATCCAGCAGGGAGGAGCAGAGATGAGCCAGAAAACCTCCACACTATGAAGCCCATGGAGGAGAAGGAAGAAGAGGGTGAACCTGCAGGAGAAGTCTCAGGGAAAGAGCCAGACACGTGGTCAGAGGAGTGGTGGGCTCTTCCAGGGACGGCCAAAGTGACAGATGGTATCACACTACAAAAGGAGTGTGACCAGTCCAGGTGGGTCTCAGCGACCCAGAAAAGGGCTGGAGGAAGAAGAGGGCTATAAAGAAGACAGATTGCTATCTCCTGCCCAAGTGAGTAGAAATGGTCTGAATTACAGAGCCTAAAAGGCTTTCTAAAAAAATATATATATCCACACACACACACAAAACAAAAGTTAGAACTTAGTTATAGTTAGCGGTTATTGCATTAAAACATTATTAGACAACACATTTGAACTACACAAACATTTGAAATACTTTAGTTTTTGTTATTTTTTCAGTATTTCATGTAAATATTATTTGTACAACGTACACTACGGTCCACAATGTAACATCAAATGTCAACGTTACTCATACAGTCTAACTTCTGTAACTCGCCATGCACATATCTATTAATAAGACCATAAAATAAAGTCTTAATAATACATACATTCATTTTGGAATTACAATTTTTTCTTTTCCATATGCTAGAAATAGAGCGGGGTATAGTTGCTGGATTGTATGAGTGACGTTGACATTTGATGCTACCTTGTGGACTGTAGTATAAGTCCGACAAATAATGTTTAAATGGAAGTCAGGAAAATAACTGTAAGTATTTTAAATCTTTGTGTAGTATAAATGTGTTGTCTAACAATGTTGTACTGTAATAACCCCTAACTATAACTAAGTTCTAACCTTTGGTTTTTGTGTGAATTTCATTGGTTTTCAGAAGCATGAAGTTTGTTAACTTGTGTACCTATGCAATTAATTGCATGAAAAGTTATGTTGACATTTTTGTCTCATTATGGTAATTGTTTAGGGGTATAACTGGGCTACAACTTTGTAACCCAACAGATTTTCTGTATTTATTTTTACAATAATTATGAAGTATATTAATGTTAGTATTTGTAGCTAAGAAGTTGTACTTGTAACCATGGTGTAGGTTCTAAACAACCAACATACAGCATTCATTTTTTTCCGGAATTTCACCGGCACTCCTGTATCCTCTCAGAAGTACTGCAGTACCTTGTGATAGCAAAAAGCATTCTGATAGGCTGGAATTATTTTTTCTCAGCTAATTGAAAGCCGGATGTTATTTTTGATTATTATTGTTCTGCTTCTGACCTGATCTGAAGTGAAACAGGCCTGCTGCTGCTTCCATTTCGTTTGTGGACTTTTTGCATTGATGGCTGAAGGAGCACAACCGACTACTGTTGCTCGTGCTCCATTGGAACAGGAAGAGGAGGCCATTGGAGTTGAGAAACAGGAGTTGGAGCGCTGAGAGCAACTGAAGGAGTCATTGATCTGGCAATTTTTCAGTTTTCCACTAGGGATGAAGATAGTCAACGCCTGACAGGTGACTTGTTCATTATGCAAAACAGTAATCTCGCTTAGAACAGGTCAGCAATACTCCTTATGGACTATCAGAATGCGGAAGTACATGTGCGTCATCCTTTCTACCTGTTTGCCACGCACAGAAAGGAGGTGAGAGTTGGATTTGGCCCAACTCAAGGAGGGAACCTCTGCTGGAGATAGGGATGTTCCACGCAAGTGCGACCACAATCTCGTACTTCTGCTGCACCCACCTTTCTACCACCTGGCTCTCAAGTTGAAGTGAACTGCCTTCGCCAAGAGCCCCACATTCTAGAGCCATATGCAGCGACTGCGACATACTGTTTATACTGTCAAACAGTTATTGTCGCAGGGGAGAGTGACCTGAAAATCCATCGCAAGCTTGTGATAGCATATATAAGTCCTGGGCATCCTGTAGCTCCTTAATTGAAAACCAAACACTACCTGTACAAACATCCACATTGTCTCTTACACCACTTGTAGATTTACACACTTGTTTGCTGAACTGAAGTAGGGAATATCCATTACTTACAGTGTCACAAAAAGGCTTATCTGTATTTCCCATAACGAATTCTTTCACTAAAGGTAAATATAAAATCGAATTATCTATCACATTACTGTATCCGTTAATACCATTTGCATAACTAAGCTCAAAGCCTAAAGTTTCAAGATTTCTTTCTTTTTCTTACATGGGTCAACATTTTGAAATGCCTCGTTACTGAAGCTTTCTTTCCTTTTCATCCATATTTTAGGTTTACACACCACTGGATATTCACCTAGAGAAGGAGTATATATCTGCCTTAAATGTTTACATTTGCATACACAAGAAGTGTCTGCATTAATTTTGGTGCCGTCTAGATCTATGATATATAGCCCTTGTAATGTTTTCACATGGAATACAGCAACATTCGCCACAAACTATTTAAAAACTGTTGAGCCAATGTTAATGAATGCATAATCCAAGCTTAAACCTTGATATTTTTATGTTGTAAAAGCATAAGCTAAATGTAAAGGAAATTGTTCTCTTCTAATATATATGTCTTTCATTAGCAAAAATATTGCTGTTGCTCCTGCAATGTGTTTTAGGTCCTAAATATTGTCACATTTGACAATAACAAATTCAATTTCATCATTACTTTTGTATTATATAAAGTTTACGATATGTACCATAGCTATATTTACAAGGCCTTGTTCTACATCCAAAGTGCATTGTAAAATGGTGCTGCTATTTTTGCAAAGAAATAAGTCTTTTTCTAATTCAGCTGTTTGTGACACAGATTTTTGCATGCTCAATAGATTGTTAGATAAGGTTTTTGTTATAGGAATATTTGCTTTATGATTTTCAAAAGAATATTTGTAAGGTAAATGTACAATTTTTTCATTATCCATTGATACCATATTTAAATCATTGCATTCTTTTAGTGTTAAAATCAAACAAATAAAGGGTAATGCTTTCAAAAGATGGTAATGCATAACTTCTCCTGCAGTTTTTAAATGTGGGAAAAAAGTAGATATACCTCTACTCAGAAGGATTTCTAGGCATTTTCTGTAACTATTCCTAAACTAATATCTTAAAAAATGTCCCCATATTCTTCTTCATTTGCTTGTAACGCTATCTGTAATTCCTGAAGAGTTTTCAGTTTCTTTAGCTGTCCCAGTTTTAAAAATGTGGTTCCCTTTAACTAGAGTAAGTGGTAGTAAATCGCCAAAAACAATGACATGGTTACCAACAAAGGGCCCGATTCACAGAACTAACTTAAGACAAAATCCTAAACTTACTACCATTTTGGTATTCACAGAAGGCACTTACTCATTTTGGTATTCACAGAAGGCACTTACTCATTTCGGTATTCACAGAAGTTAGTAGTCCTAAGTTTAGGACTCCTAAATGGCTTCTGTGAATACCGAAAGTCTTAAAATTAGGATTTTTCGCAGTTTAGTAGTAGTATAGTTAGGACTCCTAACTTTAGGACTCCTAAATGCCTTCTGTGAATACCGAAATTCTTAAAATTAGGATTTTTCTCAATTTAGTAGTCCTAAATTTAGGACTCCTAACTTTAGGACTCCTAAATGCCTTCTGTGACTACCGAAAGTCTTAAAATTAGGATTTTTCGCAGTTTAGTAGTAGTATAGTTAGGACTCCTAACTTTAGGACTCCTAAATGCCTTCTGTGAATACCGAAATTCTTAAAATTAGGATTTTTCTCAATTTAGTAGTCCTAAATTTAGGACTCCTAACTTTAGGACTCCTAAATGCCTTCTGTGACTACCGAAAGTCTTAAAATTAGGATTTTTCGCAGTTTAGTAGTAGTATAGTTAGGACTCCTAACTTTAGGACTCCTAAATGCCTTCTGTGAATACCGAAATTCTTAAAATTAGGATTTTTCTCAATTTAGTAGTCCTAAATCTAAACTTAGGACTACTAAATTGAGAAAAATCCTAATTTTAAGACTTTCGGTATTCACAGAAGGCATTTAGGAGTCCTAAAGTTAGGAGTACTAACTATACTACTACTAAACTGCGAAAAATCCTAATTTTAAGACTTTCGGTATTCACAGAAGGCATTTAGGAGTCCTAAACTTAGGACTATTAACTTCTGTGAATACCGAAATGAGTAAGTGCCTTCTGTGAATACCAAAATGAGTAAGTGCCTTCTGTGAATACCAAAATGGTAGTAAGTTTAGGATTTTGTCTTAAGTTAGTTCTGTGAATCGGGCCCAAAGAGATTATCATGTGAGGTCTTCAGTATTTCTCTCATACGTAAGTGAAAAAAGCCATAATTATGTTGGATGCCATACTAACCTCATCTATAATCAAAATGTGTAGTATTTTGAGCATTCTACGAAGTTCTTGTCAGCTATCACAGTTTCATTTTTATTATGTTCAACTAGTGGTAGTAGCTGGTGTAATGTTATTCCTTTAATATTATGTGCCGTTAGTCCAGTTGGTATTTTCAAAGAACAGAGGTTCTCAGTAGTCATACAATTACTAAAAGAAAAAGGTGGTTCTAACTGCAACAATGGCTGTATACAGATATTGTGTTCACAATGACATTAAATGGACGAAAGAGAAATAAAGCCAATTATAAGAACGAACCATCACCCAATGTAATCATTGTGACTTTTTATAATGTGTATCAGGCAGGTGCACTGCTTCCCATGTGAAGAAAGGAACCAATACGTAATGCACACATACATAAACAACAACGAAAAAGACAACTTAAAAATCTGTTGCATAAACAACAAACTACCATGGACATCAATGCAATTTAGGGATTCTAATAAATCCTTGCCTTTTCCTGAATGAGGCTTAGAAGTTGGTTTTTTGATTGTTAAATGTCGACGATGTTTCGACTCTGTAATGGATGTAGGGACTCATCAGGACCAACAATTATAGGTACACCTTGCTATGTCGCCTTCAATATTGCTCATAGAATTTGAATCCGTGAGAAACACACAGGGTGCACAGAAACAAGGTAGTTATTTACTCAAGGAGCCTGAAGACGGGTCACTGAGGTGTTAAACATGGACCAAGGACTGTAATAGGTCAAAATTAGGAAGCCCAATAAAGGTCTACAGTCAAAGGGTATTTTCGGGAAAGACCATTTTTCTCCCACTTATGCAGTCCTTGGCTCTGTGAACAACATCTCAGTCAGTGTCCCGTTGGAACAATAACAACAGAAGATAAGTTTGATTTGGTTATTTTTTTAGGGTAAGAAGTTATAACTTTTACAACAAAACTTTTGATGGTACCAGCTTGGCTTGACATATATTTTAACATAGGCTAAAAATCAAAACATACACATAAACCAAGTTCATGTTGATGTCTATGATCAACACTTGTTTTAATTTCCTCAAATAGAAAGTCAAACTTTTCTCCGTCCTTACACAACCATAGCAAGTTGAACCTCACACATAGCAATTATTCCTTTATTAATAATATTTGGTTCCCCAAGTGGGTCTGCAGGTGTTATATTTTAAAGGTTATTGGTACTAGCCTTATTGCATAGTATTTATGATAGGAATATTTTTCCATTTAAAATTTCGTGATCCAGCATGTCAACATAATTTGTGAACTCTGGAATTATAATGTTGGGTCTGTAGTCATAAAAAACATCCTCATATGATATAACTGTTCCAATCAATTTTTTTTATCGCCATGCGCCATGGTTTAAAAAGCTGTAAGAGTGCTAAGAAATAAAATTCTTTGTTTGCAGGATTCTCATATGTAGGTTTGCGATGATTAATTAGTGTAGGTTTAGAATGACGTATTAAGCAGCCGCCTGTTCCATTCACGTGACATTTTCCAATATTAACATCCTCAACAACATTATTTCTGTAAGCATGAAATTGAGCTACTTCATCTAGTGATCAGTGTTCCAATAAAGATATTCTGTTAGGGTAGTAAGTGTCTAATAAATGTGCTTTGACACTGTCTTTGTTTTCAGGATCAAACTGAGCAAGATATTCAATTTATGGTAAACTTTTTAAAACTCTTATTTGCCAAGACACTAATCATTATTATTATTATTCTTAAGGAATTTTATATAGCGCTGGCCTGACCCGAGGGTATTGGAGTGCTTTTCAACAGTTTTTTGTGCAAGAGACATACAATAGAGCAATGTTATACATATTGGTTCGAAGTCCAAGTGTGCTGAGCAGCATTGAGGTAGTATGTGAGTCCTGAGATAATCTCATTGAGAGCATGTAGTCTGGGGTTGAACTTCTTGGGGGGGGATGTAGGGGTCAAATAGCAGGGGGGAGGTAGGTCTTAGTAATACAATGTCTGGGAGCAACGGAGAGCAGGAATATGCGTTTAGGCGGCGTCTATCCATACGGGAGGGAGCGGTTGAGGAAGAGGACTTTTAGGTGTTTTTTTTAATTTTGTGAAGGACGAGATAGTCCACTCCTGATACCGGCTGGGATGGAGTTCCAGATTTTGGGCACGTTTCCGGCGAAGGACCGTGCGGCAGTTTTTTGTTTGCGTGTTTTCATAGGGATGAGTAGGAGGGTGCTGGAGCTACCGAGGTTCCTAGTCTGACCAGCCCTCTTGAGTTTAGCAGCCAGATACTCAGTTTTTCCTGTGTGCAGGTCTTTGTGCGTGAGGCAGGCAGTTCTGAAACTGGCACACAATTCGATTGGGAGCCATTTTCTAGTTCTATGAGTGCTGGTGAAATGTGATTGTATTTCTTAATTCCAGTGACCATTCTGGCTGCAGTGTTGAGAGTAGATTTGAGGGGGGCTAGGTGACATTTTGTTGTACCAGTGAGGGTGGCATTCCCATAGTCGAGTCTGGATAGTACCAGTGATTGGGTGGCTTTTTTTAGGTCTTTGGTTGGGATGAATGATTTTAGTTTGTTGAGTAGCTTCAGGTTGATGAAGCCACTCTTTGCTGACTTCTTGATGTGTTTGGCCATGTTGAGTTTTGAGTCTAGGGTGATTCCTAATGATTTTACGGAGTTGGTCAGAGTGAGATTGCCGTTGAGAGCATCCAAAGCTTTTAGCCATTCTGAAACTTGAGGGTTCTCTTCTTTGTTGGAGATGAGGAAGATCTCAGTTTTGTCTTGGTTGAGTTTTAAGTGGTTAAGCGACAGCCAATGTTGGATTTCTTTTAGAGTGTCATTTAGTCTGTGAATGTCATCTATGGAGGAGGGTTCTAGATATATCTGGGTGTCATCTGCATATAGGTGGAAAGGGATGTAGGCATTTTTGAGTAAGGTGGCGAGGGGTTCTGTGTATATGTTGAACAGTTGAGGTGAGAGCACTGAACCTTGGGGGACGCCCCTGCTGACGGGGTGTAAGTCGGAGGTAAAGTTTTTTTTTTGTTATCCTTTGTGAGCGGCTGTGTAAGAAGGTGGAGAACCAGCGTAGGACCAACTCATCAGCACCTACCCTTTCTTGTAAAGCCTTGATGAGAAGTTGGTGATCAATTGTGTCAAAGGCTGCCGATAGGTCCAGGAGAATGAGGAGGCAACATTGGTCGGTATCGAGGAATTTGTAGATGTCTTCTGTGATGTTAAGGATCGCGGTCTCAGTGCTATAGCCTTTTCTGGAACCCGATCGGTGAGGATCAAGAAGGTTGATGCTGTCCATGTGCTCAGTCAGTTGTAGGAGGATGCATTTTTCAAGGATTTTGGATAGGAGGGGCAGATTGGAGATGGGTCTGAAGTTATTCAGTTCCTTGGAGTCAAGGCCTGTTTTTTATAGTAGTGGCAGGACTTGGCCAACTTTGAGGCATTCAGGTATGCTGCCGGTATTCAGGGAGCTGTTTATGATCTTGCACCATAACGGGCTATGGAGAGTTTCAGTTTTTTGGTCAATTGGGGGGTATCTGGTCAAGGACGTGAGAGGCTGGTTTGGAGGTGGAGATCAGTTTGAGGATCTCGGTTTCCGGGATGGGGTTGAAGGACTTCCAGGATTTCGTTGGTGCTTGAGCGTGCTGTTTACTGTAATTGGGGCAGGCTTTTGCAGACAGGGTTGACGTTGATGTCCAGTGAGAGCTCAATCTTGGTGATTTTTTCTTCAAAGAAGTTGGTGAAGTTTTCGCACAAGTCCTTGGATGCCTGTAGAGAGGATTCTGGGAGCTTGGAGGTTTGTTGCCTGATGATTTTGAACAGTTCGTTGGGCCTGTTTTTTGCGTTGTCCAGGGCGGCGCAGAAGAAGGTGGATTGTTCGCTGCTGATGTGTCTTTTGTATTTCCTTCGGGCTGCTTTGAGTTGTTCGTGTAGGCTTGTGGAGGGGATGCTCCTCCATAGTCTTTCTGTAGTTCTTAGTTGTCTCCTTTTGTTGGTAATGTCTGTATTGAACCAAGATCTGGATGGGATGTTCCTGTTTTTTTTTGTTTCAAGGGGGCTACTTGATCTAGAATGGAGGTCATGTTTGTGTTATAGTGGGTGGTCAGTTCTGTTGTGGATAGACCATCCATGGAGGCAGTTAGGAGAGAGTTAACCCTTTCCTCTAGGTCAGTCATGTTAATCTGAGTAAGGTTTCTAGTCCGTTTCGGAGAGTCTTGGGTGGGGGGTTTAAGTGTGATCGGCTGAGTGAGGTGGAATAGGATTAAGTGGTGGTCGGACCAGTCCACGGGCAGGGTGTGGTCTATCGTGACTGTGTCTTGCTGGGCAATAATGGCATCTAGGATTGCACCTCTGTTATGGGTTTCCTCTGAGCAGTGTTGGATAATGTTGTTGCTGTGTAGCAGCTCATTCAGGTTCTGGATTAGCGGGTTGTTTTCTTCATTCCAGTGTAGATTGAGGTTGCCAAGAATTAAGTTGTTCACGTGAGCAGTGGGCAATTAGGTCGGACAGGTATTCAGTGAATGTGCTAGTGTTGCCTGGGGGGTGGTAAATAAGGTGGCAGATTAGTGTATTGTTGTTGCTAGTGTTGATGTTGGCGGTTAGGCACTTAAAGGTGTTGAGGGAGTCTATTTCCGTCACAGAAATATTGTTTTTGTGGATGATTGCTATACCTCCACCTCTTTGGTGTTTTCTATCTTTGTTGGTGATAACAAAGCCAGGGGGGGACAAGAGTATCCATGAGTGGTAAGGAGGAGTCATTTAGCCATGTCTCGGGATGAATGCTATGTCTATGTCGTGAGTGAGGATGGATTCCACTAGCTCTGTGGCATGCTTGGTGGCTGATCTGCAGTTTATGAGCATGCAGTTGGTGGGGGACGTCTCTGTCTGGGGTTTTTTGTATGGGACACCGTGGGGATGATAGTGCGGGTGGCCGGGGTTCTAGGGGATTTCGGAGGGGTCTGTTCTCTTGCCAGTCCGGTGATCACCTGGATTTTGGATTGGAGGGTGGCAGTAATAGGATTGTTGTACGAGGAAGCGAGATCTGCCACTTCACTCACAGACATAGCATCTATAGTTCTTTTGGGTCTCTGTGTCTGATTAGAGAGGGGTGTAGAGATCCCTCTCAGGTGGGGAGCCTTGGAAAGCCTGTTGAGAAGGAGGGGGTAAAGGAGGGGATACGGTGAGGCTTTAAAGGCGCGGTGAGGTTGGTTAGGATTTCACTAAAACCCTGGATTATGGATGCTATCTGGCTTTCAAGCAGGGTTAGCCGCTGCCCAGTCTCGGTGTCGTTGTGGGTGTTCTGGGCGGGTATGTTAAACCTGGGGGTGAGAGCCTAACTCTAGATTGTTGTTGTTGAGTTGTATCAGGACTGTGACTTTGGAGTAGATGGTTACAGTGGTGTTCCCATTTTGCCTATTGCGGTTAGGGGCTGACAATGTTAGTTTGCAGCTGGGAAGTGTTAGTCGTTTTGAAAATATTGAATTGCGATCTGAGGATGGAGTTTCATATTTCGGGTCTTTCAGTGTGGAAGATGAGATCCATTTTTACCTGTTCTTTGGAGGCGCAGTGGTAGATGTCGGCCAATAGTGATTCAGGATGTTGTCTGATCAGTTTTTGCTTAAAGTTTTTTTTTGTTTTGGGGGAGAGGTTGGGGTGGAAACTGATCGAGAAGGAGTTCGGGCCATGCGGTTTTAAGTGGTTCGCAGAGGAGGGGTTGGTGTAGGCTGACATGGCGATGGCATTGTGGCTAGGTAGGATGGCACCCTATTGGGAAAGGTGGGATAGAGTGTCCGGAGCCGTCCTTTGAGGGTAAAGTGCGAGAAATAGATAGACTCATGCTGTTGCTCTAGGGCTGGCCGGTGACTCACCGGAGCATATGACTGAGGGTGACTCCTAGGAGGCCATTAAATGGTGAGGTATCAAGGCTCAGGCAATGGGGTGATACAGAATTGGCATGGAGTCCTGAAGGTGAAGGTTGGTGCGGCCATGATTTTGAGGTCCCCTCTTAAGTGATCCGCAATTTGCATTTAATGATGAGTTGCCCCGTCTTGAATGATCCGCAATCCTGTGTTAATGGATTAAATTAAATTATGTTAAAATGGCCAGTATACAGTGAAGATTACCAGGTCTCATTCAGCAGTTAGGTTGAAAAGACTAGTGAAAAACTGCCCATGCCAAGATGGCCACTACTCAAGGTTCGATCTGTCCTCTTTCTATTTCTATGAGGAAGGACTTGTATGGCCTCTTCTATGTCTCTGGTTCTTGCAATAGAGGGAGCTTTAAAATGGCTGAGCAAGGACCAGCCAGGGGAAAAATGGAGCCCATCCGGATGCAAACCCTAGGGACTAGACTCAGAACACCAAATTAAACCAAATCAATTCAATCAGCTGACTCAGAGGGCATTAAATAAATTAACTGGCCGAGTAGCACAGACATGCATTAAGCCGAAAGGTCCTCCGGGCCGGTCTGCCAGCCAGTCAGTCGTCAGGAGGGGCAGGTCTGGGAGGCATTCACGACCAGACCCCGGCCGCAAACATGGCTGTCTCAGCTGACTCTGACGAGTGAGCGAAAAAGTATGGGCATAGTCAGGGCAAATCAAACAGTAGACCAGTCAAACAGAGGTTCTCCAGCTGTAACAGGCAGTGGGTCCCGAGCGAGTGAAACAGGGCACCGCTATCCACCAAAACTCGGAAGATTCATAGTGATGCCGCAGGGAGCTGTCTTTGCCGCGGAGGCAGGTGGAAACAACTACTCCCCAAGACACCGCCAGCGAGGGCCGGGTTGAGAGGCCGTGCAGTCAAAACCACCGGAGAGCGGCAGGTCAACCAAACGCTGAGCAACATCCGGGACCTCCAACGATCACTTCACCTCCAGTGACTCGATGGTAGGCAGCAACTCTCCTCGGTCCAACTGCGACCGATATCCTCCCATCTGGTGTCGGTGTCGAGACAGGCGGAAACAACCTCTCCACTAGGGCACCGCCAGTGCAGGCCGGGTCATGAGGGCCGAGCAGACAAACAAATCTATCGAAGGGGCTGCAGGTCAACCATAAGCCACGCAACATCCGTGGCCACCGACGATCCCCTCCTCTCCGATGTCGAGGGGATCATTAACTAAGCCATGTAATAGCACTTGAAGGCTGAATTGACACAGCCTTTTAGTTAAAGATTGTTCAGCAGATATTTCCTCCCATACCTCCTCCATATCAGTTTGCTCAGCTTTAGTAATATATGAAGTCATATATATGACTACAGCAGTTGAATTATCAGCAACAAATTGGATATCGATATTAGCATTTCACATATGCAGTATTAAAGAGTTGTAGTCATTTATCCACTGTGATGCATGTCCTCTTTTTAAATTACATGTATTTTAGGGTACTTTTCTTTCACTACATGCCTAACAGAAACCATAAGATCGTTGACTTTTCCTTTATTTAAAATTGGTCTTGAAAATCCGAAACAACATTTAGGGGCCTATTAGGATAGCGGGCGGCACCCTAGCGGTGCTGGAACCTGCTGCCAGTGGTGCGGTGGTCCCGCACCGGCAATTAGGATGCCACGGTGGCGGTGGCATCCCCCTTCCACAACATTGCGGTGGGCGGTGCTCACAGCACCGCCTGCCACAATGCTGTGGATACACCTTGTGCATTTGCATGCACAACGTGGCATGCACCGCGCGGTGCCTGCCACGTTGTGCCTGCAAATGCAGTGCACCCAACACCCTGGGGGCTCGCAACGTGCCCCCAACTGAAAGGACCACATGCCTTTGCCACCACGGAAAGGCTGCTTCCCGCTGCCATTGTAATATGGATGGCGGTGTCTAGCAGACAGTGCCACCATAAGCAACCCTTTTTCGCTCGGTCGACTCGTCGACCGGGCGGAAAAGCAGCGGATGGTCTTCCCGTCTGCCGCGGTACCCCCACCATCATAATATGGTGGGGGGAAATGGGAGGTGGGCGGGGGATAATGTCGGGCGGATCGCCACCGCCATGCGGGCGGTGGCGATCCGCCCGACATACTAATAGACCCCTTAGTGTACTGTTTTGATTTGTTTTTAGATTCTTGTAAACAGTATTTTCAGCATTTGTTACTCTGAAATGTAATAACTTGTTCAAACAGTTTTTTGTTTGTTTCTTTATTTGGGATGTCACAACTAACATATTCTTCAATAAACTGAAGAACAGATTCATCTGAGTCATATCCAAATTTAAGGGCATTTTTTATCCACACCAGCATAAGAATCTAAGATAAACCTCTCGCCTGCTATTCTTTTCTCCAAAATAAATCCACAACCTCTCCTAGGGTTTTTTAGTTTTTATTTGTTATAAACTTGAGCATAGTTTAGAATTTGTGATTAAAAAATCTTCAAACATTTGCTAGATCTAAAGAACATAATTCCCCTGGTGTTTTAACCACAACATCTGTGAAATTACTGTTAGCTTCAAGTAGGAAATTGTATAAATCATCCCATAGCTATTCTGCACAACTCCAAGCAAGAAACCAAGGGGTCCATTAGGATGGAGGGCAGATGTCCTCTGCCGGGCAGGCGGTAGCAACCGCCGGACTGGCGGCGGACATCCGCCCGCCATCGAAGCCCTGAACACCGCCGGTCCGATTAGCATTGCGGTTGTGACTTGCCGCCCACCACTTTTCCGCCGGTTGCAGTCCACCCGCTTGCCTGGTGTGCGGAGCTGGACCGCTAAAATTGTAGCGGATCAGGGCCAAGCACCGCCGGCACGATTATGATGCCGGCGGTAGCCAGCTTTCTGCGGTGGTGGAACCGCCATGAAAAGGCATGCAGAGAATGTCTCCAGGGGTCCATTGTGGACCCTCAATGTGATGGAGGGGGTGTGGATGCACTGGGGGTACCTATGGTAAACCCCTACATGTTCCTGTACCAGGTGGCAGGCACTGTGCAGTGCCTGCAAAACAGTGCAGGGACATGCAGGACATGCTTGTTTGGACATCGCGGGCCGCCACAATGTTAACCGCCGCTGCAGAGCATAATAATTGGACCGGTGGTTTTCCCGCGGTCCTGGAGGGCGGTGTTTTCCCGCTGCCATGGCGGTCGGAGTGATTTTCCGACCGCCATGCTAATAGACCCCTAAGTTGGTGGTCCCGAATTCCTCAACACACATTTTAGCTCTCCATGTTTTCTGAACCAATATTCATTACTACCTTGCTGACATGCCATAATATTTATTAAGTTGTATTCTAGGTTTTCGTCATTGCTTTCCACTTTATTTAGGAAATCATTAGCTGTTAAGTTATTAAATCCTGTTCCAATTCACATCACATGAGCAACAGCATAAGAGGTAACAAATCATTCACTTTCTAATAGTAAAGTCGAAATATAAGCTATATTTTGCCTATAATGTGGGTCCTCCTTATAAACTCTTGTAGAACGATATTCTGATGCAGAAATTGGAATATGATGATCATCATATAGCCATCCTTTCCTAGTTGGAATTAACATTGAGCCTCTAAAGCTTTCCCAAATACCAACAGGATCTCCTGTAGCCTCTCTCATTTGATACAGTTCTAAGGTATCACCCATTAAATCTTTTAAATGCACCAGGTGTGTACTATAGTTTTCATATATTTTCTCTGAGTGTTCTTTAGTAATTTTCTGGAACTGGCCTGCATTACTTTCATCTGGGAGTAGTAGGTCTGTGTTAACCATGAAGTCATTCAGTTTGAAATTCTGATAGTGTAGGTTTTTTGTATCAAATATGAAATAGCATCTTGTATTCTTGCCAAATTATTTTATCTTTTGAAGGTGCTTCATAAACTAATACAACTAAAGGTTCATCTCATTTGAGCTATACCCCCACAGTTGCAATGTTTTTTTGAAAATCTAATGGTAGAAAAACAGCCTTTCCTTTTAGCGCACGCACTAATTCTTGGGCTTGAATTTTCCCAGAGTTTAGTTGCATTCTAATAATCTTTAGCAAAGGAAGCAAAGTTTAAATTAATATACTTTCATACAAATTGTAATGTAATTCTGCAGGCATTGGGTAATTCTCAAAATTATTCGAAATTGCATGCAAGGGCATACAAATATGGTCTAGTTTGCTAAGACAATAATAAAATTCTATTTGATCCAAGCAAACATCATATCTGTTTTCCACAATAGGATAAATAGCAAGTATTCTCTAAGCTACTTTGTCTTCTTTTTCAGTTTTTTCTGTTAAATCAAGATATTTTGGTTTTTTTTCTATAATGTGTGCATCTACAGCACATGCACACTTTATTTGGAATGTCAGAAATAGTTTTGTAGAATTGCAAAATATCCAAATAACACTGTTTAAAATCCATAATTGGATTGCCCATTGCACGTTTTCGGTACAGAAAAGCTGGACATGCTTCATTTTCAGATTCGCCACCAAAGCATTAGGATTGTATATACTTTGTAATTGATAGAACCTTCTTAGTATTACAGTGCAATAGAGTATCATTTATTACCTATAATGGTCAGAAAGCCCAGCGCGGGGAGGCTGACGGAAAGAATTTCTCTGCTTTAAGCAGACCAGAAGCCTTGAGCCTTACCTAGATGTAATCCAGGTCCCGCGGGCCTTGTACATCCAATTTAGGCTTGGCTCGCTCTTAGTTCATGCACTAACATCAACGAGGCACTCACCCAAGAATACAACAGAAGGTTGCCCTTGCTGCGGAGCCCGGTTGGAGTGTGTTGCCCATATCATGTTTGCTTGCCCATCCTATAACAACGCAAGGTCTAAATGGCTAAAACCAATCTGCAGGAACATGGGCACCAGGGACCACCGGGCTGCCTTGCTTATCCTGAAATATGACCCAAGTACCCTTTATTCTTGTGCAGTGGCTACATTTTTAAGCTAGGCCTGGATAGCCAGGCAAAAAGCTCTGCGAGG
The DNA here is from genome assembly GCF_964204655.1 of Triturus cristatus. Classification (NCBI taxonomy): domain Eukaryota; kingdom Metazoa; phylum Chordata; class Amphibia; order Caudata; family Salamandridae; genus Triturus; species Triturus cristatus. Next base: position 374,835,314 of record NC_140585.1, read on the forward strand.
GGTGCCTTAATTTCATGCCTTAGGTGACACTGGAAGCCCCCGGGTGGCTCTGTATATATTGAAACTCGAAAAAGGAGCTCCTACTTTTGGGCTAACCAGATCTTAAGCTTTGTATGTGTAGAAAGCCAAAAAGCCTTGTGAAGGATCCCTCACTTACTACATTTTAGACCACACCGGGATGTTGCATTAATGCAGTCAAGTCTAATTAGAATCAAAAAGCACAGACACTTTATATAATAACGCTGGGCTGCACTGCTATGTTTTTATCCCTTCTTTTAAATACCAGTTTTTAATTCATGCATGATTTTATGGTATGAATTTGCAGAAATCTGTGTGTATAGCTTTTAGATAACTGTTTTTATGTTCCATGATGCAATATGAACCCTAAAAAAACAGTGTAAGCACAATCTTCAGTCTAATTATGTACCAAAGAACTATCTTCATCGATCTATTGGCTTCTATTCACTGTATAAATGTTGCACAAAGCTTTTATGATACGAAGTTATTGAAATAAAATTGATTGATTGATAATTGTATTGCAGTCCCTTAGACAAAGTATAAAGTGTGTACTAGTCTTCGAATACAGGAATGATGAGTTGAAAGCATTTAATATAATGACAAGTGGAATTACACATATCCTTTTTAAGGCACCCTAAACTATAGCCTTTTAGTTTATAATCTTACAACAGAGCAATTCATATCTCCACAGCAAAGTCCTTCCCTGTTTACAGATAGCATCCAATTAGAGACGTTTTACTCATCCAATGTTTTTTTTTCTAACTTATACAATTTAAAGTTCCAATTAAATGTATTAATGTTTTTATGCAATTCATTGGGAAAATAAATTCTTTTATTTTCACATCAAAGGATGTTACCACAATCAAGTGATCATATTGTTTATGTTTCAGTTTAGCAGGATGGTTTTTGCAAGTGGGATACGTTTTTAGTAAATTGCCAAGAACTCTGTATTTAAACTGTTTAGATATAATATTTCTAACAGTCTCCCTCCTTATACAACTGTATAACAGAGAAGAATTTACCTGTTTATTTAAGTGGGTATTGTTTCTACACATATTATCTGTTGTGGGATTTGTTTTCCCCATGAACAAGCATCTTCTCAAAGCAAGCTCCTTTCACACTATGGAAACATGCTGTAACACTCTTACCATTTTCCTTTTTTGAATGTCCAGTTTGTCCTTTTTAACTGTTGGTAGTTGATCTCTACTATATTTAAAGTACACTTTCATTTTTCTCTGGTAATATTTTAAAGGCATCATGGTAACTATAGCTATACATGTTTATACAAAATAGAAAAAGAAAACAGTACAATCACTAATAATGACAGTGAAGAATAACTCACACATTATATGTACATCTAGCAACTTTTCCCATGAAAGATAATGTAACTTTATTTGTATTTACTTTTTGTGCAAGTAAATGCTGTTATTCTTTTCCTAAGAATAAAACACTAGCAAATAAATAGGTGTCTCTCCAAGCTTTACTTGACCTGCAGGTCTACTACAGCAATTCAACTAATCTGAATATTGTTAGTATACATTTAGTAGCATTGGACTAGGTTTGTAACCTAATTGTAACCTAATCGTAGTTGTAATGCAATTGCAATGTGTGTTACATCAAAATGGTATTCATACCAAACCATACCATTGGTTCAATGTTCAAAGTTCAAAATTCTTTATTCGGTTTGTATCAAACCATACAAATAGAATACAGGCGAAATCCAAACATAGGATCATTAAAAATATAGAACATTAACAGATAAAGTGACCTAGTGCATAAAAACAATCAGTGCACAATTGTTCTTTACCCATATGACAGTTGGAAAACAGTTTTTTTTCCATAAAAATCACAAAAGTTTAAATCAATTCATTTCCCCAACCTTTACTTTTCCTTAAAATCAAGGATCCCAAAATAATTAGACATATGCCATCAGTTTGTAACACCTGTAGATTCTCCATGGCCTCCTTCCATTTCTTCATCTGCAATTTTCCTTAAAATTGAGTGAAAATACATTTGTGTTGGACAGTATGCAACTCACAAATAAACAATAAATGTCATTTCGATTGGAGAACTTGGGAGTTACTAGGGCACAGGACCAAACCTTTGCAAGTGCGTGTGTTTGAGATCTAGGACACCAAATAATGGGTCATTCCAAAGCAAACTTACAGGTAGGTAGCCATTTTCCCTGGGAGGGTGTTTGTGGGTGGGAGGCCTGCACCACTACTCCCACCATGCCCCCTGTCCCACACCTGAGCAGGATGGAGCCCTCCCCCACCCAGGAGCAGTTGGAAGCCATTGCAGTACACCAAACAAATTTACAGGTAGGTATCCATCTTCCCTGGGAGGGTGTTTGTGGCTGGGAGGCCTGCACCACTACTCCCACAATGCCCCTGCCCCACACCTGACCAGGATGTAGCCCTCCCCCACCCCACCCAGAAGCAGTTGGAAGCCATTGTAGTACACCAAACAAACTTACAGGTAGGTAGCCATTTCCCTGGGAGGGTGTTTGTGGGTGGTAGGCCTGCACCACTCCTTCCACCATGCCCCCTGTCCCACACCTGAGCAGGATGGAGCCCTTCCCCACCCAGAAGCAGTTAGAAGCCATTTCAGTACACCAAACAAACGTACAGGTAGGTAGCCATCTTCCCTGGGAGGGGGTCTGGGGGTGGGGAGCCTGCACCACTACTCCCACCATACCCCTTGTCCCACAGCCTACCAAGATGGATCCCTCCCCCCACCCCACCCAGAAGCATGTGTCAGCCATTACACAATCCACATCAAACTCACAGGTAGGTAGCCATCTTCCCTGGGAGGTTGTCTGGGGGTGGGGGGCCTGCACCACTACTCCCACCATGCCCCCTGTCCCACACCTGAGCAGGATGGAGCCCTCCCCCACCCAGAAGCAGTTTGAAGCCATTGCAGTACACCAAACAAACTTACAGGTAGGTAGCCATCTTTGCTGGGAGGGTGTTTGTGGGTGGGGGGCCTGCACCACTACTCTCACCATACCCCCTGTCCCACAGCCTACCAAGATGGATCCCTACCCCCACCCCACCCAGAAGCATGTGTCAGCCATTACACAACCCACATCAAACTCACAGGTAGGTAGCCATCTTCCCTGGGAGGTTGTCTGGGGTTGGGGGGGGCCTGCACCGCTACTCCCACCATGCCCCCTGTCCCACACCTGAGCAGGATGGAGCCCTCCCCCACCCAGAAGCAGTTGGAAGCCATTGCAGTACACCAAACAAACTTACAGGTAAGTAGCCAGTACGTGCACCCACCCATTTTTCACAAATTAAATGGTGCCATATGACAACACCAGCCCTCTCATTGCACAAAGAGGCATACCTACCCCATTGTCAAGCACAGTGTGCACACAGGTAAGCTAAGGAAACTGTCACAGCCACCAAAGTGTGACACACCAATGCACACGTAGAAGAAAGTCAGGGCACAATCATGCACAGCACCTAGTTACATGTGCATCGCCATGGGGCAAGTGCAACAAGGACCATTCGAAAAATATGAAAGCATGTGTGGTGGCACAAATCAAGATATGCACATGACAGGACAAAGGAATGCAGGAGATGACAATGGCCAGTCCATGGCCAGATGTGACGTCTGCTAGGTCAGACAAATAAACAATGAGTTCTCAATTAAACACATGTTGTGCCAGGCCCTAGATGGCAACAAGTCCCTATAAACCTCAATTGTGCACGGGTCGCATGGTATGCCTTGACACCTCACACCAGGGACAAGTAATGCCTGTACCACTGCATCATGTCAGGAAGCACAGTACTGCACATAGTCAACAATGTAATGATATGTAAATTGTGCAGTGTACAAAAAGTGAATGACACATAGCTAACACAAAGCTTGCCGGGTGCACTGCAATGACCATTTCACATCTGACCTACAGGTGACCAAGAACTCACTGTAGAGGACAACACCAGCAACCTGCAGAGCCAGTCTCCACCCCTGGTACAAGGACTCTCGGATGTTGACTCCCGGGATTCCATGGACGATGAGCTTGAGGCCGGCCCATCTGGTGTGCCAGGGAGCAACAGGTCCCAGAACCCCATCGTCCCCCCACCACATCTGCGCCAACAACAACTCCACAGCAGACCCCTGCTGTCACGGCCTGTGCGGCCACCGCCACCACCACCACCACCAACAGTGCTGCCTGCAACACCCTCCCTGTCCCAGAGGATGACCAGCACACACCCTGATGGAGGAGGGCAGGTAGAGGATGCGGGTGCCCACAGTGGTGAGGCAACAGGTCTGTAGCAGCAGGGCAGGTGGGAAGGGCAGGGTCACCCATGGATACCAGGAGGCTGGGACCCACTCCCTGGAACACATCACCAGAGTCCTGGGTGCATACGAACAGGCCCAGGGACGAATGGGCCAGTCAAACGAACTGTTGCACGAGATCATCCTGCTGGTGAGGTCCATCGACACCCGCATGGGACAAATCGTGGACCTCTTGGGCCAGCAAGTGGCAGTACTGAGGGAAAGGCATGCGCCACAGACAACACCTCCACCCCCCTCTGGTGAGCCGCACAATGACAGTTCACCATCCTCCCCTGCGCCCACAGAGAGGGGTGAGTCCTCAGACCCCACTGGCCCTGCAGCAGGGCCCCCCCTGCCAAACGACAAGGGGGCCGTCCTAAGAAGACCCTGGGAGTATCTGGAGGCCAAGCACCTGCCAGACGCCAGTCACAGAGCCAGCCATGATGGCAACCCTCTCCACCACTGCATTGACTTTTTGGACTGTCCGTCCCCACACTGCCTTGTGAATGGCATCTGTCTGTTGGACTGGGTCACCACAGCAATGTGGTGACTACTCGACTATCTCATCTACCACAACTGTCAACTCACTGCTCCACCCCACCCCCCAATGGAAACGTACACCCCCCTCGCATCTCACCATTGTAAATAAAATATCCTCACACACATGTTGTCGTGTCTGCTCCGTCTTTATGCAGGGTGTACAGTCTTCAACATGATCACAATGTACCAGGAGCATGGGCTGTATGTAGGCAAGGAAAAGTCGAAGGCACCTAGGAAAACTCAACAGAACAACTGTCACTGGTCTGGGTGTGGCATCACAGACATCACACAACCCCTACCATCAGGATAACCCAACATGCACATGTCACAATGGCCACCAAGTGTCAACATACACGCCATGTTGATGTTCCCAAATGACATGTCCCAGAAACATTTCCAACCACCACTGAGTCTAAAACTGGCTGATGCTACAATTCTCACATGCCCCTTCACAACAACAGCAATATCATCAGACAATGGGTATGTTGCACATTGACACCCACCGTCAAGTGAAGTAGCGGGTGATGATCTGTTCACGCAGGTCAACACCTTCCTCCTCTCCACTGTCCTCATCACTGGACACGGCTTGGTTTGCAGGATGGGGCCTTGGGTCCTCACCATCATCCAGGAGCAGGAGAATCCCCTTGCGAATGGCTAGGTTGTGGAGCATGCAGCATACCACAACAATCTGACACGCCTTCCTGGGCGAGTATGCCAGTGCACCTCCGGTCTTGTCCAGGCAGCGGAAACGTGACTTGAGCAGACCAAAAGTGCACTCCACCACACGACGTGTCCTCCCATGGGACTCATTGTAGCGAACTTCAGCCGGGAACCTGGGATTCCGCAGTGGGCTCAGCAACCAGGGACGGTTGGGATATGAAGAGTCACCTAGGTATGACAAACACAAATAGACATTGCAACGTCGCTGAGGCTCAGGGCAGCAGATCACACACACAGCACGCCACACGACTAGGCATACTCACCCACAATCCATGCACGCTCGGAAGAAGATTGGCCATTAGCTGGTGCACTATGCTGTTCCGCAGGATGTAGGAGTCATGGGCCGAGCCTGGGAATTTGGCACACATGTGCGAGATGGTCATATCTGCCAGGCACACCACCTGCACATTGATGGAGTGGTAATGCTTGCGATTGCGGTAAATATGCTCACTTGCCTATGGTGCCTGTGATGGCACAAGACGGACATGGGTGCAATCAATGGCCCCAACAACATTGGGGATGTGTCCAAGGGGAAAGAAGTCTCCCTTCACAGCTGGCAATTCAGCACCCCGGGGAAAATGGATGTATCTGTCCTTGTATAGCATCATGGCGGATAGTACATCACGCAGCACCATGCTGAACATCGGTTGTGACATCCCACCAGCGCTGGCCACAGTCTCCTGGAATGATCCAGTGGCAAAAAAATGCAGGGCTGCCATCACCTTATAAGTAGGGGTGAAAGCTGTTGGATATGTCCTGCGAGGCTGCAGGTGGGGCTCCAACAGATCACAAAGGGTTTTCAGGGTGGCTCTGTCCAGGCGGCATTTCCGTATGATCGCAACATCCTCCATGTCCTCCAGCACCGTCAAGTGACGAGTCAAATTTGGCCACCTCCTATTTGAGATGATAGTGGACACATGTCAATGCAATACATCATGAGATGTGCACAGCATATCACATTTTGGATGACACAACGACAATAATGACTGACATCTATAGTGACTAACAGACCAGCTTACATGGAGTGACACCTTCAGCTACACAAAGGGCAATCGTGTCAACTTACACAAGACAAGTACCTCAAACACCACGTTGGTCAATGTGAATGCACATAGGGATATGGCCACAGTTCACATGGGCACGCCTGGGAGTATAGTATCCAGCATATGTGTAACTAATCAAAACCACTGTCACATACCTAGCTGCTGTACCTATCACACCTTAATGCATCATTACAACCTGGCACACATCCACCACACAATGACCACAGTCGGCACAGGAATGACGAATGTGTTCATGAGCAGACATGAGAGGCAGTGCTAAATAGATCATCATTCATTGAAACGAGCATCGCTGTGATTGTCACTGGACCTCAACACATTGACATGTGTACATATTGTACAGTCCAGAACAACACTGTCCTGCCAACACCAACATCAAATCCATAAGTAACATGTGAGTGGGTACAGGCAAATCTACGTTACACACACACAAACATGGCATGTGTAGCCATCGGTGGAGTCAATTTAGCATTGGCATCGTGTGCACAATGATGTGCCATTGAACATGTTGGCACTGTGCACTGTTGATGTTTGACAGATGGCCATCGCCTTTGTATGGCACCCAAATTGCGGTAGCTACTGCCTGGCCCGGACGGTGTGTCACCAGCACACCCATTCACACAAGTGCGGTAGTGAGAGGCATGGAGACATGTGGAAATGGCGGTTGGCATGCTCCGCCACCTGAATGGCAGAGCATCGTGTCAATGTATGGCACCCAAATCGCGGTAGCTACCGCCTGGCCCCGGTGGTGTGTCACCAGCACACCCATTCACACAAGTGCGGTAGTGAGAGGCATGGAGACATGTGGAAATTGCAGTTGGCATGCTCCGCCACTGAAATTGCGGTAGCACACCCCGGGCCCCTGCGTTGTGTCACCGCCATGGAGCATGCCCTTACAGCCAATGGGAGCCATGATTGCAGTGGCATGATGCAATTTTGAAGATCGCGGTAGGCGTGCTCCGCCACCGCGGTAGGCGTGCTCCGCCGCCGCGGAGGCGGTCATTGGATGCATTTGAAAGAGGCAGACCTGGACCACCAATTGCTGCAGCTTGGCACCTATGAAACGACCCCAGGGGGCTATATATGTGTGGGAGTGAGCCTCACATTTCCACTGCTCCAAGAGTCTGCTGCCTGAGACCCCTCACCTGCTGCTGCCTCCAGGTACTGCTGCCTGAGACCCCTCACCTGCTGCTGCCTTTAGGGACTGCTGCCTGAGACCCCTCACCTGCTGCTGCCTCCAGGGACTGCTGCCTGTGACCCCTCACCTGCTGCTGCCTCCAGGGACTGCTGCCTGAGACCCCTCACCTGCTGCTGCCTCCTGGGACTGCTGCCTGAGAACTCTCACCACCCAATTCTGCTGCTGTTGTTTCACGTTCACAGTGATGGCAAGAACAGAGAAGATCCGTGCCAGTCCCTTCACGAGCGAGAAGCTGGAGGTCCTGGTGGACGAGGTGCTCACACAGTAGCCAAGGCTATATGGTGCCCCAAATGTTGTGGTAAGTCTTCAACAGTGGTGGGGTAGGGCAAGGGGGCCACACATGTAGTTGGACTGATGCAGTTGGTGCCTGGGAGTGTGGGGTAGTGGCATGCACTGCCTGACATGCTGTCTCCAGTGGGAGGGTGTGTGTACCCAGTGCCACAGCTTTCCCTCCCTGCACATGTATGTATGAGTGACCTGTGTTGTGTTGTCAGCATACAGTGACACAGAAGGTTGTTCATGCTGTAATCAGGACAGTGATTGCTTGGCTGGATGACTGTGTGTGCCCCTGTAGTCCTTCTCAGTGTGAGCCCAGCTAGCCTGCACAGTCCCCGCCTACGAAGACAAGGACACCTCACTCAACTTACACAGTCTTTTCACATTGCACTCCAGCTATGGGCCATCTCAGCACTGTATTTTGCACACCACTGCCCTTGTGAATGGCATTTTGAATTTGCGTGATCATGTCCCTCAATGTGACCACCGTGACACATTCAACTGTTCACAGGACAGGGACATTGATGGCTGCACAGTCTTGGACACAGAGAGTCCATCCCCAAACACAGGTTGACATGTGATGTATGTGTTGCTCAAGCCAAAAATGGACTGGAGTGTGGGCAGGCTACATGGGTGTTTCAGTGCTGGCATCCTGCATGTGCATGAGATGTGCAGGGACTGTGTTCCCCCTCAAACCTGTATGCTTTAACATCAGCTTTTCCCATGCAGGTGTCCCATGTGAGCTGTACTATAGTCTTTGATTGCCAATTTCGTTGGATATGTGATGATTTTGTATCTTGCTGCTATACTGATAGATTTCAGTACATGACACTGTGTCACTGATCATTTCCCACTCTTGTTTCCCATGCCTGCAGCTCAAGGTACACCAGCGTAAGGCCGTGTGAAGGGCCATTGCAGCGGAGGTGCGAGCCCTGGGGGTCTCAAACCGATGGCGCACCTACTGCCACAAGAGATGGGATGACATCAGCCGGCTGGCAAAGAATGTGGCGGAGATGACCTTGGGGCTGCTTCCTCGCACTGGGTGTCTGGCACAGCGCAGTATGACACCACTAATGGGGCGCATCTTGGCAATGGCACAGCCTGAGCTGGATGCACGTTTGAAGGAGCATCAGCAGCAAGCCAGGGGTGAGCATTTGAGGAGTCTGAATTTGGCTGGGAGTGGCTGCATGTGTACAGAGCCTGTGCCAGCGCTGGCCTCTGTGATGTTGGTAGTGTGATGCTGTGGCATGTAAGTGTCTGCTGGCCTGGGTGCCTGTGGCATGCATTTGCTCTACCTGTATACTTACAAAGGTGATTTGGATGCTGTGCCTTCACATTACATTCTTAGTTTCTTCTGCATTGGTGTAGTCTTGGGAATCCCATGGTAGGGAACGGCAGTGTGTCCAATCTGACTGTGCGTACGCCAATGTGTCCATTGCATGCACCCATATTGGGGAGGCCTACACATCTTACAGCAATGTGCAGCATTATATTGACCCCAAGGTACGACATGGTGGGTAGCATGGGCTAATGTCAATTGTGGACTGTGATGTTGTAGTCTTGGTCTATGTTATCCCCTCCTGTTCCATCCAGATCTGTCATTGGCAACAAGTAGTGTGCTCCCATCATGTCACTAGGTGTGCTCAGAACTAGTTGCAGGGTGTTGTGCTGTGTGGTCATCACGTGGCTCACTCATGCCTGAGTATCCTGTTTCCACGCACTGCTTTAGTCTATGTAGCGAGTTGGCACAATGTGATTGCACAGGGTGGTGTGCAACACGTAGATTTGGTCACTTTTGTCATGCATTGCTTGCATATGTTTGTTCTGTTGCTGCCACTGACCTGACCCTACATCTCTCTCTCCCATGCAGCATCAACTGTGGTTACGGAGGGACAGGAGACGGACACCAGTGGGGGTGAAACTAGCACCACAGCTGCCCAGGAGCCCAGTGACACAGATGTCACCAGCGCCTCAGAGGGGGACAGGAGTCTGCTGGAGAAGTCCCAGCCGGAGACACAAAGCACCACATCATCCGATGCCAGCAGAGATGCATCCATGTTGGAGGGCACAGGGAACGGGGACTCTGCATTGACTTCTACCACACAGCGGCCATTGCCCACCCTCCCAGCCACTTCCTCTAGTGCTGCCTGTGTCCGCCTCAGTAAGAGGGGAAGAGTGTCCTTCACCCCTGGCACCGCTGCCCCTGTCCCCCCTGCTGCCATCAGTGCTGAGTCTGTGGACCTTTTGTGCCAGCTGTGTGTAGGCCAGACAGCTCTCCTCAATGCCTTCATTGACCACGACAAGAAATTGGCCCAGGTGGTTGCTTTCATGGAGGGCATACATTCCGACATGGGTGGGCTGCACCGGACAGTCCAGGCTTTGTCATCAACAGTGATGTCTGCCCTGCAACAGGCACATACTCACAGTCCAGCTCCAGTCCCTTTGTCCACCCCCCTGGTAGTGGCCACGTCTGACGATAGTGACCACGGTCCACATACATCAAAGTCACGATACAGCACACGGAGCACACAGCAGCAGCAACTCAAGCGGTCCTGGGCACTGACACCATCCCCACAGAAGACCAGAGGCACCCCAGAGCATAGGGAGAAAAGCCCGTCAGGCGACACCAGTGGACAAATAGCAAAGCAGCCGACCTCAGGCACACATGCCTCAGTGGCATCCCCATCCAAGAACTCTCCTACCCCTAATGCATCACGCAAAGATAATCGTAAAGTGTCTGTGCCCACCAAGGAGGTGGTGCATGCCAAGCGTACACCTAGGAAAGGCTCCAAGGCAGTATCACCAACCACCTCGACTCCCATTTCAAGCCCAGTGAAGCAAGGGCCAGAGGGCACTGTAGGGGTAACACATAGTAAACAGGGGAAGGGGGGGCAGAGGCAAAGCACAGCAAAGCGTTCCACTGGGTCCAGCACATCACCAGAGGGGCTGCCAGCGCCTGCACCTGCTGCAGCAGTGGTGGTGAGTGTGCTGTTGTGCCCACACCACTTCCCATTGATCCAAAGTCAGGCAAGCCATTTAGGATCCCCAGGAAGTGGAAGGGCACCCCTCCACAATCTCCCACCCACACAGTGACTCCCGTCTGCATAACTCCACCTCCACGTGTCACTACACCACCCGGTCCAAGCAGCCCTCTGGCTTGCCAAGCCACTGATAGCTCTACCTCAGCTGTTCTGCTCTCTTCCCCGTCAAGTGCCCCGACAGTCCCAGAGACACAACCAGCTCCCAGTCCGCCTGACAGCCAAGTCTGAGTGTTAGTCACCCTCACACACCTGTGTCTCACACAGGTGGGCCTGTACTGCACATTGTTGCCCCCAGACTGTGTTGCTGACCACGGAAAGGTACAGTCACACACATTCCCTGTGCAGCTTCCCATAGACTCAGGCTGAACCCTGGACTGGCCACTGGCCCTGGTGCACTTTGCTGTGTTGGACCCTTCCCTGTGCAGCTTCTCATGGACTCAGTCTGCACTTTGTCCTGCCCACTGGCCTTGTCGTTCACTGCTGTGTGCCCCCTGCCTGTGCAGCTTCTCATGGACTCAGTCTGCACCCTGGACTGGCCACTGGCCTTGTCGTTCACTGCTGTGTGCCCACTGCCTGTGTAGCTTCTCATGGACTCAGTCTGCAATTTGTCCTGGTCACTGGCCTTGTTGTTCACTGCTGTGTGTCCCCTGCCTGTGCAGCTTCTCATGGACTCAATCTGCACTTTGTCCTGGCCACTGGCCTTGTCGCTCACTGCTGTGTGCCCCCTGCCTGTGCAGCTTCTCATGGACTCAGTCTGCACTTTGTCCTGGCCACTGGCCTTGTCGTTCACTTCTGTGTTGGATCCTTCCCTGTGCAGCTTTTCATGGACTCAGTCTGCACTTTGTCCTGGCCACTGGCCTTGTCGTTCACTGCTGTGTTGGACCCTTCCCTGTGCAGCTTCTCATGGACTCAATCTGCACTTTGTCCTGGCCACTGGCCTTGTCGTTCACTGCTGTGTTGGACCCTTCCCTGTGCAGCTTCTCATGGACTCAGTCTGCACTTTGTCCTGCTCACTGGCCTTGTCGTTCACTGCTGTGTGCCCCCTGCCTGTGCAGCTTCTCATGGACTCAGTCTGCACCCTGGACTGGCCACTGGCCTTGTCGTTCACTGCTGTGTGCCCCCTGCCTGTGCTGGATCTCATGGACTCAGTCTGCACTTTGTCCTGGCCACTGGCCTTGTCGTTCACTGCTGTGTTGGACCCTTCCCTGTGCAGCTTCTCATGGACTCAGTCTGCACCCTGGACTGGCAACTGGCCTTGTCGTTCACTGCTGTGTGCCCCCTGCCTGTGCAGCTTCTCTTGGACATGCTCTGCATCTTGTGCCTTGCTCTTCTCTTCTCATGGTACCTATCTGTGCATTATGTGAATAAAGACAGTTGTTCCTGTTGTCTATTTTGTAAGTGTCCTTACTGAATAAAGTTATTTTGCTGTGTGTATATGGTTTACTGTGCTACATGGTCTGTGTGGCACTTCAACATGGTCAATGTTTGGGCTCACTTACTCTCTTTTTTTTAGGGGTGACTGGGTCTTCATTTCTTTTTGACCCAGATACTTGTGGTGGCAATGGTGTCAATTTCGAATGGTTAGCAGAAGTCATTTACTTGATTGGTTCATGTTGGCTCTATTGTACACATGTCGGGGGTGTCACTGCCAGCACAGAGTGGGTTTCTGCACACAGTATTGCAGGCAGGCTGTCCAGGGTCATCATGTCTGTGTGTTCTTCCTTTATGTGTGCCCAGTGGTGTATGTGTGTGGTCATCTTGAGATGGCCAGTCATCCTAGTCCCATGGCTTACTTTCCATTTGTGCTCTTGGATGGCCAGGTAGTGTGCAGTGTGAAGGGGGTGAGTTTGTGGGGAGTGTTGATGTGTGCATGCCTCTGCAATGTCAACTACACACGTGTCACCTGGGAGTTCTGTGCCTGTTGTTTTGATTGTTCATCCCTGTGGATGTGGTTGTATGCCCATGTGTGAGTTGTATGTTGTGCACTGTGCAGTGTGTTGGTGTGTCCTTACAGTTCTGTCTGACTCCTACTTGTTGTTTTTGTCACTTGTGAGTATGCAGAGAGTGTTACTGGCAAGTCAGTGCTGTGTTTTGTTGCACATCCATGTGCCTTGTTGCTGTTTGTGTGGACTGTGCAGACCTGCTGCTCCACACTGCCATTGTGGTTGTGTTTTCACATGCCTTGCTGTCACATGGTGCCTTTCTGCCTCCAGTGTGGCATGTTGTGTGTGTTGTCATGCCCTATATGTGCATTCAGCTGCCTACCCATTGTGGGTCTGCACTCCCTCTCTTTTTGTATGGTACACTCCTGCCATGTCCCCTACTGACATGCAGCACATTTCACTTTGGTGTGAGCTGTCCCCTTGGTTTATATGTGTGTGTGCCTCCCCATGACATCATTTGTGGCACTGTGCGTTGTGGTGCAGTTCTTTGTCCAGGGTCAATGTGTCACTCAGAGCATTTCCCCAATGGGTCATGTGTGATGTTCTGGTGCTGTTTGTCAGTCATGGTTGTTCCTATGCAGTTCAACTGTGTATGCTGCCCAGTCCTGTGGTCAAGTTGTTTCCACCTTTGTGTCCCAGACTTGTGCATCTATTGGGTGTTGTGTTGTATGTATGTGTGTTTTTTGTGTTTTTGCTTCACTTCCTGGGTGTGCTGTTGTCTTTGTGCTGTGCTGTATGGTGTTGTGTGGATTGATGTTCTGTCACTGATGTCTGTGTGTGAATGGTATGCTTGGTATGCACAAACCGCTTGTTGTGCATGCAGTGCTGTGTGTGTATGTTGCCTTGTGATTGCCTGGTGTGCATCCCCTGATGTTGTGCTGTGTTTGATATGTGATTGTTCTGCCTGTGCATCTGTTGTTTGTTTGCTGTGGCTGTGTTGTTCTGTGATGGTGCACTTCTTCTGTGTGTTGTGGTATGTTGTCTGTGCATTGTTCCTGAGTGATGAGGTTGTGCACTCCTGTTGTGTCTGTGCTCCCATTGCCTTTCCCAGTTTAGCTGCACGGGGCATGTCTGTTGTTGTTGTTGTGGCTCTGTGTGTGTTTCTGTTGGGCTATGTGTTTGTCTGTTGTATTTGTTTCTACATTTGTGGTGGCATCCCTGAGTGTGTGTGTGTGTGTGTGTGTGATGTCTGTGGCTGAGCCCAGGGTGTGTGGTTGTTTGTGTGTGTATTGTCTGTCAAGTATTGCCAGCCTTCAGTGTGTTTGGCACTGGTGTTGTGTGCTGCTAGTGTGAGGGGGGTATGTGTATAGATTCTTACTGGTGTTTGTCAGTCCTGAGGTGTGTAGATGGACCCTGTGTGTAGTGCTGCTGGTGTGCTCCTGTGGGGTTGTTGTATGGATGTGTGGCTGTTCCCAGTTTGACTTCAGGGCCTTCCTTTCATCCTTGTGCCTATACGTGGTTTGCCTTGCTGTCTCCCTGTGTTGTTGCACTGTGCTGTCTGTGGTTTGAGTTCACTGACTGTGCCAGCCATGTGTGCTTTGATGGTGTGAGGGTGTTGTGCTCTGTTCCTTGTGTTGATGTGACGTGCACATGCTTGTTGTGTGTCTCCATGGCATTCCATTTGTGTGCAGCCCACTTTGGTTTCCCTATTTGTTGTGCTCCATTGCTGTTGGCATGTGGGGTATGTATGTGTGTGTGTGTGTGTCAGTCTGTGGTATGTATGTGTGACTGTGCAGGCTGTGTGTCCATTTGAATGTTAATTTCTTGTATGTGTTCATTTGTTGTTTGTCCTCACTGATTTTGATAGTGTTGTGTGTGTTTCCCTGGCCCTGTGCTACTGTGCTGTATGTTGTGTGTTCCTGTGCAGCCACTCCTGCATTGTGTGTCTCCATGATTGTTTGTTTTGTGGTGCAGGGTGTGTATTGCCCTGGCTTGTTGTTGTGCATGGGGTGCACAGGAGGGGAACATGGCATGTGCCTTCATGGGGTGCGCTAGTGTGTGGTGGGAGTGGGTGTGGCCCTGTGGTCTTTGTGCCCTGCCCATGTCTGGCACTGGCCCAGCCTTCTGCATTGTGCACATGTATTTGCTTGTGTTCGCCGCTGCGGTGACGTGACCGGGACATTGCTGCATGGTGGCGGTAGCTGTGTGTCCAGGGTACAGCGGGGTGACTTTGTGGCAGGTGGGTGATTTGTGGGTGCCCTTGTGGATGTGTCCCTGTACCCCCTGGGGTGTTTGATGTGGATTTGGACCCTGTGTCAGGCCATGTATTGTGTGCTGTATGTTGTGTTGTTGCGTACCTGCGGTGGCGTCTGCGGCAGTCCATGAGTTCCTGGGGATGTAGCAGGTGTAGCACCAGAAAGACGTGTAGAGCTGGGTCCATGGCGGTCATGACCGGGACTCTGGTTTCACGCTCCGCTGTCGAGCTTCCGCCGTCTCTGGTTGGGCGGTGTCTCCGCTGTGGTGCGTCTGCTTGCTTGAGTCATCCTAATTTTTGGAGCGGGGCAAACGTCATTCCGCACGGCGGTGAGTCTCCATTGGCTCCCACCGCTGCGGTGGCGGGCGCACTTTGATGGCGGTGCGCTTCACCCCGCGGCGGTCGGGAATTGGCCTATGTTTGTTCATACTAATATGGTGGGTGTGTTGTCCACTGCTGGTGGGCGGAAAAAGGCATTATTCCGCACCGCCAGCGCGGCGGTGGTCCCACCGCCCTACATCCTAATGGACCCCAAAGTGTCATAAAATATTCTACCATTGCCGTAACAAGCTAAAGTCGGCCGAAACCAGTTAAACAAGGTATTGTTATTCTAGGCAAAGGGCCTGTGCAGTCACAGAGTAATGTCCGTAAGAATGCAATAGTTCATAGTCCAAATGTCCATTCCTCTGTAAAAATCACTTGTGTTGTAAATACACATATACTACATTGGAGCAAATTTGAACAAATAAAATTAAAGATGGAAGAAGAAAGAAAAGACAATCTTATCTGGAATTGGCGAACCAGCTACACATGAAGGATAAGGGTAGGGATCCCACAGACGGACAGCAAGGTTATCCGGGTCCCTTCCTGTCCTCCTGAAGAGAGAAAGAAGAGATAGCTAGTTATCAAATACATTGAATGTGTAAACAGCTCAAAAAAAGAGAGAAAGATCACGATATAAAATGCTGAGAATAGATAATAACAAGCAGCAAAATACATATCACGAGTAATCAATTACTATGTAAATATACTGTCATCTCTTTGTCAAGATTGTGCCCTCCGGGGTAGTGAGTCCCTAAGTCTATGATGTACTTGGACTCTTGCTTACATAACTGGAGTAACCTGTTGCCACCTCGGATGTTGGCATGTACTTGTTCGATAGCAAAATATTGTAGTTTAGAATTATCTGAATAATGATGTGTTTCAAAGTGACGTGCAATCGGGTAGTGTTGATCTTTATTGGTGATGGCCCGCATATGTTCCATGATCCTCTTTTTTGCCATGTGCTTTGTGCTTCCAACGTAGCGTAAGTTACAAGGACACACAAGCACATACACAACGAAAGAGGAGCTGCAAATAATGAATTGGTTTATGGGAACTGTCACACCTTTACAGGGATTGTCAAATTCTTTTACCATGATGTTATTTTTACAAGCCTTTCAATGACTGCATAGGTAAAAACCTTTGAGATTCATATTGTTGCATTAAGGTTTGGTAGTAATGTCATTATGCATGAGTGCATCCCTCAAATTGCGACCTCTGCGGTAGGTTATTCTAGGTCTAGTGGGGATAGATTTGCCTATTATAGGGTCTTTAGACAATAGTTCCCAGTTTCTGGAAAGGATCTTTTGAACTTCCTTGGAATCATTGTTATATGTCAAGATGACCCTGGTCATCTCTGTCTCATAATCAACCATTTGAACAGAATCCTGCAGTAACGTGTCCCTATCTTTCAGTTTTGCTTTCTCTACAGCTTTCTGTAATACACACCCAGGGTAACCTCTTTCAGAAAATCTGCCAAGCATGATTTTTTGTTCCACTAGCTGTTTGTTGCCAACAGTGGATTTTCTATAGACTTCAGTGTGTATTTGATTTTCTTTAATCACCACTTTTGTGTCTAAAAATTCCACAGAGTTGTTGCTAATGTTGCTGGTAAGGATGAGATTGTTGTTGTTGCAGTTCAATTTGTTGACAAAATTAGAGACCTCTGTCTCTGTGCCCCTCCAGATCATGAACAGGTCATCGATGAACCGTAACCATATGACGACCTGTTCAAAATCCTTGGTCAAATTGGGGTCAGTCGTGATGTCTTCCTCCCATGCCCTCAGAAAAAGATTGGCAAAACTGGGGGCAAAACAAGTCTCCATGGCAGTACCAAGGGTCTGTCTGTAGATGTCACCATTGAAAAGAAAGTAATTGTTGGTAAGACATTAGCGAATCGTCTCATTAAGCATTTTAGTATGTTCTGGATATCGTATAGTGCGTTGATTGAGATATTTCTGGCAGGCTCGTATACCTTCCTCATGATCAATTACCGTGTACAATGAACTGACGTCCATGGTCACCAATAGAATATCTGGTTGCCACTGGATGTCTTTGATTTTAGCGAGGAAGTCTTTCGTGTCTCTAACGTGTGAAGGTAAGGTGGAGACTTTGTCAATGAGAAAGTGATCAACATATCTGGAGACATTCTCCTTTGCACTGTCCCTTAACCCCTTCGGTGCTCATGACGGAACGGTTCCGTCATGAGCCACGGTTGAGCTGTGCTCATGACGGAACCGTTCCGTCATGACCACGCCCGCGCAAGATTCCGTCAGCACAGCGGCGGAATTTGCGCAGCATGGAAGGGGTTAAAGAGACTATTGGTCTCCCTGGGGGATTAAGTGCATTTTTGTGAATCTTGGGGAGAAGGTACAGAACAAGTAACTTGGGGAAATCACGCTTGAGAAAGCAGTATTCCTCCTAAATTAATAGTACTTGGTCTCTCCAATCAGTGAGTAATCTCCAGATACCAGTGACACTGTTGGTATATTCATCTCTAGTGCTTTTCATGTAGATTCTGGAGTCACTTAATTGGCGCATAGCCTCGGTAACATACATACATGGTTTTACTTAAAATCACAACGTTCCCACCTTGGATTTATGAAGTAATAAATCATCTATGGTATCGGAACCTGCCTGCCTGGCTGCTTCTTGAGTGTGTGTACACTTGCTGCTTGTTTTGGATATATCGCGCGCTGCCTCGCATACGGCGTGATTTGTTATAAGTACTAACAAGGACACTAGAGGTTCACCGAATACACTGTATATATTGTATATATCTTGTATAGAGTGTGAATAACATTTCTCCAAAGTAGAATAAGGACTGGTAGATATTTCAGTAATTTTAACCATGGCATGCCGGCATTAAACGACGATAATAGTGCCGTGTTAAGATGGCCGCCGTGAGATATGCAATGTGACGAGTATTTACACCGTCATCTATGTTGTTGCATGGATGATGCAAATGAATTGAAAAGCCTCCTTGTAGTGATCACCGTAGACACTGCCGAAGGAATTTCCGAAACGCGGCTGTTTTGCTGATTAAAGAAGCAGTTACGATACCCCCCGAGTGCTCGACTTTGTTTGGAAGGATGCTGAAGTCTGCGTAGCGCTGATTTTAATGTGGGGCACTACCACGACAAGCACCCGCCTGCGAGTGCCCTGGACTCAAGGTGCATTTGGGAGCGTGATTTATACCCGAGGCACTGCTCCAGGATTTGGCGAAAGAGGAACTGGATTAATGGGAAGCCAAGCACGGATCACCGTCTCAAGTTATAACTACGATGATGGGTAAGCCGTGCCAGTAAGACTTCCTTACATTACTCTGCTGCATTGTTAACCTGGTGCAAGGCGTGTGGGGATATGCGTATTGTGTGAGGAGCAGCCTATCTTCACACATCAGCTAAGCCAACATGTTTGATGAAACGGATCGCTGCAAGGCAGCGCACGATATATTAAAAAAGAATAAGATAACAGTGGGGTCAAGAGACATTGCAACAGGCATTAACACTCGTAATGCACTACACCAACAATTCACTAAATTGGAGAGACTACATGAGAGAGAGATAAGAAAGTGGTGGGAGGCCACTTCTCTCCAAAATTATATGGATGTCAACAGGTTTCCCCGGGGTCTGCGAATCTACACAGTACCCGTGTATGAGAACCCGGACCCACGTTTGTTGGAACAGTGGGTGGAGTACACTGCAGCGTCCTGTAAAGGGATGCTTGACATCCTTGTGAAATTTGCATGGAGCGATAGAGAAAAAGCTCTAGAAGAGATTGCAAGCTTGGAACAAGAGATTTCAAAGGATGCCAACAAAGATAAACAAGATGAATTAAGAGAGAAAATGAAGAAACAATTACTAAAATACGAATTAAAAATACAGCAAAGAAAGCAGGACAAATTTGAAAGAGATGAACGAGATGATATGCAGGGCAGGATTCTGACATTTGCCAAACAATTTGATGGACCCCGCAAAGAATTAAACAAAAAGAAAACTACAACTCCCCCCGAGAGAGTCGAAACCTCTGAATCTGATATCATGGAGAATGAACAGTCAGGAGATGACATGGCTACCTTACCAAGTGAGAAAGTGAAAACTCCTTTTCACTTGGAGTTCAATCTCATCCGCCAAACGTGGCTCAGAGGTGGGAAAAGCAAGCCACCAGAAAAAGAAGATCAACAAGGCGAGGCGGCTGGAAGGGGAAGAGGAAGAGGAAGAACGACATCATGAGGAACACGCAGTAAGAGGGGCAACAGATGGTAGGGGTTGAAGATAACCTTACCATCATCAATTTAACATCACGGATACTAACCGCAGCAGACAAATCTGCCCTTCAACTAGGACTAACATTCTGTCCTAATGATCGAATGGAATTTACACAGACCAGGATAGACCTGTTCAAATTTGTACGAAAAATAAAACTGCACATGTTTTTCAAACTGAAACCATCAATAACTGAGGCACGGCGGTTAAAACTCAAACCATCAATCAAAGATACCGATATTCTTGCAATACAAGATCTGAGTATGCTCAAAATGTTGGAGGATGTGCGTTCAGAACAAGAAAATGAAGATAATCAGAGTACAGAGGTGGCACTTAGAACTCGACAGGTGGGCATTGAACAAGAGGCACCAGTGACTGCCTTTAAACCCTCATCTCAATTCAACCCACAATTGCCATATGACGCAATTGACTCTTTCTCTGACGCAGTATTGCGCGATCTCATTAAATTCAGGAGTAAAAACAAGTATAAAAGTACAAAACAAAAGAACTTAACCAAGGAGCAAGAAAAGATACGTATGAACCTCAGTAAGGATGATGGAATAATATGTAAACCTTCAGGCAAAGGTGGAAATATTGTGCTGTTAACCAGAGAACAATATTGCCGTGAATCATTACGACAACTGAATGATATTAGACATTATGAAAAGACAAATAAAGAACAATACCAGGAGAGTATTACTGTGTATCATAACCTCATTAATAAGTGGCGTGATAAATTGATGCTACATACTAACGAATTTCTATTCTTGAGGAACAGTGATCCGGTCATACCGACTTTTTATCAACTCCCGAAAATCCACAAAGATCAAATTGACCCACCAGGAGGCTGATTGTCTCCTCAAAAAAAGGACTCACTGAGAATATGTCTACCTATAGAGACTTTTTTCTTTTTCAGATGGTAATGCAACTTACCTCTTATGTCCAGGATACTAAAGATTTTATCATTCAAATTAGTGGTAAACGGTGGGAACCTACATTTGTATTGATCACCTTAGACATAACTAGTCTTTATACATGCATTGATCACACTCAGGGAATCGAAGCCATGAGATACTTCCTGAACAAAAGGCCACTCAAATTCATGGAACACAGCTTAATGTTGACTGAGTTCATTGAATTTTGTCTATTACACAATATTTTTCTGTTCCAAGGAGAGTTGTATAGACAGATCTCTGGAACGGCGATGGGCACCTGCTTCGCCCCCAGCTTCGCAAATGTATTCCTTGGCTGGTGGGAGGAGCAGGTGGCCCTGGCCGGAGACAAGGGAGAGTGGGATGAGTTTATGGTAGTCTGGCACAGATACATCGACGACCTCTTCCTTGTATGGAGGGGGTCAGTTGAACAAGCGGAGGAGTTCATCCAGGAACTTAATGATAACAATCTTAACCTGAAATTTACACATGAGATCAGTTCAGTGGCAGTGAATTACTTAGATCTCAGGGTATATGTCAAGGAGGGACCACTAGAGACTGAATTGTACAGAAAACCTACTGCCGGCAATTCAATCTTACAGGCGGCAGTAATCACCCTCCTAAATTGATCAATAGTATACCATATGGTGAACTCCTCCGTTTGAAACGAAATTGTTCTAGCAATGTGGATTTCAAGGAGGCAGCAGAGAGTTGCATAGCTAGATTTAGAGCCAGAGGGTACACATTAGATGTATTAACCGCCTCATACAAGAAGGTGCAGAGAATTCCCAGAAAAGAGCTTTTGAAGGTAAAGGAAGCAAATGCTACTGGAAGAAATCAAGACCAGTATAGTGGCCTATTCCGTATGATAACTACATATTCGGATGACGCCAACACTTTGAGGAGGATGCTGAAAAGGAATTGGCATATCCTCCAGACAGACTCAGTAATAGGCAAGGACATTCCCTCAGTACCATTGATTACTTTTCGTACAGCAAGATCACTCAAGGACAAATTGGTCCAGAGTCATCTGCTGCCCATCGCACAGAAAACAGGAACATTGAAAGACATGAAGGGTTTCTTTCCCTGTGGGAAATGCAGGGCTTGTGCGAATGGCATAAGAGTCCTGAATTATAACATCTCAGGTGTAAAAAAACAGAGAGCGATTAACAAATTCATCCCGTGTTCAACATCTCATGTTGTATATTGTCTTGTTTGCCCCTGTGGGCTAAGGTACATAGGGAGCACAATATATAATGTTAAATTACGTATCTTGGAACATCAACGTGCCATTGTAAATAAGGATATTAATTTTCCAGTGGCCAGGCATTTCGCCTCCAAACACCAGAGTAACAGGGAGCTGTTGCAATATTTTGGTGTGGACCACGTACCAATAAGTCTGAGAGGTGGGGACAGGGTACTAAGGTTGCGGAGATTAGAATCCCGCTACATAATTGATTTACAGACTAAGGCACCACATGGGCTCAATGGTGGGGAGGAGTTTACAGTCCAACTAGGGGATAATCCCAAATGTAATCTTTTGAACTTTGAAAATCTTATTGACAATCTCTCTTGACAATTAACTGTATTTAACTCAGATTGTACATAGAAACGGTCACATGCAATTTTGTTAGTCTTTCCAGCCCTACACAGCAATGACTGTGGCATTGTCCTTGTAGTTACCGATCTACGGCGTGATGTTTTTTGCAAATAGTACTTGATGTATGCCCATTGTATAATTGATGTATCATTAGTAGAGCATGATATGATTCTGGCGAGAGAGTGCCGATATACGTCTGGATTCCGAATAAGAGTTGTGATTAGTACTTTATAGTATCTAGTTTTGCCATGATTCGCTATGACTGCTTATATATCAGGCTTAGCATATCGATGGGCTTACAGTCATTGACAGTGCCGCTATATGGCGTGAATTGTTATAAGTGCTAACAAGGACACTAGAGGTTCACCGAATACAGTGTGGGGCAGATTTATGACGACTGTCGCATCCCTGCATATCAGCAGGGATGCGCCAGTTAATATGCGCCACAGCTGCGCCACCATGGATGCGCCGCATTTATAATGCGGCGCACCATGGGGCAAGAACGGCACAGATGCGTGACGCATCTGTGCCGAAAAGTGGCGCATTGCTGGAGTTACTTCGTGGTATACGTCCTCAATTGCACTTGTAGATTAAACTATATAGGGAGCACCAAACTTCAAGCTCATGTCAGAATTCTTCAGCATTTAAGGGCAATCGTGAATAACGATTCCAGCTACCCGGTAGCACGACATTTTTAAAAATGCCACAATACTGATCTCAATTGCCTCAAATATTTTGTTATTGATAACATTCCTATACAACGCAGAGGCGGCAACAGAGAAAAGCTGCTTAGACAGCTCGAAACAAGATATATACTTGAGTTTGATAGCAAAGCACCTACAGGGCTGAATAACACTGAAGACTTGTACAATTTTATTTGAAAACTTATAGCTTACAATATACAGTATTCTTCAGTGTTCTACTAGATATCAGTAGATTATCTACTGATAATACATGCTGAGATCTTCTGTTCCTTGCCTGTAGTCTTCTCATCGTTTTATTTTCATCTTTATCAATTATAAGTGTATTTGTACAGTACCATGTTGTTATTTTTTGATTGCTTGACAACAGAAACTTTGGTTCATTATTTGTTGAAATTTGCTCATTTTATCTTCCTTTTTTTTCTTCTTTCTTTTTCTTTTCCTTCTTTTCTCTCTTTTTTTCTGTTTTCTTTTGTTCTTCCGTATTTTTCTTGATGCCGGCGACTTCTGGCTTCCAAAGTTGATGTTCCACCCAGCTCGGCTTTCCTGACTTTTGCCAGCCATATCCTGTGTGAGATCATCTTAACAGAAGTTGCACAATCCCTGTTATTATACATAAACGTTTAAATTAGTTTCTGAATCCAAATTTATGTACACATGTATTGGTTTGCTGTACTCCAGTAGTTTCATATCTTCTTCCTCCTTTTTTCTCTACCCTGTTATTATTCGCACTCTTTTCACTTCTTGATAATGTTTTTATGAATGATATATTGGTAATTGATCTTTACAGAATCCTGGGCTTGCCGACTAGTTCTCTTTTTTTTTTTATCTTCGGCTTCCTTGCCATCTTCTAGAGAGATGTCTTTTTAATGTACTTATGAACATTTTGCATCTGTTTTATAACAGTGTTGCCATGTGCATACATTATGCGATTGCTTGTATTTTGCACTATTATTGCGTATTTTGCACTTTTGCAGTTTTGCACTATGAATGTACATTTTCACATCAATGCTATTACAAACTGCACTGTAACTTGCGTATTTGCACAATCAGCATTTGCACTTTAAAACAAGTTCGTTTATGTCATTTTTGTACATCTTTATAAATTTAGGATGGCAAGAGAAAGATATAACTTACAACCCATATCTAAGATTCTTGTTTTAAAATTTGCGGCGTAATAATTACAAGTATATTTGTATATCTTGTATAAACACTACTTACCATGTATTTTTTCTATGTCTTCTATCACAAGCATCACATGATTATAGAGTGCTAAGTATATAAGGGAAACAATAATGGCGGTTACCTTATGTGATCAAGGCCACCTTGTGGCCGAAATGTGTAATGGCGTGCTGTGTGGGTTATAGAAGCAGGCACCGACACTCTGGAGATTCGTTCACTGGTTTAATAAAACAGAAGGCTCCTGACGTGTTTCGGTGGAAGAACCACCTTGATCACATCAACATACATATATATTTACAGAAAATAAAACAAAGGTTACAGTGACGTTATAATTAGGCTCAGATTTTACTTGCACAAAACCAGTGAAATTTAGCAGTTATAGTTACCTGAGCTAACTATAATTTATGCCCCTGCAATGCACTGCTTATGACCTCACATATTATATGACATGGTCAGTGACATCACTGATGACATCACTGATGATATCTCAAATGACATCATCTAGTGAGTGTGTTTTTTCGAAGAGTTTATGATTGTTAAGAATCCACTACCGCAGGTTGGTGGAGGAGGCCAGGGACAGGGGATGTCTGCCAAGTGACTGGAGGTATGCCGAGATTGTGGTCTTCCACAAGCCCGGTAGACCATCGGAACATCACGCCTCATATCGCCCTATCTCCCTCCTGAATGTGGAGGCTAAGATACTAGCCAAGGCATTGGCGAACCGCCTCTGCCCTCATATAGCTCTACTTGTGCACCCAGACCAGGCTGGGTTCATGCCCCAGCGTGCCACCCGCCATAATTTTTGGCGGGCTCATGTGGGGGTCGCGACGGTCCAGGGTTTGGGGGAGAGGGCAGCGCTTCTGTTGGCAGATATGGACAGGGCCTTTGACTCCCTGAGCTGGGTCTATTTATTTGCGCTTATGCGGCGGCTGAATTTTGGTCTGCGTTTCTTGTCCTATTTAACCTTGTTGTACACAGATTTGACGGCCTCAGTGCGGGTGGCGGGTTTCGCTTCTTTGGGCTTTTTAATTGGGCGGGGCACCAGGCAGGGGTGTCCGCTCTCCCCGTATCTCTTTACATTAGCAATGGAGCCCTTGGCTGCTTGGGTGCGGATGGACGCTCAGGTGTCTGGCTTTGAGTGGGCACATGGGCTTTCTGATCGCATCGCCCTGTATGCAGACGATGTGTTGTTTTTCCTGACCAATCTGGAACGCACGGGCCCCCGATTGATGGGGATCATGCAGATCTTTGGGGAAACCTCAGGTTTATATATGGACCCTCGAAAGTCCACCCTGTGGGTATTGGGAGAGCGGGGTGAGCTTGGTCATTGGGCATCGTCGTTTAAGGTGGTGCTTGGGGGCATGAAATATTGGGGGGTATTTTTGTCAGACTCTCCCACTACGGCTTGGGAGCGCAATATCGCATCTGTATGGGAGCGTGTGCATGAGGATATCAAGACCTGGTCCCACATGCCCCTGTCTATATATGGCTGGTCCGCCATTTTTAAGATGGTATCGCTCCTGCGACTATTGTATCAATTGCAAAATCATCCCTACCTCATTCCCCGCGGTGTTTCCGGCAGGTGAATTCTGCCCTAGGACAGATTCTTTGGGATGGGGCAGCGGTGAGGGTGGCGGTTCGGACGGGCTTTCTATCTACGTATTGTGGGGGGCTGGCTACCTCCGATATTTGGTCTTATTATGTTGCGTCGCATCTCCTTGTTTTGAATGAGTGGTGGTATGGGGACAGAGCGGACCCAGCCTATGCCGAGGAGCAGCGCTGTATGGGGGATCGGTCCCTACATACTCTCCTTTACTCTGCCCCGATGAGGCGTCCACTGCCGTCGGCTACACGGATTGTGTTTCAGCTTTGGAGGCAGGCTCTGTGGAGAATGGGCTGGTGTAATAGGCTGACCCCAGAGACCCCACTTTGGCACAATGGCTGTTTCCCGCAGTTGCTGTCTCTCTCTGGGTTTCGTGATTGGGACAACATTGGTATTTCTACCCTGGGGAACGTCATGCGGGGCACGGTTCTAAAATCTTTTCAGGACATCCAGAAGGATTTCCAAATGCCCACAACCCAATTCTTCAAATATCTACAGTTTAGACACGCGATATCCCCCAGCTTAGAGGGTCTTGATTCTTTGCCGGAGTTTAGCCCCGTAGAAGCTAAGGTATTTATGGGAGACCTCTTAGACCATAAGATCTCTAAAATGTATCAATCTCTGTTTACGCATTGCTCCCCCTCCTTGCAGCATCTGCGTGAGTTATGGGAGGGTGATGTGGGTCAGATGGAGCAAGAAGACTAGACAGAGGCCTTGGCCTCCCCGCGTGGGGCGGCTATTGCTGTAGACCTGCGGCTTATTCAATTCAAATATCTTCATAGGTTCTATTTTACCAGGGTTAGGCTGTGGAGGGCAGACTTGGTGGCTTCCCCGGTGTGTCTTCATTGTGGGCTCGAGGAAGGGACCCTGCTACACACTATCTGGCACTGCACAGCGCTCGGGGGGTCCTGGCCTGCCTTTCTGAGGTTCTAGGATGGGAGCTTCCTAGATCACAGAAACTTGTCCTCCTTCATGTGATGGAAGGGATCGGGGGTAATATTTAGAAGCTCCACCTTATGCTCTTAGGCTTCACCTTAGCGAAGAGAGATATAGCTAGATCCTGGAAGGCAGTGGTGGCTCCCTCGGTTTCGGTCTGGAAGAGAGGTTTGGACTTCTGCATGGGTCTTGAGATTCCCATCTTTGAAGCTAGGGGGTGCCCCCATAAGCACTATAAGATCTGGAAGCGCTGGGCTGATTATCGCTGCTTGGAACTGGAACCGCCGCGGGAGGCCCGGACCCGGGATCTGGAGTGATCTGTGGGCCCCCCCCACTTTTTTTTTTTTTTTTGTCTTTATTCTTTCATGGGTTGCCCTTATCTCCATGGCAAGAGCCGACATTTTATCATTGGCCCTTTAAGTAGAGCAGTGGCAGTTTGGTTTAGAGATATGCTTTTAAAGAGTGAGGAGACGGTGCATTGGGGGTGGGAAGGGGGGATGTTGGAGGTTTGCAGGGGTTGATTCTATATGTATCGCTTTTCAGATTCTCCTGTCTTAAATGAGTAAAATGGTCAAAGTCGATATTTTTTGTATGGTACATGCGGCAGTTGTCTCTGGGATTCAGAGGTCTGCATTATATGTGTTATTTTGATGAATAAAATTTGTTTTTTTTTAAAAAAAAAACAGAAATAAGGTACGTTTCAGCCTTATATCCGTTCCAATCTGTCAACTCAGGGGTGGAGGTGGAGGGTTCCATGCCACAGTTACGTCAACGGGAAGGAACATCGTTATTGGGACAGTGGACAAACTGGCTGTACTCCCTCTGACAGCCGATTTTGCCTATGGCATCGTCAACACGGGTGAAAAAATGTGGCAGAGATGGCACCACTGAAACGGTTTTTCGTCAATTGACCCGCCAGCATCTCAATAGAGCGGGCGGACTGGCTACTAGACGGATGGTGGATCCAACAGAAAAGCAACAGTGGGATCGAATCCACCAAGATCTAAATCAGGTTCTTTGCCTAAAATCAAACTACAGTCATCAAAACCACTCATAAGCAGAAACACGGGCTGGATAAGTATTCCCTACCCAGGGAGTCTGGTGCAAACAGCAGGAGAATTCCCTACCTGGTGGAAAAAAAACCCTGTCCTGTTAAACCCTCAAACAAAAAAGCAATAAATGTACCCAAGGACTGGCAAAGGGAGGAAACAAGTGCACTGATAAACAAGGTCAGTCACTGAATTTGATTTCGCTGTCACTGTTATTCACTCATACACTCTGATATACTGTTAATGCAATGCCTGCCCTGAAACCAAGAGTCATATGACACCATTAACTTGATTTTTAAAAGTTCAAAATTTGTGAATGGACTGCTGGTGCTGAATGCCCAAACAGTTCTAACACCAGACTTGAGCATAGAGTTGAATGGTAATCCAAGGTTGCTCTAAAAAGGGTAAACGTAGCCCTTACTAGCCACTGTCAGTTCGGTGAAGCCACAAAAGCTGCTACAATGCCTAATCACAGCTGGGATCAGGGAATCCCCATTTTAACAAGACTCACTGTTTTTATGCTATCTGGGGTTGACTGACTATGTAATTCACAGCCCAAGAACAGACAGAGAATATCTTGTATCCAATTAGCGTGTCTTACTCAAAACGTAAAATCCCCTCCCATAATCATGCTTCTGAGACTTCAACTCTGGCAAAGGCAAATGATCAGAATTTATACCGAACTAGCACTCAAGTATGGGCATCAATCCCTAGTAAGGAAATATGATCCGCGCAAAACTAAAGTGATAGGCACCCGATATCCAAGCATTTTTGGGTTCTTGTGCCCTCACAGCTGTTGCCTTGGAATGTGGTAGGTTTGGGTGATAAAATTAATGATCCACCATGGAATCATTTCATCAATCAATTTGACATCATATTGTTACAGAATACCTGGTCTTTAGAATCATTATTTAAATCTGGTTACACAGCTTTTAGCTCTGAAGCAACTCCATCTAAAGCTGTTCGCCCTTCTTGCAGGCTTGTAATTTAGGTCAAAACATTCCTAAACTTAGCTGTCAAAACAATTATGATAGATAGCCCCAAAATTATTGGTCTGATTGTCATGGGGAACAACAGCTTAGCAGTGAATATTTATAATATCTATATCCTCTTCATGCCAAAAAACTAAGAGTCCCCTATGCTTTCTCTATCAGACTACCATCTATCCAGTATTGCAGCTAGATCTTCCCTTTTGGTAATCAGAGATATCAATGTAAACTGCAAGCCAATGGATTGCATGGACACTGTTAAAGATCTTGAGGATGAAGCAAGAGGTACGCATCGTCTGGGCACTAACCTAATCAAATCTTGGACAGCAGCAGTTATTGAGCTAGCATCTATAACTCCCTCATACAGCATACACACAGGTAATGGCCATTCTAAATCAGATGCACACAGATCAAACACTTTCTTCAGTGAAGAGAGTAAGAGCAAAATAGAATGCATCGTTTTGGATATAAGGTTATGATAATCTGGTAGATTTTGATGTTATGCTAAGAGCTCACAGTGATCACAATGCACTGCATCTTTCACTGAGCTGTAATATATTCTTTGATTCCACAGTTGCTCCCAAGACATCTAGGACATGCTACCCCTTTGGAACAATAGAGGATCCCTCAAATAATATATAAACTGACAACCACACTTGACACTTTAACACACATCTATGACCTATTCAACACCACCCATCGGCCCTTATGTCGATTACTCTTTTAGCAATATCCCCATCACTCAACTGAATTCTATTGTGTTCAAGACTTTGAAAAACTTGAGTATAAAGGAGGCCAAACCATCTACATTTTTGACAATCAAGACCACACTTTGGTTTACAAGTGATCACCGTAAGGCAATGTCTTAATTAATCATGCCCCTTGAATGGCGTGTAGGAATCAGAGAAGCTAGAACTAGATGCAAGCACATAGTGTCTGTCTCTAGACACAACTGGATTGAAACAAATTGGTCTTACCTTCTCGAAGCATTGAAAAAAGGAGAAACAACAGCCTTTTGGCAAATTATAGCCCATGGCAGCCTCATTAATAACAGCCTATTAGACTATTTCATACAATTGTATATATGAAAAAACAGTTTTCTGATGTATGTTCCAAACACAACCTGGATGCTGGTGTATCACCAATGATTATTTATGTATTACTGGTGGACACCCAGTTGCCAAACAACAGCTGGCCTGTAGTTCCTGATACCCCTTTTTTCTCCTTGGAAGAGATGATCAGAGCCATTCAACTTTTACAACCTGGGAAAGCATGTGGGCCTGAATAGGTTGCTAGGACTTGTATCATTCTGATACTGCTATATGGGGCCCTTACACAAACCTTCTATCTAAAAGGATCATGACTGGGAAATGTTTTTTTCAGATTCATGGTGTGGAGCGTGGAGCGGCAATTATCCCCATATTTAAAAAGTGCAATAGAAGTTCTCCAGTGAATTATCACCCCCCCCCTCCCATCAGCCTGATTGGCACTTGCAGAAGGTATTTTGTTGTCTGATACTAGAAAAACTACAGTACTAGATGGATGAATTCCAGATACTATCCCCCTTGCAAGCAGGTTTTAGACCTAAAATTAGCACAATAGACCAACTATTTTGTTTTACTCAAATGACACAGAAATATTTTAGGCTATCCAAGGACCATTTGCATATGGCATTTGTTGACCTGGGGACAGCTTGCTTTTGATCTTATCCCAGACAATGCCTGTGGGCAACCCTTAGGTTAATGGACATTCCACTACCTCCTAATACATCCTCATAAGAGTCCACAGTGAGGACTACGCCCAGGTGAGCTGATGGACCACATGCCTATAAGGAAAGGGGTATGACAAGGGTGCATTTTATCCCCCACCCTGTTCTCCTTATATGTAAATGATGTTATAAACTGTCTCAATGGAGGACTCACTACTCTTTGAACCTAGAAGGCAGCCTAATATTCGCGGACAACCCTCTCCTGATTTCGCAAACCCCAGTGGGGTTGCAGAAACTGTTTTAAAAAATCGATGACTTCTTCAACCTATGGGGTTGGGTGGTGAATACCTCCAAAATCAACTACATGATCCTCAAGCCCCATATGACTTTCAGAGGGGGATTCATGATGAGGGACGCACAGCTAGACAAGGTAGATAGATATGACAATCTTGGAATTTGAGTTGACCATACACTCACCTGGAAATCACATGTACAGAAGAGTAGTGCATTACAGATCCTCAGAAGTGGTCCAAAAAGATAAAACCACTATACCAAGATCAGTTTCACGTGCAATCAAGGTCTACCAAACTAAGCCTCAAAATGTATCACTCTATGGGGCAGAAATCTGGGGAACGGGTAGCACTAAAGACTGGACATGTAAGGAGAACAAATTCCTGAAATCCCTATTTAACTTGCCTCAAAGCACTCCCATTATAACCTTATTTTTTACACAGGGCTGAAGGTGTTTGGGGAGCTATTTTTAAGCCCCTTCTCTTTTGGATTAGATTGTGGTTAGAAATGGCCTTGTGGAGATTTTGAATATCGACAGGTCACACTCTATACCTAGATCGGCCATATCAAATTCTGGTACACCTTGTTAATCAAAGAAAGTATTGTAATACTCTGTAAATATATCAGCCTTGAAAAACTTCTTCTGAACTGAACTCGTTGGCTGGTTGGCTTGTTTTTATTCATGGATTTTTTAAATGATAAAGAATTTGAAAATTTGAATTTAACGTGTACCAAATTTTGACCATGTCCTCATGGTACTGAGACTGTGATGGACATTTATGATAAATTTGTGAAGCTGTGAATCAGAGGGTTTTCCCAATTACATAGAGAGGCGTAAACAGAATCCCCTCACATGTCTGAGGAGTTTACCCCTTTGGGAAAGAGTAAAAAGAGTAAAGGAGAAATAACATGGGAAAAAAACAAGGGCCTACTCGTGGCTTGGTTTTGCATTTCCATGAAGCTCAGATGGAATAGCGATTTCCATGCAGCTTAGATGGAGGAACCCTTCTTGCAAGAAGCGGGTAACAGAGTTAAGGAGGTGGAAGCTTCCCTGGAGGTATGACCCTATTTTCTAAACAGTGATGGTCTGCTATATAGGAAATGGGGTAAAGGAACAACTTCTGCAATGTTGCAATTAATAGTTCCTCAACCTTTTAGAGTGAATGCAGTGGCGTCACTAGGTTTGGTGTCACCCGGTGCGGGTAACTCATGGTGTCACCCCCTCACGACTTACCCCATGGACCTCCTCCGCCCCAAGTCCGCCAGTGGACACAGTTGGCAAATAACGGGACCATACAGAATCCTTAGTAACGTTTGTAAATGTAGGTCCTATTTTACAAAATCTGCCTGTTAACAACAGTGTGATAATGATTCATTAATCACGTTGTACAGTGGGCTACCTGCTTGTTAACAGTTTATTGGAATTTATAATATCATAGGTATGGTACTTTTTACTGGTGTGGTGTTCCCACTATCCAGCAACACAATATATCAGTGGTCGAAGAGGGGGGAAAAAAGTAGGGGAACAGTGGGCAGAGAATCAGAGGACGGTAATAACCCAAGGAATGGATCAGTGGGCAGAGCCAGAGGCGTGGCCAGAATGCGCAAACATCCCAATTTTTTTCATTTGTTTGGTTTCACTGCCCAGTTTTATCAACCAATGGATACACATGATTATTTAGGGTTATAATGAGTTATTGACAGTAAAATGTGTTCACAAAGTGGGATATGCTTCTAATCACAGAATGTCCCCAAATACGATAAAATGTGGAAGCACAAGCCATTTGTCTCCGAGCCATGGAGTTTCTGTCATCAGCACTTCTCCCTTTTCCAAAACAGCAGTTCAAACATGAATGGCTAAACATCCTAGTTTGCAAATGTTTTCTAAATAATAATGGCTCTGCCATATTTGCCTCATAATGCAAGATCTGCAGCATGATCTGATCATTTAAACTAATAAATTGTTTGTAGCTCAAACGTATCAAAAGTTAATAAAAAATGTGACTTATGCTGCTGCGGAGTAGATGACAGTTAATAGCTCACTGTTATATGTTAGGATTTTAACTTATAAACTGCAAGTAACAAAAGGATCTCTCTGACAAAAGCAGTAGCCCACTGGCCTATTTACATTATGTGCACTTTGTGATCTGCATGGTACATGTTGTTTGCAGCAGGTACATTAACCCTCTGAGCTACCTTTCCATGAGTCAAATCTTTCATTAGACAAAATTCTGATCTCTCTCTAGGAAGAACATTAATCACCAGAGTCATCATGACATTTTTATTGTTACCGAAAATTACTGGAGGCCAGGAAGGAGGCAGCAAGCGCTTTTAAAACCATAATATACTTGCAAAAATGATGCCTCCACCTAAAGTGAGCACCTGGTGTGGTCACACCGGTTGCACCGCCCTAGAGCTGGCTCTTCTCAAGGGTCCTGTAATCTCAGTGACAGGGTCACTGTTCTAGGGTGTACTGCTTCATAGGCCTGCCCGCAAGACTATAGGTGAACTTCAGTATGAATAGTGGTGGACAAGCCTTGAAGGTTAACCTACACTTGTCATGCTAGGGTCCACCTGCTGGTGCTACGACACCGGGGCTTCTAATGTCTTGCGAAGCCTTCTAAGGTCTAGCATGAGATAGTGCTCACTCAGGAGAGTGGTCTGGCGGACTGGTTATTAAGGCTGAACCTGGTTCCCCAGTTCCAAATTCAGCAGCTCTGGCCATAGTGCCACATCCTCTCCCCCACTGAACACCATACTGCCCCACTGAGAAAAACTCAGACTGCCTTCAACTACAACCCAATTGTTGCCAGCTATAAACACCTGGATGCGGCTCAATTTAAATTACGCACTGGGCAAGAGCAATATGTGGCCTACAAAAAAAGTGACAGCATCGTGGAAAAAGCAAACAATCGTAGGGAATGCAAAATTTTGCAAACCATGTGAAATATAAGCAGGAACAACATGGTTACCTTAACGCTTTTACACTCACTGTTCAGAAATCAGTGAGTGCTTTTGCCCGAAAAGTTAAGGACATGACAACAGGGCCCTGAATGGACCCATTTCAATGGCCATTGCTTATATCCTTACAAAACGTAAGCAGTATGGTAAAAAAAGACAACATCCCTAGATACAGAGCAGCAGTACAAATTTTGTTTTTCAATCCTCACATTGCAGTACCTCCAGGATTGGTGCACTAGTTCCCAGGGGAAACAAAACCAAGACAACAAAAATAGCGTTTCTCTGGCAAACTCTGTAAAAGTGGCGCTAATGTGTTTGGGTGTGAATAAAATCAATCTGGACAGTTTGCTACCACTCTGTATTACTTTATTTAGTTATTTATTTGTCATATTTTGAAACTTTTATTCCCGATGCTGCATTTTGGAATTAAATGTCAGAAAAATACGACATTGATTTCCAGCAAAAGTGATTTTCTTTTTTGGATCCATTTCACAGGGATGCAGATAAAAGAAAGGAGAGGAGACAGTGCGCAGTGCGCACCGGGCACCTCCTCCTCCTAAAAGGTTAGGTTGCTCTGCGCACACCGGCCCTGTTGGTGTCACCCCATGTGAGGGTGTCACTCGGTGCGGTCCGCACCCCCCGCACCCCCATAGTGACACCGCTGAGTGAATGTTTTATTTCTGGCATGCACTCATTTACAGTGTGACATTTTGGAAGGGAAAGTGAAACACAATATCTAAAAAAATACTTTGGCCTAGAATTCTTTTCCTTCATATGTAAATATTCCCATGAATGAAGCATTTGTGAAAAACTGTATATATACTGCTCCCAATGCCCCTGTGTGTCCACTTCCAGGATTGGACAAACACTTTTAGAGGGTAGGAATGGATTTTATAAGGACTAAGAAGGGATGTCGGTTTGTGTGATTCCTGGTTTACTATGCAACCCCATATCCTGCAGCCATTCCTTTACGCCACTCAGTAAGGTACAAATAGCAAATTCCATGATAGATATTTTTAAGCAGAATATTTTTTCCCAAGAAATTCTCATGGATCAGTGGAGCGCATTCATGTCAAACTTGATGTCCAAGGCATGTTCTCAACTAGAGATTAAGCAAATTTGGACTTCAGCATACCATCCTCAAATGGATGGCTTGGTAGAGCAGTATAATTACACCCTCAAACTTAACCTAATGAAACTTCTGGTATTATTAAATAGAGGCTTGGATAAGATGCTTCCCATAGAAAATCATCGGTTATTCTTTTTCAGGTTATTGAGCAAAAACCTAGAGCTTTATTTGAAATAGCTAAAGAGAAGTGTGCAAAAATCAGACCAATTTCGAGACGACCCTACTTGAATATATTGGTCAAGTACAAGGTTGCTTTGTAAAATTAAAGGAAATTGTAAAAACCTTTGTAGAGAAGAGTCAGAATGAACAAAAACTGAATTATGACAAAAAGACCAAAATGAGAGAGTTTCATCCTGGGAAGTGAGTGTTGTTACTGCTGCCCATTTCACATAATAAAATGTGGAGTCAGTGGCAAGGTCCTCATAAAATTCTAAAAAGAGTGACTCCTGTCATGCATCAAATAGAATTAGAAGGGTGGAGGAAGGAAATTGAAATTTATCATGTGAACCTACTAAACAATGGCCAGGGCCCTCTCCAGCAGAGGTGAAAATTGCCAATTTTCCTGAATTCAGCAAAGAAGAGGTTCTTATAGATTAACAACAAGGACAGAAATAAAATAAGAGTTGGTGGGTATGTTGGAGAAATTCCCCAGTATATTTTCCCTAATACTAGGACATACCTAGTGACGTCTCATTGTATAATTACTGAACCAGGTAAAATCGTAAGACAGAGATCATACAGAATACCTGAGACCAGAAGATGAGCATTTGAAGAAGAGGTACAGAAAAAGATAGGGAGTAATTGAGGCATCTAATAGAGGGTAGAACTCATCTGTGGTGCTGATGCCAAAACCAGCTGGTACCATAAGGTTTAGCATATTCTTCAGCTAGGATAACAAAATTTAAATATGGGATACTTGCCCTTTTCCTCGTATGGATGAAATGATTGAAAAGCTAGGGAAGTCCCTGTATATTACCACTTTAGATCCATTCAAAAGATACTGGCAAGTTCCTTTAAACCTGAGGGATAAAGAGAAACTGGCTTCCTTGACTCCTACCAGGCTGTTTCAATTCATTGTATTACACTTTGGTATTCAGGGGGCCCCAAAAACCTTCCAATGGATGAAGAGCTCATTACTCAAACCACACCAAAATTATGTTGCTACATATATTGATGATATTGTCACTTATACTACCTGTTTGGAACAACACCACAAACATATAGAGAAGGTTTATACTACTCTTGAACAAGCAGAGTTCAAAGTTAACACAAAGAAGTACATTGGTAAATAGGAAGGGTCAAGATCTGTTGGGTCAAGATTCATTAAACCACAGGGAAAAAGTTTGAAACGATAAAAGGTGTACCCTTTACTAAAACAAAGAGAGCTCTTATAGCAGTCCTAGGCCTTATACGTTATTAGTAAGCCTGGGCGGAGTTCGCGGAGTTCCGCCTAGCCTAGCGGAAGTGCAAGCAGCGAAGTGCATTAGATAAATGCCGTTCGCTGTGATTTTCAGTGCCGGGTGTTTGTCCACACTGTTGACAACAGCGGGTAAATAGGACTTCACAATCTTATACATTTTTCAGTTTTCTTTCTTTATTATTTTTTTAAAATTTTGCTTCAGTCAAAATTACATTCTAAAATGCATATTGTGTCAAATATCATCAAGAGTTCTTTATGAATTGTCCTTAATTCTTCTTCTCTTCCTCCTTTCAGGAGCTTTTCCCAACTTCTCTTGCAGCAACTTTGGCACAGCCTCCAGATGCCCTCAAGGAAAGAAAATAAATGTCGGGGTAAGTCTCTTCACTTTATTCTTTTAAATTTTTAGTGGATAGGCTCACCACCAAAGAAAAGATAGAAAAATGGAAATTAAACCTGTGTGCTTGACAGCAAGAAGAGGAACTAATGAAGAAAAGTAGTGCAATACATGACCTTCTATCCAAGATCGTTAACCATACAGTCAGTCAGAGGGATTTGTAGCGGAGGGGAGGGTTAGGGTTAAGAAAACATTCCTTTCCTTCCCTCCCTCTTTTCCCAGAGCCGGCCCCAAACCTGACTCAGCCACGTTTCTCCTGAAATGTGGCGGGGCAACTCGTCTTGCTGGGTGCAGGCTACTCGGACTCCTGTCAGACCGGCACAGGCACAGAAATTGGTCATTTCGGAGTCCTCCTGGTGATGGGTGTGGAAGCACTTTGGGGCATATTAACAAGCCAGGCGATAAAATTATCGCCGCTTTAGCGGCAGAAAACTGCCGCTAAAACGGCGATAATGGGCTTGATAATATGCTCTATGGAATTCCAATTGAAGCCCATGTTAGATGTCCTTTACATCTAACATGGGCTTCAATTGGAATTCAATATAGCATATTATCAAGCCCATTATCGCCGATTGAGCTGCAGTTTTCTGCTGCTAAAGCGGCAATAATTTTATCGCCTGGCTTGTTAATATGCCCCTTTGTTCTTTTGTTCGGGCGGGATGTGGATCGCCAAAGCCTCTGCTCCTGCCTCTCCACCAATCGAACCAAGTCGGTTTTGGGTCCTGCCTTCCCGGTAGAGGTGCAGCCGAACGGTCTTCTGGGGTTACGGCTTGCTCCGGTTCTTATCTTCCCGCCAACACTGAGTTTCCTGTGGACCGGCTTTAAGAAGGTCAGGCAGCTCCACGATTGGTCTTCTGGCCATCCCTTGACCGTCGTCATCCGGTTCATGGAATGACAAGTCTTCTGGTTCGGAGGAGGAACCTAGAGGACGTGGCTGCAGAAGAACAGAAGATTGCACAGGTGAGTCTGTGGCGAACAGAGTTGCCCAGGGAATATTATCTTCTTCTTAGTGTCTCATTCTAATTCCGGTACACAACTGTGCAATCATCAGGAACAGCACCAAGCACAACGCAAGCGTGCGCTGCTTCCTTTCTGCCGCTCAAGGAGCTTTTTTACTTGAGTGGCAGCTTTCTCAATGTGAACGGACGGCTTCTCAACGTGACAGGTCGCGAGCATACGCGACCACTCGCAATGAGAAATCTGACCATCCGTGTTGAGAAATGTCTCCGAGAGGTTGATTTTCCACGCTCGCGCTCGCCAATTTGAAGTTGACAATCGCAAAGAAGGAAAAATCTCTCTGGAAGGTAGATTTTCCTCGCTCATGCTCACCAACTTAATGTTGACGAGCACGAGCAAGGAAAAAAACTCTGCTCCACTATGCGGAGTGGAGTTTCTCAGAACTTCGCGAGCTCCACGTAACGCAGACTGAAGAAAACCCCAAAAACTATGCAAACTATACGAGCAGAGTGGAGTTCACCACTCAGGGTTAAATATTGGATGTATTCCCAGATGTTCTCAGCTGGCTGCTTTCCTAACATACTAATAAGCTTTTAAGGGACCCCACACAGGAAGTGGTGCAGGTCTTTGCATGATTAAAAGAGAGTATTGCATCCAAACCTACTTTGCAGTCTCCAGATTTTCAAAGACCTCTGTACTCTAAACTGAGGCGTCTGTGGGATAGAGGGATTAGGTGCAATTCTTTCACATATGGAAATGGAAGAACACAAGAACCCCATTTTATTTATCAGCCAAAAGCTGTACCCCAAGGAAATAAGTTATTCAGTAGTGGAGAAGGAGAGCTTGGCTAATAAAAGGGCAATTGAAACATTACGATATTATCTAAGTGGCCGCCAAAGAATAAATGACATAAGAGAAGAGTATTAAGAGGTACCTAACCTTACAACCATTTAAGTAGGGAAAATGGGGAGACTTGTGAGGAGGTAGGTAGAAAATACTTACAGAGGGATAAGAGTACACTAACGCAGGAGCACGGTCCAGGTCCAGAAGAAAATCTAGAAAGGGAAAAAAACAAGATGGTCAGGGACTTAGAGAAATAGAAGACAGACGGAGAGAAAGGGGTAAGGAAGAAAAGATGGGCAGAGTGGAAGGACTAAAGAAGGAAGCTCTTCATAAACAGGAAGAATTTTTGCAGGAAAAGGAAGAATCCAGAAGAAAAAGAAAGATTGAGGCATGAGAGGTGGAAGAGAGTGGAAGGTGAGAGAGAGAGTGGTAATAACAAAATGAGCAGGGAGGAACACAGATGAGTCAGAGAACTTAGACACCAGGAAACCCACGTTGGAGATGGAAGAAGAGGGCGACCCAGCAGGAGAAGATTCAGAGAAGGAACCAGATGTGTGGTCAAAAAACTCCAGGGGTGGCTGAAACAACAGATCCTGCCACATCCCGGGAGCTGTGTGGCCAGTCCAGGTGGGTCTCAGGAACCCAGAAAAAAGCTGCAGCCTCCCACTGTGTACACCTTTCAACTGGAAATCAAGTTATACCCGACTGATTAGCCTAATAAGGGCTAAAGTGGTCTTGGGTTGGTTGTGTTCTAGTTCAAGGAGGACAATGCCTGGCAGTTCAAGCTGGACTGTTCCTACTGGAGCATGGTCAAGACTGATTTGCACGTGGCTGAGTTCAAACTGAGGTGGCATGGTGTGCAAAACAACCATGGATGGGATGCAGCCAGAGTGGCTGAGCTTAATTCAAGTATTCCATGTATCACTTCTTTGTATACTTCAGTTCGATACTGTAAGTGGGACAGGTTTTCCCAGATGTGGGACCTGTTTACATTGCCACTGGAAGAAAGCTCTACCCAACTGATGAGCCCTAATAAAGGCAGAACCAGCCTTGGGTTGCTTGAGTTCCGGTTCCGGGAGGACCTGGCCTGGCAGTTTGGGCAGGACTGTTTCTACTGGACCAGGGTCAAGACTGATTTGTACATGGCTAATATGGTCTGGTCTGCCCCGTCCTAACCATTGTGTATACTGAGGCACTATTGGGTAGGACTGGATAAGTGACTCAAGTTTGTGCTACAATGCCTGTTCATATGCTGATAATGTTTAGGGATGATTATACAATCACCTCAATATCCCTGATATAACTCTTCCGCCAGAAACTGGGAATTTTAAGCGATTATCGTTTTTTTTTAGGTTTGTTGTGGTCTGGTGTTTTTTTCCCTTTGCCATGTAGGCTGTATCAAGGGCATTAGGAAACTACCATTATTGAGTAAAGGCTGCCTTTGGAGAAAAAAAACTGCAAAGCAATAGGTGCAAGAGGACAACCAAATAATTTTCTTCATTTAATTTCTTTTGAATACTTGGGGTATACTTCCATTTACCAGACACCTATTGTTCTTCTCGAGGGACACCACCTGAATGGAAGAAACCATTGTTCCTTCCCTGAAAAACAAACAAGAATTAAAGTGGACCAGGTACGCTGTGAATGTTTGGTTCCCCTTCTAACCATATACCAAGGCATATATTGTAAAGGTCACAGAGTTATTGCTTATCAGAAAATTACCTTTTTCTTTATTTTTTGATACATTCATACTCAAATAAAATTAATACTGACTGAGAATGTGCAGCATAATTTTAATTTTTTGCTGCATAATTTAGATAACCTTGCAGTATAAGTTGGTCCTCCAAGCTGCATAAACCTAGTAGCCGTGACAATGTTGAAGCTCTGCAGACTGGTTTGAGGGATGTCATTATGATGATGAAATTCATATTTCATAGGTAACTAAGAAATATTTCCAATATTGCACATTTTCCTGTGAAATGTGTGCTTTTATACTATTGCATTTTGTGCAATAAAAGCACATGTGATCTATATAAAAGTAAATAAATAAATATCTTGATACATAGATAGATAGATAGATAGATAGATAGATAGATAGATAGATAGATAGATAGATAGATAGATAGATAGATAGATAGATAGATAGATAGATAGATAGATAGATAGATAGTTAGATAGATAGATAGATTCATATTAGACATTTCCCGTTATGTATTTTTTTATGACATATTTTTGAGAACTGTACGTGTTATACTGGACTATTCTATTTAGTTTCCTGCAGTCAAAAGATGAGAATAATACTTTAATTATGCATCACAGATTGGTAATGGTGCAACCATCGCCATTCAAGTGACACTTATGATGTATTCACCTTTTCAGATGGTGTAACATTAATCTAGTTCTCTGACATGGTTCAGGGGGATGAGGTGCTCTTTTGGACAAGGATCTCCCTCTTCATCATCCTCTCCTCACTCCACCAGCATATGACACTATCCGCCAATTCTTAGTGTAAGTCATTGGCCTCCTTAGAGGGAGGGTGCATCTGTTTCATCCACTACTCTCCTTTCTAGCAAGGTTTTCATGCTCACAACATCTGGATAGGTTTCATTTCCAATATATGTGCTCATCTCTCAAAATGCTGATCATGCTGTGTGGCGCCTGTGGCTTCTCCAAGATGATTGCTGTTGCATATGTGACCTTGTCCCCAGCTGTTTCCTCAATTTAACTCTCACTGCGTCCAGAAATTGGGTGTAAGAACGATTACACAGCCCTTGGTCTGGCACCCTGGGACACTAGCAATATCAATAGCAGTAAGAATGGGTCAGAGTAGACAATTGTAGTATGGTTTGGCGAGTCTGCTCTAATCTCTGTGTCATATTGTGGCACTATTGGTTAGGATTGGATAAGTGATTTACGTTTGTGCTACAATGCCTGTTCATATGCTGATAATGACCAGGCCTTAGAAATCGTAACAGGAGCAAGCATTGTCAACTCCAATAGGTCTGGCTTATTGCTAAGGTAAGTGTTTGTTAATAGTTTGATGATGTTGTGTGTTTTGCCTCAAACTGACCTAGAAAGATAATTCCATAAAGCAGCAGTTACATGAGCTACAGCAGTATGGAACCAAGGGGTATGGCCCCTTTGCAGAATAGGCATCTGAGAAATTGGGTTACTGGTTGTGGAGGGTGAACCCCTACTCAAGCAGCAACCATAATCCTTGTCATGGTGAGGCACAAGCAAACCCCAAATTAAGCTGTGCTCAAATCTCTGGCACAGAGCAGTCAGGCCTAACTTAGAGGCAATGTGTGGGAAATTGGGTTATTAGTTGTGTGGTCTGCACACGTAACAAGTTCACAGTTCTGCTTACTGGGAACCAAGCACCTCATTGTAGCACTTGACTCTCTCAGGGTAGCGAAGCAGAGCATTCCAATGTCTACACAGGAGGGGTGGTGTGGGCTAGTAATCACAGTTCACTGGCACATAATACTAACACTCAATAAATGATTGTCCAGTCAATACTTTCTCCTTAGAAAAATGAGAACTACATTTATTACACACACACTACCAAATACTATGCAGTAATTTACAAATATGTACATTGGTAGATGGGAAATACCATAGTTGCCATTACATACCCACCTTTCTGAAAATTCTTTAGGGGGAGCTGTTGCACTCCTGCAGCCCCCCACCCACATGTTTTCTAGATCACGTTGGTGGTGCCCAGCCATCCTGGCCCACCACAAGAGGAAGAAACCCATGTAAGTTGAAGAGCCATGCAGGGCATTATGGGTGCTCCTCCGGGAGCAGTGAATTTTTTAGTAGTGGCTCTCTAGCTGCGCTGGGAGAGCTGCAAAGCCTTTTGTGTGTGCCTCCTCTTATGGGGGCAGCTTAGGGGGCCTACCCCAGGCTGGCCCGCGGCTCCTACCTGGCCCGCACCTCTGAGCGCATCCATGGGAGCCACCAGCTTCCATCTCGAGCAGCGTGCCACCTTCTGCAGTGGCTTCCTCGCTCCCTCCTACAAAGGGAGGGGAGTGGAAGAGAGGTCATCACAGCTGGGAGGGGGGGTGAGACAGCATTCCCCTTCCTCCTTAATTTTGAGGACCGGGAATGGGATTCCAGCCGCCCCTTTTTCAGAAACAGCCCAGAGAATAATTAATAATTAAATCTTGAGCTAACAACCCGGGCCTGGCCCACCCTAGGGGTAAATTATTAAACAGAGGCAGAGACTCACGCATTTCACTGCAAAAAAGTTCAAAGATCACCAAACTTTAAAATGCCATAACTCAGACCCCGGTGGGCTGATTTTGAGGATCTTGGGCTCATTTTAATCCTGGTGGTACACTTCAGCCATCAGAGGCAGTTACAGCAGAGCTCATCACCTCCAAAGTGTTGCAGTCCTCAGGGAGCTGGTTCTCTTGGCTCCTTGCACCAGAATTGCACCTGGTCTTAGTTGCTGGGCACATAAGTCCATGGCTTTACCACAACTAGTCCTCAGGGGGTGTAAGAGCATTTAGCCTCACTGGTCCTTGGGAAGATCCACTGGTCCTGGGGCCAACTGGACAGAGTCCTAGTCCTTTCCAGGCATCAGGGTGTTCCTCCTTCCAGTTCTCCACTGAGGTTTCAGGGTCCAGCAGCGAAGCAAAGAGAATTTACCAGACAAGAAAGAGTCTCCCTCTTTTGTAAGAGTTTTTAAAGGGGAGTGGAAGGTGCCTGAAGATAGGCACCCCTGGCCAATCCTAGGGTGCCATGTCAACTCTCCACCCCTCCTGCACAGCATGTTGGGACCTTTCAAAATGTCATCATCTAGGAGTCACAAGGCAAATCTCTTCTGGGGTTCTTACTGATATCACTGCCAGGGCCTGTTTCCATAGATTTCAAAGGGGAGCCCCCCTCCTGTGTTGGCTCCAGAGGTCTGGGACCCCTCCTTTGTTCAGAGGGCTTGGGAAGCCCATCCCGGGAACAGTATGACAGCTGATTGATTGATGTAGATCATCCCGCACCGCCCCTTTCCTCCTCAGAAGCTGAGTGAAGCACTGTTAATTGCTCCGTTGGTGTAGGGAAGCCTTTTTTCCTGCTGTTGGAGAGAAATGTAATTAACCTGCCATAGCACTGTGACAAAAAGCCTGGGCTCTAATCCTGAGCTGAGCCAGAGAAATATGATGATTCATGATGACCCATAAGTTGTACAGATATCATTGTGGAACTTGCAGGTTTGATTTTCTCGCACATTTTACACCCCACTTTGATACGTCACTGATCTTCGGTGGACAAAGGAAAGGTAAAACTGCACTCTAAGGCAGTTCTCTCCTTATGTGTATAATAAGCATCACTACAGACAAACAGTAAATGACACTGACTTACCCTATTAGTGTACACTAACCTTATAAGGCCTACCCCAGGCAAGTATCTAATTCTACAGAGTCCTCACTATGCCAGGCAACCTGTGAACAGTTACCGGGCTGCAGACAACAACAGTCTCCCATGTGCAGCCTGCACATGTGCACACACGCGTCTACACACATTTCCACGTGTAAGCAGTCAAGTGCCCCTTACACTTGCTTCATCACAGCGGCCTTATCTTAAAAGGTGGACACTGGATTTAAACACATCCAGTCCATTTGTCATGTGATTGCCGTGGGTGAGACACATGCAGTGAGACTCACCCGCAGCAAAAAGTACAAAACTGGGTAATCCAAAAAGCAGAAAATCCGAGTGTACTAAATGGGCAGAACTCAATTGCAACACAATGTTAAAGTATTTATGAAGCCTTTCAAACAGTGATGAAGTGAAAAGACAACACAAGAAAAACCCCACATCGATTTAGAGAAATAGAGGAATAATGTAATAAATACATCAAGACAAAAGCGACAAAAATCTAATCAGTAGAACCACATATATGCAATTTTTAATATTTAAGTGAAAATAGCTCCAAAAAGTTCAAAGCGCCACTTGTGGTTATCTGCTTGTAGGAGACCGGGAGAAAGTCACAAGTTCAGGCCAACTGCGAAAGATCTCGGGTCGGATACAGGGACCAGGTTAGTCCAGCTGAAAAGTTACCTTCTCAGTTTAGAGCAAAGAGTCCTGTTTGTGTAGGCCTCGAGGAGCATGGAAGCAGAGCGGATGGTCGACTTAGTGCGAAGAGCAGGCCAGATGTCACAGACAGTCATTGCTGTAGCGTGAAGATTCTGTTGTCATTGCGGGTGGTCAGACTGGACTTTCT
Organism: Triturus cristatus; assembly: GCF_964204655.1. Lineage (NCBI taxonomy): Eukaryota > Metazoa > Chordata > Amphibia > Caudata > Salamandridae > Triturus > Triturus cristatus. Next base: position 374,880,096 of record NC_140585.1, read on the forward strand.
TGTTAGCACTCCCAACGAGCGTTCGACACTGTAGGGTGAACGGTTGGGGTGACAGAACTTCACGTTGGCAGGAAGTGAGGGCGGCATGGTTTTGGCATTGGTAGGCCCGTTTTCAGTTGCAAAGAGCTCAAAAACTTCAATTCAGCTTCACTGAGGCCACGCCAAGGGTCCAGGGCCTGAGGGGCACAACTTTGTGGTCAGGGGCTTGTTCCAGCTGGATCTGGGTACTGGGTCAGGTGGGTCAGACCCTGTTATGTCCCTTTGGCTCTGAACAGGATGCCTGCAGACTACCCCTTGGAGTTAGTCTGGGAGTCCTGGGCTCAGGGGCAGGTCCAATTCTTCTGACGCAGGCAGGAAGGTAGCAAGGTAGCAGGGCAGCAATCCAGCAAGGCAGCAGTCCAGCAAGACAGTAGTCCAGCAGGGCAGCAGTCCAGCAGAGCATCAGTCCTTTCAGCAGCACAGCAGTCCTTCTTCCTGCCAGAGTCTCCACAGGTCCAGAAGTGCACTAAAGAGTTGCTGTCTGAGGTCCAATGTTTATACCAGGTGCCTCTTTTGAAGTGGAAGAAGCTTCTAGATGTGTCCCTTTGTAGTGCACAGGTTTCCTGGCTCCCCTGCCCTGGCTCCAGACTAACTAATGGTGGTATGCAGCCCTTTGTGTGGAGTCAGGACACAGCCTATTCAAGTGAAAGTGGGGCTGTGCCCAGCTCCAACCTCCCCTTCTGCCAGTGATGGCTTATAGAGGCACACCTAAGACCTCTACTGTGTGTGGCTGTATAGGAAGGAGGAATATACAAAGTCCAACTGCCAACTACACCCAGTCATGTGACCCAGTGACAGGCTGAAGACACAATACTGGCCAAGGCAGGAAAATGACAACTTTCTAAAAGTATAATGAATATTGGTCGTCATGCACTTGTTTTTTTACTTTTTTTGTTACCAAAACTATCTAAAACAATCTTTTATGTGGTTTTGAATCTTATTGTGCACTTGGTGAAGGGGCTCCACCCCAGGCCCTGTTATACAAATTAGGGATTTTTAGAACCTCTGGTCTAGATGCTGTGTGCACTACTGAGTCCCCCTTTGGGATTTCTTCCCAATGTAATTTGGTTAAACTTTTTCAACAATAGTGAAAAACAATAATAACAGAACATGCAGCTATAAAACATTCCCAATGTATAAGGATCAAATAACAGTAGTCCAATAAATTATATTACGAAGACAACGTAGTTGTTGATAAATCATCCAATTCAATGATGCTCTTTTATTTTCTTGAAGATTGGCACCTCAATTCAACCCAATGCATTTCGGGCCACTACAAGGCCCTTCATCAGGGGTGTCTACAAACAAAAATACATTATAACGTCTATTTAAAAATGTTGACCTCATATCGTGAAGGACATCACTTAATCAAAAAACAATGTGGTTTGAACCAAGTGCTTGCAATGAAACTAGTAGAAGATAATGAGAAACAGATGAGTTAGAGCGCTTGTACCATCTCAAACTCGAAGTCGCATCAAACACTGGCTAAGCTTGTGCCACCAAAAAAAATGTAAGCCTACTATACTATGCTTGGTGCGTAACTAAAAGTACCAGGAGTGATCTCAATCATGCGAAAAATAACGAATGCGTGACGTTAAATCAAATAACCACGTGAGTTTTTTATAACCAGTGAAAGACATGCAAGTTATCTCATGCTATTAAGGTACAAAAACAAAAGACCACTCTTCAACCTTTTAGCAGTCATGATTCAACAAATGTAATAAGCATGAAGCCATAGTCCTAAAGCTTCCGAATCCCTGGCTAATAAAGAAAATGAAAGAACACAAGAAAAACCCGCTCAGGAAGTGATGCAAAGACCGGTGAGAAAATAAAACCAAGAACACTGCTCTTAAAATATCCTGTTCGTCACGATTACAAACTCTCTAGTTGTACTAACATCGTTAGTCCTGACTCAGAGGGCTTACGTGATCATGTTTCATGTGAGTGCCTCAATGAACCACACGCGAGTGTGCTATAATGAGTGCTATACGTGAAATCAAGCTGGGTAAAGTACGTGTCCCGACGTGAGAGAGTGAAAGAAAGGAAAGACAATGTTCAGTCTCAAGTAAGAATGACATTTCAGAAAAGTCCAGCAAAAAAGTGAATAACATATTCTTAGTTGAAAGTGTCTTACAAAACAATTCTATTACAACATATCATTGTATCTTTCACATAAAGCGTCTGTCCTAGAGTTACACAAACAAAAAAAAGCTATTTACAATCCATGTACAAAAACCTCTAATTCATGAACTGTAGTTACAGTACAAAATTTCATGACATAACAGTCCATTAACTGTTACGTAACTCTATCCACATAATTATACTTTGCAACTCAAGGCGTATTAAAATATGTCATTCTGGCAATATTGTACTTAACAACTTGAACAGACCTTTAGCAACATCTCTGTTTTAACATTGTTTAAGATACTGGATCCTATGCAAGCAACAATATACTAAACTTTGACGATATGTGAATTCTTGTTGTAATAGAAAGAGCGTGATAGCTAGACATAGAACTTATGTCATTGTTGCTGTGCTATCATTTTGACATTGTCTTTTTAAGTCGACCTCACGAGAAACTATAAAGAAAGAATAACGTAATTTGAACTCAATGTAAAGTATGTGTGGTTTTCAATGTACTATTCCAACTACTCTATTTTATAAAAAATGAAGAGAAGAAACAGAAATGTATATAGTGAATATAATAATTGGACTTTTAGCAGTCTGAAAGGTGCAAAAAGAATTTGTATCCTCTTGCTGTTACAAAAATTCAGAAGAAACATGATAATTCTAATTTATCATTAAAACCTTTGGGGTTCAATGTATCTAAATGTCTAATCCAGTACGATTCACGTTGTGCTAAGGTCTTTGCCTGGTTTTTGTCATGATGATTAGTAATGACTTCGAGGACAGGGAAACGTAATTGAGCAATGGTGTGGTTATTGTCATTCCAGTGAACACCCAACGGTGAATTCAATGTTTCCAAAATAGTAATTTAAAATCTAACTTTACCATAAGATAGGATTTTTCATAGCAATTCTAAAACACTAAACATGAATTGAGAACCTTTCCCCATTTTGAAGTTACAGCTTATTAAATGAAATAAGGTAATTCCAATGTTAACCTATGGGAGAGGTAGGCCTTGCAGTAGTGGAAAACAAATGTGAGTGCGTTTGTCCTGGGAGTTTTACACTCCCAGGACATGTAAAACTTAAACGTTCATGTACTACTTTTAAAATACTCTGCACCCTGCCCTCTGCTCTGTCCAGGGCCTACCTTACGAGTGACTTATATGTATTAAAAAAGGAAGGTTGGGGCCTGGCAAGAGACATCTTTTGCCAGCTGGAAATAACAGTTTAAAACTGCATATACAGGCTGCATTGGCAGGCCTGGCACATGTTTAGGGCTACTTAAGTGGGTGGCACAATCAGTGCTGCAGGTCCACTAGTAACATTTAGTTTACAGGCCCTGGGCACATGTAGTGCCACAATATTAGGGAGTTACAAGTAAATTGAATATGCCAATTGGGTATAAGCCAATTCTACAACATTTTAAGCAGCGAGCACATGCAAATTAGCACTGGTTAGCAGTAGTAAAGTGTGCAGAGTCCAAAAAGGCTTCAGAAAACAGGAGAGTGAAGGCAAAAGGTTTGGGGATGACCCTGCAGAAAGAGCTAAGTTCAACATGGCTGTGTTAATGAAATTCAGCTATATCCTAAAAGAATAGTTATGAAAAGAAGTCAGATGATGACGTTTGCACTGCAAGTGAGGGACCTCAAAGCATTCATGAATGCATAGCGGATAATTTTGATAAAGGGACAGTATATTGCTGTTTCTTTCAGAAAACCTACCTCAGTACACATATTTACTTTTGGAACAAAAAAAGATGTACATTTTTTCATAATAGGAAGTAAAATTAATAAATGCTCAAGGGTGATTATTTAATAGCAATGTGTCTTTATATCGGGCTAAGGCAAGGCATCTAAAAAAAGACTCTGGCTGATTCACAAAGGAAAACCTACAATTTGTTTAAGTTTATGATTGTTGCGTATTTACAAAGGGATTCACTAGTATTATCTTTATGAGTGAGAAGTCTCTGCAAATAAAAGGATAGGACTGTCCTATCTTTTTTTATATGCGAAGAATTTGCACTCTTTCAAGATACTACTAGTAAATCCCTTTGGGAATACCTATCAATCATAAACTTACACAAAAGTTCAAGTTTACCTTTGTGAATCATGCCCTTAGTATACAAAATAAAGCCTAAAACCAACAATAAAAGCAGTCAGCAAAGATATTACATCAAAGAACATACACTATCTCTAGGCGTTGATGCACCATCATCAAATCCGAATTGGACAGAATGTGACCCACAAAATGCCATGGTGTTGATGAAAAAAGCACATGCAAGACTGAAGAACACTGACCCAAAGTCAACTCTCTCTATATACTTCTTATTGTACTTTTTTGAAGGACTGATGCCACGAGGGCTCATGGAAATTAAAGCTTTCTGTTGTCAGACCTAGAAAGAAATGTTTTTAAAACTTTCCTAAAAAGCAACATGTTAGGTTGATATGTAAGAGGATGAGAACACTTATTTTAGATCTTCAAGACCAAATGTGAGAGGGCTTGTTCGCCAATTCACAGTCTAGGGAGAGCAGGCACTCTAAGTAGAAAACAGACAGAGTGAAAACTGTGAGATGAAAATCCACATGGCAGTGTTCTGCTCTATTTCTCACTCACCATATCATTCTTCTTTTCCGGAGACAGTCAAAACTACCCACTATACCCATGAAGCAAATCTCTCAATGAAACCTTCCATCACAGTTCTATTACCTACGGACAATAAATTAGCTCTTGTCCAGTCATGCTCAACCAGAAAGTACTAATTCCACAAATAGTGGTACATCACTAGCATCTACAAAATATATAACAAAAACAACGTGCAATATTTGGGAATCTCTATGACCATGTAAACAATTACCACATTTCACATAATGCAATCTTAAGAGAGGATGTGGCGTGGCAGCTAGAGCTGCCGACTTTGGAATTGGGGGACAAGGTTGGAGCCCCCAAGGTCACCTCAACAGACTGTGATTCTGGGCAAATCACTTATCCCCGTGCCTAAAAAAAAACCTGACCATGTGTAATGAAACAGATGCTCATGTAAAGTGCTATAATGCCCTTGGAGCGAATTTGTGCTAAATAAAAATGCAAAAGTAAAATAAAGAGGTAAGATGGGCGGTGAAGTCATAAGGTTCGTGGGATTTGGTAGGCTATTCTCTAAAGGGCTTTCCTTCTGTGGCTGTGTGCAGTTTATACATGGATTTACAGTGTGCTAACGAACACATGTCATTCTTGTTTTCATCAGTATTTTTTCACACTCAGCACATCTATGGTATATCTATAAGGCAAACCTAGCTAAAAGGCAGTGGAGCACTGTACATGGCTAAAGGCAAGCTTAAAGGCAAAAGAGTAATAGGAGAAGAACCTGAGTTGTGGACAGTCAATGAATTGTAATGTTTTGTTCTTTAAAAAGGTGAGTCTCTAACTCTTTCTGAAATTGGAGCGGTGTTGCGGGGGTCCTGATGGAAACAAAGATGTTTTTCCATGTCCTTGGCGCATAGCTGGAAAAGGCCTGTTGTCTTGTTTCTTGTTTTTTCTTCCGTCTGCAGAATGATGGTATCCTGCCTGCCATTGTGCCAAGAACCAACAGAGATGTGAACTTGTCTGAAAGATAAGTGATTGGTTGTCATGGCTTTGTAAATGATGCAACTGATTTTGAAGATGGTATGGGCGAGTGAAAGAGTTTCATCAGAACCCAGGGCCAGGGTGATTTGACCATATTTCTTCAGGTCCTTAGGCACATGAGTAGTTTACAAATAAATCTTTCCACATGAAAATGCCCAGGCCCTCCCTTAAAGCCTATGACAGCAGTATGTTCTAGTCACACACAGAAATGTGGGGTCCCCGATAGGGGCGGAACTGTGTATAGGGCAATCGGGGAGTGTCTGACAGGCTGGATTGAAAGGTCAGTGTGTGAGCTGCTTTTTTGTCTATTTTGTGGGCATGTTTCATAGTCTAGTGGGCCAGTTTTTACAGTGGATTTTCCAAATATTGAAACAAACATCGCCTGCAGTAAGCTCAAATCAATGTCCTCTTCCATACTTTGCAAGACACTTATACAACGTGTCTTTACAAGTTCAAAACTGCCCCAATTTGCAAACATGGGCCAACTTTTTAGCTATCTAATTCACTAATGAGGGCCACTTTTATTCCAGTTCCAGGCCTATTTTCAGTCCCAGTCCGACCCAGGTTCCCGTAATGTGGTTTGGAGTCGGTTACATTGTACATTTTTAGGCAAAGGGTGATTAATTGACTTGTCCAGAATGACATGATTTTCAGCCAAATGTGGAGGCTGGCAAGTTTGGATTGGAAAGGCGGGCAGTGGGGCATTTGGCAATGGGCCGGTTCCTAAGTGTCTCTTGTGGGCCGGTTTTTGTCAGCCGGCCCACAGAGCCTTGCTGTCTTGCCTGCCAGGCCCCTGTAATGTGGCGCCAGCATCATGCCGGTTTGCAGCAGCGTCTCTAGGCCAGTATTGTTCTGGCCACTGAATTCTTTATCTTGCCCCCTCCGCCCAGAAGCGGGTTTCCACACCCCTGCCATGCTGTTAAACTGAAGTCAGGCATTGAGAGTGCAGCTGGGTGCAGGTGAGGTGGCCGTTGGGCCATCATCACCTCAGCTCCCGTGGCGCAGCAGCATCTCTCTGCTTTTCTTCACTGCTCCCTGTCCAGGCTAGCGCTCTGAGGCTAAAGCTGGCTGGGAAAGGGGGGAGAGTAAGTGAATTGGCCTCGCCCAGGGCCTGTTGTTAGCACCTTGGCTCCAGTGTCTTTCAGGCCCTGGTGGGGGGTTTACTTGTTAGCACCTTGGCTCCAGCATCTTTCACGCCCTGGTGGGGGGTTTACTTGTTAGCACCTTGGCTCCAGCATCTTTCACGCCCTGGTGGGGGGTTTACTTGTTAGCACATTGGCTCCAGCATCTTTCAGGCCCTGGTGGGGGGTTTACTTGTTAGCACCTTGGCTCCAGCGTCTTTCAGGCCCTGGTGGGGGGTTTACTTGTTAGCACCTTGGCTACAGCGTCTTTCAGGCCCTGGTAGGGGGTTTACTTGTTAGCACCTTGGCTCCAGCGTCTTTCAGGCCCTGGTGGGGGGTTTACTTGTTAGCACCTTGGCTCCAGTGTCTTTCAGGCCCTGGTGGGGGGTTTACTTGTTAGCACCTTGGCTCCAGCATCTTTCACGCCCTGGTGGGGGGTTTACTTGTTAGCACCTTGGCTCCAGAATCTTTCAGGCCCTGGTGGGGGGTTTACTTGTTAGCACCTTGGCTCCAGCGTCTTTCAGGCCCTGGTGGGGGGTTTACTTGTTAGCACATTGGCTCCAGCATCTTTCAGGCCCTGGTGGGGGGTTTACTTGTTAGCACCTTGGCTCCAGCATCTTTCAGGCCCTGGTGGGGGGTTTACTTGTTAGCACCTTGGCTCCAGCGTCTTTCAGGCCCTGGTGGGGGGTTTACTTGTTAGCACCTTGGCTCCAGCGTCTTTCAGGCCCTGGTAGGGGGTTTACTTGTTAGCACCTTGGCTCCAGCGTCTTTCAGGCCCTGGTGGGGGGTTTACTTGTTAGCACCTTGGCTCCAGTGTCTTTCAGGCCCTGGTGGGGTTTTACTTGTTAGCACCTTGGCTCCAGCGTCTTTCACGCCCTGGTGGGGGGTTTACTTGTTAGCACCTTGGCTCCAGCGTCTTTCAGGCCCTGGTGGGGGGTTTACTTGTTAGCACCTTGGCTCCAGCGTCTTTCAGGCCCTGGTGGGGGGTTTACTTGTTAGCACCTTGGCTCCAGCATCTTTCAGGCCCTGGTGGGGGGGTTTACGTTTGTATAGGCTGTGAGGCACCTTTCCCAAATAGGAAAATTGAGAGGCTGTAATGTTAGGATCAGAGCTGCCGAATAAGAAACTATGGAAATAGGTTTGAGTCCCAGCTTCAACTCCACATCCTGTTATTCTGGGCAAATTACTCAATTGTCCAAGGCCTACAATCAAAATGAATTTGATTTTTCGTAATGTAACTGGTGCTCATGTAATCTCTGCCCTTGGGCCTAGCTCACCCTACATAAATACATGCAAAATAAAAAAAGAACCTTCTGTTTGCTCATGTTTTCAGGGTCTGCAGAGGCTGCAGCACAAAAATGAGAGCAGATTATTTATACAATAATTAAAAAGTCTGTATTCCTTATTAACATAGCTTTTCTTCCTTTGTTTAGTTTTAACCACCAGTCACAGGTCATTAAAGCAGTTTCACACCACAATTTTAACTGCCTTCACCTTATGATTACTGTTTCAACTTTAAAGTGCATATCATCAGAAGAGAAAGTACCAGCTTTAGGTGATTGTCTTCATTTTTATACCGGCAAGGACATTTGAATACTTGTAATGTAGGTTAAAAAACGTCTAGGTGGGAAACATAGCCAGATCATGAGTTATGGCCTGCGGGCCTCTTTATTTCACCTTGCCCGCCAGGCCAAAATGTAGTGCTACTAGTTTTCACCAATGTTTCTGGCTCTATGAGCTTTAAAATACATAATTTATCAAATGTGTGTCTAAAAAGGAGCCCAATGAGATTTGCTGTTTCGGGAGCAGGTGTGATCTGGGAATGTGGGACGCTTTTTTGTTGGTGCCCGGGCCGAATTGTAATCCCAATCCGATGCTGGAGGCTGGTCCCAAAACTCAGCTCTTCATGTGGCTACATCGGGAGTTTAACCAGCCCCAGATTAATTGCCCATCAAAAACTGCATTAGAATACCTGAAGTATAAATAAAACACCAAGGGCCATATGTAGAAAGCAAAATTGCGATCGCAATTTTGCTAAGAGGAATGTAGGAAGGCAAATCTGCATGCAAAATAAGGAATCGCTAAATTTGCGATTCCTTATTTTGCAATTGCATTTAAGGAATCGCAAATTTTGCGATTCCTTAAATGCAATGTAGGAAGCACCAAAAAAGTGCAATTTGGCCTTAAGGAATCGCAAATTACCACCAACTACAGGTTGGTGGTAATTTGCGATTTCTTTCAAAAAGGCATATTTTTGCATTTTTCAAAGTGGCATGTGGTGCACACACATGTCCTTAGGGCATGTATGTGTGCTACATGTGCACCCATGCTCATTTCAGGGGTGCAACAGGGTGTCCTTTTGACACCCTGGCACACTTGAAATTGCATTCTCAATTTGCGATTCTCTAATTGAGAATCGCAAATTGAGAATGTCTTCCCATTCATTCCTATGGGCCTCTAGGCCCATAGGAATGAATGGGGAGGTATTCCTTAACCCTTTGGGTGCCAGGCCTATTCCCCCTCCTGTGCCTGGCGATTCCCTAGTGGGTGGGTGTCATGACGAGATAGTCTCGTCATGGGAACAGCGCGACTGTGCTCCATGACGAGACCATCTCGTCATGGGCACAAAAGAGGTTAATTGCGAATTGCAATTTGCAATTCGCAAATAAGGAATATGTAGGATTCGCAAAATTATTTGCTAATCCTACCTACATTCCGTTTTGCAATTCTCTAATTGCGATTCCCTAAAAATTGCAATTAGAGAATCGCAAAACACTTTCTACCTACATATGGCCCCAAATGCACATTTCTCAAATTGCTGCACAGTACATACAAGGCAGAAGCTACTGATACCGTGGCCGAAGACTTCACAAGGCAATTTATTCTCACAAGATAATAGGTACCTGGCCCACGCTATTAAGGGGCATATTATCAAGCAACAGCGTTAAAATTATCACCGCTTTAGCGGCAGAAAACTGCCGCTAAAGCGGAGATAATGGGCTTGATAATATGCCCTTGAGAATTTCCATAGAAGCCCATGTTCTGGTGTGAATTCTCTGCGGCATATTATCAAGCCCATTATCGCCGCTTTAGCGGCAGTTGCTAAAGCGGCGATAATTTTAACGCAGTGCTTGATAATATGCCCCATAGTCAACTGTCCTCCCAAAAGGAGAGTCAAACACCTCCTTTCAATAAAGGGCTCAAAGGCGTCTCTTCACGCCGTATGCATGGCCCTGAGGGATCTTTTTCTACAGTTCTCTGCGGTTCTATGCTAAAGAGCAACCTTGCTTTGATAATAGGCTTGTTTGCTCCTGAAAAGGGGGCTCAGAGGGTCATGAGGGGGTCTCAGGGGTGCTCAAGGGGTGCCTGTTGCCAGATGTATGACAGTAAGATGCTCTCGGGTTTCTTCAGTTGGTATGTCTTGCGGTTTGCTGTGGTTTCACGTGTGAAAGCCACACTGCAGAGATTGGTACTTTCATTTTGACTGAACGTTGCTCATGTAAATTACTGAAAATTCCCTAGTGACGTATTAAATCGGCACATCAAAGGTTTTTGCGCGGTTGGCCCGAAATATCGGCCTAGACCTTTTAACACATGCAAATTATTGGTAATTCAATGTTCAACATCTGTGCGCTGACGTTGTCCAGCACAAAACGGCTGATAGTGAGCGCAGGCTGTGGCGAGAAGAATGCCATTATATAGAATAACCACACAGTCACTAAACCACGAGACAAAGGACACGAGGAAAGAGAAATGAATATTGGTGTGCCTGTGGTGGGGTAAAACCAGCTGGAAATTGGAGGTTCTTACCCTTGTCCCCTTCTTAGATGAGTCGGAAATTTCGGAATCTTAACTATTAAGTGTTTTTGTGTTTTTTAAAAAGTTTTTTATAGTGCAAACTCGAGGGATTGGAGCGCTTTATATGAGCACCAGTGACATTGCACAAGGACGCATATTCATTTTTGGTAGGCACTGGGAGATTAAACGATTTGCCCAGAACCACGGGATGTTGAGCCCACGCCGAGACTCGAACCTGGTTCCCCGGCTCCAAAGCTGGCAGCTCTGGTTGTTCTAGAGACCACGGGGCAGATTTACAAGCCCCTTGCCCCACTTTTGCGTCACTTTTCCCACGTTAAAAATGACACAAAAGTGGCGCAAGGGCCTTGTAAATATGCCCCCACATCCCTAGAAGGGTGAAGAAGACAGGTTTGAGACAAAACAGAGGTGAGCATAATTTGGCACAGTTTAGAATAATAGAGATGTGAGGATGAACTTTATCTGTACTGGGGAGACGGGCTAGAAGGCATGATAGAGACATTCACACTTCTAGGGGTAGAGAACATAGGACGTCGGGCAAGTGGTTTTCAATGGGTGCACACTTGGGGCTAAGGAAATTAATCCATGATGGATTTAGGAGTAAAATCAGAAAGCATCTTTTCAACAGGATTTACAAAGGGAGAAAGGGCCGACTGGGAACGGAAACCGGCCCTGACAACCTGCTCAGCCGTCCCCCGGGGGCATTGGTGGTGTGGCCGAGCTGTTTGCTTGGGCCAGTTTCTGACGATTTTGCTACAGGGGCGGATATTGCCAACCCCCCCAGGCCCTGTTCTAGCGGGTGGGCCAGGCCAACCCAAACATGAGCCTGGCCCACCCAAACATGAGCCTTGGCCCTCCAAGTGAATCTGCTACCGATGTACAACAACAATAAAAAAAATTCAGATAACTGGTGATTTATGATCCTGCTGGAGAGCAATCATTTGTCTTTTGGTAGATTTTTAAATGCAGATAAACTGAATTTTATGTGGATAGCTCAATGGGTTACTGCCTTTGTCACAGAGATCCTTATGTTACTTGACGTTCAGAAGTTACAATCCTAAAATAGGACAGTGACCTATGAACTGTCATCAAAGAGCTCCATACAACCTTCGCTTTTTTGTGTTGTGATATAGTTCTAACTTCTCCAGTCTTTCATTATTTTAATGTTGCTAAAAAAAGTTTGTTTGGGCAGTTATACATTTTTATCAGTAAAGCCATCCCTCAAACACTGGAGTACTCTTTAAATCCTGAGTTTGTGCTTCTCCAGACCAAACCTGAAGAACCAGAAACCTTATGGGTCTGGCGGCGCGGGGAACGCCTTAATCTCCTGGGTCCACTTGCTTTATCTAACAGAGACACAGGACACTCTGTTGGGCGTAGAAGATCAGATTTATTAGCTGCAGCTAAGTACAGTAGTCCCAGAAGTACACTCGGTATGTTCTCAGGAGACTGCCACTTTACTCCGTGGTTACAATCTCTTATGGTACATGGATGGCATACAGATTAACCAAGAACACTCCCAATATATATAAAAAGAACCAATAAGAAAAGTACAAAAACAAAGCTTTACCAATGAAAAGAACTTGAGAAATAAAGTATCGAGTAACCCGAAGAAGCCTCTCCTCCAACTGTGTTTGTAATCCCTCCCCACAGGTTAATTCATTAACGTGTCCGCAACTGACTTGCATGTGGCGAGATACATTTGTGTGCTTTTGAGGACAGTTGTGAAATGAGAGAATACGAGCAGAGGACAGCGAAGGCCAAAGGATAAGATAAAGTCAGGAAAGAATGGTGCGAACCAACAGATAGTTGAGACAGGGATTAGTCAGACCAGACAGGGATTAGTGGACTCGGCCAGACCCTGACACCAGTTCGTAAACAGAGGCAGAAGGCTATTTCGACACAATGCTGCAGGAAAAGCAGAAGAGACCCGTTCGCCGTGCTGCCTGAGTGAAGGCAACACAAAATGGCAGCGGAACACAAAATGGCGGCTCGATACGGTCGAGATCGAAAATCGAGTTTCCTCAGACCCTTCTTTTGCCAGAACTCAGGCAAAACACACAGACTCACGTTAATCTGAGTCGACATCGATGGCCATGAGGTCATCAAGCTGTTGCTGTAACATCATTTTAATGTTCTCTGTTCTCTGTGATTTAGGTTTTGGGATGCATACAGAAGAACAAAGGCCGCAGATGGCGGGGCCACAGTGCAGACAGAGACAACAAGAGAAAATGATGGCCAGAATCATTCCAAGGAATGTTAATACCTTCCATCCCCATTTTGACAGTAGTCCCCAAAACCATCCCAATAACGACAAATCTCCTTCGTCCTGGTGAATTGACTCAGAGATTACATGTAATTTAGAGATGGCTTGGTATACCGTCGGAGCATCGTCAGGTATATAAATACAGTAACTAGATCTGATCAATGTACAAACTCCACCACGCTCCGCAAGAATAACATCTAAGGCAACTCGGTTCTGTAATGTCATAAAATGATCTGCCTGTAGTTCAGCTGTAATATTACTTAAGGCTCCTACAGTGATGTCTATAGTAGTCTCTACAACACAAACCAGTTGTCTCATGTTTCTGCTATTGGCCATTGGACCCCAAAAAGGAAGAATTCCTTTGAGGAAATCTCCTCCCTCTTGTCCTGCTGTGTCTTTGGAATCAATAATTCCTCTGCCATATCTGTTTCTATGGCGAATTGAAGAGGCAGTATATGTAGGGGGAAGAAGGAAAGCTATATAGCATGTTCCGGAGAAACCAGTCGGCAACCATGTATAAGCTCTATCTTGGCAGATAAAATACGTGCCCTGAGATGGTACTAGCGGCGGCGAATTCTGAGAAGTGTAGATGTATGTGTGGGAACAAAGCTCTTCTCTTGTCTAGCGTTAGCAGTCTGACCATTTATCTGCAAGCAGAAATTACCGTGATGAGGTACAGTCCAAATTGGTGGAGATTCTCTTTGTTTAACCTTATCACTAAGGCTAGTGATGTAATGAGTGACGTTCCAATTAATATATGCTTCTCCCGCGTCAACAGAAATTTTACTATTTTCCATGATTTTAGCCATAGCTACCATTCCCTTTATCAATGAACTATGACTGAAATCTGGACCACCAATATATGAACTGACAGGTCGTTTAAATCGGCTCTGATATGCCTTAGAGAATATTACAAAATAAGCCCAAGCGGAACCTTCATAGGAGAACGGAAGGACTAAGTATGGCATCCCTTTTTCGGCGGTATGAGGCATAAGTCCACACTCCCAACAGTCGGTTGTATTAATTACTAATTGGTGCTGGTGCAATAACTGAACAAATGAATTATTGTAGTATTCGGTTCTTCTTATGAATTCATGCTGGGGAAGTGTATGAAATAGATGTGGAGAGACAGTAGAATAAGAAGGCAAAGAGATAGAAGTAGGGACAACTTTTTGCTGCATAGCATAAACAATCCAACCTATACACGCCAATAAAATACACAATAATATAAAAACACATAACGTTATACCACAACGACTGTACATTAGTTTAAAATATTTTTCTCTCATTTTATTCTTCTTCTCTCTTTCTCCTAATGTAGTCTCCATCTTCTAAGTGGATGCTCACGGCAATCTTCCTCAATCACTTGGTTATGATTATTTGCTGTCCTATGACACTGCACGTCCTGCAGGCCTATTGCCACTACTCAGGTCACAATCAAGACTCCTACCGTGACCCTGCAACCGGGATAGAGACTACATGGAAGAGAGAATCTCAAGTTTTCTTAATTAGTCTTGGCCTGAGATTATAACGTACTTTGTCAGGTACAGTCTGGTCTCGAAACAATGTTTGTGGGGTTGTAGTGTTCAAGCGGAGATGCGGTGGTACAGCTTCCTGAAGAATATCATAGTCTTCTTTCTCCGACCGAGTTCCACTCAGGCGTGCATCGCTAAAAGGTAGGAACCTAGGAACCTTTTCGTTTTCAAAGTCACTTATACCCTTACGGACCCACTGATCAAAGGGCAAAGGCAAAGGCACCCTCTTGCAGTGCACGCCGTGTATCCAGTTTTTCTTTCCTCCGACCTTTATTGCTGTTCGCGTCGCCAGGAGGACCTGTCGAGGTTCTCTCCAACGAGGTTCCAAATTCTTTGTCCTTTGGAAATTCTTCACGCAAGCCCAGTCACCTGGTTGGATGGAATGACCTGGGTCTGTGGAGACCTCTGGCAAAGCGTTCTGAACCTGTTGATGGAGAACACGCAATTTAGTTGTAAGGTCGTACAGATAATCAATCAGCATTGGGTATGGTATGTCAGAATACTTTTTATGGCGAGGGACTCCCCATACATTAGCTGGGCGTCCGAAAACCACCTCATATGGGCTAAGTCCCAAACGAGAATGCACAGCTGTTCTGGTGGACAGAAGAGCCAAAGGTAAAGCATCGGGCCAGGCAAGACCTGTGGTGGCTTGTATCTTTGCTAGCTTGAGCTTAAGTGTGCCATTATAACATTCTACTAATCCCGCTGACTGTGGGTGGTTTGCCGCATGGAACTTTTGCTTTATACCAAGACCTGCACAAACGTTTTGTATGACTTGGCCCACAAATTCACTCCCATTGTCACTCCAGACAATGCGCGGCAAACCAAACCTAGGAAGGAACTCTTTCAAAAGGACTTTGGCAGTAGACAAAGCAGTGTTGTCTTGCAGAGGGTAAGCCTCTATCCATCTGGAAAAGGCACATACCACCACTAGGACATATTTGAGATTGTTGCATCGCTCCATATGAATATAGTTGATTTGCAACACCTCAAAAGGATATGTCGGGGGAGCAAAATGACCTGCCGGAGTTGGGGTTCTCTTTCCCGGAGTGTACATCAAGCAAATGATACAATGCTTCACCACATTGTCTGCACATTTTGGAATCCCTTCATTCCGCCATACTGGAGCCAGAAGTTTACATATTCCTTTCGCACTGATGTGGGCTGGACCATGCGCCATAGTAACTACAGGCAGTCCATAGGCATCTGGTAACAGCCAACGTTGGTGCTCTGACAATTCTACCCAACATCCCATCTCATCCAACATTCCTGTACTTTCTTTCCACTTTCTCAACTCTTTCTCTGTAGCATCTTCCTGAATCAATCTCACACTTTCTATTGTGTCCTCACACATCCCTCTTTCCCTGACCCAATTTGCAGGGCCCGCAACATACCTGCGACTTGTAGCGTCTTTGGCTGTCCTTTTCGCTATTTCGTCCGCAAAAGCATTTCCACGACCAACATCATCAGTAATCTTTTTATGCGCACTACATTTCACAATTGCTATCTGGGTAGGCAAGACAAGTGACTCAAGAAGATCAGTCACCAATTGACCATGCTGTATTTTAGTACCATGGGAGGTAAGGAATCCTCTTTCCTTCCACAAACGTCCAAAACTATGCGCCACACCGAACGCGTACTGGCTGTCTGTATACACATTCACTCTCTTACCCTTAGACCACACACACGCTCTGGTCAAAGCTATCAGTTCGGCTGCCTGAGCTGAATTATGTCTGATGCGTGCTGTTTCCACAATTGTATGCAAGGTAGTAACAGCATAAGCTGAAGTTGTCTCACCATTCGGCAGTTTGAAACAAGACCCGTCCACCCATAGGATCCCATCTGGATCCGTTAACGGCATATCTTTCAAATCAATTCTACCTTTTGTCTCCTCCTCAGTACGGAGAAAACAATCATGTCGTTCTTGAATATCTTCCTCTTTCGGAAGGGGTAACAAAGTGGCTGGATTTAAAGTGTTACATCGTTTGTTGTGCACATGACTAGCCAAGAGCGTCAGCTCAAATCCAGACAATCGAGCACTCGTAAGATGCTGCGTTTTCGTCCTGTTTAGCAAGGTATCCACTGCATGTGGTACCATAACAATGAGAGTATTATCTAGCACCACTCCAGCAGACTGACGAATAGAAACCGCTGCTGCTGCTGTAGTTTTAAGACAACTAGGCAATGCCTTGGCTACTGGATCTAACGTAGCTGAAAAATAGGCACATGGCCGCTGTTTATCTCCAAATCGTTGTGTCAGGACTGACAACGCACAACCTTCTCTTTCATGGACATAGAGCGTGAAGGGCTTACTGTAATCCGGAGTACCCAACACAGGAGCAGAACACAGAGCAGTACGTAAATCAGTAAAACTCTTCTGACACTCGTCAATCCAAGGAAGGGGTTGGGGCGTGTCTTTCAAAGTGAGTGCTAACAGAGGTTTGGCCAGCAAGGAAAAGTTCGGGATCCATTGCCTACAATAAGAGGTAATACCCAGAAAGGCACGCACCTCTCTTTGTGTGGATGGCACAGACATTTGCGCTATTGCTTGAATTCGTTCTGGGGTTAATCGCCTTCCCTCCTTTGATAAGAGATGACCCAAATAGGTAACCTCTCGACGGACATACTGTAGTTTAGAAGGCGAAACCTTATGATTAAGATCAGACAAGTGACGTAACAATGCAACAGTCACATTCTTGCAGACATCCTCTGAATCAGCAGCAATTAACAAATCATCCATATATTGAATAAGAGTAGCACCTGAGGGCAAAGGGAAAGCATCAAGTTGACATTTCAGAGCTTGACTATAAATGGAGGGGATTTCACAATAGCCTTGGGGTGCGCGCTTGAACCGGAAACTTCGGCCTCCTAGAGAGAAACCAAAAATATCTCAACTTTCTTCTGCAATGGGAATGCTGAAGAAAGCATTCTTCAAATCAATGACAGAAAACCAAGCCGCTGAGGCAGGTATCATAGTTAACAAGGCAGTAATATCTGGGACAACAGGATACTGCGGTACAACAATTTTGTTAACCTCCCGAAGATCAATCACAAAACGATAAACAGGAGGCTGAGAAGGGTCGGTGCGTTTAAGAACAGGAAGAATAGGACTATTACATAAATTTCCTCTTGTTTCCTCAATCACACCCTTCTGAACTAAATCATAAATTATATCCAAAAGCACTCTTTCACCTTCATTGGAAATTCTGTATTGAGGAATGCGAGGCAATTTAATATTGGGTTTGAGAGTAACAACATAAGGCGGGATCTCAAGACAACCAACATCATTTGGACCCGTAGCCCAAAGCGTTGCGGGAAGAGAGAGCAATTCAGGTGGGAATTGATCTTTAGACAAATACATTGGAGAAGTCAGTTTCTGCCCCAAAGTAAGATGTACACCAGAAGGAGAACAATATATCGTTGCATGCAATCTTTTCAATAGATCCAAACCCAACAGATTCTCGCCGCAACCCGTTGTTAAAAGAAGAGGAGCTTCTAAGTCATAGGGGTCAATTGTAATAGGCAGAGGGCTAGAGACTGGGTTACAAACCGGGGCGCCAGAAAAACCTACTGATACATTCATTGAGCCAGACAAAGGTGCCCCAGGGAGTTTAGAGCGAATTATAGAACTTGTCATCGCACCAGTATCTAAAAGGAATGGCTCTGAAATACCCATTGTAATAACATTAATATAAGGTCCACTCTGGTCTACTGAAATCGATACAACTCCCTTACTTTGTCTATGGCTGTCCTAGTTAACGTGCAGGCTTTCATTTTCAACTTCATCATGATAATCATCATTGTAATACTGTGTAGACTGAGTATTCTGTTGATCAAAGTAGTTCATAGAATTCGGAGGAGGAAGGGAAAGCTGTTCTTGGGTCAACACACCTCGACCTCTACCCCTGGGCGCTAACTGATGAATACCTCGACCTCGTGGAGCAGATGATCCCTCACTACGCTGTAATAAAACCGGACAACTATTTTTAAAATGACCTTCCTCTCTACAATAGGCACATTGATTATGACCTAATAAAGGTTGCGGAACAAAAGGCTCGGGCTTTTGATACACACTCTGAAACTGTGGAGGCTGTTGAAACTGGCGCTGAGCAAGACTGGGTGGATAAGCCTGTTGCAGAAGAACCTTCGTTTTTAACTCTTTAGTCTTTTTCTCTTGCTTATCTTTCTCTTCTTTATCCCTGTTCTCATAATATTGAGCAGTAGCCAATATCTGCGCAGAGGAAGAAACAGCCCATGAACTTTCAGAGTCTTTCAACTTATGTGATAGCTCGGGAAGCAAATTAAATACGAATTAATCTACAAATAATCGCTGTCCACCCTCTGTAGTCATATGATCAATAAACGTCTCTTCAAAACGAGTGAAGAAATCAGAGACACTCTCATCTTTCTTCTGTTTACACGCAGCTAATTTATCCCAATTAACTCGCAAGGGAGGCATCATCGTTTTCATTAAGGCAATGATCCTACCAGGTAGTTCTGAAATCAAAGCATCAGGCTTAGCACCACCCACTTGGGCTGCATCTGCGGCAATTATAGCATTCCAATCACCACCTAATTCTTGTGCGTGATTCTCTCTCCGAATTCGAGCCCATAATGCTTGTGGGACTACATTCCCCATTAACATATTGATATCAGCTAAGTTCACAATGCCGGCGTCAACAGTCTGAGACAATTCTTTATAATAACCAGCAGGGTTTTTACGGGGATCTGGTAGTGACTGTTTAAGAGCCAAAACTTCAGATCTTTTCCAGGGGACATGTACCCATATATGCTGGAAGTGTGCGGGAATAGCTAGATTAGCACCTGCTGCTGGAACCGCTTCTCTCCATACTGGAAGAACCTCTCTCATTGGATAATGTTTGGATGTCAGCCTAACAGCAGGATCGGAGTCAAAGAAAGTCTGCGAGGAAAATAAGGATCTAAAAGAGACAAGTGTCTTTACAGCGTCCTCAATCTTAGGACCCACGATGAGTCCCTTATCGAAATTAGTCTGAACATCCAAAAGACCCTGAGGAACTGAACCCAAATCCATATCCTCCCAACCTTTAACAAGAGTGTCACACATAACATTAAAAACATATCTCTGCGTGGGCGCTTCCCACTGATGAAGGGTAGCCAAAATATCGTTCGCACTATACAAGGGGCCTTTCTCGATCCATTTACGATCGAGAGAGTCCAATACCACTCGTTCATCGATGGTTGGAAGCTGACTATGAGACTGTCTTCGAGAAAAAGCCGGAGACATATTAAGAGTCTCAAAGAAAGGAGACAGAAACCCAGAGACAGTATCTGTGATCCGTTTACGGACAGCAGGAGAATTGGACATAAGGACAGGGGACAAAGTATTGGGCGAACTAATAGGAGAAGAACTAACAGTTATAAGAGGAGCCGAAGGCAAAGGAGATTGTGGCTCTAGGGATGGAGGTAAAGCAACCGGTGGCAAAGGAAGTGGGGGCAGAAATGCTTGAAGGGGCAAATGCGGAAGAACCGGAGCAGGCGGAGGCGCAACTAATGGCTTAACCGGTTGTAATACTGGGGGTGCATTAGCACCTTGTACATAGGGAGGAGGCAATCTCAATAGGTGAGACATCAAAGGGTCTTCCTTCAGTTCCCTACTTTTATCAGAAGGGGAAGTAGGCAACACCGGATAGCATTTATCTATCGCCATACGATGCTGTCTTTCTGAAATTTCTATTTCACGATCGATCTCATTATCTTTAAACTGCTGGGCAGCCAGTATAATCGTCATACTTTGTGCTTTCTTATCTCATTTTGCCTGCTTAATTTCTCTCTGTTTGGCTTCCTTACGCCAAAGGCGGAAAGAGTCAAACATTGCCGGCCGGGCTTTTCTTTTAAACAAAACTGCTTCCAAATTATCTAATATGTCAGGCTCAAAGCTACCGTTCTGTGGCCACTGTAAAACACCATCGTTCTTTGTGTATCGGATCCATGCATCATTAAAGGCAATGGGGCCAACACCATGTTTAGAATAGAGCTCATAAGTGGGAGTTCCAACCGAAGGAATTGAACAAGAGTCCTCTAGCCGGGAGTCCCTATCACAACCAAAGCAACAAAACTTCCTAAACTTACTCAGACCAGGCATCGTTATTTCACTGGACTTTTCACAAACATCAAGGGGGTTAAATCAATTAACAAATGTACTCACCCCTCGGCTTCGGCTTTTGCAATAGCCGAATCAAAGACCCAAAGGACCAAACAAAATAGTGGGAGCTACCCACCACCAATACTTAACTAAGTGTCTTATTACGCCGACAGAGACCTGTCTAACGTCTCACCTTACCATACATCACCAAAGAAGGGCCAAAGCAAGGCGGCAGTCAGGGCAGCAGTCGTCAGCAGCCGTCAGGAAGGAGAAACCGCACTGAAAAAGACCTTCGGACCACTTCGACATACAGGGGTCGCTTGACGTGGCTCGCGGTTCCTCCGGAATTTTCTTGCGGGGCTCCTCACGACCTTCAGGCAGGACTACTACCTCTGAAGCCGCCCCACGTTGGGCGCCATTTGAAGAACCAGAAACCTTATGGGTCTGGCGGCACGGGGAACGCCTTAATCTCCTGGGTCCACTTGCTTTATCTAACAGGGACACAGGACACTCTGTTGGGCAAAGAAGATCAGATTTATTAGCTGCAGCTAAGTACAGTTGTCCCAGAAGTACACTCGGTATGTTCTCAGGAGACTGCCACATTACTCTATGGTGCACAATCTCTTATAGTACATGGATGGCATACAGATTAACCAAGAACACTCCCAATATATATAAAAAGAACCAATAAGAAAAGTACAAAAACAAAGCTTTACCAATGAAAAGAACTTGAGAAATAAAGTATCGAGTAACCTGAAGAAGCCTCTCCTCCAACTGTGTTTGTCATCCCTCCCCGCAGGTTAATTCATTAACGTGTCCGCAACTGACTTGCAGGTGGCGAGATACATTTGTGTGCTTTGGAGGACAGTTGTGAAATGAGAGAATACGAGCAGAGGACAGCGAAGGCCAAAGGATAAGATAAAGTCAGGAAAGAATGGTGCGAACCAACAGATAGTTGAGACAGGGATTAGTCAGACCAGACAGGGATTAGTGGACTCGGCCAGTCCCTGACACCAGTTCGTAAACAGAGGCAGAAGGCTATTTCGACACAATGCTGCAGGAAAAGCAGAAGAGACCCGTTCGCCGTGCTGCCTGAGTGAGGGCAACACAAAATGGCGGCGGAACACAAAATGGCGGCTCGATACGATCGAGATCGAAAATCGAGTTTCCTCAAACCCTCGTAAAATATAATGCCCACCAGTATGGATGACATGTGATTCCTACACCTTGTAATCCTCATTGGCTTTTGTGACATTCTCCCTAGACTGATTTATTGTCTCTGTATAATGTGTGCATGATTTAAAGTACTGTGACACCCTACACTGATATGAGTAGGGCTATACAACACATGAAATGCATGAGAGAGAGGGGGCAACAAAGAAATCAGAGGCACTAGTGGAGGGTGGCATTGAGGAAATCTGAGGAAGGGGTCATGGGGAGCGGGGTGCTATGGATTGATGAGGGACACTAGTGGATAATGGCAGTGAGGGAATCCGAGAAGGAGGTCATGGGATGGGGGTAAAGCTATGGAGATTTGAGGGGCACTATTGGAGGGTGGCAGTGAGGGAATCCGAAGAGGAGGTCATGGGGTGGGGTGAAGCTACGGAGAGATGAGGGGCACTAGTGAAGAGTGGCAGTGCGGGAATCTGAGGAGGAGGTCTTGGGGGAGGGGCTATGGATCGATGAGGGGCACTAGTGGAGAATGGCAATGAGGGAATCTGAGGAGGAGGTCATGGGGTGGGGATGAAGCTACGGAGAGATGAGGGGCACTAGTGGAGGGTGGCAGTGAGGGAATCCGAAGAGGTCATGGGGTGGGGGTGAAGCTATGGAGAGATGAGGGGCACTAGTGAAGGGTGGCAGTGCGGGAATCTGAGGAGGAGGTCTTGGGGGAGGGCTATGGATCAATGAGGGGCACTAGTGGAGAATGGCAATGAGGGAATCTGAGGAGGAGGTCATGGGGTGGGGGTGAAGCTACGGAGAGATGAGGGGCACTAGTGGAGGGTGGCAGTGAGGGAATCCGAAGAGGAGGTCATGGGGTAGGGGTGAAGCTACAGAGCAGTGAGGGGCACTGGTGGAGGGTGGCACTGAAGGAATCCGAGGAGGAGGTCATGGGGTGGAGGAACTCCAGAGAGATGAGGGGCACTAGTGGAGGGTGGCAGTGAGGGAATCAAGGAGGAGGTCATGGGGTGGGGGGCTACAGAGAAATGAGGGACACTGGTGGAGGGTGGCAGTGAGGGAATCCGAGTAGGAGGTCATGGGGTGGGGGGAGCTACGGAGAGATGAGGTACACTGGTGAACGGTGGTAGTGAGGGAGTCTGAGGAGGAGGTATTGAGGGGGAGGGGCTACAGAGAGATGAAGGGCACTGTTGGAGGGTGGTAGTAAAGGTATCTACAGAGAAAGAGGTCACTGGTGGGGCACCGGAAAAGACTTTCGCACCAGCACTAAAGCCTGTCATGGCCTTTCTGTTTCGTTTATTTAATTAACAGTCTGGTGATTAGAACAACTGTGGAGCATACTTTAAAATGCATGCTAGTTACATTTACTGCTATATTCAATGTTTCAAGTTTAGAGGTGATTTTACTAATGTTTTTTACCGAAAATATTTAAAATGGAGCCAGATGGTGGCTGATACAGGGCTGGGGCCCAAGGTCAGCTGTGAGATAAGATGCACTGGAGAGGGGTGGTTGAAAAGTGGGTAATCAAGCCTGTAAGGGAGTGCGCTGCAGAGTCCGGGGTCAGGTGGAGGTAGTAATGAAGAGGGATTCTCGAAGGCTCGCACTGAGGGAGCCCAAGTAGTGTCACTTGCCTGATACTTCCACCTTAGAAACCTCCTCTTCTCATCAATGGAAAAAAAACACTTTTTGAGAGTGATAACATTTAGAAAAATATTTGGAAAAGAGTGCATTTTACAGGGCCTTGTAAGACTAAGAAGAGATAAAGGAGGGCCCTGAAGCAGTCCTGGCTAGATATAAGCGACAAATCGGGCACTCCGTGGCCCACCTGAATGCACCTGGCACACCCAAGTATAAATTCCTGGAGCCGGGCCTGCAGTCCTCGGTAACAAAAACGGCCCCATAGGGGCCCGACACTGGTCCCCACCATGGCGGCCCACCGGGGAAACGCCCAATGCCGGCTACGGCCAGTCCGGTCCTCAGTTCCTGATTCTCCGAATGGATTTGTGGACAATTCAGGTGGGCTCCACTTGTAAAATGTGTTGGACATCAACAAGTGAACAAGGTTGTGTTGTATTCACAAACCTTTTACATGTAGCTTCCCACCATAAAAGGCTTGAATATTTACTCCAGTCAAGGGAAGGGTTAAATTGAGTTCAAGTTTGGAAATGAGGGAACAGCACCCCTCTCTCCCTCAACAGATGAGACAATCGGGGAAAGTAGTTTTCGGCATGGAAAAAAAATCTCCATGGTGAAAAAAAAGCAAAATTAAGACGTTCAAAATTAACTTCTCCATTAACTTCTGCGTAGATGAATATATACACCTGTGACAGCCACTGTGTTCCAGAAGTACTCCTGGAAGTCTTTGAGATGTCCTTCAAAGTCAGAAAGACACTCAAAAAGGTAGATATGACTGGAGCCCATGAGATTACATTGTGAGCGTCAACTCCCATGTCTTGTCAATTAAGCTGCAAAAGCGAGCGCAACACAAGTAGCATGCTGGGCCCGGTAGTCTTTATTTGATATCAAGTGACATGCATCTAGAAAGAAGACCAGGCTAAAATTACAAAAGTTGTTGCAAAAAATAACAGGACCTTCCGCCGTACACGGAACAAAGGCTGAAATGTGCAGAACGATGGTCAAATAACACCAGAAATTTCAGAGCACACAAAACGTGTGCCTACAAAATGGCACAAGTGCTTTTAATTTTTTTTACTTTTCCGAATTTAATTCGTAATTTATAAAAAATGAGTAGCGCAAATGCATTTTGCTTTTTTTTTTCCAAGCAGGGACAAAGGACAGCAACACAGAGGGTGCAGGTGGGGGTGAAGCATCACAAGGAACTTGGGTTTTGGAACTATCCAGGGCACAAGTCCTAAAAAACAGAAGTGGGGGGACTAACCTAGTTAGTCAGTATGCATGTGACATCACGGCACGTTACATCACAGTGCGCAATATCGGTGCACAACATCACAGAGCATGACATCACGGCGCACGACATCACAGCACATGACACCACCCATGGCATCATAGAAAGTGGCATCACAAGTCACGACTTTACAGGATGTGGCATCACAAGAAGTGACATCAGATCTAAAGCCATCACATATACGTTTAGCAGGTCTATCGTGTACGTTTGAGCGTATTGTGAGGATAATAGCACATTGAGCTATGGAAGATGATAGGTGACTTCTACACCTAGCAATCTCCCAGTTTTATGTAACTCATCCTGTACATTCATTTACAAACATATTTATTGTACATGTAATATGCACGTGTTGATGTAAAGCGCTCTGACACGCATTGGAATGAGCAGGGCTATACAAGAAAAAATAGTGGTACTTAAATTATTTCAACACCTCCTCAGGGGAAGTAAGCTCTATATAAATGCAATTTGTTTTGTTGTAAATACTGGGAAAGATCAACACATCTGATATTCTTACAGTGCATGCATATCTCCTAAACAGGGACTGAACTAAGTGAAAAGCTGCCTCTCTTAAGTATGTGTGAAGTGCTAACAAGGTGTGAGGCTTTGTTTCCCCTGCGCTTCATTTGCATCAGGTGTGAGGCTCCTGACTGCTCTCAGCCAGGAGACTCGAACAAAAGGAGGCGTGATGGCCCCTCAAATTCGGCCTTTGTTATGGGCCCAGCAAGGGTCTTAAATAAGAAAGCCCGGTCCCCGCCTGCACATTGTTGCTTGTTGCAGATGGAAAGCAGACAAGAATGTACAGGCGCTGCTGAAAGTGCCCCGGCGTCTGGAAATGACACTGGGACGAGTTCAGCACATTATTCAGTGGGGCCACATTCTTGGCAGGGTGGACGGTGTTCACCCTGTGAAAAAAGTGGGTGGACACCGTACACCCGCTTGTACCCCCAACTTGTGCCCTGGAACTATCACAATCAACATGGGGTGGGAAGAACACGGAGGAAGTGGTTGGCGGAAAGGAAAACAGAGGGCGCAGGTGGGTAAAAGTAACAAAGAAGGCGTGGTGGGGGTAAAGTAACACGGAATCAAGGGTGAGAAAGAGAAACATACAAGGGTGAGCACAACATGGAACAGCTGGGGAGAAGCACACGATCATGAGCAACAGAGAGCAACACAGAGTGCAGCTGGAGTACAAAAGTATATGAGGGAGAGCTGGAAAACGCATGCACACGGATGGAGTGCTTCACCCAAAAGAAAAAAAGTAGTGCTTGTGGAGCAAGCAGAAGAAGGAAAGACACAAGTAATGCGTCCATGCTTCAGGTGAGGAACAAACACAAGAGGTTGAAGGCAAGTCCACACAAGCTAATGAATGAAAAGCATGCAAATGAGAGTAAGAGTAAAGCCAACATTGTCAAGCATTTAACCCTAGCAGGGTCCTGTTCTACTCCAAATCATTTACAGTTTTTGTCCTTTGCTCAGTTACCTGTGCATCTTTGCACGGTCCACAGATTCCATGACCCCTATTAGTTAAAGATCATACATTTAGTTATGAGTTCTATTATGTTGTCTTATTTGATCTCCTTGTTCTCATTTGCATGATACACAAAAGTCAATGGTTGTAAACTGGTTAAAATACCCATTTTTTTCCTGTTGTAAGCATGAATTTTAGACTTGGATCGGTGCGCCTGTGATGGGGTAACTGGTGCTTAGATTGCCTGAAGTACAGATAGATTGATTTTATATGTATAGTACTGGTGATTATGTTGTGGATTTTATCATGTTTATTGTTTTTATTAACTAATAAACTACATTTTTGATTTGAGTAAAGCCAACTAATGATAAGAAATGAGTGGGCTCTAAGCCCACTGTAAGATGACAATAGGTTCTTTCGCCAACATTCAGCTGTGCTGTCTGTTAGGCGAGACCTAAAAGGAAACCAGATAGAAAAGTGATCACATTACAGAATAAACAACATTTTAAGTATCTCGTTCTTTGTTCCAGGTGACCTTGAGCAGTAGTCTTGTAATGGGCTAAATCAATGGCACCAATTTGCATTCCCAATTCACAGACTAAGCCAACAAGACTACTGTGAAAAAAAAGCACTTTAATTACCTCTTTACCATGCGCAAGGACAATATAAAATAAATATTAAGGAATAGCAGATATTTACAATCAATTTTGATCAGATTAAATTCAAAAGCTACTCTTCATGATCACTGTGCTGTTTGTGATCACTGTTAGTAAACAAGCTCTAAAAAAAGCCAATAGATTTGGCCTTCATTGATGCGACAGTTCATTTTTTTTGTTAATCCAAGCACATCACAAATTAAGATTAAAAAAACAGGCAGCCACCTAAACATGGCTCCCATATTCTCACAATAAAAACATTATAAGGCTTATTTACAAGCCCTGTGTGCCGCAGGAACCTCCCTTTTTGTAACATTTTGGTGGTGCGCAGTGCTTAGCCATATCTACGAGGCCACGTAAAGCCACCCTGTGTGACTTTTCATGGCCTTGTAGATATTGAGTAATGTAAAGCAGCGCAAGTCGTTGCCTTGCCTTACACTGCATCAAAGAGGCGTTCAATCGGTGTTGCTGTGGGTGTTCCCTCGCAACACCCATGGACTTTGACGCTGCCCCAGATTTACAATATCTCGTACACCTGGGGCAGGGCCAAAACCTTGCGCCTCCGTAGAGCAGCATAACGAGGAGAAATTTAAACACAACTGTGGAGTGCACCACCAACTCAGAGAAGGATTCAGTTCATCCACTGTAGAGATTACAAAAGTTGATCTTTATAATTCTTGTTCATTAAAAAAAACTGCCAAACAGCCGACACGTTTCGTCCACTGGTGTAGACTTCATCAAGGCTTCAAACAAATATGAAGATCTTAAGGGTAGTAGGTCGTAATACGAATGAAGAGGAAAAATAATATGCTGTACATGTACTGAAAAACACAGGGGGGGAGGGAGCACACTGCCTCTCATCCCAGCACAGTTCACCCCATTGCATCCTGGTAAATGCAGTACGCTTACTTTCAAAGTTGCTGTAGTCTTTCACCAAAGTCGGTGCAGGTAGTGCTGTTATCTCTAGACACGTGTTTCTGGGTATAGCCCGTCATCAGTAGAGAGAAAAAGTTAGTAAGAAGCAGAGAAAAGACATCAGGGGTTGCTGAAATGGTACCCAAGTCTTCACAGGTCACAGGACCTCTCCACAGGCATACAGGTGCATCCCAGGAGAGATCGTTAGCTCGTTGGCTCAAGGGGGCCTTTTAAACACAGGGGGGGAGAGAACACACTGCTTCTCATACCAGCACAGTTCACCCCATTGCTTCCTGGTAAATGCAGTACGCTTACTTACAAAGTTGCTGCAGTCTTTTGCCAAAGTTGGTGCAGGTAGTGCTGTTATCTCTATACACGTGTTTCTGGGTTTAGCCCGTCATCAGTAGAGAGCAAAAGTTAGTAAGAAGCAGAGAAAAGTCATCAGTGGTTGCTGAAATGATGCCCAAGTCTTCACAGGTCACAGTACCTCTCCACAGGCACACAGGTGCATCCCAGGACAGCTTGTCAGCTTGTTGGCTCAAGGGAGCCTTTTAAACATAGGGGGGAGGCAGCACACTGCCTCTCATCCCAGCACAGTTCACCCCATTGCATCCTGGTAAATGCAGTACGCTTACTTTCAAAGTTGCTGTAGTCTTTCACCAAAGTTGGTGCAGGTAGTGCTGTTATCTCTAGACACGTATTTCTGGGTATAAGCCGTCACCAGTAGAGAGCAAAAGTTAGTAGGAAGCAGAGAAAAGTCATCAGGGGTTGCTGAAATGGTGCCCAAGTCTTCGCAGGTCACAGTACCTCTCCACAGGCACACAGGTACATCCCAGGAGAACTCGTCAGCTCGTTGGCTCAAGGGAGCCTTTTAAACACGGGGGGAGAGAGCACACAGCCTCTCATCCCAACACAGTTCACCACATTGCATCCTGGTAAATGCGTATGCTTACTTTCAAAGTTGCTGTAGTCTTTCACCAAAGTTGGTGCAGGTAGTGCTGTTATCTCTAGACATGTGTATCTCTGTATAGCCCATCATCAGTAGAGAGCAAAAGTTAGTAAGAAGCAGAGAAAAGTCATCAGGGGTTGCTGATATGGTGCCCAAGTCTTCACAGGTCTGCGTATACTGCGTATCACACTGGTTGTGGTTAGGTTTTTCCAAAGGTCTTTAGATTATACAGGCCTGATCCATCTCCCAGTTTAGGGTTAGGGTCTGCTAGGGAATGAAAACCTTGATATTTCGTAATACCAGGGTGCTAGGGTCCTAGCAGGTCCATCATGGGGATGACTTGCGGATGGAAGAAGCACTGCTTGTGGCGGCTGTAGAACAGTAGGATCATATTGGATCTGAGGTGCCCTTATAAATCCCTAGTATATGGTATACTATGTACCCTGGGCACAGGTTCCCCAGAGGCCTACCAGGGGCTGAGCATGTATTATGCCACCCCTGGAAAGCCGCCCAAAATGACACCACAGGTCTGCTACTGCAGCCTGGGTAAGGTGGTGCATGCACCTCTTACTGAGTTATCGGTTCACTGTATCTCACCATACATACACACATATAAACCTATAAGTCACTCCTATGGCAGGCCTTATCAATCCTGAAGGCAGAGTGCTTGGTTCTTATGTGAGAGGGTTCCCCTGCATGAGCAGAGCCCCTTTGCAGCGTTCAGAGACCCTTCTATGATGCTGTTTGTAGTGCAGCCTGACCATATATTCTTAAGTGCATTATAACCAAACGGTAAAGGCTAACTTTGGACTGGCTGCACGGAAACATGTTGTGTTTGGTGTCAAACACCTTGGAATCATACCCCCACACCAGTAACTGGTGTGGGAGTATGATCTCAGCCTTCTAGAGGGAGAGACATGACAGCACTGGTATACCTGGTAGAAACTTACTAGAGTCCTGGCATCACAAAATGGATGCTGCAGCCACAGACACGAGTCTGGCCTCCTGCTGCTGACCGAAACTCTGGCAGGGGAGACCTGGACAATAGGTTTCCGGTCACAGGGAGGTGTAACCACCTCCCAGATAGGCTTATGTGTATTGGGGTTGGGTGGGAGCACTCTCTGAGTGCTTTGAAGTCCTGCACGGGGGCACATTTGGTGTCCCTGTGCATAGTCCAGCTCAAACCGGTTCAGGGGCTTCTAGCCCCTGCTGTGGCGCAAAACTGGACAAAGAAAAAGGGTGTAGCCACCCCTCTTTCCAAACCCTCCCATAGGTGGGTCCCCAGAGTATGTCCAACCCCCTACCTTAGTATAAGTATGGGACCCCTGTCCTTAGGACTTTAGATTACCCTGGACGAAACTCTGATGCTGAATCCTGGACCTTCGATGCTCTGCCCAAGACCAGAGGACTGGAGAAATCTCCCTTGGGGTCAAGCAGGCACCAATGAAGCAATTTGTCAGTCTGCATCATCGAAGCTCCCGCCGGACTCTGAAGTATTTGCAGCCCAGGAAGAGGATTTCCAGAAATCTCAGAGGCTGAACCGAGTCCCCAGCAAAGCTGAGATCCGCAGCCCTCATGAGTAGCGTGGAACCGGAATTCCTGGTCACCATGCATTTCTGCAAGTGCATTGACTTCCTGACGTCTCTTGAAGTCGGGCTTGAGCTGACTTGTAGCACTCACTTCGAGCATTGAATCCGCCGAAGATTGTTGGCCTGGTCATTCCGAGTGACCCATGAGTGACCCATGGGCCACCATTTTGTGTCTCATCTTGAGGTCCCTTCACGATCCCTGGTCTGTTGACTGGTGGGTCCCTGAGGGGGTAAGTTTGAATTTCCTTGGGCTTCTCTGGTTGCTCCAGACGTGTCCCAACTCCCTACCAAGTGGTGAGTCCCTCAGACCTTGCTGGTCTGCACCAAAGCATCTTTCTTGTTTCTGCGTGGGTTGCTGTTGCCAAGGCTTGTTGTGTCCAATCCGGGCACTGACACTGCAGCACTTGACATCCTTTGTGGGACAGCTCAAATCCAGCTCCTGGTTGTCCTCGACACCTCCTGGTCCTCGTGGCTGAAAAATCAAGCTCCACCTCTTTCACCTGAAATCACCCGACATCGGTGGGCATCTGCTCATCGCCTTCCTGGTCACTGGCAAGTGACCCAGACTCTGTCCCCTCTGCTTTCAGGTTCTTCTCATCTTCGATCCAGGCTTGGATCTCTTCGGACACTTTGCATCTTCACGGCAGCAGCACTTCTTCACCAGCTCCCATTGAAATCGACGACGCGACCCGACACCAAAAGACACCTATGCACCCGGCTTCCCTGGGTGGGGTAACACGAGTACTCCAGTGCTCCCATGGGTGCTAGCCCTAGAACTTCCTAAGTCCAAAAGGGTTTGGTCCTGACTCATTTCTAAGTGTCCCTAATCTTTAAAAATCTAACTGCGACTTTCCCCATAGAAGCTAACGGGAGCTCGCGGCTGTGTTCACACACTGCACACGGCCCCCGTGGGTCCCCTGTGTCACTACCTTGGGTGGTTCCTTGGGGTCCCAGTGATCCTACAGGCTTTAGGCCTTGTGTCTAGTTAAGTCGTGGTTCTTATACCACTATTTTAGTATATCGTTTGGCTCGCCCCTAGGGCCTGACGTGTATTTGTGCTATTTTACTGTGATTATTGAAGTGTAACTTATGTGTTTTGACCTCTAGTCTCATAAAGAGACTAGGAGGGTGTGTTTAGTAATAAATACATATATTTTATATATATACCTGGTGTGGATATCTTTCATTTAGTGACTCAAGAGATTATAGACTGGTAAAACAAGCTGCTTTACATTCCTTCAAGACTAAGCCTGAAGGCTGCTCTCCATAGCTACGACTAGGATAGCTTTCAATAAAGGTTGTCTTTAACCTATAACCAATAAGGGGTTGTTTGGAGTGATACAGGGTACCCACTATAACTAGTGGACAGCATATATCAGGCCAAATTCTCACAGCGGCTCACCTGTATTTTTTTTACAGTATATGCTTTGGCAGTCCTCCTCCTGTCTCTGTCGCAAAAGAAGCCCACCAGATCTATTGGAGATGTAGCCTTTTAAAGTTCTGGAACTGGAATTCAGCTTATATTCAGAGGCCTTGACAGATGCTCAGCAGCCTAGTTCAAATCAGATCAGGTGCATCGAGTGAATTTAAAATACCAAAAACCATTGTGCCGCTTTTGTTGCTTCCGGAGTGGCTGGGCAGAACAGAGTTGTCATATTTGCAGCATGAATTGCATGGATTGGCCATAAAATCCATGTCCATTCACATTCCACTTGATCCCAGAGCCCTACAGATTCTGCAAAGATACAGCTATGCTGTACATATTTCATTGTATACCATTGTTTATACAGCTTATAGTAAAAATATTTTGTCACTCGCCCACATAAAAAGTGTTTGCAATGATTTGCCCATTTGTGTTTGTTTTTACTTTAACACCACCCAGAATCCGTCTGTATCCCTGCAACAGCACATGTTGGGAATGCCCTCTCGTTTTACCCAATGGATACTAGGCCGAGAACGAGGCCCTTGACAGTGCCCTAAATTTAGAACCCCAGCACTGAACGCACACGCACATTGCTTGTCTCTTATCCTATGGGAGCAGAGCAGGGTATTCTGGTTTCTGTACCCCTTAAGTATGATATGTTGCTGTGCTCTTTGGCATTTGGCTTTGGAATGACCTGTGACCACACTATATTTATTTTTAGTATCCATTTTAGTATCCAGTACCAACCGACCATAACCAGAAGCCATGTCATGTAGGCTATGGGCACATTGTGTCCGATATGATCATCTCTTGTGACATGGACCTTGAAACAAAGCTCACTGGGCATGTCCTTCATCCTTGCGCTCAGGACCTAGGGCAAAGGCCGTGGCCAATATCAGTGCCCTATGCTGCTCCATATGATACAAGATCCCAATGGGCACAATTTTAAGGCATGCACTTTGGGTAAACAAAACCACTTATCCTGCACTTGCCGCTTCGACGATGCGGCGAGCACAAGGTAAGTGGTTTTATTTATTTTTATTTAATTTTACCTATCCCGTCATCTGTCGACTAGCCCCCACCCCGCCACGCCCCACCCCGCCACGCCCCACCACTCTTACCTGTGCCGGCTGCGCCAGCACCCTTCAGCCCACCCTAACACATTTCACTCTCATTATGGAGGACAAATACACAGGACCCAGTAATTTTATTTTGTTTACACCTAAATCTGGGATTAAGTTTAATTAATGCAGATTATGCAAGGCAATAGAGTAAGATATTGTAATGCGAATGTTTGGTGAATGGAATGAGCTGATCATGGCAAAACCCAAAAAGATGTAAAAATATGAAAAATCACAGTAAATATTTAGTGTCACTTTGATGTAGGTGTTACAGCAAACAAATGATGGACGGAATGCTGACAATGCAAACATTCTCCCCCAGTCAAAAGATCTGGGTTAAATCCATCATTCTTTTGCCCACTACGCCACCCCAGTTTGGACCCAGCCATATGCAAATCAGTCTTGACCCTGTGCCTCATGGGAACAGGCCAGACCGAACTGCCAGGCCAGGTCTTCCCTGGACTGGAAACAAGCATCCTGGGACCGTTTTCAGGGTATGTCACCCTTCTTCAGCCAGGCTAGCTTGAATCCAGTGGCACAGTGAGCAAGGGACCCACGTCTGGGCATACCGATCCCACTTTGATGTACGTAGCATGCATTAAATCAAACAGCGACATATATATAAATGACTTAATCGTTAAAGTTGCACGTGGGAATGAGCTCTGCTGAACACTAGTCTGCTTATAACATACAAAAAACTCCCGGTTTTTGCACAGCTCATGGAGTAGAGGGGGAAGCGTCGTGGGGTCCCACATCTGGGTTAGTGTGCTGCCTTCTCAGCAGAGAGAACGTTATGTTTTCAGGTTATGCGTTGGCCCGTGCCACGCAGAAGGAACCAGGGCAGTGGTGCCAGATTTATGACACGTGAGTGCATGGACCCTCTTGTGAACCACTTTTGAAATGTTCGTAAATCTCAGGTGCCGATAATGGGCTCTGCGTGCTTTGATCCGCTCCCCTTACACAAGTTGTCCACTGTGTGATAGCAAGCAGTTTTACCCCCACCACTTTGAAATGTCATCAGCTGCCACTGGATTTGGGTAGAGGGATATGCCTTTTTTTTACACCTAATGTACCTGCCCGATTAGTCATGCCCTGCACCAGTTCTCTTGGTACTAGAGCACACAGGGCATGGCGTTCAGCTGTTGGCAGCTGTGTTTGAGCACAGGTTGTAGCCATAGATTATGCTCTGTACCCAGACACCCACTCCCATAGAAGATGCATCCTTCAGAATCTACAAGGCATGCAGTTGGATGTGTCCATATTGCGCTGGACAAAGGACATGGACTTCAACCATGACCTGTGTGGTAGCTTTTTACAAAATATGTAAATATCATGGGAAATTATTTTTGAAAACTGCTGGTTTTAATGGTGCATAGAGTCATAACTGAAGAATTATTGATGTTGCACTTGAAACAAACTTGTCCCATTACTTGGAAGTGTAATTAATGTGAATACGTTATGCCACATTTCACGTGGGACACCATTTCTTAAAAAAGGGATGCAGCTTCAGGTGTTCTGCTCATCTTGCTCCTGCTCTTTCCCCCATCCAACCACTGCAAGCCATGTCTCCCCTTGTTTCCACTGAGCACCAGGTGAATGATGTCAAAGATTTGCAGATGGACTCCAGAGTTAGAAAGCGTGTATCGTGAATGAAGCATCATTCGTGTACCCATAGTATCATTTTCAAGGACTTCCGCTAGAAGTTCTGTTATAGGGATACTAATTCTATGAGCATTGTTTAAGAAATGTTTTGTTTTGTGTTGTACATCTCCAGAGTGCAGTTGCTGGGAGCCGGTGCAATATTTCTCTTACCTTAAGAAATTGGTTAGTATTAAAGATTTAAAGTATTGCATTGGTGTTTCTGATTTGCCATTGTGACCCTAACCCTGATCAAACCATGCTAAATTTACAGACTCTATTGATAGTTTGCATAAATTGTATATAAAAACCTATGGTCTTGGTGATCTGTTGGCTTTTGGCTATTTAGGCTTTTTAGTCATTTTGGATTTTTGCCCTCTTTTAGAGTGACTATCCATTTTCTTTCTGAAACTCTTTCCATTTGTTTCTAGATTTATCATTGAAATGCTGTTGGTACTCATTATGAGTTTGACTCTTATTTTTTTTGCCTAGACTTGCCTAATTAGGGATTTTTACTAAGTTTTATTACTTTGTATTTCTGTGTTTGGGCCTTTATGGTGATTTCTGCATTTTTCACTCTACTGCATTTATCAAAAATTCTTTAATGAATAATTTTTTTCTGCCTTGTTTTTGATCTAGAATTTAATAAAGCTTTTATATTTATTTGGATTGACTGTGTTAAATTGTGTATTTTTCAATGAGGGGTGTAGTCTCAAACTGCTAGATCAACAGGACCCGAATTGAGTAAGGAGATATTGGGGTGTTCACAATTTTGGGTTCAGGTGATTATAGGGTTTGGCTACCACTCCTGTGTCCAATTCTCTTGCCTCCAGACCCTGAAGTATCCAGGCGGAATTAGGTAGAGGACTCTGTAGACCCTGCATGGGCTTATTATTTCATGGTTATAGTTTAGTCTGCAGAATAGAACATTGAATGTTTTCTTTAATTTCACCCTTGCAAGATAGTGGCAGCTGTCTGTGGCCTTAATCCTCCTCTACCGGCTGTTTGTGACAGGTGAAGGAGAAGCAGGGCAGCTGACTGCTATCCCGATCTCCCAATCAGA
The DNA here is from genome assembly GCF_964204655.1 of Triturus cristatus. Taxonomy (NCBI): domain Eukaryota; kingdom Metazoa; phylum Chordata; class Amphibia; order Caudata; family Salamandridae; genus Triturus; species Triturus cristatus. Next base: position 374,915,671 of record NC_140585.1, read on the forward strand.
TGGAAGGGCTCCTTACTCCAATTTGATCTCGAGGGTCTCTCCATCAGGATCAAATTGTGAGCTGCCTGATCAGCTTTGGGGTCGGTCGGGATTGCTGTCAAAATGAATAGGGACTTGACAGCTGTCCTGGCCATCTGATTAGGTCAGAAGGCACCTTACTCCCAGTCGGAACATAAGGACCCCTGCCTTAGGATCAGAGAATGAGTACTAAGCCTTCCCGATCACTTTGGAAGGATGGGATAGCGATCAGATGCATTTGCCAGGTTTTCTGCCCTTCTCTTGCAATCAGGAGGCCAAATATGATCACTGGGGGAGAGTGGAAAGCAGGAGCAGTCAGGTAGCGGATTGGGTGTTGGGAGGACCTAACTCATTTCTCTCTGGCTCCTTGGCTTAGCTGAGATGCACATGACAACCTCCACATCCTGAGCATCCTGAAGTCCTCTTTACCCACCAAAATCTATGATGCAGTAATGCGGTGTTAATCTTAATAGGCAATAGCGAAAACAAACCACAGGGGTGCCACAGTAGTATATGGTTTATGCAGGCTCAACTCAAAGTTACAAATGCAATCAGCCAGTGTGATACTGAAAGCAATGAGGGCCAGGCTTCTGCCATCTGTCATATATGCTCATCTACTATTCCTGCGACGCTAGTTTTCGAAAGATTTTTCATTTGCCAGGGAACATCTCAAGTGTGCAAAAATGGTTGGAATTTGGGTTAATTTGCCGAAGAGCTAGCAAGCAAAGCAAACTTAGGGAAATACGTCCATCTCGTTAACAAAGCAAATAAGGGAATATTGAAAGGAGTCATGTATGTATGTATGTATTTTTCATTTATAGAGCGCACTGTAACCCTACGGGCATCCTGGCGCTAAAGACACAGTGAAGAAACTTAACAACAGCATTAAACTACTCTTTGAAAATAGCTGTTTTCCTAGGTATCTGCAAAACATGACCTTGAAGCAAAGTCAATTTGGGAAAACAGCATCCCTCAATAAGTTTTCAAATCAACTATAAAAACATAAACCATGCTTCTAAGCCACACTGCTTACATGATATAGCTAGCAAAAATAAACACTTCAACTACATTATGGACACTTAAAATACTGTGGCCAATCAGCGCTCTCTAATAGAACCAATACATAAAAACTTGTGAGATTACATATCCTTCGCATGCACTTTATGCTTTTTCCTGTAAAAGAATCCGGATTATCCTGGTCAGGTCCAAAATTTACAAACCTCGGATATAAAAGAGAATCGACACTTCATCTTCTGTGTTGTCGTCTAGAGGTATTGTCTGAGAGGCAAGTACTCCTCAAGAATATTTTCTGACAAACAAAATTAGGACGTTGTAAGAAAGCATTAAAACACTGCATCGACATACAGAATATTTCAGAACTCTGCAAACAGCCACATTTTATCAAGAGACTTTTAAGATACTTTTACTACTTCCGCAATAACAACATTTGTTTTCATTATTAATAATGATGTCAGTTTTTACTAAGGATAGCCACTAAAGCATTAGAGCGGGATTATAAAAAGAGACCTGACACAAACTCAAATGATCCTTTTAGCTCTGGGTGACTTGAATGTAAATGGGTTTTAATATGATTATTTTAAGTGTATTGGATTTAAAAAAAGAAATCATAATAAAACTATTTTAAGTCATTAAACATAATAAATGATTACTTATTAAGCGTTATAAGGACATTTATGGTATAATGTACATCTTTATTGATTGATTAATAAAAATTAATTACAATATTTGGAGCAATAACAGCTGTAATCGCAGAAGTACAGAGGATCAATTATAATCAAATGTATAAATAGATTAAATAAAGGAAGACCACTTAAATGTAATCATTTTCAACAGATATTAGGGATAACATGCTGCACTAGAACATTGATACCACATAAGCATCTCAAATGTAGCTTGTCTGTTGTCTATAATTATCATAGTTTCCATGGTCATTACCTTAATAATAAGATATCTCCATTCTTGCACACGCTCATTGTCTTATACTTTTTTCTTAACTTCACATCTATAAAGTGACTACGTGCTTATTTTGCCGTGCTACCAACAGTGTTAAAATAAATGGATACAATTTCTCAATGCCCATTACTTTTGATACAGACTTGTTAAAGTGCCTCTGAACAGTAGATTTTACGTGCAGTGCCTAAGCGCTAAACCAAACTGTATTTCTATCAGTAGGTAGCATGTCAATAAAGTGCTTCTGATTGTTCTGATAGTACCTGTTCTCCATTTAATTCCGAATTTAGGTTTTTTTCTGCAATAAAGATATACTTGACAAATTGTCTAATTTAATGGATTAATTTCCCAGACAGGCATAAGATTATTGCTTGACGACATGTTCTCACCCCTTGTTCACTGAAAGTGGGATTCAACAGTGCTTGTCTTTCCTTTAATAGACAAGGGCAAGTACACACAATATGTGTTAACGTTTCACGGGCCAACCCACAAAGTCTATAGTTTGGCATTGGCCAATTGCATATCCATCTTGGGATTCCACCCTTTGTCGGATATTGACCAATTCTTTTTTTTTTTAAATCCCTAATAAATGACTGTAGTTGAAGGAGTAGATAAGATTGGAGCTCCTTTTTATTAAAAGATTTAATGATCGACCAGCCATGTATTTGAGCTGAATCAGTCTCCTTATCCAGTATCAGGGATTGAATGTTCATTGATCGATTTAAAAGATGTTTAAAAATATTTCTATTTCTGTCCCAATTATCATAAGGTTAGAGGTTAAATGTATTTAAACTCTTAGTTAAGTAAGACTTCCACCCAGTTGCATAGTCAGATTTAATCAGTTCTTGCCAAAACAAATTTGCAAGGCTGCCAGAATCAGATAAAAACAAGAAGTATAAGCTTTTTAGGAACGCTGATTGCCTTACCAATGATTGGCTTGATATGCCAAACTCCAATCGGATATTTGCATGTCCATTATTTTTGGAAATCCTAAAAGTAGATTTAAAAACCTTAATTTGTAAATTATCTAAAATTTTAGAATCATTGCCTCGGAAAACTACAGACCTGTAGGCCAAGGCTGGGGGATGCGAGTTTTTCTCGCAAGATTCTAAAAGTGAATGAAAGAGATGTAGCTCTGCCCTTTAAATTAGTAAAATGATATTTAAAGGTAACCCTATCATCAAATGTGATTCCCAAGTATTTGTAGGTTTTTACTGTTTCAATCTCTGGTCCTTAGGTTTTCCATACATGCCTACCATGTGTAGTTGACCCTATCGTCATAATTTTGATTGTTTTTTTATATTAAATTGTAAGCCATTTGCTAAAATCTAGTTGTTAAAAGAACTAATTAGCCACTGTAGACCTAGTGGGGTGTGGCTAAGCAATACCGTGACATTGGGATACTGCAAGTATTTTATGCTTGCTTCAGAAAGATTTGGAGAATGGGCATTAACATTCTGTAAATAAAAAGGCAAATCCGCCATAAAAAGATTTAATAGGCAAGGAGCTAAAATGCAACCTTGCTTCAAACCACTAAACCACTTAAGGTTTTAATACGGCCAGTGGTATATGTGCCATCTCCCATTTTCACTTGGACCCAAGTATTTGAATATAACAAAACAATCATTTCCAGTAGTTTTTTTGGTATACCCCTAGCTGCCAGCTGTTTCCAAAGTAAGTTACGCGGGATAGAGTCAAAAGCGGCTTTCAAGTCTATGAAGCAAATATGTAACTTTTTTTTTGTTGTTTAGCTTTCTCCGCTAACAGAGTAAGGGATATTAGGTTGGTGATCGTTGACTGGCCTCTTATAAATCCGGTTTGGAAAATCGGAATTATCTTTACTGAGTCCGCCCAATCTTCCAAATCCTTAAGTAAAAATGTTGCAAAGCTTTTCCCCTCTACATCAGTTAGAGACATGAGGCGATAGTTAGCAGGACTGTCAGGGGGACCACTCTTGTAGATGGGTTGGATAATAATCCCCTGCCAAGAGTCTGGGATTAGTATGACGGTTTCTTTAAACAGTGGTATAAGGATTCTTGCCCACAGATCTGATTTGCTCTTGAACACAGCCTTTGGAACTCCATTAGGGCCTGGAACACCGTTTGATTTAATCCTACCTATTATCTTTATGGTCTCCTCCTCTTGTATAGAGTCCAATAGAAGTTGTTATTCATCATGGGGTATTTCCTGAGATTTTTCATTTGTCTTATCCCCTCGAATAACGGGCATTTTTTGGTTGAACAATATTTTCAGTGTTTGTTACTAGTGGGTTACCATACAGTTTGGAGAGGTAAGAATCCCAACTTAATTCTGAGATGTTCCCACTGTTCGCTCACCTACTACCATGCTCTAACTCATAATTGTTACCCAAAAGGCTTTTGAGTTGTTAGTTTTACTGGCATAGTGCAACTTTATCCATATTTCTTCATGGTTATCCATTTTTGCTTTCTAGATCTCATTCTTATATGTTTTCCTCAGGTTTGCCAATAGTTGCAGTCTGAGAATTTTTTGAGCACAATTAAGTTGTTTGTATATTGCCCTTGTTGCTTTATAAAAGGCCATCTTTTGGAGGATTAATTTATGATTTTACCACCTGTTATTTTTTGGCTATTGGGTTGCAGCTGGTAGTTGTTTTGGCGGGAGAAGAGGTCTGTTAGTAAGGAACACTGACCGGGCCAAATTACCACCATTGGTTTTCCTCCTTGGAACTCTCCAAGAGCCAGATCTATCTTCGTTTCTGCAAAGGCCAAGATCTCTGATTGGTTGTCAGCATGCCATATCGTTCATCTTAGGTTAAATGCGGTTGGCAATTGGTCGAGATTTTTCTCCTTCGGTTGGTATTCCGGTGACAGGGCTAATGATGTTATTTGGGGATTATGGTCACTCTCCACTCGAGCAGCAACATGGTACCCATAAATTCCAGGTATTAATCACCTAGAGACAATGGTGTAGTTGATTATCGAATTTTGTCTGGAATTTTTAAAAGTTGGTACTCCCACTTTATTCGGTTAATTCTGAATTATATCATTCTTTAGCTTATCAGAAAAGGACCTATTGACCATGTACATGTTGAAATTGCCTGAAATGATTAGGCCCATATTAGGATATTGGTAGATCAAAATATCAATCACTTCCCAGACGGTACTAAGCTGAATTATTTTGATCTAGTTTTTGCGCTTAGGCCCATGTTTAATAACATTATTGGTAATTGAAGGAATATTTTAATACATTGTAGCCATGTGAGTTGAAAGTCAGATTCCTCATGCTTTGTGCATAGATCCAATGAGATGTATGCAGACAACCCGCTTTTTGCTCGACCAAAGGTGGATGAGCGTGTTGCGGTGGGAAAATATTCCTGATAACCAATAATCGCTTCCTTGTCCATTTTCCATGTTTCTTGGAACATACGAATTTTGAAGTTCTGTAAGAAGTTTATTGTTTCTTGGTCTTATAGAAGTCTTGAAAGGCCATGTACATTCCAAGAACATATATTGATGGTGGATTTTTGTGGTTTATCTAGGGGTTTTAACATTCAATAACTCTATATAGATGTACTTTTAGTAAGGTTAGTACCTAAGACAGTCCCCATCTATACCTGACTTCTTCTATATGAATTTGCAAGTACAAAAGGCTGTGATACCAATTGTAATAGTAATACCTGTTGTTGTTGCTAGATTCAATAATGGACCAGTAGACCCTTTTAGGATGTTAACTTGTCCTCCATAGTTTTCGGGTGGTGTATCATTTATCTGAGCATTCTTTTTTTTCCCCCATGGCTTTGGGATCAGAATGGTCAGATAGTTGCTGTCTGTGCATTTCCTGATCTCTATCCCCCATTCTTCAAAAAGGAATGTATTGTCTATGATTTTATTAACCGTCTCCTTGTTATGCCAATTGGTGCATGTTATGTCTCGCTGGGAGATTGTGGGATAATTTTTATATTGAACAGCGACTAAAGCATTAGTTGTTAGGATAGCTGTTAGTAGTTTTAATATATTACTGCGTTTTAGAATATCATGTGTATCCCTTGAGTTGTATTGTGGGATTAACCAGAGTTTTGTGGTAGTAGGTGGGCACATTTCCAGAATTTTAGTTAGAATTTTCATGTTAGGTAGATATTGATTTTGATATTGAGCTGTGTTTCCATGATCGCCTGGGGAAACCTTCTACTTGGTATGGTATGACCTGGCTGCTCTGGTTATCACTGGGATAACCTTGCAGTTGTTGGAGACCTTTTGACGATGAAATAGAGGGAGGCAGCATTGGGCATGGTGATTTTAAGTGCTGAAAATTTTAAGTTTGCCAGGCCTCATTCTAGCCACTCCCAAGGACATGCATGTCTACACTGTCTTCATATTAACCTTGTATGTTCTTCACAACTCGAGGGTCACAATTTGGTTGGTTTCGTATAGATTTTTTCTTCTGATCGGCTGTTCCTCGTTATTTTCCAAAATAATAGGCGAGTTTTGATCGATTCTTTCCCCAGTTGCCTCTTTGTCTACTACTCTTTCCTGGTCAGAATATTTTATAACATGTTTGAAGATTGGATAGCTTTCTTTTGATCCGTCAGTCATACTTGACATGACTGTGCTTTTAGTTTTGTTTATTTTATTGTGTGCTTTTCTTTGCCTTTTCCTTGCTCTTTTAGTTAAAACGATTTTATTTGTAGTACAAAATGTGTTAACATGGTTTATTGTTTGGTTGTCTCCGCCATCTTGGACTGATAGTTTTTGAGTAACTTCAGACTTATGCAACAAGAGGACTATATGTTTAGCTGTAGGAGTTTTACCATTTACAGCATGCACTGTGGGGTATGGAGTTATTTCCACTTCACCCTTTTTATCTTGAGTCATAGTGAGATGTGGGTTTTCTTTGCGTAGGCCAGGCATTTCATGTCCATCGCTCCCTGTATGGTTACATATTTGGATTGTTGATTTTTTTACATGAAACCGGTGGCATAGACTATCTTCTGTTGTAGGCACTGGCTCCTTATTTTGATGTTCAGACATATGCCTAACCTCATCAACTAGATACCTCACCTGACTTGAAATTCTGGTATTTTATCTATAATATGAGCACATGTACAGGTTATCATTTGATTGTCTCTTTAAGTTTGTACCTTTGTAACTAGGTTTGTTAGGTTAAGTAATTTTGAATCAATCCCGGCTACATATATAGCTAGGATGTTAAGCAAATCCACCTGTATGTTTAATTTATCTAAATGGAAGTTGAGCGCTGTAGTTATTTCATCCATAGTGTTTAGCATACTATCCCAAATACCAGTTTGCAATGGCTTATGATTTTCTAAAGAACTTGCCTCTAGAGTGAAGTTTTGATCATATTTCGCCAGTGGACAAAAGTCAGCTGACTTTAATGATTTAGGGGCATATGTATGAAAGCAAAAATTAGTCGCAAACGCTGCGATTCGCAAAAAACAGCGTTTGCGACTGATTTTTCGCTATTTCATATGTATGACACACTTCCAAACTGAAAAATAAGAAATCGCTAAATTAGCGATTTCTTAGGCTGCGAAACAAGAAATCTGCGAATTTCCTAGCGAATACCTATTTTGCGATTCCTTAGCGTTGCGAATATCGCTAACAAGAAATCGCTAGCTAAGAAATCGCAAACACATGTATCAAAAAATCGCAAATTGCGATTTCACGAAATTCGCTAATTAAGAAATCGCTATTAACACCAATTGCTTGCAGGTGGTAAACTGGTGCAAGGTACAAAAACCAGCCCACAATGCAACAAACACACCCACAATGGCTGCTATGTACGTGATAGCCAGGAGGCTGCGTATTCGGGCCCTTGCACACAGGAGAATGAGACAGGAACGTATCTTCAGGCTGCGCATCACCCTGTTACAGAACACTGAAGAGGAGATCTATGACAAGTACAGACTGCACCCACAGACCATAATGGACCTGATTGAGGAGCTGAAACCCCACTTGGAGCACCCTACTCGCAGGACACAAACAATTCCCACACATGTGCAGGTCCTGTGCTCCCTGCACCTCCTCGCGTCAGGGAGTTTTCAACGGGTCATAGCGGAGGTTGGTGGGGTGTCACAGAGTGCACTTTCGCGCTTCTTCCATGCCTTCCTAGATGCAATGCTACTGAGGCTCCCACATCACATTTACTTCCCCACCACCCAACAGGCATTACAACAAACGATACTGGACTTCTACCAGATTGCACGTTTCCCCCACGTCATCGGCTGCATTGACGGGACCCATGTGGCCATCACACCCCCAGCAGAAACTGAATATGTCTACAGGAATCGGAAATGCTACCATTCCCTCAACATACAGATTGTGTGCAACGCTAAGTATCACATCACCGACATCGTAGCCAAATACCCCGGCAGTACACATGACTCCTTCATCTTCCGACACAGTGGAATACACAGACGTCTGAGTGCTGGAGAGTTTGGGGAGGGGTACCTGCTCGGTAAATACATTGCACACATCAATACATCCACTACATCAGTTGTGGGGGGGGACATTGACTCACCTATTGTGTTTTCTTCCATGCAGGTGACAGTGCCTATGCAGTGCGCGACTTCATCCTGACCCCATACCTGGATCCTGCAAATGCAAGTGAGAGGAGCTACAACAGGGCACACAGATCTACACGCTGTGTCATTGAGCGAACCTTCGGAATCCTGAAGAGCCGCTTCCGGTGCCTGCATAAGAGTGGAGGCGCACTGCAATACAGCCCTGAGACCTGCTGTAACATCGTGGCAAGCTGTGCAATGCTACATAACATGGCAATGAGGAAAGGCACCACAATTGATGTGACCGATACAGACACATCGGATGACGAGCGCCCTGCTCCCCCTGCCAGACCAGCACCAGGAGTTGGGGCAGCTGCTGGACGCCAGAGACGGACTGAGATCACACAAAACTACTTTTAGGTGAGTATTGAGGAAATGAGACTACAAAGCCTGATGATGTGTCAAGTGTTTAATCACACTTAACATGAAAGAAATTGTAATTGTCCCCAGCACATGTTGTACACACAGTGCAGAGAAGGCACAAGAAATAGGGCAAACAGCCTTTAGCGGGTTAATGCACCCGTGTTGCAGTCAGTGTCCCCGCAGATGATCACCTCCGTCGGTGCCGTCCAGGGTGGTTGACCCCCATGGTGCGCCCTTGGCCTGCTACCTGTCTGCCACTGCGGCGTCTTTCACCTGGCAAGGTTGGAGTGATGCTGCTGCGACTCGATGTGTCCTCACTCTCAGCAGAGGCCATTAGTGCGCTGCCACCTGCATTGGCTGTCTGCAGCTGTTCCACAGCAGTGGTCACCTGCGCCAGCCCTCGCGCTATGTCCTGGCAGCAATGTGCCATGTCCACCTGCATGGTTACGCTTCTGCGTGTGAGTGCGCTGGTGGTGGTGCAGAGGCGGTTGACTGCCTTGGTATAATTGTGCAGCCGTGCATTGGCACGTCGTCCAGCCCTGTCATTGGCAGCTTGGGTGTCCCTCAAAGTGGCACAGAGCTCTCGTATTGCCGCTACCATGTTGCGATTGTCCTGATGTAGGCGGCCTAGCTGGCGATTCATTGACCGCATTGCCTTGCTTTGCAGGCGCTGTTCGTGCAACATGCACTGTTCCAAGCCGGAGAACACGGTGCCTTCTCCTTCTGTTGCAGTGCTGCTCCGTGGCCTTGACCTGGAAATGGCCTGTTCCCTTTGCCTTGGTGTTGGTGCGTCATGACGGGGCATGTCTGTCACACCCTGACTCCCCTCTCTCCTGTCGGTGTCATCGCCTGTTGCTGGGACTTCATCCTCAAATGGAGGCAGTGGGGGCACATGTGCGCGCTTCCTGCGCTGAATTGGCTGCTGCTCTGTCTCATCGCTGGAGTCCGCAGGGTCTGCAGGCTCCTCTCCCTCAGCGCTGTCTTCTTGTGGCATGGCGTGTGCTGTGGATGTAAAGGGGACTATATGAGTTTGTGTTACTGTCTGCATGTGGCACTCAATAAAGTTACAAATCTTTGACGGCTAACCTCTGACACATTTCTATTCAATGATCCCCAAAACACATATGTTGCATTTACTTGTGATGGTGTCATGGACACACAGTCAGACACAGTACTACGAGTACCATGATGCATTGCTGGGTGTGCTGTAAGACCTGGGCTGGATTGGCATGTTGGGAGTTTACTATGCGCATTTGGGGGAGTGTGCAAGGGATGGGGAGGAGTGCAGGGTGATTTGGCATGCATCTTACCTTGTCTGCTGGATGAGGGGTCGGAGCTGTCGATTGCAGCCACACCACCAACGCTCTCAGGCAGGAGGGTTGACTCCACGAGCTCCTCATGGGGGGTTGGCTGCTCTGCAGTGGATGGTCCTCCTCCAGTCTGAGTGGCATCCTTGAGTCTGGCTGCCACCCTCTCCTTGGACCTCTGGCGCATATCATACCACCGCTTGCGCAGCTCCTCGATGGTGCGTGTGGTGACTCCAACAGCATTCACCTTGCTCTGTATTTCCAGCCAGATTTTCCTCTTCCTGGCCTCTGGGACTTTGAGTGCCTTCTTCCCAAACAGGAGCTCATGGCTGCAGACCATCTCCTCAATGAGGACCTCCTGCTCCTTTTCTGAAAACTTGTGCTTTCTCTTTCTTTTTTCTGCATCTTTGCCCTGCTGGTTTTGTTTGGGATCCATTGCTGGTTGCTGTCTCCAGGAAAGCCTCCTCACACTCCACAAGCAGCCTCTGGGTGTGGCTCAGGTGAGCAGGTGCAGGCAATCACTACAGTTTCCTGTTTGTGATGTCATCAGCCTGCACCAGGCTTGCAGATTCCCGTTTTTGCGATTTCTTATTTAGCGAATTTCGCTATTAAGAAATCGCAATACGGGATTCTGCGAATTATTTGCGATTTTTAAGGAATCGCAAATGATTAGCGATTTATTTTTTACATCCCGTTTAGCGAATCTGATTTTGCGAATCGCAAAATCTCGCAATTTGAGATTCGCTAAAGGGGATTTTGATACATATGCCCCTTATTCATGAAATCTGAGTTTTCTGCTTCACCTTGTTCCTGCGAAGTTGGTGTAATCTCAGTACATTTTTAGACAGGGGCATAATCATTTTTTGGTCTTGATCAAATCTTCCTATAACTGGCATCGGACTAAAAGGGTCTATTTCTCTTCCATCCTGTAAATCGTTGGGACCTTGAATTTCGTGGTGTTTTTTGTATACAGGATCGGTGCAGTGCTCTGGTTTAGATGACCCTTTGAGGGAATATGGGGACATTGATTGGCCTATGCTGGTCTCAGTGCCAGATGTTAGATCGATCACTGGGTACTTTAAATTTAGGCTAGAATCTCGATCTATAGTATCATGGTAGTTCTCGCTGTTACTATCTTCAGATTCTCCTTCATTGGATGGGGCTTTTGATAGAGCCGTCATTGGTAAATTAAAGTCTGTTGGCAATCCCTTCTGAGCTTTCAATACTTCTCCCATACTCGATTTCTCATTTGGTTGAGCCGCCGTTGTTAAGTTGCATGGAGCATGTACTCATGGTTTGAAAATATTGCGGCAGGACTTACACTAGCAACATTAAATATTGTTGTCGTTTTGATCAGATTTGCTTTTTTAACAGGTTTCTCCTTACTTTTTGCAGAGAAAGTAATCTGCGATAGTTGGTTGCAAAATGTCCAAGGTCTGATGATTTAAAGAGCCTTCTGCAGAATGAGAATGAGAGCTTGGAGAAGTCGTCCTAGTAGTTGCCTCTTCAATGAGGGGTAGGCTCAAACCGATAGCTACTCCATTTAGCACCATTTTAGATTTATTTGCTTCTTTTTTCGTTGTTTAGGTTGCTGTTGGTGTTGCCCTGCCCCACGCAAACGGCCGGATCTCATAATTAGCTTATATATATTGAGGTAGTCCTTATCTCTAAGCAAGGGTGATGATGGTGGAGTGGGAATCAGTAGGAAGATATATGCAGATACAACGCAATAGCACTGCTGCAAGCCACACCCGTTCCAGTCAGTCGCTTCTGCAGCTAATTCAGTGTGGTTTTTTTTACACATATTATGCAGACTGATATTATTTTATTGCCAATCTCTGTACAGCTCTTATGGCTCTGTATGACCCTCATGTGCATAAATAAGCATAAAGTTCAAATTTAAAATGAAAAGTTGTCCCGGGAGCTCCTTGTACTGGCTCAAACAGACCAGTGAGCCTCAAATTTCACACCACTCCTCACCCTCACAACTCCTCCCCGGAGTTTGCCTCAAGGCCCTCCAGGGGTTCGTGAAGTGACAAATACAGCGTGGAGTCCTCAGAGCACGACACAGCACAACACTGCACCTCTGACAATCACGGCACTGCGCCGTACCCCACAAGGTGCCCCTGGGGTAAAAAATGGGGGCGAAGGGCAGCTGATGAGTGGGGCACACTGTGCCAAGGCCGGCCTTAGGGCAGTGCGACTGGTGCGGCCGCACTGGCCGCTGACATGTGGTGGGGGGCGATATGACCTCAGGGGGCGCTGTGCTTGGCAATATGAGAGATGAGGGGCACTTCTGCAGGTGGTAGTGAGAGACTACGAGGAGGCGGCCATGAGACATGGGGGTGCCAAAAGTGATTGTCGCACCGGGCGCCACCAGCGCTAAAGCCGGCCCTGCACTGAGCCGTACCACAAGCTGCACGAGGCTCTAACCGGGCTGCCTCTGTGGACCACCTGCGGCACATACTCTACAGCTGCCAGCTGCTGCAGCCCCACTCACACTCGCCACACCCTGCACACGTCAGACTTGGCTGGGCTGTCCTTGCTAGGCTGAGCTGGACTGCACTGCTGCCCTTGTGGGGGACTCCGGTTTCCCTTCAAGGCTCCGGGGGTCCGAGGACCGGGGTTGGGGACCGCGCTCATCCGCTCTCGGCAGTCGAGGCACATTACACGGTCTCCTGGAGAGTCAACTCTATTCTAGTAAAACCTGAATACCCAAGTCACCAACCCTGCTGTAAAGAGGACGTTTCGCTATTTCATTTGAGTTAGATAACATTTTTAAAAAACGCCATTGTCACCACAAGATGTCACAAAATCTTTCCTAAATATCACGACCGCTAAGCACGTTTGCTTGTATTCTTTATAGCATAGCTGCTCATTCGGATGGGAGTTAGCATGTAATGCAAGCAATGCACCCAAGACAAGACAGAGGCCATGCGTTGCCACGTGTCAAGACAACGCCAGACCCCAAGTGACTCCAATACCATGCATGGTATTCCCAGTGCCCTCCTCGGAATAGACTGTAATCCCAGACACATATGACCTACCTCTTGTAAGTGTAATTTGCTATGAGGCCCTAGTGCCCTGCAAAGGGGAAGTCTTCACCATCAACTACATTTCAGTGGAGCAAACCCAGGGCATGGTGTACATACTGTGGTACATATGTGCTTGCGCTATGTTGAAATACTCTTACTTCCATTTTTTTTTATAGCTTTTGCCCCATGAGGGTATAAAATGATTGCGGTATTGTCCTACCTGCACATACTGTGGTACAAAACCATCTGCAAGTAGGACAATACCGCAATCATTGAGTTTTTTGAGTGCATGTACTAACATTTGACATCCTCATGGGGAAACAGCTGTAAAAAAAATGGAAGTAAGAGTATATCAACATAGCACAAGAACATATGGCATCACAAACAGTGATGGATGGAACGCTTGAATTGATCTCAGCCAGTAGTAAGCAATCTTATATTGTTGTGCCATTACAAAAAGGGACCAGTGATTCGAATATCACTCTTGGTCTAGTCAAAAAGGGACTGTCCAACCCGAATTGCTAGGCCAAGTCACCTCAGACCAGTTTCAACTCTGTTGGGCCTAATCAGTGAGGTACAGCATAAGGCTAATGGCACAGTGAGTTTGGAACCCAGGTCTAGGGATACCCCTCCTATCAAGAGGTGCTCACTTAGCACAAACAGAAATGGATGCTTGAACTAATATCAATCACTCTGGGTCACTTTCAATCCACTCTATTATTTTTTTAGATCGCATCCACCATTACAGACACAGAATATCCAAATGCCCCATTTTGGGTTGTGCCCACCACTGATTTGCATATGTGTTGCTCCCTGTCTATAATGTATCAAAAGGAGTGGGGAAACCCAATGTACCCTTGGAGGTTTGGGCGATAAATCTAAAAGTAAGTAGAAAGTTGCCTACAAGGGATTTTGTTTCTAAACTTAGTTCAAAGATTTTGTCTCGAAAGATTATTTATTGTTCAACCCTAATTAGTGGTGAACTAATGATTAATCAAACATTGAGAGGGAAGAGAAGTAATTTTTTACGGGCGAACATTTGTCTTGAAAACATGAATTGGGTAACACGGGGCAGACTTTTCTTCAAAGAAACATATATTTAATACATACACAAAGAAGAACAAGGGAATTACAATTAGAATCAATCAAACATAGTTCTAGAGGTATCACAAATTGGCCTACAAAGAAGCTATCTATACATCTATTCCATAAATTAGCAAAGGGAACAATCTGACAAAACAGAAAACAGTTCCTGAGGATCAACAAATGTGTGAAGAAATAGACGCTGCAGTCGGCGTTTCGGTCTGTGTTGGCAATAAGAACGTCAGACCATCTTCACGACGTGGGTCTGATTGTGAAACCAAACAGTATCCTTATGTAATTTCTTTGTAAGGAAATGGACCCAGAGGCATCAAGGTGTTTGGACGGGTGTGCCGACCGGTTTAGAGAACATCTACGACTAGTTTGAAAATACTTAATACGTTGGACCATGCACGCAACAGCAAACGGCCATGGCAGCTTTGTCCGGTATGGTTAACTCCTGAACAATGACCTATGCTGGCGCACAATCTGCAGTTCACATCAGTTCCCTTTGCTAATTTATGGAATAGATGTATGCATAGCTTCTTTGCAGGCCAATTTGTGATACCTCTAGAACTATGTTTGGTTGATTCTAATTGTACTTCCCTTGTTCTTATTTGTGAATATATTAAATATATGTTTCTTTGAAGAAAAGTCTGCCCCGTGTTACCCAATTCATGTTTTCAAGACAAATGTTCGCCCGTAAAAAAATACTTCTCTTCCCTCTCAATGTTTGATTAATCATTAGTTCACCACTAATTAGGGTTGAACAATCGAGACAAAATCTTTGAACCAAGTTTAGAACCAAAATCCCTTGTAGGCAACTTTCTACTTACTTTTAACCCTGTCTATAATAGCACCAATGAACTCAAAACTACGGACTGGAATTCAGTGCATGGTAATTACCAATAGCTGAGATTAATTCAAATATTTCACTCATGACTTTTTGTGCTGCCTACAAAGAAGTACTAATGTGACACGTCCTCCAAGAAATGGTACCAAGAAAAAGCCTGTTGGCCCATGTACAGTCAAGTCACAAATGTGTGACAAACTGTAAATTGTAAATATAACATGCAATCTTCACACTAGATATAAATACTCACTATCATGTGTATTTAAAAGACACACAACCATTAAGCCTAGTAAGGTAGGTGATTGAAATACAAAAGACCTTGGGCAGAAAAACTGGTTTTAAATCTCTGAGGCAGCACACAGATCAACAAAATCACACTGTTGTCCTCTTCTGATGTGCCAACGAATAACACTTTTCATGCAGAACTTCCTGCCTTTATAATGCAAATTATCCCCATGGCGAGGACAAGCACATACATTTCGGTTGATGGTTGCACCATTACTTGTGTACACACACTCCCCCACACACACACACACAAATGCCATCATTGTAGCTTCCAGAAATTCCAAGGTTCCTGCCAGAGGTGCCTGGCATTAAAGGAATGGGGTAAATATTTATGACGCGCTATCTTTAAGCCAATCGATACATTTCTAGGTATAACACTCACTTCTGGGTGATGGAACCAAGCCTCATTTCAAATAATGTTAATTTCATCTAGGCCAAAGTGAGGAAAAAACATTATTTAGCGTGACTCTTCCAATGGCAAAACGTCAATGAAATCGATCTAATTTAAAACTCATATATTCTAAAGTGATTTGATGAGCTCTGTCTGATTCTTAATCTGGCAGCGGTTCCAACCAAAGACGAAAACAACATCAGCAATGCAGCTGGACCGAAAGCCCCAGCCATTGTCTGGAAGTCGGCTTTCAGGAACCCGCCTGTGCCTGGACTCGGCCCAGCAAGCACAGTAATTGGTTCATGTCTTGGACTTCCAGTGGCTCTTCATTCACTAAAGGCATATTAAAAGTATCTCCTTTGTGGCTGGCTCTTTGTGCGGAAGGTCATACTTGAGCTGTTCGGCCTCCCCTGGTATGAAGTGGTGCTTTCAGGGTCTTTCTTTGTTCGGTACTTGGTCTTAATTTATTTTAGCTGGAATGTTTTTAGTCTTTACTTCAGCTCTCTCCAAAAGCCAGCTGGTGTCCATGGTGCTAACACGAAACACAGCAACTCAGTGATGCAACGCCATTGTCCAAGCCATCGTCAAAATGCCTGGATCCCTAATTCCAAGCATCGGTGCAAGTTACAATCGGGTTAGCTTATTGCTGGATTTGAAAGACAGTCACGGGGATCAGACGCTGGTCGCTCACACTGACATTAAAAGTATCAGAAGAATTACAATGCTCTGTGGGGCCTGATTAACTGTCTCCAGAGTAAACACAACATCTGACAACAAGAGGCTTTCACTCACCCCAGGACTCCGGATTGGAAACATTCGCACATTCTCTTTGTTCACCACCAGGATAGCAGGCAGGTTCAGCCAAAGGAGACGGATTTAAGTGACAACAAAAGCGGAGTTAGGAGATGTTATTGTTGTGGGAATGTTGAATGACTTCACTGCGGCCTCATTGCAGGGGGCGTACACTAATCACATTTCGGCGGAGAGGCATTCAGGCACAGATCGAGTACTGGGGCAGCGTGTAAAAATCCTCGTCGCCAGAATGAGGTAGCTGGTCGCCAGAATGAGGTAGCTGGACTGAAGAAGAGTGAAGTGTGTGAGGATAAAGGCCGACGTCTGTGCTCACTGAAGATGCATAATACTGTGTGCATAGTATCGCCATTGGCACCCCTCAGTCCCCCCTCCAACAAAATACATTACCCAATAATAACACACACACAGACTGTTTGATTGGGTACAAAATGCTGCAGGTTTATTACATACACTGTTATGTAATAGGTGGGTTATCTTACGGGCGATCCAAGGGCAGGCAACCAACTGGGCCGCCTGATGAGCTAGGCAGCACTGGGACGAACCCCGCCTTTGCTGCCGTCCAAGTGATTCTCTTACAGGATCACGTGACCGTTGGTAACTTCTACTCATGCCCCTTCCCGGGGCGGAGCGTAGCATAGCAAACCCCTGGTTGTTCACGCCCACAACCGCCCGAAGGACTAGCGGGGTGCCGACACGGCTTCTGGGGCCCTCCCATGAGGCTCCTTGGATTTGGCTCTGGCATCCCGTATGGTGCAGCGCAGAGGTACCATTGGTGCTTCCAGATCGCCCTGTAACTCCGCCTGCAACGAAAAAAGGAAACATTACAATATTCTCACCCCCACCTGCCATCACAACACCGGGTAAGCGGTAGGGAGGGATGTGGCGTGCGAGGCGAACAAGAGGTCGCCGGCATGGTGGGGGAGGGCAATATAGCCCCCCACGCCAAGAGGAGCCCCGGAAGTGACACCCCTCGCATCACTTCCGGGCAGGATAGAGGAGGGGGACACCGGCCGGAGTCCCTGCCCCCCAGGAGGGGGAGACGGGGAGGGGTGACCGGTGCCCAGGCGACACTAGGGCGCCGACCGCTCTAGTGGCCCCCTGCGGGGGCCGCGGTCAGCGGCATAGTATCGCCATTGGCACCCCTCAGTCCCCCCTCCAACAAAATACATTACCCAATAATAACACACACACAGACTGTTTGATTGGGTACAAAATGCTGCAGGTTTATTACATACACCGTTATGTAATACGTGGGCTATCTTACGGGCGATCCAAGGGCAGGCAACCAACTGGGCCGCCTGCCCGCCTGATGAGCCGGGCAGCACTGGTGCGAACCCCGCCTTTGCTGCCGTCCAGGTTATTCTCTTACAGGATCACGTGACCGTTGGTAACATCTATTCACGCCCCTTCCCGGGGCGGAGCGTAGCATAGCAAACCCCCGGTTGTTCAGGCCCACAACCGTCCGAAGGTCTAGCGGGGTGCCGACACGACTTCCGGGACCCTCCCATGAGGCTCCTCGAATTTGGCTCTGGCACCCCCTATGGTGCCGCGCAGAGGTACCTTTGGTACCGGCCTGCTTCCAGATCGCCCTGTAACTCCGCCACAGCTCTGGAGGTGGCCACCGTCGCAGCCAGAGTCCCCCACCAAAACAGCTATAGTCTTACCTGCAACCTCTCCTGTCTAGAGCTTCCTGCAATCCAGATGAAAGAGAACCATCTCTGCTGGTTATAGATGGCCCCATCTATATCCCAAGCCCTTGACGCTATCCTGGGTCAGATAGTGTCTGCTGAAACAAAAGGCCCGTCAGGCCTGGGGAGTTGTGGCAAGCGCCATTCACCCCCATGCGGAAAAGTTCCACTGCTTCACTTGTCTCAGCCCTGAGCCAGCTCTGGACGGGGTGGGTGCCGACACCCAGGCTCGCAAGGCCCCATCTATTTGCTGATCTCACCTAGCTGCGGTTCTCCTAGCACCGAGTGTGCATGGAAACCTGCGTGCCCATCTATGGGACAGCAGCCCGCTTGCTAGGTGACCACTCCCCCAGCCGCCTGCCTGCTCTGGCTATTCTGGCCAGAGGGATTTTATTTAACCTTTGAACAGTCCCTTTGTTTGCTAAATCCTGACGCACAGGAGTGTTCATAACTGAAAGTGTGTGGCCATGGGCAAGGGACCCTCTTGCCCTTGCCCTGTATCCCTTATTCCTTATGGGAATTGTGCAAGTTCAGCCCCCTCTGTGGTGAAACCCCCCAGGCATACTAGCTTAGAGAATCTGTCTGATTTAAGCAGTGCACACTGTCTGCTGCATGGTCCCAGCATTACGGATTGGCTAAGTCCTACTTTATCCCATCCTAGAATGCTCCCAGATAAGAGGGTGGCCAGGGGGGGTACCCACCGCCAGCCCGGAGCATCCCCAGCGGTGACAAACTACCTGCTCCGTTGAAGTTGAGCTTTAGTTACACACTGGGCGTGCCAAATGTTCTATTGACATAGTGTCCCATTGTGTTTGGCACGCTGCTACCCCAATTATTGGGACGGCAGCACACTATGTTGGCTGACCACATCCCCACCAATCGAGGTACAAGTGTCGGTATCCCAGGTTCCCAGTTTCCTGCTAGCTCCAGTACACTACCAGTGATTCCGCTGGGAGATACCACAAACCGCAATGGTCATCCGAACCTTAAGAAGCGCCCCATTCTCACCTGTTCGTACCTCTAAATGATAGTGGTTTCACACAGCTGTAAGGCTAGAGACACACCTCTTAAACCTATTTACTGGTTTTGCTACTCGGCACCCTTATGGTTGGAGCTCTGTGTTTACGCAGCGCGCATGCCCCCATGGCACGATGTTGCTGAAGAGCCGGGGTCTGTTACCTTAAATGTCTGAGGTGAGGAGTTGAGGAACACAAGACAGGTAATATGCAACTGGAGGATATATGTACTTCTGCCAATGACCTGACAGCGGCCCAGCTGTGCCCCAAGACCTCGCAGAATTCACACCCTTGGGCTGTTAGCCGGTGGCGTGGCAGGCTGTAGTTTAGCGGCTCATGACATTGCCTCCGGGTATATACAGCAAACACCGTGCCTCACTACACGCCAGTACCTTTGGCTTAAACAATGCTTGTTAGTTGTATAAGATAGATGAAGCAAAATTCTAGCTTCCCTGCGTAGCCTATTGGGGATGCTTCAATTCTGACATGGTGGGACTGTCACCTTAAGTGTTGAACATTCCTTAACTGTCTCCCTTCCATGAATAGCGAGCTCAACCGCAAATGGACCAACACACTAATCAACTTCCGCAGCAGCCAGACGGTCACCTACACGTGATCAAGGTGCGGGAAGCGGGAGCCCTTTGGAAACTGAATGGTGGCGCACAATCCCCGCCTTGGAGACAAAATGTTTTACCTCGTTGTCCTGCGAGATCGGTGCATGCAGAGACAACATAACTATTCTTTGCCAACACTGAGCCAGACCATAACTTTTGTCTAAATTGGGACAAGGGAAGCCCTGGTAATATCACTGATCAAGTCTGTGATGTCATGTATGACCTCTCCCCCTGTGCTTTGTGTGATATTGGCCCTCCTAGGTGTGGGCAGACCTCCGGGAAGTATACATGGGTTCTAGGCCGATACTGCACCCTTGTTCGTGGAGAAAGCTGAAGCCATGCTTGCCGGTTCCCGGCCAAAACCGACAACCCTTTTACCCTTTGTCAACAGCAGCACCTGCATCAATAAGACATTGATAAGGACCACATGCCTAACTTCTGATGTCCAAAGGACCTAGTAGGCCAAGCAGTGAAACATCACTAAATGGAATCATATGAAACAGTCTTCTCACGGCGCACGCCACCCAGGCGCCGGCAGGACACCGAGGTTTACACCGAACAACCCGATTTCCAATGTGACCTTGGCTGGAGAAGAGCTATCCCTGTACCTAACAGGAAATTAAAACTCTGGAGCTGAAGCCACGAAAGCTAACTAACTGAAGACCAGAGACCGAGGTACTCCACAGGAGTTTAAACTCGCAAAGCTGGAGTCATGGAACACGACACGTATAGGATACCAGAGCCTATCCAGTGACAGCGAGTCAACCGATACTCAGTTAAATATTGATGGATTTTGAGACCGAGGCACCATCCAAACTACTGAAACCAAGTTGGCGGGACTAGTTCTATGGAGAAAAGCATTGAAAGGATCGCTCCTCAACGTAGCATGACACAACTACCCGCTTACGTCTACCTTGCTGGGAAGGGTGGGGCGATGCCCAATATCAGAATAGTGAATGAAGAATTTATTCCTACAGCCAAATTTGTGAGAGACTGCCCCCCGAGTGGTCTTTCCGCTTAATGGCCCCTGGCAGTGCAAATTGGTTAGGGCACCAATAATTAACCCCAAACTGGTATGCTGCTTTGCACCACCCAGGGCACCCTGTCCAGTAACCACCAAGGCAGACGCACCGCAATGCCAACTGAAGGCAGAGTAAAACACAATTTCTGACCTAGGGCTGTTCGCGGTGACACATACATTGTGACGCCCAGTATTGCGCAAAGCTAGAATCGGCAGACGCGCGCGCTACATACCGCAAGGCAGTTCTAAGGAACACCTGACAATTGTGCCACTATAAGCCAGGACTCCTGTCCGACGGCCACTTCCTTATGCACCACACCTTGCTCCTGCCATGCTGCCAATCAATAGTAACACCACAACTACGGACCCGGGTGCTCGTGCAAACGTGAAAATTCCATCTGTTTCAAGCCCTCAAAACTAAAAGGATGGCTTGGGCAGCTGGCAACAGTGATTTTAATGCCAATTGCATTAATCCACGCCTTTGGGGTCATCTCAACAATAGACAGACAGTGCCAACTCGTGGCAGGCTGTCCCAAGCGCCAGTGATCAATTAAGTCAAAGGGCAGCGCACCAGCCCCCACTTAGTCAAATTACACAGTAAACTTTGTGCTGTATTTTAGTCTAGTGGCCGCTGTGTAGTTTGCCGCTATGTAGTGACCGCTATGTCATTGCATCCCTGTAATCAATACAATATGGGCACTCCACCTACAAGATCCTCTTATGGCTTAGTCAATTCTTTTATTTGCATCAGATAAATAAGCCACAAATCAGGCTTGTTTGCGTAGCCAACCAAGAGCAAGCCGCCCCCATCCACAGCTGCCAAGGTTTCAGTTTGCTATGTGTGACCTTTTCATCATATCAGTGCAACTATGAGGGACCTTTTAAAGACCTATGACTGTTTTTTTTTTGTTTGGTTTGGGTAAGACCAAGTGTAACTCAAAGTGTACTACGGGGGCCATATCAACTGTTAGGCAACACATCCCTTGCCTCTGAGAGATGAGTCGTTAACCAACACTAAGCCAAGGGACTCGTGCAAAGTGTATACACTATTAGCTTTCGTCCCCTCTTCACTAAGGCCGCCTAGACAAAGAATGGATAACACGCACCATTCCCATGGTCCTCCTGCTAGTACAAAGTAACGGCTCGACGCAGTGCAACCAGGAAGCCAAGTAGCTACTTCTCAAACCTCCTGCTCACTGCTTTGTTTAGTACGGAGTTGTCTGGATGTGCCTGTGCAGCAGGGCAAGATGCCCAACAACTCACTGTGAATGTGGTACTTACGTAGGAGTCATGAATGAACCCATCAAATATTTCCCACGGCATCTACGTTCCACAAAAGCACCACTCCGACGCAAACTGACGCCTCCCAGGTCCAAGGGCATCACTGATGTAAAGTGAGAGAAAAGGGGGGACCCCTGCCAGTGCCATATGCCGGTCCCCCTACTCAAGGCCTGTGCCCTCCCTGCTGGCCAGGCCAAACCGGTCGCTGGCCATGCTTGCGCATTGATCTCCAACAACCACTCCACACCAGTGAAAAAGTTATATGGCAGAAAAACCCATCCCATGGATGGGACAGCACCCACTCGATCGATCAAGTGAACTAAACAACCCCAATCCATGATCAGTCACGTAAACAACCGTGCCACCAAGGTGCGCCAAAACCCTTTTGTGCAACCGCCAAACACATTTGATTCCGAGTCGGCAATGTTCTCCCCCTTGTGAAAAGGTTGCCTCTACCAAGGGGGCCCAGCACGGCTGTGTCCTATGCCCTAAAGTACGAGGCCAGCTACAGGTGGCTCTCTAACCTTGTAGTTTCCTGCAGCGCCGAAAACCATGGCAATGGAGTGGCAGATATTAATCAGGATGCATAGTGCTGTGCTCTGCCTAGTGAAGAGGCAGCTCTATCGTCAGCATGCACCGCGTAGCCTAAGGGAAGATAGTGCACGAAGCAAACCCCCCAGGGGCCCTGCCGGCCGCGTGATGATGGGCCCACAACCCAGCTCCTATTTCCAGTCTCCAAAGAGCAAACGGCACCGTGGCTGCCGGAAGACACTCGGGTGGAGATCAATCGGCAGCCTCTGCTCGCGCAATGATATGCTGCCCAGGGAGGAGTTGGCTAACTTCGCACTATGAAATGTATGTGCCGTTTGGGACATCGGGCTGCGGTCCCACTCCAACCGGGTCACTTGTTAGTTTGTACACAGCAAGGCCTTAGCCTCTGCCCTGCAGCCTGAAATAACGCCCTAAACTATCCCTCGGGTCGTGCCGCCGTCACAGAGAAGCGGACCTTTGCGTGACTGGCCTGGGGAAACCTGCCTCTGACCATACGTGCACTCCGATGTTCTGATCCTACAGGCACCCGAAGCTTGCATAATTTGCGCGGCCTCCCCAGGGAAGGAACATAGCGCGCACCAAATATGCCCGCCCCTTCACCTCATGTGGCACGCGGTTGCTTTGCGGAAACCGCCACCCTTGCCAACAGCAATACCCCCCCCAGGTTCCTATCGCGCGACTCGAAACAGCAAGATTTTATTATTTTTTTTGCATATTTATATAGCGCAAACTTGAACCGAAGGTATTGGAGCGAAAACAAACAGGACTGTACAAGCCCTGCATATTTATATAGCGCGATCTCGACGGGAAGGTATTGGAGCACATAACATGCGCACCGTGTTTGCATTCCCATTCAAAAGGGGAGATCGGGTAACACGGAGGGATGAAATTACCCGCGCAACGAAACAGCAAGGTTTTCCCATTGTTGTATATTTATATAGCGCGAACTCTAACCAAAGGTATTGGAGCGCTTAACATGATCACCGTGTTTACATTCACATTTGGGTAAACACTGAAGGATTAAATGATTTGCCCAAAATCGAGGACGTGGACGCGACCTCGAGGCTCGCACCCTGGTTACAAGCCCTGCATATTTATATAGCGCGATCTCGGCCCGCAGGTATTGGAGCACTGTGCATGTGTACTGTGTTTACATTCACATTCGTCTAAACACGGAGGGATTAAATGGTTTGCCCAGAATCGAGAACGTGGACGCGACCTCGAGGCTCGCACCCTGTACAAGCCCTGCATATTTATACGGCGCGATCTCGCCCGAAGGAGTTGGAGCGCTTGCATGAGCACCGTGTTTACCTTCACATTCAGGTAAACACGGAGGGATTAAATGATTTACCCAGGATCGAAGACGTGGGCGCGACCTCAAAGCTCGCACCCTGGTTACAAGCCCTGCATATTTAAATATAGTGCGATCTAAACCCGAAGGTATTGGAGCGCTGAACATGGGCACCGTGTTTACCTTCACATTCGGGTAAACACGGAGGGGATCCCCGCACGCAGGGTCTACGACCCATGGACTGGAACCCGAGCAGCAGCGCCACGCCGTCCCTGGGGCAGGATCGGCCCGCCGAGCCCCCTCCGGGCAGAGACGCTAAGGAATCCAGGGAAGGAGGGGGCGGGGAGGCCGCAAGCCAACGCGGAGGCCAGCCACCACCGCCCCTGGGGCATTGATGCCGACGACCACACGAGGTCAGTCTCGACTCACAGCGAGGTATCGGAGCGCATTACACGAGCACCAGTAGCCCTCTGGCCCCCAGGGGTTGTGTTGGGGCGATTCCAGACACGGGGCATGTGGGCCGTATACTGCGACCGTTGCCTCTCTCCCACCACTGGTTCAGGTCTCCGCGCTTGCAAGCTCAGTCCGGCAGGCCAGGCCCCGGGACCGCACAGGGAGGGGGGGTGGTATACCTACAGGTGCCTGTGCGGGGAGGAGGCCGGGTCAAAATTGTTGCCGCCTCCCGCCAGACTCGAACCTGGTTCCCCAACCTCAAGTCGGTCGCTCTAGCCAATGAGCCACACCCTGGCCGGGCGCGCTGCTGAGGCCGGGAGACTACCATGTTGAGCGCCGCCACGAGTTGTTGCCCCACCACGAGGCACATCCCGGGGGCAGACCCGGACGAGCTGCGCTAGGCCCATGCCACCTTCAAAACCCCAAAGGCAGAAGCCAGCTTACCCCCCCCCCGGCCCCCGGCAGCCAACCAGCCTAGGCTGGGCCGCCCCGCCGGACTGCCCCCAGCTGGGTTGCTCAGGCATGGGGGTGGGGGCGGACAACAAGCACTCACCGCGGAGAAGGTGTTGGAAGCGTGGTGAGATGCGGCGTGTGAGGCGAACAAGAGGTCGCTGGCATGGTGGGGGAGGGCAATATAGCCTTCCCCCACGCCCAGAGGAGCCCTGGAAGTGACACCCCTCGCATCACTTCCGGGCAGGAAAGAGGAGGGGGACACCAGCCGGAGTCCCTGCCCCTCAGGAGGGGGAGGCGTGGAGGGGTGACCGGTGCCCAGGCGACACTAGGTCAGCGGCAGAGGCAACGTCTTTCCAGATAGAGAAATTGAAGTAATACTTACACTTTTAAGTGGTATTAGGAGCTATTTTACAAGCATCTATAAACCTTTGCCTTAGATTTTGGATTGTTTATTTCAATAGTCTTAGGAACTACGTTGTCTGAAAGAGGGTTTCCAATTTCTTCTGGGTGTGCATACTTCGAGTGTTAGCTAAGTATGATACTCATTGCCCAGAAATGTCCCCAAGCAGCTCCTGTATGTCCTTGGTTTGTTCCATTTTAAGGAAGGCCCTCTTAGTTTTATTCTCGGGTAGTCTGCACACTGTTTGCTATGAGCTCTACTCTTCCTGGTCACCAGCCCAGCAAATCTATTGGGAAATGGTTGGTGATGAGAACACATATCATTCATTGCCAGCATGACATGAACCTGTCTGTTTTTTAAGGAGAATCCAATAACCTTCTCCAACTATTCTGGGACCAAGCTACATAACCTGCAAGAGGTAGACCAGAAACTGATTTCTACCCGAAATTGAAGATGGGCAAAACAATCCTCAACTGTACACCCCAGCTGCAACACCCTAGAGGTGTCGTCAGCCTTATGGAGGTGGACTCCACCTGCGTAGCTAATTATCCACCTGCCCGCTAATAACAGTGCCTGTGGCAGGGGGAGGCTTTGTCCTTGAGTGGGGGACAAGTTCCTTTGTCCGGTGGCGCCAGTGAAACCTTTGAGGCACACTGCCGCACCGGTCTAATCACTAGCCATCCTGTGTGGGCAGAGGTGCCACCTCCTGCTCACCCAGGTCTTTGTCTCTGGGAGCGGCACACACTCCCCAGTATAAGGTCAGACTTCTCAGTCAGTCATAAGCTTTTATTCGATATGCAAGATATCTTATAAGCACATTAAAATACAATCATTACAGTATACAAAAAGCATTGCTACAAGAAGCCAGTATAAAATACATAAAAAGATAAAAGGACATGAAATGCCCGTTAATAAATTAACTAAAAAAGGAATTAAACAGCTACTGACAATCTCTTGCAACGAATAAGCCAAAACTGCTTTAGAAATTTTGCTGTTCCACACACTATAGGGGGGGAAGTGTCCGTGGTTAGGATACGCAAGGCTACTAGGTGGCTACGTGTGCCCATATTTCGACAAAGAGGTTTCAACCAAAAACTCCTAGGCCTTGCGTAATCCGGGCATTCAAATAGGACATGCGCAATGGACTCAACCCTACTCGGGCAGCATGCACAGTTGGGGGAAGTACGGGCCGCCGATGTCCAATTCGATACTACAGCACCTAGCGGGAGGGATCCAACTCTAAATTTAAAATAAAGGGCTCGGTCAAAGGGGAGGGTGATCAGGTCCAGGTAGGGTTCAAAGGCCACAATGTCTTTGATTTGTAAAAAGGCGACAGTGGACTTGCAGTGGTTAGAGTTTGTAATTAGACACTCCGCAGTCCATTTCCAATAAAGCGCCTTGACAACTTCTTTTGGAGGGGCTGAACGTGATGACCAACAGTCTCCTAGTCCGATCTTCACCAGAAGCTTTTTAGTTTCTCTTAGCCATCTTATCTTAGCCCAACCCCCCAGACTCATTATTTCCCCCAGGGCATCAGCATAGGATTTTAGTTCTTCGCCCCTCCAGATTCGTGTCCATAGCAGGAGCGGGCGAAGCTGGGCCTGATCTTTGATGTTTTTACAGCCCGTGTCCAGCCACACTGGTACAGATGGTGTGCTCAGTGGAATGGAGATGATGGATTTCAGTAGCTTACTCTCCGCTGTCACTAGGGCGTCCAATCGGCAGTGACCCCACAGTTCTGCCCCATACAAGGCTGATGTCACTACTTTGGCCTTGTAGATATCGATTACTGGGGTAATTGATCTCCTAGGTGAGGCCCTGAACTCCCTCATGAGCGCTCCTCCTACTCTCCTATGGTTGAGGACCATTTTGTCAATATGATTTGCCCAAGACATCCTATCCGTAATCCGAATGCCGAGGTAATCGAATTCGGCTACTTTCTCTAAAGGAATCGAATTAAGTATAGGTGGACGGCCCAGTTTCTTAGGAGGGTTTAGGACTAGGTATTTAGTTTTGTCCACATTTATTATTAAGCCTTTTGCAGCACAGAACTCCTGGAATCGCGTTAGGAGTTTCTGGAGGCCTTGTGGGGTCTTCGAGATCAGGAGCGTGTCATCCGCAAAAAGCAGGGTGGGGATACGGACTCCTCCGAGACAGGGGGCGTCGGCTGGTTCTTGTTGAAGATGTTTTACCACCCCATTCCCATATAGTGAAAATAGGGTGGGTGCCAAGACGCAGCCCTGTCTTACGCCCCTGGACACTGGTATCTTCTCAGTGAGCTCTCCGTTTTTACCCCAGCGGACCTGTGCAAAGGTATGGGCATGAAGGCTAATGAGAAGGGACAAGATGTAAGGGGGTAATCCCAACTCATAAAGCACCCTCCAAAGCTCTTCCCGGGGGACCAGGTTAAAGGCAGTCTTCAGGTCTATAAAGGCCAAGTAAAGACTACCCTTGCCTAGTTCCACCACCTTCCACCCCAGTAGTGCCAGCCTAAACACCTGCTCTATTGTCCCCATGCCAACCCGAAAACCTGCCTGAAAGTCTGATAGGATTTTATTCTCCTCCACCCAATGGAGAATCCTTCCAAGGATAGCTTTACCCGCTATCTTTTGGGTGGAGTCTATCAGACTTAAAGGGCGATAGTTCCCCGGTGTTTCCCTGCACCCTTTTTTGTAAATCGGGACCACCACCGCCCCTTTCCAGGATTCTGGCACTGCCCCTCCCATCATAATATCGTTTAGGAGAGCTGCTATGACCCTTGCCCATTCCGCTGGGTATGCCCTCATAAGGTCCCCTGGAAGGCCGTCTGGGCCCGCTGCGTTGCGAGGCGCTACCCACCCTATAACCCCCTCAATCTCTAAGGGAGTGAAGAGATCATAGGCATGAGGTTCATTTACTCGTGTAAGGTCCATCCCCACGTTCAATTCCCCATCTGGAGGGAGGTAAAGGGTCCCAAAGTGTTTTACCCAGCTTTGAGGTGGGATGTTGCAGGGTCTCACAGAAGCATCGGGTTTATTCCGTGTGCTTAAGAGATTCCAAAAGGCCCTTGAATCCCTGATTTTACTAGCCTGGAGCAGGTCTTCCCAGAATTTGTCTTCCCACTCCCTCCTAGCAAATTTAAGGGACTTATTATAGGCCTTCCTTGCTTCCTGTATCACACTTCGGGACTTGAGTTTAACCGCCTCAACTAACTTTGCCTTGTGAACCCTACATGTTTGGGTATACCAACCGTCAGCTGGTTTTTTAAATTCTTTGTTGCCCGACTTGTTAGGGTATAGGGTAAACACGTTAGTTAAGGCTTCTACCAGGGAGACAAAAAGCCCACTCGCTCTACCCACCCCTTCTAAGGAGGTTTCGAGGGTTGTTACTGCATGATTTAAATGGAATTGAATTTCCCCTACCTTAGCCTCGGATAAAACCAATTTCGCCCATTTTATTCGTCTACCACAAGGGGAGACTTCAGACTCATCCGGGGGTGTGGCTACCAGGTTAATGTTATCCTTCCTTAAGGGGCGCCACCACTGGACCATACTTAAGGTGAGTGAATTGTGGTCACTTTCAGTCGAGGGGACCACCTGCATGTCCCTTACAAAATCCGAGGATGTCCTCCCATTAGCTGCCCTTAAGTTGAATTCGAGGCTCAGGGAGTATATCTGGAGCGCCACTTCTGTCCACCTTCTGATCGGTGGGATTTCCAGTACCGGGATCCCCAACCTGGTATCCTCCTCGTCTTGGTCGAGGGAGACGTCCGAGCCCAAGGGTTTGAACGTACAATTCATATCACCTGCAACCAATGTACGAGTCTTATATGGGGTATTATTTAGCAAAGTCTCGAGGAGAGATATTACAGGAGACTTTCTCCCACCCTTGGTTCCCCGGGCATAAACATTATAAACATTTAAGACAATTCTTCCCCTTTGATCTATTAGGGTGATGTTTTGTATGTCCGGGGAACCTGTGGGGAACTCCACTACTCTGCAGTCTAGAGAAGCCGCGACCCAGATGAGAAGGCCACCCGAAGGTCGCCCTCTCCCTGTTTCCGAGACTTGCGCAGGGGAGGAATAGGAAGAAAATCCCACCCTGTGGACCGGCACCAAGCTCCATGTCTCTTGGAAGAGGCACAGGGAGTGCTCATCCACCCAAGCATTGAAATCCGGAAGAGCCAGATTTCTTGCAATCCCTGCGACTTTCCAGCTGAAAACCTTAAAGACTAAGTCCGTCACAGCTGGAGCGTCGCTGGGCGCCAGAATGCCCCTGTCTATGGCCCTCCTCGGCGACATCTGAGGGGAACAGGGGTCTTGTGGGGTGGCCATAGAGACTCCTATCCCACTTGCCAGGTTTGTTTGGGTGGGTGATACTCCTGCTGGCTCTACTCTGCTCCCAGTTTCCAGTCAGTAAGGCCCTGGCGCCCACAAATGGTTCTCCCTAGTACCTCCCGAGACCCCAGCCCAGTTTTGACCAAAAACAGGGGAACTTAAACTTCCTCTAGTTGGGCCAACAATTTGCCTGGGGTAGAAATAAGAAAGATCTACCACTTTAACCCCCGGAGCCCCCATACTTTTAATAGGAGTGCAAATCGATGGTACTACTCTTGGGTCTTGGAAATTTATGATTATGCAATCCCCCTCCTGCGTTTTTTTCCCCTGCCCTACCCAACCCACTCTGCGGACACTTAGAATAATACCATCCACACCCGACGGGATTGGCTTGTTTGCCTTCAGCCAGTGGATACACTTGTTTTTGAGTGATTGGTGGTTTTCCAACAGGCCTTCCTTTAAAGGGGGCACATTAACCATGACAGCAACAAAAGGTTGACAGTCTGGTGGGAGGTTTACTGGGGGGATCCGTCGTACTGGATTACTGGGGGCCGGTGAGGGGGTAGATGGGGCAGTAGGTTGGGATACAGACCTAGGGGCTTTCCCTGTCGCCAACCCGTCGGATTTGCTACGTGCCCCTGGTTTTTGGGAATCTTTCGTTTTGCCACTAGCTATCTGTGGCTGCTTTTGTGGAAGAGGCTTTGGCTTATTTTTGTCAGGCTCTAAGTGTGTTACTGGTCCCTTGTGTTTTGGCCCTGCTTTGAGACGGGGAGGAGATTTAAGGGCTGGAATTAATGGACTATTAAGAACAACTTTGTTTAGACATAATGGGGGCTTAGGGTCCCTCTGAGATGGTGGTTCAATCCCCTTTGCGCCCAAGTCCTTATTTCCAGTCACTCTGGTTATTTGTTTAAATGTTGTTTTGAGTGAGTAAAACCCGTCGAGGGTTGATTGCTCTAATTTGTCTATCCTCTCCCCTAGACCCTTGACTTGTGTTAGTAACGGTTTCAAGAGGCTGTATACCTTCTCAAAGATATTTTCAACTGTTACTGAGTCAGAGAGCTTTGAGACCTTGGCAGTGTTAGCGTCTGGGTATAGCCCCTTGGGAGAGATCAAAACATCCCCTTCTATGTCTATGTCAATTTCATTCACTAAAGGCATACCCCTTATGGTTCTCGTACCAGATCCAGAAGGCTTTCTTGCTCTTTGGTAAAGAGCGACCTGTCTCACTAGCCTACCCTTTTTGCGTTTTCGTGACTTTTTGCTTAAGGGCTTATTTTCCTGCCTAGTATCGGGAGTTTGGGTATTGGGGGAAGCCCTAACTGACTCCCCTTCTGATATAACTATGGAGGGAGTGAGCGGTTTTAGGGGCTCAGGATCACTGATGGCTTCGCTTGGGAGATTAGGTGATAATGATGTGGACAGCTTACTAAGGCCACCGTCTTCCACTATAACTATAGGGAGAAGGGCGGCCTGATTTTCCAGCCTATCTATATTTTGCTCTATACCAGCCAGCTGGAGGGGGTCTGTGGAAACACCAGGCACACTAGGTGGGGAAACCAATTGGACCCGGACACTGACCGGTGTAGGCGACTGAGCGGCTACCCCCAAGGATGAACGTCTTGAGGGGAGGTAAACCTCAGATAGACGCCGCTCAGACATAGCAATCTCCTTTTCAATCACCGCCGCCACCCTGGTGATGAAACGATCCATAGTTCCTGTAACAGGGCTCGCGGCATTTGACCCCCTTCCGCCTTCGCTCCTAAGGAGCTTTCCAGAACGAGTAGACATGGTTTCGGGAAACAGAACGGGGACACACACCGGAAGTGTGTACTCACTATTGATAGAATGGAAAGGGACGTGTAAATGGAAGACCAAAGGGGATGGCCCAGCCCGGCCTCCGTCGGCCCCGGACGGCCACAGACGGTCCCGCCCTTGTCCCGGGCTTAGCCCGGCGCCACCCGCGCGCGATCCCTCGACGCGGGGGGTCTCGTCCGCTTAAGTGCGCCTCCGGGCACAGGAGAGGCGTGTGCAGCTTCCTGCCGCAAGGGCCGCTGGGGAATGTAGTTCTCCCCTCGCTGCGGCCGCGCCAAGGTTCGAGTGTGGCAGCGGCGGCAGGGGAGACAAGCGCAGGGAACAACCAGATGCAGCAAAACACGTTGGCCCAACAAGCTGAGGCCCCCGCTCCACCGGGGGTCTCGTCCGCTTAAGTGCGCCTCCGGGCACAGGAGAGGCGTGTGCAGCTTCCTGCCGCAAGGGCCGCTGGGGAATGTAGTTCTCCCCTCGCTGCGGCCGCGCCAAGGTTCGAGTGTGGCAGCGGCGGCAGGGGAGACAAGCGCAGGGAACAACCAGATGCAGCAAAACACGTTGGCCCAACAAGCTGAGGCCCCCGCTCCACCGGGGGTCTCGTCCGCTTAAGTGCGCCTCCGGGCACAGGAGAGGCGTGTGCAGCTTCCTGCCGCAAGGGCCGCTGGGGAATGTAGTTCTCCCCTCGCTGCGGCCGCGCCAAGGTTCGAGTGTGGCAGCGGCGGCAGGGGAGACAAGCGCAGGGAACAACCAGATGCAGCAAAACACGTTGGCCCAACAAGCTGAGGCCCCCGCTCCACCGGGGGTCTCGTCCGCTTAAGTGCGCCTCCGGGCACAGGAGAGGCGTGTGCAGCTTCCTGCCGCAAGGGCCGCTGGGGAATGTAGTTCTCCCCTCGCTGCGGCCGCGCCAAGGTTCGAGTGTGGCAGCGGCGGCAGGGGAGACAAGCGCAGGGAACAACCAGATGCAGCAAAACACGTTGGCCCAACAAGCTGAGGCCCCCGCTCCACCGGGGGTCTCGTCCGCTTAAGTGCGCCTCCGGGCACAGGAGAGGCGTGTGCAGCTTCCTGCCGCAAGGGCCGCTGGGGAATGTAGTTCTCCCCTCGCTGCGGCCGCGCCAAGGTTCGAGTGTGGCAGCGGCGGCAGGGGAGACAAGCGCAGGGAACAACCAGATGCAGCAAAACACGTTGGCCCAACAAGCTGAGGCCCCCTTCTGTCGTGGCGGCAAACCTTCGAAAAAGCCCGCCAAGGCACGAGAACACTGGTTAACTTGGTGGACACTGTCTAAAGTCACCAAGCTACATGCTGGTTAAACCTCGACACCACCATTGTATCGGGGGTTAAAAAGCACGGTGTTTGACACAAAACACAAAAGAAATCAGCCGGGCCATTATGCAGCTGTTCATATAGGTAATGCCCACATGCCACCCATGTTATCCTATGGACTGTCGGTCACTTGTGGTAGAATTACGTTTAGAATGCTTCCACAGGGCAATATATGCTTGCACGTATATTCCCACACATGTATTATAATGCGCCCTGCCTCCTGGACTATACTAGCCCTGCCTTTGGGGTGACTGACATATATTAGATGCAATGAGGTGACCCTTGTCCTTCATCCAGTTGGTGACCTCTGTCAGGCAGTTGGGAAAATTGGTCTTGTTGGTGGTGTCTTTGGAGAGGGAGCGAAGGAGTTGTGTGCCATCGGCGTAAGATATGATGTTGAATCCGTAGGTTTTGGCGATGCTAGCCAGAGGTGTCATCTAAGTGTTGAAGAGGGTGGGGCTGAGCGAGGATCATTGGGGTACTCCAGAGATGATTATTTTGGGTTCTGAGGTGAAGGGAGGAAAGCAGACTTTTTGAGGTCTTCCGATGAGGAAAGAGGAAATCCATCTGAGAGTAGCTTCTTGTGTATGGCTATGTTGTGTAGCCTTTTGATGAGTGTGTGGTGGGAGACCATATTGAAGGCTGCTGAGAGGTCTAGGAGTATCAGAGCTGCAGTCTCTCCTCGGTCAAATGGGGCTCGGATGTCGCAGGTAGCCACAATGAGGGCTGTCTCTAGGCTGTGGTTGCTGAGGAATCCGGATTAGGAGTCCAGTAGGATGTTACATTCCAGATGTGAAGAGAGTTGTTGGTTAATGGCTTTTTCTAATACTTTGGCTTGGTGCGGGAGTAGGGGGATTGGTCAGTAGTTGTTGAGTTTGCTGGGGTCTGCTGATAGTTTCTTTAGTAGGGCATTGACTTCTGCGTGTTTCCAGCCCTCAGAGAAGGTGGCAGTGGCAACTGAGGTATTGAACAAAGTGCTGAGTGCATGGCTGATTATGGCTGTGGTGAAGGCATGGGTTGGTAGTGGCCCCTGAGTGATCCGAGTTCCTGATGGAGGTGGTACACTGTGGGGCGAGCTGGCTCTATTCGGTTAGTCAGATGCCTGTAGTGATAGCGCAGTCATTGTGTTGCTTGAAGATGTTTGGGGAATTGGCTTGGGGTTTGAAGTGTCTGTAGATGTTGGCGATCTTGTTGTGGAAGAAGTTTGCAAGGTTTTCGCAGAGTTCCTGTGAAGGGGTAATGTTGTTTGTGGCAACTGATGGTTTAGAGAATTATTTGACGATGCTGAAGAATTCTTTGCTGTTATTGCAGCTTGATTCGATGAATGAGACTAATGCCCATTTCTTCAAATCTCTCAACTGTCTGTGGTAGTGGTTGAGGGCTGTCTTGAAGGTGGTATTGTCGGTGATGTCTTTGCTCCTGTGCCATCTCCTTTCTAATTGTTTACAGTATCGTTTAGTGGTTGTGAGGTCTGCAGTGTACCATCTAGCCTGCTTGGTGGACTTTCTGTGGGTGCTATTGCCGATGGGAGTGATGCTGTCAGCACAGTTGGTGATCTAATTGTTGAAGGTTCTGGCATTCTGGTCTAGGTTGTTGAAGGAGATGTGGTGGGTGGTGTAAAGGGCATTGATCTAAGTGTTCTTTGAGACTTTGACAGAGCATCGATGGGGTGCGTTGGGCAGACTGGGGGTGGAGATCTGTGAGCTGGTGATGCTGTAGTTGACGATGGAGTGGTCAGTCCATGTGAGTTCCGCAGTGTTGCTGTACCGGACGCGGTCGCTGGAGGTGAAGATGGGGTCTAGCATATGACCTGTGGTGTGCATGGGGCCGTGGATGAGTTGGGTGAGTCCATTGTTGTTCATACTGTCAAGGAGGTTGGTAGTGTTGATGTCATTGTGGTCATCGAGATGGAAGTTGACGTCGCAGAGTAAAATGTAGTTAGAGGAGGGGGGCAATAAAGTTGGCGATGAAGTTGCAGAAGCCTGGATGTGGTCCTGAAGGATGGAAGGCGAGGTTGCCCCTGATGGTGGTTTTGCTATCTGTTTGGAGTCGGTAGTTGAGTTGTTCCATGGCTGGGGTGATATCTTCATTTGTGTTGCTGCATTGGATAGATTCCTTGTGTATGATAGCAATCCTGATGCCAGGCTTGTTGATGCGGTTGCGGTAGGTGATCTTGTATCCTTCAGCAGAGATGTCAGGAGAGCACAAGATGTTAAGTGTTTTTGCTCAGGAGGTGTCTGTGGTGTGTTCAGGCTGGAGCTGGTCGGTGGTCTGATGTGTGTGCTGTGGCAGGTGAAGTGGCAGATGGTGCTGGTGAAAAGTACTACCGTGGAGTTTCGTTCAGCATGGTGGCAGTGTTTGCTGCAGCATCCAGCGTCAAGGCTGTAGAGCTTGTTGATGGTGTATCCTCAGGGGGCAGGAGGCCCAGGGGCCATGGCATTGGGTGAGGTCCAGACGCAGACAGGAGCAGACAGGCTTGCCTTTGGTACGCCTTCCGTGCGTTAGAGGTGCACTTGCACTGCGGCCTCCATCAAGTAGGTCCTGGGGTGGGTGGGGCTTCTGTTGATCTGAGCGGGAATGCCCGGGCAGCTACGTTGTCACAGGATCAGGCTAGAACAAGCAGGAACTGTAGGCCTCAGGCAAGTGGCAGAATAGG
Source organism: Triturus cristatus (assembly GCF_964204655.1). NCBI lineage: Eukaryota > Metazoa > Chordata > Amphibia > Caudata > Salamandridae > Triturus > Triturus cristatus. The sequence continues at coordinate 374,951,220 of NC_140585.1, forward strand.
TGTCTAGGTGCCTACTGATGCAATCGAGCTGCGCTTCAAAATAGTCCGTTAGGGGAGTTACTTTGGGTTCATGTCTTTGGTAGCAGGGTCATTCTATTTATAGGTTATATTATTTTGCTACTTCAGTTACTAGGAAAAATTGAAGAGCAATTCATTTTTAATTATATGGGTGAATTTGGCGTTCATCACTTAGTGTGGATTTTTGGAGAAGTCTCCATATACTTTGATTATAATTAGGGCTCCCTGTTTTATGGTATTTGTTTTCTTGCCATTTCCGTCTGTATTTATCCATATTTATTTTTTGGGCATTTTATTTGCATTTATCTACATTAACGTTTGCTGCAATCAAAAGATGATGCTGCAGCTAGTATTTTTCCACATTTATCTAAATAGACAATGCACAAATGCACTCTGTTATTAATGGTTAACACAATACATTCATCTGAAAACTTTGCCATTGTAGTACAAGCACATGTGCATTTCGAAAGACGTTGAGGCTCTTTCTTGTTTGTTAATGAAATGAAGACCAAAAGATTCAAGGAAAGATTACAAGGTGTTAGCCACATCTTGCTTCTGAGATTGCCAGTATGTAGTTGCACTGATCTCTTTTTGTGGAATATGATGCATTAAATATTTGTTAAATTCTTCTTCAACAACATTCATTATGTCATCAGAACCTCCAACCATTATGAATAAATCTTTTTAATCATTGAAATGTTGACTAAACTGAACTTTCTTGAGTGGATCCAGGATTGTAACCCATTTCCAAAAACAGCTGTAACTCATTTGCCTGGTTATGTTCCTAGCTAGGACAGCATCCCACTTGCATCTTTTAACATAATCATCTCTTTTATTATGGTATTTTCTTATTTTTGTGGTAAAATTAGCTTTAAAGTGGTGATCATTGGTCTTGTGTATAGTCTTGCTCCAATGCCAAAGCCATGTCAACATATATGACTGCATATATTTGGTGGACATGTCTTTCTTTTGACTCCAGCTTCTTCTGAATATGGATGATACCAGTGAGAGTTTTAACAATGAAATGTAACTTCACATAGAAAGATTGGTGGTTTGCATTGTTGCGGCCGAGTAGTTTTCATAGGTGATCCTTTTTGGATCCAGTGGCTTCTTCATTGTTTACAAAAGCAAGGAAGTAGTGCCATATTTCCAAAAGTCTTACTACTCCCTTATACCAGCTGAACCATTGGATCACAATAACAGCCCTTGGACATTTCATTCTCTAATCAGCTCTCCAATTGGACCATCAGTCTGGTGAAGTGGAACACCACCTACACATAGAGATTTCACAACCTTATGCGGGATATCCGCAGCCTCTTCAATATTTTGGCGTGCATGAGTTATGCACTGCTCCCAGGTCATTTGCTCCGTACGGGCCTTCTTTATGACTGGAAAAGAAACTCTCTTGGGTTTTACCCTCAGGTAAGCTTTGATATTATCTGATGCCCTGCTTTCAATCTCAAAAGTTGTTCGACATGACTTGCAGGTGAACATTTTTATCCCTTTACGGGACACGAATTCAAATTCTGAATACTCCAATACGTAATCATCAATGTCCTTACGTTTGCGGCTCATCTCTATAAATGTAAGGATTCAACATTTAAGCAGGCTTTGGGATGATGTTTAAAACACTGCATGTGACAAGGACAAAACACTCAGCCTTTATCTGTACTGCGGAATTGGATACAGATATGTATATTTTTTGTTGCAAATCATTTCTTGTATCTTATTTATCAAAATATGTCCATGCCTTTCAAGATAACTAATTGAATTTCTGGTTTTAGAGAACCAGGGATAAGCCAACGTAGTACAATTGCAGATGCCAAAAATATGTACGCATATACCAATAGTTTTAAATAGCTGTTTAAATGAAAGGTCTAACTCACTAGACATATTTATCTCCTAAATTTAGTTAAAGCATTCATTATGCTTTAGTACAAATATTATTTTTCCTAGATAGGTGTATTTACATTTTAATAAGATGTTATTATTCTGACACGTATTTCACTAATGATTTATGAGGCTATCAACAACTCAGTACTACGACAATTTATATTCGCATTTTAATCTAATATGACCTTACAATAGTGTCAGTGTGTGGAAAACAGCCGCAGTCATGTACTTGCCCCAGCTTTTAAGTGTAGTTACAATGTGGCAGCTGACCGGTGGCGCCGGGAAACCCTAGGGTAGCTGTGCACCTTATAAAATTAAAATAACAATAACAACAACAATAACATGAGACATAGAAGGTGCCGTCATGGAGAAACTGATTCTCATAATCTGTACTTTTGCAGAGACCTGCCAGAGTTGTGCAGAGCTAACAGAGATGAAGGATTGGTCCTCACTTGCACAGAGTGTGACTTCTAAAAAGAATTCAAAATATTAATTTCAAAAGCCTAAAAATCCACAAATTAATAAAGCTTCCCTTGGCTGTGAAGACGCAGTGGCAGGAGTGTTTGCAAAGTTTGTGACCTGACTGCTTTTGCAGCCACACGTTGTTGTTGTTACTGATTTATATAGCGCAAACTCGGTCTGGAGGTATTGGAGCGCTTTATTTGAGCACTAATCACGTAACACAAGGACACATTTATTTTTGGTAGGCACAGGGAGATTAAGTGACACGTACACAGTGTACTGAACAGCAAGAACAACCTGTCCAAAAACTCAGCAAACACTCTAGCCCCTGCAAGTAGACTGTGAAGCTGCCATTCATCTGTTCCCCCGAGAGTACAAACGTCGGTAAAATACACTTACCTTTGGCATCAAATGGCGGCGGACTCGCGCAGAGTTCACTCGAGTGGCGGAGACCCAGAGATGGCTAGAGAAGAGCAGGGGCAGCAACAAAAATTACAACAGGGATGCTCTTTTTGCAAACAGGAGGAAGTAGGGGGAGGATCCCCAAAATGAAGGGCAAAAGGTATGAGGGCGGGCACAGATAACTGTTGACACGCCCACACAGTGACGCCTGGATCTGACCACGATTAGCTCAGGGGCATGGCAGCAGGTCAAAAAAGACCCTAATTGGAAGTAATTTCCAGCAAATCACAAGCTTTAAGGTCCTGTAGGTGAGGGGCGTGGTGAGCCAACTCGGCTGGAGCACAGCAGCGCGAAAGAATTTGCTAGTATTTTCCTGTTTCTAAATATAAATACAGACAAAGGGCAAAATAGTTTTCCATCTGTATTTATATGTAAGCATCTGTTTAAACGTAAAACCAGGAGATATGATTATAATAACACCCCAGAGCTGTATGTGAGTATATCTATATAACAGTATGCTTGTGTTGTAGTATTCTTGATTGATTATGTAGATTTGTGTAAACATGCCGTACACCATGCACTTGCTGTTCTAAGTTAATGTTAGTAGGTTCTTGCTAATATCAAATATGATTTTTCTCCGTTCATGATTGGTAATGTCATACTAAAGGAAAGTTTCATTGTTGTGCATTACTCTCAGTAGAAATTGATATCCTCAAATTGATTTGGAACAGCAGGGTTTTTTGGGGTTGCTTTTCTAGTTGTGTATATGAGTCTTTTTAAATGAGGTATAGCCGGGAGTTGACCTCTAGTATAATCAGGAAGAATAGGTAATATATTTTAAAAATATGTTTGTATTGACTCTAGTGAGCTCATTCTAGTTTTCACTGTGGTCTTGCAGTAGCTATCTGACTTCAATTTCATTAATGTGTGGGGGTTGATTGTGCTCCTTAACGTTTTAAACAGTTTGTTTGATGTAGCCCACCCACAACATGCATTAGAATAGTATTTCATACATTTCCATTGTGTTTTCCCACTGTTTGTACTTTCTTTGCTGTAAGTATATTTTATATGATTTAATAAATGTTTTCATTTCTGAGATTTGATATATGTCCCTCTTTACGACTTTTTACCTGCGGAGCATAGAATAGTGAAACATTTATTACATTAAACTAATATTATTTTAACCTTATATCATTTTTTAAATTGTATTACTTTTTTTGCTCATTTATACTTACAAATGAGATGTCGTATTTTTCAGAGATGTTTGTTGAGTTTTTAGTCGGTCAATTTTGGTCCAGGTGTTTGATTCTTTTCTGTTAAAAAAATTAGATTTGTTATTGTTACAACTTTATCAGCTAAATGTTTTTGAGAGTGTGTGTATTTGAGGTTCATTTTTAAATATATATTGGTTATGATTTCCCGATTTTATTTACTTATATTTAACATACTTATTTAACTTATGGTTGTCAAGCTTGTTGGTTCAGAATAATCTTGTCTTCATTTTTTTTCTTGTAATTTATAGTCTGGGTTAATTTTAATTATTTATATTTAATAAACATGAACAAGAAGCCATATATGATCGAGACCTCTTGGGGTCGAAACGTGTTATCTTCATTTTCCCAAATAACATTGGATTACTAAACCATTGTACCTGAGTGGCTGGACTTTCATTCCATTGGCTGGTAGGAGACTTCATAAATATATACCTATACATGATACATATATTTATGCCTGAGAGCTTACTATATCGGATTCTGACAGCCTTTCTGTGCTGGCCTTTCCGACACAGAAAGGCTGTCGGAGCTCACCTTTGGGGGCCCCCCATCAAGACCCCAATGGGTACACAGCCTCCGGTTGTAGGCCGAGGGGGCACCTATGGTGCCCCCCTGTTGATCCCTGCACCCCGTGGATGCAGGTATGACCTGCACCTCCTATTTTACAATGGGATGGGATGGCCAAAATACATGCTCCCATTGCAAAGTATAGGCATGCGACCAAACAGTGTTGGGTCACATCCTAATTAGTTGGTCAGGACCGCCGACCGGGTGTCGGTCGGTCCCTTGACCAAGACGATGTTGGCCAGAGGAAACTTCGCCCAACAGTGTGCCCGTAGTGTTAAAAATTAAATTTATTGCATTTCTGTTTTCTTACAGTATGGATACGTATTAAATAATGACCCAATCATCGTACACTGAATATAGTTAATGGAATATGCATATTCTATTTATGTGCAAAACCAATATTTGTAATTTGCATGCATGAATTCTCGCCCTTAGGTCAGGCAACCTTGTGTTAAAAGAGTCCTGCTAAATCTTCAACAAATTTTCCCCAATAGATTCGGCTATGATTCTCATGCAAATTACCTTCCGACTGGCTGAGGCATCCTGTTTAGTACCAATTCAATAGAAGAAGCACATGGCTTTAGGAGGTGACAACTAAGATTAATGTTGAAGACTAGACTTGGAGCAGTGAAGATTAGCAGAAGTTAATTAGGCCATTACCTTCTCAATTGTCTTCCGCGTCGCAATCCCTACCTTTTCAAAATCCACACTCCTCTGCAGAATAATGTGCGCAAAGAAAAACAGACACAGAAATGCGGCAGCGTCTGCCTAAGGTGTGTCTGAAGTTAAAGCACTTCTACAAATTTTGTGATATTTTTTCCGAAACTTTATTAACTTCACAAAGCTGTAAAGATTTTCACTTTGGGAAGTCCATTTTCAAAACGTAGAAATGTGTGCAAAATTGTATTTAGTGGGATAAATTTCTACAGCATATGATAACAGGGCTGGCTTTAGGGCTGGTGGCGCCTGGTGCGACAATTTTCTTCGGCACCCCCTCCCCATGACCTCCTCCTCTGATTCCCTCACTACCATCCAGCAAAAGTGCCCCTCATCTCTCCATAGCCCCTCTCTCATATACATTTAATTTGTTTTAAAGTGCTGATAAAGGCTGTTTTTACTAATCCACTCGGCTATCCACATAAAATACAGATTTGTTCTTTGCAGTAGGAATATTAACCCTCTGCATTACATTATGGCAAGTCAAAACTGCCACAAAAAAAAATCTCCGAGCTCTCGCTCTAGCAGGAACCTTAATCACATGCGTTATTTTGTTATTTTTTTCTTGCCTGAAATCTGGATGCAAAAGGAACTCTGTAACAGGTACTTTTAAATTGTACGTTATTGCTAAACACAGCTCTTCCCCCCTAAGGTCGGTACCCCCCTCCAGGTCAGCAACCAGTGCGGCCGGTCCTAGATGATAAATTGTGCAAGTAAGAGTTTGTGTTTTTACCTCACCAGGGGGCATATGTATCAAACTCCCGTTTAGCTTTCCTAATTTGCGATATTTTACGATTTGCAAAATCAGATTCGCTAAACGGGATGTAAAAAATTAATCGCTAATCATTTGCGATTCCTTAAAACTCGCAAATAATTCTCAGACACCCGCTTTGCAATTTCTTAATAGCGAAATTCGCAAATTAAGAAATCGCAAAAACGGGAATCTGCAAGCCAGGTGCAGCCTGATGACATCACAAACAGGAAACTGGAGTGATTTCCTGCACCTGCTCACCTTAGCCACACCCAAAGGCTGCTTGGCGAGTGTGAGGAGGCATCCCAGGAGAGTGCAACCAGCAATGGATTCCACCAAATAACAGCAGGGCAAGGATGCAGAGAAAAGGAAGAGAAAACATAAGTTTTCTGAAAAGGAGCAGGAGGTCCTCATTGAGGAGATGGTCTGCAGCCATGAGCTCCTCTTCGGCAAGAAGGCACTGCATGTCCCAGAGGCCAGGAAGAGGAAAATCTGGCTAGAAATACAGAGTAAGGTGAATGCAGTGGGAGTCACCACACATACCATCGAAGAGCTGCGCAAGCGGTGGTACCACATGCGCCAGAGGTCCAAGGTGAGGGTGGCAGCCAGACTGAAGGACGCCAATCAGACTGGAGGAGGACCATCCACTGCAGAGCAGCCAACCCCCCATGAGGAGCTCGTGGAGTCTACTCTCCTGCCTGAGAGCGTTGGTGGTGTGGCTGACATAGACAGCTCCGACCCTGCATCCAGCAGTCAAGGTAAGATGCATGCAAAATCAATCTGCACTCCTCCCCATCCCTTGCACACTTCCCCAAATGCGCACAGTAAACTCCCAAAATGTCAATCCAGGCCAGGTCTTACAGCACACCCAACAATGCATCATGGGACTCGTAGTACTGTGTCTGACTGTGTGTCCATGACACTAACGAAATTAAATGCAACATGTGGGTTGGGGATAAGTGAATGATACAGTGTCAGAGGTTAGCCAAAAAACTGTTGTAACTTTATTGATTGCCACATGCAGACAATAACACAAACTCATGTAGTCCCCTTTACATCCACAGCACATGGTATGGCACAAGAAGACAGCGCAGAGGGAGAGGAGCCTGCAGACCCTGCGGACTCCAGCGATGACACAGAGCAGCAGCCAATCCAGCGCAGGAAGCGCGCACATGTGCCCCCACTGCCTCCATTTGAGGACGAATTCCCTGCCACAGGGGATGACACCGACAGGAGAGAGGGGAGTCAGGGTGTGTCACATACGCCCAGTCATGACACACAAACGGCAAGGATAAGACCACAGGAGACATCCAGATCAAGGCCCAGGAGCAGCACTGCGACTGAAGCAGAAGGGTCCGTGTTCTCAGGCCTGGAACAGAGCATGCTGCAGGAACAGTGCCTGCAAAGCAAAGCACTGCGGTCAATTAATCGGCAGCTATGCCACATACACAAGGACCAGAAGAACATGGCAGGGGCAATCCATGAGCTCTGTGCCACTTGAGGCACACCCAAGCTGCCAATGACAGGGCTGGCCGACGTGCCAATGCACGCCTACACACTTACACAAAGGCCGTGAACCGCATCTGCACCACCACCAGCACCCTCACACGCAGAAGCGTAACAATGCAGGTCGACATGGCACATTGCTGCCAGGATATTGCCCGAGGGCTTGCGCAGGTAACCACTGCTGTGGAGCAGCTGCAGACAGCCAATGCTGGTGGCAGCGCACTAATGGCCTCTGCCGAGAGTGAGGACACCTCAAGTCGCAGCAGCCTCACTCCCACCTTGCCAGGGGAAAGACGCCGCAGTGCCAGACAGGGTGCAGGCCAAGGGAACACCATGGGGGGCACTCAGCCTGGACGTCACCGAAGGAGGTGAACATCTGCAGGGACACTCACTGCAACACGGGTGCATTAACCCGAAAATGCTGTTTGCACAACATGTGCTGGGGACAGCTACTATTTCTTTCATGTGAAGTGTGATTAAACACTTGACACATCATCAGGCTTTGTTGTCTCATTTCATCATTACTCACCTAGAAGTAGTTTTGTGTGATCTCTGTCCGTCTCTGGCGTCCAGCAGCTGCCCCAACTCCTGCTGCAGGTCTGGCAGGGGGAGCAGGACGCTCGTCATCCGATGTGTCTGTATCGGTCACATCAATTGTGGTGCCTTTCCTCATTGCCATGTTATGTAGCATTGCACAGCTTGCCACGATTTTACAGCAGGTCTCAGGGCTGTATTGCAGTGCGCCTCCACTTTTATGCAGGCACCTGAAGCGGCTCTTCAGGATTCCAAAGGTTCGCTCTATGACGCAGCGTGTAGATCTGTGTGCCCTGTTGTAGCTCCTCTCACTTGCATTTGCAGTATCCAGATATGGGGTCAGGATGAAGTCGCGCACTGCATAGGCACTGTCACCTGCATGGACAAACACAATAGGTAAGTCAATGTCCCCCCCCTCAAGTGATGTAGTGGATGTATTGATGTGTGCCATGTATTTACCTAGCAGGTACCCCTCCCCAAACTCTCCAGCACTCAGACGTCTGTGTATTCCACTGTGTCTGAAGATGAAAGAGTCATGTGTACTGCCGGGGTATTTGGGTACGATGTCTGTGATGAGATACTTAGCGTTGCACACAATCTGTATATTGAGGGAATGGTAGCATTTCCGATTCCTGTAGACATATTCAGTTGCTGCTGGTGGTGTGATGGCCACATGGGTCCCGTCAATGCAGAAAATGACGTGGGGGAAACGTGCAATCTGGTAGAAGTCCAGTTTTGTTTGCTGTAATGCCTGTTGGGTGGTGGGGAAGTAAATGTGATGTGAGAGCCTCTGCAGCATTGCATCTAGGAAGGCATGGAAGTAACGCGACTCTGTGACACCCCACCAACCTCCGCTATTACCCGTTGAAAACTCCCTGACGCCAGGAGGTGCAGGGAGCACAGGATCTGCACATGTGTGGAAATTGTTTGTGTCCTGCGTGTAGGGTGCTCCAAGTAGGGTTTCAGCTCCGCAATCAGGTCCATTATGGTCTGTGGGTGCAGTCTGTACTTGTCATAGATGTCCTCTTCAGTGTGCTGGAACAGAGTGATGCGCAGCCTGAATATACGTTCCTGTCTCATTCTCCTCTGAGCAAGGGCCCGAATACGCAGCCTCCTGGCTATCACGAACATTGCTGCCATTGTGGGTGGGTCTGTTGCATTGTGGGGGTGGTTTATGTACCTTGCACCAGTTTACCACCTGCAAGCAATTGGTGTTAATTGCGATTTCTTAAATAGAGAATTTCATGAAATCGCAATTTGCGAATTTTTCTTACATGCGCTTGCGATTTCTTGGTTTGCGATTTCTTGTTTGCGATTTTCGCTAAGCTATGAAATCGCAAATTAAGTATTCGCAAGGAAAATCACAGTTTGAATGTTTCGCAGCCTAAGAAATCGCTAATTTAGCGATTTCTTAGTTTTCTGTGTGGAAGTGTGTCATACATATGGAATTGCGAAAAATCAGTCGCAAACGCTGTTTTTAGCGATTCGCAGCGTTTGTGACTAATTTTTCCTTTCATACATATGCCCCCAGGCAACCTTTGTCAAACTGTTTCTCCTGCCTAAGTTTGTGCATTGCCGCTACCAGGCAATTCCACAAATTCATATTTAACAATTTCTTTAGTAGAAATAATCAATCTTAGATTTAATCTTATGAGTGAATCAATAAAGAAGCGTATAATATTTCCATTCCATTTCTGTATGTAAAAATTCTCTTTGTACCCCAGTGCACTTCAAAACATTGCGGAAAAACACTGTCTTCTCTGCTTATATGTCATCTTTACATTTTCATTGTTTGGAACCCTGCAACCTGTCCTAACAGTAGAACAACATTGCCTCGGAGAATCAGCTAACTAGAAGGGATCCCTAGAATAGTTGAGGCCTGCTCCTCCACTTAAGGCCAGAGTAAGAGTAAGCTGGAATTTAGGTGTGGAGGTAGAGAGTCCAAAAATACAAATTTTGGCAAGCATCTCTGTTCCTTAAATTCCGCCTTTATCAGTTTTTGTATCTGCAATGGGAAACCCGTCTGGACCTGGGACTGCTCGGCCCTTTTTGTAGCGTCCTCCTCAGCCTGGATACCCGCCAATCACTACGCCACATATGGTGTAGTATTACACGTCTTTCTTCATGTGCTTGAAACTGAATTCAGCATTCTAAATCAGCCTTCATTGCATTTCTCTCTGACACTTACGTCACAGCTCTATGGAGTCCATCATAAGCCAAGAGGGTTCTGTCATTGCGAACTTTCAAGACACTGCAGTTTTCTGCATGGTTATTCCCAACTTTGGGGACTTTTCCACTCCCATTAACCAGCTGCTCTGAGTGGGTGGTAAATAGGTGTGGGAGGGCCGTGATAGGTTGCAGGGTAGGGGGTCTGGAGGGTGTCTGTGGTCTGAACAGGTTGTTATGGTTGAGCAGAACTCTGCATGCTCCCTGGGTTGTTGAGTGGTCAGGTGGGGCCGGGCTGTCTGTGTTTGAACCACCTTCTCTGAAGTCCATGTAGATTTCATATATTTTATCGGGTGCAGAAACAGACCTGGTCAAATCAGGCCCAGTATTCCACATCTTTGAATTGGCCAGAGCGGTATGCTCCTGTGGATAACTCTGCAATCAACTAGTAATTGGCCCCTGGGTGTCATGCTAGAATCAAAGGGAGGAGAAGGGGGAGACTTTACAATCTCAAGGAATGGAGAGCACATAACATTAGTCGTTAGTGTGCACAAGGAAACGGGTGTTTCACCACTAAAGTGGCATCCAATAGGAATCAATCAATCAGCATTTGTTTAGCGCGCTAATCCTTCCGGGGGGGTTTCCAGGCACTCATCTTGTTTCCTATTCCCGCTGTCAAGTCCTATGCAACCTATCCCCAAATTGGGCCTTGTCTACCACTTACGGAACAAGGCCAGCTCATAGTGCAGATGCTGATACACATAGACATCTATGACTAGGGCCCAAGTACTTTTCAGATGTATTCTCTAGCCACTGCACTGCAAATTCCCTAAGATCATTGATCATGAACAAGGTAAATTCTTCACCTCAATCAAGATGCTTTCTATCGTCAGCAGAAGGCAGGAATCCGGCTTTTCATGTGGTTCCCCATGTTTTATTTTATAGACCTAACAAGGAGGTATATGAAGACGATAGGATAATGGGATACAGCTAATCAGCCTCTCACTGTTTGTGTTCTATCCTTAAATGACGGTGCATAAGTGAGAAACATCAACATGCATATTTGGCTTCAGATAACTTTGCAAGACAGATGGCTTGAGTGTCAAAAGCGCAAGGTGAGATGCACTGTGGCTTTACACGTTCAATGTGGAATCCTAAAAACATGTCAGCAGGCCTGATAAATGTCACTGAGGCACTGCTAGCAAGGCTGCAGTGTTAACATGTCATACTAAACTGACATTCTTAAGTCTACCTCTGCCGTTAAATATGTCAATGGCAAAGTGAGCCTTGAAGATGCAAGACCCAGTTGCATAATGCCTGATAACTCACTTGATTCTGCAGTACTAGCAATGAAATGAGTTACTTTGCATATCTTAATAAGCTGGAGATATGTGCATGTATCATATTGTACAGATTTAACCTTTGTGATAGTATATGATGACTGAAAATCAAATGTTTCAGTTACTTTTCAGTACAATTATTTTTAGCAAGGTTTTTTACTCCTGCTTCCTGGTCTAGACCAGTTCAAGCAGCCCTAAAATCTCCTTCAGTACTTACAATTAGCCCTCCCCTGAACCCAGAGCACTGGAGTTTTGTAGTACAGTTGGCAGCCCACTATGCTGCAGAGGTAATGGGTTTTTTGTTGCAGCTCTGGTCTCACTATCAGCAAGACAAGGGCCTAGGATTGCAAGAGCTTCCTCTGTTAGCAAACACCATCAATATGCTAACAGATAGAGGGTATGAGTGAAAGTTGCTATCGCATACACAGGCATACAGGATAGGCTTTCATTCACACTCATATTCCACAGCCAACATTCCGTCGGAAAGGGCCCCTAGTTGACTAGGTGACCAGCTGGGGGGGGTCCTCTTCTGTTATTAGAATGGACCAACCTAGGGTGGGGTATGGAGCCCAGAGGGCTGAGCAGACTTGAGACTTTCTACCATTCTGAAATCGTGCTTTCTAAGGTAGTTTTTAGCCTAAAAGAAAAGAAGGAGTATGGGGTGCAGGCAGAATGGGAAAGTCTTAGGGACTGGCTTAAAGGATATTATAAATCACTACCGGTTTTCTTCTATAAATCATGCTATCCATCACCGGTAAGGTAGAATGTTGCTCAAACTGAAGAAGACTTGAAGAGACTGTGGAGGCCATACTCCTGTCATTTGAAGAAGTACTGAGGAAAATCCTACTTCCGTCGGAATCTCCAGAGGCGTTAAGGTAGCTAACCCTTTAAAAGGCCACTTAAGAGAAGAGCTAATGACATCTTGAACATTGAACCAGCAGGCCAGTATAACTGGATTGTCAATTGAGTCATAGCTGAAGAGAGTGGTTCAAATATCTGTCTCACTTTGCAGTCTCGGGCTTGGTATCCTAAGAAGATTTCCTGGAAGTTTGGGGCTCTCAGAAATATTCAGTTTTTGGTTAAATTGGGACTTTGATGTTTTTTTGGGTTCTATAGGGCTGGAACACACTGTAAGGCTATCTGAAAAAGCACTCCTCAGGCGCTAAAGTTAACTGGTTCACCCCATTCTGAACTTTTTGAAGTGAGTTTCGAAGCTGTAGTGGGACCTCAGAAACCAAGAATTCAACTTTGTGGAGTCCTGCCCATGTGTGGCTTCCAGCTTTGACTCACATAAGAATTTTGTGCTTCACAAACCTAAAATGAGAAATTAAAGAGCAAGAAAAGGCACAACAGTGATCACTGTGATGAACTTCAGAAGCTACAATATTAAAGTTTCTCCTGCTTGGAGCTTTTGGTGGCAAATTTCAAGGCTTCATTGGGACCTTGTGGAGCCTATCTCAGTCACAGTTCACCACCTTGCCCAGCTGGAGGTTTTTGTCTCCAGAAAAATAATCTGGGGCTTTCATTCACACAGGCAGCCTGCAAACCTGCTGGGTCAGTAGAGGCTTTGGCTTCTGCACCCTGGAGCAAGACCGCCCACCCTATTTTTGAGATACTCTCCTGGCTGACGGAGATCTTAAAGATTTTAGAGCAACCACAAGTGCAGCAGTTGCTCTGAAAGCAGAAGAGTTTTCCAAGCAGGTGCCTAATTTTGACCCTGTTCAGCAAGCTGTTATGTTTTTCAGAAACAAACTCCCCAAAGTACGAGCATGTGTCTGGGAAACAGAAAACAAATTGCCCTGATATTCTGGGAGTTTTTCTGTTGTTTCTTGTTTGCGACCACAAGGGTTTTCCACATAGACCCAAACAGAGTAAATGTCAAGGGCAGGGCTCGTAGGTGATGGCTGAAGCCTCTTCATGAGGTGAAGAAAGGGCTGACCACTTCCTGAACCAAACTCACACTCCAGATTTGTCACAGGTAGCCAAGAGAGGCAACTAGAAATTAAGCAGAATGGAAGGAAAAAAAACCTGCAGGCAGCAAAAAAACTCTTTCACCAATCCCAGCCAGTAAATAAGACGGATAGAGGAATGAAGCTTGAAGAAAGAAGCGGGATACAAAAGAAAACCAGTAAGTCCAATGAGTAAGCATGACCTTTGTAGCTGAATGGATGAGAACCTACTGCCTAAAGCTCAACTGCAACAAGACGAAGTATTGGTCTTCAGAAACAAGACTTCCCCATGGGACGACACATGTTGGCCGACAGAACTAGGACCAACACCCACCAACAATATCAGAAATCTGGGGATCATCCTGAATGACAAGCTCAACATGACGGCACAAGTCAACTCAGTGAGTGCTTCCTGCTTCCACATCGTACATATTCTAAGATTTTCAAGTGGCTGCCACAAAACACCAGACGAACCATCACACAAGCACACTAGACAATGGCAACACACTCGATGCAGGAATCACCAAGCAACTCCTACACAGACTTTAGACCATACTGAATGCTGCCACAAGACTCGTAATCAACCTCCCTCGCAATCCCCACATCTCACTTAACATCACCTCAGGGAGCTCCACTGGTTACTCATCCACAAACACTGCCAATTCAAACTCCTCACTCACACCTACAAAGCAGCACAACAACGAACCAGCATACTTAAACAACAACATACACTTTCACTAGCCTACTAGACACCTACACACAGCCTCACTCGCACACACCCACCGTATCCACAAAAGAAGATCATGAGGTCACTCGTTCTCCTGCATCTCACCGAATGCAAGAAATGTCCTTGCACGCTTTTGAGCTCCGCAAGAAGCTGAAGACCTGGCTCTTTGAATAAATCTGCATGGACCACACGCCTACACACCTGCCCTGGGGCCCGGATAACCTCACGGGTGATTAGTGTAATCTGCAAATCAACATACCATAGCATACCATAACATGACATGAAATGACATAACATAACATAACAGCACAGAGCAGAGAAGAAGATAACAGAATAGAACAAACAACGGGCAAATAAGCCTTATCGCAACACGAGACGGAGCTGGTCTAAGTCCCCTTTTTATATCCCAAAACAGGAAGTAAACCAGTGAAAACAACCAGGAATTGATAGCCACATCTTCTCCTGGGTAAATCAAACACTAAATACTTGTAAGAGGAGATTTTCACCAAAGTTAGAAAATCTGGCATGGTCATTTTGGAGCTTTACTAATTATCTAGCTTCTTTTTCCTAAATTGATTTGGGAATTTCATCAGATTTATTTCTTGACATTTTCGTGAGGTAAAAATGTTTTAACCCCATTGGTGTTCTGACAAAAATCGTGGAAAAAAACTTGTGAAAGACAAATATTATGTCTTTAATATTGTAATGTCCAAACTCTTGTGGGTGAGAATATCACAGGGAAGATTTGCATTTTTTAACTATTTTTAGTATTTTTGTTAAAAATGTAGTTGTGTGTTATATCGTTTTAATTTATGTCATCTTTTAAGTATATTTTGTATATCTTTTTGCTTTAACATGTTCTTTTTTATAAAAAAAATATATTTTGGCAAAAGAATTTTAGGAGCAGGATATGGGGTTATAGGGGAAAAGAGTGGGGAGTAATTTTAAGTTTCTTATGTTTAAAATTGTTGGGTTAATTTTTGTTTTTAATGTTTTTATAATACATTTTTAATTAAATTATATCTTCATTTTTTAATGTTTTTTTTAATTTCACTGACAAATTGCTGCTTATACTTTTAGTATGGAGGTGTTGTTTACTTTAGTTTCTCTGCCTGAAAAGTGAGAGAATATTGTAAAGTGAACTATCTGACAATCTCGCTAGAGTACAGGGAGTGCAAGAAACTAAGACTGCGGTATGTCATTAATTTCTAATATACAACAAAAATATATCAGCAGTTATGAAGCATATTTTGTTTTCTAATTCTGAATTTTATTGGAACAAAGAATTTAATAGGATCAAAACAAATCTTGGTGATATGCAAATGATAAATATTGTATTGTATTGTTTTCGACTGTATTGTAGCATTTATATAGGCCTTTGCAACCCTTAAGTAGGGCACTGAAGTGCTTACCTACATGAGCATGAAGCTAAGCCATTTAGTCTGTGTGATTGGAAGGGTGTTGTCTTTGTCTTGTTATCCTATGTGGGAAGTGTTTCCATGTCATGTGTGATGACCACCGAGGTGTGGTTATTGTGTTATGAGATGCAGCAAGTGGCAGTGTGGTTGATGATGAGGTACAGGAGATAGAGACTTGCATTGTTTGGTTATACAGGTTGCTGGCAGCTTTGAACATCTTTGCAGGTCCCTTTATGGTATTTTTTATGATTGTAGTCTGCCTCGCTGGTTACTGCACTGGGTTGTCTAATCAGAAATTGTGTGTATAGTTGGGGGTCTGAGCTTGCATGGTTAGTGGTAAAGAGAAGTGGAGAGATATGCAGGGATGGGCATTGTTACTATGATCCCATATCTGAGTGTCATTGTGAGATGTAAAGAAGTGTCCACAGTGTATAGATATTTTTGACCTGCAGTGGTGGAGTAAATTAAAGCCCTCCAATATACCAGCAATGTGTGACAGCTACAATTGACCAGCAGTCCATGACAGGCCTGTTCATTTTGTGGACATTGGTCTATTGGCGGAACATTACTGTTGATGGGCAACCCTTGCAGGAGATACGTCTTATGTGAATGTAAGAGGTCTAATTTACAGTCGGCTGCTGATCGCTGAATGTTATGGTATTAGTATTAGTGTGGTCCAGAAATGTTATATATGAAAATATATAACTGAATAATACCCCAGTGAACCATAGGTCGTAACTACTTAACTGTCCTGCCATTCAAAATTATTTGCTGAGTGGCTTGTTTTCATTCTGAGGATTGTAACCCGAATGTTAAGTCTGAGGGCTGGACTGCATTTATGGGTTCTGTTGTCAGAATGTGGGGTGGAGGAGTTGTCTTAGAAATAGCCATGTTTCAACTGTCTTCTGAAGAGTATATGCTCCTAGATGCTTTGAATGCTGGTTGGTAGTGAGTTCCAGATCTTGACGGCTTGCGCTGAGAAAGCAGTGATTCCTACTGATTTCTTATGGTGAGGTGTTATGGTGATAAGCAGTTTAAGCCTGGAGCGCAGTGTCCGGTTTTGTTTGTATTGCTTGAACTTAATTTGTAGGTATAGTGGTCCTTTTCCTTAGGAGGCTCTGTGAACAATGCACGTGCCTTGAACATTACTCTGCTAGCTATATATAGCCAGCTGAGTGTTTGCTAGAGTGGAGTCGTGGGGGAAAGTGGAGAAGAAGTCTTAAGGCAGTATTTTGGATAAGTTGCATTTCACATATGATGAATATGGATGCGCCAAAGTAAAGGCTGTTGACATAGTCAATCTTGGAGATTATGAGTTTGAGGATGGCTTGCAGTCGCTGGTAGAATCCAAGGTATGGGAAGATGCAACATAGGCCCTGATTACCATGTCGGGTGGACGACCCCATTGCGGAATCAGGACCCACCGACCTCCAGTCAGCGGTCCTGACAGCGTTATCAGGAAGCACACTCCCATTTCTCTATGGGAGCTTGTGCTGCGGCCGTTAAACGCCCAACAGCACCTGACGGTGCCTGCCAAGCAGTACAGGGATTAACAGGGATTAACAGCGGGGCACCATAGGTGCCCCCCAGGCCTCCAACCGGAGTCAGCTGCGGCCAGGGGACCCTACTAGGGGCCTCTAAAATCACTGGAAGCCTGACGGTCCGACCGGCTGGTTTCAAATCAGACAGCCTTCAACGTAATAAGGCTGTTGGATTTGAAACCAACGATGTATGTCGGAAAGCCTCCGACCGCCGCCCCATAGTGTTTTCATTGTGTAGAAGGCACTCTGTGTGACACTGTTAAAATGTGGTATCAAGTATAGGTCTGAATTCATGGTTACCCCTAGGTTTCTGATTTCTCCTGATAATGTTGGATAGGCCTCATGTTCCTCAGGCCATACGGAGGTAGGCTGGTAGTTTTGCCACTGTCCGCAAACCATTTTAATCATGGTCTTTGCAGTATTGAGCTTAAGATGGTTATTCATCATCCATGTGTTTATGACCTGATGGCAGTTATCGATTTTTACATTGTAGAGGTCCTCCAGCCCATCCATTTTAAAAATGATTTTGGTGTCATCTGAATAGTTGTAACAGGTGAGTATGAATGATTTAATCAGTTTGGTAAGGGGTTCAGCAAATGTTGAATAATAAAGGGGATATGATGGAGGCCTGAGGGAGGCCACAGTGTTGTGTTCGAGGAGCTGATGTGAAAGGTGGTACCAACACTAGTTTGCAGTTATGGCTGAGAGGCCAAGAATTCAATGGGCATTAGCTGTAGTCTCTTCTAATCTTTTGCTTATGGTATGTCAAACAAGAATTTGTTGTTTGAAAAGATTGCACCACTGTGCAGGACATGGAGTCATGTTGTTCTTAAACCATCAATTTCATGTTCTTTCCTAATCCCGATACATGGAGACCGCTCAGCCCTCCACAGGGCTTGGTCGCCCCACTCACTGCTGCCGCTCCTGCCTGCCTTTGCCGCCTCCTGCCTGCAGATTCCTTCGCTCGCTGCCCGCTGCTCCTGGGAATTTCCCGCTGCTCCTGGGAATTTCCAGCTGCCCGCTGCTTCTTGGAATTTCCCGCCGCTGCCTCCCTGCAGCCCCGCCCCCCTGTGATTCCATTCGCCGCCCCGCTCCCACCACCCAGCTGCTCCTCCCTCCCGGCTCCTTACTTAAGGGGACCACAGAGTGTGACCGCTCAGCCCTCCACAGGGCTTGGTCGCCCCACTCACTGCTGCCGCTCCTGCCTGCCTTTGCCGCCTCCTGCCTGCAGATTCCTTCGCTCGCTGCCCGCTGCTCCTGGGAATTTCCCGCTGCTCCTGGGAATTTCCCACTGCCCGCTGCTTCTTGGAATTTCCCGCCGCTGCCTTCCTGCGGCCCCGCCCCCCTGTGATTCCATTCACCGCCCCGCTCCCGCGACCCAGCTGCTCCTCCCTCCCGGCTCCTTACTTAAGGGGACCACAGAGTGTGACCGCTCAGCCCTACACAGGGCTTGGTCGCCCCACTCACTGCTGCCGCTCCTGCCTGCCTTTGCCGCCTCCTGCCCGCAGATTCCTTCGCTCGCTGCTCCTGGGAATTTCCCGCTGCTCCTGGGAATTTCCCGCTGCCCGCTGCTTCTTGGAATTTCCCGCCGCTGCCTCCCTGCAGCCCCGCACCCCTGTGATTCCATTTGCCGCCCCGCTCCCGCCACCCAGCTGCTCCTCCCTCCCGGCTCCTTACTTACGACGCCCCCAGAGCGACCGCGCAGCGACCGCGCAGCGGACGCGCGCAACCGGAGCGCCGATTGAGCGCCGAAGGTGCGCCAAAGGTAAGCCCGTCTGCGCCCGTCCGTGCCTGGACCGCGCCCAGCGCCAGACCCCCTGGTCCTCACACTCGCCAGCACACCCTGCACATCTACGACGCCAAAACCCTCCACGCACTCAACGCCGGCCGAAACACCGCCTGCTACCGAGCCACCCCGAGACGCACCCACTGACCCTACACCTGCCTGACCTGCGGCTTCACCGGCCTCCGACCCAACACCGCACCTGCTAAACCGAGCCCCAGCAACAAACACCTGATGTGCATCCTGCTCAACACCCGCTCCGTTCACAGGCATGCCGTCGAACTCTGGAACCTCCTCGACTCGACAGCACCAGACATCGCCTTCCTGACGGAAACCTGGATGAACGCCTCCTCAGCGCCCGACGTCGCCATCGCCGTCCCAGAAGGCTACAAAATCACCAGGAAGGACCGCGTCAACCAGACAGGAGGAGGCATCGCCATCATCCACAAGAACACCATCCCCATCACGACCAACTCCGATGACACCTTCACCTCCGCCGAACACCTCCACTTCCAGATACACACCGACCCCAAGACCACGCTCAGAGGCACCCTCGTCTACAGTCCACCAGGACCACGCACACAGTTCAGCGAAGACATCACAGACTTCGTCAGCCCGCACGCCATCAATTCCACCGGCTACATCCTCCTGGGGGACCTCAACTTCCACCTGGAGGACAACAAGGACCGCAACACCACTGCTCTGCTGGACAACCTGGCCAACCTCGGACTCAAGCAACTGGTAACCACCCCCACCCACTACGCCGGCCACACGCTTGACCCAGTCTTCTCATCCAACAAATACGTCACCTTCAGCCACTGCACCAATCTCCAGTGGACTGACCACAGCTGCGTCCACTTCAGCTTCAGTAAAACGACGACCCACCACCACCCTCAACAAGCCCCCTGCAGGAGCTGGGACAAGATCACCGGCGACCAGCTCACCACGTTCCTCAGCCAGAACCCCCCCCCCCCACCAGCTCAACGGACCCCAACGAAGCCGCCAACAACCTCACACAGTGGATCACCAACTGCGCAGACGCCCTCGCACCACTGAAGAAGAACCCCCCCAGCAGACGCGGCAGCAAGAAAGCCTCCTGGTTCACCGACGAGCTCATCACCTCCAAGAAGAACTGCCGCTCCCTAGAGAACACCTGGTGCACCAACCAGACCACAGACAACATGATGGCCCTCAAACACGCCACCCGCAAACACCACCAACTGATCCGCGCCACAAAGAAGACAGCCTTCAAGGAACGCCTGGACAACAACACCCACAACAGCAAGGAACTCTTCAGCAACGTCAAAGAGCTCTCCAACCCCGACGCCGGAAACAATGACATTTACATGTACATTTACTCCCTCGCAAGACCTCTGCGACTCCCTCGCAGCCTTCTTCCACGACAAGATCGCCAACATTCACAACAGCTTCGGCCCACCAACTACGAACCCCACCACCGAACCGATGCCCCCCACCGCCACCCTCCGCACCTGGACCCCAGTCAGCACCGAAGACACAACACGCACAATGAACACCATCCACTCCGGATCCCCTACGGACCCCTGCCCACACCACATCTTCAACACGGCCGACCACATCATCGCACCCCACCTCCGCGACATCATCAACGCCTCCTTCAACACCGCCACCTTCCCGGAGTGCTGAAAACACGCCGAGATCAGTGCCCTGCTGAAGAAACCAACTGCAGACCCCTCCGACCTCAAGAACTACCACCCCATCTCGCTCCTCCCGTTTCCTGCCAAAGTCATCGAGAAGACCGTCAACAGACAGCTAGCCGCCTTCCTCGAGACCAACGGATCCCTCGACCACTCGCAATCCGGCTTCCGAGCCAACCACAGCATGGAGACCGCCCTCATTGCAGCCACAGACGACATCAGATCCCTAATGGACAACGGGGAAACTGCGGCCCTCATCCTCCTGGACCTCTCCGCAGCGTTCGACACTGTCTGCCACCGCACCCTGATACAGCGCCTGAACAACACCGGCATCCAGGAGAAGGCCCTGGAGTGGATCACCTCATTCCTCGCCGGAAGAACCCAGAGAGTCCGCCTCCCCCCGTTCCGGTCAGCGGCCACCGAAGTCATCTGCGGCGTTCCACAAGGGTCATCGCTCAGCCCCACCCTCTTCAACGTCTACATGAGCCCCCTCGCAACCATTGCACGTCAACACAACCTCAAGATCATCACCTCTGCCGACGACACCCAGCTGATCCTCTCCCTCACTAGCGACCCGGACGCCGCCAGAGCCAGCCTACACGAAGGGATGAAAGACGTCGCTGAATGGATGAAGAACAGCCGCCTGAAACTGAACTCAGACAAGACGGAGGTCCTCATCCTGGGATCATCACCCTCCGCCTGGGATGACTCCTGGTGGCCCCCCGCCCTGGGAGCCACCCCCAAGCCAACAGACCACGCTCGCAACCTAGGCTTCATCCTGGACTCCTCTCTCTCAATGACCAGACAAGTCAACGCCGTCTTGTCTTCATGCTTCAACACCCTGCGCATGCTTCGAAAGATCTTCCGGTGGATCCCCACCGAGACCAGGAAGACGGTCACCCAGGCCCTCGTCACCAGTCGGCTGGACTACGGGAACGCCCTCTACGCCGGCACCGCCGCCAAACTCCAGAAGAAACTCCAACGGATCCAGAACGCCTCAGCACGACTCATCCTGGACATCCCCCGACACAGCCACATCTCCGGACACCTGAGAGACCTGCACTGGCTCCCCGTCAACAAAAGAATCACGTTCCGACTCCTCACCCACGCACACAAGGCCCTCCACGACCTGGGCCCCAAGTTCCTCAACAGCCGCCTGACCTTTCACAAGCCCACCCGCCAGCTCCGCTCCGCCAGCCTCGCTCTCGCCACCGTCCCCCGCATCCGCAGAGCCACCGCCGGAGGAAGATCCTTCTCCTACCTGGCAGCCAAGACATGGAACTCCCTCCCCATCCACCTCCGGACAACGCAAGACCATCTCGCCTTCAGGAAGCAACTCGTTCGTTCGTTCAAAAGCTTTTATTCGATTTGTACATACAAATCATACAAGCAAAAACACAATTGAAATATTAAAATCACCAAATAATCTTTCCTAAAAAATGGAAAAAGCTAAAGTGCAGCAAGTGAAAAGTAATCATGCCTCTATAGATCGACATGTTTTTATAGAATATACGACGTTCTTACATAGACTAACTGGGAGTCAGTAGAAATTACTTACTAGGCCTTTACTGGGAACTGTATATTAAAATTATTAAATAATCGTTCTATACTGTGGGGCACTGCATAAATACCTTAATACAGACATTGGTATGAAATTCAAAGAAAAATAAAACATATGTATACAGACAGGGATAATAACATTAATGTCATCATAAATAAACCCTGGCAGCTGTATAACACAAGTACAGACAGGTCAGTAAACAACATTACAGTACAATACTTTTCCTGGCAGCTGTACATTTTAAAATAAAAGTAGCCAAGAAGAAACAAATCTCCTCGTTCACTAGTAAAGATAAAAATATCAATGCTGTTTGTGTGGTACAAATGTTGTATTTAATAAAAATTGGTTTAAGGTATTTAAGCCTAAAATACTGATAAAATTTACAAAAAAGTAAAAAATGGCAACTACTCTGTCGAGAAGTACCGTCACACGGACAAGGTGTGTTTGAACTAGTCTTTGTGATTGGAAAAGCAACCAAGTGGTGTACTATACCCAATCTGACCCGTGTTAATACATACTGGTGGGAAGGGCGGGTCACAAATATAAGATAGGATTGTAGTCCAGAAGCTAAATTTAAATCTTTGTAAAATTTCAAAGTAGCAAGATTTCCAACAGCTTTGTCTCGCTCAGCCTTACGAAAATTAAGGAACGTTATCTTGATTTCTTTTTTTGAAATGGATACAACCTTTTCCGGCTCACGGAACACATTAATGTTGAACAAAAGTAGATACCAATGATGGATGTATCTTAACCATAATACCCGTGAGGAATGATCCAAACCTATACAGTCAAGGATAATATCCTGAGTGAATCGGGTCTCCGGTTTAGCCCAAATAGATCGCCACAATAAAAGTGGCCGAACTGCTGCTAAGTCAGAGATGTACTCGATCCCAACTTCGTCATGGATCAACTGTATGGAGGCGGAAGGGGGAACACATAATAACCTCCTTAAGAACTTGTTTTCCTCCTTCTGCAGGGAAATACCCTCACAGTGACCCCATACCCCTGCCCCATACAGAGCAGAGGAAACACAACATACGTTATATATGTTCATCATATCATAGATGCTTCGTGAGCCAAGTTTAGAGGCAAAACGAAAAATACTACTAGTGGACCGTAACATTTTTATTTTTACGGCATCAAATTCCGCATTCCAGGACCCACTGTTACTATATGTTATTCCCAAATAACAAAAAGATTTAACAGAGGTCAGTTTTTCCTTATCTAGAAAGAAAGTATGTTTTACCTGCTTGGCTGCCTGACCACATGACATTACGTATGTCTTAGTTTTATTCACACGAAGCTGCCTAGCTTGTATAAACTGCGTGAAATTATCAATAAGGCGCTGCAGGCCCAACTGTGTTCGAGATAAAAGAACAGCGTCATCCGCATAAAGTAACAGCGGAACAGGTTTACCACCAATCAGGGGGGCATCTGCTAAAATGTTAGTCAAGGATCGATCTACACCATTAATAAAAAGGGAAAATAAAAGCGGGGCTAAAACACAACCCTGACGAATGCCCCGAGACACTTTAAAGAACGGGGTACATTCGCCAAGGGTGCCATAGCGGACTTTGCATGAAAGTTTTTCATATAATCTGGCTAAAAAATACACTATTTCCCTTGGTGCCCCTGCATCAAGCAGAACCTCCCAAAGAATACTATGGTTAACCAAATCAAAAGCGCTGCTCAAATCAGCAAAACATAAAAAGAGGTTGCCACTTTTGGCCACAGTATATTTACTGATTAAAAGGTCTAGATTTACGCATTGGTCCAGTGTACCCAGACCTTTGCGGAAACCATATTGGACTTTAGTTAAGATGTTAAAATCAGTTACCCAGTCTTCTAGCCTCTTCAGCAAAATCCTGCTCATCACCTTTACAGAAGCATCCAGTAATGAAATTGGGCGATAATTAGAGGCCTCTGACTTATCGCCCTTCTTATGTAAAGGAATGATGATCGATTGACCCCAGGTAGAAGGGAATTCATTTTCAGCCGCACAATTAAAAATCCTTGTCAAAATGGGAGCCCATAACGCTGTTTCATCTTTATATAAATCCAGCGGGACCCCATCGGGGCCAGGTGCCTTGCCTCCTTTACTCAAAGAAATTGCTTCCTGACATTCTTCCAATGTTATAGCCAACGAAAGGGGCAACCATGGGTTTATATCTGGTGGAGGTAACTCAGAAGTTAGTCCTCCAGGGTTAAATATTTTGGAAAAATGATTAACCCAATCGCTACAAGCCACGTATGAGGTCAGTTCTGGAACATTTTCTCTACTGAGAAACGGACTATTAATCGTTTCCCAATAGAGTTTACTGTTTTTAGTTTCAGCGGCCTCCCTCAGCTTGTCCCACGCCTCAGACTGTAATACCCTTTTCCTTTTATTAATGGCTAATTTATAACTAGCCCTGAGATGTTGTATCTCATTCTTAACACGAGGTTTAGTGCCTAGCGCATTCTTTAGGTTGCGGAGGGCGACGATACATGTCTTATCAAACCATCCCTGTTTTTGACCACTATTGGCTGCCGGGGTCTTAGTGAAGATACCCTCAATAATGATGTTCAAAGATACAAAACATTCTATTAAACTGCCAGAATCACTGTCATCATCCAGGCAATAACTAATTTGATTCTTGCATTGGGTGACAACCTCCTTCTGCTTAACTTTGGAATTTACACTGGTCCATTTAACCCTAAGGCCCTTTGGTCTAGTAGGCACTATATCGGTTGTACATTTACCACCTGAAACTGTTGAAGTGCCATGCCCCAAGAGGGTAACACGTAGGCTATTATGATCACTGAGACTTTCTTCATTCACATATAAATCAGTGTAGTCTCCACTGCTAGACAACAAGATATGATCAATAAATGAACCTGCATCTCTGCCCGTAAATGTAGGGCATGTTATTGCCCGGTTGTTAACATTGCAGTTTAACAGGGTCATATCTAGCATAGCTAGCATATTATTTAGGGTAGAACCGTAACTGCAGTGTTGGAAATGGGGGGAATCCTCATTCCCCCCCTGATCTCTCCAATGGCTATTTAATACTACATCAAAGCCACAGATATTCCCGTTAGATAGATGGCAAGGCTGCAAATTAAAATCCCCAGCCCATACCACCTCAGCCTTTCTTTTTGAGATATCTAGAGCTTTAATGATTTCCTTTTCTAAAGGCAGTAAAATATCCCCCCTGGTTGCGTCAAAAATGTTGTTATAGAAGTTAACAATAACTAAATCAATATTCATTCTGCATTCCACCCTTATAACTTGGCTGTGCGTCCCCACGGTTGTACTATATTTGACCGTACAGTCACGCAGCTTAGTTGATACTAACAATAAAAGGCCTCCCTTAGCCCTACCCGAGTTAGATTTGGTTGCTCTGAGACAAAAGGATACATACCCTTCAATATTAATAGGGTCTGGACACCAAGTTTCCTGTAATAAAATTAAATCAAAACCCTCGCCCAAAAAGCTGGTCCAAAAGGGTGTACCCAATTTACTAGTAAGACCAGCAATATTCCAGGAAATAAGAGAGATTCCTGCTGGTTTCCCAGCATTACCAGCAACAGGCAACTCCTGCTGGTTTACTGGTGATAATAAAGCAGGACCCTCTTCCCGAAGGATGGTAACCGAACTTAGGCTGGGGCTTGCAATAGTTGTACAGATATCCAGGCTACCCTGATTGCCTATGTGCTGGGAAGGTCTTGATGATGACAATGCAATAGATTCGTGGGGTACAACTGGGAGCTTGGCCAGGGAAAAAGAAGAAGAAGAATACTCCATCTCAAAATTAGGGTTGTTTAGATCCAATGCTTCTAGTGAGCTGAGTCAATCTACCTCATCTAGCACGGCATATCTATTTGGGTGGGCGAATTGCGAGGACATGGAGTCTTGAGAGTGGGGCGGGTCCTGCCACATTTGTTGCCAAGAATATTTATCCAATTGGGGTGGCTGAAAAGATTGCGGCCATTGGTAAACTGGCTGGGGTAAAAATGGCGGAAAATGAAAAGGGTGTTGCCAATGGGCTTTTGCTTGATGCATAGGAAAAAGTGGGGCATTTGGGGGCTGCTGCTGTAAATTAACATGATGTGGGAAAAAAGGGGGCGGATAAGGTGGTTGCAACCAAGATTTAGCAGGTTGCTGTGGAAAATATCCAGGTCCACTGTTACTTTGAAAAGTGGGGCAGGGAGTGTTAGGTCGTACAGACTTTGATAGAAAATAAGACAGGGGAAGTGGGTTAATTTGGGTCGCAGGACCACTGTTGGGTGCATTACACACGTAGCTTGCTGCCCCTACATCCCTAAAATTAACAGTTATTACGTCCCCTGCTATTGTTTTCTTGCTTCTGCCCACCCAATCCCCTCTACGCACGGTAAGAATTTCACCGTTCATGTTGTTAGGTAGGGGTTTATGTAAATGGAGCCATTGAACACATTTGTTCCTAAGCTCGGTAAACGATTCTTTTACTCCCTCCTTCAATGGGGGAACCGCCGTCAGCACAACTACAAAAGGGGAAACCTCTGGTGGTAGGTTTATGGACCTAAAACGTGTCTGCTTTAGTTTGGGCCCATCAGGTCTGTTTATAATGGGAGGTGCAGAAGTTGAGTTAGGTTTCCCTGCTACTTCTTTAGCTTGGATAGTGGGGGTAGCAATATTAGCATCAACAGGATGTTGAATCGCCTGGACATGAGTATTCCCCTTTGTAATCTGAGCAGTTATTAGTTGAGCGGGAATATTCCCTGTTTGCGGCTTAGGGAGTATAACTGGGTTCCCATGGACTGTAGTACCTTGAGCCTTATTTGATACACCTTTGGGGGCCTGAGTGCTCGTTGGACATTCAGGGGTTGATTCTATGGTCCCTTGTGACTGGACAGGCACATGTACCTGCTTTTTTTGTGGCCATTTGGAGTGTATTAGAGAAGTAAGCCTATCCACTTTAGAAATTAAAGGCTTAATTTGAGCTGCTAAAGTGGCTTCTAGGTCTTGTTGTAAGTCTATTACCATATTTTGCACCCAGCACGGGATACCTGATGTCAATTGTGGGGTAGGGGAGATCAAATTATGATTCCTAGCTGGGGCTTTTACTTTACTTTTGCCCTTCAATATGGCCTTATGGGGGTTAGAAGCCCTTCCCCGTGGAGCAATAGGTACAAAAGCTGTTTCCGCATCCTTATGCCCACTCAGACTCGGCTCCACTTTGTCAGGTGACTGACAGATTTCGAGATCTGGTGTGACCTCCAGGTCTTCAAAAGACAGGTCCGAGTATGGTGGGGCAACCGATAGATCTACAGTATTCGGTACAGTCGAGACATGATTAGTGGGCAGGGTTATAGATAATGAACAATTATTCACATTCTGCGGAACAGGAGATTTAGCCTTTGCCAAAGGGCCCAGAAATGAACGCCTAGCGTTATCAAGGTCCATAGAGACTCTTTTTTCCAATAGAACAATACTTTGGTCAATAGTCTCATGTACGCGTGAAATAAAAAGATCAATAGGACCAGTCACCTGGGCTACCGCCGTAGCTTTTTTCGAACTTCGTGTTCTGTTGCGTATGGTCGACATCTTGGGTATTGGTTTTCAGGGGTGAAGTCACAAAGGTTCTGGGCCAGGGCCGTCCTCTGCCGTCCTTGAACGGCCTTAAACGGCCCGCTCTTTGCCCGGTCTTAGCCCGGGCTGCGTCCCGCGCTGCGGGAGTTGGAAGTTGTTATTAAGGCTCAGGAGGGCTGGGGGCGGGGCAGCAGGGAGAGCGGACCGGAAGCTCGTTGACGGTCTAGCAGGGACTTCTGGGAAATGAAGTCCCCGCACGCTCGCAGCCCCGCTGCAGCCACACGCCAGATGCCGGTTTCCCTCCTCCAATCTTCTCCCAATCGTGGATTGTTGTCCGCTCCTCAAAAACGGGCGAAGGGGCGAAGGGGCACCCGCAAAGCGGGTGCGCCGAGTGGTTGTAGGGCGTCAAGTAGGAGTCAGGTAAGCTCCTCCGTTAAGATCCCTTATGCAAGACCAGCAAGATGTCCCGCTTAATTCGCGGCAGAGAGGTGTTTTTACGGCTCAGGAGGACGGGGGGCGGGGCAGCAGGGAGAGCGGACCGGAAGCTCGTTGACGGTCTAGCAGGGACTTCTGGGAAATGAAGTCCCCGCACGCTCGCAGCCCCGCTGCAGCCACACGCCAGATGCCGGTTTCCCTCCTCCAATCTTCTCCCAATCGTGGATTGTTGTCCGCTCCTCAAAAACGGGCGAAGGGGCGAAGGGGCACCCGCAAAGCGGGTGCGCCGAGTGGTTGTAGGGCGTCAAGTAGGAGTCAGGTAAGCTCCTCCGTTAAGATCCCTTATGCAAGACCAGCAAGATGTCCCGCTTAATTCGCGGCAGAGAGGTGTTTTTACGGCTCAGGAGGACGGGGGGCGGGGCAGCAGGGAGAGCGGACCGGAAGCTCGTTGACGGTCTAGCAGGGACTTCTGGGAAATGAAGTCCCCGCACGCTCGCAGCCCCGCTGCAGCCACACGCCAGATGCCGGTTTCCCTCCTCCAATCTTCTCCCAATCGTGGATTGTTGTCCGCTCCTCAAAAACGGGCGAAGGGGCACCCGCAAAGCGGGTGCGCCGAGTGGTTGTAGGGCGTCAAGTAGGAGTCAGGTAAGCTCCTCCGTTAAGATCCCTTATGCAAGACCAGCAAGATGTCCCCAGGAAGCAACTCAAGTCCTGGCTGTTTGAGCAGTAGCGTTCTCCCCCCTCCCTCCCCCCAGCGCCTTGAGACCCTCCGGGTGAGCAGTGCGCTATACAAATGCCTATGATTGATTGATTGATTGATTGATTGATTGATTGGAGAGGTTGTCACTACCTAAACTTACCAGCCATTCAGAGTCTGAAATGATTCAGTATAGCTTGCCATGTCACAAAGAGCTGCCATAATGGACTATCTATCTTTCAAAAATGTTTTAATATCTAGATAGCCCTTCCAGGGTCAACACACTGAAGATTCAGCTCATTGAACCAAATATTGTGGAAACTATAATCAGGGCATCTGAGGCTAAAGGCATTTGAATTATAATTTACCTCTGTAGACATCTCCATGTGACACCAAAATCTTCTGATGTTTATATATTGTAATCTGAGATCTGTGTAGCATGAATTTGCTTCTTTTTTTTAATTTATTGACTGCTTTGAAATTCTACTATATCTTTATCTAATCGATGGTTATGGCAAATAAATTGCTGTTATCAGGTCCTATGTAATTAATGTACTAAGTTCATAATACTTAGTGAACCGTTTATATTGGGAAACGTATGAGAATACTAAGTGGTAAGAATGTTATAGGTCCTCACAGATTCCAGGATTTTCTTTCACAGGCATAAGAAGAAGTCAGTGAATTAATTAGTCGACATTTGGTGTTTGCAGGGCATGCTGGGTAAGAAAGGTATTGGGATCCATGCATGCCACACCACCCCGTACTACCTTAGGTGACTTTTTTCAGATATGACTAGGCCTGGTGGGTGCCAACCGAGCCCTTGTCTAAATACTACAACTACTCATATCGACAGAATATTCAATTTGCAAAATCTTGATGTTTCCTTGTTGCAATTAGGGCATTTCCTTTCACAGGAGATAGCCCAGTCCCAAAAGTGGGGTGCTATTGTTACTGAGAGAAGAGTAGGAACTCTGTGTGGTACGACATTTGTGTGACACACACTGTGTGCTACGCAATACAGCAAAACAAAACAAAAATCAACCTCTGGATTTGAGGTAAGACTTTTCCTCACATTCCGACTTTAATTTTGGGGAAGAAAATATTTCTGGTGTTTTTACCAGAATCATTTTTTTTGCAGTACTGTGAACAACTGGTTGAAGTCCAGTGCGCTGTAAAAATGTGCTGTGGATGTCAGTGGGTTGTCTTCTGCCCTAAAGTGGTTAAAACCCTACCAAAAACATGCACCTTGATGTCTTGTCCAATGAGAATTGACAATAAGCTGTAGGGATTTCATGGCAACATGGCACTAACTTGTTTGTTCCATGGTCGAAGTGGACTTCTCCAATTTGAAATGGTCCCCACAATAGTAGGCTTCTCGGACTGGAGAACAGCAAAAAGCACTGTGACCCGCGAAAGTTGGCAGCCGCTGCTCATTGCCATGGACAGCCAAGAGAAAGTTTCAGCTGCCTTACATGGTGTAAGAAATTGGGTTACTGGATAGGGGGGTGAAACCCTTCTCAAGCAGCAACCACAATTCTTCTCAGGGGGAATTTGCAGGCAAACCCTGAATTAACCTGTGCTCATCCCTTGGGTAGCTTGGGGTAGAGCAGTCAGGCTTAACTCAGAGGCAATGTGTAAAGTATTTGTGCAACACTTCAAACAGTAACACAGTGAAACCACACCACAAAAAGAGCCCACAACAGAGTGAAACAAATAGAGTAGGTTTTAATAAATAAAACAAGACCAAAATGTCAAAACTCCAATCAGTAGAATCAGAGATATTCAATCTGAAATACTGTTGAAAAAATAGCGCCAAAAGGCGTATAGCGCCAACTATGAATATCTGGTCACACCAGACCAGGACTAAGTCACAAATTCAGACTGACCGCAATGGAGGGCAATCCAGCCACAGGGATCCAGTTAGGCCCATTGAATAAAGTACCTTCAATTTTGGTTTGAGGAGCGTTGTGGGGATCCGCATCGAAAATGGGTCATGTAGCCGAAGCGATGCATCGATTCCGAGGTGTGACTAGGCTGCAGTGCAAGTTCCTGCTGCATTACAGTCTAAGATCCCGTTGATGAGGGCTTGAAATGCAAGTCCAGAGCCAGGGATGGTCATGCAGTCGGAGCGATACGTCGGTTCAGAGGTGCTGCGAGGTTGCGATGTGGAGTCTGGCGTCGTCGTCAAGGCTGCCGTTGACGAGAGATGTGAGGGCCTATGCCAAGGATGCATTGCACAGCGGCGGTTCCAAATGCGATGTGGGTTGCTGCAGCAATGCGTGTCTTAGCAACAGGTCCAATCCATGCAGCAGCAGAGATTCCTCAGTTCAGCTCTGGGTTGTGCCGTGCAGCAGAGGAGATGCATTGATTCCGCTGGATCCACAGAGGCTGGCAAAGCACCTTAAGCCCACTTCCAAGCATCCAGGACTGGGCAAGCACCACTTAGTAGGCTAGACTCACAGATGGCAGAGTCCAGGTGCAGGTGCCAGGTTGTTGGAGCCTTCTGTCCCTGAGGCTCAAGTCAGGAGGCCAGCCAACTAGCCCTTGGAGTCAATCTAAGGTTCTGGGTTCAAGAGATGTAGGTCCAGTCCTTCTCACCCAGGCAGCAGATCAGCACAGCAAAGCAGAAGCACAGAAATGTTACAGCAGAGTGCATTTTAGCAGAGTGGCAGTCCTTCAGCAGCACAGCAGTCGTTTTTCCTGGCAGGGTATCCACTGGTCCAGGAGTGTACTGAAGAGTTGGTGGCTCAGGCACAGTATTTATACAAAGTTGTGCCATTGAAATGGGGGTGAAGCTTCTAGAAGGTTCCCTTTGAAGTCCCCAGGAATCCTGCCCACCGTCCTCAATCTAGACTTAACTACAAGGGGTATGCAGCACTTTGTGTGGAGGCAGGACACAGGCTATTCAAGTGTAAGTGGGGCTGTGCCCATCTCCTCCCTCCCATCCTGCCAGTGGTGGCCCATCCAGGCACACCTAAGCTCCCCAAATTGATAGGATTTAAAGTTGGATTGTGGAAAGGTGATTGAGTGTGCTTTAATATGTACCTTAAAAAATCCATGTATACTTTCACATAGAATCACACACTGTGTGCACCCGGAATATCGAAACCAGAATACCGATGGCACGGATTATGGAGGAGAGAATATTGAATCCAATATATCTGGATGTAGGAAAGTATAGGAAGGAAGTTTCACATGCACTAATATACCAAGTTGCCCTGTGTCATGCGCGCCACTTGTAGATTTCCTGTTTTCTGCGCTAGCATTCAGGAACTTATAGGCCAATAAACCTATAGTGGTGAACATGAAGTTACTAGTCCCAAAATTTAAAGTGGTGTTTTAAAATCACTGTGTCACACATGACACTGGGCCCCTTGGCAGCTCCAGCCACATCACAATGTAGCCTGATTTCATGATGATCATGATGATGATGAAGTATTTCGAAAGCGCAAACTGATTACCCTGAAAGGATGTCCTTCCACTAACCTGTCTGAAACAAGCTGCATCTACTGGAACAACAATGTCTTCATTCTTACAGTACTTACAAGGATGTTTTTTCTGCCTTTAGGGGGGCAGGGAGGCTGTTCCACAGTTTAGGGGCCAGGGTAGATAAGGAGCTACCTCCCTACCTTTTGGGTTTAGATCACAAAATCGTTGGTAGTAGGGCTTTACCCAATCTTAGCGCTCTCCTTGGAATATATCGTTTTAACTTCTCAGAAATACTTACTGGTCTCATTTGGTCAAATGATCGATGGGCGAAGCAAGCTGTTTTAAAAGCACGTTCTGATTACTGGCACCCAATTTAGCTCCTTCATAGTGCAGATATCCCATAGCCAGGCACACTCCTGCTTAATATAATGGATACATGCATGCAAGTTCACAAGCAAATGGCTGACACCACACAGGTTTTATTTGGAGGATATTATGTTGCTGGTTTCTGTGGTAAGGTAAATGAATGGATTAACTCACAGGTGATCCAATAGCAGCAAGTCATCGATGTGCCCTAAATTGACAGATTACCTGATTAGCCAGCCAGGAATAGGAACATCTGGTGCAGAACCTTTAGGGCCCCATAGTCTGGGAAAAAGGACTCACGGCCAAAGGAGAAGCGTTACCAGGCAATCTCCCAGTTTCTCAGGCTTACAACTGCCCACTGGAATAACGGGATACCATCTCTTTCACCCTAGAGCCCTGCTCTAAAGATTCCTGGAGTATTGGCATAAAGCACCCTTTTGGCTACGTCTTGTGGTTGCTTTCCGCACAAAAATCACTTGGGTCTACCTGTAACTCCCCCAAGACTCAGGGATGGCAACTACTGGCTCTGAAGTCACCCACCTTTATCTATATTGGTAGCAGACTTGCATTTATTTCTTAGTGTTTTTTGTTCACTGAGTCACCCTTGTTGTCACTACCAGCCACCAGGAGCGGCTCCTCCACGTGGGCAGTGGAGCATCGCCCCCCTGCTTTCTCGCAGTGCGAGAAGTAGAAATATAAAATGGTATGATGAAGACCATTTTGTGTTTCTGCTTCTCGCACTGCAGGATTTGGTTGGGGGCGGGAGTGCGGTCCTGCTCCAGGCAAGGGAGGAGAGGCTTGCCCACTGTTGTGGGCGTTGACTGTTTGGTCAGCCCCAGGGCCGACCAAACCAGTCATGCACACTCTGCATCTACATAGAGAAAATGGCCTCCCCATAGCCGCCTGTGGGGTCGGCGTCCCAGCCAATCACAATGCTGCCATTGCAGCTGTGTGATTGGCTTAGGGGAGGGGAGGAAGGCTACCTGCTTCCTGTGTGGAGAGGAGAGAGGAGACGCGATGCTGGACCACAGGCAAAGGTAAGTTTAAATTGTTTTATTTATTAAATTAGCCCCCCCTTCTGGCGCGACACCCTCCCTGTGCGGACCCTCCACCCGCGAGTCATGCCGGCCGCAACTGCCAGCCACCAGCTTCAGACTCTTACTGCAGTTTACATTGATAAGCAATTCCTGGTATGCTGACTCAGTTTTTGAAAATGTGTCAGTTAAGATCTGCCTGAAAATCAGCACAGTGCATATACACAATCATATTGACCTTCCTAGTGAAGTCTGAAATTGGTTTCCCAGACCCTCTATTTTGTTGTCAAAATGAAACCGTGGGAGTGGAAGTCTGTACCCGGAGGCTGCCTATGCCCGTGACAGGAGGGCAAAATGATGTTCCACCTTTCCCTCCTTTGTAAATTACTATACAATTGTCCTGCCATTCTTGTGCATCACTGCTGTGTTGAGTGGTACACTCCAAGTTACTGCCCTATGTCCTTATGCCACTCTCCATCGCTGGCAGTGTGACATTAAATAAGCCCTTCGCTGCACAGCATAGCCCAAAGAGGACGACCCAGGGTGTTGCAATGTATTTAAAGGGTCCCCGCTCTGCCCCGGAAGAGTCTTAACTGGAGAGGGTGAGGGGGCCCTGTCTCCACAGGTATGAGCCTTTCCCCAATCTTATGGGGGCGCAATGGTGTGCAGCCCGGCAGGGGCATGCTGAACTAAGCTGCTGCCTAGTGTCACCCTATGTGCGAGACATGCAGCCATATAGCAGAAGAGACAGAGTCATTTATTCCCTCCTGCGGCTATCAGCTTTTCCACCCAGTCTTGTACCCTTTGAAGTCTAGCCACTGATTTGTCGGGGAGTCTTACGTACACAATGTTACAGTAGTCCAGATGTGATCAGAGCCTGGACAACAAGTAAATAGGTCCGCTCTATGACCTCTACAACATGTTAGTTAATGTCCAATATTGTATTGAGGGAGAGAACACGTATGTCCATGATACCAATGTGTGCAAGCACAGGCATGAATCAATCTGCACAAGTTCACCCTTGTGTTTGAATGCTGTTAGAACCAGAGGTGGACGTGTGCTGGATCTGAGGGGCACCACACTCCCATGCTTTTTTAATTTAACAAAAACAGGTCCCCCAACTTTATTTTAAAAGCCAACTATTCTAGGACGGTTAATTCCACATTTGAGATACCTCAGCTGAAGTGTTGTGGGAGAGAGTCGCCTGTGCTGTGAAGTCAAGAGAGGGACAGACAGCTGAGCAAGAAACACACTTTTGGGCTGGATGCCTGCTGCCTGAAAGGAATGTAAATGTGTGCATTTACTTAATCTGCAAAACTAAAAGTTGCTTGGAAGCCAGTCTTGGCTTTAATTGATTTTTTTGAGCGGTATTGTAAGGTGATCTGATGAGCTGTGGATGGTGCTTTTAATGCTCAGTTATATAAAAATGGTTGCACTAGGTACAGTTTGCATATTACTAAGATCTGAATTCTGGAAGCGCTTTTTTATCTCACAACTAATCCTTTTTGTGCACTTTGAGACAGCCTACCTGTATATTGTATTGCAAGTTTAAAAAAAATGAAAAAAACATATTCAAAGTGCTTTCTGTCACAGGATGGGACCTCGAAACAGTAAAAACACACTAGTCACCATTCCCTACTGCACCAACCAGAATTCAATGTTGTGGCTCTCCAGTTACACACACAAATATCTGTAGAGATTTTATTAACCAATAGAGGTTCCTGAAAGTAAAACATTGCATCTCTCCCTTATTAGTTTAATCTGCATTTATTTTTCATTTAAGATGTGTTTTATTTTTTATGCAGTTACTTGTGGATAAAACTCCAACAACATAGTTACAGATGACCTTGTTCTTTTGAGCCACACCTTTGATCCTGCCCTGACCCTTACTGGCCCCTCATCCAACTGCACTCGGGATCACAGTTCCCATACTTTTTTTTACTGCACTACGACCTCTAGTTTCAACACTGAATGCTCTAGGAATGGATTTGCCAATGCTTGTTTTATTGGTTCCACGTCTGCATTGCTGTATCTTGCGCCTTTCGCATACGGTACTAGAAGATCGTTCCCTACATATCGTTTGATATCCTGGTATACATCGGCCTCTGCAGACACACCGACTTGTCTTGGCTACCCTATTGACGTCGGAACCATAGAGGACCATATGCTTAAACCGGACCTGCACTAAATGGAATTGAAATGTCTTTGAAACTGACATGTTTTACCAGGTACAATTTA
This sequence comes from Triturus cristatus, assembly GCF_964204655.1. Taxonomy (NCBI): domain Eukaryota; kingdom Metazoa; phylum Chordata; class Amphibia; order Caudata; family Salamandridae; genus Triturus; species Triturus cristatus. Next base: position 374,987,258 of record NC_140585.1, read on the forward strand.
AAAAATCGCTGAATTTAGGAAATGTCCATAAATTATTGTAGCAGAGAATATTTTTGTCAGGCAACTAACTTGTTAGAGCATTCCTCTTTGAGAGTGGAGTTGGGCACTAGTTTGTCTATTGTGAAGTCTTTCTTGTTTGGAGTGTGGATGTGGACCAATCAGCCGCTCGGAAGCAAATCCTCAAATTAGCGTTTTCGGTTTCGTTGACGGTTCCCCACAAGTCTGGATACTCAGCTATTGGGAACTTTTGGGCTTATTTTTACAAGCCCCTTTGCGCCTCCAGTGCGTCACTTCTAATATGGGAACATGGGGGCATATTATCAAGCACGGCGTTAAAATTATCGCCGCTTTAGCGGCAGAAAACTGCCGCTAAAGTGGCGAGAATGGGCTTGATAATATGCCGCAGAGAATTCCAAAAGAAGCCCATGATGACACCAGAACATGGGCTTCTATTGGAATTCTCAAGGTCACATTATCAAGCCCATTATCGCCGCTTTAGCGGCAGTTTTCTGCCGCTAAAGCGGCGATAATTTTATCGCCGTTTCTTGATAATATGCCCCATGGTGAGGTACAGGCGGCGCAAGGGGCTTGCTAAACGTTTGTTACTCAGGTTCGGTGGGTGTAAAGGCCACTTTAAATTGAGCGAGTGGCCGAAGGATACTTTGAGAACTGAACTATTTGGGGATAAAAAGAGCGCATGATTTCATATAGGGTGTCGAGGATTTTGAAAGAAAAGTTTAGGTAGCCTCGATTGGCCTCTTCTAGTCTCTGCCAGCGGTAAACAGCGACACCTTGTGAAAAGTTGGCCTGGCATATGCTGGTCACTAGATATAGTGGCCACCTTGCACCAGTCCAATTCGACTCTTATGGTAGATAGGTTTAAGACAACCTTTTAAAGAAAGCTATCCTAGTGGTAGCTGTGGAGAGCAGCCTTCAGGCTAAGTCTCAGAGGAATGTAGAGCAGCTTGTTTTACCTTATAATCTCTTGAATTACCAAATGAAAGGACACCACGCAGGTATATATATCAAATATATATGTATTTATTTCTAGACACACTCTACTAATCTTTTTATGAGATTAGAAGCCAGGAACACATTCAAATTTCAACGTTTCACAATAAGTTAAGCATAAATATGTCAGGGGCCCTAGGGGCGTACCAGACCATATACTAAAAAAGAGGTTTAGGAAAGTAGATTTGCAGAATGACAAGGCCTAGGGCCTGTAGAATCGCTGGAGCTTCATGACTGCAATGATAGCAGGTAAGTAACAGACCCACGGGAGACGCATGCAGTGTGAGAACACAGCCGCGGGTTCCCTATTGATTACAATTGAGCAAGTCGTGGTTTGATTTTTAAAGTTTTAGGGTACTTCGAGGAAGTCTACAAGCAAGCCACTTACAAGGTAAGTAATTCGAGGGCCAACACACACTAGGGCACTGGAGTGCACGAGTTACCTCACCCAGGGAAGCCGGGTGCATAGGTGTCTTTTGGTGTCGGGTCGCGTCGCTGTTTTCTATGGAGACCAAAGAAGACTTGCTGCTTGCGGCGACTGAAGAAGTGTCCGGTGGAATCCAAGGCTGGATTCAAGATGTAGAAGACCTGAAAATTGAAGGGACAGTGTTCACAGTCACTTGCCAGTGACCCAGGGTCAAGAAAATGGATGCCCACGGATGTTGGGTGATTTCAGGTGATCAAGGGTGTTTTGACTCTTCGCTCACGAGGTGCAGGAGGGATTGACAATGACCAGCAGCTGGATTCAGAATGTCCCACAAAGTCTGCAGCTAACTGCAGTGTCGGAAACCGGATTAGAGCCAACAAGCCTTGGCAACAGCAAGTCTTGTGTGGAGTGAAGAAAGTCAATGGTGCAGACTAGCAAGGTCTAAGGGACTCACCCAGCAAGGGTGAGTGAGGGCAGGCCTGGAGCAACCAGGTGAGCCCTTTGAGTCAATAAGAAAGTCTTTGGGAGACCCACAAGCCAACAGACAAAGGATTGCAAAGACGCCTCTTGAGGAAATGCTTCACAGGAGCCCACGGTCACTCTGGATGGGGTAGGCCACTGATTTTTGCTACAAAACCTGCTGGAGGCTTGGGCCACAAACGGTCCAAAGCACAAGTTCGTAGAACGTCGTGAAGGGGTTGCACTCGACAATAGTGCACGGTTCCCAGGTATTGTGGTTCCTCATCACTCGTGGGGTCCACTTGCCTCAGGTCTGCTGGGAACTCCCAATGGCCGTCAAGAAGTCAGGAAATCCACTTCTGGGGCTGCAGGGACTTCGGACTCTGGCGGGAGCGGGAAAGTTGGCGACCGTTGATTAGAGTTTCAGGTGCCTGCCAAGCAGAGGAGTCACTCCTTGACTCCAAGGGAGATTCTTCCGTCTTCCAAAGGTAGTGGAATGTCGAAGGGCCAGGATTCTTCTTGTAAAGCGTCATCCAGAGTTATCTAACTTGCAATGGCAAGGTGTTCCTATCTTATAGTAAATGAAAGGGAGGGACTAGCTCTATGACCACTCCTCTAGGAGGGTCAGGGGGGTGGGTGGTTACATTCACTTCCCTTTGTCCAGGTTCGCGCCAGAGCAGGGGCTGGTAGCCCCTGAACCGGTTTGAGCTGGCATATGCACAGAGGAGCCTACTGCTCCCCCAGTGCAGGACTTCAAAGCACTCTAAGAGTGCACCCACCCAGCTCCAATACACTAAATCCTGTCTGGAAGGTGGTGACACCTCCCTGTGACAGGATGCCTATTGTTGGGCCTCCTCCACTGCGAGTTTTGGTCAGCAGCAGGAGGGCAGCCCAGTGTCTGTGCTGGTGGCATCCATTTTGTGATGCCAGGGCTCTTTCAGATTTCTACCGTGTTACCACAGTAGGTACATGTCATCCCCTCTAGAAGGGTGGGATCATACTCCCACACCAGTTACTGGTGTGGAGGTATGATGCCAAGATGTTTGACACCAAACACGACATGTTTTGATGCAGTCATTCCAAAGTTCGCATTAACCGGGAGGTTATAGTGCACTTATAGAGTATATGGTTTAACCGCATCCACAAACAGCCACAGGGAATAGACCCTGCCAGCTGCAGAGGGGCCCTGCTCAGGCAGAGGCACCCCCTCACATTGTAAACCAAGCACCCTGCCCTCAGGATTGATAGGGCCTGCCATAGGGGTGGCTGATAGGTTTATATATGTGTGTATGGTGAGATATAGGAACGTATACCTCTGTGAGGAGTGCTAACACTACCTCACCCAGGCTGCAGTAGCAGGCCAGAGGTGTCAGATTTAGTCTGCTTCCCAGGGGTGGCATAATACATGCTTCAGCCCCTGGTAGGCCGGTAAAGTACCTATGCCCTTGGTACCTAAGGTACCATATACTAGGGGCTCATAAGGTACCACAGTATCCAATCACTAGTGCATCTAATATGCACTCTAAGTCGTTTAGAGAGAACAGAGAGACTGGGGCCCTGATTAGCAGGGACTCAGCCTGACTATAGCCAGAAACCAGTGTATACATCAGAAAAAAAGTGGGGGCAACATAAGTGCAGATCCTACTCTCCTACACACCTGAACAACGGCGTAAAGCAACGATCTTCTCCGACTCTTTGCTGTACGATTAAGAAAACCCCCGAATGTTATCTTGGGTCGCCCTCATTATAATTTGTTTAGAAGGACTGGGATCTTGCTATTGGATATTTTATATGATAATAACATTTTTTAGCACGCTGCTGGTTACTCATAGTTCCCCCCTGATTCATCAGACAGTAGTACCAGGTGTCAGCGGTCACCTTCTTCCTACTTCCCAGTATCTTTGCAACAAACACTATAACATTTATCCTAGGTGATCCCTTTTACTACTGTCAGGGACGGAATTCCTTCGAGTTTGTTCCAGAAGAGGAGTGCGGTTACCTCACAAACTAAGGGGCATCACAGAGGGGCGTTCAAGGAGCTTTACTGAGGTGTCGAGTTGGGTAATGTAAGCTACACAGAGTTTAATTTTCGTTTACTTTGACTTTTTAATGTATTCCCATACTTTCCCTAGTCACTCGTGGAAAGTATTAATGCCGTAATGTATGTGCATATGTGTACGATAAACACAAACCACAGTACCTTACAACAACGTCCATGCCGTTAGGGTAGAGGTAATGTGCACAGTGCCTACCTTTAACACGTGTGGGGTAAAACAATTGTGAAACTTAATTCATGTTTTAATTGTACTATTTTCCTCATTAGAATATTTATATATATAAATAACATGTTATCAATTACTGTAAATATTCCGAAACAAATGGATAAGTTAATGCACCCCCAAACTGCATGCATTACATAAACAAGAGAAGTTCGAACCTAGATTTTTGCGAACGTGCAAACGTTTTTTAAGTTATGGTTAATTTTACACGGAGCTCTTGAGTTTCCAAGGTTGGCACGTGAGTACCTCATGCAGTACTGGTTTTTGCTTTGCATTGTGGGACTTGTTGTCCTGCTTATTTCATTACAGCATCTAGACTGCACATCCCGGAACGCAAAGCAACAAAAAAAAACCTGACCGCATGAGCCTGTGAAACTTGGGAGCTCTGCTTTACATTGCATTCCCCTGGCATTTGCTCTGACATACCTGGAGGACTCCTACCTTTGCAAGAGTGGTTCGCTTGTGCATGTGCACCAGAACGCCATGACATATCACTTACGCACGTCACCCACCCATGCGCATATATTATACTATTATACTAACCTATGTTACGCCGGCACACGCACACGCACACGCACAATGTGTGCACATCCATCCATACCTTTCAGATGACGCACTTGTTACCTCAGGACACAGAGGAAAGAATGAAAGACACATCATATGAAATGCCTTTGGACTCTATACGTAATGTCTTAGCCTTGTTAGGGTGTTCGTGTTCCCAGTATAACTGCGTGGGATGCTTGATTCCCACAAAATCAAGCAAGCGCACGGCTGAATAATGCCACGGAATCTTCTCAGCCTCACTGCCAGCTCTCAGACAGACGTCCACAGACACCCGAAGAGCCGTCGATTCATGCAGAGCCCAGGGCACCCCTCCGCATTCGCGTTCCCTTCGCAGCTGTGTGACATCGGCCTTAAGGACAGAGCAATCAATTCTTTCCGAGGCCTTTCATGAAGTTCTATTTCAAAGCGCTGCCCAAACAAAAAGCGCCCACCTCCTTTGCATAGTACACGCTGCTACTGTGCCAGGTTGGACATGGCGTAACCACACACAGACTGCGCCATGCGGAGCTTCAGATTCCACCGCCATCTTAACTTGCCTTCGATTTGACCCAATGCTGGAATTACCCGAAAGGGACTCCCTTTGGACACCCCTCTGCTTCCCTAATATTTTTCTACTTCAGATTTCCTTCCCGTAAACTATTTATGCAGCTGTGATATTATCCCACATAGTACACATTAGTAGTTGGGTGAGGTGAGGACGGTAGCATGTGTAGAGTAGATACACACTGTTGAATAGGACATTGCTGAGCCAGATACACATTATTATGGGCCCACACCCTGCAGCTTTCCAATGAGAAGGCCACTCTGCGGTTCCTTTGACCAGAGACTTTTACTGAAGGGTTTGGGGGGTGGCCAGGTGCCAAGAGCAACTGTATGGCTGTCCCTGGCACAAACTACAATGCCTCCCTTTGCTCACAGCGAGAGAGGTTGCATAGCTTCACGCGAGAACGTCAACCGATTACCCCGCTGACAATGCCAAGAAGGATTCCTGTTTGTGATTGTTCTGTAATCCAAAATGTTCTTAAAGGCTCAAACCCAGTCATCAAACCCCTTCAAGAGCAAGAATAAATATTGGGTTTGTTTGTACTCTAAAAATAGGCCAACCCTCTTTGATTCTTAGCACGTTTTTCTTTCTTGTGCCTGTTGCGCAACATGCCTTTTGGTGTGTGCTCAGGGCACCTGTGTGCCAACTTCTGAATTAACTGCTAGTGACAGAAGCATGAAAGGTATTTAAAATTATTATAGGATTAAGGAAGAACATTATTGGCGTACAAAGGGAATGTTGATTCCTCGTAGTGTGCAGACGTATGAATATAAGGATGAAATCTGGAATAACAGGTCAATTTCTCGTTTTTACCACCAGAAATGCATGTGTACTTTGAGACTTTGGTCTTAGGTGCTTTAAGGGATAAGTGACACAAAGGTTAAACATTCATGCTTCTTACACTTGCCAGATTCATCATTTAATGTCTGTTTTCTTAGTTGTGGGATGGGTGTGTTGCGTCGCACTCCATCTTACTCCTTTGTGTGACTGATGGACCAGGAGCTGTGTGTTGGAACAGAAAAGTCCCTTGCATGGTGATCGGCGTGTATCCTTGCCCTGAGAGCCCCAACCGCTGTGATATTTGGATCCTTGGTACTGATTTTTGGTCATGAGCGAACACAGATCATGTGTGTGTGCTATGTGACGTCCCAGGCCTGACTCATGGACTGCGCACCTACTTAGACCGGGAGGGTCGCCAAAAGCGTTACTCTCAGGAGGTGTAAGGCTGCTGCCTTCACCTGGACTTAACCCCGTCAGTGCCACGCCCTTTCCCCCTCCTGTGCCGGGCGTTGCACTAGTGGGTGGGGTTCATGACGAGATAGTCTCATCATGGGCACAGCGTAACCGTGCTCCATGACGAGACTATCTCGTCATGGGCACTGAAGAGGTTAAGTAGAATGAGCGTGGTGCTGTCAGCAAACCACTTTTTTAGTAGTCAGTGGAGCGAACAGGTCTGATTTACCTGTGCGGTTGAAGTGGTGCCTCCTGACCCACTCCAGTAAACTTCCACTGCTGTGTGCTGAACTCGACCCTTGGCTTGCATTAAGTTGAGTGTGCAGCTCGAGGATGTATGTGTGCCAGAGAGATTCTGCAGCACAAGAGAAACAATGTGAGCAGTTGCATGTGCATGTGAGGCTATACGTGTGCCTGAGAGATGGTACAGCAACTCAAAATGATGATGGATGAAATGCTGAACATTGTCATTCACCCCCAGTCACAGATCTGGGTTAAACCCGTCGTTTGTTTTCTCACCATGCCACCCCACGTTGGCTGATGAGGTGTGATACCCCAAAACCGGTCCCAGAATGTTTGTTTTCAGGTCCAGGGAGGACCTAGCCTGGCAGTTCGGGCTGGACTGTTCCCAGGTGGAGCAGGGTCAAGACTGATTTGCATCTGGCTGGGTCCAAACTGTAATGACATGGTGAGCCAAAAAATGATTGATTTAGGCCTAGATCTCTGTTTAAAGGGTGAATGTTTGAAATTGTTCAGCATTCCATCCATCAATTCTTCTTTTTGCATGAGGGATGGTATAGTGCAAGAGAAATAGCATGAGCTGTTGCGTGTGCAAGCAAGGATGTACATGTGCTTGAAAGATTGTGTAGTGCAGGTGAAATGGCGTGAGCAGCTGCGTTTGTGCGTTAAGATGTGTATGTGCCTGTGGGAAGCACATAGGAGACTGCGAGTGATGTGGCATGAGCACACTAGAATGCATGTGTGCCCAGGAAGAGCTGCAATACATTGGAGTCTGCATGCATTTCAATGTGTGTGTGCGCAGGGATATGAGTGGACTTAGCACGAAGGCTGACAGCAAGGTGTGAACCTCTAGTCACTCCCTTTGCCTGTGTTTGGGGCTATCAAAATTGGGGACTCTCCTTTTGTGATAAACTGCTTTCTGGAGGAAGAGCACAACAAAGGAGTGAGCACTTCAAAGTGAGCAACCCCCAGACTACGGACTTTAAATACACAGACACTAAATCACAAGTGTGTCTGGAAATGGATTATAAAATGGGGAACTTGAGACTCCCAAGTTGTGAAACTGAAGCTGTAGATCAGAAGCTTAGCACTAGTTCTGTCAGTTGCAACCAGGTCCGGGGACTAAGGGTCTGCCAATCTCTTATGCTGGGTGATTGAGGTTCAAGAACACTTGTCTGAAGACTTTAGCACCAGCTTCTTCCTGACCTAAGACCAGTGGCCCTGCAAGGTGATGGGAATAGCTTGAAGGGAGCAAGGTTCAGTGGGGATCCAGTTTTGTGGATCCTGGGAGTGTGAGATTCTGGTCCGTCGGCGCCACCAAACCCAGTGCTCTGTATGCATTTGCTCTGCCGTGACCCCAGAATGCCTGGTGGGGCCGTGGTAAAAAATAAGGGTCATCACCCTATATGTGCGCCTTCAACCCTGCCAGCATGCCCGGAGGAAGGCGCCATGAAGGAGAAAGAGGGCCGTTCCTTTGACCCCAGGTGCAGCTGAGAAGACACCGCAGGAGTCAGAGCAACAACTTAAATCCCCCCTTCCTGCAGCACCCAGAGACTTGCTCACAGATCCCAGGAGAGACTTCCCGCACTGGAAGAGCACCAAGGATGGCGGCTGCCATGACTGCAACTTCCTGCTTTCTGGGCACAGCCGTGCTATTGAGGAAGAACCGGGGACTCCGAACTGCCACTCCTTGAGAGCAGGTATGATTGACCAATGGGTCTCAGGGTCCTGGGGAACTTGCTCTGAACCGAAGCGCTCCAAAGCGGGGACCTGGGAATCTTGCTAAAGAGCCCCCATAAAACATCTGACACTAGAACACCTTAACAGGGCCTAGCTCTGATGTTGCTACATGTGAATGAGGAATAACCTTCAGCCATAAGAAAGTGGGTCTTACCCAGGTAATAATAGCAGGCTTGCTCAAGAAGGTCACTATTGATTCCACTGTGTTGTATTGTCCTTTGTGTTAGTAGATAAATACTCCATATTACATTACAGCGAGTATTTGACTGGACAATTATTCACTGGGATTGCTGGATGCATTTTGAGTTGTGAGTCTGTGCTCGCCCTACGCATACCTCCTCCCAGAGAATCCTTGGACAAGCGCTGAAGGGGTTCTTGGCTAAATTGCTCAGAGCCCATACTAGACCGGGCCTGGAAGATCAGAAATAAAATGCCTCAACCACTATAGTTGGCCAAGTAATTTTTTCTTGCCCCGTGGCCCTCTGAAAGGAGTTGTGAACCGGGTTTCAATCAATGGATGTTGGTGCTCCTTTCCGGGCCTGTGTCTCGTTCAAGCATTAAAAATAAATGACAATTTTAATTTAGGCACATGGAACACATTTAGTCCTACAAAAAGAACAGACAGAGAAGTCTAAAGCCATAAATATTTATTTTCAGATTGTAAATAATACATTAATATATATTAATATAGAAAAAAACAATCAATCAATAAATAAATTAGAGTGCAAAGCTCTGTTAAAGTACAGACTCAGTCGAGGAACTCAGTAAAGGTCAATAAATTTCAAAGTATATAATGGGAGAGCAGTCCGGCATGGATTCGAAAAACATGTTTATGCATCCGAAAAGTGCTCACTTTATGGGGATCTGAACAATGGATTTTATACATTTAATACAGCAGTACAAGATTCCAGAAATGTAACCAATCAGAATTAGGCGGAATCGAACAGTTGCAAATAAATACATTTAAAAAATCTCTCTTAATTGTACAATATGGAGCTACTTACGAACATTACCTGTTATATTTTGTATGATTCTGCCAAGACAGTTAGGTTCAACCTTGAACTAGAACAGCTGTACTGAAACAACATTGTTTTATTCTGCAGAAGGTTGTCCTGCCTGTGGATACTACATGCAAGCATTACTCTAAGAAATGAACATACGAGTTTATCCACATCATACAGGACACTCAGCAGTAAATAGCACAAACAAGATGGAGTACGAGGCCTAAAGTGTCCAAGGTATTCGTCGATATTCATTAGTGCAATGCATTTATTTTTCAGAGAAACATCAGGTGTAACTTTTTACTTGCTTTATAAAAACAACACCAAGTAAGGGATCAACCGCACTGGTTAGCTGTTGTTCATACAACAGAGTTCCATGTTTATTGGTATCAATTTTACATGTCATTTGTAGATGCTTGCTTCAAATCTTGTATTAGCCGTTTGTATTTAAATTATCCCAAATATTGTACATTTTGGACATTGTGCTGGATAACTATGCCCTCCTTCCTTGAACTGTGTTCTCCTTGGGCTGTTTAACATATACCTACATCTAGAGTGTCCATCGTAGGTTCAGGAGATTTGGATCTATACCGATATTTGGTTTATCCACATAGAATAGATTTGCATACAGAGAAACTCAAAGGAAATCATTTACATAATGTGAGGTTATCCTGAAAATTTGGCATTGACCGGCCTTACTAGCCCCCGTTGGACTCCAGTGTCCAGCATTACTACATGTTTTGTAATTAAAACATTGCATATACTAATTAATTTGAAGTGTACAAATGCAAAAAAATATAAGGAGGCACTAAAATTTTAAGAACTCTCTTGGGACCATGACTTATTGTTCTAAATAGAGGAAACAATAATAGTGCGTGCTGCCTGCTTTCTACATCTGAGACCCCAAATGAGCAGTATCATATGAAAGGTGAAACAATTCTGCATAAACTGATGCCCAGACATGTACAATGTAGCTTGTGAACAGCATATAAAATGGCTGCTGGAACAGTGGCCCTCTCTATGGCTCTTATCTGAGAAAGCAGAAAGGAGTGTAGCGGGTGTATAACTAAGTAAAAGATGTATTTCACACGGTTGTATGACATTACAATGCATGCCTTTAAAACACATGCTTTTACCATGCAGTCTTTACCATGCATACCTTTACCACGCTAATGTCTTTACCACGCTTTGTCATTCAAAATAAAACTACCTTTAACACGCATGCCTTTACTCTAGGGGTCTTTACAACGTAAATAATTTTCCTATTAAAAATAATTTTTTTAATACTTTTCTAACTTGGTCACAACTTAAATCATGTACTAAACAAAAGAGGGGGAGTAAGAGGATACACTGGGTTTAGCCTACTTTACATACAAGTAGTTCCAACAAAAAGAAACCCAGTACAGTTATGTGTAAAAATAACTCTCCACTGAAGAAAAATTAAAGTTTTTCTTGTAAAACCCTCACCCACCAGGGTTACCCCTTGGTGACATGCTTCATCATCGGGTCCATCCAGTTCCGCTGTGGATCAGGGCGTGCTGTGACCTACGTGGGAAAACGTATTGGTGTTCTATAGAATGATAAAGAAGTTGTTCTAAAAAGAGAAGGGGAGTGGGGATGATGGTGTGTGGTTTAAAAATACCTGGCTAGGATGATTTATGTTACCAAATTGGATGCTTTGTTGAAAGTGGTAATGCATATTGGTCTCTTGTCTCTGTCTCTCTGTGGTGGAGGTTCTAGGAGGGCATCTCTGATGTTGTTTTGTGCCCTTTTCTTTGCTAGTGACACCATCTTTCTTGGATATTTTCTATCCCACAGTTTACAAGTTAAATTGTCGGCTTGTATCCAATAATCCTTCAAATCGTAGCATTGCCTCCTTATTCTCAAAAATTGTCCAATGGGCAGATTCTCCCTTAGGTGTCTGGGGTGGAAACTATCATATTGTAGAAGCCAGTTCTTGTCTGTCAGGTTTTTATGTGTTATAATCTTCAGTGATCCCTGGTTTGCTGTTATGTTGAGATCCAAGAATACTAGTTCAGTTTTGCTCATGTTGCACGTGAATCTCAAAAATTCGTTCAGAATTTTTAACCAGGTCAGGAACTTGGTTGCCGTGGCTTCATCACTCTCCCATATTACTAGTTCATCATCGATGTACCTCTTCCATAGTTTGATATGGTGTAGGAAGGGGTTCTGTGGGTAGAGGATCTTGTGCGATTCCAAATGGTGCATGTAGAGTCCGGCTATACTTGGGGCAAAAGTGCTTCCCATGCTTGTCCCATGTTGTTGTAGACTGAGAGTCTCTTCTTTTTTTTTTTTTCTGAGTTTTATATAACGCGAACTTGACCCGAATCCAATCAGGTATCAGAGCGCTTTTACATAGCACCACTTACGTTACATTAGGACACACATTCATTCTTTGTTAGGCACGGGGAGATTAAGTGATTTCCCAGAATCACAGGATGCTCAGTGTCATTACCGAGATTCGAACCCAGTTCCGCAGGTCCGAGGTTGAGCGCCCTAGCCGTTAGGCCAACTCCTCGTCGAATTGGAAGAAATTCTGAGTTATGGCCCACTTACAACATTCCATTACCACGTTCCCCGGTGTCTGGAAAAACCATTCCTGATCAAAAACTACTTCTTCAATGATGCTGAGAGTTTCAGCGTGTGGGACGCTGGTATAAAGACTCTCAATATCTAAACCCATCAAGATGTGGTTACCTGGATTACATTGTGTGTCCTTCAAGAGGTATAAAACTGCTTTTGTATCTTTGAGGTACGTGTTCGTCTTCTGGGCCAGGGGTCTGGGGAAATCATCTGCGAATTTGGATAGGGGTTCAAAAATAGATCATATCCCTGACACTATTGGCCATCCAGGTGGGTTATCCAGGGTCTTATGGGTTTTAAACCACACACTATCATCCCCACTACCCTTCTCTTTTTAGAACAACTTCTTTGTATAGAACACCAATAAGTGCTCCAATGTAGGTAGTAGATTGCAGCACGCCCCGATCTGGAGCGGAACAGGATGGATCCGATGATGAAGCATGCCATCAAGGGCAACCCTGGTGGGTGAGGGTTTTATAAGAAACACTTTTGTTTTTCTTCAGTGGAGAGTTATTTTTTCACATATCTGTACTGGGTTTCTTTTTTGTTGGAACTACAACTTTAATCAGTCACGCAAATCAAAGTGTAACGAAATAGGCAAAAATAACACATTTTGTGACATTATTGAAAAGTGCCTCTATCAAGATGGTGTACAATTATACATGAGAAAGACACAATTTAAACATTAAAATGAAGTTAAGTTTTAATTTAAATATAATTTAATTTTTTTCATGTATTTATTTTAAAAATACAGGGAGGCAAACACATATTTTGTTACTAATAAAGGTTTAAACTCAAAATTACTAAAAAAATGGGCATTCATTATTTTGTGATCAGTGAGACACTAACCTCTGAGGTGACCACATGCACAGAAGAGAACAGTAAACAATACTTCACTGACTTTAGTCTCACACTGCCATTTATCGATTTACATGAGTTTTACTACAGTAAAAATATAAGAAATATTAAAGTAGTTTGTGAAAATGATTTCTATTAACAATGAATAAATGTTTTCTTGTCCTCCATACATGTTACCTCAAAACCTGTTGCTCAGAAGCAACACATCCAATTTATATTTTCAACCTAATAAAGAGTCTCATTATTGATGACGTAAGTTAATTGGAAAATGTGCATATATCATGAATGCAAGAATTTTTTTAAAAAAATATGTTCTTTAGAAAATGAATAAACAATGTAAGCAGAAGATCTAGTTTTTGTACCAGCAATAAAGCTACAATTAGAATAGGTAAGGTTAATGAAAACAGGGGCATATTTTCGATTTTAAATGTCAGTGTAGGCAAGCTAATGGATGGTGCTGGTCTCAGAAGGGGGGGCACATTTACAATTCTAATATCTTGTCAAAGTCCAACTCAGAAGAAGGTGATGGACACTGGAAGGGGTAGAGAGGACTCCACCCTCTGCCAAATCAGGAAAGGTGCCGGACTCTGGAAGGGGGCAGGCTTACTATTCCCAACTTCCACCACTGCCATCTTGGGGGAGGGTGCTGGCCACTGGATGGAGGGCAGATTTACTATTTCCAACTTCTCTGTGTCTAATTGGGGTCTGGTGCTGAACAATGGAAGGGAGCAGGTTTACCATTCCCAACACCACCCTGTGCCAACTCAGGGAATGGTGGTGTACACTGGAAGGGGGCACAGATTTACTATTCCCAACCCCACTCAGTGCAAACTCAGGGAAGGTGTTGGAAACCGGAAGGAGGCAGATATTCTATTCCCAACGCCACCCTGTGGCAACTCAGAGAATGGTGCTGGACACTGGAAGGGTGCAAAAACAACAGTTGATGGACAGAATGCAGAACAATGTCATACAGTCACCCCAGTACAGAGATCTGGGCCTAAATCCATCATTTTTTTGCTCACCATGCCGTTCCAGTTTGAACCCTCAGGAAAGGTGCCGGACTCTGGAAGGGGGCAGGCTTACTATTCCCAACTTCCACCACTGCCATCTTGGGGGAGGATGCTGGTCACTGGATGGAGGGCAGATTTACTATTTCCAACTTCTCTGTGTCTAATTGGGGACTGGTGCTGAACAATGGAAGGGAGCAGGTTTACCATTCCCAACACCACCCTGTGCCAACTCAGGGAATGGTGGTGTACACTGGAAGGGGGCACAGATTTACTATTCCCAACCCCACTCAGTGCAAACTCAGGGAAGGTGCTGGAAACCGGAAGGAGGCAGATATTCTATTCCCAACGCCACCCTGTGGCAACTCAGAGAATGGTGCTGGACACTGGAAGGGTGCAAAAACAACAGTTGATGGACAGAATGCAGAACAATGTCATACAGTCACCCCATTACAGAGATCTGGGCCTAAATCCATCATTTTTTTGCTCACCATGCCGTTCCAGTTTGAACCCAGCCATATGCAAATCAGTCTTGACCCTGCGCCTCATGGGAAGAGTCCAGCCCGAACTGCCAAGCCAGGTCCTCCCTGGACTGGAAGCAAGCATCCTAGGACCGGTTTCGGGGTTTCACCCCTCTTCAGCCAGGATAGCTTGATTCCAGTGGCATGGAGAGCACGGAACCCACGTCTGGGCATACCCTTCCCACTCGGGGTGACAAATGCAAAAACAACAGTTGATGGACAGAATGCAGAACAATGTCATACATTCACCCCAGCACAGAGATCTAGGCCTAAATCCATCATTTTTTTGCTCACCATGCCGTTCCAGTTTGAACACAGCCGTATGCAAATCAGTCTTGACCCTGTGCCTCATGGGAAGAGTACAGCCCAAACTGCCAGGCCAGGTCCTCCCTGAACTGGAAACAAGCATCCTAGGGCCGGTTTCGGGGTTTCACCCCTCTTCAGCCAGGATAGCTTGATTCCAGTGGCATGGAGAGCACGGGACCCACGTCTGGGCATACCCTTCCCACTCGGGGTGACAAATGCAAAAACAACAGTTGATGGACAGAATGCAGAACAATGTCATACATTCACCCCAGTACAGAGATCTGGGCCTAAATCCATCATTTTTTTGCTCACTATGCCGTTCCAGTTTGAACCCAGCCATATGCAAATCAGTCTTGACCCTGTGCCTCATGGGAAGAGTCCAGCCCGAACTGCCAAGCCAGGTCCTCCCTTGACTGGAAGCAAGCATCCTAGGACCGGTGTCGGGGTTTCACCCCTCTTCAGCCAGGATCGCTTGATTCCAGTGGCATAGAGAGCACGGGACCCACGTCTGGGCATACCCTTCCCTCTCGGGGTGACAAATGCAAAAACAACAGTTGATGGACAGAATGCAGAACAATGTCATACATTCACCCCAGTACAGAGATCTGGGCCTAAATCCATCATTTTTTTGCTCACCATGCCGTTCCAGTTTGAACCCGGCCATATGCAAATCAGTCTTGACCCTGTGCCTCATGGGAAGAATCCAGCCCGAACTGCCAAGCCAGGTCCTCCCTGGACTGGAAGCAAGCATCCTAGGACCGGTTTCGGGGTTTCACCCCTCTTCAGCCAGGATAGCTTGATTCCAGTGGCATGGAGAGCACGGGACCCACGTCTGGGAAGGGGGCAGATTTTCTATTCCCAATTCCACCCTGTACCTACTTAGTGAATGGTGCTGGATCCTGGAAGGAGGGCAGATTTACTATTTCCAGTTCCACCCTGTGTCAACTCGGGAAAATTGCTGGACACTGGAAGGGGGGCAGATTTTCTATTCACAGTTCCACCTTGGGTCAACTCGGGGAAGGTGCTGGACACTGGAATGGGGGTGCTGGTTTACTAATCCCAACTCCATCCTGGGTCAACTCAGGTAAGGTGCTAAAACATGAAAACATAAACATTGCGAAATCCAGCCTTAAAAACAAATCAACTACCAGGTCAATTGGAAATCTCTAAACCATAAGGTAAACTACTTCTCAAACAGTTGCATTAAGAATGATAATTATTTTTCCTAATCGATACAGATAAAAAATAACTGATGTTGACTTTCTATAAGCAAAACAAAAACCCAAATATAAAATGTATCTCTTTGTAGATTGTAATTCAATTGTATAACACAATATTTAATTTCACAGCATTATCTAGCCTATTAGAAACATATGTGAAACTGTTTAACATTCAACTTTAAATTATTTTTTTTAAACAAACTTTATTGGGTTTTATTTTAGTTTCTGTCAGTTCTGATTACATACTTTAATCATATTATACGTTGTGTCTATACAATAACAGAATTCTATGACATACAAGGCCTGTTACATGCATGGTTATAGCATCAAAACTCGTATGTTTTAGAGGAATGCTGCAGTCATTAACTGATGCGGTTCTAGATTCTCCTTCGGTATATTGCACAGGACTCTTATAAGAATAATTGTACTAAATCAACACCCTCCCGTCCCACCCTCCACCCTACTGATACCCACCCTCCTCCTGTAACTGGTTTTGGCCATACAGTACATTAACTTAATCAAACATCTCTAAACAGCGGAATTACCCTGTGTACATTTCGTGATCCTACTGCTCCATCTGTAACCACCGTGAGTTACTGTACTTCGTATCTTATTATCACAGGTGTTATTGGGTACTTAGAACTATGGGAACATCGTCTGGGTTGGTATTTTTAGAGGCTTCCACCATTGCATCCCATTCTAGGGATATTGAGTTTTTCCAAAGGCCGCGGGCCTCTTCTCTGTGCAGTGCTACGCTTTCAGCTCCAGCCCATCTAAGCAATTTGTTATGCCACATAGATGTGGTGGGGGCTCTGGCTGATTTCCAGTGCATTGTGATCGATCTCTTAGCAACTATAAGCGCCAAGTCTAAAAAGCGTAGTTGTACCTTGTGTTTTCGTCCGTCTACGAACTCCTAATATGTACTCTAGTGCTGTGTCTCCCATGGACAGGTGTCTGACTACCTCTATCTTCTGTTTGACCCCCCTCCAGAACTCCACAAGGTCCGTACATGCCCACAACATATGCAGGAGGTTTGCTTCCGGTAGTTTACATCCGGCGCATTGATGTGTCATTTCCGGGTACATTCTGTGCAGTCTACATGGGGTCAGGTAGGCTCTGTGTACTATCATGCATTGGATAAACTTGAACTTGGCTTTGCGTGGTACTCTCTGTGGGTATTCCAGTATGTTACTCCAGTCTTTGTCCGTTAAGTCTCGTCCCAGTTCTGCTTCCCATTGAGCCCTTGTGAGATCTAGCTGATCCTGGGCATGTGTGCTGATTCTAAGGTAGAGTCATTTGATTAAGTGGCTTCCACGCCCCATGTAGTAAAGTGCTTTTATAAGTGTGTTTGATTGGGGTTCCTCCCTTTGTGGAGCCCAGTGTCTTTTAATATAGTGTATTAGGGCAGCATGTGTCGCGTACAATGTGGTAGGCGCTCCCGTAATGAGCGTAAAGGTGTCATGATCCAGAAGTGTCCCATCACTAAAGAGCGCCCCGACGGACTCCAACCCCGCATCCATCCAGGGTTCAAGTGCCCGTTGCGTCAGCCTGCCAGACGCCAATGGTATCCCTACCAGAGGAATGTTGTTGGCATATCTGCCACCCCTGGATGTGTATCGCAGCGCTCTTCCCCAGCATTGGAGTGCCGTGTGTAGGAGGTATGGTGATCCCAGGGGTGGTTTGCTATGCGGTAGTAATAAGGTGTGAAGTGTTCCCTGCTCCATGTGCCTTGTACTGTAATCGATCTCTTGTAAGTTGTGGCCCGCCGTCCAGTATGACAGCCATTGTACTTGGCATGCGTAGTAGTAATCCCTAAAATCTGGTGACCCTAATCCGCCCTCCCGCATGCTGATTTGGAGTTTCTTAAGGCTTATCCGGCGTCGGCCTATATCCCAGATTAAATCTATGAGGATAGTATCTAATGTATTGAAGATTGTTGAGGGAAGGAGTGACGGTAAATTCATAAAATAAAACAAAAGGCGGGGGAGTACCACCATTTTAGATAAAGCCACGCGTCCCATAGCCGATAAAGGCAGCGTAGTCCAGAAAGCCTCCTGCGAGCGTATTCCATGAATTGCCTTACCCAGGTTGCCCTCTATCATGACTGTGTTTGAGCGATAAACATGAATCCCCAGGTATTTGAAAGTGTGTGAGGCCACCGGTAGCCGAAGCTCCCGAAGCCAATGTAATCCGGATACATCTGTTCTTGGAAGAAGAAGGCATGGGATTTAGAGTCATTAATGAATAAGCCTGACACTGTCGCAAAGTCCGCAAATATAAAAGGAAGTGGCCCTTGACCTTCCAACATGTCTGCTAGATATATGGTAAGGTCATCAGCATAGGCAAGGTGCACAGATGTACCAATGGGAATTCCGTAGCACACCGCATCTCGCCGTATGCGGAGTGCTAATGGTTCCAATGCTAAAACAAACAGGATCGGGGACAGGGGACAACGTTGGCGCGTGCCCCTGAGTATCCAATATTCTCCGGATATAAGCTTCCCTGTTCGGACTCTTGCGGTAGGTGCCACGTATAACAATTTAACCCGTTGTATATATGCTGGGGGTATGCCAAAGCGCGCAATGGCACTGAACATATAGTCCCAAGACAATGTATCGAATGCTTGCTGCATGTCCAGGAACATGCAGCCAGCATTTGGAAAGTGTGCCAGATCAGCAGACATAATCTGATGCAGTCTACGCAGATTTAAGAAGGTGCTCCTTGCAGGCACAAACCCACATTGATCAATATGGATAAGTTTGGTGAGATATGGCTGAATTCTATTTGCCAGTACCTTACTAAAGATCTTATATTCCGTGCAGAGTAACAACAAGGGGCGATAGCCTGCTATATCAGTCAGATCCCTGCCCGGTTTAGGTAAGACACCACCAATGCCTGAGCGTTAGTGCAAGGTAGGTGCCCCAACTCGAGCGACGTCTTATAAAGTTCTTCCTGGTGCGGTATCAGTATTTCGGAGTATGCCTCAAAGAATTCTACCGGCAGACCATCCGGGCCCGGTGTCTTATTACGTGAGAGCCCGGCTATGGCTGCCTTAATCTCTGCCCTAGTGATAGGCCCCTCTAGGTCCTTTGTCATGCCAGTCGGGGGTTGTGGGTAAGGCAAGTCCTGACAAAGTCTTTGATATAGGACTCCTCCAAGTGAAGGGGCGCACTGTACAGTTCTTCATAATGTTTACTAAAGGCCTCACTAATAGCACATTGCGTAGTCGCGGTCTCTCCCCCTGGCAGTTTAATACAGCTAAAGGAAGTGATGGGAGGGTCATTTCTGATCAGCTTCGCCAACAAGGTACCTGACTTATCTGCATCTGAATGATGTATTTGTGTATAATAAGATCTGTAATCTATTAACCTCAGCATTTCAAGTAATTCTGCGTGTTGAATACAGGTTTCTTGCAGTTGTGTCTGTGTCACTGGGTCGCGCACTGCCTCTTGCTCTAGTCGTGACATATTGGTCTCTGTGTTCTGTAGTTTTTTATGTATCTCCTGTCTGGCTCCCACTGTGGTGCTGATTGCTGCCCCTCGGATAACCGCCTTAACGGCATCCCATTCGACCAGTACTGTGGAAGCTGTGTTATGATTTTCCGTGAAGTAGTTTTGAAGTGTTGTGGATAACGTGCTACGGAAGATCGAGTCCTCCAGTGTTTGAGGCCAAAGCCGCCATGTAGGAACCGGGGGAGGCACTCTACCCCAACTAAAAACTGCTTCTACATGGTTATGATCCGAGAAGGTCTTTGCTAAGTGTGTAGCATCTATAACTTGATCCGCTGTGGAGGTGGAGCACATAATCCTATCTATCCTGGTGTGTAACTGGTGCACCGGGGAGAAAAAGGAATATTCCTTGTGAAGCGGATGTTTGAATCGCCGTACGTCACACAGGGACCAACCCTCCACCCAATCGCAGAGGGCTTCCGCCGGTTTACAAGCCATTGTGCCCCTCAGGGGCGGATGAGAACGATCTGGAGACATGTCCATGACTGCATTACAGTCGCCTCCTATGAGCCATGGATACGCTTCCCACCCCGCCAAAATGGAGTTCAGACTCAGGAAATATTTGTGTTGGTCATAGTTCAGAGCGTAAATGTTCCCTAAAACAACCGGCAAACCGTCTAAGGTGCCACGCAGCAATATGTACCTGCCCTGTGTATCTACCCGCTAGTCCAGTATCACAAATGGTATTTCCCCTTTTATCCAAATTGTCACCCCCCTGGCAAATGCAGAGTAATTTGTACATATTACCTGCCCCCTCCATTTTTTCCTCATTTTCGCAGCTTCTGCCTCCATTAGGTGTGATTCCTGGAGGAATACCACCTGCGCCCCCCGGCGTAACAAAAAGGCATGCAATCTATGCCTTTTATGTACAGAGCCCAACCCTCGGACGTTCCATGTAACAAATTTATATTTATCCACTAACTGTTGTGCCATCCATCCAATCCTGTGAGTCTCCTATTGTGAATGAGATCATGCAACCGTATGAGGTGTAACAGTATCCATGTGCCAGAACTATGGAACCCCCAACCTAAACCAAACACCAGGTCAGGCCTACAATCGAAACCAGGCAAGACCAAACAAGGAATACATTGAAATAGAACATTATAAACAGTAGCAGTCGCAAAGAGGGGGTTGGTAGCCACCGCTATCTTGTACGTAAACATTAACCTGGACCGTCCCAGAGCCCAAGCGTAATATGGAGAGCATTACAGAACACATTGTAGTTTATAGAGGGACCAAACATCAAAGGATATGCGAGTGTTAGGGGGATGTCTCCCCAGCAATGCGTCCCTTGGCGGCAGGTCATGTCATTGCAGACAGCATGAAAGAGCCGCTATCCCAGTATTTTGTCAGCAGTTTGTGTCATCACAGTAGGAAAGAGCTGCAGGCTGCTGTCCGAGTCCGAGCAGGAGGAGTTGTCTTTAAAGGTATGGGCAGCTGTCAGGAACGTTTCTTTGCTATTCTGGACTTGCTGCTGTGTGGGCCCAGGGAAGCGCAGCGCGCTGGTGGAATTGGCCACTCGCTTTGACCAGCGGTGTCTTGAAGTCCCGGGTCCTCGTGTGGTGGAAGCGGATCTACTCTAGCGTTGGGTAGGTTCCATGACTTCTAGCCATTCCTCGACATCTTCCGGACTTTCAAAAAAGTAGGTCTTCTGCTCGTAGATGATCTTCAGACGCGCTGGGATTAGTAACGCATATTTGAGATTCATGGTGCGTAGTTTCCTCTTTACTTCTTGAAAAGAAGAGCGTCTTCGCTGTACCAAGAGCGTATAGTCAGGATACAATGAGAATTGGCAGTTCTCAAATTGGATCTGTGGTTTTTCACGTGCTTTGTGAAACAACATGTCGCAGTCCCTGTAGTTGAGAATTTTCACGATCAAGGGCCTCGGCAGGGCTCCCACCCTCGGTTTCCCGATGGGGATCCGGTGCACCCTTTCGATGCAGAAGTAGTCGGAGAGACACTCTGGGGCCACATACGTGCGGAGCCGATGTTCCATGTACGTCGCAGCCTCATTTTCTTCACTCCGTTCTGGTAGTCCAATTATGCGAATATTATTGCGCCGTGCCCGGCCCTCCGCATCCTCCACTCAATCCATCAGCCCCGTGACCTGCTTCCATAGGGACTGGAGCTGACTCGCATGTTCTTTATGTTGCGGCACCAGGTCCTGCAGCGTGTAGCTGTGATCCTTCACCGTATCAGCCAGCTTAGCATGATCCGCTTTCAGTAAATTGAAACCAGTAGTAAGGGTGCCTATTTGCTGTTCTATGGCTCTACGCGATTCCCTAACTTCCTCCAGTATTAAGTCCAGCTTATCCGGCGCACTCTCGTCGTCTGTGGGAGGGATTGTTTTGAGCGATTGCATGCTCTGGGATGAATCACCTTTGTCCGCACCATGGGAATTAGGAACCATTGCCTTCTGGGTTCTGCCCCTGTATCGGCCCATCTTCCACAGGCAGGGTTATCATGCGATCTATCTCTCCTGTAAGCGGTCCGAGCACCCGATGGCCAGTAGCCCCAGGGGCGCCGAGAGCGGCGTCGCGCAGGCAGCAGCACCAGCTCCCACACTTCATGGATACGGGCTGTACTCAGGACGTGGTTTCAGGCCAAGCAGCAAATCCAAGAAGCAACTCTGTGGTGTGAGCAGCCTCACCCACTCGCAGCCCCAAATATAGCGGTTTGTCTGGGCCGTCCACGTGAAGAAAGAAGCCCAAGAGGTGCCGGGCGAGCATCCGCGGCGCCAGAGAGGAAGAAAAGATTGTGTCCCAGGACACAGTGCAGCCTGTAGTCTTTAACACTATGCACCCAGCAGACTGTAATGGCCAGCGAGGGAGAGGCTCAAGGGGCCTTAGAGGCCTACGTGCCCTCACCGCAGCTGCAGCAGGCCCAGCGTATGCTCCACGCGGGCTACGCTTCAAAATGTCACCAGGGCAGATCACGGAGATGCGAGCCAGGGTGTCCGAGGCTTCTTATCTCTCAGATGCGGCGCACATGCAACTTTAAATTATTTCAGTACAGCAGCTTCCTAAGAACTGAGGAAAACAAACATTCAGTCTTCTAAGATGACTACTTGAGGAGATTCTCATTTAACGCCAAAACTCTAATCCAAAAGGAAAATCTCTAAACATTTCAGGGAAAATAGCACAATAAAAAATGTTCTTCTGCAAACAGGAAAATAACTACCTTTAGAAATGTTTCTCTTGCAGATTTGTAGCAACTAACCATTTTTTTACTTTACACAGGGTAAAGCATAGCATGTTAAATATTTACTACTGTTACAATCTTTCCTCCTACAGAAATCCAACCACTAACAATTTCTCTTTCATTAGGATATCGTAAATCAAAGTAACCATTTCTTTCTGTTTCATAAGATAAAGCATAACATGTAAAACATGTCCATAATATATTACCAACATAATGTTATTTTCTGTTACAAGACAAGCCCAACACATGAAACCTAGAGGGGCAATAAACTTCTTAAATATGGTGGGTAACTTCATTGTAAGAAGAAACATACTGAGCCAAGGAGTCACTGGAGGTGTTTGGACTATTCACCCTGCAAAGGCACAGCAGTTACATCTGGTGATACTGTTGAAAACACTACCTGGCATAAGCACTCTGCCTCTGAGTAGGAAGTGAGAGAAAGTGTACAGCACATTAAATCAATTGGTGTCATCTCCAAGGAACCATTTGTCTCAATATTAAGGGAGGTAGCTCAGAACATCCCCATGCATGTTGCTAGTAGCATCCCCACAATTCAAAATTTAAGAAGACTAGTTCAACGACAGAAACAAGCAACTAATCCCCAATGAGCAACTCCTCATACATACTCAGATATTAAAAGTCCCCTAGAACTAACTGAGTCTTTCAACCATGAACCTTTCCTTCTCTATGACAACAAACACCCTCAAAAGAATATTTTAATCTTTGCTACCCTTAAAAAAAGTGTTACCCTAGAAAATAGTGACATTTAGATGATGGATGGCAACTTTAAGTCTACGCCCCATCTATTCAGCCAAATGTATACTACACATGCTAACATTAATCACACTAATACTCTACCTATTTATGGTTTACTGTCTGCCAAGCAATCCTTAACTTATACTGAACTTTTATCAGTCATATAATCTTAAACTATGACAAAAGTCCTAAGAAAACAATAATTGACTTTGATCTACAGATGATGAACACTAATGTTAAACCTAATCAAAATACCGAAATTCAAGGATATTTTTCAAAAACTTTCCAGGCATGTTGGAAATAAATAAAAAAAAACATCCTTGGCTGAGGATCTCATGTCAAACAGTAAATTGCAATTCAAAGTTAGAAAACGAATGGCTTTGTTTTTGCACCTCCTGATTGCGTGAATGACTTCAACACATCAATTATACAATCTGATTATTTTAACAAAATAACAATGAAGAAAACTTGGCCATCCTTCTAAAGTTTATTGACAATACATGGATTGGCCATCTGCGCAGGTCAGATCACAGGAGGAAATCACACTTTCCAGTTGAATGGCAGAACTGTTACCTGACCTGTTTAGAGGGAGGTGCAATAGCAAACAATGCCATTTAGGGTTAGCATCATTTTTTTTAACATTTCTATTTGTAAACATCACCCCAACCTGTATCATTTACTGAATTTTTTTAAAAAGGAACAACATCTTCAGGAAATGAGACAGGCACAATCTTTAACAGTTTGTCTGAATACTCGAGTATACAAAAAAGGTTAAAAAAATGTATGAAAGACTATTAGCCAAAATTCAATAGTTTTCTATATTGGGAGGGCAGACTACCTGAAAGACATTGCAAACATACTGTGCTATTAATCTGTCTAAGCATTTGCATGCATTTTAAAATTTCAACACAGGGGCCGATTCCGATCCGGGTCGGAAGGGCACCGAACGCGATCCGGCCGGAAAAACTACGAGCCGTACGCGTGTTTTCCGCCCAACTCGTACAGCTGTACGAACGAGCAAGTACGATGCGAGCTATGTGAAATTCACCGACCGAGTCGTTTCCGGGTCCGAACCGCTCTGTACGTCTCGGTCGTAAGCTAACTGTGGCGTGCAATGGATGCGATTTACGACCGTGCCAGTACGGGTGGTTGCCTTTGGGGGTCCGCGTTGTACCCCCTGACACCCACAGCCCTACGACTCATACACAGGGGGAGACCCATGGGTCCCCCCAACACAGGCATGTATGATGCATATGGCACTGACGCATACCCACTGAAGGGGGTGCCCTTGCGCGAGGCGTACCCATTCAGTCAATGGGAGCCCATGTACGCGTCGTACGACCGGCTCCCATTGACTTCAATGGGAGTCCGACCGAACCGAGTCCGGCAGCATACGGCCACATCGTACTCGCTCGGTCGGACTGCAGGACTCCAGCTCGGTCGGAAAACACTCCGGATCCGGCTCGGCCGGAGTGCTTTCCGAACCGGATCGGAATCGGCACCTAAATTGGCATTTTACAAAATTGTATTAAAAACTTTTTTAAAGTATGATTTTTTTTTAAATGTCCTACCATAAGAATTCTTATTTTTTACGAGCCACACACCAAGAGTCTCAGGTACTCCAATAGTGCAGAAACTTAAACTAATAACCAAACCCTAAAAAAAATAAAAACAATTGCAAAACCGCAATACACAGTTTATAAATCCTTCTAAGATGTACAAAAAAGATTTCCAAAGTTAAAAAAATCAGAATTATTTTTACAGTTTTTGAGAAAAATGACATCAATAATAAAAAAATAAAACCTCATCAAAAGTTAGTCTTCTCTCTTTTTGATTGTTGTTTTTTTAAGTAAAAGTAAACCACCATTTAAAAAAACACAATGGACCTGATTCACAAAGGTAAACTTACACTTTTGTGTAAGTTTACGGCTGTTTGCTATTCACAAAGGTATTTTTCTTATAGCATCCTTACAACTGCAGAGTCTCTGCACATGAAGAGATAGGACTGTTTTATCTTTTTATGTGCAGAGACTCTGCAGTCATTAAGGTACTACTAGTAAAATACTTTGGGAAATAGCAACTCTTTTTTTTTTTACTTTTGTCATTTAGTGATAATAAATATATATTTTAAATCAAATAACTCTTCTTTTTAAACCTACATTAAAAACAAATAACAACCGTCTCAATGTGCGCATACAAACACAATCTGTAAGGGGATGTTAGACTGGTTAAAAGTAACATTACATACATTTAAACATCATTTAACATCAAACTACGTCCCTTCCACTCACCTTACAATAAAGTGCATAACCTGTATCTTAATTTAAAAAATACAGTCTTACCTGACTGCAGTTTCTCTGTGCTTCCGATCTTGACAGCAACACTCCACTGACTGTGACTGAAGTGAACGTCAACCTAAAAAGTACAAACTAAAAAAGGACAATTTCCCCCATTGAAATCTTTGGGAAAGCATGGGAACAAATAAAAAAAATGTTTTTAATCAGTTATACGAGATGTTTAAAATTTCTCGTTCCATTAAGTTAATTTATATATATTTTAATGAATAAAGAAAATTAGATTTTTTTGCATTACTACTTTTAATAAAACTATGTAATATGACTACATATTGCGTTGCATTTTTATTATCAACCATTTTTAAATATCATATATAAATAAAATGTAAAGTTTAAACATTTTAAAAATGGCAAAATATATATATTGTAAAATTTTGAAGTGTTTTCTTAAACTAAATTTGTATATAAATCATATTTTTCAAGCAACAATTAATACTCAGGCATTTTTAATTAGTACTTGAGTATTCAAACACCTCCCCACACAATACCCCCATATCCCTTGCATCCACTTCCTAAAACATTTGAATGTTATTTTGCAAAATAAATTAATAAAATGTATATCTTGGTTTTACTTTAAAATACATTTAATTTTTTTAAGAATTAATACTCAAGTATTTTTAGTAATATCAGACAAATAATCCACTTTTCCACCCAATACCCTTATGTCCCGTGGACTTTTGTAATGTTATTTTTAAAAATGAATTAGTAAAATCTATATCTTTGTTTTACTGAAAATAATGCTCAAGTATTTTCAATTTCTATCCAGGTTTTAATTCAATTCCTCATTCAATACCCCTTTATCCCTTACATCGGATTCCTAAAACAATTGTGAGGTTATTTTAAACAATGAATGCAAACATTATTTTAGCTTTGATTTTAAATAGTATTCAATGTTTAAAAATTAATACTTAATTATTTTAATTAGTGTCTGAGTATTAATACATTTCCCCATGCAATACCCCTATATCCCTTGCGTCTCATCCATAAAACTTGGTGAAGTAAATTTAGAAAATTAAATTATTAATATGTAATCCTTAGTCTTACGTTAAAATAGTTTACATTTTTTCGAGTAATAATTGAGTACTAACACCCCACCCAACGTATCCTGTCCCTAAAACATATTTATGGCTTTAATTTAGTAATTCTTTTAATTAATTTTTTCTTATACAATACATTAAAAAATAATAATACCCTAGTATTTTACATACTACTTGCAAATGTATACACTTTCCCATCCATTACCCAAAATGAATTTCTAAATATACCATTATAATATAAATTAATTAAAAAACATACAGGGACCTATTATGATGTCGGTCAGAGTTTCCTCCGACCAACACCGTGGCGGAAAGTGAACCAACTTCCTGACTTCCTAATTATGATGCGACTACACATGGTGTGGTTGCACTCTCCCATTTCTCTGTGGGAGCTTCTGTTACGTCCGTAAATGGGCTGTAACACAAGCTCCTATTGAGAAATGGGAGATTGTGTTAATCCCTGCACCCCGTGGCAGGCACCTCAAGATGCCTGCCACAAGGTGCAGGGATTACCAGGGGGGCACGACCCCCAACCGGAGGCCACAAGGGAAGGTGGCCATGCTATGGGCCCCCAACTACGCTTTCAGACAGGGTTTTCATGTCGAAAAGGCCGGCATGGAAACCCAGCCAGGAACCGTGGATCGTAATCCAGATGGCGTAAACCGCCATCCATATGGATTACGGGCCAGTTCCGACTGGCCGACGGACTTAAGGAGCCCGTCGGAAGCCAGCCAGAATGACCGGCCGGTTTCAATTCCGACTTGCTGTATCATAATCACCCAGTGGGAATTGGTCGTAAAACATCTGACCTAAGGTCGGAGGCTTTACAACCGAAATCGTAATCGGCCCCTTAGTCTGAATAAAAATACTATGGGGCCTACTAGGATGGCGGGCGGACTAAAGTCTGCCCGCCACCCTAGCAGTGCTGGGACCAGCCACCAGTGGTGCGGCGGTCCCGCACCGGCAATTAGGATGCCACCTTGGCGGTGGCATCCTCTATTCCCAGCATTGTGGCGAGCGGTGCTCACAGCACCGCCCGCCAAAATGCTGGGAATGCACTCTGTGCACGTCATCCATGAAAATGCTGGGGGTACCATGGGTACCCCCCATGTGCCCCCTCACCCCCCCAACATCCAGTGGGCCCACAACAGGCCCCCAACTCAGGAATCTGCATGCCTTTCCATGGCGGCAACACCGCCACGGAAAGGCTGCTTCCAGCTGGCATCCTAATATGGCTGGCGTTGTCTAGCAGACACCGCCACCATATGCAACCCTTTTCCGCCCGGTCGACCCGTCGACTGGGCGGGAAAGCGGCAGACAGTCTTTCCATCTGCCGCGGTCCCCCCGCCATCATAATATGGCAGGGGAAATAGGAGGCGGGCGGGGTATGATGTAGAGTGGATCGCCACCGCAATGCGGGAGGTGGCGATCCGCCCTACATCATAATAGACCCCTTAGTTTTCCTTTTTTAACAATATACTCAAAATAAGACATGTTTACTTATACTTCTATACTTACCATTATGCCTGGTAAATGCATGCATGGTAAAGACACGTGTGGTAAAGGAATGCATGGTAAAGACTGTGAGGGAAAGGCCTCCTCTGGTAAAGACTGCCTAGTAGAGCTGTTTCCCATTTCACACACAGAGTGCCACTCAAATAGACAAGCAGAGAAGGTTGAGTAAAGATAAGAGTGACCCTTCAGGACATGACCAATTAGAAGCTGGCTGCTTCCACTGATGTTGGATGTTGTAGATTCAACAGGATACTTTTACCTGGAAGTTGAAAAGGCTTGAGCTTTTGACCATCGTCGAGCCGTTCTCAAAGGTGGGCACAGTACAGTACACAACGGCTGTAAAGAAAATGCGAAGACCTAGGAACAGGACAGGTGGCAGAGGAACTGTGGCACTGCTTGGCAATAAAGGATACTGACTGCTGCTATATTCAGCTCCTCTAAGCCCAATTAGTGAAACTAACAAGAGGGGTCTTGCTAAAATTGGAGTCACCCACCAACTAGATGCCACACTGTAAACAATGTACTTAAACGATAAAAGCACCATGAGACAAAAAGTGCAGTATCAAGTTAAGCGTCCCCATAATAAAGGAACACTTCGTACATCGATAAGAATAAGCACACTGCAACTGGAGCATCAGCCACCATCAGTAGGTCGAGGGAACTGCACAATCATGAGGGATGAGCCCACACATCTGTAGGGGGGGCGGAATGCAGGAAGACACCAGTCAGGCCCCTCTGTGACTGGAATAGATGCGATACGGCAATCTCCCAAATATTAATAACCATGTGAGGTAAGGCAAATCTGCAGTGAGCAGTAGCACTTCAGAAAGGCAAACATCAAAAGGGACTTGTTAAGAAGATCACCCTTGTGAATCCTGTGCACACAATTCCTGTTTCTGTCCTCCCACTCTGGAATACTGTGGCTATATTCCTGATGTCAATAGGGTATTTGAATTAAATGAATACATAGATTTGCTCCAGTCTATAAAACCAATATCCCACTGGGCCATATTTAGGAATTTAAGAATCAGAAAAGCAGACATGGCTAAAGATAAGTCAAAAATTGACAAAATAACAAAATAATCCAAATTAATTAACTAGAAGGACAATATGAAAAGACAAGGGCCAACTGAAAGAGGGGCCAACGGAGATATGGGTAGTGAACATGCTGAAACTTATGTAAAACTCACAAACATCACCAGAGGCCAAAATGGTTACAATGAGTCAGAAGACATACTGATCATACATGAACTGAAAACGGTGGAGGTACCATAACTGAAGTGGAAGGCAGGAAGCCAGAAGTGAAAGAAGCAATCACTACACACGAGAACAAAGCAAATGAGATGCAGCAACAAATAAAACTAAGTGAAACCACAGCAGAAGATGTTGAATGGGAATTACAAATGTGAGATACTAGTGTATTAGTCGGAGTGAATTAGTGTCCCCCACACTTAATAAAGTCACTATCTTGTTAGGTCCAGTCAAAGTTTAGAGTAATTTAACACTGAGCTTAACCCCTGATAGCTATTGCATATAGTACTGTTTCTTAACCAGTGGTCCGAGGACCCATTGGCGTCCGCAAAGCCTACTCAGGGAGTCTGCAACTGCTTAGGAAATTAAATAATATTAACCGATTCATAAATATATATAAATAAGGAAGCAAAATCTAAAAATGAAATATTTAAAGCGCACTGTAAATGTGTAGGAATTTCAAATTGGAGACTAAAAATAAAGTTAGTATCCTCAGATTGATTTGTGGGAGCAGTGCAAGTGCATCAAACAGTACATAGTATGGATGATGAGTGGCTTCAATGGAATTTAGAAAAACTTCAACTTTCCCATTCAAATACAAATTTTGTTTTTTTATATTTGTTTGTAAATTAAATGAAATATTCAATCATTTATGCTTTTGTTTGATGGATGACTGTTCCTGCATTGTTTGCGTATTGTTTAGCAGTTCAAATCATCAAAAATGCTTAGGATGGGGTCCCTAGCTGATAGTGGTGACTCACTGGGGGGTACCCAAATTCAATTAATGAGTCAATGGGGTTCCCCAGGTTCCAGTATTGATTAAGTTGGGGTCCACAGAAGTCAAAAGGTTAAGAATCACTAGCATAAAGCACACAGGCTTAACTAAAGGAAAGGTTTAAAATCATTTAGAAGTTGCAGAACAGTTCAAAAACATGAAAATACAACACAATAAAAATCCCACTCCAATTTATGAAAATATAGAAAAGTTTAATAAGCAAAATTACACCAAAATGGCAAAAACCCAACAAAGGGAACCAGAGATATTCAGTTTTCAATAGATTTAACAGAAAATAATGCTGAAACGCGCACAGTGCCAATAGTAGTCAATAGTTGAGTTACACCGGGACCTAAGTGCAGGTTGAGGTCGACCATAATGGAGCATGAGTCAGATACACTAAGTAGATTAGCTCCCCTAAGGCATGATAGTATTTCAAAATAGTTTCTAAGTTCCAATCCAAAAAGAGACTTTATCATTTTTCTGAAGAAAAACATTTCTCGGTGTTTGACAAACCTAAAACTCAGGTCAATGCTGTGGAGCTGGCTTTTGGGGTTTGTCCCTTTAGCATAGGTTTTGAAAAAGTTCCCAAACTTCTTTTGGTTCCCAAACAACTGCATGAGCACACTTCCAAAGCTCCCAAGACCTCTAGTGAGCACTTAAAGTCTTTCACTGTGTCAGGAAAGGGCAACAACTAAGTCCAGTCAAGGTCCAGTAGCCACTGCTCAGGTGGGATTCTTCACAGGAACATTCTTTTCAGCTTTTTATGTTCCAGGATCGACCTGAGGGATCAGCGTTAAGATCCTTTGAGATCTTTATGTCTGTAGATTTAAAGTGGAAGTGGGTCCAACCTCCTCAGGTCCTTCTCACAGGTCACAGATGCCAAGTGCATCATGTCCAGTTTGCATGGTATCATTTCACAAGTCCAGCAGTATTCTGAGGAATAGTGGGTGAGTGTCCAGCTCTGTAGGGCTCTCAGCCTACTGATCGGGGCCACCCTAAGATACTCCTAGTTTCCTCCTAGGGAGAAAAGGTTCCTAGGCCCTGCCCTATCTACTTTTGTAGTAGTCCCTGTTTGCTTTACTTCAAACAGGCCCATACTGCCATATGCCAGGGCATTTTCAAGATGGTGAAAGTTTTCTGTCTCACTAAATGTGGGCTCTGATGCCTTGGGTGTGTTTTGAGTGTGTACTATGATAATGCTAACACTAACATCCAGTTTGAAGCAGGCACTGTACCCACAATAAACCCAGTGACAGAAGTCTGTTATAAATATGGAGGGTCCTTATTCAACCAGACATATGATACACAAGAATTGTCTTAGCATACTGTTTGCTCCCTTTGAAAGTTACAAAATGTTTGCATGTGCTTCAGACTGACCTGGCAGGCAGGATTGACACTGGACTGTCACCAGGAGGGGCACAGCCCCCACTCTGGATATTCTTATGAGCTCAAAGGATTGATCCCTGCACACTCAAGTGAGCCTATTGTACGCTCCTGGGAGGACTTTCACACCTCATTGATACCTCTTTCAAGGCTGAGCACTGGCTGGGCATAGCTGGAGAACTAATGCAAATGAGTCCCCTGAAAGCATAGGTGGGTAAAAGGTAACATTCTAAATGTTACTTTTCCTTTATATTCATAACATATCGGACTTCACCACTGAACTAGATTTTTAAGAACAGTTAACAATAGTGGTTTAATAAATTTTCAAGCCGACCCTTTTCTTGAATTAGCACTTATAGTATTTTAATCTGCATTCTGGTTTTCTACATAGGACAGGTAGGCCTGCCACAGTGAAAATACCTTTTCAGGCCTTGTCACTGTAAGGACGTTAGCAATAATTTTCTACATGTCTTACTTTCTAATACCATGCACCCCACTTATGGGCTACAAGGCCTAGAGAGGGATGACTTAATAATATTTTAAAGGGTTATTTGTACCTTCAAAAAGGGTAGCAAAGCAGGTTTAAACTGCAACTGTAAGGCTACAATGGTAGGCCTCAAGCCATATTTTCCTTTTCACACAACTGGAGCCACAGGTGACCAGAGTTAAATGCGCCAATCAGGTATTAGACAATTTCTGTATGTTTTATCGGTCAGACCACATACACTGGGTACTGTACAACAGTGCCCCAATGGGCATAGTCTAAAAATCTGCAATAAAATTCAGCAAAGAAATGGGGGTGATCATGCAAAAAGAGCACTTTTTCACAACCACTAATGAACTGCAAGTAGAGCCTGAAAACTAGAGACATAGAAAGGGCTTTTGACAGATGGAAAATTAGACATATATTTTGAAACTGTCCTGGAACTAGTTATGCTGTTGCTGATATTCACCACTCAATGTGTACAGAGCATAAACCCCGAAAGCAGCACCTGGAATACAGCAGTCTACCATCAATTATGCATATATGTGGGCAAACGTGAAGGCCACAATCAGGTACCAATGTAGAAGAGCATTGTTGGGTCATGTCTTGCTATGTGCTCCAGTGCTCTGCTCATCAACTGTGATGATGTCATGGCATGTTGGTCATGTGAGAAGTAATGGTGCTGGCCGATGATGCAATTTGGATTGTATTTTCAAAGAGACGTGGTATGGTACGATTTTATAATTTATATAGAGGACATTGTCCACTGAATTTGAGTCTAACTCCCTTTTTCCCTGTGAGTTAGGGAGGAGCCAGGAGTCACCCCCATCCACAGGATAGTGCAAGGTATAAACGTGGCAACCCTAGGCAACCTCTTCAGAACACTACTAGACCTGTGAAAGACAGAAGAAGGAGAGAACCCTATGTGCTGGACCTGCTAATAATTAGACTCTAATGGTTAGTTGGCTGACCTCCTGTTAATCTGCAGGGATACAAAACCTGCAAAAAGCCCACTTTCCTAGAAGAGCCCAACTAATTGGTGTCAACTGGGCCTGCCCTCGACCCAGGTGGTGGCTTCTGTTAGAATTAGTCCTTATCCCCAAGTGAAGTGAAGTTCCCAAGGTCCTGGAGCCTGGGGATGGTGTCAGAGTCTTTCTAAACCTAAAAACCTGGGACTTAGAAATGTTTTGCTAACATTTGACTGAAGAACTGTCAAAGGACTGGGACCAACCTGCCAGCAGATCCACTAAGGTGTATTGCCGTTGAGCCTGATTTTGCCACAGTGCTCCACAATTTCAAATTGGTTTCAGTGGGGTCGACGCCAACCGGCATTTGACTATGTTGAACCTTCCTCCGCTGCAGCCTGCAACCTTGCCCAGCTGAGGAAATCTGACTTCCAGACAAAAGTCTAAGTCTAAAGTTATACAGGTTCACAGGGCTTGATGCCGACCAGTATCTGATTCACGTAGACAACTTCCTGGATTTGAACTTCAGACTTTTCTCACTCTGACATTTTCCCACCTTTATTGATGCGTTTACCAGAACCTCTTCTTTTGTCAACCTGTCGTCGGCGAGACCATCATGGGATTCAACCTGTAGCAGTTACCCACTGAAGAATTTAACGTCCCTGAAATGTTCTAAATGTGAAAGTAACTTACTGACTGGGATGAATCTGACCATGCATCCAACCCACCCGCCAGCAAGACCGGCCTTAAAACGTACCCATGTCCCAGTCTACCTCGACCAGTACCCCATTGGTGCATTGCACTTTTTGGTGCTGTTTTTATTCACAAATGTAAAATTCATTTCGCCGGTTCCCCTTGTTGGAATTTTGTCATGTGATGCCATTTTGTTCACTAAATTATTCTCTATTTTTATAAATGGGAGTTTTATTGTGTTGTATTTTAATTTTTTTAACTGTGTTTTTTTTTAAATACTTTACACATTTACTTAAGTTAAGCCTGCCTGCTCTGTGCCATAGCTACCGGAGGTTGAGCTCAGGTTTAAATTACTGAACCCTTTACTGTACATAACAAGAAAAGTGACTTTATAACTTGTTATGGACTACTGTCCATCTCAACTAATAATCCACTTTCTCATAGTGCTGCTAACATTTTCAGTAACTTACCTAGATAACATGGCAGTATTCAGCAATTCATGGCAAGACCACCTGAAGCTTTAACATATTTTTCTTGAGGATTCAGAGGCAAAACTGGCCATCAAGGCAACAAAGTTCCAGGTGGGGCAATACATTGTGCTCAACCTTGGACACTAGGTTGACAAGAGAAGATTCACCCATTGGGTGCCAAGGCTGTTGGACTGAGAAACAGATGGCCAGAAAGGATGCATTTTATATTTCACTTTCCTTGCAGTATATTGAAGATACACCATCCTCTCCAACTGATGATACCAACATAATGTGGATAATACATGGGACAATCTTTCAGCCTAGTACTACATTTCACTATTATGGGTGTTTATAATTTCCTTCCAAACAAGCCTATTCTTAACACCTATCTTCTATATCAATGGGACATTCCCTTTCACATTCAATTCATTGCTCAACGAGGCCTCTGACCTTATTAGCGCTTCTTCATACACAAAGCCTGTAGGACATTAGTTATTGCATGACTCGATAACTGTTCGAGGTTCTTATGAATTTACTAAGCCGGTTCTGGCTTGGCAGTTATTGACAGCATAGACTTCTCCCATTCCACAATTTCTTGAGCTCCATGAGAATGAAAGCTATATTTTCAGAACAAATTCCTCATGTCGTTATTTCTTCAAGGTCATGTTGATTTTCTCACTGCTCAAATGACTGTAAAATGTTGTTGTAGGACATTTTATCTGCCTACCATTAGGATGTCTGACATTTCCTTCTATTTGAACATTACTTTTACCCTGTTGCACCTTGATAACGTGAAAACACTTGTATTGCATTCTGTGGCTGAGATACTGTCAATCTTCTCAGAGCTGTGGTTAATGTCTTGACTACTAGAGAAGTTGCTGCTACCTCCAAGAAAAAAAGGCTTTGGACTGGATTACTTAGGGTATAAAAATAATGTTTTTGGGGCTATTCCAAACTTGAGCCAAGCCATGAAAACGTTTGGCATGTTTATGGTGTAGCAAACATAATAAGGATATGTCAAAGTCTCTTTAAAATTCAAAAAGTGTATTTCTTTAAATTGCAGAGGCTCTTTGCATTTATATATCAGATTATATCACTGCATAGAAATACATTTATTAAAACACACACACACACACCTCTCTGTCTCTGTCTCTGTCTCTCTCTCTCTCTCTCTCTCTTTCATTTACATCAAAGGTCCCTGTTTTGTCTTTCATTCTTGACTCCCAATGAGAAAAACCAACACAGAGCTAGCAGACACAACTCAGGGCCCCCTGAACCAACTACCAAACCTGCATTTATTTTGGGTGGGGGGTGACACACCTCAAACACTTCTCATGAAGCTACGCCTCTGTGCGTCTGGCTTTCTATTTAAGGTTATCTTTGTTTTCCAGTTGACATGAATGTGGGAGGGCAGGTCGGATATACAGACGCGTAGGCTTTATATACTGTCTAACAACAATTAATTTATTGTCAAGTGACACAGTTCGAGGTTGTATGGCAGAAGGGGATTGTTCTTCCTCCAATTCAGAGTCCTCAGAATGGGTTGTCTCTGTATCTTCAATGGTGAGGCCGGTGGCCAGGGACTGGTGCTCGGCTTCGTCCGTGGTGGTGTCCTTGACCAGAGGCTCGTAAAAGGGGAAAAACAATGATGGCCGTCAGTGACTTCTGCAGTGAGCTAGTACTATAATAATTCCCGTCACCAACACCTGGTGAGCCCTACGACTATCTTACTGTTCCGACACTAGGGAAATGCGAGGTGATGTGGAGGAGCAAAACGGTAGATTTGTGTGAAGGAGGTCCGAACGCGGTGCAAAGCAAACAATTAAAAAAATGTGCCAACGATCTTTATCAATGTTTCCTCACTGCGTTGGCCTCGGAATGCGATCGTTCCCGCCCTCCCTTCTTTCACTCGATAGCCTCCCTCCACCCGCCGTCCTCATCTAATCCTCCCTGATTTCCCCTGAACCAGCGTCACTCACCGGCTCCGCCGCAACTCTCCTGAGTTGCGGCTGCTCTTCAGCCTCCTCCGGTGGACGCCACCACTCCTCGGTTCAGTGGTCGTCTGCTTCTTCTTCCTCGTCTCTGCTCCGGTCGCCGTCTTCGCGTTCCCTCTTCTGCTGGGCGCCTCGCACTTCTGCACTCGACTCCTCGCTCCGGACTTCGCTTCCGCTGGACAACGACGCCTCTTCCTGGGTGGTCCTCACTTTCAAGGACGGCGCAACACTGCTTCCGGGGTCAACTCCTCCCCTCCCTACCTCCGTGTTGTGCTGTCGAAAGACATGAGAGATGGGTTTGTCTGTTCCTCTGGCCGCGATTTGTCGGCGGTTGGCTCTAACGTTTTCCTCCCCGTCATCAAGGATCCTGGTCGTTGTGGTTCCTCACCCTCGATGGAAGAGGTTACCTTGTGGTTCACCCGCTCACATCCCTTTCCCCTTGCTGTCTTACCACTAGGGGTGTTGTCTTGTGGGTATCTCGACAGGAAGTCCACATTTCCTTGATCTGACCCCTTTCTGTGTTGGGTTTGGAATCTGTAGGGTTGCAATGCCAGAAACCACCTTAGCACTCGTTCATTGTTTCCCTTGTTTCGTGCCAACCATTCCAAAGGGGCGTGATCTGTGAAAAGGGTGAATTCCCTTCCTTCTAGGTAGTATCTTGATGTCTCTATAGCCCATTTGATGGCCAAAGCCTCTTTCTCAATAACAGGATAGTTTCGCTCTCTTGGAAACAACTTCCTACTGATATACAATATGGGCTTCTCCTCCCCCTGTTTGTTCACCTGGGATAAGACGGCCCCTAGTCCTTGGTCTGAGGCGTCGGTCTGGAGGACCAAAGGGAGTGAAAAATCAGGACTGGCTAGCACTGTATCTGATGTTAGGGAGTTCTTAAGTGATTCAAAGGCCTGTAAAATCTCCTGTGAGGGTTGTCCTAGTCTTGCCTCTGTGTTTACGGTTTTCTGTAGAAAATTGGTGAGAGGGGCCGCGGTTTGGGAAAAATTGGGAATAAACCGTCGGTAGTAACCGAGTAATCCCAAAAAAGGCTTGGAGGTCTTTTTTCGTTTTGGGTAGAGGGATTTGTGAAATAGCGGCTAGTTTGGAATCCTGTGGTCTAATGACTCCTTCTCCCAGTAAATAGACCAAGTACCGCACCGTTTGGGCTGCTACGCGGCTTTTGGCTGGGTTGATCTTAAGGCTGTGTTGTCCTAGAGCTTTTATTACTGGAGACAGGTGAGACATATGTTGAGCCCAATCATCGCTATAGATGACTATGTCGTCTACATATGCGGCAGCGTATTTTTCATGGGGCCGCAGGATCTGATTCATGGCTCTTTGAAACGTAGCCAGAGTTCCATGCAACCCAAAGGGCAACACCTTGAATTGGTATAGCCGATCTGAGGTGGAGAAAGCCGTTTTCTCTTTATCTTGGTCTCGTAAGGCTATCTGCCAATACCCTTTACAAAGGTCTAGGGTGCTGATATATTTGGCCTTTCCTATTCTCTCCACCATTTCATCCACTCTTGGGAGGGGATATGTATCAAATTCCGAGATTTTGTTTACTTCTCGAAAGTCGATGCAAAATCGTACTGAACCGTCCGGTTTCGGCACGAGAACTATCGCCGAATTCCATTCGCTGACGGAGGGTTCTATGATGTTCATTTGTAACATTTTCTCCA
The DNA here is from genome assembly GCF_964204655.1 of Triturus cristatus. NCBI lineage: Eukaryota > Metazoa > Chordata > Amphibia > Caudata > Salamandridae > Triturus > Triturus cristatus. Next base: position 375,025,338 of record NC_140585.1, read on the forward strand.
CTTCCTCTCAGATAGTTTTTCGGCGTGCTTCGGGTATTCTATACGGTCTGAGACGTACCCTTGTCTTGATGGCATGTTCTACCATGGACGTTAGTCCAGGAGTCAAAGAAAAGATGTCACAGAGAGGCATGAGAACGTCCGATAGGTTCTTCTTTAAGGCAGGGGACAGTGCTGGATCCATACACTGCACAAACAAAAGGAACCGCTGCCTCCGCCTCGGTAACTAGTGTCGGTAAGGGCCCCTCCCATTTCTTCAGTAGATTGGTATATTTGGGAGGTGCCCCTAGCCGGATCTGCCACGATACGGTAGGTAACATGCGTTACTCTTTCTGTCACAATGTAGGGGCCCTGCCACTGTCCCAACAATTTATGGTCCGAAGAAGCCATCATAAGTAGTACGGAATCACCTACTGCAAAGGTTCTCTCTTTGGTTTTCTTATCATATAGTGCTTTTTGTGCAGTTTGTGCTTCTTCTAGATTAGCGTGGACAATGGCTCTAATCTGTCCTAGGTGGGTCTTAAGATCGGACACATATTCGACTAGGGGTTTGGTGTTATTTGGTTCAGTTTCCCATTTCTCCTGAGCCATCTCCAGTAGTGTCCTGGGCTGATGACCGAATAACAACTCGAAAGGAGAATACCCGGTACTTTTCTGTACTTTACATCGTATAGCGAACAGGGCCAGGGGTAGCATGTCCTCCTATTTCCTTGTTTCTAGGGCTAGGAGTTTATTGAGGGTGGTCTTTAGTGTGGCATTATACCGCTCTACCAGCCCATCTGTTTGGGGGTGGTAAGCGGTGGTTCGGATCTGATGGATCCCCAACTGGGCGCACACCTGTCTCATAACCTTAGAGATGAAGGGAGTTCCCTGGTCTGTTAAAATTTATTTTGGCAACCATACCCTCGAGAATACTGTTATCATGGCCTTTGCAATGTTGGTAGCATCTGGACGGCGTAAGGCTATTGCTTCCGGAAACCGGTTGGCATAGTCGACTATGACCAACACGTACTGACACCCACTTCGAGAGGGTAATATGGGACCTATGATATCCATCCCTACTCTACTAAAGGGATCCTATATGATAGGGAGTGGGCGGATGGGGACGGGGGGTCTATATATGCTATTTTTCTGTCAGACGGGGCATTCTTTGCAGTACCGTTTTACTTGTTGGTAAATACCAGGCCAATAGAACCTCTCTGTTATCTGTTTCTCGGTCTTCTCAGCCCCGAAATGACCCCCCAACAGGTGCCTATAGGCTAGGAATAACACTTTGTCTCTAAAGGGTGCTGGAATCAGTAACTGGGGTGTCTGGGTGGGGTTTCCTTTTCGACACAGTAACCCATTTTTAACAAAAAAATAAGGACCTACAGGTAGGGGATCCTCTTGGTCTAGAGCGGCATTCCAAGCTTCTTGCAAAACGGGATCTTCCCGTTGAGTGGCATGGAAGTTTCCATCCGTTTCCCTGGGGTTTTCATCGGGTAAGATAGGCAACGCTTTATGGACTTTTCTTTTTTCTGCTCTTTTTTGTTTCCTGCTTTTTTGTGGTTTGGATTCTGGCCACTCCTGGTTTTCTTCTCTAGAAAAGGGGGCTGTGGTCCACCAGTCCTCTTCCGTCTCGGGGACTCGCTTTAGCATTTGTGGTAGGTTCGGGTAGTCATTCCCAAGAATGACTTGTTCCGGCAAATTGGGCATGAGTCCTACTTTTAAGGAGGTGCCAGGGTCGTTTGGATGCTGTATTTGGATCTTGGTGGTGGGATACCGCTTAGAATCACCGTAGACACAACGGATAGCCACGATCCCGTCAATGGGTCCGATCCAGGGTTCTAGGTCTTGGGGTCTGATGATGCTTTGTCGGCATCCTGTATCAGCTAAAGCCATGGTGGGTTGTCCGATCACCGTTACTCTACAATGATAAGGGGGAAGTCTTTTCTCCGAAGAGGAACAGTAATAATTGCGAGCCATCCCTATTTCCATGGGCTCTTCCTTTTGGGGGCAGAGTCGAGCAATGTGTCCCATCCCTCCACAATGGAAACACTGTGGTCCAGGTGGTGGGGGTCTAAACACTGGTATTCCAGGCAGTGGGGGTCTAAACACTGGTATTCCAGGCGGTCCAGGAACAATGGTCACGGGTTCCGATTTCTTTACTATAGGGGGGCGAGGGGGGCGGTGTGTTCAGAACCACAGGCTTTCCACAGGAGTCTTCTTTTCCTTTTTGTATTTCCTGGGCACGATTATATGCGCTGGCTATTTCTACGACAGTCTCCAGGGTGAGGTGGGCTTGTTGTCTGACCCATTTCTGTATGGGAGGATGAAGGGAAGACGAATATTGTTCCAGGTATATCTTGGACATGATACCATCCTTGTCAGTAGTGGCAGGCTTCAGCCACCTGTCTGTCATGTCCTTCACCCTGAAATACAGAGCCCGTGGGGTTTCTTGGGGGCCTTCTTTTATTTGCCTGAGCTTTATCCGGTAGGACTCATCATCGACTCCTAGTCTCTCCATAATACATTGCTTGATATCAGCGTCGGGGACCATTCCTTGTACTGTTGCAGCCTGATAGGCGGCTTGTAGATCCCCTGACAGAAGGGGTCCCAGGTACTGTCCCCACTTGTCAGCAGGCCAAGCCGCCGCAGTGGCTATCCGCTCAAAGTTATTAAAGAAAAAATCCGGGTCTTCCCCACTGACATATCTCTGTAGAACCATGGATGGAAGGGAGGTGAGTCCTCGCTGATGGCCCAGGGCCTCGGTGAGCTTGTCCATTGCTGTCTCATGGGCCTGTCCTTGTCCCATCAGCACCTTCTGCATCTTGTCCCGGTCTTCCACCACTACGCTGAGAAACCTCTCCATCGTTTTACCCAGGTGTTCTTGGTTCTCCGCCATTTTCGCCAGTGCAGCCTCCATGTCTCTGCTTGATCCCACTTCTGAAACCACTTGTGGGAGGGCAGGTTGGATATACACGCGCGGAGGCTTTCTAAACTGTTTAACAACAGTTATTTTATTGTCAAGTGACACAGTTCGGGGTTGTTTGGCAGGAGGGGATTGTTCTTTCTCCAATTCAGAGTCCTCAGAAAGGGTTGGTGGTGTTATCGTCTCTGTATCTTCAATGGTAAGGCCGTGGTGGTGTCCTTGACCGGAGGTCTTCAGCCTCCTCCGGTGGACGCCACAACTGCTCGGTCCAGTGGTCGTCTGTTTCTTCTTCCTTGTCGCCGCTCCGGTCTCCGTCTTTGCGTTCCGCCTTCTGCTGGGCGCCTCACACTTCCGCACTCGACTCCTCGCTCTGGGCTTTGCTTCCGCTGGACAACGATGCCTCTTCCTAGGTGGTCCTCATTTTCAAGGATGGCGCAACACAGCATCCGGGGTCAACTCCTCCCCTCTCTACCTCCGTGTTGTGCTGCGGAAAGACATGAGAGGTGGGTGTTTTTTTTCCTCTGGCCGCGATTTATCAGCGGTTAGCCCTAACGTTTTCCTCCCCCGTCATGAAGGATCCTGGTCGTTGTGTTTCCTCACCCTCGATGGAAGAGGTTACCTTGGGGCTCAGCTGCTCACAATGAACTTGGACAGTAATCTTTCCAAAACTCATGGCACTGTCTGCCAGACCCTTGTTCCAATGCTGTTCCTGCTATCACAAAATTGTGCTCAATATCCCACTGAAACATCAACCAGTGGTCCCCGTGGATTGTTGGGCAGCTCATCCAGTGCTGGTTCTCTATCAACAGTATTGTGTGGCAATGCAACTCCACATCATCATTGAGCCTGCATATAGCGCACCTCTTCCACCGCGCCTTTCACAAATTGCTTCACAAGTTATTGCTCCATTGTCACTGTATTCAACAATTGTTTCCTGTTCTGCTCTGGGACTAATGACCTGTTTACCTGCACTAACAATAATTGCCTCACCTTCAAGCAGACCATCTATAATCTTTAGCCACTTGTCACCGTTATTTTTCACTCGTGCCTTCCTGCACTTTCTCCAGCACCATCCATCTTTTCTATTGTGCATTGTTCACGTTTGTAACCTGCCAAGCAGTCTACAATGGAGTCTACAGACTTGGATCTTTCTAGTCTGTCCACCCCATTGACAAATCTTTAAGCGTGCACAACTCTGCTGTTTACTGCATGATGCCACACTTTCTATCCAGCTTTGTACCTGATGTTGTACTCTGCTGTCCAGTCAAACTAGGCCTGCAGATGTTTCCTTGTTTGATCAAACATCTATCCATTGTTTTACATATTTTGATAGCTTGCTTTTTAGTCGTCTATAGTCATATATTTGATAGTGTTTTATTTAGGACTAGTGTTCTTTTAGATATATATATATATATATATATATATATATATATAGATATATAGATATATATATATATATAATATCTATATAAATATATATATATTCACCCAAAAGAATGCTCCTTCCGAACTGCTTGGGACCCTGGGAGAGTGGCGCACACGTCGGCAGAGCACACCGACAATAGTATTCTCAAAGTCACTGCAGTATAGCGCGCTCTCAGTAATACACAATACCACCAGGTTCAGAAATCCACTGTTTATTTTCACAAAAATATATATATATATCTGGCCCAAACATGAATATCTACAAGAGGCTTACAGACGACTCAATGATAGTTTAGGACCAGTGTTCTGTCATACACACATATATATATATATATATATATATATATATATATATATATATATATATATATATATATATATATATATATATATATATATATATATATATATATATATATATATATATATATATATATATCGCCAGTAGATAGTTATAGTTACAACCTAGTTTCCATAGGAAATCTCAAAATTCTATTTTGAATAACTTTGGCGCCGGTTGACGAATCCTCGCGAAAATTTCAAAACTAATGGGGCGCTCCGTTCAGCTCCTACCCTGAAAGTCTCGGGGTGATTCGTCAAGCGGGGGCCGAGAAAAAAGGGGGGTCCCAAAACGCGTTTTCCCCATGCATTTTTCCATAGGACCTTTAGACACAGCTACAGCCAGAACGGCTGAACAGAATTACTTGAAATTTGGCAAAGAGGTAGTCCTCAGGTCAGGCATGTGCCTTTTGCATATATGGTGTAAATCCGTTCAGTAGTTCCTGAGAGAATCAAAAGTAAAATCATATACATATCTGGGCGGAGCCTAACCACACATCTCATTGTGAGATCTGATTGGCTGTCAGCACCTCATCCAAGAAGTGTTGGCAGCCATCTTGGGACCAATATACATGATAGCACCTCATTAAAAAGCATTGCATTGCAGTTAATAGAAGGTTTTAAGACTTTAGTTACATTATAAATCATTTGTTGATGGTACCATACTCATTTTAGGAATTGTAGTATGTTCTAAGGTGATTTTACCATGTGAAAAAGCCTTCTGCTGGGATATCATGAATCATGTTTGAGAGAAAACTATTTTCACATGCTTTTCCCACAGAGGTTTGGAAGGGGATCTATAAGCTAAACTGAGAGCATATTTTCTGTAAATTCACATTATCTTTCTCAGTCATGTGAGAATGAAGTCTGACATTCTCAGTAAAACATGTACATCCAACAAGGGCAGAGACTGTCAGTTGATTCCTTTGTGTTCTACTGCAGCTTCCCAGAGTGTTCCAAAGAACAACTAGAGCGCTAACAGTCTTACTTATGACAAAGGTATGGCACACCTGAAGCCATCTTGATTGGAATAAAGTGGTAACATTTAAAACATTTAATTTAAAAAGGAACAAAATGAGAGGGTTCATTTTGCCTTAGAATGTATGATTAGTGCTGCAGAAAGAAAAATTAGGGCACATTTTGAGTGACTTCTCAAATCCTCTTCTATTTCATTAAAGAATTCTGACATGCAGACTGAAACATGCACTTTCAATACCAGCAGCAGACTTCCCTGGTGAGCAGTAGCTTTACTACAGTGATCTAATGAGCAACTAGAGTGCTAACATTCTGAATTTATGGCAAATGTGTGACACATCTGAATGCCTTCTTCATTGAATCAAAGTAAAAAAAACTGACAGTATGCCTACTGAGGAGACTGCAGTAAATGAGGAAATTAGGAAACTTCATAACAAGTCTCCCAAGATGGCCACCAGAGACAAAAGAGCCCAAATGTAGCACAAATATCACCGAGATGTAGCCCAAGTATAGCCCAATGACAGAAATCCCAGAGTGTTTTAAAGAACAACTAGAGCGCTAACAGTCTTACTTATGACAAAGGTATGGCACACCTGCAGCCATCTTGATTGGAATAAAGTGGTAACATTTAAAACATTTAATTGGCAAAGGAACAAAATGAGGGGGTTCATTTTGCCATAGAAATTATGACTAGTGCTGCAGAAAGAAAACTTAGGGCACATTTTGACTTCTCAAATCCTCTTCTATTTCAATAAAAAGTTCTGACATGCAGACTGAAACATGCACTTTGAATACAAGCAGCAGACTTCCCTGGTGAGCAGTAGCTTTACTACAGTGATCTAATGAGGAACTAGAGTGCTACCATTCTGAATTTATGGCAAATGTGTCACATCTGAATGCCTTCTTGATGGAACCAAAGTAAACAAGCATTGAAAATGCAATAGGTCTCGCCCTCGTTTAAGTTAAAGCAATTCTGTTTGTAATTAGGTGGCTTTTAGCTTTGCTTTTATTAGTGTTTTTCAAAATTTCATGTACATACCATGCATATGTATGCATATATGTATATGCTGCAATTTATATTTATATAGATATGCAGATTATATTTATATGTTTATATATTCACTGAAAAAACCATAGGTTTCACACACGTTATAGTTACGAATTAGCATTTAAAAAACCTTGCAAATTCACTTAAAAAACCATAGGTTTCACACATGTTATAGTTAGCTGGACATTTCCCTCGTAAAAAACCAATGAAATTCCCCCGTTATAGTTAGTGCAGGCAACTATAACTCACGCGACCGCAATCCTCTGCTGATTACCCATGTCTTCTTCCATTAATCTTTAGCTATACATATATTACAAATATTTATTTTTCAACGAATCTACTCCTCTTGTCCTGAACCCCCCATTACCTTTCTTAACAGCTCCCTAGCGCAGGGAGTAGTGACCCCTACGCTCAAATCAGCCACCATAGTGCCCATTTTAAAAAAAACTGGCGCTGACCCATCCATCTCAGCCAACTACCGCCCCATCTCCCTGCTGCCCTACTTGGGCAAGGTGCTGGAACGTTATGTCACCACGGTACTCAGCACCCATGTAGAGGCCAATGGGGGTTTGGCTTCCCGCCAGGCTGGCTTTCGACCTAGGCACTCGACTGAATCAGTCGTGGTATCAGTCCTGGACAACCTCAGGAAGGGTATGGATCATAACAAACACCAGGCCCTGGTACTCCTCGATCTCTCGGCCGCATTTGACACGGTAGACCACACCATCTTACTGTCCCGTGTCAAGGCGGCTGGAATTGAGGGAGCAGCCCTGGTGTGGCTTTCCTCCTTCCTGAGGGACCGCACGCAGGCGGTCCGGCTCGGAGATTTTACAACCATCCCACTCCCCGTCACGTGTGGTGTCCCCCAGGGTTCTTCCTTGTCCCCCCTACTATTCAATCTCTACATCTTCCCCCTCATTTTCGCTCTTCAACAGCTGGAGGTCACCGTGTTTAACTACGCGGATGACCTCCAGCTCATCTTTGATCTATCTTCTTCTCCCCTCTCTGTTTCCAGCTTCCAGTACACCATGATATTCATCAGGGACTGGATGAACCATAACCATCTCAAGTTGAATCCGGATAAAACCGAGTTGGTTCTTACCGGAGGCTCTTCCAGTCCCTGGAATTCTCTTTTCTGGCCCCCTACCCTCGGCCCTGCCCCCACTCCTTCTACCACGGTCAAAACTCTGGGGGTTAAAATGAATATTCAGCTCACCCTCCACTCTCAAATCAGCTCCGTAGTCTCCTCCTGCTTCCTCACTCTCCGAACTATCCGCACTGTCGCCCGCTTCTTCTCCCCCCAGACACTCAAAATGATCATGGCCGCTCTAGTCATATCACGACTGGACTACGCCAACGCCCTCTACAACGGCATACCAGCATACAGCCTAAGGAGGCTACAGGTAATCCAAAACCAAGCCGCCCGACTGGTTTTTGGTCTCCCACGCTACCACCACTCCACACCCCTCCTCAGGGAGCTTCATTGGCTCCCGATAAAGGAACGTTCTCTGTTCAAAACCGCCTGCATGGTTTTCCAGGCTCGTCAAGGCACCGCACCTGCTTTCATCTCCTCACTAATAACAGAATACGTTCCCTCTAGACAACTTCGTTCCTCTTCCAAGTCCCTTCTCCAAATCCCACGCTTCAGACGCAAAAAGTGGGGTGGGTCCAACTTTTCCACCCTGGCCCCCACGTTCTGGAACTCCCTTCCAGACCACCTACGTGCGTCTACCCACTATCTATCCTTCCGTAAGGATCTAAAAACGTTTCTTTTTAATCAGGCATTCCCTGTGTAAACCCCCTCTCCGGCCCAATCCCGGGCTCCCTTCTGTCTCTGTAGCCAATCCCTTCCACTAGCGCCAAGAAACCGTTCGGTGCACGCTGCGCTTTATAAATGCTTTTTAAATTAAATTAAATTTAAATTAAATTTAAATTAAATAAAGACACATATGTCATCAGTGATGTAATATCTGACGTCATCAGCAGAGGATTGCGGTCGCGTGAGTTATAGTTGCCTGCACTAACTATAACGGGGAATTTCATTGGTTTTTTACGAGTGAAATGTCCAGCTAACTATAACATGTGTGAAACCTATGGTTTTTTAAGTGAATATATATATATATAGATATATATATATATATATATTCGACGATCCAATTCAAACAATATCGAAAAGGCACTGACTCCGTGGGAAATTTCGTCAAGAAGAATGTTTATTCACACCAAAGCCAAACGCGTTTCGACGGACTTGCCGCCTTTGTCACTGAACACAGGTAAGACGTAATTGTCACGTTTAAATACACCAATGGCTTGACTGCCCATAAAGAAAGGTTGTTCATAAACATAGAAAGAGTCGCAATTGCGAGTGCGAGTCTGAGAGAAACAATAAACAAATAGATAAAGTTATCTCCCATCGTGAAACACCAAGTACAAAATATAAACATCAATGTTTTTGTTTTTAAATTGACTCGCTTCAAAAAGAAAGAAAACAGTTGAACCCTAGTGGGTAGTGACTGCATGTGACTCCAACATTAAGAGCCAAAACATATGTGGGGAACAAACAAGCCAAAAGTAAAATGTGTGTACCAAAGTGTCAAACCTGTGTTTTTGAAGAGTGGGCAAAACTCAAAAAAGAAGTCTTTAAAGTAAATATTGATGCTACAGTGCTATGTGTGCTGTATTCATTGCAGATGCACACTGAGGGCCTCATCAGCATTTAATCCTTTCGGAATCTTGCTATCTAGTAACATAATGTATCTAGATTCAAGTTTTCGTAGAGACAGTAGTCTGTTTCCTCCTCGGATGTTCTTAGGGACACTGTCTATCACGAAATATGAGAGATCTTTACTTCTACCCCTGTGTACAGTATTTATGTGACGTGCCACGGGATATGAAGGGTCATCACTGCTAATAGCACGAAGGTGCTGCAGAATTCGTATGTGTACCTGGTGGATGGTGCTACCTACATACAATTTATTGCATGTACACTTTAAAACATACACTGCAAAATCTGTCTTGCATGTAAAGTTGCTGCGGATTTCAAATGGAGTATGTTTGAATGGTAAACTAAGGCTGCGGGTGTTAATCCCCTGCTTGCATGCCTTACATTTAGCACATTTGTAAAATCCGTTTCGTGCTTTGAGCCATTCTGCTTTTGTGTCTGATCTAGGGGAGTTGCAAACGAGCTCCTGCCGCATGGATTTTGCATGTCTAAATGTAATTTGTGGGGGTATTTTGCATATCTCTCCTATTGTTGGATCACTACGCACTGATGGCCAATGTTTAATAAGTATTTTTCGTATGTTGTTGTGATAAATGTTGTAGCCAGTGATCAGTCTTGGTGGTGTGCTAGTTTGGGAATCTGGTGTCGAGGTGGAGATGGTTTTGTCTGCTTTGAGTAGCCTGGCTCTTGCAATTTTGGCACATTTGTTCCCTGCCTTGTGTAAGATCTCTGGATTGTACCCTCTGTTACTTAGTCTGTCAAAGAGTTCATTTTTGCTTGGTTGGAACTGGAAACCGAGCTGCAGTTTCGTTTCATCCTCAAGCATTCACCGTAGGGAATACTTTCAATAAGTTTGCTTGGATGGAAACTGCTAGCGTGTAAGATAGAGTTTCCTGAGGTACTCTTTCTATAGGATCTTGACTCTATATTGCCATCTTGGATGTACAATTCTAGATCTAAGAAATGAATTTTCTCTTTGCTGGTAGTACAAGTGAATTTCAAATTCAACTCATTGTTGTTGAGATCCTTGGAAAATTTTATGGCAGTTTCCTCTGTGCCTTTCCGCAAGATAAAGATGTCATCTATGTATCTTGTGTAAAGTCTTATGTTCTCTAGCAATTGTGATGGGTACTCAGCCATGAGTACCCACTCCTCCCACCAGCCCATATGCAAATTAGCATAGTTGGGGGCGAAGCAAGTACCCATGGCCGTACCTTGAATTTGCTGATAGTGTAGCCTGTCAAACAGAAAAAAGTTATTATGCAAACACCATTTTGCCATGTCCAATAGCATGGCTGTGTGTTGGTAAAGTTCCAATGCCCTCTTGTTTAGAAAAAAATTCATGGCATTGAGACCATCTTCATGCTTGATGCTTGTATAAAGACTCTGTACATCAAGTGTCAGAAAAACATAATTGTCATTCCATTGATGATACTGTATTTTTCTTAGAAAGTCCCCAGTGTCTCCAATATAGGAAGGTAGACTCCGGACAAAGGGTTGGAGAAAGAAATCAATGTATCTACTGGTATTTTCGAAAAGACCCCCAATTGCTGAAATAATAGGTCTTCCAGGGGGACACAGAAGATTTTTATGAATCTTAGGGATAAGATACAATTGTGGTGTGACAGGATAGTCGTTCTTAAGAAAGTCCATCTCTTCTTTTGATAATAGTCCAGTTCCCTTCCATTCATACAGGGCTCTATGAAATCGTTCTTTCACCCCTGTGGAGTGTGTGGAGCTGATACGGCAATAGCAATTAGGATCTTGAAGTTGTGCCATAGCTTCCTTGTGATACATGTCCGTTGGCCACAGGACAATGTTGCCCCCCTTGTCGGACCATCTCACCATTATATCTTTCCTTGATTTAATTTTTCTGATTAAATTGTTATATTCAAGGGATCTGTTATTGTGATTTGTGGTGAAGTTCTTGTTACTGGTGAGGGCCAATTCTTTAAGGTCTTTGATAACATTTTCTGAAAATGTATCTATGCCATCCCTCGGCATCACTGGTAAAAAGATGGATTTGGGTCTAAAGGGACTTTGTGACCGTTGAAATATGTTAATGTCTGAACTAATAGCTGCGTCTACTGGAGATATCTGGCTTACTTCCTGATCCAATTCTTGTAAGTTCTGTAGAAGAGACATATCTGCTACTCTTAGGTTGCTCGTAGTGGTATTAGTAATGTCAGTAGATGGCATATATGTAGACTTTTTATTGACATTGTAAAAGTATTTACATAGTTTTAACTTCCGAATATATTGAAAAAAGTCTATTCTAGTCTGTGTATAGTCGAAATTAGTAGCTGTACAGAAAGAAAGTCCCAATGAAAGAATCTTCTTCTCTTTGTCTGTTAACTCCATTTGTGATAAGTTGATTACTGTGTTGTCTTCTTCATCATTCGTGTTTAATTGCGCTTGTTCTTTCTGTATGTTGGTCTGCCCGCCTTTTGTTGCACATTTGCCCCACCTCCTGTTTTTCCTGCGCCTTCTTTTTGTTGATTTGTTGATTTTTGGTCTGGCTTTGACGTTCGTGGTCTCAGGCTCATTATCCTTTCTAAACGTAAAAAACCAAATTCCTGGATGGGTGTTGGGGCGCTGCAGCTCGGTTCTTGTGGAATTGCTCCTTCTAGATCTGATTCAAGTTCTGAGCTGAGTTCTGACTCGCTCGGGTCGCTGACTCTAGGGATGTGCCCAGCGGATGACGATAGTTGCTGCCTCCTGATGTTGTCAAATTTCTTTGAAAACGTGTAAATACGTCCTTGAAGATAATCGTTTCTATCTCTTTGAAACTTCGTCGCTTTCCTTTGTTTGATAATCTGTTCATGTTTTAATACTTTGTTTTCAATATCTATATATATATATATATATATATATATATTACCTACTGGCAATCGCCAGTAGGCAGTTATAGTTAGGACCTATTTTCCATAGGAAATCTGCAACATTCTACTTGGAATAACGTTGGCGCTGACTGACGAATCTTCGCAAAATTTTCCAAACTTTTGGCCAGCTCCGGTACGCTCCTATCCTGAAAATTTCACGGTGATTCGTCAAGCGGGGGCAGAGAAAAAAGGGGGTCCCAAAACGTGTTTTCCCCATGCATTTTCCCATAGGACCGGTTGACGCAGCTACAGCCCGAACTGCTGAACGGAATTACACCAAATTTGGCAAAGAGGTAGTCCTCAGTTCAGACTCGTGCCTTTTGCTTAAATGGTGTAAATCCGTTAAGTAGTTCCTGAGAAAATTAGAGTTAAAAAGATAGATATATCTGGGCGGAGCCTAACCACACATCTCATCGTGAGATCTGATTGGCTGTCAGTACTTCATCCAAGAAGTGTTGGCAGCCATCTTGGGACCATGATCGCACCTTAATAAAAAGCATTGCAGTTAATAAAAGGTTTTAAGACTTTAGTTACATTATAAATCATTTGTTGATGGTACCATACTCATTTTAGGAATTGTGGTGTGTTCTAAGGTGATTTTACCATGTGAAAAAGCCTTCTGCTGTGATATCATGAATCATGTTTGAGATAAAACTATTTTCTCTTGCTTTTCCCACAGAGGTTTGGAAGGTGATCTATAAGCTAAACTGAGAACATATTTTCTGTAAATTCACATTATCTTTCTCAGTCATGTGAGAATGAAGTCTGACATTCTCAGTAAAACATGTACATCCAACAAGGGCAGAGACTGTCAGTTGATTCGTTTGTGTTCTACTGCAGCTTCCCAGAGTGCTGTAAGGAACAACTAGAGCGCTAATAGTCCTACTTATGACAAACGTATTGCACACCTGTAGCCATCTTGATTGGAATAAAGTGGTAACTCTTAAAACATTTATTTTAAAAAGGAACAAAATGAGGCGGTTCATTTTGCCATAGAAAGTATGATTAGTGCTGCAGAAAGAAAAATTAGGGCACATTTTGACTTCTCAAATCCTCTTATTTATTTATTTATTTATGTAGTTTGTAGAGCGCGCAGCTACCCCCGAAGGGGTGTCCCGGCGCTAGAACCTGAGCCTCAGGGGGAGAAAAAGAGGGAGGAAGTCAGCAGTGTGAGTATCAGAGTCCAGAAAATAGCCAGGTTTTGAGTCTAGCCCGAAAGATGGATTCAGAAGGGCAGAATCTAAGATCGATAGGAAGAGCGTTCCACAATTTAGCAGAGATAACACTGAACCCTCTGCCGCCCATTCTGGTGAGTCTAAAACGGGGAGAGATCAGAAGGCGGAGGTCGTTGGATCTCAAGGATCTGATGGAGTGAGATATTGACACTCGTTTTTTCAAGTAATTGGGTCCGAGGTCATTGACAGCTCGGTAAGCAAGGGTAAGGATCTTGAACTGGATGCGGCTGGCAACGGGAAGCCAGTGAAGCTTTGTGCGATAGACGGTGACTGACTGACGGTAGGGGATATTTCCAATCAGTCTGGCAGCCGCGTTCTGGACAATCTGAAGCCGGTCGATCAGATATTGAGGGGCACCAGCATAAAGGCTATTGGCGTAGTCCAGGTGAGACGTAATGAGAGCATGGGTTACTGTTCGGCGGGAGTCCAGGGGGAGATAGGGAAGTATCTTTTTGATCATGCGCAGCTTCAGGAAGCAAGCAGATGTAACTTTATTAACCTGAGTTTTGCATGAGAGAGAGTCGTCGAACTGAAATCCCAGGTTGCGGGCAGAGTGAACGGGGGAGGGAGCGGGATCAAGTGCCGTGGGCCACCACCGTGAGGAAGGGATGGAATTTTTCTGGTTAAAAAACAGCACCTCTGTCTTGTCTGCATTAAGCCTTAGATGGTTGTTAGTCATCCAGACACTGATGCTGTCGAGACACTGGCGGAAGTTGGCAAACGTGGAGTCCGAGTGGTCTCTGAAGGAAAACATCAGCTGAGTATCATCAGCATAAGAGACCACCCTGACTCCACAGGACTCCACAACGTCGGCCAGTGGGGCGAGATAGACGTTGAAAAATAGAGGGCTGAGGGCAGAGCCCTGTGGCACACCACATGACAAGGGTTTATCCTCAGATTTGAACGGCCCCAGCAAGACCCTCTGACTTCTACCTGTAAGGAAAGACTCGATCCAGCTAATGGCAGTGCCGCCAATGCCTATCTGTTTGAGTCGGTCAAGAAGGATGGGGTGGGAGACCGTATCAAAAGCAGCGGACAGGTCGAGGAGGACAAGCATGGCCTCCTCGCCCCTGTCCACGCACTCCCGGACCGTCTCCGACACCTCCAACAGAGCCGTCTCTGTGCTGAATCCCGCTCGAAATCCGGATTGTGAGTCGTGTAGCAAAGAGTTGTTCTCCAAGTACTCCGTAAGTTGCAGCTGCACGGCTTTTTCCAGGACTTTAGCGGGTTTGGGGAGGAGGGAAATGGGGCGGTAGTTGGCAAAAATAGTAGGGTCGGCATCTGACTTTTTCAGGATGGGAATCACCAAAGCCTCCTTCCAAGTGGTTGGGAAAAAGCCATAGTGGAGCGAGGCATTCCAGATGGATAGGAAGGAGGTGGCTAGTGAAGGAGCTAGCTCGCCCATAAGTTTAGCAGGGACCGGGTCGGAGGGGGCACCAGATTTGCAGTGGGTGAGTAGCCTAATAGCAGTGTCCATGGTAAGTTTATTGAAGGATAGTAGGGACGAGGAAACTGGGGACCTAGTGAGGGGAGGCAGGGAAAATAGCCCATTAGGGAAAGAGATACAAAGGTTGTTTATTTTATCGAGGAAATAGTCAGAGAGTCCATCGCATAGGGCCTGACTAGCAGAGTTCTGTGTGGCCCTAGCGGGGGGGTTAATGAAGTCTTTGACAATGGTGAAAAGGATTTTAGACGAGTTTTTGGCATTTGCAATTTGAAGAGAGAAATGATCTCTCATAGTAGTTTTTTTTAGTTTGAGGAATTTTTTCAGAGCAGATTTATAGGTAAGTTTGGCTTCAGGGTCGTAATTCTGTCTCCACTTACGTTCCAGTGCCTTGCATCTGCTTTTTTCCTCACGGAGGGAAGTGGAGAACCAAGGGGCGGATGGGCAGGATCGAGCGGAGGAAATGATTTTTGGGGGGGCAATGGCGTCAATAGCTTGGAGTAGGGCGGTGTTAAGCCTAGAAACATTTCCATCAATGTCAGTGGAGAGATGTTCCGCCTGGAAGTGGAATACTGGGTCCAAAGTGGCACAGGAGACCCTGTGCCACTTTCTTCCCAGCTCTTTCCTGGGGACCGTAGGGGCAGGTTTCAAGCCCAAAGCAAGGATAAAGGGGATAAGATAGTGGTCAGACCAGGTGAGGGGGATGGGGGGGAGGACTGTGATAGTCGAGAAGTTGGCAAAGATAAGATCCAGAGTGTGACCAGCCACATGATTGGGGCCAGTGACTAATTGTATAAGATTCAAACTTTTCATGATTTCCAACAGATTGTTGGCTTTCACGCAGAGAGAATTGTCTACGTGAAGATTAAAATCACCTAGCACTAAAAAGTGTTGGTGTTTGAGGGAAAGATCAGCCAGCAGGTGAGTAAGTGCAGTAAGTGACAGGGAGGCGGCAGCTGGGGGGTTGTAAACTAGAGTACCAGCCAGTATTGCTGCCGCGGAGTCAGAGACAGAGAAGTACATAGCTTCAATTATCCCGATGTTAGTTAGTTTGGTAGTGGTTAAATGAAGATGGGATTTAAGGATGACGGCTAAGCCGCCTCCCGATTTTCCCCCAGCCCGATTGATGCACTTTATGTCATACCCTGGCGGGGTGGCAAGGTAGATATCTGGCAAAGAGGAGTCGGTGATCCATGACTCAGTGAGAAATAAAATGTCCCAATCGTCAGAGGTGATTAACATCCAGATATCGTTGGCATGGCGGGGCAGTGAGCGGCAGTTGACCATGCCTGCTTTCAACGTCCGGGGGTGAGACGTGGGGTGCTGCGGTGTAGGGTATGGAGGACGACGAGGTATATAGGGCGGGAGTGTGAAGTTACATTGAGGGCAGTGGAAGGAGGCATTTTCCAAGTGGTCAGGGCTGCAGCGGATAGTGGCCGAGCAGGAGGAAGGATTAAAAAGGAGTAGTTGGGTATTGGTCCAGCACGTGCGGGCAGAGCCAGCTGGACAGGCAGGGTGCCTGGCCCTGGGCACGGTCCAGGCGCGGACGAGCGCAGACGGGCTCGCCTTAGGCGCGCCTTCGGCGCGCAAACGGCGCGCCCGCTGCGCCCGTCCGCTGCGCGTACGGAAGTGACACATGTTTTAAGTAGGAGTAGGGAGGGGCGTGGCCACCAAGGGGGCGTGGTTCAATCGCACGCCGGCAATGGCGCCAAATTAGTTTTGCCTGAAATCCGCTGTCAGCGCTGAGGCGGCGCTGAGCCCGCAGAGCGGTGGAGATGGCGGTAAAAGTTCCTATACAGAGGTGAGAGTGCTCGTAAAATCAGCAATTTCAAATAGTGACACAGAATAGTTAAAACAGATTTAAAACAGGCTCCCGGCTTTTCGCCTCAGGAGTATCAAGGGCTCTTCTATTTCATAAAAAATTTCTGACATGCAGACTGAAACATGCACTTTGAATACCAGCAGCAGACTTCCCTGGTGAGCAGTAGCTTTACTACAGTGATCTAATGAGCAACTAGGGTGCTAACATTCAGAATTTATGGCAAATGTGTGACACATCTGAATGCCTTCTTGATGGAACCAAAATAAAAAACTGAAAGTATTCCCACTGAGGAGACTGCAGTAAATGAGTAAATTAGGAAACTTCATAACAAATAAATCTCACAAGATGGCCACCAGAGACAAAAGAGCCCAAATGTAGCCCAAATATCACCCAGATGTAGCCCAAGTATAGCCCAATGACAGAATGTCCCAGAGTGTTCTTAAGAACAACTAGAGCGCTTACTGTCTTACTTATGACAAAAGTATGGCACCCCTGAAGCCATCTTGAGTAGAATAAACTGGTAACACTTAAAACATTTAATTTAAAAAGGAACACAATGAGGGGGTTCATTTTGCCATAGAAATTATGATTAGTGCCGAAGAAAGAAAAATTAGGGCACATTTTGAGTGACTTCTTAAATCCTCTTCTATTTCATTAAAAAATTATGATATGCAGACTGAAACATGCACTTTTAATACCAGCAGCAGACTTCCGTGGTGAGCAGTAGCTTTACTACAGTGATCTAATGAGCAAGTAGAGTGCTAACATTCAGAATTTATGGCAAATGTGTGACATATCTGAATACCTTCTTGATGGAATCAAAGTAAAAAACTGAAAGCATTTCCTACTGAGGAGACTGCAGTAAATGAGGAAATTAGGAAACTTCATAACAAATAAATCTCCCAAGATGGCCACCAGAGACAAAAGAGCCCAAATGCAGCAAATATATCACCCAGATGTAGCCCACATGTAGCCCCATGACAGAAGTGTGCGAAACACTTATTTTTTTGTGTACTTGCAGTTTTATATAGTGCAGACTTGTCAGGTATTGGAGTGGTTTACACGAGCATTGGTTACATCACACAAGATCAAATTCATTTTGGTTGTAGACATGGGGAGATTAAGTGATTTGACCAGAATCACAGAATGTTGAGCTGAAGCAGAAACTCCAGCCTGGTTCCCCAGTTGCAAAGTCTGCAGCTCTGGAAGTAACACCACATCCTCTCCCCTAGGTGCAACATTTAATCAAGTGGTCAACTGGATAAAAAAACATAAAGATTACAAATAATTTGAAAGTTCTTTGTCGCTATTTGAAAACTCAGAAAATTTGTCCTCGTTTTAGTTTTTTAGAGCACTAACCATAATTTTGATGCAAATAAGACCCTCTCATATATGTAATTTCTAAAGGAAATACTCTAGGTATTACAGTTTTGATTACATCAAGATAACGTCAGGCGTTCCACACTTTTGTGATAAATATAGAATGTTAGCAATCTAGTTGTTCATTGGGATACTGTTGAGAGGCAGAGGCCAGGGGCACGGACTCTGAAAATTGAAGGCAGGTAGGAGAGTGCAGAGGCAACAATTTTACCACACTGGGCAGGCAGGAAGGGCAGTGGCAGCACAACAGACTATGGACGGCAGTGGAAAGTGGGGCAGGGGCAACAAACCAACAATACAGGACTGGCTAGAGAGGCTGTGGCAATATAATAGACCATTGTGGGCAGAAGGAAGAGGCAGTGGTAGTACAACCATACATGCCAACAGACCCGTTTCAGCCAGGAAACGTCCAATGTTTTTGAGCTAAAATGGGCTTTATTTGATCTGTCTCCTGTCTACAATCTCCTCTTTTTCAATGTAACTCAAAGGGGAAAATCAATACCCCATTTTTTTTCCAAAATCTCCCTCTTACCAAGATCAAAATGTTCGCAAGTATGGTACATTTGATCATGATAGGCAGGAGGAATTGGGGTAGGGACATGGACTCGAATAACAGAGGACAGGAGGGACATGGAGAGGTGCACCAAACTGACCCTACAGGGCAGGCATCAGGGTTTGCAGCAGCACAATACACCACACAGGGCATGCGGGACGGGAGTGCAGCACAACAATCCATAGAAAGCGATAGGGAGCGGACAGGACCATGCACATGGACAACAGAGAACAAAGGGGAAAGAGGCAATGGTAGCTAGCTGACCATAATGGACAGACAGGAGAGAAAGCTGCAGCATAACAGACCATAAAGGGCAGGAGGGATCAGGGGCATTACAATGGAACAGACAAGCCAAAGAGGGAGGGAATAGGGGGTCTGCACATTAAAACAGAGGGCTGGGGGCAATGTGGCAGGGCTTGAGCAGCAAGATGACCATGGAGGTCAGGCAGGATGGGCACTAGAAACAAGACACACCATGGAGAGCAACAGAGAGACTATGATGGCATACACACAGACCATGGAGGGAAGGTGGGAGGGGGTCAGGGGCAGCTAGCTGACCACACAGGGAAGGTGGGAGGGGCCATGGCAGCACAGAAGACCATGCATGGCAAGCGGGTGGGTTAGTGGCAGCACAATGGCTATGATGGGCAAGAAGGAGGGTGCAGGGGCATGCACAAAGGACCATGGAGGATAGAAGGGAGGGTCAGGACCTGGGCACAGACAAGAGAGTTCAGGGGAAGGGGCCTCATAACAGACCGCCCGGGGCAGGCAGGAGGAGCAGTTGCAGCACAACAGACCAGGGAGGGCAGAAGGGTGTGGCAGTAAATTGGACCATGGAGGACAGGAGGAAGGGGATAGGGGCATGGCATGTTGACAGGCAGGGTGGAGGTGGCAGGGACAGGTTACAGTCATCTGACAATGCTAGGCAGGTGGGAGGGGAGCGGCAGCTCAACAGAACACTCAGAGTAGATAGGAGTAGCAGGTCCATGGAACATGGTGGGTAAAAAGGATGGAGCAGGGGCATGCACAAAGACATCGGAGAGCAGGGGGAAGGAGAATAGGGGCAGCAAGCTAAGCCTAAGCAGGAGGTCAATGAGGGGCCATATAATTGGGCAATGGAGGGCAGGAGGAGTGGACTGGTACATCATGCTAAATGGAGGGAAGTGGCAGCACATCAGACCATGCATGGCAGGAGGGAGGAGGCTAGTCCATGGATTCAGACAACAGAGGATAGGGAGGAGGTGGATGGGCAGCAAGCTAACTGTTCAGAGAAGGTGGGTATTAGGAACTTTATTGTTTTTAAAATGTGTGTCTGTGCGAACTACTTAAAATATGAACAAGTATGCAGCATAATCTCACTTTTATTCAGGAAGAAGAGGACGTTTGTGACTGTGACTCCGGGCTCACTTGGCAGAAACACCCCCTGACCCTCCACCCCCCATCGAAAAAATTTAATGCTCGTGAAAAGGGTAGGTGGACGCAGTGTTATATAGAACATAGTCCTGAGAGCACGATTGAAAATGAAAACTAGATATAGTATATGGTATAAACTATGCACCAAAAAGTGTGATATAAGATTAACCGGGGCGTGAAATACAATATGCAATACATTGTGCGCAATGACAGATTCATTGGAGAGCGCGAGATAGCACAGGCACTAGCGCGTGCTATGCGAGATGCGCCTTTGAGTGTAATATGCACAGGGCAGTGTTGTGTAACCTAACTAGTCTCTAAAGTTGTAATATAAAATATGTGCTGGGGAGGGTAAAGTTGCATATGCACTATGACAAAGATATGGATCCCAGATTGTAATATGTATGGCATAGCGCTGTGCGTTATGACATAAGCATCGAGGAAGGCACGTTAGATGGGGCAATATAACCCATGCGAAGGCAAGTGTGGCATGACATATTCACGGGGTGGTGTTACAGTGCACATGGGCTAGAGAGTGTCATAGCATACGCACTAGCTGGTGGAATACAACACAGAGGTGTGTGGCACTCGGCGGGCACTGGTGGGTGTAACACAGCATTGAGCTCAGCCAGGAGCACACTGTGACTCTCAAGTGAGGTTCGTCTCCTTTCCAGAGAGTAAAATAAAAAGTATTACACATCCGGCGGTGGATGTGTGTTTTATTAACCGTGTGGGGGGTTTCTTGCATAGTTTGGTCGAATTTTTGTCGAATCCCCTTTGAATGGCTTGGTGTGCGTGTGTATTAAATGTGCCCGTCAATAGCTACCCATGTTTGTATAAATAAATGACAAGGGTGTCTACTTGGAGAGTACCCACCGGCGGGGGCGCCGGGACTAGGCACGGTAGGGCGTCAGACACGTCAGAGCTTCACTAGCGGTGTAAATACATTCCACGTGGATTCATTGTATGCATAGTCGCCTTCTAATGAATATCACGCAAATCGTCATAGTGATAGGTACATACGGTTTGTCCAGCATGTCCTAGGTGGTTCTATAAATATATATGTTTTTTTAAATAATACAAACAAAGCCCGGCCACGGGGGATGGGGGCAACGCAGCCCCCCTCCTAAAGAATTAAAAAAAACAAAGGCCATGATCCGGGGGTTGGGGTGCCCGGGGCCGATTAAGGCCTTGGGAGGGGGCCACGCGGCCCCCTTCCAAATTAATTTTTTTCAACAAAAAAAATTAGGGTGCAGGCCCTGGGGGATGGGGTCCCCAGGGCCAATAAATTAGAAAAAGAAGGGGGGCCACACAGCCCTCCTTCTTAAAAAAATAAAATAAATAAAAGACCGGCATTGCGCCGGAGGCCACGCCCCCTCTTTGCAGCACTCTGCAAACGCGCCCCCTGGCCAGTTGTAAGTTGGGGAATTAATTCCCCTTCAATACTGAGAGTCCCTGAGGGCCAACTAGCCCAACAGGTATCTCCAGTATGCGCCAGGGAGCTGCGTTGCAGACAGGTGTTCTGAGGCCACGCCCCTTTTAACACCTCTATGCAACGCAGCTATGTGGCACTTACTGGAGGTACCTAGTGGGCTAGTTTGACCCTAGGGACCTTTAGGATTCAAGGGGACTTAATCTCTCAACTTAGAACGGCCACAGGGCGCGTTTACACACTGGTGAAGGTAGGGGACGGGGCCTGAGGTGACGTGTGCAAACACGCCCTGTGGCGCATTTTAAGTTGGGGAAATAATTCCCTTTCAATCCTGAGGGCCCCTGGGGGCTAATTAGCCCACCAGGTGCTTCCAGTAAGCGCCACTGAGCTGCGTTGCAGAGAGGTGGTCCAGGCCGTGCCACTTTTTACACCGCTCTGCTACGCAGGTCTGTGGCGCTTACTGGAGGTACCTAGTGGGCTAGTTGGACCGTAGGGACCCTCAGGATTCAAGGGGACTTAATCTCCCAACTTAAAACGGCCACAGGGCGTGTTTACACAGTGGGGAAGGGAGGGGACGGGGCCTGAGGTGACGTGTGCAAACACGCCCTGTGGCGCGTTTTCAGAGGTAGTTTCAATCCCCTGCCCTATTATATACTAGGGGCTTACAGAGGATGTCATGCTAATCACAGGGGGACGTCAACGCATAGTGTTCCCTAGTGTATGTAGGTGTTTTCACTGTATTCTGAGTGTCTTTTAACATAGCACTGGCTCTAGGACTGGTTAGTCAAACTCAGTTACCACCAGTATACGTCTGAAAAAGTTGAGGGTGCAGGATGATTTTGCAACAAGGCTTCCTTCTGCTCTTCTGTTTGTTCTTTCTGCACGTTATCCTTCTTCCTGCACTTTTCTTCGTCTTTGAGGACTTCTGTTGCTTCTTTCTACATTTCTTTTTTTTCTTTCTGTGTGTTTTTTCTTCTTTCTTCCCATGTCCTATCTCTGTAGGCATAGTTAGAAATTAGTAACTGGTATTGGTATGGCCATTGTTTTGAAAATTTTAGTTTTTATTTTTGAATTTGTGTATCAAAGGTTATATTAGGGGGAGAGGAGGTCTGCCACTCTATCACAATGATGATGTCATCAGTGATGTCATTTGAGATGTCATGAGTGATGTCACTGACCATGTCATGAGTGATGTAATATGTGACGTCATCAGCAGTGCATTGCGGGCACGCGAGTTATAGTTAGCTGAGCTAACGGGGGAATTTCAATGGTTTTGTACGAGTGAAAAGTCCATCTAACTATAACGCCCCTGAAACCTATAGGACTGTTAGTATTCCCATTGCATTCTTTACCTGAATATCTGTAGGACACATTTTCACATTTCCTCAGCTAAATAGTAAAAATAGGACACCTTATGTTCTCTGAGACTAAATCAAACATACAGGAATATTTTTTTGCCAAGGACACTGACTAGTAATTCTGGGGTGCTCTCACAGACTGGGCTTCAAAGGTTCAGAGCAGCCTTATATAACAGTTATTTATTCTTATTAGCAGAGACTCAGTAGGGAAAGGAATGACCAAAAATATCATGCCATCACTCCTCATATTCAGGGCCAGACTGGCCGTAGTGGACACCGGGCATTTCCCCGCTGGGCCAGAGTGGTGGGTGCCGGATTTGTGCCCGCGGAGGCCGGTTGTGCTGCAATGCTGCAATTTCGGCCCCCTATAATATAAGCGGGATTGGTGCTTCTTGCTATCACCCCCGCCCAACTCCCTGAGCTTGGCACCAAAGCCCACCCGCTCCCAGGGCAGTCGAGCAGCAATCTGCCAGGGCTGGTTGCTGTTCCCAGTCCAGCCCTGCTCATAATATTTACATTCTACACATTCTCTAAAGCCACCCTAACTGTAATATTTGCTACTATTTTCTGCATATGTTCTGCACTAGTTTGGCTTCAATAAAATGTATGTTATGTGTGGATGCTCCTGAAATAATATAATGAAAGAGCTGCCTTCTAAAGCTGTCCTTGGGAAGTCTTGCCCAATTATAGTAAAAATTAATTGTTATGATTTTATTGCTTGCTTTTTATCTTAATATATCTTTTATAATTGTGATCACTTCCGAATAAAGATTATTTATTTATATGTAATATTTAGTAAATAACAAATGAGATCACAGATTGCATTTTGACACAATTTTCAAATTCGTTATCCACTTCACAGCTTTATCATCCCTTCCATTTTCAAGATTATTATACCATATTTCATTGTCCTGCATTTCTAGTGTTGTATCTTCTCACTTAACTTTCACATCTTGCCCTTTCAATTTGTAATCATATAATATCAATGAGAATCTACTTGAAGGTGGCAAAAGTAAATATTATTCCAAATCAATAGACAGCGGGGTTATACCTTTGTCTAGACACCTATCACAGGCTCAGAAATCATAGCTACCATTAATGTTGCAGAAAGATTAAGGTTCAAACAACTGATATGTCCTTAAAGTTACAGTGATTTTTCTACCTCTAGCCTCACACAACAGTACTGATGACAATAAAATAATGAGCTTTGAAAATATAGATGATTATGCACTTCCACATGAATCACGAAGCAACAGCCACTGCAGCTATTGCTCACTGGCTCCATGGAAATTGTAACAGCAATATGTGTAAGTTGAACATCAGTTCTAAATAAAATCAGAAAATGCAATCATATTGTTCTGAAAAATCAATTAAAAAAATTCTGAAAAATCAAACACTTCTTCCAAAATGTAAGCTTTGTAATGTGGCTTAAATGTTTTAAATAACATTTTGTGAAAGAAACATCAGCTTTTCAAATACCAGCTCATTATTTTGATCATATACTCAAAGGCTCTACTGGCCTACAAGGAAAGAATCTGCCTCAGATGTCCATGTTCCACAGTCATATGTCAGGAATGCCCATTGCACATTAGCTGTAACCACAATAAGCCAAAGATACACACACCCCTTTTTGCAGGATTACATACATGACCTATGGGAGCTGACATTTGCAAGGGATATCACCACAATGCCTGGGATGACACGCTATGATAAGCTTAGCCACCTTATGCCAGCAATGGCCACCCTGATGCCTAGGATTCCTACAGTAGATTAAGGAGCGCAACCTTATGCTTAAAAAACCCACAATATTTAAATGTGGGTTCCATAAAGCCCCTGCCGCCATATATCATAAATGGTCCCAATATCAAATATACAAGGAATGGCCACCTTGTACTGGGACCGCTATAATAAAGCGCATCGATGCCTCGTCTAGGGTAGTAAGTAGTATATAAATGCAATTACAATACAATACAATACAATACAATCATGCATAGAGCAAGATACGGACATGCAACTGCCGAAGAGGAAGCTTTACAAAGTCTTCCTTCTGTGTTTTTCCTGTTCTGTTTTTCTGAAGAAGCTTTGCACCGCTGCTGAATTTGTGATGTCAGTTCTGTCCTAGCATTAGATCCCATAGGCTACTGATTAACTGTGAACAACTTGTCAGTAGCCTATGGGAACTAGAAGTGCCTTTATTCATGAGATGATGTTGGTTGTAAAGCTTGAAGGATAACCAGTTCCGTACCTTGTAATTCAACTTCATTTATGATAAAAGCATATTGATCTAGGGTTGATCGTCAGTGGAATCAAAGGAATCAGTGGATGAGAAATCAAATAGGATACAAGGCAACCTGCAGGACTTGTGGTATAATGAAACTAGTGATATCCATGAAATGCAAACTTGGGGCCCGATTACAATGTCTCATGCAGACGATTGCTGCGGTCTCAGGACCGACCGATCTCCAGTCAGCAGTCCATACACCACCATTACAATGCACTTCCATTTCTCAATGGGAACTTGTGCTGCAGCCGTAAACCAGCCCAAGCATAAGCTCCCATGGAGAAATGGGAGATTCTGTTAATCCTTCAAGGTGCTTGCCACTCGGTGCAGGGATTAATAGGGAGGCACCATAGGCCCCCAACTGGAGGCTGTGGAGGAGTGGGGGCCCTACCAAGGGCACCCAAATTTGCTTTCCGACAGGCTTTCCATGTCGGAAAGCCCAACATGGAAAGCCTGTCGGAAACCAACATCGTAATCCAGATGATGGAAACGCCATCCTCAGGGATTGCATTGGGGCCTCTGAATGGCTGTCAAAATCCAGCCGGAATGACCGTCCGGTTTCAATTCCGACCGCTTACATTGTTATTAGGCAGTCGGAATTGAAAGCAGAGATGTCAGTTGGAAAGCCTCCAACCTGTGGTTGGAGGCTTTCCGACCGACGTCATAATCGGCCACTTGATGTTTCAGTGCTAAGCTGCAACTTGTTCTGAAATGATGTTGGGAATCTTGTTGGATGGAATTGATGTTAACTTGGTCTTTTATTTGCATAGCAGCTGCTTACTTAACTATATGTTTGATGAGTTGTAGGTTTCTAAAGAGTTGGTAGATGGCAATGTCATCAAGGCTGAGGTTTCCTTTTTCCGCAGATACCATGTGCAAGAGATGACTACTATGACTGCTTCTCTGGAGTAGGATTTAGTTATGATGGATGAGTGAATATTGTTCCCATATCTGGTGGATTTCATGAAGGCACGGTTGTTAGCAAGGCCGTTATGGGAGATCCACTTTAGTTTATTGCATAGAGATATCAGAGAGAAAGCAACCATTTGCTTTGTAATATTGAGTTTGTGTTAGATCTAGTCTACCCTGGTGAATAACTGAGTTATGGCACTGGAGCTGCCAATTGAGTGCTGTATTGTGTTGGTTTATAATCAAATTAAATCAATGCTTGAATGTTTTGATGATGGCACACAAGATTCAGCATAATCACTGGTTTGTTATAAGTCGGTTTGACTATGGAGATATACTTAATTTGTGCAGAATGGAGAGATGCCAGTCTTAGATTTAGGTTTTGTACTGTCCCTTTTCCTGCTTACAGTTCATTTGTTGTAAATGAGGTCTTGAGTGCCTCATGAGGTGACAGGCTTTGGCTTTATACGGTACACCTTCAGTGGCATGTTAGTGTTCATATGTTCTCCTGACATGATGTTCACCAAGTGCAAAGGGGATCTGACATCAGCTTTAGAGCATGTTGTGATTGCCAGAGGGATGACTTCTTGCTTGAGAGTTTTCCAGTGCAAGTCCATGAGGGAGAAATACTATTATCTGGTAGGTTTAGCTTAACAGTGGTGGGTAGCAGATGTCAGAGAGATGGCGTATATACTTATCTATCAGTATAGCAGAGTGTAAAGGGGCATTCAGAAGTCACCACGGTTTTTAACACGCGATTATCAATGCTGACTTGGAGGCGTTAGTTCGCTGAGTTGTTTGGTGTTGCAAAGAGTGCTCTTTTGAAAGACAGAATTACTTGGGAGTTTGAAGTCCAATCAAATTAAAGGATTGATAAAGTGCTGGACAGCTCAGTGATTTCAACTGTGAAGGGTTTGCTGGGATCTGGTTTGCCGACTGGGTGAAAGTATGGTGGTTTGAGAAGCTATATCAGGAAATCAGCTGGTGAGTAGTATCATAGGATTAATAATCATGGGTTCTTAGAGAGCACAGGGCCAGGACAATGTGTGGGTGGCTGCGAAGGTTTAGAGGATATATCATTTCTAACATCATTTGCTGGGGCGTAGCTTGGTCAGTAAGACTGGGGGGTGGGGAGCTTCAGATTTTCCAACATTCATGCTGTAACACCTATCATGTTAACTATTATATGAGAAGCAGCGTATGAAGGGGCCTTAATGGCCAATGGAAAGAAGTGTGGATTGTTAGGGGTACTTAAAATCCAGTATTTTGTAAAATACCCATGTTTTAAGACATTCAAAACAGAAGAGTGTATGTGGGTTTTTGTCTGAGTGAGTATTTACAAATCCCAGGTGAAATCCGGCAGACACCTTACCATACCTGACTGAAACCTCCTGTACCCAACTATTTACTAAATAAAATATTTATTAGAGGGGTGTAACTTCCCAAACCCCCCTCTGAAGCAACACCCCGAACCATTTGCATGTATGGCGTGGTTTCCTCTGACTTTTGCCTTCTGACCTCCTGTTTTGCTGACTTCATGTTTGCTGGCTTTAGGATTCTGGGCATTTTACCACTGCTAACCAGTGCTGAAGTGCATATGTTCTGTACTCAAAATATGTTAACATTGACATATCCACAATTGGTATATTTAATATACTGATAATTCCCTAATAGGGTTCACTACATGTGCTAGGGCCTGTAAATTAAATGCTACTAGTGGGCCTGCAGCAGTGATTGTGTCATCCACTCAGTAGCCCTTTAAACATGGCACATGCCACTGCTGAGCCTTTATTTGTAGTTTAAACTGCCATTTCGACCTGGCAAGTTAACCTACTTGTCATTTCGGCCTGGCAAGTTAACCTACTTGCCATGCTCTTTTATTACATATGTCACCCCTAAGGTAGAGCCTAGGCAGCCCTATGGGTAGGGTGCAGTGTATTTAAATGGTAGGACAGTTACTTTTGAGTTTTACATGTCATGGTAGTGAAAAACTGTTAAATTCATTTTTCACTACTGCAAGGTCTTATAGGGTAACATTGTAATGGCCTTAAAACATCTTTAACTGTAATTTCCAATTGGGAAAAGATAGAGATTTGGAGTTTGGGATCTCTGAACTCACAATTGTCAATCACAACTTATCGTGAGGTAGGATTTTAAATTGTAAGTCTGAAAATACCACTTTTAGGAAGTTCCAAAACATACGGAGCGTCATGGCGCTCCAATACAAGTCGCACAGCTGTATTACATAATAGTCTAAAGACTCAATCATTTTTTAACAGTAATCCATTTTAATGATGTTTAAATCCGTTCATTTTTACCACAATTCATCTAGTTCCATTCACATTAAAAGCTGAACGATTCCTAATTGTTTCAAATGCCAAAGAACTGCCCGTAGGAATCCACAATTCCGTCAGGGTGGCCTCATTCATATGAAACCAATGCATTTTGGGCTATATAAGTCCTTCCTCAGGGGTAACTGTAATATAAAACATGGATGAACATAAGTGTTCTACGCAAGTTTGTATGAAGCTTATATTCATAATCACTTAACTCCATGTGCAGATTCTTCTCCTTGTAATTAATTAAAGAAAATCACCAACATTTGCCAAAATACATCAAACAATGATAGTCCTTCCAGAATCTCACCCGTATCATTGCCCAACCCCTTTCCTTCGCTGCGTGCATACATTGCAAACTGTTACAAATCCCCTGTATTAATCAAAACGATTTTTTGTGTTCCAATGAAACTGAACTAAAAAACTCTACAATCAAACTCAGAGACTCTAAAATGCAGTGACCGATAGTGTATTCACCTTTTCAACTCCGTGAAGCTAACGGTTCAAGTGTGCATTGCAATCTGATCCAAGTCAAACCTTCCCAGGTATAACCTTTCTATTGAAACCTCCACTTAGTATTCAAACCTTGCATGTGACCAGAATGCCAGTGAACAATTAAAAAATACTATTCCCAACCAGCCTATTAACCAGGCTCTCTGTCCCAAAACATATCCAGGGCTATGTGCTCACTACATTAAACATGAAAAGTGAAAAAACTTCTCAGACACTGGTTGCTTATCTTCACAAAATGTATATTTTGATGATGGTATTATTTGTCATAGATTGGTAAGAATAGGTGAATACGACATGGAAGGGGATAGCCCATTCTATTCCTGTTGAATTGTTCCACTTGTTATTTCATAGTGAGCAGCCAGCAAGTGTTTTATTCCCTGTTGACGTGGAAGCCTGAGGCTTCTCCAAGTCTGAAATTAGTAAATAATGATTCAAATATTAAAACTGATTTCGTATTACCTATTCAACGTGAGTTTCAAAATTAGTAGTATTTTTCCTCACTTAATCCATGGAAACACACTGTGATCTGCACTTGATGAAGCCCAGCAAGCATGGATTTGAACGTTCAATTTAAAATGGTGGGAATAAAAACAGAGGGGCAGATTTACAAGCCCTTTGCAACACTTTTGCGCCACCATTGCGTCACTTTTTGTGATGCAGCGAAGGTATAAACAATGTGCCACGTTGTGGCCCATTTACAATGTGGCGCATCTAGGGAGATGCGTCACCTTGTAAAGCCCTGCGCCATATTATACCTGTCTGTGAGAAGGTGAATTGAAAAAAGTTATGTTCTGTGTATATGTGTACAGAGTACAATCACATGCAATGGTATCCTGGCACTGGGTTGGTATGTGTGCCTAGCCCTACCTATAGTAGGATGATTAATTGAAAACCTAGGTCTTCAGCTTCTTGGGGAATTCAAGAAGAGAGGAGGAGGCTCAGATGTGGGGAGGGAGGTCCTCCATGCTTTAGGAGCTATTATAGAGAATGCTCATCCTGATCTGGTTCTGTGTATGCATGGGATGTTGGCAAGTAGGAGTCCTGCGCAGTTGAGGTGCCTGGATGATTGGTGGAAAGAGATGCAACTGTTCAGGTCGGTGGGGCATGAGTTGTGGAGTGCTGGAAGGTGTGTGTGAGGCGTTTGACTTGAGCACCTTTATGTATAAAGATACATGCTATTGCTCCAATAATAGGCTACTTACTATGAGTCTATGGTTTCTAATTTGAGTGAGGTTTTCCAAATGACTAAACTGGATTTAGTGAATGTAAGGCTGGATTTGGTGTGTATATGTGTGTCAGTACAGAAGTCTGTATGTGTCTGTTGTCTGTTCTGTGCATTTGTCTTCTCTGTGTAGTGTAGAGTGATTTAACTGTGTGAATGTATGTATGTTAATTGCCAATAATAGATACCTGTGTTTGTTGCTTACGTGACCATGTACGCCACAATTTATATTTTCTCCAGATGCATGTGTGTCCATAATTTTGTTTCTGTGCATGTGTGTGATGCAAGCAGTATATGAGCCACAGACCTGATACTTCTTCCATAAGCAAAAATCAAGGGTTTTCTTAGTTTTGCCTATTTTAAAACTACATCTAATATGACCATTATACAATTGAATGCTTCAAGAAAATGTAAAAACTTTGTCCTTTATAACGATTTTGTGGAGTGTCGATGCTGTGACGTTTTTATGCGACACATTAGAGCAATGTTTGCCCTCCATAGACCTGTTCCAAGCTGTCACCCTCCATAAGGTGCGTCCTCATGATGTAAAAATACGTCAGCTCCACTGACAAGAACCAGCCAGCAATTCACAGGAAACGCATTCGGTTCATTGAGAACTCAACAAAATGAGTCGCGCATGCAAGCAGACCAAGGATATCTGATTTTATAAGAAAAAGTATCTCATAAATCAAGACTTGAGATTATTTCCCAGTGCATATCTGGCATGCCTTTTTGGTTGCGATTCACTGCCTGGCCTGATCTTGAAAAGGGCATGTCAATAGAAAATGTGTAATGTGTGCAATTTTGATTACAAGGTTTTGTGTGGTGGATGCGCCACTTCATCGATGTTCATTTTGACATTCTGTATCTGACGCTTGGTATGAAGTATATTTGCTACTTTGTAACCCAAGCCAATCTGTGAGATGGTGTGGTGTTTGAGGGGAAACTAGGCTAGAATATCTGCCTTGCCCGAGTGAGGGTACTGCACACGTCCTGCGTCACTACCTGCCTTAACACTTTAGGAATGTCCCCCCCGTTGGAGGGCTACCTAGGAAGGCCACTTGCCTCCTGCATCTTTGCTTCTCTTCAGAAAAGCTATTAAGCTGCTCGAATATAACAATGCACAGCTGGCTCAGATGAGCATGGGAAAGCAAAACAAGGTAACAGGAGGTGCATGAGCGCCTTCATCTAGAAGTGATGGGGTGGACGTTCCGCTACCAAACCTTAACTAGGAACCCTGGGTCGACAGATCGTTGTTTAACTGCTGAGAAGTGTAAAGGGGAGCAACAACTCATTTCAGTCAATTTAACAGTCGATAATAACTAAGGCTCAAATGATCACTGACTCTGAACTCCAGTTAAGGGATTTATTACAAAGCCAAAAACAACTGAATATACAGGCACATCAAGATGAGGTTGTAAAAATACATGGGAACTAATACAAAACCAAATCTACGAATGAGTCTAATCCGATGAATCATGAGGAGAATGAATAGTTCTAAGAACAAAATACAAGCAAGAATTTCTCTCATATTCAAGTCAGACTTCATCTATGGCTGAGAAGTAGAAGGCATTAGACTGTCCCTGCTCTATCACTAACAACATTCCCCAGGCAAAGTCAGTTGAAGGTGTCAGCTCGTGAAGACTTTCTAAGAAGTTCATTCACAGAGTAAATCATATAGCCGAAGCTACAGAGCTTCCTCTAAGATGCTCTTTCCCAAATCGATCTCCTAACCCTTTCTCCTAACTCATTCTGTCTCCTTCTGTCTCTCCTTTCTCGGGGCACTTTCCCTAATACAAAACGCAAAAAGATGTAAAACACGCCCACAGACCACCTCATGCTGAAGGACACCTCTCCTAGGTAGTTTTCCACCATCTTCTCCAAACGTAGTCTGGTGACCTTGGTCCTCAAGGCTCCTCAGCAAGAAGGAACACCGGCTCCCAATTATCGACCTTCTGTTTACATTGTTTCACTTCACACCCATGCCTAACTCCTAAAACAAAAGGCGTTAGTTCTAACTAACAAAGACAGTTTATTCACCTGCAACTGAAAGGTGAGAACAGAACATCATTGCATACACATGAAATTTGCTGACTACCTCTAAATGCGAGACCTTACCAGGGAAATTGCATTTTCAGGCTTATACAATTCAGCCAACATAAGAATAAACAAACAGGCCTCTCATGAGAAAAACGTGTACATTTCATGTAGGCATTTACACATCAAATTATACACTCCTGCTAAAATGCTTTGCGTTGCAAACATCTAAAATTATTACACGTTAAGCATAACTCATTATTTCTTCGTGCAATCTTCATTGTGGTTCACATTTTAAATCAAAATACATTACAATACACATAAGCTTTTCGTTAGGCAAATGCAGTATACTAAAGTTACAATTTCAAATATTAGACGCCATTTCCTTTCTCTTCTGAATGGCACGAAATACTTTTCTATTCCTTCACTTGCACATTTTTGTTATTACAATACAATTTTACTAATACAACACAAGAATATATGTGGATGCCGACTATCCATGATTATGATGCACCCCTACAATTTTAGAGCACCATCGCGCACCATCAGTTCCCCCCTCTGTTGACAAGTGTCAACACAACAAATCACACTCCCTGGAGAAAGAACCGATCTAAACAGAACTTGTAGCCACTCTTCCCTGTCTGAACCTCTCCAGGCTTTTAATATTCTCATAATGACTGTCCTGCAGTCTCTCCATCCTTCTCTCTTGCTCTCTAAGTGACATCTCAACTTGGTTTGCTTTATGCCACTTGTAAGCTCTAACTAATCCCCACAATATAATCACACAAACCACCACTATGATAATAGGCTTCAAGATGTAACCAAGAATTCCCTTTCCAAGGGAAGCAAACCAACTTCCTACTTTACCAAATCCTTTTCCCACCTTGTCCTAAACTCCTTCTGTGGCCAAATCATGTACCTCATGATGAATCTCAGTGATGCTACTTATATACTTCTTCAGATCCTTACTGTGGTCAGGTATATAAGTGCAGCACTGTTGGACCTTCAACATTTTACAGACTCCGCCCTCTTTTGCCAGCAAAACGTCTAAAGCAAGACTTATATACTTATATAGAAACTTGTGTGTAAACGGCTAAAGCGGAACTGGAGGAAGGGCTATAAAGAATCTGAGAAAACACTGTATAAACACAGCTTGCAAAATTACAAACAACATATTTTCTGCCAAACAAAAATATTTTGCAACCCGTATTGACTTAGCGAAGAATTCAGCAAAGGAGTTATTTAGAACCGTTTCAAATTTGGCCTCTCCAAGTCCAGCCCGAATTCAGCCTGGTCAGGGACTCTGCGAAGACATCGCCAAATTCTTCCTGACCAAAGTAGAGTCCATCTTTGGTGCTTTTGGCGGGTCGAACACGGGGGGAATATATGCAACCGGGGAGGAACCAAAGTCAACAACATTTCCCGCTGCCACGTTTGAGAACTTTTCATCAGTGTCCCTTGAAGACATTCAAGAGCTCCTCACGGCAGCAAATTCAGGGTCACCTTACGACCCATGTCCAGTCGCAGTGGCCAAGTTGTCTCCGATCCCGATCGCATTGTCGCTTTTACCAATCTTTAATAGCATGTTTGTAACTGGGCAATTTCCTACATGTTGGAAACTAGCCTCTATCTTGCCCTTATTAGAAAGAAACAGTTTGGACCCTAAGGATCATAACAATTTCCACCCCATTTCTAGGCTTCCACTCCCAGCAAAACTTTCTAGTAGAGACACAAGCTTTGGATACTTCCCAATATGGCTTTAGGGAAGGCCATAGTACTGAGACTACCCTCATCAAGGCCACAGATGAGATCAGGGGAGCGGTGGATCGGGCGGGAGCAAGGCAGCCCTGGTTCTGCTGGATCTGTCCGCTGCTTTTGATACGGTCCATCATGATATTTTGATGGGCGGTCTAGAGGCATGCGGGGTCCTTGGGAAAGCCCGGCACCTTTTAAGATCCTTTCTATCGGGCAGAAAACAAATTGTTGCACTTGGAGATCATCAGTCAAAACCTTTTGTACTGCCCTGTGGGGTTCCACAGGGATCTTCTCTTAGCCCCACGCTTTTTAACGTGTACAACTCTTCTCTGGTGCCTATTGTTAGAGCGTTTGGATTTGGCCTTACATCATATGCGGATGACACCCAAATAGTGGTGTCACTGCTACCTGGTGTTGAGGCAGGTTTAGACAATCAATTCCAAGATTGTATGCTAGCAGTGGGGAGTTGGATGGCAGAGAACAGCCTAAAACTCAACACTGATAAAACCGAGGTGATGTTGTTTGGTAACAATATTAGTTTTTGGACTCCAAATTGGTGGCCAGTTTCGATGGGTTCTCTCCCCTTGACCGCCAATAAGGTGAAAAACCTAGGGGTGATAATGGATGAAAGTCTTTCCTTTACTCAACAGGTTAATTCAGTGGCATCTAAAACCCTTTATGTCAGTGGCTCCCAAACTTTTCACTCCTGAGGACCCCCATTGAGTCACTGCTGGAAGCCGGGGACCCCAAAGCAGTTTGTATGATTTAAATGTCAAACATTAAAACTGTAATTCCCAAAAAATAAACACACACGTGTGCACACCAAACAAAGACTAGACTTGAATTACAAAAGATTTAAGTATTTTCATATTAACAATATTTGCAAAAATCAAAAAATCTTAATAGGAAGGTTGGTGCTGCATCTCACAACTAACTTTTCATTGTTTGGTTTCATTTGCTGCCCAAGGCTCCTGCTCCTGCCAAGGCTGGACTGGAAACCTAAAGCTGCTATGGCAAATTTGTCACACCAGTCCCCATATAGTGCACAGCAAGTGAGCCTGACCACTACAAAGGGGACTTTGGGGGGCTAGCCCCAAAGAAAATTTAGGGGAAAATGGTGCATTTTACAACACGTTTGTCGTATATTAAATTGTATTCGCTTTTAAAGCATAGTAAATAATGACTTTAATATGCACCAGGATACAAAAATCTTTTGGCAATCTTCAATGAATGGCAATCTTCAATAATTCCCTCACTACTACCCTCCAACAGTGCCTCTCATCTCTCCATAGCTCCACTGTCACGTATATTTAATTTATTTTATAGCACCTTTCATACCACTGTAGGGTTTCAGAGCACTTTACATCACACACATAGAGAGACAATGAATCATACGTGTCTAAATCAACGAATAGAAAATGTGACATAAGGCAAAGAGGACTACAAGGTGTAGGATTCACATGTCATCCATACTGGTAGGCATTTTTTAAGAGTGCTTGGTCTAGAGAAGCACAAAGTCAGGATTCAGAACATAAAACAGGGGTTAGCATTGACTATAATAATAATGATTTATTTCTACCCAAGCAAACCTTTTTAGCAGCATCGGAATAATGAAAGACTGGCAAAAAGCATAACTTAATAACTTGTACCATGCAGTTTGCATGCAGCTCTTTAATGGCAGTTCATAGCTCATTGTGCTAGATTACGATTGGATCTTGTGAACTGCACACAAAAAAAAGAATCTCTATGGCAAAAGCAGGAACCCACTGAGCTATGCACAAAACAAAATACTGCTTTTAAAAAAATGCATGGTAGACATTCTTCGCAACAGGCATATTATCCATCTGCGCTTCCTTAGATGAGTCAAAGCTGCCACTGGACAAAACCCCCATCTCTCTCCAGCAGGTACATTAATCACCGGAGTTATCTTGACACTTTTATTGCTGCCCAAAAACTGATGATCATACAAGGAACTATGCAGTGCTTTTAAAACTGTTGCCTGCGGACCCCCTGGGAATGTGTCAAGAACCCCTGGGGGTCCGCTGACCTCAGTTTGGGACCACTGTTTTATGTGATTAAAACAATCAGGAAAATATTGCAGTTCCTGCCTCCAAGCAGCCGGCAAACAGTGGTCGCGACTCTCGTAATGTCGAGATTGGACTACTATAATAGCCTGTACCTTAATGCTCAGCAAAGGCTCCTGACTAAACTTCAAACACTGCAGAATGCAGCAGCTAGACTGCTTTCGGGCATACCTCGGTTTGCGCCCATTGCCAAGGAAATTAACAAACTGCACTGGCTACCGGTAAGGAACCGGATCCGCTTCAAAGCCCTCTGTCTAGTTTTTAAGGCGCTGCAGGGTTCAGGACCTGACTATTTAAAACAGCATTTCCATTGGTACACACCGAAAACACCACTACGTTCATTAGGGGCTAGGTTGGTCTGCCGTTTCAATTAAGAAGTATTACGAACCTCTTAGCTTTCAGGAAAAGCCTAAAGACCTGGCTTTTTGCCCAATAAACGTCTTCCATTTTTGTCATAGGAGATTTAACTAGCGCCAGGACACCTCCTGGTAACAGCTGCACTGTATAAATATCACTAACATTAACATTAACAAGACGGTTCTGTATCACCATAGTTCTTATCAACACCATCTCTCCATCTCCAAGCAACAACGGCAGAGCTGTATTTGCAGAGTCCACAATGGTCGATAACTTCCTAATCTTGATATCATTCAGGACTACTCCCATATTCGGAATCAATGCCCCAAATATATCTCCTACAATCTCTCCTGCACTTGCACCCCGCTTTCTTCTAGGGTGTAATCCACCTTCTAAATTGTCTAAATCCTCCACACGATAAATATTGGGAAACACTACTGCTATATAGTACGTACCATAGCAATTCAATGGCAATCGCACATAAGCCTTCTTCCCGCACACAAAATAAACGTTTGGCACCACTTGTACTGCATCTTGTAGAAACTTCTTTGTTGTAGCCTCAATGGTGAAAATATGATCACATACACTCTCACCCACAAAGACTTTATCATAATATGTTTGAACTTGTCTCACACACAACTTCTCTCTCTGCTTGAAATCCAATGCAATTGGACCACTACTCCCTTTTGCTTTATGCGCTAACTCCTCCTTGTTCTATTCAACTTTCCCTCCCGTGTCTTAATGATTTCCTGTTAATTGTCTATGTCTATCTTCTACCTGATCTATAAACTTCTTTTCTACATCTGTTAATGAACATGTTAAGTTGTGATGATGTGCAAAAGCTGTATCTAAAGTTACAGTAGGTATGAAGTACTCTCATACTCTATCTTCCTGCTTATAATAACCATACTTATTCGAATGCTTATAAGCTGGAACTTCTGAAAGAACTACATTATAATTAAGGCTCCCGGTTTTCAGTTTTTACGGATTTTTACAGATAAATATAGACAGAAAACAATTTGTTTTCTGTCTGCATTTATTTTTAAAAGTGGATAAATACAGAAAATTGGGCTTCTTTGAAGGGACTCTGCGCTGTCTTTCATGAATTGTAGGTCAACACCTGAGCAGATGGACAGCAATGGAAATAAAAAAACACAGACTGCAATTTCATTACATAATACATTTATGGTATAATGCTAATGTTTACCAGTGGATGTTTTGTTATATATTATTTGGCAGCTGAAATAGCTCAAACAGACAGATCTCAAAGTATGAGTGCGCGTCAATCTGTTAAATAAATATGGAAATGTACAGTTTTACAACTTCATTTATCTGCAAAACACAAAATAAATATGGATAAATACAGATAAAGTGGGCAAAAAATAAATATGGATAAATACAGACGGAAATGCAAAAAAAATAAATACCATAAAACCGGGAGCCCTAATCATAATTAGAAAAATAATATTCATAATGACCTTTATCATGAAACATACTAAGCAACAAACTACATGTAATACCATACATCAAAGAAAGATGGTGATAACGAATACCCTCCTCCACCGACGCAGGCAACAGCATACACACATAACTCTCTCACATCAATTTTGTCCACGTACTCGTATAGCAGCTTTGCATATGCATTAAGCGTGTAATCGCCCCTATATACATCTACATGCAACATACGACTATTCTGATCTAGCATAGCCTTTTCAGCTCCTACAATACCCTCTTTTGTGCTAGAAGTAGTAGGTGTGGATGCCCCTTGTACTCCCACCGCCCCAACTTCTGCTTCATGTGAAATGGTTACAGATACAATAATAACTACTGCTATAACAACTATCACTCCTACAATGAGTGTATCTATCACACAGTTAGATCTACGGTTCAAATTTCCAGACTCCATCTTTAGCTCGTCGATTTAGTTCAGCAAGAGGACACACAAAAGTCTCTTTTTCTCTTCCTCAGATTGCTGCTCAAACAGTTCAAACACAGTTCATCGAAGTACTGTAAATTCTTTCACAATTCAGTTCTTCTGATTTTATTTACACAGTCCACAGATTTCCCCAGCCCTCTTTCTTCTTCTACGGTAAACCCTAAATGTATTCTTCTTCCACTCGGACCTCGGTTATCTTCTTTAGAACAATGATTTACAGTTCACGGTTCATTCACAGTCCCTTATAAGCTCAGAACCAATTTTGATTAGCACACGCTGCAAAATCTCAAGACGAACAGCTGCGATCTCCTGAGCTGGTGGCTGATACCCAAAAGCCGCAGAGGACAATTCCTGAAGAATCAGAATTCGCACTCTGCTCAATACTGGAGGCCTCAGAACAGTTATAGTCAGCACTCCTCTATTTCTAGTCCAGGAACTATCAATTCCACATCGACTTTCAGCTTGGGCGTTCTGCCGACCACAGTCTCCCGATTCCCACTACTCCCGGCATCAGTGACCATATAAGTCTACTCAGGAGCAGCGTATTTTTGGCAAGGCACTCTTACTCTCCTCGACCTTCTTGGGCCTTCTTGGGCTTGCTCTACTTCACTCAGTTCTGATTCAGATGTCTCTGACACAGGAGCAAAGTCTCTCTCAGGAGCTAGTCTCA
Organism: Triturus cristatus; assembly: GCF_964204655.1. Lineage (NCBI taxonomy): Eukaryota > Metazoa > Chordata > Amphibia > Caudata > Salamandridae > Triturus > Triturus cristatus. The sequence continues at coordinate 375,064,374 of NC_140585.1, forward strand.
CATTTAGCCTTCTCTGTCTCCCAGGCCACGAGTCCTCTGCGATGTCAGCTTTTCTCCTCTGCCCCCGACAACTTTGCACACCAGTTACTTCAGCTGAGTCTGACTCTTTACCATTCGCAATGTTACCTTCTTCCTCAGAGTCAATACCTGGGTCTTGTGTAGCATAACCCTCCTCAGCTTGTTCTGGTGGACCAGCTTCGTCAGCAATCCCCACAGGTTGGCTTGTCCTCTCGAGTGGCCTAACTGCCACAGCTGTATTTTCTTCGACGAAAGGAGCTGTTTCTTCCAGGGGTTCAGGAACTCTGTGAGTGAGGGAGGCATGTATCCAATTTGACAAACCTCTACACTTCACCGCTGTATTTGTCACCATGATCACCTGATAAGGACCTCTCCAACGGGCATCAAGGCAACTTTTCCTCACATGCTTGCAAACTAGCACCCAATCACCTGGACACAAGTCATGGCAGAGGTCCCTCGAGGTCGGGGTAGGTGCAGTTTCCATCTTGTGAGACACAGAATGGACCACATTAGCCCATCCTTTGCAATAGTTAAGGATCAAATCATCTGTGATGTTTATCAAGGCCGTGGATGGCACTGCTGGTAATCGCATAGCCCTGCCCATCAGGATCTCATGTGGTGAAAGGCCGGTTCTTCTATAAGGGGTACTACGAACACTCATCAACACCAGTGTCAAAGCATCCGGCCATTTCAAAGACGTGGACGAACACACTTTCGCCATCCTCATCTTTAAAGTCCCATTAATCTGTTCCACGATACCAGAAGCCTCTGGTCGATAGCTACAATGCAGTCTCTGATCAACATTTAAGGCAGCACAAAGTAACTTCATTATTTCACTCCGGAAGTGTGTTCCTCTACCCGACTTCAATGAAGGTAGAAAACAGAACCTCGGAATCAACTCCCTAAGTAACAGCATTGCTACTGTGGGGCTATCACATCTTCTCATTGGGTACGCTTCCACCCACCATGAGAAAACACACACCACAACCAGAATATACCTTTGCACCTAGGAATCTCAATAAAATCAAGCTGTATCCTAATGAAAGGTCCTACAGACCTTCCAATTTGACTCAATGCAACCAGAGTTTTCTTTCCAGCATTCATTTGTTGACACATAACACACCTGTGACACACAGCTTCAGCAAACGCACAGAACCTTGGATTGTACCACTTCTGTCTGAGCACTCGCACCATAGCATCCCTTCCGAGGTGCACTGCTCCATGTATCTGTCTTGCCATAGGATTTAATAAATCATCTGGTAATACTGCTTGACCATCACTTGAAACCCAAATCCCTTCATCTCCCATCTCACAACCTACTCTGGCCTACACAGCGTTTTCCTCTTCTGCAACCTCTCCCTGCAGACGTTTGAGCTCATCCCAGGTGTCTGCCATGGCTAACATCATGCCGAGCTCAGTTCTTTCTGGGCTCTCTCCTGTGTAATCTCCAGTAAAAATGCATATTTGTTCAGCACAAAAACGTGCAACTTCATCGGCATATCTGTTTCCTAGAGAGACAAAGTCATTTCCCCTCCCATGGGCTGAGCATTTTACCAAATTTCTTTTGGACGTTGCAAAGCTTCCAACAATTGTCTCACATATTCTCTGTTTCTAATGTAAAAGTAAAGTATATCACTTGTACGGTAACGCACACCTTGCTCTAGATGCCATGAGCATCTAGCCTCATATACATTTTAGTATAGTGTTGGGTCGACACACATAAAGGTGTAGCACACAGATTATTTAAACTAAGAAATCAAATTGGGTGGCACGCTCTTGGGGTACACATCAATACTTCACAGACTGTTCTGCCTAATTGACAGGGGTAGCGATATCAATCTGCAAGGGTGTTCCCTTTCACCAGACGGAAGATAGCGGATTGTCCAAGGACTGCTAATCTTACTCACATCACCATAGTGAACGTGTACAGCCTGAACCATGATGACCCTCAGCTCTTCCACACTGTGGCGGCACAGAGCAGCAAATTGAATCCCCAAATGAATATATGGGGCGGAGGCTATAATGTCACACTGGACAGTATGCTAGACAGCACAAATGTGAGGGATAGTCAACAAATAGGGATGAGAAAGGCCCTGGTCGACACTATGCAAAAACATGACCTTCTAGATTTCTGGAGAGCTAAACATCATGACAAATGAATATACCCTTTCCACTCAGCTATACAACGGCATCATCTAGGCTGGACCATTGGGTGGGCTCCCGAGATGTAGCGGGATGCACGGAGTGGATACAGCATCTCCCTTGCACTAACTTGGACTACTCCCCGGTGGTGCTGACACTCTACTTCCCTGATTGCCGACTATCATACTAGATTATATAGCTCCTCATGCAGGGAGCAGATGGGCGATGTGGGGCAGTATCTGGATGTTGTGACATTAGCGTGGATGGAGACGGCTGAAAGGGAGATACTCTGTTCCCCCTAATGGGCGAAGACAATAAAAAAGCGATCACGGGTCTGAAAAGGAACAAGGAACCTGGCAGTGATGGTCTGACAAGTGAGTTTTATAAGGAGTATGCAGATCTACTTGCTCTACACTGATTAGAAATGTATGGAGAGCCCGTGCTAAATGGTGAGCTACCCCCAATGGTGCGTGAGGTAATAGTGATCATGCTGCGGGAAAGCCTGAGTATGATTATGGCTCATACAAACCACTGTCACTTATAAACTTAGATAACAAGATACTAGATAAAATACTGGTGTCTCCCTTTTTGCCGCTGATGAATGGACTGGTTCTACCGGACAAGTCCGGCTTTATACTGAGACGCTCGACAGCAGAGAACTTGAGAACTCTGTTCACCATGGTGCATGTGCTTGATTGGGAGCTAAGAGTGGTGGTGGTGTTTCTCGATGCGACCAAGGTGTTCAATTCAGCAGAACAGCAGTTTATATTGGCAACTCTCAACAGCATGGGACTGGGTAATGCCATTATGCTCTGGATTTCTCTATTGGATGCATGCCCAACACTGCGTAAACAGATTAATAGGCTGGTAAATCCCATAGCCATCCAGCATGCCCATGACAGGGATGTCCCTTGTCACTCCTGATTTTTGCACTGCAGATTGAACCACTAGTGTGTCTATTAGGCGAAGCTCATGGCCATAGGGGTATACAGTTTGGTGAGCAGCACCTATCTTCTCCCTATATGCGGATGATGTACTCCTGATAGTCGAGGACAAAGAGATCAATTTACAACCAATAATAGTAGAAATCATGCGATTTGGGGTGTGGTATGGCTTGTCAATCAATTGGGCAAAATCTACCATAATGCCATTAACAACTAGCACTACATGACTTATACTAGACCAGCTGTTAAAATGACAAAAAGCGTGGATCGGCTATTTAGGGATTAATTTGCACAGGGAACTAAGGGTTGAGCTACATGAAAACTATGGCACTACGATCAATAAAATTGAAATCAATAAAGAAAACTGGATGAAATTGTCTCAGTCCATGGCAGGTGCAATAGCAATAATGAAAATGGTGTTATTACCACAACTATTATACCTATTTAAGAACATCCCATTACCTCTCAATAAGGCCTTCTTTCAGCAGTTTAGGTCCTTGATGCTAAAATTGGCATGGGAAGGAAACCAAGTTTGATTAGGTTGATTAGAGAGGCCATTTAATCGAGGAGGATTTGTATCACCAAATTTCGAAGTATACTACTTGGTTCGCCTCTTATTGGTTTCATTATTACCATAAAGTTCCACGTAGAGGCTTGGAGAGAGCCCTGACAATCTCAGTAGAGTAACATTGAAAGCCACCCAAAAGGCCCAGAAATCAAATTCACACCATAAATTTCACATTGTGGACTTGACATAGGCTGGCGTCGATGTGTACAATTGACACTATATACTCCCCACACGTGCCTCTGGTCAGGAGCCCTCAGTTTGTGATTACACTTGAACCTCTGTCTACTAAATGGTTTGCAGCAAAGGAAACCCACAAAATGGGAGATCTTTACAAGAACAATATTTTCCTCTACACCCAAGGGGGGGCTCTCCCCTAGATGTGTGTATTTATCACAGCCTGAAAGAGACTATTAGACAGCTATATCCATGCTACCTACAGGCGCCCTGAAGTTGGAGTCTGCTCGCCTTGATGGCAGCAGGCCTCACACCCAGGGCGAAGTCGCACTGGGCCAGAGAACTAGCATCTGACATAACTGATGAGCAATGGTTGTACACTAAAGAAGTATCCATGAGTGGGAGGCAGAGATTCATTAATTACAAGTTTTTACATTCGCTATACTATACGCCTGTATTGCAGGCCAAGTTCAACTGGAGTGGGGATACCCAATACTTAAGGTGCAGGGGCCCAGATGCAGATTTTCTACATCTGGCATGGGGTCGCCTCCCCACCCCCGATCTGGGGCTACTGAAATCAGATGTTGGGGACAGTAAATGCAATGTCGGGCCTGAAGCTGGTCATTGACCTGCTGTTGGCGTTGTTGGGCTATGTTAAGAAGATCTCCAAGAATGTACAAACATTTGTGGGGTCGGTGCTACTGATGAGGAAACGTAGAGTAGCCATGTACTGGGATAGGGCATGCACGATGGCAAACTAGATCACAGACATGGCTACATTTCGCTCACAGGCTGAGACCTATGGTGTATTACTCCCTACAACATCTCACTCGAAGACATATGGGGACCCCTGAGATCCCATTTGGCAGAGGCTATGGCTATCCCAGATGGTGATACATAAAGTGGTTGTGACCTGGTAGTATAGTCAAAACCACTACACAACATGCAAGGCATGACACATATGTGAGATATCAATTGCGGCGCAGTGGCATATCATTATAAGTTGCAATATGTGTTTCTGTCTGTCTAATCATGACATGGCAACACTGTATACTGAGTACAACATATTGAACAGTTCTGTACTGCTGACATTGTATAACAGCTTGGTGTTAAATAAAGATATAAAAAAAGTATATCACTATCAAGAGAAATAGGACACACTTCGGAGGTTTCACTGTTTCTTTTATATCAGATCCTACAGTGGACGATCACCAGGAAACAGTCTCATAAATTTTGTTGGGCCTAGGGCCAAACCAAGGAGTACTTCCTCACCACCAGTAAACGGCAAACACAGGCGAACAAGATTAGCTGAGTGACTTGGAGTTAGAGTAGAGGCACACCAAGATGACAGAGCATGCCCAACACAGTGCTATTAAGGACAACCATGGAGACTAATGGAAGGTCATGCTAGGGCCCTACTAGTACTTGACCAGAGAGGAAAAGAGGGGAGACAATGAATCAGAAAGAGTGGAAACATCGTCAACCCTCTGTGGCCCGGGGTGGAATGACAACAAATCTGGGTTTTAAGTCCTGGGTCCCCAAGTGCTGTAACACCTAGGATGGGTTGTGCCTGGAGGTTGTTGAAAACTAAAACAGCGATATGATTAAGCATTCACTAAAGACATGAATTCTCCTTCCTTAGAACATGTTTCTTGTCTTATGTTGACTAATGTCTGGACTCCATCTTGTAATGTCATGTCTCCACGTGCTTTGCACGAGAAGAGTCCTTTATTTTTGTTAGTTGCTCTTGTAATCTGCCTAGTAACAGTCTATAAATAGCTCCTTTGTCCGTCTGGCGCATGCCCAGACTTGACCACATATGTTATCAGTTAGTCCTTGTTTGACCATGTTTTCGCGGGCTCAGGAATGTGTTAACTCCGCCCACATATTGATTTCGTATCGAAAATGTCCATAAAAGGTAATGCTTTTTGCCTCATGTTGTACCCACCCACTTATGCGCCCCTCTGTTGTGTATAAACGGGGACCGTGTACGCAAGTTCCGTGTGCTACTCTATGCAATACTGAAGAGTGTTGTATAGGTTGTAGGACCACCCTTAAGGGTTAATAAACTCTGTCTTTGTATTTGCAGTTTCCGTGCCACCTTCCTTCTAGCTTTTGTTACAGGAGAGCGAACCCTTGTATTCTGCGGGCCTAGCTGGGGCCTGTATTCTTCAATTGGCGCCCGTCAAGTGGGGCTCATCGGCGACTCGGATGCTCGAAGGACTGGTCGTGACGAAGGTGAGGAATTTGGCCGGGGATGTGATCACTGCCAGTGGCGTTTTTAGTCCTGGCATCCCGAGGTTTTCTTCCTTCCCTTCCGAACTGACCTTCTGGGTGGCGCCGGTCATCGACAGAGACCTCTTCTGTCGGTTTGCCGCGACAGCCGTTTGGGCGAATTTTGGAACTTGGCAGTTGGAATCTGGACACTCTTGATTGGTAAGAACCGTTGTACGGTACTTGCTCCGAGTTTTGAAGCCTGGGTTGGCTATTTGAGTTTGATTTGTGATGACCGGTCATATTTTGTATTGATTACTGTGAGAATATATGCATTGCAACACATATAGGCAGGTAATGTGGAGATATTTCTCCGGAGTTGTGTAAATCTGAACGGCGCAAAGTTTAAGTGCCATTTTTGATAATACTGCATATTTTGCATTATTTTTGAGCATGCCTGCTTTTAGCGCACTCCGTAAGTGGTGCTGCTGCTTTGGAAACTGGTTAGATCTTGAGGAAGCTGCTCCAGCACCCCCAGAGGGGACTCCTAATAGGGATATGTATGTGAAGCATGGTCTTTCCTCTATAATGTACAGCACAGTGTGGAGGAAATACACCAAAAAGGATCCTGAGTTACGATGGCCTTTGTATGGATCGTTTGATATGCGTAAGATTGAGTATGTGGAACAGTGTATGTGTAAACGGCGTGCTCGGCAAGACATGTTTGAATGTGTACGGTTATGGGTGAAGGAAGTGCGTGAGCGAGAGAAACGTGAGAAAGCGCTGTTTGATAAAGAGCAACGGAAAAATGATCATGTGAGAGCGCAGGAAGCGAAGCGTCGGGAGGAAAGAGAACTGGCGGAGAGACAAGAGAAAGAGCGTAGGCTGCAAGTCTCGGGTCAATATGCTGTCCGCCAGCCACTTTATCCTGTCCTTACTAATCTTGAAGATGATTTTTATTTATTAGATCGCTCTCCGCCCCCTTATGTTGGCGCGTCTGCCCCGAGGTCACAGGATTCTGGATCGGTTTCGGATAAGGTAGACACGCGGTCCATGTTATCAGTTGAGCGTATGGGTGAGCTTCGGAAAATTTCTTTGCGTGCGCTTAAAGGCAAGCTACCCCTTGCTGAATTGTTGGAATCTTTGGAAATTTGGCGGGATAGAGAGAAGCTGTATTTTGTTGCAACTCTTTCTGATGACGTGATTACTGCCTTTCGGAAATATTCAGATGTTTTTGAGCCTGATGATGTAGTATCAGATTCTAAAGCATTACGTAACGGTGTTTTTTCTCCCTCTAAGGTACCCGATACGGTCCGACGGCTGTTTGCATTGCGGGACGCGACGGTTGAACTTAAAGAGAGAGCGCGCCTGCAGGCAGGGGAGAAGGAGCAATCGGATTCACATGTCGGCGGCGACCAATCATCTACCTCCCATTCAGATAAGAGTGAACTAGTGCATGCTAAACCGATGCGAGAGGCGGCACCTTTGTATGTTCCTCCTAAAGGAGCAGGAAATAGTTCAGATATATCTTCCCCCGATGCTAGGGGATATTTTGTGTATAATTGGGTTTATACTCCCTGGCATAGGGCTGATGTTATGGCATTAAAGAATGCATTGCCTGACCCCCGCAAGAATCCAGCGGCCTTTTACGAAGAGGTCGAAGGGGCCTTGAATTCTTGTACTATGACTTTAGCAGATATAGATTTGTTCTTTGAGCTTATTTTACCACCGGATATGTGGCGATCTGTGCGGAAGGTGGATGATCAAGCCGCTTTTAAGGCCAAATGGTCTGAGATTGAGGATGTGGATAGGGAGAGAAAACCCGCGCAAAAACCACCCCAGCTTATTTTAGATCTTCCTGTTGCTATCTTGACTAAATTGAAAACAATTATCCCCCCTAAAAAGATTGACTGGAACATGTTAGCCTCATGTAAACAGAAGGTTGATGAATCAGTTTCAGACTTCTTTACGCGCTTTGAGGAGACATTTCATGATTTCAGTGGTCAGTCACTTACGGATGATATGGGTCGACATCTTTTTGTTGATAAATATGTGGCGAATTTATTACCGGGAATAGCAGCTCGATTGAAAGCGAGTGAAAGTTCTTGGTCCACCTCGTCGCCGGCATCCCTCCTGACTATGGCTCAGTATTATGAGCGTCAGGAACAAGAAGCGAAGGGGAATGAGGAGAAGAAATCGAAAGATTTGAAAACTAAGGTGATGTTAGCACAAGTATATGGTCCGCCTCGTCGGGGTGTCGAAAGAGGTAGAGGAGGATTCTATGGTCCCCCTTCCGGTCGGTCAGATGTAAATAGAAATCAATGTGCGTATTGTAAACAGTCGGGTCATTGGGCTAGAGATTGCCCGGTGTTATATGCATCTCGTCAGGGACGTGGTCAGGGACCACCGAGAGGTAGAGGGGGTTTTTCGAATTATAGAGGGAACTCTAATGATCGTACTCGATTTGAGCCTAACGTACAGCAACGAGCTAGACCTAATGTGTTTGATCGGCAACATCAGTATCAGATGTCTGGGAATGACCGCCCTGGGTACCATGATTCGCAGCATGCATAGGATTGCGTTGGATGGGGGTTGGAATCAGTTGAAGTACCGGTTGATAAGAAGGGTCCTTATGTTTCAGCAAATGTTTTGGGTTCTACTGATCGGTTCCTAGTTGATACAGGAGCTACTCGCAGTGCACTGTCCAAACAATTGGTTCCAAGGGCTCCCCCATCTGGCTTAATGGTTACATCGGTAGGGTTTGATGGTACACTCTCTCGAAGCCCTCTTTCCCGACCCCTTGCATTCCATGTTGACCACTTTTCTGCACCCTGTCCGTTTTTGCTTGCTCCGAACACGCCCGACAACATTATGGGTCTTGATATGCTTAAGCACTTCAGAGCTACGATCCGCTGCTCCCCTACTGGGGTACGTGTGATATTAAACGATAATCACCCAATGACAGACCGGATGTGTGTGGTTGCGGAGGATACTGTATTAGCTTCCCTCCCTCATTCTTTGTGGGCCACTTCGGATACTGATGTGGGACAGATGGTGAGTCCGCCTGTCCACATTAGTGTCCAGGAGCGTGCGGTGTTACCGCGCCTCCCTCAGTATCGTATTTCCCAGGAGGGGGAGGAGGCACTCATAAAGATTGTGCAGGATTTGATTAAGGTGGGAGTAGTGGAGGAAGTTCCCTATAATGTCTGCAACAGTCCTATTTTACCCATTTTGAAGAAAGATACCGATACCAGGGTTTATCGTTTTATCATTGACTTAAGGGAAGTGAATAAGATAGTGATACCTCAATATCCAGTGGTTTCTGATATCACGACGTTACTTACTTTGGTCCCGCCAATGGCGACCACGTTTTCAGTTATTGATTTAAAAAATGCTTTCTTTTCGATTCCTATTCACCCTGATAGCCGATACCTTTTCGGCTTCACTTTGAATAATAGGTCTTATAGATTTTGTAGAGTCCCTCAGGGTTATACAGAGAGCCCTAGTATTTACAGTCAAGCATTGAAAAGGCAATTGGATTCCTTTGTTCTGCCTGAGGGTGTCGCCCTTACACAATATGTCGATGACATCTTGCTGGAGGCTGACACTCCTGAGCTGTGTGAGAAGTGTACGTTATCTTTGCTTTCCTTTTTGGCATCGCACAATCACAAAGTGTCGAGGAAGAAATTGCAATTTTGTAGACCAAAGGTGACTTATTTGGGTCACCTTTTGTCTAAGGAGGGGCGTGCACTCACACCAGATCGTATTCAAGCAATTTTGGACACGCCAGTACCTTCCACACAGAAGGATGTGCGTGCATTTTTGGGTCTTGCTTCTTTCTGTAGGCAATGGATATTGGGGTTTTCACACATAGCTAAGCCATTGTTAGCCCTTTTGACAAAAGACACACCGATTCCTCTTCCCTGGTCAAATGAGTGTGAAATTGCTTTTCAGCAATTACGACAAGCCCTTTGTTCAGCACCAGTGTTAGGTACCCCTGATTATACGAAGCCCTTTTCACTGTATGTGCATGAGAAAGATGGATGTGCATTATCAGTTTTAGTGCAGATGCACGGCGACAAGCAGCGCCCTTGTGCATATTTTTCGGCTGTACTTGATCCTGTTGCCCGAGCATTACCAGGGTGTTTTTGCTCGGTTGCGGCGACAGCTGTGTCAATACGCCAAAGCGAGGGAATTGTGTTATCTCACAAACTGTTGGTATTAGTTCTCCATGCTGTGGATGCCCTGCTTAATCAGACAAAGACGCAGCATTTGACCAGTGCTCGTTTAACGGGATATGAATTGACGCTTTTGGCTCCTCATATAACGTTAAAGAGATGTGCAATGTTAAATCCAGCCACATTGTTGCCGTTTCCAGAAACTCAGTCTGAAGCACGAAAAGCACATGATTGTATTCTTGTGACTGAGGAACAGACAAAGGGTCGTATTGATCTCCAGGATACGCCCTTTACAGATGTAGATGGAGAATTGTGGGTGGACGGATCATGCCTGAAGCTACCAGATGGTACGACTTCAGCAGCGTATGCAATTACCACATTACAAACAATAGTGGAGACAGCACGCATACCGCAGAAATCAGCTCAAGCTGCGGAACTGATAGCATTAACACGAGCATGTGAGCTCAGTGCAGGATTGTGTGTGAATGTTTATACAGATAGCCGCTATGCCTTCGGAGTAGCGCACGATTTCGGCCTACTCTGGAAGGAGAGAGGGTTTCTAACGTCACATGGAGCACAGATAATGTACGGGGAGTTAGTTCACAACCTTTTGACTGCATTAACATATCCAAAGAAGATTGCTATAGTTAAATGTAGTGCCCATAAGAAGGTGGTTGATAAAGTTGGAGAAGAGAATGCTTTAGCAGACCGGGTGGCACGAGAGACTGCGATGCAGCCTGGTGCTACTGCAATGTATGTTGTGAAGTCGCAGACAGAAACATGGCACGATGCTAGGAGAGAAGTGCTGGAGATACAGAGGACCGCTTCCGATAAGGAACGGGAGCAATGGTCCAATGATGGAGAATTAGATGATGAAGGGTGTTGGAGAAGTAAGCAGATGGATAAATGGAAGTTACCCACAGCCTTCGTACAACCTATGGTTCAGATGGCACATGGACTAGCGCATGTCGGAGCTTCCGCAATTGTTAAATTACTCACACGAGTTTGGGAGCATCCGGAGATCGCTAGTACGGCAAAGAGGGTAGTGCAGACCTGCATGATTTGCCTGAGGTATAACCCAGGAAAGGGTACCCGAACTCCAGCAGGAGGATTTGCGACACCTACTGCACCCTTTGAGGTTTTGCAGATGGATTACATTCAGCTTGAGCACTGTAACAATCTGAAGTATGTTCTAGTAGTGGTTTGTGCCTTCAGTAAATGGGTTAAGGCATACCCTACGAAAGACAATACTGCAATGACTACAGCCAAGATGCTATTGAAGGAGTTCTTCCCTCGATATGGTGTTTGCAGATTGTTGTGGAGTGATAACGGACCTCATTTTATAGCAGACGTTATCAAGTATGTCCTGAAAGGCCTAGGCATCACTAAGAAGTTCCATGCAGTATTTCACCCTCAGTCTGCGGGATTGGTTGAGAAATATAACGGTACTTTGAAGCTTAAGATCGCTAAGATCCAAGCTTCGACTTCTTTGACTTGGCCAGACGCTTTACCGCTGGCATTATTGTCAATTAGATCGATACCGCATTCTCGGACCGGTCTCACACCCTACGAGATCATATTCGGACGCCCAATGAATATTTGGGGTCCACCAAAACCGAAGTCAGTGTATGATGTACCTTGTGTAATGATGAATGATTATCTGGCACAGTTAACGGATAATTTGGTTTCTATTCATCAACAGGTTCGAGAAGCGCTCCCTGATCGGTCCACAGGTGAAGGTCATAATCTCCGACCTGGCGATCAGGTTATGATAAAAGTATTTGAAAGGACGAACTGTCTGGAGCCGAGATGGGTTGGTCCTGAGCAGGTCCTGCTTGCAACGAGGACAGCTGTGCGAGTTTCCAATCGGAAGAACTGGATTCATTCTTTGCACTGTCGTAAAGTGCCGCCTGGATTGGTGGAGCCTGCTGTGTTGACCGACCATCGAGAAATCCTGACTGCGGAGAAAGGCCGCGCTGTGGAACCGAACGACACTGAGGAGCTCTTCCCGGACCAAGCGATTCCTGGAGGAAGAAGATATCACCTCAGACCAAGGAAGTGATTGTTGTATCCAAAGACGTTGTCAGAACGGCCCTTAGGTTAGTGAAACGGAGAGCCAATGAGGCAAGGGGGGGGATCAGCCCTGCATTAGTGTAGTGACATCCGTCTTGGCCCGCTGGTGAAGAAATCAACGGCTGCCTAAGGGGAAGAGTTCTGACAACCTTTTAGTTTCAGGAAGATATTGACTTCTTATTACAAGATGGAGAAGAAGAAGATTCTTTGTGCGACAAGCTTTATTATCATTGTGGCTATTGTTGGTATAACCACATGGTTTGTTGAGGATGTGGCTCCTGCCCGCGAGTTGCTTGTTTTGACCACTCCAGTGCCTGAGGAACACTACTTTTATACCCTTCTGTATCAAGAATTGAAGCATCGTCAGTCTTATTTGAATAACACTTTCATCCAGATGTTGCATCATACCCATGTTGCTACGAATGCTACGAACTGTTGGATATGTGGTATGATGCCAGCTCATCAGAAGAAAGGGGGAACGCCGTTCATACCTCTTCCTTTCTCTCATAATGGCTCTTGTAGAGCATGGTACACTTTGCTTTTCGCCACACGGAAACCCACAGTGGGACGATTACTTTTTAGACTTAATAGGGAATGTCATCAAGATAAAGATGGCTATCCACAAGCGAATGGGACAATATGGGAATGGGAAGAATATCGACCAGACAATGAATCGATCCCCTACATTTTCACGAACACCAGAGACACAGTAGGGAAAGAACAATTTGTGATTCAAGTGGCACAAGCTCAAGCGGACCTGTGTGTCCAGAGTGTGGGTTATATTCCTGTTGGTGTTAGTGACTGTATTATTGTGCTAAATATCGATGGACTAAATAATAGTACTTTCTTAGCCTCCCATAACACATACATCGTATGTGGGAATAAGGGCTATTATCGCTTACCAGCCGGCTGGTCCGGAGTATGCTATGTAGCATTTTTATTACCCCCTGTATTCTTAGCACCTGCATCCTATCATAAAGATTTGAAATTGTTGAATAATGTGACTGTAAATAGGTATAAACGTACTCTATCCATTGATGATGTTGATCAAACTGATACTAGCCTACAGCAATATATTGATTTTAACTTGGAATTGTTTTTCTTTTTGGAGCTGCCCTGAATAGTAGGAAGGTTTGAAGATTGACAAGAGTTGTAGAGGCTGTGACGAATCAAACCGCTGCTGCTCTTGGGAATCTTACGGAAGAATTACAAATTACCAGAATTGTTGCATTGCAGAATCGTATGGTATTAGATGTTATGTTAGCTGACCGAGGTGGAGCATGTAAAATTATCGGAAGTAGTTGTTGTGTGTTCATTCCTGACCATACGCCATCAGTTTATAACGCTATTAATAAATTGCATAAAATCGCAGCTGAGATTCATACAGAAAATGGCACTTGGACTTTTTCTGGATGGTTCTGGGCATTGATCACTACATGGGGATGGAAGGTTTTAACTGGTCTCTGTATTATTGTAGCAGTTCTGTTTTCCTGTTGCATCTGTGCTCAGTGTGGTCCTTTACTCTGTTCTCTATGTGTGTCATTCTGTATTCCTGATAAGAAAGCTATTGCCAATGTCACCTATCAGAAACATTTAAACAAAGAGGTGGAAGAAATGATGAAAATTGACATATATGATGATTATCCAAATTAGCCGAATGTCTTCAGTAAATGCTGAAAGGGTCGTCTGTTGAAAACTAAAACAGCGATATGATTAAGCATTCACTAAAGACATGAATTCTCCTTCCTTAGAACATGTTTCTTGTCTTATGTTGACTAATGTCTGGACTCCATCTTGTAATGTCATGTCTCCACGTGCTTTGCACGAGAAGAGTCCTTTCTTTTTGTTAGTTGCTCTTGTAATCTGCCTAGTAACAGTCTATAAATAGCTCCTTTGTCCGTCTGGCGCATGCCCAGACTTGACCACATATGTTATCAGTTAGTCCTTGTTTGACCATGTTTTCGCGGGCTCAGGAATGTGTTGACTCCGCCCACATATTGATTTCGTATCGAAAATGTCCATAAAAGGTAATGCTTTTTGCCTCATGTTGTACCCACCCACTTATGAGCCCCTCTGTTGTGTATAAAATGGGACCGTGTACGCAAGTTCCGTGTGCTACTCTATGCAATACTGAAGAGTGTTGTATAGGTTGTAGGACCACCCTTAAGGGTTAATAAACTCTGTCTTTGTATTTGCAGTTTCCGTGCCAACTTCCTTCTAGCTTTTGTTACAGGAGAGCGAACCCTTGTATTCTGCGGGCCTAGCTGGGGCCTGTATTCTTCAAGGTAAGCACTTACGGCATGGTGCATAAGAAAGATATAATGGTTATCAGAACCCATCCCAGACAAAGCCATTTCACTCACGTATCGGAAGCTATGCAATAATTTACCAGACCCCTTCCACGCCCTTAGAGACCATTGGCAGGCAGACCTGGGGCCGATAGATGATGACGATTGGCAGACTGCATTGATGTCCCCTAGAGAGGCAGCCATAAACCATTGTTTTAGGTTGATCTAACGTAAGGTGTTGCACAGGACATATTTCACCGAGGTAACACTTGCGAAAATAGGATCTAGGCAGGACGCACTCTGTCTACGCCATTGTAACCAAGTGGTGACATTTTACCATATCCTTTGGGAATGCCCCCAGATACGACCACTGTGGGAGAGAGTAACGGACAAACTGCAGGATGCATTTAGGAAACAGATTACCCTGACACCACGACTGGGGATCTTGAATATTTGGGAGCCTACTGATTTTTTATTTATTATTTTTTTTTTTTTTATTTAAACAAAATTTCGCGACACAGCTTTTTTGCACACAACCCGGAGGCCGGCAGCATCAATTGCAATAGCACTTGTCTACCAATACACAGCTTACATGCCTACAACCCAACGGGCCGGCAGCGAGAACAAGTTTGGTGGCAGAGGCATCCCGCCGCCTGTTGTTGAGCCTGTCTCAGCATGTGTCATATAGTTATTCACAATAAAACTAAATGTAACCTCCCGAAACCCCCCCCGTCCCCACACGCCTACCCTATATACAAAACCTGTGTTGCTACCCCGTGTACTATGTGCTGCCTTGTAGTTATGTAACTAAACTAAGCGTCTATGTTCTAACATGCCCCCGATCCCGGAGTCATACCTCTTATGTACTATACCCTACAACACCTACAGGTACGGTCAATGACTACCTCCAGCCCTAGCCACCTGCCCACAATGCATACTGCTAATTCTTGCAAAGGTCTGAACCTCCCGCTTCCAGCCAAGAGACAAATGGTTGCCAAATATCCAGAGGTCTGGATCTGCTAAGCATTAATTCCCAATAAGTGGACAGCTGGTCCTTGCAATATATGACATTATTTAACCATGCCGCTATTGTAGGGCCCTGTCGTTTCTTCCAAGTAAGCGCCACCTGTCTCTTAGCCAACAAAAGTAGCATGGACGCGAGTTTACGGGATTTTTTCGGGACATCCGCTACGTAACCCAGAAGCGCTGTCAGCGGGCATACCCGTAACTCGATATGGATGATCTGCCTGACATGCCTCAACACCGCCGTCCAATATCTGTCAACCGGTTTACAACTCCATGCTAGATGGGCAAATGTGGCTTCCCGTGCCCCACATCTCCAGCATGTCATGTCTGAGCAGATGCCCATACGATGCAGTTGGATAGGTGTCCTGTACAATCTATGTAAAAAATTAAAATGGATTAATCTAAGTCTATAATTGGGGGATAGGTTTTCTAATTGTGAACAACAATACTCCATTGCTTTTCTGTTATAGTGAAGTTGAGGTCTTTTTCCCATTCTGCCCAGGCAGTGCATGTGATTAAGGGTGACTCTTTTTGTGTTAGTTTATAAATACACGTAATCAGTTTCCGGGGTGAGGGGTTTGCCAATATATTTTCTAATGCTGGCAGTGTAGGGGGGGCCTGTGGAAATGATGCGTATCTGGCGCGACATGCAGCCCTGATCTGATAATACAGCAACATGTCTGACGCCGTAGGGGTGTCTGGGTTACACATCTGCTGTAGTGACAGAAACGTATCGCCAGGGAATAGATCGCTACCTGTATCTAATGCCCGTGCCTTTGCTCTTGATGCAGCTGCTTTGTCCATTAGCGGAGTTAATAGCGGGTTTCCTCCAATTGGCGTGGATGGGGCGTAAAGTTCCTCAAGTCCGGCTCTCTGCGCAATTCTCGTCCAGGCCCACCGCACGGTCTCCACCGTGTCTATTTCTGAATGCGGTCTCTTGTAAGGTTGATAGACAGTCGTGCGCAGTGGCACGGGGGCTACTTTATCTAATTCTATCGCCACATGTGGCTGAAAAGGCGTCGGGTGTTGCCAAAAATGTAAATATTGCGCTTGGGCGCTATATGCGTATAATTCAAAATCTGGATCTCCCAGTCCACCCTGCCCAAATGGTAGAGTCAGCAGCTTCCATGCAGCCCTAGGATGCTTTCCCACCCATACCAGACCTATCATATCATATTAGCAATTCCCTAAAGAAGTGTGTATTCAATGGCATGGGGATGTTGACAAACAAATACAGTAGTTTGGGCAGGATTACCATCTTGATGAGAGATATACGGCTCATCAGTGAGACAGGTAGTTGTGTCCATCTCACTATCTTGCTCTCTATCCAGTCCATTACTTTCCCATAATTAGCAAGCCATAGTTCCTGGAGGGATCTGCTCACCCGTATCCCCAGATATTTAACTTCAGCATCTGCCCACTGTATAGGAAACTCTACATCCACTGGAGTGGTCCCCTCCGTGAGCGGGAAGATCACCGATTTTGCCCAATTAATCTGGATACCCGCAAGCCCACCATATCGGACTAACTCTCTCATAACAGTCGTAAAGTTGTCTTTCGGGTTCGTGAGATATATTATCATATCGTCTGCGTACATAGATATCAATAGTCCCCTGGACGTAAACCCTATACCCCTCTGAGCGTGGTGCTGATGCAGCCGAGCCGCCAATGGCTCAGTGGCAATGGCAAACAGCAGGGGCGACAGCGGGCATCCTTGTCTAGTTCCCCGTGTTATGGCAAACGGCTCGGACACCTGTCCATTAATCTTAACTCGTGCCGTGGGGCCCACATAGAGCAGCTGTATTTGTCGGGTGAATAAGGGGCTAAATCCTAATCGAGGTAATAGTGTAAACAAAAACTGCCATTCTAGCGAGTCGAACGCCTTTGTGGCATCTAACAATGTGGCTATGGCCTGTACATGTGGGGCCAGATAATGCAACAAGCCGAACAGCGTACGCAGATTGTGCGCTGTAGAGCGGCCTGGTATAAAACCTGATTGGTCCGGCAGTGCTATCTGCGGCAGCATAGGTTGTAGTCGGTTTGCTATCAGTTTGGCATATATTTTTGCGTCTAAGTTTATTAAAGATAAGGGCCGGTACGATTCAGGTGCTGTAGGATCTTTATCTGGTTTCAGCAGGGATATAATGGTAGCCTCACGCAGAGTGGGCGGGAGGCACCCACTCTCCATCGCCTCCAGATATACCTGTAGGAGATGTGGTGCTATCAGGTCCGAGTATTCCTTATAAAAGGCTGCAGTCAACCCATCTGCTCCCGGCGCTTTGCCCGCTGGCATGCCGCTGATCACCGGCTTAACATATTCGACCGTGATGGGTAGGTCCATGTACTGTCTGGCCCTATCATTAAACCATGCCAACGCTACAGTATCCAGGTAGTCCACTATGTCAGATTGTGGATTGCTGGATTGAGAGGTGTATAGCTTCTCATAGTACCCAGACATAGTAGTGAGGATTTGCGGCGGTGTTCTAACTCTTACCCCTTCCTCTGTGAATAATTTGGTTATGTAGTCAGCTCCTTTAGGTTTTCTCAGTAGGCCTGCTAGCGTTTTCCCGGCTCTATCTCCCTCTCCATAACGTCGCGCTTTGGCATGTTTATGTAAATACGTTGTTTCCCTTTCCGCTTCTGCTTGGAACTCTGACAGTTTGGTTCTGATCTGCGCTGCTATAGTCTGGGACCGGTCGTGCTCTCTAGCCCGTTCAAGCTCACCTATCTCCCTTTCCAGTTTTTGGAGTGTGTTGCGAATATCTCCAAGCACCCCTTTCTTGAGTGCTATACAGTCTCCCTGTATCACCGCTTTAAACGCCTCCCAGAGCACGCCGTGAGATTCCACTGTGCCTGCATTAATTGTAAAATATTCCTCTATCTTTCCCCGCAGTTCCTCACGGAACACCTGATCTAGCAGCGCCCCTGAAGGAAATCTCCAGCTAAATGGGGTAATATATGGGTCTAGTATTTTAAGTGTCAGTTGCGCAGGAGCATGATCCGATAGGGTGCGTGAGTGGGGAGCTGCTTCAGTAACCCATGTGTGTATGTCTCTAGACAATAGCCAGTAGTCAAGCCGTGACCATGCGTTGCGATGGTGTGACATGCAGGTACCTTCTCTAAGTGTGGGGTGAAACGATCTCCAGGAATCCACCAGCTCTAGTTCAGACCTGATGTCCTTTAGCATTGTGGCTGCCCTCTGATGATGTTCACGAGATGTTCCACTTCTATCTACCCCCTCCGAAAGGACTACATTAAAATCTCCACCCCAGAGCACCGCAGCCGGGGCTAATGACTGTACCAGGTATCTAATATGTTGAAAAAAATCTGGAGCGTCAATGTTCGGGCCATATACGTTGATTATCACCATGGGCGTGTTGTACAGTGTGCCTTGTAAAATTATATATCGACCTTCCCTGTCCAACACTGTGTTATGCGTGCGCCACTGCAATCCCCTACGCAGAAGTATCGCTACCCCCCGGGAGTAGTTGGAGTACCCACAGTCTACCACCTCGCCCCACCTGTTATGTCGAAGCATGCGTACCATCTCACCCGTTAGGTGCGTTTCTTGTAGTAGACAAATGTCCACCCCGTGACGAGAGAGGTATGAATGTACCAGTCTCGCCTTTCTACGGTCATTAAGACCTCGTACATTCCACGTAAGACATCTTAGATGTGACATGTCAGGAATATAAGCAGGAAACTGGGCATAATGCAGATAACATATCATATACTTTAGAGTCCATTCCCAGAGTCTTAGCCCAGGTATCTGGATCCACATCACCGGCAACAGTAAACATCAGGTAAGCAACTACGGGAAGCAACAACTGTATAGATCGTGGTGTGCAATTCTCTTGTAATAACGTTTTCAGGGTACGTGTGACAATCCCCCCTTCCCACCCACACCAACCCCCCAATCAGGTTGTGATATCCTCCCCCCTAAACCTCCCAACTTGAAAGAAGAGCTCCATATTAGGAGCTTTGAGGGAATCATCCCAAGGGGAACGTGGGTCCGCCGACATACTCCCCTGCACTCATGGCAGGGTGGCCGAGTATAAGCTGGATGCCCC
Source organism: Triturus cristatus (assembly GCF_964204655.1). NCBI lineage: Eukaryota > Metazoa > Chordata > Amphibia > Caudata > Salamandridae > Triturus > Triturus cristatus. The sequence continues at coordinate 375,084,069 of NC_140585.1, forward strand.
AGAAAAAAAAAAAAATCTTAAAAAAACATATACATCTCTATTGTAAGCCTTGACTGTACCATGAGTAAAGCATAGGCGCGCCAGCAGCTTATCATGTGACATCAGCGCATATTTGGATGTGGAGGGAGTACTCTCCGGCAGCTATCTTTTATGTGAAGAGAAATAGGAGGCCAGCAGGAAATACTTATCTGCATATCTACCCCATTCCACCAAGTTCCTCAGTCATTGTCACTGAGATTATTTGTCTCGGGACGGGCCACCGGGCTGCTACTCGACTTCTGTTCCTTGGCCAGTTTTTGTGCATACGCCAATGCTGCCTTTGCATCAATAAAAAATGTGGGCTTCCCGGGGCCCTGGACTCGCAGCTTGGCTGGGTAGATCAGGGAATAGCGGGTTCCCATCTGTTGAAATATCTTCTTCGCTGGTAGAAACTCTCTACGTGCCGCCTGGACTTTCTGCGTGAAGTCAGGGTAGAGCACAATGTTATTACCACCATATTGTAGATCTCCTTTTTCCCGTGCCAGTCTTAGTATCGTATCACGGTCTCTGTAATTTAAGATCCTCGCTAGGATGGGACGTGGCGGCGCTCCTGGCCGTGGCCTAGGGCCCAGCACCCTATGAGCCCTCTCCACCAGGAACATGTCAGATAGGGCATCCCCAAGAGATCTTTCAGCATAGTCTCCACGTATTTTTCTGTGTTCTGAATGTCTGTTGTTTCCGCTATTCCCGTAACGCGTACGTTATTTCTCCTGGACCTGGCTTCCAAATCCTCGTTTTTCAATGTGATGGCATGCAACACCCCGTCCATCTCGCGCAGTTTTTTGTCCATTTCCGTATGACCCTCCTCAGTCTCCGCAACTCTGTTTTCTATCGCTTCCATTCGGCCTTCCTGCTTGTCTCCCTTTGCGACATCCTGTCGAGTCTGTCCGCCATTGAATCCATCTTGGAATCTAGGCCCTGGATACTGGATTTCAGATCCTTGAACATAGTGCGAATGTCCTCTATTGGTAGGAGCGCCCCAGCTGCGTCTTCTGTTGGGTTCTGTTTCCGTAATTCACCATCAGGTGTCTTGCTGGCTTTCTTTTCGATGGGTATTTTTGGTTGGCGTGTGTCCGGTTTACCCATTTTGGCTGGCGTTTAGTGACTTATATCAATGCGGGTCCAGTGCAGAGCCGTCTTTCGTGCAGATATCCGACCCCTCACGCAGGAGCACGTCTCGTGCCGCAGATCTCCGCACCTACAACACGCGCCAGTCTCCACCCAATGTGCGTTGCTGTTTGTTCTGCGGCGCCAGGGTCACTGCGGACTGGTCGGGCAGTTATTTCACAATTGTAATTGCGCAATCCGCACTCAAGCACAAAGACCACAGTGTTGTCCAGTTAGCGCTGAACTCCCAATATCAGCTATCACTCTTGTGCACCACTCCACACCGATACACGCCACTGCAATCTGCACATCAGAGGCGCGTGTTGCACACAGGTTGTGTACCCATCCACCTCTGACTCCAGATGGGCCTCCACCACAATCCAATTGAGCCAGCAGCCCTCCAGGGCTATTCTTCGTTCAGAGACATAGGGCCGCCAGCACTATCATAGTGGATGGCCACCGCCCCAGGTCACCGGGGGCTCGTAAAGGATCCGGGAGCACTGCCCCCCCTCCACCGCCGTGGCTGGCAACAGCTAGGGCCGCTATGCAATGACCAAGCACAGTGGTCTGTCGCAGCGTGCATGTGCGCACCGCCGGTCCCTACATGCGGAGCCCTCCAGAATCAGCATTCCCGAATAAAATCTCCAACGAGATGGCGTCTTCAGGCACTGGTTTGCCCCAGCCCCCTCTTTTCACACATCTATGGTCCCACTCGCCGAGTATACATTGCGTGCTGGGCCTCCTCCGTGTTGCGCGCGTTTCTCCTCCTGTGCCCCCCAGGACTCCTCACAAGTTCCGGGCGGTTTGGTGTCCGCAGCCGCGGTCGACGTAGCCATGCGCCGGGGGGGTATGGGGGGCCTCCCGCAAGCCCCTCGTCCGGATCGCAGTGTGTCTCTCCTCACCCCCGGACGCCGCCCGCCGCGCCCTGCCGCTTTCTCGGCTCCTCCGTCCCGGAGGCAGACAGGGCCGCACGCTCTCCTCTGCAGTCAGGCGCTGGATTGACGTCGCTGTACGAACCCCGCACCGCCGCTGTGTTCACTAGACCTGCAGTGTACCGGCAATATGCTGTTGGGGCCAAATGAAGGATTATTCTCCGGATTAATTGTACTCGGCCGGCGGAGCCGAGCTAATGCGCGGCCATTTCGCAGCACAGCGTAGCCACGCCCCCCGGATCCTACTGATTTAACAGACATAGAACAGCAAATAGCCACCCTAGGATATACGCTAGTGAAGAGAGCAATTGCTATGAAATGGGGGGGGCACTGGATCGACCATTGATAATAGGCTGGGTGGCAGAGATGGACAAATGCATGGTTGCCGAAAAAGATGTTTTTAAGTCCAGGGATGTCCCAAAAAATGGGACAAAAATGGGGCAGATGGAATACATTTCGGGGGGAACTCTGTGTTTCACCTTCAGTGGAATTGGAAATGTCAAAAAGGAGGGACAATGAACGTGTACGAATCGCCTAAAATATTGTGCAAGATAAATGTTGATGTATAAATGTTTTATCTGTAACGAAACATACGCAACTGTGCTTCTAAAAATGACTAGTTTGATTTCAATAAAAATGTTAAATTAAAAAAAAGAAAGATATAATGGTGTCAAGCCTTGAACAAGGGCATCATCTCTAAAACTTCACTAAGTTAGAATTGTGTTTACACCAAACAGCCCTGGTAAAGGCTGCAGTATTGGGACATAGTACCTGAAAACAGTGGTTCCCTAGGTTTCAATCATATAGTATAACCCTGCACAGAAGAGCATGGAACTGCAATTAATACCTTAAAATGAAAACATAAAACGTATGTGCAAGAATTAAACATGTATCAGTTTTACAAGAAGCAATAAGCACATATGTCTCTTTTAAAGAAATTGTGATATATGGGTGCAATGACACATAGGCCCAGATTTACAAAATATTCATGCAATGCAGCACAGCAGCTAAAGTTGGTGCACTGCATTGCATTAAAGAATGAAAGCAGAACAGGGCCATATCTACTAATATTGTTATATGGTCACATTAGGCCGTGGAGAGAACACCACCATTTTACATGCTCACTTTTAAAGTTTACATCTTTTCTTGAACGTTGACATTTGACACACATTTGCTTGCGTGCATGTATGGGATAAAGTTCCATGAAATAACTTTGCGTACATTTACACATCTTCGTAGGCATAGTATCATTCTGTATGAAAGCTAAAGTTCACTGCGCAAAATACTGTTGTTTGTTATTGTTCGCTCGGCGACACTGTCAGGATAGAATCAACAATGGCAGCTTAACTGGGGTTTTGGCATGGCAACATGGGTGAAGTTTATTATATAAATGACATCACCGGAATTCAAGCTAGATGAATCCTGTTTACCTCCTGAGAAGGATCATGCCCAGCTCTACACCAAGACGGACTCCCAGATGAAACATCCCCACAGTTAACTGAGGAATTAGATCACCCTCAAGGATTCTATCAAATTCCCCCAGGCAGACTAGGAGAGGAGCACTTGGTAGAAGCATAACTATAACTATACCCATATGCAAGCATGTATTCTATGTAACAGCACAATGGTTGAATTTTCATTTTCTTTTCCATCTTGTGATGTTGATTACACTGTTATGTTTCCTTCTATTGATAATTGCAGGCCACATTTATTACACAAGAATCATATTGCTTCAATAAATATTTGAAATTGCAATTTAAGTATTTCTTGTGTTTCTCTTTGGGCATGCATGAGTTACCAAACAAAAGGGCACAGCTCTGTTTCCATGATTTCCTTGGAGAGTGAGGGTTGTCATGTTCTGAGGTTGCACATACCACCTGTTACCTTGCTAGTTTAGGGGTACAGATGGTGCACTGTGAGCTAACCATGACGATGGCCAACATATCCTGATGGTGTAAATGGATTCAAACTCACACAGTTTTTACGTTTATGTTGTCCAACAAATGCACAGTTTTACTGAATATGCATGAACCGTACAACATGGAGCCCATTGTTCTAGCTTAGGTACTTATTTATTGGGTCTCCCGAGTAGTTTTTCTTTTGTGTGCCTAAAGCCCCTATTCACCAATTAACCAGAGATGTCTGTGGTGTTTAGGGAAAAATCCTCCTCAGCTAAGTAGGGAATCCCTATTTCTGGCTATAGGTTGTTCAAGCTTGAACCTTTTAAAAGGATCACTTCACTGAGGCACACACTCTGAATTCCACATATTCCAAGTACTTCAATGGCTAATCCAGCACAGGTGGTTGAATGAATGAATGAATGAATGAATTAATGAATGAATGAATGAATGAATGAATGAATGAAAAGATATTTATAATGCGCAACTAAGCCCAGAGGCATCAAGGCGCCTAACAGCAAAGTGAATCAAAACAGACCAGGAGCCAAAACTACGGGTAGGCTTTGGCAAAAAGCCACGTCTTTAATGCCTTCCTAAACATAGGGACAGTATATTGAGTTTTGATTTCAATAGGACAGGTATTCCACATTTTAGGTGCCAAGAAGGAAAAGACCCCCCCCCCCATTTTACTCTACGGAAACGGGAACTGACAGCAGATGTTTTTTCCGGGAGCGAAGATTTCTGCTCGGGACATAGGGTGACAGTAGATCCTTAACCCCCTCCGCCCCCAGGCCAGATAGAGCTCCATAAGTCATGCACAGAATCTTAAAAGCAATCCTATCTTGTATAGGAAGCCAATGCAGACTCTTCCTGGCAGCGGAGGCTGAGGAGAACCTGGGAGCATCAAGCACAAATTTAGCTGCCGCATTCTGGGCTGTTTGCAGACGTGACATAAGGCCCTTATTTACTCCTGCATAGAGAGCGTTGCAGTAGTCAAGCCGAGAGGCGACCAATGCAACAACAATCTGTTTTCGAGCAAGTGGAGACAGATAGTGTCTGATCTTTCTGAGGACTCTGATAATATCCCAACAGGTGGCAACGGTCTTATTAACCTGCTGGGACATAGAGAGAGAAGGATCAATCAGGACTCCTAAATTGCGGGCCAGATCCGAGGGGGCAGGGCAAACTCCCAAAGAAGGAGGCCACCACTCAGAAGACCAGATGTCCCTGTTTCCTCCAAAGATCTGGACCTCGGTTTTTTCTCCATTGAGCTTTAAGGAATTGAGAATCATCCAATGTGAGACTGCCTCCATGCAGTTCTGAAAGTTGAGAGCGGAGGAACTGCCAGACTGGGAGAGGGACACCATAATCTGGGTATCATCAGCATATGACACCACCTCCATCCCAAAAGATCTTATTAACTTGGCAAGTGGGGCCACATAGATGTTAAAGAAGGTCGGACTTAGGGCCGACCCCTGGGGGACCCCACATTTGACCGGAAGGGATGGTGAGAGGTATTCGCCCAGTTTGACCCTCTGTTCCCTCTGGTCAAGAAAAGAAGCCAAAAGGCTCAAGGCCACACCCTCCACCCCTATCTCCCTAAGGCGAGAAATTAAAACCAAGGGAGATAGGGTGTCAAAGGCGGCCGTCAAGTCCAGAAGAACCAGAAGGGCAGAATGGCCCTGATCTACCTCCCTGCGGATGTTATCAAGCACTACCGTAGGGGCCGATTCCGTGCTGTGATGTCTCCGAAAGCCATGCTGAGAGTGATCAAGACAGCCCGAGATGTCCAGAAATGCCGTCAGATGCTCATTCAGATGGATTTCGAGCATCTTTGCAGGCGCAGGGAGCAATGAGATCGGGCGGAAGTTTTTGAGGGTTTCCGGGTCTAATGTAGGTTTCTTTAAGAGGGGCTTAACAACCGCACTCTTCCACACAGGGGGAAAGATGCCCTCCTGTAATGCCTGGTTCATGATACTCAGGAGTGGAGGCAGGAGTGAATGATGTCTCGTAGACAGGTCACGTAGAACAAGTTATAGGTTTATTGGTTAGTCACAAAGTCCATGTAATGTTCATATAAAGCCCATGTAGAACGCCTGTAAAGCCCCACCAGGAGCAGCCTCCCTGCTGCTCAGCCCATCTCTTCCAACTGCCAACTCCTCCAGTCCTACACACTCAACATTCCAAATGACATCACTGATGGCTGAGCAGCAAGGGACAGAACAGTAATAAGGAAGATGCACCAACAATAACAGCAGACTATAACACATCTCCCTTCCTTATGAAAACTAAGCATAAAGATATAAATGCATCAAATCAAGATAGCACAAAATACCTTTGCTTACATAAACAGGAATTAATAAGAAAATACATTATGTAAATGAATATACATCAAATCTGAAAATACTCGCAAGAAAATATCTATAGCAAAGGAATAATGAACCCCATCCCCCTCCCTAGGGAAACTAATTTGTTGGATACTCACCACCAACAAACTTTGAAACTAAAAACAACGTAATAGGGGAATCACACCTCCCTATAGGGGAATACACCTCCCTTTGAAACTAAAACACCGTCATAGGGGAATCACACCTCCCTAAAGGGGAATACACCTCCCTTAGACACACAGAACATTGTAATAGGGAAACTCACCTCCCTATGAAACTCTGAACACTGTAATAGGGGAAAAACACCTCCCTATAGGGGAAAACACCTCCCAAAGACTCACCGAACATTGTAATAGGGAAAATACACCCCCCTATAATACTCCAAAACTCCGTAATAGGGAAAAAACACCTCCCTATAGGGGAAAACACCTCCCAAAGACTCACCGAACTTGTAATAGGGAAAATACACCTCCCTATGATACTCTGAACACTGTAATAGGGGAAAAACACCTCCCTATGATACTCTGAACACTGTAATAGGGGAAAAACACCTCCCTATTGGGGAATACACCTCCCAATACATACAGAACACACTGTAATAGGGAAAAACATCTCCCTATAGGGGAATACACCTCCCTTAGAAAATGAACATCAAAATCTATCCACACTGTAAAAGGGAACACACCACCCTATAGGGGCAATACCTCCCTAAAAAAAAAACTCAACTTCAGAAATGACATTTGTAGTTTAAAAAACTGCAAAATTAATAATTCCAGCACGAGCAAAAACTGTGGCATCATATAACATTATTACAGAATCTACTTAAAAACAAGGATACTCTTTTACATTGAATGTTACATCCACAGCTGCTTCTATGTGAGCACAAGAACAGTCTTACCGTAGAGCTGCTGCAAAATGTCCCATAAATATCTGAACTTGGACCCAGATGTCACCCTGCATTAAAGCAATCACACTGAGCAATTACCCTCGCTCAAAAATCTTTCTTACAGCCCGTATATTATGTATATTGGGCGATACACCATTTTAAGTTTTATTTGTGGGGGATTCCGTTTGAGGTGAAATGTGATCATCGTCCTCTTGTTCAGATATACTCTAGTCATCACAGTGATCATTTGACTCCTAGACTTAAGAGGTGGAGTGAAGGGTTACAGGAATTCAATTTTCGCGTTCATTATATTCCGGGTTTAAACAACAAGTCAGCTGATTGTTTGTCTAGGTTACCGGAATGTGAGGAAGAGGTTTGTGAGGAGCCAGTATATGTGAATTGGGTAGTGGAGGAAACGATTTCTGAGGAAGAGTGGTTGTCAGGTGCTGCTCAAGATGAGGTATTTGTGCTTTTGAGAGGGATTGTAGCTAAAGGTTGGCCTAATTTTCAAGATCTTGATCCTGTATTGAAACCGTTTTGGTGTGTAAGGGATGACTTGACTTTTTGTGAAAGCAAGTTATTGAGGGGTGATAGGTTGGTTCCGCCTGTTACCCTCAGAGATAAAGTAATCAATTTGGCTCATGAAGGGCATCTTGGTAGGAGTCTCACGAAAGCAAGGGTCAGAGAAAGGTACTGGTGGCCAGGGATGGATAGGATGGTGGAGTCAGTGGTGAAGGATTGTCACTTGTGTGCTATCAATGACAAGTCTCATGTGACCAATCAAGTCCCCCTGTCGCCAGTGGAAGTCCCGGATGCAGTTTGGACTAAGTTGGGGTTGGATATCATGGGTCCTTTGGAGTTGATGCCATTCCAGGAGAGGTTTGTTGTATTGTTGGTGGACTATACCTCTAAGTGGGTAGTCACTAAGTGCATGGGTACAGTGAACTCTAAGACGGTGATTGAGTTTCTGAAGGATGTTTTTGTTTCAGAAGGTGTACCCAGGTTCCTAGTAACTGATAATGGGGTACAATTTGTCTCCCAGGAGATGCAAGATTTTCTTGAGGGTTTAGGCATAGTGCATCAGAAGACTGCATTATATTCTCCGCAAGCCAATGGTCTCACGGAAAGGATGAATAGGGTGGTCAAAAGTTGTGTTCAGAGAGCTTTGGATACTAAGGTTCCTTTGGGAGAGGTGTTGAGGGAGACCTGGTTGGCACATCGTACAGCTCCCAATGTGATTTCTCAAAAGTCTCCTTTTGAGGCGTTGAGAGGAAGATTGGCAAGTTCTAAATTAAACCCTGTTTGGCTTCCAAGGTGGGTGAGCAAGGGTGTAAGTGCGGAAGAAAAGAAAACTAGGCTTGTTGAATATCAAAGAAGATACAAAGTGCGTTATGGTGACAAAAGGTCTGTGGAGGAAAGGGTGTGGAATGTGGGTGATAGGGTTTGGGTGAAGAAAGTGAAACATTGCCATAAAGGGTTGACAAAATTTTCTGGTCCTAGAGCTTCCCGACACTCCTTAAAGACTCTGAGGGGGCAGGGGTCCAAAGGAGACCCTGACCTGATCTTACTTAACAGTAGGTCTAGTTTTTGAAGGGAGAGCAGTGGAAAGTTGGACAGATTCACCAAAGCGGCCACCCTTTCCCCACCCACAGCAGATAAAGCCAGGGGAAGGTGCGACAGCGCGGCCCGTTGCAACTCAAGGGCCGAATAAATATCGGCTATTTTTGAACGGAAAAAACAAGAAATCTTGTCACAAAGACCCTGGGAGCTGGGAATCGGGTCGGGCACTTGCAGGGAACACAGAGAATCTGCGATCTTAAAAAGTTCTCTAGGGGAGGTGAGAGCGGTGGTCAGCTTGGAAAAGTACTCCTGCTTTTCTCTAATGACCTCCAATTTGTATCCCTTAAGGAGAAGTTTATGTCTTTCCCTCTCCGCATTATCCCAGCTCGCCCTCCATAGCCTTTCCTGCTTCCTGCAACCCTGCCTTAGAGCTCTCAGCGACTCCGAGAACCATGGGGCCGAGGGTCTCTTCCTAGCCGAATAACGAAGAGAAACGGGCGCCAACATATCAACTGCTGAGGAAATGGAGACCGTCCATTCAAGTGCAGCTGTGCTGACATCCTTTGCTGTCCCAATAACTGCATTAAAAATTAAGGGAGCCAAGGTGTCATTGGAGAAATTCCCATAATTGTGCCTAGGTTCTCTCTTACTAGGACCACTCAGCTTAGAATAAGCGGGAGAGGCCAAAAGCTGCAATGGGACCGCTAAATGATCTGACCAGATCAATGGAACTGGTACATATGTCGTCAGCCTTGAGTCATTCGAGAACACCCCATCCAGGATATGGCCTGCCCTATGTGTAGCATAGGTAACCAGTTGCTGAAAGCCACAAGCAGCCAGTGGCTCTAAAAGGGAAACAGTCTGAGTCTCTCCAGAGTCTAAGATTTCCAGATGGAAATTAAAATCTCCCAAGATGGTAAGTTGGGCACAGCCAAAGTAGGGCTCAAGGAGATTAAACAGGGAATGGCTAAACTCCCCTCTGGGTCCTGGGGGTCTGTAGATCAATATGCCAGCAAAAGGGGCAGCCGTCGGAGAAGTTATTAAAAAGTGTACCACAACAAGGACACCAACAGCACCTGGCATAAGCCGAGACCAGAGAAATCTTCGGTTTACAAACCGCCGCACAAAATAACCTTTTTACTTGAAAATCCGCCCTGAGGAAGCCCCAGGCCTGATGGCCAATTAGGGGGCGAAACACGTGTTGGCTGTGCCATCCTTTCGTTTACAGTGACCAATAATAAAAAATACAAACACTAATCGGATTTATTCGTATCACTTGGATTTCAACCCAAACAACGAAAATTTACAATCTAGCCCAGATACACCATCAAAAAACTTGTTTCATTTTAGGGGGAAAGGGGTATCTCCCCCTGTCTCTGGGCAAGAACCAGTACACAAAGCCTACTCGCTTATTAAATGATGAGTAAGGGATGAGGATCTTTTTCCCCTCACATTCATACATTAAAAAGTGTACGGCCTGCATGGAGTCTGAGGGAGCAGATATAACAGAGATACGACACGAGTGGGAGGACTTATAGAGGATCCCCAGACCACCTCCCCTACGCCCAACTCGATCCGACCTGAGCAGCGCATAACCCTCCGGGACAGCTTCCACCAGGTCAGGCCCCGAGGAGTCAGATGCCCAAGTTTCGGTAATGAACATCCAGGAAGGCTTTCTTACTTCCACAAACTCCCTGAAAGCGATGTTATTCTTAACCAGAGATCTGGCATTAATAAGAAAGCCAGTCTCGTTCGCAGGCATAGGGGGGGAAGGAGAGACTGAGGAAGGACAACCAGTGGCGGCACACTCTGGCTGCGCCAGGGCGGTTCTGTGGGAACAGCAGCCAAACGTGGCATCGGTAAGAGACTCCGGGCAGCATGTAAAATGACACGCTAACCGCGGGGGTCTAAGGGCGAGTAGCTTCTGATAAAGAAACTTAGAACTGACCTCTCTATCACCATTTTCTCCAGAAGGTTTCGTCCCTTGCCCGACTCCTTGCCCGTCCTTAGCGCGGACGGGCGCAGACGGGCGCAGACGGGCGCAGACGGGCGCAGACGGGCGCAGACGGGCGCAGACGGGCTGGACTCTGGCGTGACTCCGGCGCGATTACGGCACTTCCGCTGCGCGCCAATGCTGCGCGTAGTCATACTTGGTTTATATAGGGATCTAGCGCGTCAGCCGAACAACTAGAGCGCAGACCAAAATGGCGCCCACCAAGTTACCGTTCCTACCCCCAAAATGAGAACGGCTGAAGCCGCGGTTTGGGTGTGAAAAGTTTTTATAATGCGGGTATGCGGACAGAGATAAAAACAGAGCAAAAAGTAACGTAAACTCTCAGCACCATTCAACTAAAACAACAAATGTTTTTAAAATGCTCTAGGAGCAGGTACAGCGAGGACTTTGAAGAATTAAAGCGCCCAGTGCCAGGCGCTAAGCGTAGCGTGGCTAACCTTGTCTAAGTGGTTCTCCCACTTAATTGCAGACATGCACTAACTCAAATGTTATCACAACATGGGCTCCTGTGAATGGGAGGGGATGTTACCTTTGTGGTAGAGGCCCACGAAGCATACAAAGCAGAGGTATTCTATTCATGGGTCACATTCCCGGCAGTAAATGCCAACTCACGGAATTTTCACACATACACAGAAGTAGCAGTACCTAACCAATACAGAGCATATGATGATTTAGAAATCCCACACACTTATCAGGAACACATGAATTGGTTCCTAGGCGCCCTACCACATACAATGAAAAATGTCAGACCCTGGGCCTGATGTACGACCATGACAATTTGCGACTCACAAATTGCGCTCGATTGCATGGGCAATTTGCGATGTACAACAGTGTCTGAGACACTGTTTGTGATTCCCAATGGGGTCGCAAATTGCATGCCTCATAAACAATCATGAGGGACTCGCATGTCTGGGACTGCTTTTAAATCCAAGCCATTTAAAAAAAAAAAAATGCCACCCGTTTTCCTTAAAGGAAAACGGCATGCATTCAAAAAAAGAAAAATAAACTTTTTTGTTTCATTTTTTAAGGGCAGGTAGTGGTCTGCCAATGGTGATGGCTCCCCCGGTGGATGACTGCGCCACTTGGGGCGCAGTTTTTGCTGCAGTTTATACCAGAATAATTGGTACATCATCATTAGCTGTTTTGCCTTAAGTGCTTGAACAGATTCAAAATGAGTACAGGAAAGCCCCCGCCCTGGATTTGGGGATGAAAGTATTGGGCAATTTTGCCGCAGTATCCTCAATAATACTACGTAATATGAAAGGGGAAGCAGCAGCATTGGCTATACACCAATGACTCATACAGGTTGCTCCAGTAGATCAGGAGTGTGAACTACCCAAAATTATTGAAGAAACCCATACATCCATAGGTAGAGATAATTTGAGAGCCAGACCTAATAAACCACAAATTAAGGGTAATTCTGAAAAGGATAACTCAAAGCAGGCACCAGAGTGGGAAGTAGGAAAAATATAGAAAAATATAGAAAAACATGGGGTGGATCTCCCCAACAGGAGTCCACTGAATAGAGCTATAATTTGTGTAACTGGCAGTCAATTAATCAGCCTGATAGGTACCAGGGTACTGAAACACATCCTTCTCATTCCTTTCAGGAAGCATCTGAAAAACGTTTGGAGAGAGGAAGACAATCAGAGCGCAGATCAGAGGAGTAAGTGAAACTGAAGAATGACTCACAACCCTCTTCTGACTTCATAATAAAAAAGGAAGACAAAGCTACACAGTCAAAGCCTTAATTTAATAAGAAGAAAGTGTCTGGGATTAAAGAGAACATGCCATGGATATTGAAGACTCTGCTTCTGAACGGGGAGTGGGCTCTGACCATGCTTGAGAGCCCAGTAGAAGTCATGATAGTTTGCAGGAATCTTATGGAGTGTCTGGCGGCAGTAGCAACGAGTGACTATGTCCAGGTGGTAACACCGGACTGGAGACTGAGTGTCCTAAATCAGTTATATGAATTACAACTCCAGATAGAGGGGGATATACCACGTATATTCAATGTTCTCTTTTGGGAGAACTTGTCATTCGGCTACGACATTCACTTGGCTGAAAAAGACTGGCCACCTAAATTTGTTAGGGATTGCCCACAAGGAGAAACAGTAATTTTACCAGCTTTTTCCGGCCTCGTTTTAGAATCAGTGAAACACACCGAGGCAAATGAGTGGGTCTTAACACAAGCTCTGGCTTTAAACCGCAATCACATGGGTAAGGATGAAGGATTCCCTTACCACATCGTACCTGTGAGGTCCTGCCCATGACCACAGAGACAATACCCCATGAAACATAAGACCAAAAAACAAATTGGAGAGCTACTCACACAACTTGAATATAAAGGTGTAATAGAAAGCTGCACCTCACCAATGAATAATCCCTTGTTTCCAGTAACAAAACCAGATCATTCATATTGTTTATCCTTAGATTACAGACGCTTGAAGACTGCTACATGCACAGTTGCTGTAAGAAATGCACTTAGCGCAGCACTAATGAACAATATAGTGCACAAAAAATATAAAACCATATTAGACATTTCAAATGGGGTTTTCTGCCAAAACATAGTGCCTGAAAGCAAGTACTTGACTGCATTTAGCGCTTTATGCTCTCAAAAACAATTCTGTTGATTCCCTTAAGAGTATAAGGATAGCCCCAGGGAGTTTTCAACTTGTGTTACAGAACTGTTACAAGAATTTGATGACCAACCATTGTCCTATGTCGATAATATATACCTAACGGATGATGACTTAACAAAACAATTGACCAGAGTATATCGCATAGTTCTAAGATTTGCTCACATGGGCTACAAATTAAATTTAACAAAATCAAAGATTGTTGTGGTGATGTTTAGAACTGAATGATGAACCTGTGATGTAATAGAGTCATAGCCAAGACAAGGTTCCAATGTAAACCAGTACTGAAATGTAATGCTGGAGGTTGCTGTTTACTTATTTACTTCAATCAATAAACCATCTTCAACTTAATATCTGGAGTGAATTACTACAAATTGGCGACGAGTGATCTTGTGCAGAGGACAAGTGAGCAACCTTCACCTCTGGAACGCCACTAATTTCAAATTTAGTGCTATTGGAGAATTTTTCTGCTGTCTTTTCATCAACTGTAAGTTGTGAGTTTATTAAGGATTTGTATAGAGACATACCAAGCGGAGTCCTTGTTTAATTGCAGCTGGAAGTTAATTGAAGGATATCTTCAAATATAATCCTAACGTTTTAACTATAACGTAGCACATTGTGCAGAGACTTTCACGCTGTAACTAATGTTTCTAAGTTTACGTAAGCACATGGTGCAGAGACTTTCGCGCTGTGCCTTGTAACCGGGAAGGTTATGATGTCATGATCGTCGTTATTCAAGAAGACCCATGTAGTATTGAGCCTTTGAAGTAGTATTTGAAGCGCTTTGAGAGGAAAGTCATTGCAACATTTAAATGTGTATATTAATTGGAAGCAAAACATTTATTGGTCGCATACGATGAGAGGAAGACGCTGATATATATTTTTTTGTGTTGACAATTAAACAACTTGACAACATCGAAGCTTTTACTGCTGCGCGTGAATGTATTTGGAAGTAAACAAAACAGATCGTTGCTAAGCAGCAGTTCCGTGTTAAATCCAGTGCGGAGCAGAGCGCGTGTAGCATTCAAGACGGTCACGTGTCTGATCATCAATCACCATACGCGATGTTCATTCACAAAATAAATAATTAAGTATGCGGAACAGAAACGCATGTGTTTGTGAAGATTAGAACAAAGAGAACGACGCGTGTGTTATTTAATTAATTAATACGCTGTGCGGAGCTGTGCAACACGTGTACTTGACAATCTAGCTTCTCGTGGTTAATAAGAAATAACAAATTTACCTGGAAGACCTCATTTGAAGAAATTGGGAGTCGTGGCTTCTAGGTGTGGTAAAAAGAGAAGAGGGACCATTCTACTGAAATAAGGAACTGAAAGAAAAGAAGGACTTTTGCATGAATGAAACAAACAATGGACTAAACAACTAAGAAAGGAATAACTGATCATCTAAATCAGCTAGCAGAGGAATTACATGTGTTTTGATTAGTTGTTTAAATTAATTTGTTTAATAATTTATGTTAATTATTTGTGTTAATTAATTATTTTAGATTCTTGTTTTGATCTGTTATATCAGATTAATATCTTTTAAAGCATAGAATGTCAGAAGAATCTATGTCAGCACCACCAAATTTTTTACCTGTTCCTGGTGAACCTGCCATACCATGGAAACGATGGAAAAATATTTTCTATACATATTTGTTAGCAATTGGTGGTGATAAATATGGTCCTGTTAGGAGACAAGCCATGCTCCTACATCATTTAGGTGTAGAGCGTAGGAGAATTTATGATGACTTACCTGAAATTTCATTAGGGATGGGAGATGGTCAACCGGTAAACATTTATGAGATGTCGTTACAAATGTTGGAGAAACATTTCACACCAAAGATTAATGTCGTTTTTGAGAGACACACATTTTTTTGTAGGGCACAGAAGGCAGATGAGAGCACTGTTTCATATGTAGCAACTCTACGGGGATTGGCAGTCACATGTGAATTTCAAACTCTCTGTGATTCGTTAATAAGAGATCAGATTGTCAGGTGTACGAATAATAAAAGAGTTAAGGAGAAGTTATTATCCAAGGATCCTACTTTAGAACAGGCCATCCAAATTTCTAGGAGCATGGAGGACACTGATCATTGGATCAAAGACATTGATAAAGAGAAAAAAAGTCCAGAGAGTTCATTAACAGTAATTGAAAAAGAAATATCAGCGGAAGTGAAAGATGTAAAGAAGGAATTTAAGAAGGCGACGTATAAGAGCTATGGAAATGTACCTGTCAAAACAGGAGAAAGGAGGCCCATAATTTGCTACAGGTGTGGGTGTCCAGGGTATCTAAGTTCGAGTTTTGCATGTGGTGCAAGGAATGCTACATGTAGGTCTTGTGGGAAAAGAGGTCATTTAGCGAAGGCGTGTAGATCAAAAGGAGGCATGCTGTCAACCAATGTAAAAGAAATAGAGAAGAAAGAAGAGGAAAGTAAAGAGATATTCTTGACTATAGATGGAATAGAATTAAATGAACGCCAATTGGCAGAAACAGTCGAGGAAAGTAATGTAGAAATTGTCTCGAAAGTTGATAAAAATGGTATGAACTTAAAGATGGAGAGTACAGAGAGACTGGTAAAGCCACATTGTGAAATTAGCGTGGGAGATGGGGTGGTAAAACTGCTGGCCGATTCTGGTAGTCTGTTCACCCTTATTTCAAAAGAAGCTTTCCAAGAGAAATTAAATGGAAAGATGAGTGAGCTTCTATCTCCTGATGTGAAAGCAGTCGGATATGGGGGGTCAAAGATCAATATCTTAGGGATGCAGTGGACGAGTATTGTCTTTAAGAAGATAGAGGTTTATGGAAGGATCTATGTCACTGACGAAGGGTCTAATTTGTTAGGATGGAGACATCAGAAGGACTTGAGCATTATTCTCAATACTAACGCACCAGAACCTGTAATGGCAATTGACACTAATGTGAAAGAAAAGTTGGTTGAAAGAAATGCAAAGAATGAATGGAGTGAAATGATAATGGAGAAATACTCTGGAGTATTTACTGAAAATTTGGGTATGTTGAAGGGATTTACACATCGTATTGTTTTGAAAAGTAATGCAAAACCTGTTGTACATAAAGTAAGAACAATACCTCACATGATGAGAGAACCTCTACAGAAAGAATTCGAAAAACTTTTGCAAGCCAAGGTTATTGAACCGATTGAGTCGTCGGAGTGGTTATCTCCGATTGTCGTTGCCCCTAAGGATGGCAACAAAATTCGTTTGTGTATTGACTTGAGGGACCTTAATAGAAACATCTGGGTAGATAGGCAACCCTTGCCCAACATTGGAGAGATGCTAAGTGTGATGGGTGGGGGATGTGTTTTTAGTGTCTTAGACATGTCCTCAGCCTATCATCAGATAAATTTGCATCCAGAATCACGACATTTGACTTCGTTTGTGACCCCGCTAGGAGCATTTCAATATCGTAGGATGCCATTTGGGCTGGCATCAGCTTCTGCTGTCTTTCAAAGGGTTATGCAGAACATATTCAAAGGTTTAGAGAGGGTGATGTGTTTCCAGGATGATATAATGATAGTAGGGAGGTCATTCAAAGAGCATGATGAGATAATGGAAGAAGTTTTACAGAGGGTTGACAAGTGTGGGTTAACGATAAAGAAGGAAAAATGCCAAATAAGATTGGGAGTAGTTAATTACCTGGGACATCAGATATCAGCTGAAGGAATAAGCCCAAAGAATAGTATTGTGAAGGAGGTCAAGGAAGCACCTTGTCCTACCAATAAGGACCAATTGAAATCTTTCCTGGGGCTTGCTGAATATTGCTCTAAGTTTGTTCCTAAGTTTACTGAATTAGTGGTACCATTGAGACTCTTATTGAAAAAAGGATTCGTCTTTGAATGGAATTCGGACTGTGAAAGGGCGTTTGATGATTTAAAGATTTGTTTGCCTAGTGCACCGTCGCTAGGGCATTTTGATCCAAAGAGGAAATCTATTTTAGTTAGTGATGCAAGTAATGTGGGAATTGGTGCTGTATTGTTGCAGATGTCAGAAGGAGAGGAAAAGATTATAGGATTTACATCTAGAAGGTTACAAGGTGCAGAGAGAAGTTATTCGACAATTGAAAAGGAAGCGCTTGCGTGTTGTTGGGGAATAGCGCATTTTAGGTATTATTTGTGGGGAATACCTTTTGTACTTAAAATTGACCACAAACCCTTAGTGCACATATTCAAGGGTGGTCGTGGGTTGGATGGTAGTGTGACTCCCCGCATATCTAGATGGTTGACTTCTGTTCTTGATTATAATTTTGTTGTCGAGTATGTACGTGGAAACAGAAATGTGATGGCTGATTGTCTTTCCAGATTGCCGGTAGAAGATGACTCTTGTGTGAAGATCTTGGATGTGGATGATGTGATGGTGGAGGTGAACAATGAATTTGCCATAAATCAAGATGAATGGAGGGAAGCAACGGAGAGAGATGAGGAGTACAAAGGGTTGAAAGAACTCATTATCAATTGCTGGATTGATCCTACTGCAATGCATAAATATAAACAATATTTACAAGTGAAAGATGAATTGAGTTTGCAGGGAGATAAGATTTTGAGAAGAAGTAGGATTGTTCCTCCAGTTGGGTTAAGACCTAGGATATTAAGAATTGTACACGAGGGACATCTGGGTAGGAGCTTGACCAAGCGGAGATTGAGAGAGTCGTTTTGGTGGCCTGGAATGGACAAAAATGTGGAGGAGTTAGTGTAGGAATGTTATGCGTGCAGTAATAGCGACAAGGTGAAAATCACAAGGAATCCTCCTTTAAAGTGCATAGAGCATCCAAAAAAACCATGGGAGAAGTTGGGGTTGGATATATTAGGCCCAATTGAGAAATGAGGTACTAACAACCGGTATTTGGTAGTGTTAGTAGACTACCATAGTAAATGGTTCACATGCAAAGCCATGGGTGAAGTAACTACAAGAAATGTGATAACATTTCTTAAGGAAGTTTTTTTAGAAGAAGGGGTGCCAAAGACACTGGTAACTGATAATGGAGTTCAATTAGTTTCATCAGAGATGAGCAATTACTTAAGAAGTCTTGGGATTTCCCACAATAAAGTTGCTTTATTCCATCCACAAGCTAATGGTTTAGTGGAGAGAATAAATCGTATGGTTATGGAATCTCTTCAACTTTCATTGGCGAATGGTTTGTCCTGGAAGGATGAACTAAGAAGGATGATGTGGGGTCATAGAATCACACCTCACACGGTAACAGGGGTTTCTCCTTTCGTTGCTTTGAAAGGAAGGGAGCCGGGAACTAAGGAATCTCCTATGTGGTTGCAAGAAAAGATGCAGATTTGGGTTGATAGAGAAGAAATGAGATTAAGAGTGCTGGAAAGTCAGAGACGTAGCAAGGTTGGATTTGATCATAGAAAAGCTGTTAAGGAATTGGTCTTTGAGGAAGGTGATTGTGTGGTGATAAGAAGATTTGGATTTGTAAAGAAAGGGGAGAGTAAGTTTTCTTTACCCCATAAAGTGATATCTGTGGAAGGTTCTGTGGCCCTTCTAGATGATGGAAAAAAGTGGAGCGTGGGAGATTTGTGTAAGGTATCACATATATGAATTTCAATGTATTTTAATTTTTGTATTTTAATATGTTTTTAATTCTGCGTTGTTCTTCAATTTTATGGGGTGTCATGTAAAATATGTTTCAATTATTTCTATAAGGGGGAAGATATGTTGTGATGTTTAGAACTGAATGATGAACCTGTGATGTAATGGAGTCATAGCCAAGACAAGGTTCCAATGTAAACCAGTACTGAAATGTAATGCTGGAGGTTGCTGTTTACTTATTTACTTCAATCAATAGACCACCTTCAACTTAATATCTGGAGTGAATTACTAAAAATGTCTATCTCAGTGTCCTGTTCTTGAGATACAAGCTGTCAAGTGAAGGCAAAAGCCTTCTAACACATTTCTTAGAGAAGTGTGCCCTTTTACAATATCCAAAAACATTGGAAAGACTCCAATGGATATAGGGTTTTCTCAATTTTGGCAGAAATACATACCAGATTATCTACAATGGGTAAAACCATTTTAGGACTTGATTCGTCCGGACCTTTCAAACATATACTGGACATCTGCACACACACAGATTTTACGTTCAGTACAAGCTGACATGTTAGCTTCAAAACTCTTGTTCACACATGTCAACACCACAAATTTGGTGATCCACATAATTGCAGATACATCAGTGTGCACATATGACACATTCAATGAAGGCGACACAGTACCAATTGCATATAAATTGCATTTATATACAAATGCAAAATTGGGTTTTGCACCTACAAAAAAGATCCTGATGGCAGTACAGACAGCTGTAGTGAAAGAACGATTATTGGCTCAAGGAAAATGAATAATTGTCGTGACCCTGATTCCAGAGTTAGAGGCTGTTACAAAGGCCAGCGTTCCCAACACAAAAGCTTTACATCCAATATGGATACACTTGGCCAACTCACTGACAGCAACAGATGTAGATTATGTTTTTGTCCCTACACTACAAACAAAAGCATACCTTCAATATAAACATGAATATCCTCTGTCCAATGAAATGATGCCTCTAGATCAGTATGATTTTATAATCTACAAAGATGGTTCTGCCAATCCTGCAGTAGGCACAAAATACCAATACGCTTCCACTTGCGCAGCGGTAAAGGGTCAAATGATGGGTGGGAATTCAAACCTCATAAAACATACACGCTGTCACTTAGTGATTGCACTGCCCAGCTGCTGAACTGAAAACTCTAATTCTGGCACTTGAGAATACAGATCCTGAGTTCCCACACTTATAGTGTGCAATTCGTATTATTGTATCCAGTCTTACCATGAGTATTTATACTACTGGAGCTAAAAGGATTCAGAAACACCAAAGGGCACACAATCAAGCATAAGATGCTTGGGGACAAGTGGCTAAACTTAAAGTAAGTTTGCCATGGGCTCACGTCATACACACACTGAGCCATCAACGTGTAGGACTAGGAATGCATGTTGCAAGGAATATAATGGCATGACCAAACTGCAAAAGCAACAGTGCAACCTGCTGCAGTTGGTGCAATAACTCATTCCAGTACGAGGATAGATGAGACATCAACACGGCTGTCAATGCTGCACAGGATGGCACCCTCTTACCGAAATACTCCTACCAGTTAAGTTTGCAAAACATTCCATTTGCTCATATACGCGGAGTGGGGGATAGAGTAATACCTAATTCAGATCGCAGGTTAGGACTGATCCTAGCAGCACATGAGGGTTTAGCATCACGCAGGGGTGGCAGCAACCATGTCACTATTGAAGTACATTATTGGTAGCCAGGTCTTTACAAACATGCTAAAGACTTTGGGGCTTATTTACAAGCTCTGCACCGCCAGTGCTTTTTATGATTCTCCAGCGGCACAGAGTGCAGACCGATATCTACAAGGCCATGCAAAACCACTTTGCACGGCTTTTCATGGCCTCGAAGATATGGTGTATGGCAAGGCAGCGCAAGTTGCTGCATTGCTTGCACTGCGTCAATGGGGCATCCCTGGGTGTTGCAGTGAGTTTTCCCAGGCAACACCCATGGTTTTTGGCAGATTCCCAGATTTACAAGGATCTGTAAACTTGGGAATGCATCAAACGAGGAGATATATTTTTATTTCTCCTCGTTTTTTCCTCTTTCTACGTGTGCTGCATTCTGCAGCCTCCATTGATTGTTTTTGTGCAGGAAGATGGCCTTTCCTGCACAAATATCCTGTCAACAATGCAGACACCCTGGCACCATGGTACAAGGGTCCCTACGCTGGTGCTAAGCACAAATTGTGCCCCGGCAGAAAGCACAGGATTGCACAGTATCTTTTCAATACAGTGCATTCCTGCCCTTTCAAATTGGTGTGGGGCAGCGCTGCAAAAAGACTTGCGATGCTGCCCTAAGTCAATTCACTGTAAATGAGGCCCTATGGCCTTAAATGTGACATTTGCTAGCAGATAAAAGTTTCCACCACAGCTCGTCCACCACAGACACCTCTATTGATCTCAAACAATCCTCTGGCTTGTGTCTAGCTGGACCATTGCGGACCCTTACACTCAGATGGGTCTTACAAATACATCATGTTAGCAGTGGATTCCTGCTGTCGATTCCTATGTATGGCCATAGCGATCAGCTGATGCTTGAACTGTTATACTTGCAAGTCTTTATCAGCACACATGCAGGAGCCACCTTCCATTCGGACCAGATTCCAGCATTTGCCTTAAGAGGTTACAGAGACACCATGAGATGATTGGGTGTGTTGCTGTGCATTACGCCTCCCCTTGCATTCCCAAGGGAAATACGGTAGTGGAAAGGAAAAACCTGTGACTTAAAGCAGTCTTTAACAGCTAGAGTATTAGGTTCAGGTCGCAGTTGGGTTCACCACCTTTATGGGGTACAGAGAGCCTTTAACAATCTGCCTAGAAGATCCTTGGCTGGTCGGACTCCCTAGAAAGTCCTGTTTGGGGTTAAAATGTGGGTTCCAGACTTTAAAGTCTCAGTACAGTGGCAGCAGACACACCTTTTGATAGCAGTGAACGTTAAATATTTTACAGGACCTAAACAACTTCAGAGCTGCTCAGAGTAATGTACAACAGAAAGGTATGCCACTGGTGAAGTGAAGAAAGCACCAGCAACTCCTGGTTGGATTCAAAAGATCGGGGATCTAGTACGAGGGAAAATAATCAACAAGAAAGAATTCAGGCCATCTTACTGAGCACCTGTGCCTGTCCTGGCTGTTAAAGGTACCAGAACTATACTTTTGCGTCTTCATGCCAGTGGCAGAAATAAGAGATTTGTGTCTATGGATCTCATCAAACCACATCATGTGGCCGGTTCTACATAGTAGGCCTTGAGGGCTCCTGGGTAGCTACCTGACTCCTCTCACTACCTTACAGGAAGTCCAGTTATAAGCTTTAACGAACAATGACGTTTCTTCTCCCTGGATGGGGACAGCTAACACTGAAGTGTCACTACTTCCAGTTACATCAGCAAATACCATACAATCATCATGTACGACACTACAGATTTCAAGTCTGCAAGCAGACAATTATGGTGTCTACAACATACTGCCAGTAGAGTCATCTACTGGTTGTACAAAGCTTCACGAGCCTCCCACATTTGTACAAACAGTTTCCGGGTATTTTGTTGACTTTGATAATTTTTCTTCAAATTCTTCAGACCTACCTCCACAGAGAGGACCACGTGAATTTGCAATTTGGCACAAAAAGAAATACCTTTTTCCCCCGTAGATATACATTTAGATTACGATTTCGCTACTTTTCCTCTTCCTTTGGATTATTCATTTTGCGACCGTCTTTTTCTTGCTGCTGAACGGACACTAGCTCCCAGAATGCTCTGCTGTTGAACTGGTAAACGAGGTTTTGAAACCCCATTCTTCATCATACAAAGTGTGAAGAGACCTTACCTTGTGAACATTAAAGCTGATGCAATTGTTTGGGATAAGAAACCCTATGATATATTTGGACCAACAAAAACTTTACACAAGTCCCCTATGTATTTTGCATATATCCTTAAATTATGTCATCACTCCTGGCACTATCCCTGATAATAGGGACATTAACACAGTACATGAAATGGCTGCTGATTTAGAGCACTACGCTGTCATCAATAGTGAAGAAATGTATGAGGGTACATCTAATTATGAAGAAATGTTCTGTTAGCACCATTACTTGCACAAAACAAGCACGTGCATCTGCACAAGAGATATTTTATCTTTAAGTTGCAAGGTCTTCCTCTGAGATACAGTCGCTACTTCGCACCAATCTCCCACGCCATTTTGGGGAGCTAGTGTACTGCATTTTTAGCATCTCAAATTATGCAGGGGTAGCGATCTGTTCAAAAACGATTAGCTCCGGGTTGGTTAGTACCTTGCAGAGGGTCTTCTGAGTTATTCCATCTTTCATACACTCCGTGCTTCAAAGAATTTTTGGAGGCTTACTGCTTGTCCTATTCCTGGTTGTTGGGACGCTGGTTTTATTTTATTTACTCCTCAAGGGATGTTCCGTCATGCAGCCAAACGGGTTTGGCACTACCACATGTGCTACTGTGTCGTGAGAGAATGATGCAGTCTATTGTCACACCCTAACTTCAAGTACTAAATGAGAACTGGTTTTTGTTCTTTAGGCCTGTCTGGCTGCACTGTGTGCAGCCCATATTCCGCTGCCAGCTGTGCTCTGGATATATACTTGGGAATGAAAACTGGTCCAATCTACTGTCATAGAACTGCTGGTGGGTCTATTAAAAACTCTCTTGTATAGATGCCCTGCGCAATTGATGTTGCTTCTAAATGCATTTTATGAGCCCTGCTGGGATGCTTCAGCTCCTGGTATTTTGGATCCTGGCTCATCCTCTGCGGATGCACTACTGACCGCCACACCTTCAGTGGCTGCTGAGGGGGTTGGAGTTGAATATGTTTGTTTTTAGAATTGGTTAGAAGGGTGCAAATGGAAACATCATCTGCTGTAGCTGGAAACAGCAATGTTTCATCTACTCCTTGGAACATTGAAACGACTGGGCAGTGTAGAGAGGTGGAGATTTTTTAATTTGGCCATGTTTTTTACTCTCTAAATTGCTTTTAAATTACAGTCTTTTTTATTTGTCTTTTTTATATTGACTTTTGACACAATTTGGCTTTCCCTATACTTTTATTATTGAAGACGAAAAATGCTTTTATGATTTTAGGTTTTAATAGATGATCAGATCTGTATTTTTAGCATGGTTTTTAGGAAGCTTTTTAGTCACCTCACATCCAAGGGTGTTATGTGGTGACATTAGGCCTGGGTGAGAACACCGCCATTTTACATGCTCACTTTTAAAGTTGACATCTTTTCTTGTACGTTGACATTTGACACACATTTGCTTGCCTACTTGTATGGGATAATGTTCCATTAAATAACTTTGCTTATATCTACACATCTTGATAGGCAGATTATCAGAGCCTTGAACATTCTGTGCAAAAGTTAAAGTTCACTGTGCAAAATGTTGTTGATTGTTGTTGTTCACTTGACAACAGCACTGTTAAGATATAATCAATAATGGTAGCCTGACTGGGGCTTCGGTGTGGCAACATGGGTCAAGATTATTATATAAACAACATCACTCCTTTGTTTAGTTAGAGGAGCATTTTTATGACACTGTTGAGCTCGTCCCATACCGGAATTCCAGCACAGCTGAATCCTCTTAACCTTCTGAGAAGGATGGTGCCCAGCTCTACACCAAGACGGGTCCCCGATGAAACATACCCATAGGTACCTGGCTAGTTAGATCATCTTGAAGGACTCTGGCAGATTCATCTCCTCTAGGCAGACTAGGATAGGGAGTGCTAGGTAGGAGCATAACTATAACTATACTCATATGCAAGCACGTTGTCTATGTAACAGCACAATGGTTGAATTTTTAATT
The DNA here is from genome assembly GCF_964204655.1 of Triturus cristatus. Taxonomy (NCBI): domain Eukaryota; kingdom Metazoa; phylum Chordata; class Amphibia; order Caudata; family Salamandridae; genus Triturus; species Triturus cristatus. The sequence goes on from NC_140585.1 coordinate 375,108,964, forward strand.
TTCTTTACCATTCTTCTGATGCTGATTACTCTGTTTTGTTTCCTTCTATTGATAATTGCAGCGCACGTATTTTACTCAAGAATCTTATGGCTTCAATAAATATTTGAAATACCAATTCGAGTATTTCTTGTGTTTCCCTTTGGGCATGCATGAGTTGCCAAATGAAAGGGCTCTAGATCTGTTTTCACAATTTCCTTGGAAAGTCAGGGTTGTCATGTGATGAGGTTGCACGTACCACCTGCTACCTTGCTAGGTTAGTTGTACACATGGTGAACTGTGAGCTAGCCAGGACTAAGGCTAATATATCCTGATGGCATATGTGGACTCAGTCTCGCACACATTTTACATTTATCTTGTCCAACAAACGCACAGTTTTACTGTGAAAGAATGAAACGTATGACCCTGTCTTCCTCTCTCTCCCCGCACTGGTGCACTTTAGCCTGCCATGCGCCAACGCACATACTCTTGAGCCATAGTTCAAGGGTATGTGTATTCTGTAAAAACTGTCCTTTAACACTTTTCTGCTATATATGTGTGCTGTACAATGCAGCACACATGCAAAGTAGAAAAGACAAGAAAAAAAGAAATCTGCTATATGCCTGCCTTGAGGAGGGGTAAGATTTTGGTGCAAATTCCTGTCTGCAAATGTTTGTAGATAGGAATTTGCATCAAAACCCATGCATGGTAACCCCCATGAACCTTCCAAGGAACGCCTTCTTAACACAAAGTAACGCAAAGGAGCACATAGTGCAACTTGGCATGACTTTGGGAACCTATCGAACACAAATCCGGATTTGAGTTGGATAGTATCAGGGTTGTGTTACAAATGTAACACAATCCCTGTTCAAAGCTTTAGTAATTAGGGCTATAGCATGTGAAACAGTGCACTGATACCATAGTTTAAATAAGGATCTTGATGAAGATTCCTTACATTTGCAAAACATTCAATTCAATAATGAGGAAAGGGGAAAATAATTCCTCCTGTGTGAACTATTGTTCAACATGGCTCAATATATGTCTGTTTTATACAAAAATGGAAATGAATCACAAGCAGAATCTCAGAAATATCCTTCAGAATTTCAAACCTTGTGGCTTAAGTCTGTGGGTCATCATCGGGATGGGACGGAGGGCAGTGATGGCAGCACCTCATATGTAGTGCAATAAGGTAAAGAAACAGGACAGCTATAAATAATATAGTTTCAAAGTCGAAAGAAGTGTTTGCAAATATATATTTACATGTTGGAGAGTAATGTCTGTGTATGTTTAGTATGCTTACAATATCTGAGAATTCCAAGATGTAAGATGAGAGAATGTTTCTAAATCAGTACATAGAGTGACTATCAACGTATGATTACAGTTACCTTCACGGTCGGTAATCAGAGCAACCATCAGAGTATGTAATCCAATTTGATAAATAAAGTGAATATGCCCTAAAAAGTTTGTGAGTACCTGCAAGAGAGCCAGTTATCAGTGAAATATATCACAACCTTTGGGATCATAACAATTTCATGCTCAAAAAGGCAATGAATTACCTTCAAATTGGAGCCACTAGAGCACCAGTCGGTGAGAAGATGGTGGAACAGTCATATTCCGAGGCAGCCTGACCTCAATCAATTTCCAGTGCATCTAATTCAAAATGGAAAAGCATGCTTATAAAGCAAAAGAAATGGCACACACAGAATGTATGCACCTGGAAAGCCTGGAGTGAATCAGAGTGGGATTCTAAAACGATGTTCAGTACAATAGACCATACTCACTGTTTGGGGATGAAGGGGGAGGTAGAAACGCTGAGGGGAGAAAGACATGGTGTGGATCAGTCATGCATTGTGTGATGCTAGTCAATGACTGCAATGTCATGACTATTCAATTGCCTTCACATCTGCAAGGGTTCAGGTACAACATAATTTCAATGACAATGAACAGAAATTGATCAGGAGTTGTCAGTGCCCAGTGGCTTAGCAAGAATGTCATAGGCCTTGTTGCAAGCAAGAAAAATGTACGCCATCCACCAGCTGGACAGTAAAAGACAGAGGGCCTGGTTTAGAGATTGGTGGGCATATTATTCCATCATAAAAGTATCACAGGGTAACCTATCTGCCAAACTTTAAATTAAGCCAGGGTTTGGTGGAGTGAGCCCCGCAGACCCCTTGGCCCTGGTGCAATTGTTGTGATCCCATTTATTGGTAATAATGTCTCTTAATAGCACAAGTTAAAGCATACAATCAATACAACATGCTTGTAAATAGTGGCATGTGCCCAGTTAAACAGGTAGTTAAAAAACAACCAAGGAGAAAGCAGGGTCGCAGTAAAATATTTAAATCGACTACATTATGCCAATCCATCTACTCGGTTGTAGGTTAGAATACCAACTGCAGAATTACCCCTCTACAAGAGATTTGTGACAAAAACATCTACAACCAAAATATCCTGTAAGTATATATTAGTAAGTATAGTTAGTGTTTTTAACTCCACATGTAGGTACCTTGAATATGTATATAATGTTAAGGAACATAGATGTGGAGTTAAATATCATAAAACCATGCTTACTTATATATACTCACCTTGTTGATTTTTTGCCTGTCGATATTTCTCCTACAATACTTTTGTAGCTTAATATTTAAAACGCAACATTCTTGTATTTTTTATGTTTTCATTCAGTTAATAACTGATCAAGTCACAATTTTCAATCCAGAAACGTTTTCTGTGGGTGAGTAGATTTTGAATATTGCAACCAGGTGGGGGGAAGTATAAATACTTCCATCACCACCTACCATATTTCATTTCCAGTATGACCTATCTCCATTAAATATTCAACAAGCAGTACACTAGAGGTCCCCCATCTTATTCTGTAAAGTGCTGGAAGATCCTCTATTTCACCTTCTGTGTTGTAAGGGCCAAATATATGTGCTGACAAGGACACTATCTATGTAAGCATTTCTATAGCGCAAAACTAGCCAAAAGACAGCAGAGAACTGGACATGGTCGAAGACAACCATATCTTCAACTAATATGAGGAGAGGAAGTTGGATTGTGAAGTTAGTGTGACAGGTTTGTATTGGTCACTAACGGGTACATGCATCAAAATCAGAAATAGCGATTCCTAAATAGCGATTAATAAGGAATCGCTATTTAGAAATCGCTATCCGCAATGCATGAACCCGTTTGCGCAAAATTACCGTTTCGGTAACAATCGCAAATGTGAATAGCGATTCCACAAAAGAGACTCGCAATTTCTGAAAACACAAGTTTTGCGAGATCGCAATTAGCAGACTCGCAAATTGCGATTTCGCATAAAGCGTGTCGCATTGGAAGCATGCTGATCACATCACAACCAGGAAGTCATCCAGCCCATGCTTCATTCAGTGACCAGAGGAAGTGAGAGGAGGAAGCAGAGTGCTGGAGCTGAGCTGATTCATCACCCAAGTCTGTTTGCTGTAACTTTCTGTGCACCAGAATGGATCAGACAACATCAGGGGAGAGTGCCACGCCCAGAAAGAGAAAACTCAAATTCAGTGAAAGAGAACTTGAAAGCCTCATTGAGGAGGTGTCCAAGAGCCATGACAAGCTCTTTGGGAAATTTTCACTCAAAGTGCCAGAGGCAGAAAAACGCAGGATATGGCTGCATATAAAGAGAAAAGTCAATGCTGTGGGTGTCACACACCGCAGTATAGATGATCTCAAGAAGAGGTGGTATGACCTGCGTAGCCGTGCCAAGGAGCGAATCGCAGAAAGACTGAAGGAGGCCAGGAGCACAGGAGGTGGCCCATCTACAGTTCCAGACAACACAGCCCTGGAGGACCTGGTGGAGGCCACAATCCAGCCTGAAGCAGTGGTGGGAGTGAATCAGCTGGACACATCCGGCGCGACTAATACCACACAAGGTAAGATGCGATGATTTGCTCTTAGTAATCCGTGAGGCTGATAAAGGTGGAAATATTGTCATAATGCATTATCTGGACTATATAGGCGAAATCAATAGACAACTAAGTCAGGTGGATTGCTATGTAAAACTACAGGCAAATCCCACACAAATGATTGAGAGAAACATTAATGGGAGACTGATTGAATGGCTCGAGTCCTGTCTAATAACAGACCTAGAATATAAATATCTTCTAGCCAGTAATTCAAGGTTCCCCTGTATCTATGTGCTCCCAAAAATCCACAAGGGGTGTGCTTTCCCTCCGGGCAGGCCGATAATATCGGGCAATGGCGGCCCAATTGAACAGCTGGCTGAATACGTAGATCCTTTTCTTCAGCCCCTTGTACAAAATCTCTCATCCTATCTTAAAGACATTAGGGAACTCCTTTGCAAACTGGAGGATCTAGTCTGGGAGGTGGATGCTCTCACAATCGTGACTATGGACGTGGAGTGTCTGCATTAATGTATTGGGCTTGACAATGGACTTAGGGCATTGAAATATTTTCTTTTCAAGCACAATGCATGCCATCTTGAGCATAGCCAAATGCTTTTAACAATGGCAGAAATGATTCTCACACAAAATGCGTTCATGCATGGAGATGATTGGTACTTACAAAAACAGGGCACAGCCATGGGCTCCAGGTTTGCTCCATCTTATGTAAAACTTTCCATGGGTCTGTATGAGATGGAGCATGCCTGGGGCCCAGGTGCCAAGAATTGGATTGACAACATTCTTTTCTATGTACGTTACATAGATATTTTTTAATATGGAAGGGAAGCACAGAGGAACTAAATGGCTACTTAGCTTACCTTAACAATAATAATCGTAACATCAAGCTCACTTTGAGCTGTTCAAAAGATGAGATTATGTTCTTGGACCTTAGACTCTATATAAGGGACCATGTTATACATAGTGACATGTATAAAAAACCAACATCCTGTAACAGTGTGCTACATGCCACTAGTTGTCATCCTAGGACTACAATCTCAACCATACCATATGGTGAAATGGTGCGAGTCCGTTGTAATTGCAGTGAGGACTGCAATTTTGAAAAAAATATCAACAGGGCAAAACGTGATTTTAAATTACGAGGATATGATGACAATTGCCTTGCAAAAGCAGAGAGCAAAATAAGAAAAAGGAAAAGAAGTGATATTATAACCAAACAAACAAAAACCTCAGATAAAACAACTCAGGGCCAATGTGTTTTTGTTACAGAATATGGGATGTATAGCACCCATATCTTTAAAATATTAAGAAAAAATTGGCATTTACTTAAATCAGACACTCTCCCTCCTGACTTTGTTTCAAAAAACCAAAAATCATTTATCGGAAGGGATATACAATAAAGAACATGCTCTGCCCTAGTCATGTTAAAACACCCAAGAGATCCCCACTTACATGGATGTCTGAAAAACCATTAGGTTTCTATACGTGTGGCAGTTGTTCTGTTTGTAAATTTGGTGTAAATAAGAAAACATCTTTACCAAATAAAGTCCTTTATTAATTGCAATACTACACATACAGTGTATTTGATCAATTGCTCCTGTGAAAAACTCTGTGTGGGGAGCAGCATCAGAAGTCTAAAAATTAGGATCCAAGAACATGTGAGGAGTATAAAAAATGGTGATGTGAGAAATCCTGTGGTACAACATATTAGGGATGTTCATCCTAACAATAGTAATATCATGTTTCATGCAACAGACAGTGTAGGTGTGAACGCCAGGGGAGGTGATAGGACTCTACAATTAAGCCAGATGGAGGCTCGTTGGATCTGTAGATTGAGATCAGTTACCTTAGGGTTGAACATCAATAATGAATTTCATTACTTTTTATAACAATGTTCTGACTGTCGTTATCCTGTCTATAACCATGGTCTCATGACCATATGGACAGTGTTAATTCTGATCTGGTTTTATTTGTAGAATTGTATTTGGTTGAATGTCCTTTTACATATTCCAAATACATGTATCTGCCGGATTTTCTGTGCATTCCAGTTTTGAGCAGGTTATTACATTTATCTGCCGGTTTCTTTTTGTATCTCAGCTCTGAGAACGTTATTACATCCAGCTTAGAAATGCAGACTTTTTGTGGAATATTACTTGGTGGAGCTCTTACTTATGCGTCAAGATAATACTATGAATATACGATGGGATGATAATATTGTACCCATCTTGACAAACATAAGTTGTTACATTATGGGCAGGTAAAAGCAGGTGCCTACTAGTTGAATTCTGGGCCATACATGTACATGCATATGATACTCTCTGCCTATATGAAAAATATTCTTTAAAATATACATGTGCCGTTGAATGCGCGCACACTGGCAGATGTAACATGATTAAACTGTATCGCGTACGCAAATATTTCGTTCAGGTGAACTAGTTCCCTCTGTAGAAGATTTCTGTCTATGGTGTGGAAAAGAAAAGCAAAAAAGTTCCTTCAAGATGGCGCACTCTATACACTTTTATATGTGCCATTTTATATGCATAACACAATTTTGATTGGAATTCAATACTTTCTCTCGCTTACTTTTAGATAGGACATACCCTTGAATATTGGTGTGGGGACTCCGTAGCGGCGATACAGAATTGGTCCTTTTAAAAGGAGCCTTTCTTATAAAATATGTGTTCAATCGGGCGATGCCGGCGGCTGAGATTAGGTCACGTTGATTAAATAGAAATCGAACCCTGCAGGCATGTTGTATATTCTGAAGCACTTATACATGTTACCATTGCTCTTGAAGATATACAAAAATTAGTTTTTGTGATAAGTTTTTTTGTTGGGCAGACTTGGACAAGTATATAACCGGTTCATTCAAAGATGGCGCTTCCGAAGTAGGTCTTATTGACGTCATTCTTTTGCGACGCCCACGTTTGGAGCACAATTATTTGGGCTAAATTGAACAATTATTCAATTTAGTAAACATATAAAAGCGTGCAGTCTCTTGTAGCCACTTGTGAAACCTTGCCGAACCAGATGACTGCATGAAGACGGGCGCAACCTTCGCCGTAAGTTAAATTTGAACGCGTTAGATTATCGCGAATATAAGAGTTTAATATACTCTATTCCAACGATTTGACTAGAATTAGAGGTCTTTTGTTTTGGATGTATCTCTATTTCGGTCACTAAGAGCCAACTTCTTTGTGTTTTAACATTGGCTTCACTATGATTGTCGATCTTGTTTATATTTTCTAAATTAGGCCATATGAATGTCAGTTATATCATAGTATCCTATGACAGTGGCGATAATGGATGCATGTAAAAACATTATCCTGAGGATAGAATATAGTAGAATAATGTGCAGGGGTTTCTATATTACGAACATCTTTTGAGCCAGCCATACATACTTCAAGATGGCCGCCGAGATTAGCACGCCGATATACGGGATGTGAGCCATAAGTATGGTCTATATACCCAGGCATCTTTAAAATCAAGTAGACCAAATCCTTCTGTGGAGATTGGACTATAGCGTGAATGGTTCATGATATTGGATCAAAACTAATTCTATATGAATAAATTTATAACTAAGCAACATTATGACGATATCTTTACATACGATTTTATTTACTTTTTAGGACAATACTTTTTTCTTGCACATGGAATATATTGAACTGACAAACTATAATGTCGAATTTATAAATTTCAAGTAAGTGTGGCGACTCTAGACCTTTCTGAATCTAACTATAATACAGCAGCATATTACAGATATCTGATAAACCAGAGTTTTATGATTAGCATCTATAAAGTAGGTAATAAGGACCCTTGGTGAACTCACTTAGGAAGACCTTGTTGTTGTTCCTCAAGACTGATCATAAAAAATAATTAATTAAGCATGTGACAAACTAATGATACAAATTGTAATCTGATATATCTGTATATGTCTGCATTGTTTTCTTATCGATCGATCACATTATAAATATTGACAATAATTGAATTTAATTAATAGTTCTTACATTTGTAAGGTATGTGTCGACTTGTTTGTGTAAATAGATGGCGATAGGATACCATATTATTATATACGGTAGAAAACCTTTTGTGGGTTATTATATTCACCATGATTATGAGGTCTTACTTCCCTTGTCTTCATCTTTTCTTTTCTCTCTTTTCTGCTTTTTTAGTGAAAATATATAATCTTAAAACAGTATAAAATCTGTCTCTTTCCTCTTTCTTTTGCTTTTCTGGTAAAGTCACAATTTTTGTGTTTAATTGAGTTATGTTTTAAATGATTTTTTCACTATGGTCTGTTAACTTAACACAAAAAAGATTTTCCCAAATGTAAATTGATTGATATAGAATGTTCTTTTTGTATTGTTTTAATTGTAAAATTGGTTGCTATATTTTTTAATACTTGTATTCAATGTTGTAAATAGTGTTTGTTTGTATACATTTTCAGCCCTGAAGAAGTCCGACTGAGGACGAAACGCGTTGGCGGCTGTTATGAACTCTTCTAATGAACATAAATAAAGAATAATTTGAAAAGATTTCACCAGCTACTCGCATTTGGGAATATGACCATCCACTGAAAACTATTTGTAAAACAGAAAAATGATTTATATGGCTATGTGACTACTATAAAGAGTGCAGGGCTATTGTGTATACATTATTATAGAGTGTACAAAAATGCCTTTTTGTCTCTCTAGTTAGGACCTAGGGGGATTGTGTCCTAAGCCCTTTGCACCTTATTGGCTTTATACTACTATGTGGGATGCTAAGACTGGTGCAGACATTAATGCTTTGATCCCCATTTCCGTGTGATAAGATGCATGCAACCATACACTTCAAAGTACTGTTCAATTGCGCACATACCCCCAGTCCAACCCCAGTGTACAGGGCAAACTCCAGTCCACGTTTTCCCTAATACACCCAATGCATTATGGGAGTTGTAGGCATGTCAGTCAAGTGGGCAGTCAAACACAACAATGGCAAGTAAAACACGCTAACACTGCATGGCAGTCAGTGATTGCAGTCAGTGATTTAATGTGAGCCAAATATGCTTAATGTAACACAATAGTAACCTTTACACAAATGAACATTGCACTGTTTCACATCACAGATGCAGCTGAAGTAGACTCGGAAGACAGTGATTGTCTACACATCTCGGAGACTCCTGCTGAGACTGATGTGGAGACTCCAGTTGCCCCAGCAAGCACACCCCCGCACCCACAAAACGCAGGGCCCAAGTTCCATCACTGCAGCCCATGGAATCAGAGCTGGCTCCTGCACCCACTCCTGTGACCAGCCAGCCTTGTGTGAACACAACACCTACACCCCAGGCACCGGTCCAACGTGGACAGAGGTGCAGTTCAAGGGCCCGCACTGCTGCTCAGGAAGACCATGCTCCAAATGTGTGGGGTGGAGTGGAATCCCAGATGTTGTGGGTGCAGCGCCTGCAAGCAAGACACATGGGGTCAATCCAGCTGCAAATATCAAAATTGGTCAAGAACTTCAGCCTCACGACAGACAGTGTGCGGGAGCTAACCACAGCGATTGTGGAGGGAAATAGGCAGACCAACTCAAGCATGCAGGAGCTCACCAGGGTGATGCTTGAGGGCCACAGCACACAGAGGAAAAGGCATCGCCAGAGCATGATGGGCATGGCAGCCTATACCAGGTCCAACAATAAGCTCTGCAACACCACTTCGCTGCTGGCACGTCACTCCGTGGTCATGCAAATTGTTGTGGGCCATTGTTGTGGGGATGTGGCCAGGGCCCTTGGACAAGTGACCACTGCCGTGGAACAGATCCAGGCCAGTACTGTTGGTGGCAGCAACTTAACGGGGGAGGAGGCATCCAGCCTTAGCAGCCTGTCGGTGCCAGTGACCACTGCCAGGAGGCGCTGTTCCCGCAGCACAACACCTTCTTTTGCACATCAGGGTGATGTAGCCGATGCAAACGAAAGGCGTTTGGGGGTGCGTGGCAGGAAGCGCTAGACAGACATGTCCTCCTTCATTTGCCCATGGTGACATAACCATGATCAAAACCATTATAGTGATTGATATCCAGGGCCTGGAATTGTTTATTTTCCGGTATTCTTCTATGCAATCACGGTTCTATTTTGCACAAATCTCTTTGTGGCTACACAATACTACATAGGCTCATGTTAGTAAATTCTTTTCTGTTCGACATTTAAGTGTCTTGTCTCATCATTACATACCTCAGAAATAATGTGGGATGTCTGCACGTCTCCTTTGCACTTCTGCTGAGCTTGCCCCATGCACTTGTTAGAGTTGTGCGGGTGGTTGGGTGTCCCCCTCAGACTCACTGTCGGAAACCTCAATGTGTATTCCTCTCCTGGTGGCAATATTGTGCAACATGGCTCATGCAGCCACGATCCAGCAGCAGGTCTCTGGACGGTACTGCAATACTCCAGCAGTTTTGTGTAGAATGCGAAAGTGGCTTTTCAGTAGTCCAAACGTGCGTTCAATCACATGCCGTGTGCTGATGTGTGCTGCATTGTACCTCTGCTCATGTGGTGTGGCTGGGTAGAGGTATGGCGTCAATATGTAGTTCCGCACGGCGCATGCGCTGTCACCTACAGGGTGGAAAGCAAAGGGTTAGCCACAGTTATGCATTGACATTCGTTTGATATATATCGAGAATAAGTATATGTGTGTACCAAGTAGATGTCCTTCGCCAAATTTACCCCTGAGCAGATGCGTGTGGATGCCACTGTATCGAAATATATAGGAGTCATGGGTGCTTCCAGGGAATTGCGCCGCAATGTCTGTTATGATATGTTTTGCATTGCACACTACTTGCACGTTGATTGAGTGATAGGATTTCCTGTTCTTGAAAATGTATTCATTCGCTGCTGGGGGACAAATGGGGACATGCGTACAATCTATGCAGCCGAACACATGAGGGAACTGTGCTACCTGGTAGAAGTCCAGTTTTGTCTTGTTCAAATCCTGTTGGGTTGTGGAGAAGGTGATGTGGGTGTGGATACTTGTCATCATGGCGTCAAGGAAGGTTTTGACGAAACATGAAAGGGAGCTATGTCATATCCCTGCAGCTACAGCTACTACCCCCTGGAACCTGCCTGAGGCAAGTAGGTGTTGGCAACATAGGACCTGTACATGTGTGGGGATAGCATGGGTCCTACGGGTCTGGCGATGCATTAGGGGTTCCAATTCTGCTAGTAGGTGCAGGATCATTGCACCGTTCAGGCTGTACTTATCATAGATTTCATCTTCTGTTTGTCCCAGCAATGTGATGCGCACTCTGAAAATCATCTCCTGTATTCTCCTTCTGCGCTGGGCTGCTGCATGGATCCTCATCCCCCTCGCCATCAGAGCGCTGCCATTGTGAAAGGCTTCAGGGGCCTTCTGAGTCAGTTTAAATAGGTTTCTGATTGGTTGCTCTAGGCAAATTGTTTTTTTTAAACTTTACCACCTGATTGTGATTCCCCTTATTCTGCACTTGCAAAATAGCGATTTTCCAGCGATTCGATAATTGCGAGTTTACATGCATTGGATTGCGACTCTTTATTAGGTAATCGCTATTTGCTGTCGCTGTTGAGGGACTCGCTAATAAGGATTCGCATTATTGGTTCTTGCAAAATTTGCGAGTCCTTATTTTAGCAAAACAGTTTGTTTTTCGGTAAATGGGTTCCTGCATGGAAAAGGGTTGAATTGCGTTCGCAAATGGCCTTTTTTTGCGATTCGCAATTTTTGAGAGGCTTTTTTTGCTTGATGCATGTGCCTGAAAGTGTCTTCTGCTGTTACTGCAGTAAAGTCTGAAACACTTATTGCAGGAGTACTGATGCCTTCATGCTCTCCTGGTCCTCTCTCAACCTCGACTTGGGTTCTCTAGATAGGTGGATCTATTGACAGTTCTTTATGGTTCTACAATGATGCTAAAAGATTTTATAAGATTTTTATCCTCATTGGAGTCCTGAAGGGGAATTGTCCAAGAGTTGAAACTTAAAATTCAGATGCAATCCTTACAGACTATATTAATGATGGTTGTTGGATAATGGCTCTCTTTGAAGAGTCACCCCAAACTTTTTGCCTTACTCCTCCTCTTTTTCTGACCTTCTTTGTGTTACCCTTAGAACTCTGGGCACTTTACCACTGCTTACCAGTGCTAAAGTGTACGTGCTCTCTTCTTAACTTGGTATAATCGGTTTACACCTGTTTGGCATATTGGATTTACCAGTAAGTCCCTTGTAAGGTGATATGCCATATACCCAAAGCCTGTAAATTAAATGCTATTAGTGAGCCTGCAGCACTGATTGTGTCACCCACAGAAGTAGCCTTTCAAACTTGCTGTAAGCCTGCCACTGCAGAGCCTGTGTGTGCAGTTGTGTCTGCTATGGCAACTTGGAATTTAAAGCTACTTGCCTATCTTGAACCTCCCCTTTTCTTACACATAACTCACCCCTTGAGGTAGGCCCTAAGTAGCACTAATGGCAGGATGCTGTGTACATGAAAGATATGACATGTACTGGTATGTTTTGCATGTCCTGCTAGTGACAAACAGCCTATTTTCTTTTTCACTTCTGTGCGCACTACTACTCTCATAGGTTAGCAATGGGAATTCTTTAATACACTTTTAAGCTGTAATTCCTGATCAGAGAAGAGTAGGTTTTTCATGTATCGTATGTTTCAAATGGTGATGACAAATCCTCCTTACTGGTATAGTTAGATTAGGCATTACTATTTTAGAAATGACACTTTTAGAAAGTAGACATTTCTCTGTACTTTTAACTCTGTGTGCTGTGCAGCCTGTCTCCAATACACGTCTGGGCTGGGTGACACCTACACTTAGTGCATTTCCTCTAGAGAGAGGCAACACAGGAAGGATAGGTGTGTCTGAGTACTCAGCTACATATATATGCATTCTGATGGCCTTGCATTGGCAGGATGGTAGGGAGGGGTTAACACTTCACTTGAATAGGCAGTGTCTGTCCCCACACAAAGTACTGATTACTCCCTCCAAAAGATAGCCTGATAGACAGGACTGGGTTGAAAGGGATACGTGTGCACTTCAGAGAGCTGCTTTGCAGTCACTCCCACATCAAAGGCACTTTTTGGTATAAGTACTGCGTCTCTGAGTCCCTAAAATCAGACACTTCTAGATAAATCAAATCAAATCAAAAATGGATTTGTAAAGCGTGGCTAATCAGCCAGAAAGTACTCAAATAGACTGCCTATCTGAAAGGACTGCTTTTCTGCTTTTTGCCCTGCTACTCCCTGACTCTGCTGAAGTAGAGCTGGACTCTGCCTTCCCTTCAAGTGATCACCAAGGGCTTGCTGGCTTGGCTCATGTTTTCTGAAGTCTCAGGGATACAAAGAACTTCCTGCAATTCTGCTGGTGCAGCTGGACTCTGTCTTCTGTGGGTTCTACCCTTGCCTGAGGTGCTCTCTCCAAGTTCTGAGCCTCAGAAGTGAGATCTGCAGCTGTTTTCTACAAAACCGACACATCGTAACAGATGAGCTGATTGGAACTGACACATCGCCCTTCAACGCCAACACAGAGACTGTTCAAGGACAGCGGTTCTACAGCCTGTGCAGCCCGAAACTGACTCTCTGTGTGACTTGATGACAATGCATTGCCTTCACTTCAGCGAAGCTCAACGACGAAGCAGTAATCCGACAGACATAGAAAAGATTGACGCATCAAGCCCTCAAATGCTTTGTTCTATCCAAGGTACTTTCTCAGCAGGCCCTGCATGGGTCTTCTAGCTGGCCTGCCCTCTATCACAGTTGGCCTGAACTTTGGATAAGCGCTGGTCCCTTATAACCTTTTTATCATTAGTGACTTCTAAGCACTGCTTTTGCATTTAATCTTTAAAAATTCATATATCGACTTCTACTGATTGAATTTTTGTTGTTTGGTCTTATTTTTCTCAGATAAATATTCTCTATTTATCTAAACATGTGTGGAGTCTTTTTGTGGTGCATTCATCATTGATTGTCCTACAAATAGTGCAGTTAAATGAATGGATTTATGTATTTATTTTATGAAGAACGTGTTATAAATCTTATAACAATATGTTGGCACGAAGGAATTTTGTAAAGAAAAAACATTTGTTTTTTATATGAAATGTTAATGCTAACTTTGTCACATGGACTTATTTACAAGATGAGTGAGCTCATATTATAAAATATACATAATTCTTATGATTTATAAATCATGCTAGATACAGATCGAAGACTTTCAAACACGTCTCAGCCATATGGAGTTAGACAGATAAATTGTTCAATGTAAATTAATATACATACAATGAGCACTTACAAGTATCCACCATCACCATTATTTTTCATCTCTGAGGCTTTGGGGATAATTGAAGTCGGCCGAAGCTCCTCCGCTCCAATGGAGGATCGCCCTTGGGACAATCCACGAGCGCAGAGAATCTTAGTATCGAGAGAGGCATTCACTCTCAAACAAAAGACTTAGGTGAAAGCTGTGGGGCCCATTGAGGGGGTGATGCAACTGGACATCATATGAGGAGTCAGATGATAGGACTCTTTCTGGCCCAGAAGTAAAAATATCAGTGGTATCCCATAAGTAGGCTCCTCTATCAAAGGGGCCTGAGGCCACTCCTCCAGCACTTACAGGCCTCACAACAACTGGACCTTAAACACCACCCTCTTCACCCCTGCTACACCTCTTCCATATGAAAGTGCCCATCCAAAAGTACTGCATCCAAGGACATCAATCACCCTAGACACCCCTTAGCCTTCATGTGCTTTGCCATCCCTCCGCACCAGCACCAGAGTATATTAAGATGGCTTCTTTCCAGTAGGTCATGAGACAGGTGATTGCCGGCCAGCAGGCACTCTCACAGACTGTGAAAGTGATGACTGAAGAGTTGAGGGCAATCATAGGCACAAGCCGAAGTCCTGGTCTGCAGGCATATTGTCTCATCTAGTGACATTCCGACAAGGTGTTGTTGTGTCTTTCAGTACCTCTGTAACTGCATTTCCTATTCCAACCCAAGTGTGCTCAGTCACTCAAGCGGTGTCTGGTCTTGAACTGAAAGCCCAACTATCTGCGTCAGAGGAGTAGCTGATTGTGGCCACAAAATCCAAGCCATAGGATAGCCAGAAGCTGTTGTCCTTAACTCAGAGCAGCATCTATTGACATGCCACATGGGTTGAGGAGTGGCCTTTGATTTCAGTTGGACTTTGAACCTTTCTTTTGCACCTCACATATTATTTAGGACTTCATGACTGCAATTCAAAATATTTTTGTTGGACATTTTTAAAATGTTTTTCTATATTCCTCATTAGACTGTGTGAACAGACATGTCCACTTATGTTCCCAATGTGTGTTTTTTCTGTTGCCCACTCCACCTCCTCGGACTGAGGCAAGTTTTATCATTTGCCCTTTGCCATGGACACTCATCTTTCTAAAATGCAATTTTTTTTTTTTACTTTGATCATTTATTAAAAACACTGAGGGTATGTTCACAAGAACGTGTGATAACTATCGCAAGAGTAGCGTAACACAACTTTCAATATCGCAGCCCATTGCGGGAAAATAACCCTGTGTGAATGTGGAATTCACAAGGCGGTAGCATGCGATAGACACTAAATGACACGTCAAATGTCAGCGTCAAAATCAACGCCACGCCTCAAAAATGCGAAACGCGAAAAATCATGCGATGAGGCCAATCACTGTAGACAAATCAATGAAGACCAGCCACAGGCCTGCAAATCCCACGCGTCTGGCGGGAAAAAGCACCATAAAAGCAAGAAAAAAAAGCCAAAAAACAATTCAAACTGCGTAGCAACATTGATGCACCCGGACCGAGTGCAGAGGACAAGCCGAACACCACAAGCTTCACGGAGGACCAGCCAGGAACACCGCGTTCGTGGAAGGGCAAGGACAAGAGGAAGAGGAAGACGGGGTTCAGTCCGCAGGAAGACCGGCTCCTCGTCACGGGGGTGACCGAACACCATCAACAACTGTTCGGCGCTACCACTGCGGCACTGGCAACCCAAACCGAAATATGGCAGGCCATGGTTACCAGCGTCAATGCAGTCGGAGTGTCGAGGAGGTCACTGAAGGAGGTCAAGAGGCGCTGGTATGATCTGAAAAGGCAGATCAAACATAAGCTCGCCGCCAACAGGGAGGCAGTAACGGCGACTGGAGGTGGGCATCCTGCGACACAGGAGGAGCTGGATGAGCTGGAGCAAATGGTGGCCACAGTCAGCAGTGAGGAGACGGTGGCAGGATTGGGGGGCCTGGACACAGCACGATACAACCTGACCCAACTGCAACAGGGTGAGTAACGACCAGGGATGGGGTAAGATGGGCACAATGGCACACATGCACAAGTATGCGTAGCACACTGCACACCCACAATGACCGTGGAACATATCCCTGAATGCCTTGGCACACTGCAGAATACATAGAAACGCCAAGTAGGTCCCCATCCACAATGTGCACAGAGGGCCCCCCTATCACCAATATCACAACCGACCCATGCACATGTGCTGAATCCAGCAAAGCAGCAGCTCTGTGACCCACACTGACTATACAAGTAACACTGCATGTCCGATTGCATGGCAGCAGCCAAAACAAATAACATGGCCCACAATTCGACATGGAGGTAGCCCAGTGCGGATCACATCCGTAAAGGAGCAGGTCACACTCTGACATGTCCACGTGCACCCACAACCCAAGCCGTACAATACACGCAGCGGACGAACAATGCACCAGGCCACAAAATCGGTCCGAGAGCACATATGACCCAAGTCAAAAGCAAATCAGGCCCCGAAAAGCACACAATTCAAAGGCACTCCGCCGCAAAGGGAGAAGGCCACATGAAATCAGAGCTGCAGGGGCAACTCCCCCACAATGCAGCACACACACATAGCAATCACAGGACATCAGCAACAACGGCAATATGGTACAATGTGCAACACCAGAACCACAGGACAGAGCTCACAACAGGTTCCGCTTGTGCGTAGTAACTGTCCACTCACAACTGGCATTGCCTGACACAGTGTGATGATAATGAACGGGTACTACCACACATCCGTCATGTATTCGGAAAACACACTGACTGCCATCAAATAGCCAGCTCCCCCAAAACAGTCATAATGTACATTGGCATGCAGTCTGAATGTAAACAAATGCAAATCAACAACATGCATTTGAAACTCTGTTAACCTGCATCTCCCCTTAAGATTGCAGATGGAAAATCAGCACTTACTGCAGAGCAGAACACAAACTCCATCATTTATGATGTAGACGACAACCTGCACATATATCAAGATACCCTCCAACGGACACTGGACAGCCTCTGCGCCCCACCCCCAGGAGCAGGGCAGGCCAGTAGCCTCGAGGTGACCCCACCACCTGCACAGACCACACAGCAGGAAACACACACCACCACGGCTGTCTCCCAGGACCCCCTGACCAATACATGGAGCACATACAACGTGTGTGGTCTTCCCAGGTGAAGTTGACTGAACAGCTGCGGGTGGGTTTTGAGTTCATGGCAGCCAAACTCGATGCCATATGTGGGTGTCTGAGTCCCATCATGGACCACGTACAGTCCCTATCGGACAACCCCTGTCCGCACCATGCTCCGCCACAGATCTTGGCTGACCTCGCTGGTGCCATGAATCGTACTCAAGAACTGTGTGGGCAGACAGGCACCAGCCATGACAGCACAGAGTTGGGACAGATGCGGAGGTCAATGGAGACCCTGGAGCGGATGCAGGCTGGAAGGATGCCTGACACGGATGGACACCAGCGAGTAGTAGCTGGGGACTTCAATGCCCTGCAGTACTTCATCTTGCCATTGCTGCCACTGAGCCGTTCCAGATGACTGCAGCGGGAACAGTGACACACACAGCTCCAACCCCTGATGTGTACGTGGCACATAGTGATGCTGCCCCATCACCTTTGCAGTCTGATGTGTCAGTTGCACACAGTGATGCAGTCATCACCCGGCCACACACACCGGACACAACGGGCACAGAAACCTTATCAGGGGAGTAAGAAGGGGATGTGAACTACTGTGTGAGGAAGGAGGCAGTAGCAGCCATCACAGCCGTATGGCCTGTCCCTGCCTGGTTATGACCTATGCATCATGGCCTGGGAAACACCTCATAGTGACCCCCGGAACACTCTGCGACTTTCACCCGGACCCCGACACGGACTGCCTCTTCTTCAATGCTGGCCAATTACACAGCTATCCTGCTGCGGACTGCACTCTCCCTCTTCCCAATCACTGTGCAATCCCCAAAGGACTCTGGTTGGCACACCACTTGGCTTCCATGTGATATGGGTTTGGATGGCCATGTACAGCCCCAGCTCCCGCAATCACATGAATGTGAATAAAACATTCTAAATCACACATATGTGTCATCACTATGTTCACTCACGTATGAAGGTATGGCTGGATGTAGGTACAATGATTGCACATGAAGGTACACCCTGGTAACTGACATCTATGCGCATGTGTATCACTGAGACACATGGCCAATTGGATGACTGTGAAGGTGAGTACTAGCTGTGTCCCCATTGCACATCAACAACAAACTCACAACCCCCAACATAGGCACACGTCCATGTATTGAATAGGGCTGTGTGTAGGACTGACCCAAATGAAAGCAGGCCGGGAGTGGTGTCCTTCAGCACATGTGGCACCAGAAGTTCACGTCGCATACCTACTCACACACATCTGTGTGGACACATTCTGTTGTGATATATGACATTGCTCAACATGGTCAGAGGTTGGACACCATACTCACATTGCTGAAGTCACGTAAGTGCACATGGCGTCCAGCACCTATCCAATAACAATGTCTGGCTCACAGAGGTGGAGCTTGCCAAAGGGACACACCCCCATTGCACATGCGTCAGTCAGTTCCTCCCTGTGCAGGGATGATGCTCGTTGTGGCACACAAGTGGACAATCCAAACAACACAACTCACAGTTAGACACCAGTGGAGTTGCATAGACTTTATTGGCATGTGCGTGTCAGTACAGACGAGGCAACGGCCACAACACGCAGGGACATGCTTAAGACACTTACACACAGCATGGGTACATGTCGAGGTTCAGAAAATGTTGGGGCTAAAATGGGCAACTTTCATCATGGATGGCAACGCTCTGAGCCCACCTTGCCTTGCTGGATCAGTCATGTGTTGTTTGGCGTCTGCCCATTGCCCCGTGTGAGGGGGCATGACTCACTGCCCATGGGATCTGCATAGTGCTCTGCCTCCAGAGTGCACCGATTGCCTGCTCTGCTGACAGTGATCAGGTGTGAGGGTCCGACAGGTTCACATGTCGTGCTACATTGCCATGTGTGTGCTCTCCCCCAGCAGTGTGTCCGAATTGGCAACGTTGCCAAACGACGCTGTGTTGCACCAGGCATGGACCTTGAACAGGTGTGTGTACACACGCGTTGTTCCACGCACACGCATCCAGAGCCCGGATGAAGGCAGACGCATCCTCTGTTGTGGTGGGATGTGTGAGCAATTCCCACGATGCAACAAGTTGTTGGGACATGTGCTGTGGGTGACAATTGGATGTGGCTGCAGGAACGTTGTTACACGTCCATGAATGCCCGTGCACCTTCATGTGCAATGTGTTCCAATAGTACGTCGTTGTCGTGTTTAAGGAACCCCAGGGTGAGGCAATCCATTAAGTGGTCCGGGCAGGTGTGCTCAGCCCATGCAGTTTCACCAATCCGCAACACAGCCCAAAAGGGGAGCGCCTCGATGTGGTCACTGCACACGAGGAATTGTGCAATCTCCCATGCACAACTACCAATACATACGCAGTATGTCAGGGCATCCCATACACGGCTGTCTCGGTTACACCCCTGTTCGTGATCCAACAGGGGGCGCAGACACAAGTTATAGTCCAATTCATCAACAGTTGTGTTGGATAGGCAGACATCCATGGGACACTTAAATGTGAATGTTCGGCAGTGGAACCAGGGCTGGACGCAGGTGACGTAGGCAACGCGGAAGCTGAGACGGTAACTGATCCGCAGCACTGCCAGTGGCACTGCACCCAGTAAATGCAGCATACGTGCACGGTACTGTTCCACGTGACGGGGGTTGTGCATGCACCTGGTATGGCCTGCCATTGCGTTGGTGCATCTTGTGAAACCGGCACTCTTCTGAACTGCGTCAGTTGTGTGGAGGATATGCCACAGCTCTGGGCAATGTTTCGAATGTGTGTGCAATGTTGGGGAGAGTGGGTTGCTGTTTCCGTGAGTGTCAAGGGCATCCCATGCGGGGGTACCACAGGCAGGGGCTTCTGTGTGTGGGGTGCAGATGGGTCGGATAGTTAATTTGCGGAATGCGTGGTGTGGGAGTGTCACGGGGACCACCCGGACTCCGTACTGGAAGGAGGAGAATGGTGGTCCCCTCCAAAACTGACCAGTGACTTGTTTTGTGTCCCTCAGGACGACCCGTGGCCAGCCGAGACTTCAGACGGCACTAGCACGGAACACTGTGCCTTTAATTGGGACGTCTTCCAGGATAGCCCCGCCTTCTACTCCACCGTAGACGGCCGGTCGCCAATAAGAACCCGGGAGGAGAAGACAGTGGCGTGTGACGACACCGGAGGACGGAAGGAGACAGAGCACGACGGTGAACCGGAGGGGGAAGACGGGACAGAGCGAAACGAAGGACTGAAGAGGAGCAGAGAACGCGAGGAGGAACGGAGGCCGGAGGCAGGAGACCGCGGCATTCACGCTCCGCCGAGCCACGCCCCAGGAGGAGGTGCGTGGCTATCCCAGGTACGGGATCGCTTCACGGGTTGGGTCGGGAGGCGGGAGAGGAGAGCGCGCCACTGAACGCCGCCGCTTGCCGCCGTACCTAGAGCAGCACGTCCTTCCTTTCACTCACCCCCCTTCACAACCGTTCGTTGAAGAGCACCTTATCACCAGTGTGTTACCCTCACTCCCTTCCCTTACATATCCTGACAATCAGGACACTCGTTCCTAACCAGCCACCTCTCCTTCTTTGTTTCCATTGGCACGGCGAGAGCCCTCCTTACCGGAAGCCGGGAGAAGTAAGAAGAGGGACGCTAGCCCAGGAGGTCCACGAACACCGCCCGACCCTGACGTCCTACCACCGAGGGAGACAACATCGCACCCTTTATTGTGAACTTTCAATAAAACACCTGACCCCATCCTCCCGTGTTCGTGTCCTCTGTGCGACCCGCTTACAGGGAGTCATCCCCGTCTGCCATGGTATCTCTCTCAGGGTGTTCCAGGCACATTCTGGACAAAGGTCAGAGGTGCAGGTGTCCTCCCGCCTGCTGCATTGGAACAATGGATCTTTCATACCTGATGTTTGTCTGACTACTACTTGCATTTTCGGAATGTGATGTGGCTTTGGTGCTGAGATTGGGACACGGCCTTGGGCTCATGGTGTACGGATGGTGATACACACACACATGTTGGCATGTAGAGCCAGGTGCCCGAGAGGCCTTGCGCTGCATGTGCAAACTCACTCCGTCTCCCTCCCTTGCTCTCTCCCTCTCTTTCCGTTGTTGGGCGCATGGCACACCTTCTTCTCTTGGATTTGGTCTTCCAGGCTGTGTGCTACAGATTGTCCAGTGAGGAGCTGCTAGGACTCATCCTAGGGGTTGTCTCGGCTTTTGTTTGTATGGTGTTTTGTGTTTGCATTGCTGTTTGACTGAGTCTCCATTTTCTGGCCACGCATGTCTATTGATTTTCCTGCTTGTGTGACATCAAGCAAAATGTTTGATTTGGGATTCGTGGTGCTGGTGTGCAGTTTCTTAGTTCGGGGTTGGGGGTGGTCCCGGGGGGGGTGTTGCGGGCCTGGATGTGGTGTCGGAGGGTGTTGTGGCCCTCTTGGGTGTCCGGGCCGCATGATGGGTGGCTCCATGGCTTCTGTTGCCCTTCCGGTGTGGCCCTGGGCTGGTCTCCCTTTTGTGGTGCAGGCTGCCATCCGACTTTACACCAGGTCAGAGCAGGTGTAGATTTCTTGGTGCTAACGCGCCTTATCGCCTGTTTTGTGTTTTTATCGCTGATGTGGCTGGTCGTTGAGAATGTTGTGGTGTGATGTTGTCACGGATTTTGGCACGGGAACGCCCACTCTGCATCCTATTAGTGATAGTTGCGCGGGTCCTCTGTGGAGATGTTTTTTGCGGCTGCTATCGCGGGTAAACTGGTGCTGTGGGCTGTTTACACCAGCTTGTGAATGGGGAGGTATTTTTATTATGACTTTGGCTGCAATAAAGTGCCGTTGGTTCAGCGATAGCTCCTTGTGAATATGCCCCAGAGTTTTGACATCTAACTTGGATGTGTTGCTACTCTTTCATGCACGCGTGAGCATGACTGTTGATGTATGTACATGAATTGTAGTAAGGGACGAAGTAAAACTAAGCAGATTCAATAGCACAATACAGCAAAGTTGGTCTCACACAACCATCGAATGTAGCTAGGTACACATCAAATGATGCACTAGTGGAAAGGTATAGTAAATTGATATTTATTTACAAGGATGCAGAAACATATGTTTAAATACATCTTGAGGTTTGGAGTTGCATAGCTACAAAGATGAGGTACAAAAATATCACTATAAAAATATTAACACCCAAATATCAACGTTGTATACATAAAATAAAAAGCACAAGAATAACGAATACAAAAATAATGTGGACAAATATATATATATAGTTGACCCAGTAGAAGGCAATCCGCAGAAACGCAGCGGTCCGTGCCAGTATGGAGCGAGAAATTGTGTAACTCCTTGCACATGGTGAATATGAAAAATAAAGAACTAAGAATTTAATTTGGACATGGACGTTGTCGTCATTTGACTGTGCCGCTGCGTGAGGTACTCGTGGAACAGGACGCTCAGGGAGACATATATATATATATATATATATATATATATATATTTTTTTTTTTTTTTTTTTTTTATTATGGAGAACATTTGGGTGAAAATAAATTGACATGAATTTGAATTTAGATAAAATTGTTAAATTAGCCAAAGTTCAACCACTATTATGTGAGTTTCTTTCTTATACATGTTGCACAAACACTTTGCACTTTTGTTTGTTTGCACTATATTCACTTTAGTAGAATTAACACACCATAAGATGGCCGCCATGGATTGTACATTCAATGAGGCATAAGTCTGTTTTTTATGTCTATCTTAACATGTGACGTATGATGATTTTAAATACTTGCGGGTTTGCACAAACAAACTGACATTGACGAAGCCGTGAGGCGAAACGCGTCTGTCAGGGGGGGGGGGTGGTCTGCACAATAAAAGCACCAGCTTCAAGATTTTCGCGTGTGCTTACCATTTTTGCATCGAATTCAGTTGCTGTGTTGGAGAAATATATATATATATATATATATATATATATATATATATATATATATATATATATATATATGTATGTATATATATACCACCCGAGACAAACCCTTGCTGTGTCGGATCCTTTTCTACTGTGAAGGGGATATTGGAGTGTATGTTAAGAACAGTAATGCTGTCACTGTTACCGACACGCCCTCCCGTTCAGGTGCACCGCAGGAGACGGCAACCTTTCTGGAGTGAAGTATGGACAATACTATGCAGAGCCCCCCTAGCAACCTAAAACAACAGAGTGAGCATTATTCTGCACAGGGGAGGGAGGACAGCATTGTATACTGCAGAGGGACTCTTGAGTGGACTCACCTTTAATTTTGGCATCACGGAACTGGCTGCCGTGATGAGTGTGCTGCCCGCGAGCCGACAATGAGTTGGGACACCACTGTGTGTTGAGAAGCTGATTACTTAATGGACCATCCTCCCGGTTGTGGCATAAAGCACTGCAGCAGTCCGTAGCAATGTGTCCATCAGAATTTAAGGCAGTGTACCCTTAAGAGCAAGGTGGGGCCGAGCCATCACTTAAGTGGGAGTGGTGGCAGGAAGATTCAAAAAGACCCCAGGCGATAACGATTCAATGTGGAACCAACACTGAAGAAAGCTGAAGAATGCTGAAACGCGTCTGCCAATCTGTTCCGCAGCCGCATGGACTTTTGCTGTTATTTGGTAGAGATTAAAACCACCCGAGAAGAACCCTTGCTGTGTCGGATCCTTTTCTACTGTGAAGGGGATATTGGAGTATATGTATATATATATATATATATCCACGAACCCTCCAGCAGAACTGTAGGAAGAGGCCACACGAGGAACTCAGGAAAGAAGCCTTTAATGGACATGCAGGTAAGGCATAATGCATTTCGACCTTGTGGTCTTCCTCAGATGCCACTGCCACACTGAGAACCAGCCCCACGCCTCCACTTTAGAATCCAACTGCAGACCTCCCACTTCAGAGAGGAAGCACCTCCCCTGCCATGTGATCGCTCACCTGCTGTAGTGCTGTCAGTCCTACAGCTCCCAGAAAGCATCATCTCTGGGTAGGTGCTGCGAGGGGAATGGATGATTCAAGTTCATGTGATATTGGTGCATTGCAGAGCGGGGCGCACTGGTGCTAGTGCAAATTAAGTCCTCGGGCTCCCCTGGGTCCCCGCATACGTCATAGCCACCTCAGCACTAGTTTAGCCGAATCATAGGCCGGTGAAATATCCAAACCTTTCCGTGAAGTCACGAGCTGCCGGTTGGCAGCTACCCTGCTTGACTCGTGCTAACGTGGTGGGCTGGAGCAATCCGATACCTCGGGTGCAAAGAAGAACTGCTCACGCAGACGCCAGTAATGCTACAGCCACTTGACAGACGGGGCCTCTTGAAGCGTCCCTGGCTGACGCTGAAAATGTCCACGAACCCTCCAGCAGAACTGTAGGAAGAGGCCACACGAGGAACTCAGGAAAGAAGCCTTTAATGGACATGCAGGTAAGGCATAATGCATTTCGACCTTGTGGTCTTCCTCAGATGCCACTGCCACACTGAGAACCAGCCCCACGCCTCCACTTTAGAATCCAACTGCAGACCTCCCACTTCAGAGAGGAAGCACCTCCCCTGCCATGTGATCGCTCACCTGCTGTAGTGCTGTCAGTCCTACAGCTCCCAGAAAGCATCATCTCTGGGTAGGTGCTGCGAGGGGAATGGATGATTCACTATATATATTCACTGAAAAAAACATAGGTTTCACACACGTTATAGTTAGCTGGACATTTCACTCGTACAAAACCATTGAAATTCCCCCGTTATGGTTAGTTCAGCTAACTATAACTCGCGCGACCGCAATCCACTGCTGATGACGTCACATATTACATCACTCATGACATGGTCAGTGACATCACTCATGACATCACTCATGACATCTCAAATGACATCACTGATGACATCACTGATGACATCATCCAGTGAATAAGTGTCTTTCTGAAAAATAAATATTTTTTATATATGTATATCTAAAGGTTAATGGAAGAATAAATGGGTAAATAAGTGTCTAAATGGATATTTTTTTGTAAAATTAATTGTATAACTGACTTATTAACAGTATCTTAGTGAATGCAGGTATTAGTGAGTAATGTTTAAATATTTAAATATCTGTATCAGTGTCTCACTTTGTGTATAAGTGGCTGCATGGGTTGGTGAGTAGCTACATGAGTGTGTATATGGGTTATTAGTTCGTTTTTAGAGTATCAGTATGAGTGTCTGTATGGTTCAGTGGGGGATGTTACTTAGCGTATGGATGCATGAATGAGTGACTCACTGTTTGTATGTGTTTTGAAGACAGTATGTGAGCAGGACAGTATGGGTGGATGAGTGTGTGTATGGGTGAGTAAGAGAGTGAATGACTGTCTCAATAGTGTCTTTATGAGTAAGTCCATATGTTTTGAACTAGTATATGTGAGTATTGATGTATATAAGTGAGGATTATGAGAGTGAGAGATTGGAAGAGTTCCTGTATAAATAAGTATGTGTTTCTATAAGTGATTGTTTAAGAGAGTAAGTATGTGTGTGTTTCTGTAGAAGTAAGTGTGGTGGTGTGTGTATAGCTGTATATGCAAGTAAATGGATGTTTATTTGCATGTGTGAGTATGTGTGTGAGTAACTCTATGTATGAGTGTAGGTGTGTAACAGGA
This sequence comes from Triturus cristatus, assembly GCF_964204655.1. Lineage (NCBI taxonomy): Eukaryota > Metazoa > Chordata > Amphibia > Caudata > Salamandridae > Triturus > Triturus cristatus. Next base: position 375,134,887 of record NC_140585.1, read on the forward strand.
TGTATAGGTGTATGAGTACATATGATGACTGAGTACATGTATGAGTGACTATATAGAAGTGTTGATGAATGAGTGGATGCGTATGTAGATTTTGGAATTACTGAATAGGTTGTTCTAACTGGTATTGGTATCTCTATAGTTTTCAAAACTTTAGTTTGTATTTTTCAATGTGTGTATCAAAGTTTAAATTCGGATAAGAGGAGGTCTGCCACTCTTACACAAGGATGATGTCATCAGTGATGTTATCAGTGATGTCATTTGAGATGTCATCAGTGATGTCATGAGTGATGTCACTGACCCTGTCATGAGTGATGTAATATGTGACGTCATCAGCAGTGGATTGCGGTCGCGCGAGTTATAGTTAGCTGAACTAACTATAACGGGGGAATTTCAATGGTTTTGTACGAGTGAAATGTCCAGCTAACTATAACATGTGTGAAACCTATGTTTTTTTCAGTGAATTTGCAAGGTTTTTTAAATGCTAATTCCTAACTATAACGTGTGTGAAACCTATGGTTTTTTCAGTGAATTTGCAAGGTTTTTTAAATGCTAATTCCTAACTATAACGTGTGTGAAACCTATGGTTTTTTCTGTGAATTTGCAAGGTTTTTTAAATGCTAATTCCTAACTATAACGTGTGTGAAACCTATGGTTTTTTAAGTGAATTTGCAAGGTTTTTTAAATGCTAATTTCTAACTATAACGTGTATGAAACCTATGGTGTTTTTAGTGAATTTGTAAGGTTTTTTAAATGCTAATTTATCTATGTATTATTATATATTTTATATATTTATTTTACAATAAACTACCTATGTATATAGTTATAGATTGACGGTATCCTGTAATATGGAATGGCTCAGCTCTTTCTTTTTATTTCGATAAAGTTGAACAGCATAGTTAATATCTTCTATAAACTTATAAACAGTTTAAAATGTTTTTTTTTTAAGGGTTTCTCACGGTGCATGCACCGTGCGCGCACTGGCAATTTTTTTTATTAAAGGAATTTTTTTTTTATTTACGAGGTTCTTTAGGGACCCCCTGAGAAGGTCTAGGGGGTCAGGGAGTGTCTTCCCTGCCTCCTTTTCATGTTTTAGAAATCGGGTTAAAAGTAATTCATTTCTGATGCGTGCGCGCACGGTGCGCGCATGCGTGCGAGCACCGTGTGTGCACCGGCAATTTTTTTTCTTAAACAAAATGTTTTTTTTTTATTTACGAGGTCCTTTAGGGACCCCCTGAGATGGTCTAGGGGGTCAGGGAGTGTCTTCCCTGCCTCCTTTTCATGTTTTAGAAATCGGGTTAAAAGTAATTCATTTCTGATGCGTGCGTGCACCGTGCGCGCGCAGTGCGCGCATACGTGCGAGCACCGTGCGCGCACGGCAAGTCATGTGATAACGAAACAACACTTTTCATTGGTTCATAGTAGTTTCTGTTCCAGAATCTTCAAACACCCCACCCACTCCCCTCACTATTTCTTCCTATTTCCTGGGAGAAGGAGCTGAACAGCTACTCGAGTGAAATCTTACTTGAAAATGGCAGAACAGCAGTCAACTTCAGGAAGTGAGGAGGAGACCTTTGTGGAACCACCAAGGAAGAGCAAACAAAAACACTCTTTCATCTGGAATTACTTCACCTTTCCAGAGGGCCAAAAGAAGGTGAATGCACCGAAGGTGACATGCACTATTTGTGGAAGTGTCTTATCTAGAGGAGATCCCAGCAAGAAATACTCCTTTAGTATTTATTCCATGCTGAGACACTTCAAAACAGTGCATCCTGTACGTTATGCTCGAGAAACAACTAGAGCCCTAAGGGACAACCCTCCACCTGCTCAGCCGAGCACATCATCTGCGGCCGCAGATTCACCGTGTACCAGGCCACTGGACATCCGCCCCCTTTTCCAGAAGGTGCACATACATTGCAATGTGTGCAATGCTGTTCTTTGCTACGGTGAGAGCAGTATAAACTTGATTGAAAACAGAATACAGCAGCACACATGCTCCAGCCCATAATTTTTTTCATTTTTTTTTTGTTCCTGTTGAACAGTTTTTCATTACCAGTTTTTTTTTGGTGCTCTAAAAAATTTTTTTCAAAATACAAAATTGTTAAAAAAACTAAAACAAAATACAAAACAAAAAAGACAGAAAAAACAATTCTTTTCAGAACTCACTTCACTTCTCCAAGAAGAGCTATATTCCTAATATACTGTATTGTAATTTTATTGAATGAATGTGTAGTGTATACATGAATGATTGAAATGATTGAAATGACTGAGTGAAGAGGAGGAAAGGACAGACAGAATGAGTGAGAAAAGGAAAGTATGATCCGTCATGAAAGGGAAGTGAAAGACTGACTGCAACAAAAGGACTAAGGGTAGAGGATACAGGTAAGAAGAGTGAATGAGTAAGGGAATGGCAGTGAGTAATGGAGAGTGATGGAGGGGGAGTGAGAAAAGGGGAGTAAGGGACGGAGATAGGAAAAGGGAGTAACAGATGAAGCGGATGAAGTACAGCAGGGTAAAGGGATTGAAAGTAAGAGAAGTGGAGTGATGGTGAGATAAGGGGTATGAGGATTAGAAAAGGGGGTAAGGGAAAGTGAGAGATGGGGAGTGAGGGGATGCAGGGATTTAGGAAACTGGAGTGAGAGAAAGCGAGTCAGGATTTCAATGAGCGAAGGAGAGTGAAGGAGAGTGAAGGAAAGAATGCGAAAAGATGAAGGGGTGTGAGATACAGACAGGAGGAAGTGAAGTAGGAGAATAGGAGTGACTATGAGTAAAGGATAGTGACAGTTAGGGAAGGTGAGGGAAGGAGAATGACGGAGAAGGTTAAAAAATTAACATAGATGGAAAATGAGTGATGGAGATAGGAGGAGTGGTAGAAACAGAGATGTTAAGGAAATTAAGGGTAAGACAGACAAAGGGAGAGAGACAGAAACAGAGACAGAGAGCAAGGAAGTGAGAAGGAGTAAGGCAGTTAGAATGACTGAGACACATGGAGACAGGGAGAGAAACATGGTTGAAAAAATAGTGATGGAGGCAGTAAACCTAGGGGAGTAATAGAGAAGGAGTGAGGGAGTTACGAAGGAGCAGTAAAGGAAGAAGAAAAAAGGAAGGGGAATGAGAAAAGCAGAGTGAGGAGAAGTGAAGAAAAGGGAGCATGAAAGTGAAGGGGTGAGAAATACAGATATTTTAAACTTACCTGACCAACAAAATAACTTAATTAGAAATAAATGGGTTTTTTTTAATTACAAGAAAAATGGATTCAATTTCCTACATTTTCTTTCTCGATCTGAAAAAAAAGAAAAAAAGTAGTAATATTTAACAATACATTTTAGAATACAGTACACATATTTTCATATTTAACAAAGTAATTTTTTGCCCTTTTTTTCTGTTTTCAGAATATATTGAACTTCACTGAAAATAGTGATATCAATTGCATTCATCACTTAACAGCGGGCAAAAAAATAAACAATCTGAAAGATTGTTTAAAAAAGCCCTGAATCTATCCTCAGTAAAACATACCTTGATAGAAATGTAACATATATATTAAAAATATCTTCTAAGAACAATAACTATTTGCAAGAAATAACGTCTGTAAATCTTGTTGCTTAAGCACATACACCAAAATAATATCTGTCAAAGAAGTCCACAATAGAAACATTTACCTTTCCATGAGGCCAAATGGTAATTTTTAAATCCTTTTTAGGTGAAATATCCAATGGTAATCCTATAAAATCGAAATAATGGTTTCTTCAGATGCTGCAATTTGTATCTAAAATTTTGGTTTTAGAAAAATTAAGTAGGAATTTGGTAATTCTGCAGGCAAACGTTGCTTAAAAATCAATTGAGAATCATTACACAGTGTCCAGCCATTTTCACATTTTAGATAAACTGTGTAATGACCACAAGTTATAGAAGGTCCATCATGGAAAATTATTGCAACTGCAACAAAAGTCTTTCCTGATATTGATAATTGATTTCCTACAAACTTCTTTATTAAAGTGTCCAATTTTGTTCCATCAGCTCTACAACGTTGCATCATTAAAATGAGATACTGTCCATATTTCTTTAAAAATAACGTTGATAACATTTCTGATTTACATTGAGAACATTCCATGTTGTGATTTGCATATTTAACTAATTTACTAAAAGTCACTGATTTACTCTCTGCTAATGTTAAATGTATGAACCTTTCAGAATCAACATTAGTGCTGCATGTGTTCATACTGTTTTCACAACAATGTTCCCATTTATAAGAGAAACCAAACATATTTTCTATTTCTACCCCTTCATCTTCCAGTACCATAAGCATATACATTAAGAATTCCTGTGCATCTTGCTGGACATTTTGTGTAAACTGTGAACATCCAGAACATACATCTAAAAGATTTCTAACATCAGAAGCACTTTCTATTTTAGTTTTATCATTACTCAACTTCTCATAAAGGAAACTCAGCAGAGAACAAAATCTTTTTTCCTGATTTAGTATTATCTGCTCTTGCAAACTTTCAAGATAAAATACAACATTCAGCACTACATTAGCGTAGCAGTTGACACCAGAGCTATTTTCAAAATGACAACCAACAACCTCTTCAACATTGTCCTTTTTCTTTTTGCTTGCAATCACATCACTCTCCTTTTGTTTTCTCTTCTGTACATCTTCATTAAAGATATTCTCAATTCTCCTTTTCCGACAAACAACACGTTTTTTAAACACAGGATACTGACCTAAATGAGGAGCATAGCTTCTTCTTAATCTATTATACTCTTTTACACAATTTGCATCAGCACTAACTTTTGAGTCATCAAAGTCTATCATGAATAAACCAGATAATTTTTTCACTCGTGACAAAGCAACATATGCCATACCTTCTTTAAACACACTAGATCCAATGTTTACAAAAGCACTATATACAGTTAATCCTTGAGATTTGTGAATAGTTACAGCATATGCTAGAGAAAACGGAAACTGCTTCCTACGTACATATAAGTCTTTCACAAGCAAAAAACAAACTGAACAACGACTAATGTCTTTAACCTCTTCAATCTGATCAAATTTTATTTTTAAAAATTCAATTCCATCTTTTTTCTGGTAATTAACAAAACCCACAACTTTACCCATAGCTCCATTCACTAAACCTTTTTCTACATTTAAATTACGTCTTAAAATTACTCTACAGTTCATACATACATAAAGATTCTTTTCTAAACCAGCTGTTTTCGATATGTTTTTCTCTAGAGAATCCAATTTAGTTTTCAATTTGCCTGTCAATATAATAGTTATTCCTTCATGCTGTATTTTATCCACGGCTTCCATTTTCATAATCTCTTCATTTTCCAATTTCAAAAGTTCTTCATTGAATATAGAGCATTCATGTAGTGTTGGCATTAAGCAGATTACAGTATTTTTTTTCTGCAATTTCCTTGTATATTTTCTCTGGAACTATTTGTTCTGTTGGAAACAAATTACATAGCAATCGACTCTGTAAAGCTTTTCTGCCATGTTCTGTGAGTAGTCCAATTCTGATATCTTTGAGAATACTTGCATAATCATCATCATTTGCTTGCCGCAGGTTGGTAATGAGTTCTTTGTACTCAAAGTATGACCAAATATTCACATTACCTATACTTCCTAATGACTTTTTCGTGTCTTCATGTGCAAGAGTATTAAATACTGGTTGTCCTTTAACTGGAGTGAGCTGCAGTAGATCCCCAAAAACTATAACATGTTTTCCTCCAAATAACACGTCATAGTCTGTCTTTAGAATTTGCTGCATTCTTAAATGCACAAAGGCAAGCATTAAGTTTGATACCATGCTTACCTCATCAATAATGAGAACTTTCATTTTCTTCAACACTCTTGAAACTTCAAAACATGCTTCTCCTGTTAGCTTGTGGTATTCTATTTTGTTCTCATGCTCTACTGGTAACATTAGCAAACGATGTAAGGTAATTCCTTTTATGTTATATGCTGCTAACCCAGTTGGAGCAGTAACAACACAAGACAAAGTTGAATCAGTTTTTTTCTGTAGGTAGCTTCGAATTACTTTAATTAAGAAACTTTTTCCAGTTCCAGCTTGTCCACTCACATACATTCTGATTAGTTCAAATGATGTGCATGAGCATTCTTTATTTTCATGTAGTAATCCCTGATCAATTTGTTTTGTGACTTCTTCATAAATTTGTTGTTGTTCATCATTCAGTTGTTGTTCCAAATTTGGTAAGTCTATTAAATCTTCCTGAGCTGGATTCATAGCTGTTTCGACTTCAGTCATGGCTATTGCAGCTTCATTTTCTATGATTGGTTGTCCTAGGGGATCTTGACTGAGCGTACCAGAACTTTGACTGTCTTGAGAACTGTCTCTAGCTACTTCAGCTGCAATTGTAGCTTCTTGTTCAATTTCTTCATTTAACATTTGTACATAATTTGTGAAAGTACTGCATTCTATGCTATCTTTACATGCATTAAAGGAATCTTCATAGCTCTGAAAATCTCCAAGTAATTCATCCTCTGAACGCCATGGTTTAAACATCTGTAAAAGTGCTAAGTAGTAAAATTCCTTTTTGTCAGTAGTGTCGCAACTCAGCTTCCTGTGATTAATCAAACTTCCTTTTGTTTGTTTCACCAAACATCCTTCCTCACCAATGACTTTATATTTTCCATTGTTGATGTCATCTGTGGCATTCCGTGTAAAAATGTAGTTCTGCAACACTTTATAGAGACACATGTTCTCAAGATGATGACTTCTGTTTGGGTAATATGTGTCCAACATATTTGTTTTCAAAATGTCTGTACTTTCTGGTTCGTTCTCTGCTAAATATTCAATTTCTCGAATAGATTTCAGTACCCGATTTCGCATTCCTGCAAGGCCTAAACTTACCCAAATTATTCTTCGGGATTTGGAGTACAGACTTGCAGATGATAACCTATCTGAGCATTCGTATGACCCAATTTCTCGATGCGATAACATCTTTAAACTGAAACTGTATAGCTTTTTACTGACAGTCTTCTCGTGAGAAATCTCTTCCCACATTTCTTTCAATTCCGTTTTCTCAGATTTAGTGATGTAAGATGTGACATACCGAGCAACAGCAATAGAATTGTCAGCTACATACTGAATATCCATGTTAGCATTCCACATGGATAAAATGACTGGGTTGTAGTCATTTATATATTTTGACTCTTCTTTTCTTCTTAGGTTGTAGGTATTTTTCCGAGATTTTCTTGTAATGGTATGTCGCACAGCGGACATAAAACTGTTTCCTCTTCCTTTTGAAAGAACAGGTCGTGGAAATCCAAATCGACATTTTGTGTAGAATTTATCTTTACTCTTGTACTTTCGTCGACAGTATTTTCCACACCGATGACTTTGGAAACGTAAAACTTGCTCTTTTAAGTTTTTTTCTTCTGTGCTTTTAGGTATAGCACATGTTACATATTCTTCAATGAAAGGTAAAACTGCATCATCAGAATCTGTTCCAAATTTTGGGGCATCCTTGATCCACAACAGCATATGAATATGAGGAGCACCTCTTGCTTGGTACTCTTTTCTCCAAAAGAAATCCACAACTTCTCCAAGAGGTGGATTTTTTTTATTGCAGATGAAGGACATCATAGCCTCAAATCTATGATTGAAATATCTGCAAACATTAAACAGATCCAATGAGCCCAATTCTCCTTCTGTCTTGTATTGGATCTTTTCAATATTTGAATTTGCCTCTCGAAGAAAATCCAGTAAATCATCCCAAGCGTACTCAGCACAGCTTAGGGTAAGGAACCATGTAGGAGTTCCTAAATTCCGTAACATACATTTCAATTCTCCATGGCGTCGGTACCAATATTCATTAGTTCCACGCTGACAAGCCATCAGATTAATCAATTGAGATTCCAAATGATCATCTCGTTGTTGCACTTTGTTCATAAAATCCTTTGCAGACACATTATGTAGATGTACTCCAGTTTTTAAAATGTGATTTACTGCATAAGATAGTGCAGACAAGTCACTTTCAAATAAAAGATGGAACAAATAAGGAATACTTTGACGAAATCTTGGATCTTCTGCATATAATCTTGTAGTCCGATACTCAGAAGCAGGAATCTGTACTGGACGTTCATCATATCTTCCACCTTTTTCTGTAGGAAACAGCTGGGGAAAACAACGAGCTTCCAAGCTCTCCTCCCATACACTCACGCGAGTTCCTTTTGCTTTTTTCATCTGAAACAGATCAATAGTGTTTCCCATAACTTCTTTAGAATGAAGAGGATGTATGCTGAAATGTTCATAAATTTCTTCTTCTTTTGACTTATCCACTTTTTCAATTTGCCCAGTTGGTATTCCTGTGTCTGCTAGTAAAACTTCTTCATCTTCATCCATATAAATTGATTCATAGTACTTATTATTTCTTTTCAAATATAAATTTGCTCTTTGTACTTTTCGTACATCTACTAGCTCCTGCCAAATTTTCTTATTCTTTGTAGGTACACCATTAACCAGAATAACTAATGGTTCAGTTTCCAAACTATCTGCATCAATTGTTTCAATATTTTTTTTCAAATCTAATGGCAAATAGACAACTCTTCCTTTTAAAACTCTTTGTAAATCTGAAGGAGGTAATTTACCTGTTTTGGGCTCCATACGAACTATAGTCTGAAACCGATGGACACATTGAATGAGTATAGACTCATACGTATTTAAATCACTAAGTTCTGCAGGAATATCAACCAATTCTAAATTATTATGTACAGCTCTAGCTGGCATTTTATTTTCTTCTAACTTGTTATAACAGTATTTACAAATACGCTGATCTTCACCCAAATCAAAACAATTTCCAGAAACAAATATGTAGCAAAATCCTTTCACTCATAATTATTTTCTTTTTCACTTTTTTTATAGAGATCAACATTCCTTGTTTGAGTTTTATAATGGCTTCTCCGGCAACAAATACAAGTAACATTTGGTCTTTCATTAGAGATGATACTAAATTTTGTCATTTGATCTTCAAAAATTTTACTAAAAGTGGGTTCTACATTCTCTTCCACATTTTCTTCAATAACTGTGTCATTTCCTGCACTTTCTTGTTCTGGACCAAAGTAACAAAACTGAATATCATCAGTAACCTTCTCTACATCTGATACAGATCCACGCAACAGAGCACTATTCAACTCATTTAACTTTAGTGCTGGACTTTTAGCAAAATACAATCTTCTCACAAACTTTCTCATTTCAGTATGATGTACTGTCAGCATCCTAAAATGGTGAAAAACACTTTGACAAACTTTCCTAGAAAGACAAGCCAGAGAATGTCCTTGCAAACCAGTATTCTTTCTCACTCTGCATGGATCTAGTCTTTGAAGCACCTTAATCTTCTGTTTAACACTTTTTTTTCTATATTCTCCTAGAAAGTCACGTAATTTATCAATAGATTCTTGTCGTACAGTACAAATACTACTACAATTCCAAGTGTACACTGGGGCTTTAGGACGTTTCCCCATAAGCTCATCAACTAACACTTCTTCCTCATTTCTTGGAACCATTTTCTCCTTTTCCATTACACAACCATCTTTAACTTCATAACTTCGACCACTGGTGTCAACTGCATGCAGCAAACTATTACTTTGAAGATAACTCTCTTCATTAAAAAATGGTTCAGTACTTGAACTATGCTTCCATTCTACTAAGAACACATTACAAAAGTTATTTTTTTTCACTACTCTTTTCCTTTTGCTTTTTGACTTCATTACATTGACTATTTTATCTAATGTACGGATCCTGTTCAAAATTAAAATGAATAGTTTTCTTTTTAATTCCAAAGCATTTGCAACAATTGATTCAATATGATTCTTTTTCTTATAAAATATTGCTTTCTTCCTATATTTTTTCACATCCTTTAGCAAATTGAACACCACTCTTCTCTGAAACATTTTTTTACGAATGTTTAGAAATTCTGTTTTTCTTTTTAAGTAATTCTTTCTTGCTTCTGATTGTACATTAGCATTTAGTAATTTCTTTCTATTGTCTTGTTGTTTTCTTCTTGAAACACTATTTGCAGTGGATATAGTTTGTACATTTTTTCTATGTTTGAGGATATTTTTAAAAAAATCCTTAGTCTGCTTACCAGAAGACTTTTTCTTTTTTCCAACATGAGGTTTTTCAACTAATTTCTGTTGTCCAGTTGTCTTCAAATATAGATGTTTTTGCTGTTCTTTTCTCTTTCTTGATTTTATAGGCATGTTTCATTTATTTCAGTGTTGTTCAGCAATACCTAAAGGAAACTAAAATAAAAAAACACCTTTATGTAATTTAAATATATTACTATATTTTTTTGAGCTTTTCAAATCCTATCATATGACCTGCCCATTTCCTGCGAGTGCAAGTCTTACGAAACAAGAGCAACACGAATTAAATTCCTGTGTGCAGACAGACTCATGGTGTGATTCTAGGCAGAAAACAATATTTGATTGGCAATTTCAAAGCACATTTACTACTGTGGTAGAGCAAGTCATAATTACTGGAACAGCCTGACACATTTTCCTTATAGTTTAGAGAGGCAGAAAAGAGCACATGTCCTAACAGCTACTTGAGACCATGAGCATGTGGAACCTGGGTGAGTGATTAGACTAGAGCAAAGGAAATGAGCCTTGGTGATGTTGAATGTGTTAGCGTCACACACTGCTATCTGAAATACCACACAGTGCTGAATAGTAAGCATGGGAGTGCAGGAGAAACAGCTGCCTGTGTGCTAAGAGTGTGTTTCTGGAGACTGTGTATTGTCAGGTGCAAGAGAGATCTGCATGGACGCTTAGACAACTGCATGAAGACTGCAGAGATGTATATAAGATCACCTGTGGTAAGGGTTAATTGGAGTTTTGAACATGTAGGAACTACCTCACCCATTGCAGGAGTGGAAGGAAAATCTACCCTGGTGATTTCAAATGTGTTAGCATTTGCCTCTCATTTGTGCTGAATGCTAACCATCACAGTTCAAGAAAACAAGCTGCCCCTTTCCTACGAGTGCAAGTCTTACAGAACAAGAGCAATACGAATTAAATCTCTTACAACAATTCCTGTGTGCACACAGACTCATGGTGTGATTCTAGGCACAAAACAGTATTCCTGGGTGATACCAGTATACCTTAACTTATGGTGAAGACATACTCCATAATATCTTACAAGTTCAAGGCAGTTAAATATCTTCCAAAACATAAAATGTAAAACACAACTTTAATAGAAGAAACACATTTCTATTATTTATATCAAAATACACCACATACATCCCCTCTCAAATTCATAACTCACCTTTAAAAGTAGTTAGTTGAGAAAGAAATGTGCCACTCACACAGCAGATTATCAGAGCCAGAATCTCTGAGCTGTACTCCTCTCACCAAAACCACTAAATGGCAACATTTCCCTCTCTTTTTTCACACATATACATGTTAACTTCAAATCACATTGCTTCCCACATTTTTTTAAATGGAAACACACATTTCTATTGGTTGCAAATTTCAACCCTTTCCAAATGATTCCTACCCCCAACATGACTTCTGCCTGCTACCATAGCAACAGATCATGGAACACTGGTGTGAGCAGAGAGGTCAGACGTTCAGCACACAATGTTTCTAATCCAAAGAGCAAGAGTGCTTGACTTTTCAAACCTAACAGCATATCCAAAGTAATCTTCTGTGGGAACACATTTTTCGGAACCAATACAAAACATGCTTTTAAAAATTTAAACATACAGCCTAGTTTTTAGTGTTGAATGGTCTGAAACAGCCAATGAGCTCTTTTTATTAAAAAAAAGTATGTAAGCCTCCATTTTACAACTATCTTTCTTTTCATATTGCCATTCTACTGAAAGACACCTTCTGAGTGCATCCAGATCTCCTTGAAAGATGTTCACAGTGTGGATTGTAGGTCATAGCTATGTCTACTGGAGTGAAAAGTATGCAGAAAAAAGAGGTATTGTGAAAGACCTTGCTTTGCCAAATGTAGACATTAAATGGATTGGTCAGAGAGGGTTAAAGTGGCACCAATTAATGCCTTTGGTGAAATCCTTTCTACATCTCCCACAACCTGACCTTATAATTGTGCACCGTGGTGGAAATGACCTAGGCACTTTAACTGGGGTAGGACACCTTTGTGCAATTGATGTCACTTTTTCCACAAACTACCTTTGTATATTCTAATATATGCCAAAGGCAAAAGTGGAACTGGTCCAACCAATATTGTCCGCAGTTTGAGAAAGCAAAAAAGCACGTCAATAAGTCTGTTTCTGCTTTCCTCAGAGACTATAGTATGGGTTCTATATACCACAACAACTTGTGTTACAACATGCAAGGCATTTATAGAGGAGACGGTGTTCATTTCACAGATGAAGGGAACAGAGTCTTCCTCTTGAACTTTAGACTCTACATCGGTACTTACTTGTAGGTACAAAAAAACACTCAATGAACACAACGGCTCTTTTTAGAGCCAACCAACATCTAAACACTTAAACTTGATTTTTGATTCTATTTTTTTAATGAATTTTTTGCCGCCGTGCGCGCAATATTTATAAATTCTTTATTTTTTTTGGGGACCTTAGGGGTCTTTCATGGTCCCCCTGAGAAGACCTAAGGGGTCAGGGACTCTCTACCCTGCCCCCTTTTCACGTTCTCCACTTGTATTTTTAGCTCTCTTCTGCCTCTAAAACTCAAAATGGCAGCTGGGGGGTGCGCGCACCGTGCGCGCACCCCGTGATTTTTTGAAAAAAAAAAAAATGTTTTTTTCACCCTTCGGGGTCCTTCAGGGACCCCCTGACAAAGGCTAGGGGGTCAGGAACTCTCTACCCTGCCCCCTTTTCACGTTCTCCACCATTCTTTTTCACTGCCACACACAAAATGGGGTCCGACACTTCCTGATTTCGACCGATTCGAATGTTGACTGACATCTAACCACCAATCAGAATTACGCTCGCGCACGGCACCGTGTGCGCAAGGTGCACGCATATAGATATTTATGTACTTTTAACTGCAATTTTCTCAGGAACTACTGAACAGATTGACACCATATATGCAAAAGGCACATCCCTGACCTGAGGACTACCTCTTTGCCAAATTTCAAGTAATTCTGTTCAGCTGTTCGGGCTGTACCTTCGACTAAAGGTCCTATGGGAAAATGCATGGGGAAAATGCGTTTTGGGACCCCCCTTTTTTCTCAGCCCCCGCTTGACGAATCACCCCGAGACTTTCAGGGTAGGAGCTGAGCGGAGAGCCCCATTAGTTTTGAAAATTTCACGAAGATGAGTCAACCGGCGCCAAAGTTATTCAAAATAGAATTTTCAGATTTCCTTTGGGAACTCGGTACCAACTATAACTTTCTACTGGCGACCGCCAGTAGATAATATATATATATATATATATATATATACAATTAATATTATTGTAATTCCTAAAAAAGTTATATCTTTTTTAAAACATAATATATTTAATAAACACATTACATAAAAATAATAAACGATAAATTATTAACTTTTAGAAATGTAATTCTTAAAAACATTGCATTTTAAAATAAGTAAATAAACTAACATTGAATAATAAACAAAAATACAAGTTTATACAATTAAATATAATGTGTTATTGAAGAATATATCATTCATTTTTGTTGAATAAGGAAACAATACAGTTCTTTCTAATGATGTATATGCTATTCTAGCTCCAATCCATTAAACATTGGGAAAAGTTTATACTTTGGGGATGGGTCTAATTTACTATTCTAATTCTAGTCTAACAAACATTGGGGGTAGCTTGGATTTGGGGGTGCAGAGGAGGGTGGTGTCAGAATTACTATTCTAACTCCAGTGCACCAAACATTGGAGAAAGTGCATACGCTGGGGCGTGGGGGAGAGGTGGTTCAATACACTGTTGTATCTCCAGCCATAATGTTGGGGGAAGTTCCTTTATTTGGGTGGGAAATTGGGGACATATTTAACATGCTAACTCCAGGCTAACAAATACTGGAGAATGTATAAATATTGGGGGAGAACAGATTTACTATTCTAATTCTTGTCTAAGAAAACTGGGGATAGAGCATACACAGGGTTAAATGTACTATTCTTGCCACAGTGCAAAAAACAAAAAAGAAAATCGGGGAAAGTGCATACATCAGACAGTAGGGGCAATTTACTAATCTAACTCTAGTCCAACAAACACTGGGGAAGTCATATATGCAGTATGTTTAGCATCAAATTCACTGCAGCCAAACAACAACAAAGTACCCATTAAAAATTTTGAAAGACATGAAATCAAAAAACGTAAAAATTATTAAACTCTCATAAAACTGAAAAAAACTAAATATTTTCCAAAAATGTAAACATTTATTAGAATTATTAAAAGATGAAAACTATTATAAACATTTTGAAATAAGAAATATCCCTCAAACTCACACATAAAACACACAAACCAGAAAATAAATCTTATTTTTTAGGATCTTACACATTTAAATTTGTAATTATGAATACATTATATTTAAATATAAAACTAGACATCCATTCCACCAATACACCTCACAAATTCACAACCGGAGTACAATTATTTTTAAACCATATGAAAACACATTTTTTAAAACTTTTAATATTAAATATACTTAATTTCCAATTACAAATTTGTATAAATAATACATTAATCAATCAATATCAATTAATGGTATATACAATTTAAAAAGCAACTCCCACCCAATCCCGAATAAACCCACACATCCCAAAATTTGGAATTAATACATAATAAAAAAGTTAAAGAAATACATAACGAAAAGTTAATATAAATAACATATTAATCAACATTTATATATAGTTAAAAACACTACACACTCAATCTACCAATATACGATAACATACAAACAATACATTATGCAATACAAAAAACCACCATAATAAAAACAATCATAAAGTGAATGATAATTTCGATATTATAGTAAAACAGTCAAAAAAACAATACAATTACCTTCAACACAATCTTTTTGTTTCCATAATATTTTCACAACAATAGTATAGTCAGATGATATTTTTGAGACAATATTTAGATGGAAGGTTTGGGATAGGGTTATATAAAATTGAGTTGTTTTGTGCAAGGATGGGTCAGTGAGGGTTTGGGCCGAAGGCTCATGGGAAAGAATAGTTCAGCCCAAACTGCCAGGCCAGGTCCCCTCTGAATTGGAACATAAGCAACTCCAGACTCATTTTGGCCTTTCTGTGCCTCTTCAGTGCAGTGCAGCTAGAGTTCTATTGCACAATAAACACAGGACACACATCCGAGCACACTCATCGCACTTAGGGCATCGCATTCAGGAAAACAAAAAGTTGTTGGGTGGATTGCTTGCATTAATCTCAGCCAATGGTACTCTGAACTGCACAGAACTTTTCTTAGACCTAAATCTTAATGGCACAAAAGGTCCTTTTCTAGTGGATACATGTATGTTTTGTAATCATAACAGATAACTGACTTTTTCAAGTTAACTGGGAACAATTCTCTGAAAACAAGGAATGTTGGGTTTATATAACGCGACCCTAAGGTATCAGAGCGGTTTACATGAGCACCAGTTGTGTTACAGATGGACACATTTTTGTTAGGCACAGGGGTTACTTTGGGTTCAAGTGAGATGGATCATGTTTTTGTCCTCAGCAGAGAGCATCAGGAAGCCGGCAAGCTCAATAAAGCAGAGAAGCAGTTCTGCCAGAACAGTCAGTTAGGCAGAGTGGTAATCCTTGCAGCACATCAGCCTTTACTCCTGGCAGAGTTCTTCACTGGTCCGGTAGTGTACTGTCTTGGTAGGGTCAGAGCCCTGGTACTTATACCCAATTCTGCCTCTGAAGTGGGAGTGACTTCAAAGCAAACCCTTGAACTGTACAGGTTCCTTTTCATCCCAGCCCTGTCTGCCAGGCTATCTTCAGAGGGTAATCAGCCCTTTGTGGGGGACACAGGACACTGCCTATTCAGATGTAAGTGTCAGCTTCCTCTCCCTCTTTCTGCCCAGGAAGAGCTATCAGAATGTAGATGAATGCAGATGAGTCCTCTGTCACACCAACCCTTCCTGTGTTTGTGGCTGTCTAGAGGGAATGTACAAAGTATAGCTGTCACCCTTCCTAAAAAAGTATTGGAGACAGGCTGCAAGCACACAAAGCAGTAAGAGAAATGTCCACTTTCTAAAAGTGGAGACTAAGCAGGTTGTGTTGCACTCAAACCTGACTTTTGGCTTGAATAGAGTAAAAATCTTTTTAAAGTTCTTTAAGTCTTCGTGTGCACTCTGTGAAGGGGCACCACCCTGACCCCAAGCATATAAATTCATGTGATAACTAAAACCAACGGTCTATACACAATGTGCACTACTATATCCCAAATGGGGTTGACCGCTTATACATCAGTATACATTATTAAACTAAATAAACAATAAGCTTATGTAACTAAAGTAATCAGCAAACAATGCAGGGTACAGTTGGCTGGATAAATCAAATTTCTTTAATCAAGTCGATTTAGTTCAAAAGATGATATTCTTGTACATGAATCATCTATACAAATGCTGATCATAATGTTCCTTTAAGACTGACAGTTCAATCCAACCCAATGCATTTCGTGCCACCACAGAGGCCCTTCATCAGGGGAATCTATAAACAGAGATACAAAATTGTTTATTTGGCGGCAGATCCAAATTTCTCAAGAGTTGCATATAACCTCATGCCGTGAAAGACCGGATGTGAATAAAAAGGTTCTGTAGTTTTTCACTGACTGATACAAAAAGAATGAATATAAGTGAAAAGTACAAAACAAAAGGTTGAAGAAGAAACAGGTCCATTATCCCAACATGTATCACCAAGTGTGTTAATTTGCTATAGGAAGGCCAACCTGTGTTTCTTTGATGAAAAAGTCACTACATCTCCCAACATGCTCCTAAGACGTGGAGTAAAAAAGCAACAGAAAAGAAGTGACTCTAACCTCTGAGGCATTAATGCCTAGCAAATACGACAATGGCAGTTCTATGGTTTGATGTGCTTCATTGAAAAATGCTGGATTCCCCACTGTCAATAGAAAGCATCACAATAAGGTACAAGAGTCTAATAACAATGTTAGAAAGAGGTTGCTGATACTTGATAATTTTACGAGCCCCGTGAGTTTTTCTTGCCCAAGTGTGATCTAAACTGTCTCTTTCATAACAATTCTTCTAGTGATCCGTGCTACTAGGTCTGTGCTATAAACGTGCTGGGTTGTGCGTGCCCTAATGTTAGAAGCCGAGTGAAAAGGAAGACAGACTGCCGCTATTAGTGAAATGTTCGTCAAGTGGAGGAACAATAAAGATTTTAAAAAATACGGTGAGGCTGACTTACATTACATAAGTCATGTATTTTGAATATTTTACATGAAATGTTGAGTTACTTGAAATAAATCAACTGAATTAAAAGAGCACACATAACAAACATGAATGATTATGCTGAATTAAACTAGTGGTTTTGAATATGACGCTTGTAACTGAATAAGGTTGGAAATATCCTAATAACTTTAAAACCAAACACAATGTAATGGATTTCTATAGTATAAGCCATCTGTGTTTCTTCTAAATTTAACAACATGAAAAAACATGGAAAAAATTAGGAGAAACTGAGTTGTATCTATAAGAAAAACATCAAACCAACCCAATTAAATTGTTGACTGAGCTGACAAACTTTGCTGCCTCATTATTGCTGCCAACGACAGTGGCTGCGTTTCACAAATCTACATTGCAACACTACAAAACAGAGGTACTAAATGTTCTATATGGATCTGGCTGGATTCAGAGGTTATACATAAAGTGCTAATAAACTGGAACTCGTTTTTATGAGATGAGCATCAGTCTAACAATGTTGTTAATTGAACTAGCATTCTTAGCTAATTCATAATGCATAAGGCCAACAGTAACTACTTTTCACAAAATTGCATGATTAAAGACCGGTTGACATGGGTTTATAATGTTCTATAGCAGGGAAAGTACAAGAGTACTGGGACAAATGTCCTGAAAAACAGTTATTGTGTAGCAAAAAGTGCTGAGTGTAAAGTGTACTATTTGTGGACAATGTGAAAAAGTGTTGGTGAGAATGAGATTTCAGGATGGCTTACACTAGCTCTCTGGCGGGGGGTGGTGATCTATGTTGCTGACTTCAAGTAAAAATGGTAATTAAGGCCTTGGTGATTGGAGAAAACAGGATAATTCTAGTTTGTCATTCAGACCTTTTGGGGTAAAAGTGTCCAGATATCTTATCCAATAGGTGTCTTACTATGCCAGTAACTTAACCACATCTCTGTCTGGTTTCTGGACAATTACTTCTAGAATTGTGAACCGCAGTTGTCTTTTCACATGTCTTTTCTCATTCCACATGGTGTGTGGAATGACACTATGGTGTTGCCAAAGGAGAATTCAGAGTCTTGGTTCTTATGCTTGGTAATCCTTGTCCTGATCTTTCTTTCCGTCTTGCCTACATAATATAACCCACAAGGGCATTTGATAGCATAAATGACAAAATATGTGTTACAGTTCGCTGTATATTTGAAACTGATCTATTTGCCTGCCTAAGGATGAGAGATGCCCTTCCCTACTAACATATTGTTGCAGTGAGTGCAGTTGTCGCATTTCATCATGCCTCTTTGCACCTCATTGTCTTTCTTTTGTGTCGGCGAAAGTAATTATCTTAGGTCATTGGATCTTTTGTAGGCAAACAAAGGTCGATGAGCAAATAATTCTCTGATGTCAGGCTCTGTCTGGAGTAATTCCCATCATTTTAAAATAATCCTCTTGATGGTAGGTGATCAATGTTTCTTTTGTCTGTTTCTCCAAAGGTTTTTCCCTGTCAATTGTACATACCAGATGCACAGCTTGATCTACTACTTCTTCAGTGTATCCACATTGTAAAAATTGTGTCTTGCACTCATGTATAGTCGCTATACAATCCACTTATTTCGATGTGATGTGTTTGATCTTTGTAAATTGGGACAACGGCAAGTGCTTCTTTAGTGTTGGTGGATGTAAACTAGTAAAGTATCATTTCTATCAGTTGGCTTTTTGAAAACTTTGGTATGGATACCTGTGTCCATGATCATGATTTCCACATCCAAATAGGTGATGCTAGATTTTTCAATTTTGTGTGTGAATTTTATTCTGGGTTTCTTCTGGTTGAGATCCTACAGGTGCTCTTCTAGTTCCTGTCTGCTGCCATTCCAAATGAGAAAAATATCATCAATGTAATGTCGGCACATAATGAGTTTCCGAGTCAAGATCTCTTTGCAAAGTATACGTTCAGTCTTGAATTTGAGCATAAAGAGATTGGCATAGCTCGTGGCTCCGGAAAAACCCATGGACGTATAATTGGTTTGAAGAAAGTAAGTCTGATTCCACTCGAAGTAGCAATGATAGTGGCAAAAGTGAAGAAATTCTAATAAGAATACTTTATTCGCTTTCATTTCTTCTGCGTTGAGCAATGCCCACTTACTGCCCCAATACCCTCCTTATGTGGGATTGAGGTGTAGAGAGCTACAACTTCCACTGTACATAGCCAGACTTCTTTGTGGTTTGTGTTGTAAACTTCCGATAACTGCTTCAGTGTGGTGTCTTGTAGATAAGAGGGACTTGCTTGTACCAGGGGCTGCAACAATTTTCCAAGTACTGGCCTGGTGATTCATGGATCGACCCGCACCCTGAAACTATGGGTCTGAAAGGGGGATCAAAAGATTTTTATGTATCTTGGGGAGCATATATAGTGAGGGTCGTCTTGGATATTCTGTGTATCAAAATCTTTTTGTTTTTTCACTGAACCATTCCATTAATAATATCAAGGACAAGGTCTCCATAAATACAGATGTGGGATCTTGTGGCAGCGGTAAATAAGTGAGGGCATCTCTCACATTTTCTTCCAGCTTACGTTCGCAGAAACTATGGTCCATGACTACTAGGGCCCCACCCTTGTCTACCAGAATGAATGTCAAAGATTGGTTGTTCTTTAATGCTTTTAAAACTGATTTTTCACTCCTTGACATGTTGTTGTATTTGGATGTGAAATTTGACACTTTTTGAAGATCCCTCTTGACAAGTGCTCCAAAAGTGTCAATTGTTTTGTTGGTTGGTGTCCGTTGTGTCTAGATTCTCGAAGAAGTAGCGAAAAAGCTATTTTCTGGTGAATTTATACAATGCTATGTCCGTTTCGAGAGGGTTTGTATGACATTTCTTTATTCAAAACAGAAGTCTGGGATGGGGTCAAGTTAAACAAAGAAATGTTAATCACTATTGTTTCTTCTGTTGTCTTCTTGTTGTTACTCCATTTTTTGCTGTATCTATGACCTCTCGGGGTTTTGCTACGTCGGTTTGTCGTGGTGTCTGTTTCATGGGTGGGTTGTTGGCTGCTGGACTTGTCTCTAAAAAAGTCACCATTGGAGTAGAGGGGTCACTCGGTGCAGTGTCGCTTTTATCTGTGGATTGAGAGTTGACTGGTGGTGGGCGACTAAGGGCCTGATTACGATGTCGGTCAGAAAACTCCGACCGACAGTCTGAATCTCCTAGACTGTCTCAGAACCCATCCGCCTGACTCGGTCGGGAACAATTCTGAACGATTATGATGCATGGGAACCGTTCGGTCATTCTGAATCCGTTCCGACCGGCATTCGGAGAGTCAGAATCGGTCTGAGCCGATTCGTACAGCTTTACGGACCGCGTTTCTGACCGACTGATTACAATGTCGGATTCCGACAGCCTTTCCGACTCGATCTGTCGACACAGAAAGGCTGTCGGAAACTGACTTTAGGGTCCTCTAGCAGGCCCCCCTTCATACTGAGGCCTCCGGTTTGGGGTTGAGGGGGTACCCCAGGGACCCCCCTGTAAAACCATGCACAGTGGCCCACCACATGGTGCAAGATTTTCTGCAGACACCCATTTTCCCCATAGGAAAATAGGACCCTGTATTGTCTGTCGGAACACAGGCTACCACTGAAGTCAATGGGAGTCTTTCCGAACGTTGTTCGGAAGCATCATAATCGGTCGGTCGGAACTGCCGACAGCGAGTCAGTCGGAACCGAATCCGACAAGGAGTCAGGCGGTTTGGTTTCCGACCGACATCATAATCAGGTCCTAAGTTGGGTTTCACTGATTGATGCAATACTCTCTTCTGATGACATGGAATTTTGCTTCCTGAATCCTCTTCTTTGCGCATAGACTTCTGCCCACGTATAAACTTAATCCAGCTTATAGTCCACTGTGTCTCTCTTGAATTTTTGTATCTTCCGTTCGTGTATCTCTTCGGCGTATGAATCAAATTTTTTGTTGATGTCCAACAAAGTGGTTTCCCAAACACTGGATTCCATGTGGCGTTCCAGGAGTTCCTTCAATTCTAGGATCTCTTACTCTAGGCCCTTTAGGACCTGAGATAGTTCTTCCACTGGTAATTAGTATAAGGTCCAGGGAGCATTTATTGAGTATGGCATACCACTTGTCCATGAACCTTTTGTTGAGCTTAAACATTATATGTTTGATAGCCAAATGGAGTCCTCTGGGTATCCTGCTGGTTTTATGATACTGAACTAAAGTTGCTGCATGTAGTCTTTGGTTGATCTCTCTCCTCATTAAGTATTCCAATTGGCAAATCTGTTGTGTGACAGGTCCTATGGATGGGTCGAATGTGCTAACTTCACATATGAGATTATAGATTTCATTGGCTTCCATTGCACTCTATGCTTTTGTTTCTGCCTTATTCTCAGTTAGATGAGCTATGTCATCAAACAACATGCTGGGTTGGTGAAATTTCACCCAGGTGGGTAGAAAACAAATAATTGGAGACCAAGGAGGTTGTGTTGCCAACTCTTGGCTTGAATAGAGTGAAAAATCTTTTTAAAGTTCTTTAAGTCTACGTGTGCACTCAGTGAAGGGGCTCTACCCTGACCCCAAGCATATAAATTAATGTGATAACTAGAACACATTTGCAAACATTGAGAAATTTGGATCTGCTGCCAAATAAACAATTTTGTATCTCTGTTTATAGATACCCCTGATGAAGGGCCTCTGTGTTGGCCCGAAATGCATTGGGTTGAATCGAACTGTCAGTCTTAAAAAAACATTATGATCAGCATTTGTATGGATGATTCATATACAGAGATCTCGTCTTTGGAACTAAATATACTTGATTAAAGAAATAAGATTTATCCTGCCAACTGTATGCTGCATTGTTGTTGTTATGTTATGTTAGAACTATATTTCTTGAGCGCACGGCTACCCAGAACGGGTGTCCCGGCGCTTTGGCAGAGAGTCCTGAACACAACCAAGAAAAACCCAGCGGCAGAAACACTGTAGGGCCACTGGTTAGGCGGAGAAGAGGAGCGTCTTGAGCTCCTTTCTAAAGGCCAGAAGATTGTTAGCCTTGCGGAGTGACAGAGGGAGCTCATTCCACAAACTGGCCGCCATAAACTGGAAAGACCGGCCTCCCATCCGCACGCGTTTGATCACTGGTACCTCCACTTTAGCCAGGTCAGCAGATCTCAAACTCCTCCGGGGAACGTAGAGAGCAATCCGCTTCCTGAGGTAAGCTGGGCCAATGCAGTGGAGGGCTTTAAACGCCAACGTGAGGACCTTCAAACTAATTCTGCTAGGGATAGACAGCCAATGCAGCCTACCGCGCAGTAGAGAGGCACTGGCTCTCCGTGGAAGGCCAAAGATGGCTCTGGCCGCCGAGTTTTGGACAACTTGCAATCTGGATACCAGATATTTAGGCAGACCAGAGAAAAGTGCGTTAGCGTAGTCTAAACGCGAGCCCACAAGTGCTTGCACGATGTTCTTGCGATATTGAAGGGAAAGCAGTGGGAGAAATTTCCTCACCATCTTCAAGATACCGAAACATTTCCCCGCCAGGCCCGTGATGTGGGGACGAAAAGAAAGACTGTCGTCAAATACCACACCCAGATTTTTTACTTGGGCAGATGGTTTCTCAGGGGGGAACATGTCGGAAGGCCACCACGATTTCCAGCCAGGGTCCTCAGCACAGCCAAAAAAAAGCAACTCGGACTTATCCGAGTTACATTTCAGGTTCTGGTGCTGAAACCATGCAAAAACAGCACTCAGGCAGTCTCTGATTCTGTCGCCATTAAAAACCTCTCCCTTCCTGCAGGTAAACAGGAGCTGGGTATCATCAGCGTATGAGATGACCCGGGCTCCAAATGCCTCAGCGACCTTCGCCAAAGGGGCCACATAAATGTTAAATATGGTGGGGCTCAGGATGGATCCTTGAGGCACCCCCACCTCTAGCGAAGGCATTTCCGCGGAGAACGGAGGAGCCCAGATCACCTGCCGACGGTCGGTTAAGAATGATTGAAACCAGTCCAACACCGTCCCCCGCAGACCTACCTCCCTGAGTCTTAGGAGGAGGCCGGCGTGTGGGACGGTGTCGAATGCCGCCGACAGGTCCAGCAAGACCAACATAGCCTTTCCCCCAAGATCAAGCGTTTCCCTGATGGCGTCGGTCACCTCCACAAGAGCTGTCTCCGTACTGTAATTGGCACGGAAACCAGATTGGGAGTCATGCAGCAGGTTGTTATTCTCTATAAAGGTGGTAAGAGTATGCTGAACATGTTTCTCCGCCACCTTCGCCAGAGCAGGGAGGAGGGAGATTGGTCTATAGTTGGCCCACTGTAAAGGGTCGAGCAGAGGTTTCTTAATGAGCGGGAGAATAAGAGCATGCTTCCATTCTTTAGGGACCACTCCAGAACTCAGAGACATGTTGAGCAAGGGGTTCAGCAAGTTGTTAATAGCTGGTGCCACCGATTGTTTGCTGATTACCATAGTTAATTAAGCTTATTGTTTTATTTAGTTTAATAATGTATACTGATGTATAAGCTGTAAATCCCAATTTGGGATATAGTAGTGCACATTGTGTCCAGACCGTTGGATCTAGCTATCACTTTCTAAAAGTGGCATATCTAAAACAGTAATGTTAAATCCAACATTACCACTAAAGATGCTTTATCATTACCATTCCAAATATATGAAAAATGAAGCAGCTGCTCCTTTCTAAACAGGAATTACATCTTAAAAGTGTTTAAAGGAATTCCCAATGCTACTCTATAAGAGGAGTAGAGCTCACAGTAGTGATAAACGAATGTAGCTGTTTGTCACTATCGGGACATGTAAAACTTAAAAGTACATGTCCTACCTTTAAGTTACTCAGGGCCCTGCCTTACCTAACACCTACCTTAGTTGTGACTTATGTGTAATAAAAGGAGAGATTAAGGCTTGGCAAGTGATTTTAAATGGTAAGTAGAAGTGGCAGTAAACTGCACACACGGGCCTTGCAATGACAAGCCTGAGACAGGTTCAAAATGCTACTTGTGTGGGTGGTACAACCCCTGCTGCAGGCCCACTAATAGAATTTAGATTACAGGCCCTATATATATATGCTATACCACTTTACAAGGGACTTATACATAAAATAAATATGCCAACCATGTATACACCAATGTCACCATGTTTAGGGGAGAAGCACATGCACTTTAGCACTGGTTAGCCATGGTAAAGTGTTCAGAGTCCTAGGGCCAACAAAAAGATACAGCAAAAAGTGGTGGTAAGTAGGGAAAAGGTTTGGGGGAAGACCACCCTGAGGATGACAGGTCTAACATGCACCAATCTGATTATCTCCAAAATCCTCAAAAAAATGATGACTGACTTTGCTCATAATGATCATTGTGATGTAGTGGTCAACAAAAGGAAGTTGTACCATAAAGTATTGATGCCTTTACTGGGCAACATGGTCAAAAACATAGTGGGTAACTGTCATGTGTGTCAAAGTCTTGATAACGACAGGTCTCTTGAACGCCAGTTGAGGTGGCTTTAGTCAACTTATCCTGATTGTGATGGATCAGTATTACAGATGTCCTGAAATTGTGCCTATGCATGTACAGCTGCTGATGAGGTTATTCTTAATCTAAACTGAGTCCTTTCAATGGATGGTACACCATGAGTCGTGAAATTGGACAATGGCGCACCATAAATGATGAGTTATTGCAGACTACACATGGTTGCACCATCGCAAGATATTGCCAGTGTGGTCACAATAAAATGGTACCGTTGAAGTTTCAAGGCTGCAATGAAGAAGGCCTTATAAGCTGCCAAAGTGACTATGTTTCTGAGCACATCGTCGGACTCTGCACACTATCAAGAGGACAAGATGTCCTTCATAGTAACGCTTGGGAGACCCCAACTTAGCTCCTAGTCAACAGTATGCTGTCATCCACATTCCTCATGATTGGCATGAAAAAGCTCCTATCAGGAAAGAAGCACAGAGAAATTATGAAAAATTATGAAAGCAGGAGTCAACAGATGAAAGAATTTGAGGAATGAAAGAGGAGATGAAGATCATCTTATCTCTGCCACAGATTCATGGTGCTGGCCAAGTCGAAATGTTTGCAGAATGATGACAACACATTTGACCATCATACCTGATGACACATGCTGAAAGAGTGGAAAAATTGTCCCAATATGAAAAGCAGCTTGTCCTACTTGTGGGCACCAAACAGCAAACCGTGTGTGGTGTCACTACAGGACTT
Source organism: Triturus cristatus (assembly GCF_964204655.1). Classification (NCBI taxonomy): domain Eukaryota; kingdom Metazoa; phylum Chordata; class Amphibia; order Caudata; family Salamandridae; genus Triturus; species Triturus cristatus. The sequence continues at coordinate 375,160,448 of NC_140585.1, forward strand.
TAAAGAAAAAACTGATCTGGTAGGTTTGTCTAAAGAAGGCTGTCCGAGGAACCCTCTCCCAGGGATAACTTAGAACTTAACTCTTCCTCACGATGGATCGACATTCTCCCGCAAATCTCTTGCCTCCTTATCCTGAACTTTTATCAACAGCCCCTGTGCAAGAATTTCCCTCACCTTCCCCTACATGCCGGACTAGACAACCCCTCGAGAAACTCATCACAGTCATGGACTGAATGCAGTTGGTCGTCCGTTAGATAAGGGGGACGCCGTGGTGCTTTGGTCTACAGTGAACAATCAGTACGCACTCTGCCAAACTTGGGCTGGAAGAAAATGGGTGCACAGACATGGGCAGACATGCTATTCTGTGATCCTCCACACTTGAAGTTGCCTGTAGGTTTTAGTCTACAGCTTCCATGCGAATAGTTACAATGAAGTGACAACTTGTGGTTTTGTAATCCACTGTTGGTGATCACTTCTTCCTTGACAATACTGTCTGAAACTGGCCTGGGGTTGTTTTCCTTCAGAGGTGATGTGAACTAGCAGTTCCTATTGAAGCCTGAGAAAGGCTGATGTGCATTTGGTTGGTCCTTTTCTGTATTGGTCCAGTGAGCAAAAGAACAATGGAGTAGAATGCAACTCAACTCAGACTAATTACCAGTAGCTGAAATTAATGTAACTATTCCATCCATGCCTTTTTCATTTTTCTTGGTGAGACACTCTAAGGGGCATATCAGCAACAACCGGCGATAATTATCGCTAAGCGCACTTAGCACTAGGATAATTATCGCCGGGTAACGTGGATTTTTATCGCTGAGATAGCGTGCTATTAGCAACGCTTATCTCCTCAGCGATAAAAATCCTAATGCTAACTGCCTAACGAGAGATTATCGCTGGAAACCCAGCAATAATCTCACGTAGTGTGGCGTTAGCTTGCTGATAGGGACTCACAAACTTAGCCATGATATCCACCTTCCATAGGATATCATGGCTAAGTCAGTCCTGAAGCAGGCGTAAGGAAAGTAGCGATAACAGGGGTTATCGCTACATTTCCGGCACTATGCTTTATAGCGTGGGGCTTGATGATAGGAGAAATGTCGCTTAGCGACATTTCTCCTCTCATGTTAGGTCAGGAACGCCCACTTTGCATCTCATTAGAGATGCAAAGCTGGGCGTTAGGAATCCCGACGCTAAAGCAAGGTTTCACGCGTTAGCGTGGCTTTGCTAATTAGGCGATAAAATTATCGCAGCTTTTCGGCCGAAAACGGCCCCAAATGCGGCGATAAATTTTTATCGCCAGCTTGTAAATATGCCCCTAGGTGCGGCAGATATGCCCAGACGTGGGCCATGTGCTCGACGTCCCATTGGACCTTACTGCCGTGGTGCAACAAAGTTAGGCTGAGTCTGATGTATTGTTCTACTGCAGCAGGAGAATACTGATTCGCATATGGGCACTTATCCAATTCCAAATTAAGAGCTATGAACAAAACAAAGATGGGCTGTAATACACCGGATTGTCTCCTGAGGTATGGAACAGTGGCCAACATGAATTAAAGCATCACACTCTTGCTTCCTTTAAAAACGTCAAACATCCAGTCCCTCTACCTTATTTCAAACAGACAGGTGCAAGATGCCCTTGCTCACGTGTGCACACCCATCAGATGATTGCAGGCCTAAGTATCATGACTAGCAACAGCACTACCGCGTTACCTCTGTGTTTATACTACATACCGGAAGGAATCCCCCTTCCTGCTCGTGTGGCGGGAACCGGAAGCCACTCCCTTGATATTGCATACCTTACCGTTCAGAAGATGACCTCTCCAGCTCCCCGCTGTCTTGAGTCAGTGGCATGGACCGGACGCAGCCTCCATATGCTGTTGATTTATTTCAATTTCATGCTGACGAGAGATAATGGTAAATAAACACGAAGGAGCAGGCCTGTCATTACAGCAAGCCACAGCACACAGGGCAGATAGCTATCAAAAGCATGCCCGCAGCCAAAAAATGTTTCTGCAATTATCGCAGCGCTTTTCAACAATTACAACAACGATCCCTGAATGACGGCTTAATTTTGTGGTGAGGAGAGCCCCTGCTCTGCAGATGTACAGTACCTTTAATGCAAAATATGCCCACTGTCATTTTCCTTCGCTGGAAATCAGTGCATTCTTTTGCAGATTGATTTGAGGTTACCCTGCGCTGTAATAACGGGCCTGCTGTTTGACCAAAATAAGCGAACCCTTCTGTATATCACCTTTCTTGATTCAATCCAGTGAATTATTAGTCTTATGATTAAAGCTTTCCAAAGCATAATCAGAACCATATTGGTGGCAATGAGTGGCTTAGATGGCCTCGTGCTCTGGCAGCACAGTGGGATACTGTGCATGCCATAGGCACAGACCATAGCACATACTGAATGGGTCGGTATACATGAAATATGTAAATAAGAGAACTATACAGTACGTGAGAGGGTATCACATCAGTCTATTTCTTAGAGTTATGTGATGAGATGGAAATAACTTCTTTTCCTGGTACAATCTGCATTCCAAAGAGCAGCAGTTGGCAGTCCCGTCAGGCAGTGCCCCATAACCTCTACAGAGGGCAGTGCACTCAGCAACTCACAGGATCTCCCTTGAGAGTGACGTGTGGGCACAATATATGATTTATTTATTTATTTATTTATCACACTTATAGAGCGCACTATCACCTTGCAGGCACCCTGGCGCTAAACAACACGAGGGCACATATTGTGGGTAGACCACCTCGGAGCAGACATCATCTTAGATACTGGGAAATAGCCAGGTTTTTAATCTCTTCCTAAAAAGGAAACGATCCCTGACTTGTCTCAGTTCCAGCGGAAGCGTATTCCATAGTGTGGCAGCTGATACACCGAAGGCTCTACCGCCTGATCTGACTTTCTTAACTCTAGGTATTTTCCCCAATCTGGCTGATGTCGATCACAGGCATCTCCCTGGAGTATACCATTCAAACTTTCTCTGCATGGATACAGGCCCAATCTCGTGCAGGGCCTTGAACACCAAGCAGAGAGATTTGAACTGGATTCTTTGTCTAATTGGGAGCCAGTGCACCTCCGCCATAGCCATCATATGAACACAGTCATGTGTTCTGCCTCTGTACACAGCCATCCAATCCTAGCTCCTAACATGCATTGTTTTTCTGTTGCCAGCATCATCAGAAACTACAGACTAAACATCATTTCTTACACAGACGACTCTCAGCTCATCCTCGCTCTCTCTGAAAACCCACCCACCACCATGACCAACTTCTGCAGGTTCATGACAAGCGTCATCGACTGGATGAGAGACAACTGCCTGAAAATTAACACCAACAAAACAGAAGTTTTGATCTTTGGGGACAACACCTCCCCATGGAGGAACTCCTGGTGGCCTTCAGGACTGGGACCCTCACCCATGCCGACAGACAACGCCCACAAGCTGGGAATAATCCTCGACACAAACTCACCACAGGAACCCAGATTAACACAGTCACATCCACCTGCTTCTTCACCCTCCGCATGCTCCACAAGATCTTCAAATGGCTCCCTGTTGACCCCAGATGAACTGTCACTCAAGCTCTAATCACCAGCCATCTGGACTAAGCCATTCTCTCTACATAGGAATCACCTCTCACCTTCTGAAAAGACTACAGACAATACAGAATGCAGCAGCCAGACTTATCCTCGACCTCCCCAAGCAGAATCACATCACCCCTCACCTCAAGAAACTCCCCTGGCTGCATACAGAAGAGATGTCAATTCCAGATGTTGACCCATGCCAACCAGGCCCTTCACAACCAGGGACCTACATACATCAACTGCAGCTTGAACTGCCACCAACCATCCAGACACCTGCACTTCATCTTCTTCTCCCTCGCTCACACCCCCCACATCCGCCATAGCAACAGTTGAGGACCCTCCTTCTCCTCCCTCTCTGTGAAATCCTGGAATGAGCTCCCCCTTCACCTGCGGACATCACCCTCTCTGCTTGAATTCAGGAAAGGACTCAATATCTGGCTGTTCATCTGATCCTCTATCGCAACAGGGTCCTCAGCGCCTGGATACCCTCACTGGTAACAAGTTGCACTTTATAAATTTGGCCTGATTGATTGATTGACACAACCCATGATGTAGGGAATTAAATTGGATGGTTTATCTAAAAACGCAATTTCGGTGATTCTAAGAATGAAACAGTGCAATTTCTCATTATAAATGTCGATAAAAAATAAGGCATTCATCACAATAAGGGTGACATTTAGTGCATCTGTGAAGCACATTTTATTTTCTCTAAAAATAGGAATATTTATATTTATAAGGGATCCATAGTTGAAGTTGATAATGTGCTCTAGGCCAGCCCACAAATGAAAAAAAAAAATATTTTAGCTACCAATATGTTACTGAAAGGATAATATGATGATTCTCTGACTGAGTTTTTCTACCAAGATGTCACAACAATCAGAGGCTAGATGGATTAGTAGGTTACGTGCCTTGGGAAATGGATTAAATACAGAAAATCTGTTACACTATTTCCTAAGGTATAGGGACATCATATATGGCCACATGAATGAGGTGCTGGGAATACCTTAATTACACTAGGGAGGTGTGGTCCTTATGTGTATGAATTGCTATGAGCACATCCATAGAAAGTGCTCACATGATGTAGTTCACATGGGAAATGGTAATATGATGATATTCTATAAATCACCATGGGTTAAAGTATTATGAAACACTCCATGAACGATTAGGAATGGGTGTTAGAGATAGATTGGGAATTGTATATTTGATAGAAAGTAATTGTAATACTGCGGATATCCATGAAATTATTAGATGGCGGCAATTTTGTTATGAAGTACAGAGTGGCGGTCTAACGTTTATGTAATGAATAGGGGATAGGATTTGGCTATAAGCGTATTCATAGAACGTAGTCGCGTGATGCAGGACACATGGGAACTGATGAAAACAGATTATAAAAATTCAAATGGATTAAGGTTTTACTAATTACACCATAAATGATCTCTGGAGTGGAAGTTATAGTTAGACCCGGATCTATATATTTGAGTGAACTTTTTTGTAGCCTTTAAGCTAATTGTGAGTTCAAAATATTTTATTGAGTTTTGAATATAGACAATAAACAAAGACAATACAAAAAGTAGTATTATAAGGCGGAAATACCTAACCACATGACAATAAAAAATTATCGAAGTCATAAATAAATTACAGTAGGTAATTAGATATTACATATTCATGCGAAACCTAAAAGAGGGAAGGGAGGGATTGGAATAACCATAAAATTAGAGCATTAAATATAAATAGAGCTACTATCAAAAACGGTAATATTAATCGAGATATAATCAAACTAAATGATAAATAATCAATACATTATTTAGAGGATAAATATATATCAACAGGTAACCAAAATGATTGAAAAGAGATAGAATTATGAAGAATCCCCTCCATGGATAGCTGAGCACCTCTTCTCGTAAAAATAACCCATGACCACCATGCACTAACAGATAATAAAGAAATGTCTTTCCAACAATAAGTAATTGATTTCAAAGCTGCTGAAATTAGAAAATTGAAAAGTTTGCCTTCTAAAACAATTACATTTTGTGATAATATATTAGATTTCCATATTAACAATTGATAATAAACATCACCATGAATTTTTAAAATCTTTGTTATAATATCCCAAGCTTCAGACCAGAATTTAAAAACTAAAGGACAATCAAATAACATATGTTGTAATGCACCAGGTTGTAATTTACAATGCCAACATTCTGCAGAAGGAAGAAGTTTAGCTTGGAATAAACGTACTGGAGTCCATAACCTATTAAGTAGAATATAAGAATTAGTTTGGTAAAGTGATACCGGTAGCCAACCAGATATACCACTAAACCAGATATCTATCCATGTGTCATTAGATAAAGAAAGTGAAAGTTAATTGTTCCAAAAAGTTGAAATCATATCTATATTGCTACCTAAAGTATTTGAAAACTTTTTATATAGAATAGAAACACCGTGAGATGAAGTAGAAACCGTTTGAATGTAAATTGATAAATCAGCTGCAACTTTAGAGGGAATAGCATCTGGGAAAGAATCCAAAATTGAGTTGCACAAATATTGATATTTAATAAGATTAGATTGAGATAAACCACATTTTATTGTAATGTTTCAAACAAAATGAATGTATTATTGGTATAAACATCTATCAGATAAAAAATACCAGCTTTGATCCATGAAAACCAGAAACTAACATTTCTATTCAATTTGATAAGATTACTAAACTAAAGTGAAATATCTTCAGTACTATTCATAGGAGAAAGAAATATTAAGTCCAAATCATTAAACATCATTTTAGTATATTTAATAATAACTGATTTATGAAAAAATGATGCATTATTAGACATTGTTATCAGAGAAGGTAGTGGAAGAGGATTTACTAATGATGTCTCAATAGATAGCCAAGCAGGTGGGTTCTTTAAAAATGAATGCTTAAACCAAATTGAACTTTGTTTTAAAATAAAGGCTTTATGATAGAGAAAAAAGTCAGGGATACTAAATCCAGCATTATATTTGGGTATTTTTTTAATATTTTGTAATTAATACGAGGTGATTTGCTGTTCCATAAAAACTTAGATTTAGATTTATCAACATCTTTGTTAAACTTTAATGGGAATTGAGTAGGAATCATGGCAAGGGTATAAAAGATTTTAGGAGCTATAGTCATTTTGATAGAATCCATTCTGCCCCACCATGAAAGATGCAATGACAACCATTTAGAAGTTTTATCTTTAATATAATTTAATATAAAATCACAATTTAAAGTAATTGTTGATTTTATGGATGAAGAAAATAGGATACCAAGATATTTTAATTTATTCTGTTGCCAAATTATTCCATTCATGGGGAGCATATCAGGAGTGCAATAAATATTTAAAAGGAACAATTCTGTTTTGTTGGTATTTAAAGTATATCCAGAAACTGTAGAGTATTTTGCTATAATATTAATTAAAGAGGGGAAAGAGGATATAAGGTCACTAATAAATAAAAGCACATCGTCTGCATATGGAAGGGTTTTAACAAGAACATCCTTAACCTCTTGAGTGCCCATGACGAGATGGTCTCGTCATGGGCCGCGATTGCGCTGTGCCCATGACGAGACTATCTCGTCATGAGCCCCTCCCGCTAATGAAACGCCCGGCACAGGGCGTGGAAAGGGCGGGGCACTCAAGCGGTTAATAGTGATTCCCATAATATCATCACAGTTTCTTATTGAAGAAAGGAAAGGTTCAATACCAATTAAAAATAAAAGTGGAGAAAGGGGACATCCTTGTCTTGCACCTCTAAAAAGTGAAAATTGATGAGAAACTTGACCATTAATATATAAACGAGCAGTAGGGGCATAATATAGAGCTGAAATCATACGTATAAAAGACTCTCCGAAATTAAATGATGATAATGTATAAAATAAAAATTGCCAATGTATTTTATCAAAAGCTTTTTCAGCATCTAAGGCTAAAATACCTGACGGAAGCGTTAAAGTAGAACTTTGTTCAATAACGTGTAGCAAAGTTCTTGTATTATTTGCAGAATATCTATTCTTCATAAAGCCAGATTGATCAGGGTGGATAATGGAATCTGAAATAGGGCCTAATCTTATAGCGAGCATTTTTGCATATAATTTACAATCTTGATTAATTAAAGATATAGGACGATAGTTAGATACAAGAGTGGGATCTTTATCTGGCTTTAGCAGAACAATAATTAAAGCTTCAGTAAAAGAACCAGAGGTAGAACCTGTAGATCCAAAAAACTCAAAAAGTTGAAATAAAAAAGGCAAAAGGTGTGATTGAAATTCTTTGTAAAATTCTGCTGGTATCCCATCAGGACCAGGAGACTTATTTTTTTTAAAGGGATTTTATGGCTGACAAAATTTAATCTCTAATGATGGGAGTATCAAGTCCATTTTTATCAGATTGTTATATTTTAGGTAATCCACAGGAAGCTAAAAAGGAATCAATTAAAGAAGCATCATGAAAATCAAAGATTGTGATATCTTAGGTAACCCACAGGAAGCTAAAAAGGAATCAATTAAAGAAGAATCATGAAAATCAGGCTTATTATATGATTTAGAATAGAAATTAAAAAATTCAGTAACAATTTCATTGTGAGAAAAAGCAATTTTACCATGAGGACCATGAATTGAATTGATTTGAGTTTTGTCCTTTTTTATGCGTAGATAATTAGCTAAGAGTCTTCCAGATCTATTGGCATTAAAAATAAATCTGGCTTTAGCATTTGAGATTTGAATGCCTGCTCTTTTTCTAAGGATAGAAATAAATCCATACCGCAATTTTTGCAGTTTAAATTAATATTGGGGATCATTGGAGGTAATAAAAAGTCGTTCATTTTTCGCAATTTGTTTTTGTAGGTCTTTAATATTCGCATTAAATGTTTTGCTATCGTGCGCCATAATGGAGATCGTTACCCCCCTAATATAAGCTTTAAAAGCATCCCATCTATTAATCATAGAGGTAGAATGTTCTGGGTTAAATAAAAAATAGTCTTTAATGGCTGTTAAAAGTTTAGGTTTGTTCTGTTCATTTAACACTATACCAGTGTTCATTCGCCATCTAGACTGTTTAGTATAAGTTGATTCTAAATTCAAAACCAAGGAAATCGGAGCATGGTCTGAGACATCTACGTTACCAATTTGAGGATCTTTTACTGAATTAATTAATTGCCTGGAAATCAATAAACAATTAATTCTAGAATGGAAGTTATGAGGGTTGGAAAAAAAGTAAAACTTTTTTCTGTGGGGAAATGTAATCTCCAAATATCTACTAATTTAGTGGTTTGAATAAAGGCTTTGAACGCAAAATATACTTTAGAAGGGTGAAATTTAGTAAGAGATAGTCTATCTAATAAAGGGTCAGAAATAACATTAAAATCACCTCCAACACTAACAGGAACATTTCCAACTTTTAAAACCTCTGTAGTGAGAGTAGACCAAAAAATAGGATCATCTGCAGTAGGACCATAAACATTAAGTACAAATAAAAATGAGTCATGAACTTTAATTTTAGTGAATATATATCTGCCATCTGCATCTGAATTTTAACTTAAAATTTGACAGTGTAATTGTTTTGCAAAAAGAATAGCCACACCATTTTTCTTACCATTAGCGGGAGAAGAGACAATCGTATCTACCCATTTCCTTTTCATATAATCTAAAATGTTGTCATCTATATGAGTCTCTTGAATAAAACAAATGTCAGCTTTACAACTCCCTAAGTAATCTAAACATTTTGTACGTTTATCTGGATGGCGCAAACCTTTAACATTTAATGACACAACTTTAAGATTATGAACATTAGCCATAGCAGATGAGCGGATAAAAGAAAACAAGAAGAGAAAGATAAGAGAAGGGAAAGCAAATGAGAAATGGGATGAGAAAAAGGTAGCTCCAGAACAAGCAAAAGGGAAGAAGAAAAGAAAAAACATGGAAAAAACGACAAACAGAAGACATAAATGTGAAACGTGAAACGCACACACGGTATACAAGCATGACCGGAACCGCTGGAGCCCAATATGAGAAAATATCAGTAACATGTCAGAAAGGGCATAACTGGTATAACTCAAGTAGTAGAGTCATTAGTATCCATTGAGTGTTGAGACTGCTGATCTATAAAATGCTTCAAATCTTCAGGACACTGAAAAGATTTAGAGAAACTATCTTACCAAATGTGCATCGTTGATGGATCAAAAAGTCCATATTTGTAGCCAAGACTTCGAAGTTGAGAACGAAGAGCCGTGAATTCTTTGCGAATTGAAACAGTTTCTTTGGCAAAATCTTGATGAATAAAATGTTTATTTCCATTAACCATCAGGGAAGGAATTTTTTCGTGCTGCTTTTCTGATTAAAACCAAATGATGGTGACGGAGAACTTTAAAGATCATTTGTCGTGGTTTGGTGTGATGAGGGTTACAATGAGAGGGAATCCTGTGTGCCTTATCAATTTCAAATTTTTCAGAAAATTTGATTTGCAAAAGACCAGGAATCCGATTTTCCAAATAAGATCTACAGTTAGCTCCCTCAACATCTTCGGGTAAATTAAATATGCGAAGATTGTATTGCCTGTTGCGATTTTCCAAATCCAACAATAAAGAACACATTGGAGAAATTCTTGCCACTAAAGGAGTCAATTTTTGCCTTGTTATCTTGCATTTTAATTGAATTGTCCGAAATTTTCATTGACAAGCTGGCCATTTCCTTGCGTACACTTTTGACTTCTGTTGCAATGGTCTTTGTATTAACACGGAGTGCTTGAATTTCTTCCAATATTAATGATAAGGAAGGTTCAGATGACTCTACAACTTTTGATTTAATAGGAGGAGGGGAAACTTGCTGTCTCCTTTTATTATTAATAGACGCTTTGTTTTCAATTTTCTTGGAAAGGAATTAAAATAACAATAGCAGAAGCAATTTAATATCAGAGAAGCAAAATGCTGTGGAGATGCCTGAAAAATAGCTGGTGCAGCAGCTAAAATGGGCTGTGGGAGTGGCTAGGCCCAAGCCAGGCCTTCTCTTACAAGTCCACTCCGCCCCCTTGACAGAGAAACTCGGCTGTACCTTAAAGCTGAGCAGGGTGCAGGAACCAGGCGGCGAAAATAACCACTTCCAGTGCCCAAAAATGCAGGAATTCGCTTCACAATACAGGTAGGCACTTTATATATACTTAGAGACGATTTTCTGACAGGAATCGTCGTTAAAATTAACAAAACGGGCGAAAAACGCGCTAGAGCTCCCGGGGGGCGGCCATCTTGAATCGCGCGTTCGCGCGTCTCCGCCTTTAGGCTAATTGTGAAATTACAAGATGGCGGGGTCCTTGACATGCACTACAGGTTAGCATTCTAGCTCTTATGCAACTAATAGGGCACAGACTTCAGCTATATAAGCCTACGGAGGACAAAATTCCTGCTTTGGCTACCAGAGATAATGATATGACATGTCAACCCGAACTCCTTAGCAGGTAAATGATGGGAATGAATACGCAGGGGGTCTAAGCTGCTGTTTCCCCTATGTATGCTCATGCATTTGAAAGGCATTTCTTCCACTTTTTCCTAGATAAGAAGTCAATGCTGGCTGTCATGATATTTAAAAATCCAGACATGGCAGTGTTGGGAATGCAACACTGATGAGCATTATAGTGGTTGCGGGGGGCAATGGGGGGCTTGCATTGGCCGCATAAGACTGTAATTATTATGTTGGGCACTTTCCCTTTTCAATGTAAGTGGTGTCACATTCACTAGCAGGTTTACTGAGGAACAGGTTTGACCAGGGAGCTTAGAGAACAGTGGTACCATGTGTATAAAGATTATGTGACTGGTGGTTTGTAAAAATTCCAATACTATTTAGGATAAATGAGTAACATTGTGGGGGATGTATATTGCAATAGGGATATTTATTACCCAATTCCCTATTGAATACATATTGTTCTGATATACGAGTAACTCCCCCAGCGACCAGTACTAATATAGGATCTGTGATTTGAACATATGGATTTAGAAAGATTAAAGTCTGTTTTCCATATCTATTACACATGATTTAGGGATACCTGTTCATAATATTGAAGATTGATTGATAACTGGTCCAGAACACTTTACATGAAGGAACATGCTTAACATTGTGTAAGTACCGCTATTATCATGCACCGGGGTTGAGTTGGAAATAATGTCAAGAGGTGTTCCATATATGCATAGATTTAGGACATATTATGTTATTCAAGAATGAAATTACAGATGTATCGATGAAGGTCATGAAATAAAATGATGGTGACTTTAATTATTCTTGACAATGCAAATCAAAGTGTCTTGAGGGAAATACATTTATCAATATGGGATATATGGATACATGGGAACTGAGTATCTGTGGTTAGATTATTAACTTTCATAAAACAGTTGATGATGTGTATTGGTGTAATGTGAATATTGCTCTTATTGAATAAGGTCCTCCCACCAATGTGCATATATAATATGATACTTTATATTGCTAACGATTTGAAGGATAGTCGCTATTATATTGATATAGTCCAACTGGTGATGCTGACGGGATGGTAGTAATCAAGGAAATATGATGAGAGGTGTAAATAGCGGGCTTCAGGATGTGTTTGCAAAATGTATTTTATATGTCTTTTCACAGCCCTGATGGAATCCTGCAATATGCCTTGGTTGGGTTGTTACTGTCTGTTTTTAAAGAAGAAGAAATTAAGAATAAAGACTTAACATATTTATTTTAAATCAAAGGCATCTAAGTCTCCTTATTGGATGGCTTATGAAAGAATAATTTCTCAACATCATGGAAATGTGAAATGTTTTCTGTTTGAATATGTTTATGAGCAATCATTGGATGGAATTGAATTATTGAGTGCTTCCCTGTTGAGGGATTTGGCAAGGATTTATGAAATACAGAAAATGCATAGACAGACAATAGCTTTATTGCTTCTAAATGAAAGGATCACATTGAAACCACTATGGCATCAGATAAGAGTTAGAAAAAAGGCACACTTGAAAATAGCAAAGCTTCTAGTGAATTCTATGAGGCATTGTATTCGCAAGCTTTACCCGCTTTAACATAACTATTTTCGTTTAATATGATACGCTTTCCCATTCTGGTGGAAAAAGGATTATAGCTATCAAAGATCTTTTTTTCTGGAAAAGGTTCAGCCTCAAATGGCCTGAGATGAGTTTTGTAAACTAGGCTGGGAGCAGTGGCATAGTTGGGGCGGTGCGGGGGGTGGGAGGGCGTCCCGGGCAGCATTAGTTTTGGGGGCGGCGGCCTCCTCCTGCTCCTACCTACCATCTTGGCAGTGGCAATCGCCCCCCCGCTCGGCCGTCGCGGGGGGCATCAATTGCCGTCAAATCTCGCCAGCATACTCACACTGGCTGAGCAGCAGGGGACTGGTGGGAAATAGCCTTTACAACATGGGCTGAGACATGCCTGCCGTTTTCCCCGCTAGCGTAACAATGCTTGCCTGAAACACGCATCTGCCTTAACCATGCATAAGCATGGTTAAGGCAGATCGCGGTTTAGTGTCCAGATGGGTGGGGACAGGAAGAGGAAGCGTTGGAACAGGAAGCTCCGGACGCATACAGGTAAATGGGTCTCGGGCAAGGTTTGGGTGGGGTAGTTTTAAGGGGTCAGTTTTAGGTCTCAGGGCAGGGTGGTTGGGATAGTTCTTGGAAGGAAGGCAGGGTTTTAGGGCTCAGGGCGGGGGTAGAGGTGCGGGGTAGTTTTAAGGGCCGGGATGGGGGTCGTTTTTTAGTGGTGGAGTCAGTTTTGGGGTTCAGGGCAGGGCGTTTGGGCCAGTCTTTTTAAAAGGGGGCAGGGTTTTAGGGCTCAGCTAACAACATTCATCAAAGTAAACTTCATCCTTGACCCCTCCCAATCCGGATTCCGAAGCAACCACAGCACCGAGACCGTGCTATTCGACGCCACAGATGACATCCGCATCCTGCTCGGCCAAGGACACACCACGGCCTTGATCCTACTCGGCCTCTCCGCAGCATTCAACACCGTCTCCAACTGCACACTCACCAACAGACTTCACGACGCCGACATACGGGGAAACGCCCTCAAATGGATCAGCTCCTTCCTCACCGGTAGAACCCAAAGGATCAGACTGCCACCTTTACTCTCAGAACCCATGGAAATCAACTGCAGAGTACCCCAAGGATCATCACTCAGCCCCGCACTCGTCAACATCTACATGGCCCCCCTCGCCACCATCATCAAACACCACGGACTCAGCATTGTATCCTATGCCGACGACACCCAGCTAATCCTCTCCCCCACCAAGGGCCACCAGACTCAACTTCCAAGAAGCAATTAAGGACGTTGCATCCTGGATGAGCAACAGCTGCCTGAAGCTCAACTCAGGGAAGACAGAAGTCCTCATACTAGGACCCTCCCCCTCTGCTTGGGACGACACCTGGTGGCCCAGCACCCTCGGTAGCCCTCCCACACTCACGGACCATGCCCAAAACCTCGGCATTGTACTCGACTCCTCCCCCTCCATGACCCAACAGGTAAATGCCGTCGCCTCCAGCTGTTTCAACATCCTCAGCATCCTCAGAAAGACCATCAAATGGATCCCCGGAAACAAGGAAGACCATCACCCACACACTTATAACAAGCAGACTGGACTACGGAAACGCCCTCTACGCTGGGATCAACAAGTCTCCCACCCACAAACTACAGATCATACAGAACACCGCAGCCAGACTCGTGCTTGGCATACCTCGATAGGAACACATCACCCAACACCTGCGCAAACTCCACTGAGTCACTTTCAAGATACTCACACACGCCTACAAATGTCTCCACAACACCGGACCCCAATACCTCAAGAAGAGAATCTCCTTCCACGTACCCAAGAGAAACCTCTGATCTGCCAACCTCGCCCTTGCCGAAACCCCGTGCATCAGCAAAGCCAGGACAGGTGGTAGAGCCTTCTCCCACATAGCGACCAAGACCTGGAACACACTCCCGATCGATATCAGACTCGCCCCTCCCTGAACATCTACAGGAAAAGACTAGAGACCTGGCTTTTCGACTGATTGGAGCTGCGAAACCCCCTCTCCCACAGCACCTTGAGACCCTCACTGGTGAGTAGCACGCTTCACAACTCCTGATTGATTGATTGAGGGTGAGGGAAGGGGTTCGGGTAGTTTTAAGGTCTGGTGCTGTGTTTGGAGTGGTTATAGGGCTCAGGGCGGTGTGGGTCAGAGTAGTTTTTTAAAAAGTTTTTCCACAAATAGATTGGATACATGGTCTTTATTAGATATGGATTCCTTTAAACATCTTTTAGATAGTGTCAAATCAGGCTCCCGTAGGGACCCTCTCCCTCTCTCCGTGCTTAAACAGCTTGAGCCATAATCATTGCTGGTAATCATGAATCTTCTAAATGCCTCCTTACAGGAAGCAATGGTCCCATCAGAGAGGAAGCATGCTATGGTGCTCCCCTTGTGAAGAAGGCAAATGCAGACCCGGATTTGCCTTCCAACTACTGATCCATTTCCCTGTTACCGGCTTTTTAAAAAATCGTGGAGAAGCACATTTACTTGCAGCTGTCGAACTTCGTAGAATTGCAAAAATTCCTTCACCCATCCCAATCGGGCGTCCGAGCCAGTTTTTCAACTGAAACCACTCTTCTCTGAGTCACGGAAAGACTGCGCAGCCACCTAGTCCCTCGAGACACGGTGGCTCTTATACTGCTTGATTTAAGCACAGTATTTGACACGGTGTCTCACACTGTGTTAGTAAAATCTTTAAGATCACTGGGTATCTGTGGTACAGCCCTTAACTGGCTTATCTCCTTTCTTGCCAACCGGACCTTCCAAGTCTTTTCTTCAGTTGCTAGCTCTGAGATCCATCCTTCGCCCTACGGTGCTCCTCAGGGCTCCATTCTCAGCCCCCTACTATTTAATCTCTATGTTAGACCTTTAGCAGATGTTGCCGAAGAAGCTGGGCTGTCTCTGTTTTCTTATGCGGACGACACCCAGATTATCATCTCGCTCTCAATGCAGAGGGTGACTGAGACTTCCCCCCTCCAGATGGGCATGAGTAAAATTGCCTCATGGATGCAGGCCAATTACCTAAAGCTCAATGGAGAGAAGACTGAAGTCCTGGTCTTGGGAAAAAACAAAGATCTATGGGGCCCTCAGCATTGGCCTAGTGAGATGGGCACTCTCCGTCAGCCCTCCTGTCAAGCCCAGAACCTGGGTGTCATCATAGACGACTCTCTAACTATGCAACAACATGTAGTGAAGGTGGCTGTCACATGCTTCACTATTCTAAAGTGGCTAAAAAAGATTATTTGGATGCTGCCAGAACACACTCAGAGAAGAGTAGTCCAGGCGCTTGTCACTTCTCGACTGGATTACTGGAACATTCTTTACCTGGCTAACAAGGTAGTGACTGCCAAGGCTACAGTTGGTTCAGAACTCAGCTACAAGACTGCTCTGCCGGGTTCCTAGAGCTTCCTCTGTCTCTGGGCACTTGCAGGGGCCTCCATAGGCTCAGGGTTGAGAACCGGATCAAGTTCAAGGCCCTGAGCTACATGTTTAGAATAAAATCAGGCAAGGCCCCCCAATATTTTCAATCCCTAGTTCATCCCAATGAGCCCTCTCGGCGTCTCCGCTCGTCCACTCAAGGGAAATTATCCATGCCTAGAGTCAGACTATCCCGGATGGATGGCCGAACGTTTGCCTATCTTGGCCCTTCCTTATGGAATTCCCTCCCTGTACCTATTCGGAATGAAACGGCGTATGTTCATTTCCGCAAATCCTTAAAAACCTGGCTTTTCAATCATAAATCTTGAGGCTGGCAGCTGCCTGTGTCCTGGTTGGTGCCGGGAAACCCTTTTTGGGTAGCTGTTGCGCCTTATAAATTCAATTATATGAATAATAATAATAATAATAAAGGGGGCAGGGTTTTATGCCTCAGGGTGAGGTAAGGGGTGGGTCTAGTCTAGTTTTTAGGGCAACACAGGGGTAAGTTTTAAGGGCAGGCCGGGGTAGGTTTTAGGCTTCAAGACCGGGGGGATGAACTAGGGGGATAGGATTTTAGGACTTAGCGTGGGGGTCGGGGTAGTGGTGATCTTTACCACACATATCACTTTACTAATCATGCCTTTACCACTAAATTGCGTGGTAAAGGCATGCATGGCAAACAAATGCGTGGTTGAGATACAATTGTGGTTGGAACCCCATTGTAGAGACACGCGTGGTTCAGCCATGCGTGTCTCTGTCATACAGCTGGGGACAGGACACTAAGGGAAGTATTCAAAGTAACAATTCAAGTCACAACACATCTTCTCTCCTTAGGGAAACAATAGATAATATCAATCAATGTACGATGGCAATACACATCATCCAATAACATAATCACAATTGATAGGAGAAAAGATTCAAACATGCGAATCACTAATTAAAAGGACTAAAGATGGAAAAATTGATCAAACCATCCTATGACAATAGATACATTAAAAAACACAACAATATAATCCAGTGCAGGGCCTGTGATGTGTAGCACTCCATTGCATCACACTCACACGGGCTGAGCACCAAGCGACTGGTAACCAAGGAGAGAATGCATAGTAACAATTCAAGTCACAACAATGAGTTTTTTGAAGCCTTCTCTAGTTTACAAGGGACACAACTATTTGAATTATATGTGAGAGGCTGTAGACTGTGCAAAACTCCTGAAGAGCTCGATGGGAGAGAAAATCACTGTTCTGTGCAAGACAAATAAGAACCAAAAGTTACATGGTTTATGCAAACTATTGTAATTGAATAACATGGTGAGCTCTTTGTTACCAGACGCCCCGATTTCCACCCGCATGTGCAGCCTGGTACATCATGACTGATGGACGTTCATTAGGGATCAAGCAACTCTGGGTAACCTAATGAGAATGCTTAGTTTGTAGAGAGTGTTGCTTTTTCAAACCAGTGTTGTGTTTGGAACTAAGAATGTAGAGAAGGTTGTTGACTTGGTGGCCTGTAAATACATTGTACGGCTACTGTACCATCTGCATTTCTGACCAAACATAGAAGGACAAATTAAAATATTGCACTTTCCCCCAAACATTTGTCAGTACTAATCTGATCACACCAAGGCCATTCGAGGACTAGACTCTGCTCTGTGCAATGGTAATGGTCCTTTAGCCCTATGAATACAGACTAAAATGGTGGTAAGAGTGTCATTTGTGCACCTGATTCAATCCTCAACATCTCTTGCCTATGTGATTCAAACCTCAATATCTCTAAATGCACATTTTGTCCAGCTGTATTTTCATATTACCATATGGGACTTGCAGAGAGGATGTACATAGAAGAGTGGTTTGGGTTGATTTTACAAGTATCATTCTGGGTTGGGCCTCTTTGGTGTCTCAGTCCTCAGTCCATCAGTGGTATAAGTCCAAGTAGTTTCAGAGGGGGCGGGGGGGGGGTGAGAGATCTTATAAATAACAATGATACCAATAAGTATATCCATCAGCTGCAACAACTCAAGCTGGTCCCAGAATACCTGGATGCGATGAGGTCCAACCATGCAAAATGTTGTAATCTTGTAAACCTTTAATATTACCTTTATTTTAACATTGCTGTTTCATTCCACTTGTGTTACTCACTTTCCCTTCTTCCCCCCTTTGTTCTTACATGTTGGTAAATTCTATAGAATTATCAAACAAAGAGAAGGGTCAAGGCACACTAGTCTTGTACCCGTCCACACAGAGTAAAAAAAATAAAAATGGGATGCACAGTGGTGCAACGAACCAGAGATGACCTTCCTACACCTCTATAAGGGAATATCTTCCCAAAAAGGACATCAACGAAAGAGGTTTAGCACTCAACTTCAAAGTCAATTATATGTACATCACAAGTTTTCAGTCCATAATACACAATTCAGGATGATAAATCATGGTCATCTCAATAAGCAGATGCGAAAGTCGTTTCTTCTTCCCCAAAAATCTTTATTCATCATCTTTTTCTTAAAATCACAGCATACGAGCAGTCGACAACGTGTTTCGTCAACTTGGGACTTCTTCAGAGCTAAATATGCAAGTTGTCGTCTTGCATATTCTTCATTTTATAATTCAAGAAAAAGGTATGTAGTGTTTAGGTTATTTGAAGTTCAATTGCTCCAGTAAAGTGCCAGCGTGGCATTCTGAACCGGACGCCACACTGGCACTACATGTACCCAGGGCCTGTAAATGAAATGCTACTAGTGGACCTCTACCACCTATAAGTATCCCTCTAACCATGGCTCAGGCTTGCTATTACAAAGCATGTATGTTCAGTTCCTCTCTGCCATGACGACCTGGCAAAACAACCCTTTTGCCAGGCCCAAACCTTCTCTTTTTATACATGTAAGTCTCCTCTAACGTAGGCCTTGGACAACAAAGAGGGCACAGTGTGGTGTATTTAAAAGGCAGTAGATGAACTTTTAAACTTTACATGTCCTGATAGTGAAAAATTCCCAAAGTCCTTTTTCCCTACTGCAAGGCCTATTTCTCCCGTAGGATATCATTGGGATTACGTTATTACATTTTATAAGTGTAATTCACAATCTGGAAGGGAAAAACTTTTCAACTTCTGGTGAAGTTGATTATAAATTTCTACTTTTAGAAAGTTGGCATTTTTTTTACTTTGGCCATTGGGTGCATACTGCCTGTCTCTAATCGCTTGTCTGGGATGGGTGACAGCTGGGCTTTGTGTATTCTGCCTAGACAGCCACAGACAATGGGAGCTTCGGTATGACTTTTTTTTTTTTTTTTTTTTGAGCAGATTAGAGCAGGATAGAAAAAAAGACAATTTTTGAAGCAATTTTACAATTTCTTTCTGTTACCTGTATACATCTGGAACAGCACATCCTAACAAACCAATCTAAAATCAGAGAAACAGTAAGTGTAGAGCTACTAAAGTGCAATATGCAGTGCAATTAGGCCCACGAGAGTTCAACAAACAATTATGTCGAGATGCCTAAAATGCCTAAAATAGCCAAGTAAGTGATCTAAAAAAATATAAAACTATTAAAGTGCAATGTGCAAGACTGTGAGGCTTTCTACAAGACTACAATTTTATATTAATAATAGTTTATCTACTAATCTGCAGTCCATCATATGAAAAATATCTACTTTTCCTCGCCCCTCAATATCATCGTGTTTAATCTTTACATCAAATCAGAAATAAATTGCGCAAACATACAAATTTGGTTAAAGTGCAATATGCGTAAGTGCCATGTGCTAAAGTGCAACAGTTTATCTAATGGTCTCTACTCCACAATAAGAGATACTTTTACTTTATCCTCTGCATTTTTCCTGGCATGTTTTGATCTGTTTCATCAAATCTACAATAAATTGTGCAAAAATGCAAATTATCCTAAAGTGCAGCATGCTAGGGTATTTAGAGCTAAAGTGTTGTGCCACTACCATACAATTTTTTTTTTATATAACTTGATACTTATCTAGAAATTTCCAAACCCCCAAAAATTTTTTACTGCCCCAATCCGCTTGGCATATGCTTCTTCATATCTCCTGGTCCTCCACATTTTAATTAACCATTCCGAGTAGGTGGGAATCTGTTCTGTTCGCCACTTTTGTAGAATCAATGACCGTGCTATTGCAGCACCAATAGCAACGAAGGTTGCTTCTGCATTATTTAGGTCAGCTCCTCCTCTAGTGATCCTAAACAGTGCTACCTCTGTTTCAGGCTCGATATTTTTATCCATTGCATTGCTTACAGCTGGAAAAAAAAAAATCCAAAAAATCTGGAGTTTTGGGCATGTAAAACAGATATGTAGCCAGTCTCCCTCTCCCAAGGCCTGGCACCGAAAGCAATTATTAACAACCCCGGCATGCCGCTTATTTAATGCTGCCGGAGTATAGTATGCCATCCACCTTGAAAGGAAGGCCATCCTTTTAAAATTGGCCGCTTTCAATGCTTTATTACCCATTAGTGCAATCTGCTGCCACTCTTGCTGGGAAAATTTGCAATTAGTTTCTTGAATGATTTTTCCCAAAAAAATTTCGACTAAAGGAGCTGACCTCTGTTTTAAAAGTAGAGAGTACCAGTTGCCTACGCCTTTCAATCTCATCTTATAGAGTGCGTTCACAAGTCCTCCTCCTACCTGGTCTGGGCAGATATCATATTTTTTAATCAGGTGCGAGATCTGTAAATATTCCAAAAATCCAGGTTTCTCCATATTCCCACATCTGGCTATAACCTGTTCCCAGGACATAAAGGTTTGAGCTAAAAAAAAAGCTGCCTAGCTCAAAAAAACCATTGTCCTTCCATTTTGTTAACAGGCGAGAATGTATCTGCAGCCCCAGAGTTCTAATTTCTTCAAGATTTAAAAAAATGTAGCCGGAAGAGTTAGTTTGTTTATAAAAGCATAAAAGGCGCTTGGAGAAGTCTCGTATTGTCTAATAACGGGATTTCTTAGGTAGTTTGGTTGTTTTAAGAAAGGCTGATAATTGTGTTCCAGACTCACTAAGCATTTTTTCATAATAAAAAATTTCTGTCAAATCTTTACAATCAAGTAGACGGGCAGTTATGTCCAGAAGGGCAGCCTCATAATAGATTTGGATATTAGGTAGAGCCAATCCCCCCTGGTCTATTTCTAATTGTAGTGTGGAAAGTTTAACTCTGGAGATCTTGTTATTCCAAATAAATTCTCTGAACATTGTATCAATTTCTTTAAAAAAAATTACATTTATCTTAAGAGGAATATTAATAAATAAAAAATTTAATAAGGGTAGAATAGACATCTTTAAAAGCCCAACCCGGCCTATCAAAGTCAATGGTAGTATAGACCACTTATCCAATAAACTTTTAATCTTACATTTCATTGTCAAGTAATTCAAGCTAAAAAGTAGATCAACTTGGCTGGAGACATAAATACCCAGATACCTTATTGGGTCTGTTTTCATCACCTGGGGTCTTAAATTCGGGGGTAAAAAATTATAGTCATTATTTAATATTAACATTTCTGTTTTATTTTGATTTATTTTGTATCCCCCAGTTTGTTCAAATCTTCTAAACTCCGCTAATACCTCGCTCCAGTTCATTTCATCCGGATATAGGTACAAGATTATGTCGTCTGCAAATAATTTCATTTTTGGCATCCCATCAATGGGAGCTCTAATTAAGAGATTATCCCTTATTCTACAAGCCAATGGTTCAATAAAGAATGTAAACAAGATAGGTGAAAGGGGGCAGCCCTGCCTTGTCCCTCGTTTTATTTCTACTTCTCCAATTGATTCACCATTTATAATTAGTTTGGCATGAGCTCCTTGATATATATTCTTTAGCATTTTAATAATTTGGCTAGGAAACCCAAACTTGGATAAGCCGATAAAGAGAGCTTCCCAATTCACTAGGTCGAAAGCTTTTTCGGCATCGACCATTGTGATAAAAATGGGTAGTTTATTTACAGAAGCAAAGTCTAAAGTCTGAATTAAAAACCGGGTATTTGTTGACATATATCTACCGGAGATAAACCCAGTCTGATCTGGATGAATTAAAACTTGGGCTAAGGGTGTAAAGCGCAGGGCCCAGATTTTCAGTAATATTTTAAAGTCTGCGTTCAAGAGGCTGATTGGTCTATATGAATTCAAATCTTTTTCATTCTTCCCCTTTTTAACAAAACTGATCAAAATAGACTCCGTGAAAGTTCTGGGAACCCTACCACCGTGTTTGATATAAGTAAATAATTTTTTTAAAAAGGGAGTTAATATCTTCTTAAAAGTTTTATATAGCTCAATCGGGAGCCCGTCCGCTCCGCAGGCTTTTGCCCCTGGAATTAGTCCTATGGCCTTTTCTATTTCATCTTCGGATATATCCATTTGAAGCTGGTTTGCCATTTCTCTTGTAAGACTGGGTATCTCGACTTGCTCATAAAATTGATCGATCTGATCTACTCCAACCTGATATTCAGTTGCGTATAGTTTAGTGTAGTGTTCCAAGAATGTTTGCGCAATCTCTCCTTTTTCAGTTAACAGGCCATTATTTCTGGGGTCCATGATTTCGGTAATCATTGCTGACTCTTGCTTAGTCTTAGTAGCGCCAGCAAGCATTTTACCAATCAACTGGTTTTCTTCATACACTCGTTGCTGGTAAGCTCTGGAGCTAGCTATCTCTTCTATAATAAAAAATTCTTTCAATTCATATTTAGCTTTAATTAGATATCTTTTATCCTCCTCTAACGTTGCAGTCCGATTATTTACTGCCTTTGTTGCCTTTTTGACATTCTGTTGGAGTTTATTAATTTTTTCTCTCCTCTGTTTTGTTTGGGCGGCGAGTAGGCTATTATTTGGCCCCTTAGAGCAGCCTTAAACCCCCCCATACAGAGAATATGTCTGCCGTGTTCTCATTTCTGTTAAAAAATTCCTTTATCCATTCCTCCGTATTATTCACCCACTGACTATCCTGTAAGAGAAGTCGATCCATCTGCCACTTGGATCTTGATCTCACCTTTTCGTCAATTTTGATCTCTACTTTTATTAGGGAATGATCTGAAAAAGGGTTTGTCATAATTTGTGTACTCTTATACCCCAAAGATTTAGTTATTAAAAAAAAAAAAAATCTAGATGCTGTATTGTATTTGTGGGAATAACAAGTAAATTCCATCTTAGAGGGATTAGCGTCACGCCAAGGGTATATTAAAACATGTTCTGCTATTAAGCCTTCTAGCGCTTTCTTGGTTTGGGGTTTCAGCTCTTTTTTTTTTCCTATTTGAGGTATCTTTTTTTAAGTTTTGGATAAAGTTGAAATCTCCGCCCCAAATAATTTTCCCCGGTCTCCCCCGTAGTATTTCCCCTATTTTAATTACAGCTACGTTGTCGTCTGTTACAGGGGCATAATAATTCACAAAATTAAATGTAACACCCTTTAATCTGGCTTCAACCCAGATCCATCTACCCAGAGGATCTCTTACTATTTTACCAAATTCCCAAGGAAGATTTTTACAAAAATATATAGCAACACCTCTGCAAGCCAGTCCGGCCGAGGCGAAAAAGACATGAGAAAACCAGCGAGGAAGAAATAGATTTGGAGAATTTGATTTTAAATGTGTTTCTTGTAAGAACAGGACTTGAGGAGTCAGAGAAGTGAGCCATCTAATCAGGCCTCCGTATTTCTGCTTATTTAAAATCCCGTTAACATTTAGAGAGTAGATACTACACAAGTTTATCATCTCTTATATAATTCCATCTTCCTTCCACTGACCACTAACTGCTTCCCACCATTTGCCTGAAAAAAAAAAAAAACATAACCGGCCCCTCGTTTACTTGTTTTAATCTTCCATTTCTTAGCTAATTTAACCTTTTTAGCTTCTGCTCGGCTTCTGCTCATTGTTATTTTGTTTTTACCCCCCCCTATTGACCCCAGGTCCTCCCGGTCCCCACTCCCTACCACTTGCCCTCCCCTTGCATTGTGGAAAACCCCCTAGCTGCCACGCAGCCCACATTGCAACCCTCCCAAAAACCTTAAGGGCGTCTTGGAGTTACGCCCAGGATGAACCTGCCCTTGTCCCCAGATCCCGCCCATTCTGAAGAATTTTTTTATTTTTTTTATTTGCCGTATATTAAATTTATGTTCCCCCACCCTCCTGTGTCCTGTGAGTGTTATACAACCATATATACTTAACCACTTGCTTAAGCCCACAGTCGGATTAAATCCCTAAGCATATCTATAAAATCGCAAAGTGTAAACGAGAACAAGAAAACAGCATTTTTTTTTTTTATTTTTTTTTTGCTTCCGCCACCTCTCACCGCCTCACAACCAGAATCTCTTACATTCTCTTACATTCCATTACATCTACCAATTGCCATTATCTGCTAGATCCTTCCGAGATTTCCTTCAACAGGGCCTGAGCCTCTTCCAGATCCGAGAACAAAAAAAACTTTCCTTTCACCAACACTTTAAGTTTTGATTGGTGAGCAATTGTAGCTTGGGCGCCATGCGCTTTAAATAGTTGAAGAATTTTAACGAATTCTTTCCTCCTACGAGCAGCAGCTGCTGTCATGTCTGCGAATATTCTACATTTACAGGACTCCGTTACTGGAAACTGTCTCTGCTGGAATGCCCTCGCTAAAATTCTTTCCTTGATCCTATAGTCAGCAAAATTAAGTAGTATTGTTCTCGGATATGTAGAGTTAGGAAAGGGTTGCGCAGGTACACGATGAGCTCTTGTTATTGTGAGATCACCATCAAGTTCTGGCAGGACTTGCTTCTTAATGAACGAGGTCACCCACTGAATTGTTTGAGGACATTCCAGCCCTTCCGGAACCCCAACAATTCTGAGGTTCGATCTTCGAGAATAATTTTCGAGCTCCTCGAGCTTGGCTTCAACAGTAAGTGTCTTTTTTTTTAACTTTTTTGACCTCTCCCATTGTGATAGATACTTGGTCCTCTAGCGTTGAGATCCGAGACTCCACCTCCTGTAGTCTATTCAGGAGTCCAGCCATTGTCTCTTCCAGCTTTCCTAATCTTGTATGGAGTGCAGCAATCTCTACTTGTTGTGAATTTTTCATGTCTCGTATTTCTTCGAGGATTAGATTTAACATATCTTTGATATCCAGTTGATGCGTTGTCTTAATTTCAGAACTTTGGAAGACGTTGGTGGGTTGATCTCTCGCACCCATGTTCACCTCGCCTGCCTTGAGCACTGCTTGACTCATGAAAGTTGGAGAGAGAGCTACGATCTCAGCTGGAACTGCATTCCTACTTCCCAGAGGAGTGACAACTGCTGACCCTTTAAATGGGCTTGTTGGTACCTCTGTCATTGAGTCACAGTTTTCATTGACTAATTCCTGAAGTAGGTGGTCAGTGTTCTGTTTTTCCTTGTCCATTATTTTCAGAGAATTCGTAGAGGTAGATGACAAGTGATTTTGCTCAGTTTGCTCTGCTTGTGCTTGTGCTTGAGGCTGCGGTTGAGGTTGCTTCA
Source organism: Triturus cristatus (assembly GCF_964204655.1). Taxonomy (NCBI): domain Eukaryota; kingdom Metazoa; phylum Chordata; class Amphibia; order Caudata; family Salamandridae; genus Triturus; species Triturus cristatus. The sequence goes on from NC_140585.1 coordinate 375,185,965, forward strand.
TTTGGAAAATGAGTTGTTTATGCGGGAGAGCCACCAAACCAGATATTTCGATAATCTGTTGCATCATCCCAGGGTGGCTATCAACTCCTCCCGTGCCATTTTCTGTAGATAATGTATCAGTCGGCCCTAGAGTAGAGACACCTGAGAAGGAGGGCGAAGAATGTAGAGATCTTGGGGTGGATTTGCTATTAAATAGTGGAAACTCCTTGATTTCCTTTAATTCTTTTCTATCACTTCTTTGAGTTGGTATAGAGGCTAGTATAGTTGCTTTGGACAGACCTGCTTTGGGCAGACCTGGCTCAGTGTCCGCAGGGGGGGGGGGGCTGGTCGAGGAGCCCATCATCCTGTAGGGGCCCAGGATACCTTGCGGGAGATTCCTCCTCCGAACTTTCTGAGGAAGTCTCAGGGCCCGGTGAAGTGGGTTTATCCCCCCCATCCTTAGCCTTAGCACCACACAATATTGCTTTGTTTGCCAAGGTCTGGCGAGATTTTTTAAGACGGGCCATAGTTTCCTTATTAGCCTTGTTCGAAATATTACCGTCTTTTAACTGTTTCCCCATCTTCTTTTTTTTTCTTTCACCTCCTTTTTTTGTTTTTTGCTATGGGCTGTTTGCGATTTTTTTTTTATCACTGTTCGCCACTATTGTCCACATGTTTCCTGGCCCCCAGCCTTGTCAGTCTTGTCAGTCTCCACCTTATTACCCCCACCACCACTCCTCACCTCACTCTCTACTGCAGTACAGGGTATCAATTTTAATTCCGCTTGTCCGTTTATTCAGTCTTGAGAAATGCAGCCGCAGATCATGTATTGAACATCCATGGAGAAGCAGGCGAATGGCCTCAACCTCCACAGCCTCCGGGTTTACAGTATATCAGCTGTTGAAAAGGAGCAGCAGAGCTACATACCAGGCATCATTAACGTTGAGTTTTTTTTTTCATCAGATAAGCTCTTATTGCCCCTCAGCGCTGCTCCCAGCACTCACGCTTTTCGTTCCCTTTTCGCAGGATCGCTGCATCACGAGGGGGGGGAAATCGCGTCTATTCTCAACTCTGCCAGCGCGTCCTCCGTGCTGCCGTCGCCATTGCCATTGCTGATCAGAGTCTGGGGGCGGGACCCGGTCCTCGGGTCACGGGTCTCCTGCCGCTACGTGGAGGCGTGGTGCTCCGTAGCTGTCATCCTAGACATGCTTGGGATGTAGAAGAAGCGTTCGGTATGACTTGATGGGCCATCCTGAGAGGAGAGGAGGAATGAGATGGACCCAGGCTTACTTACACCTGAATAGGCTGTGTCCTGTCGCCACACAAAGGGGTGCATACTCCACTGGAGTGAGGCTGGAGCCAGGGCAGCAAGGGCAGTACCTCAGTGCACTATAAAGGCCTGTCTTTGAAGTCTCCCAACTTCAAGGGCCCAGATGGGTATGGGTACTGGACCTCTGACACCACCACTTCACTACACTTCTGGACCTGTGAATACTCTGCCAAGAAGAAGGACTGCTGTGCTGCTGACGGAATGCCACTCAGCTGGACTGTTGCTCTGCTGGACTCCTGGCTTACTGCGCTGCCCTGCTGCCTGTTGTTCCCTGTCTGGGTGAGAAGGACTGGACCTGCATCACTTTAACCCAGAGTGACTCCAAGGGCTAGCTGTCCAGCCTCCTGATCTGAAGTCTCAGGGACATAAAGACTTCCTGCACCCCAGTCTCTGTACCTGGACTCTGCCATCTGTGAGTCTGCCCTGCCAAGTGGTGCCCCCCCAGTCCTGGTCCAATGTTAGTGGGCCTAACATGTTTGCTCCAGCTAAACCAACACATCCTCCGCCAAACCGATGCATCACTGTGGCTGCGAGTATCGGAACCGATGCATTGTCGCTGCTGTGTGGATTGAATCGACTCTGCTGCATGTATCGAACCTGACGCACTGCCTTTGGAACCGTCACTGAACGATGCTTGTCCTGCCACAAGGTCCTCTCATCCCAGTCGATGCTAGCCTTGAAGATGACGCCGAAACTCCGCATCGCAGTATCTCCACTCATTGGAGCTGACACATAGCCTCGACTGCACAATGCATCCCCGACATCGGTCTTTGCATCGTAAGCCTTCTCAACTGCATCCTCAAGGTCGCTGCATTAGGATCTCGCACAACATACTTGTGGCATCTCAAAACCAGCACATGGCTTCTGCTGCATGATGCATCTTTGACACGAATCCACGCAATGCTCCCCAACCTGGGATTATGCCTCTTAGCGCTAATTTATTGTTTTATTTAATAAAGTCAGAATTAATAGTAATGTTTCATAACTTGGGGCCAGAGTGTGGTTTGACTCCAAATTGACTTTTGAGAGTCAAATTCGGAAAGTCACAGGTAAATGCTTTGGGACATTGACGGTCCTGAGGAAGGTCCTCGACTTATTACCTGTCAACGCCAGGAAAACTATAGTGTATGCCGTGGTCACCTCTCAGATTGACTACAGAAATATCTTATATTAAGGCTCTTCTAAAAAAAGGGTAATGAATGAAGCTGCAATCGATACATAACGCAGCCGCCCGCCTAGTGTTGAATCTCCCTAAAAGATCATCTATAGAAAAATCCCCAGCCAGACCGCACCGGCTACCGGTAGAGAAGAGAATATTGTTTAAGACAATGTGCCACTGCGAAACGAACTTTCGTAAAAAGCTGAAGACCTGGCTTTTCCCACCAGTCAATTAGAATACTCTCCTTAGACTTCCTGATTCATGCCTATGGGCTGAGTGTTTAATTGCTATTCTCTCAACTTTTGCTTTCTGAAAGTCGGCTACTACCGCGGGGACACACCGGCACTGTAACCATGCGCTCAATAAATGGATAAATCAATAAATAGATGTACGACCATTCTAAATTGCGAATCGCAATTTGCACTCGATTGCAAGTCGCAAATTACGAGTTGCAATTTAGAATGTAAGACATTGTCAAAGCCACTGATTACGATTCCCAATGAGGTCGCAAAATGCGATGCTCAGGAATATTAATGAGCCACTCGCAATTTACGACCCCATTGGGAATGGCTGGCCCTCCCAGGGATGGAGGCCTACTGGGCTCAGCAGACCTCCATGTCTGGGACTGCTTTTAAATAAAGCAGTTGATTTTCAATACAGCCCGTTTTCCTTAAAGGAAAAAGGGATGCATTTAAAAAAAAAAATGAAACTTTTCTTTTGCTTTGTTCCACTAGTCTGTATCACAGGACTAGACGTATGGTATGAGAAAATAGAAACTTAAATAGGTCTCCACAAAAGGAAAATGGGCAAGAGTGAGTATAAACCTCTGTAGCACTAGTGGGAACTTATGGTGCCATGCAGTATTCAAGAAGCCTAAAGAATTAGAAGCAGGGAAACGGGAGACATGCAGAGCATCATGGGTGTCAGGGACTTGAGGCAAACGTTTGTGACAAGGAGACACACGAAATGATAGAAATATCAGGAGATAGGAGTAATGTGAAAAACAGAAATGAGTGGATGGGGAATTGAGAGACTGAAACTGTGGAGGGTGGAGGGGCAGGAAAGAGTTGGAGATTGGTCAGATATAGTTGAAGGACCATTAGACTAGGAGGAACTGTGTCCGAGCTTAAGTAGTGTCAGCAAAAAACAAGTTGCCTCGCAACTTTTTGTTGTTGTAGGGTTTCCTGTTGCCGACAATTCGTTTGGCTTTCCCTTGCACTTTTGTTGTGTTTGTTTTTCCTCTCTCCCGGTTCCTTTCCTTTTTCCAGTTTTATCATCCAGTACCTTTTTGAACAGTGCATCCTTTGTTGAAAACAATCCTGTTGGCATTCTACACACGTGTCTGCTGCTGGTGCTACTGAGTCAGGGGCGCTTTCATGGAACTCTTGGGTCATAATCTGCTCTTCAATGGAACATCGGTTAAGCATGAGATGTGCTCTAAATGGGCTCTAGAGGTTGTGACCAAGTTTTTAATGTTTACTTCTTACCAAGAGCTGGCTGCATACGTGAGAAGCCAATAGCTAATACGAGCCCTTGAGTATGAGTTTACTAGATGACTTCAATATAAGAACAAACGGGTGGGGTCAGCTCCAGTGTTTTTATCTCTCTCTCTCCCTAATACTCCTATTTTTCCCTGGGGTAAGGACGAATGTGGAAGTTTACTATTTTTCCCTGGGGTAAGAACGATTGTAGAAGTTTATTATCTTCTGCATCGCTTTCCTTTCAGATATTAGAGGTTTGCTTTGTTATCACTACCACAGTCTAGTTCAACCAGCCAACCTTGTACACCAAGGCTGCAAACAGGAGAGCTCAAAAAGCTTTGTTGAGGCACATTAAAGCCAATCTAAGGACTTCCTTTTGTAGAGTAGCTACTTTGATTGAGAAACAATCATTGGCCCACATCTTAGGTTGGCAAGTACTTAAGTGATGAGCATCGCACCTTTCTTCACTCGTAAACATGGAATGGAAGGAAAAGGAACACAGTTGTGAAGAATATGGCACAAATAAAAAATGCTGAGGAGCAGAGGCTGCCTTGTGTAATAGCTAACGGGAGGTTTCACTGGAAAAGCAGCAGCTCCCAAGCCTGGAAAGACCTGACCATAAATGATGCACCTCAGGAGAATAAACAGGTTGAGGAGGTATCATTGACGTTTAACTAGACTCTGCAGCCATCAATGGGCTCACAAGTGATGTAGAGCATGAGGACACTTGTCACTGGGATGTGAAAAAAAAAAGATTTGCAAGCCTGCACCCCCATCTCCACTGGCCTGGGCCTGGCTAGACTGGGTAAAGATATTGACCTTTTTACGCAAATGTATGGAACTGCCATCTTCACTGTATACTAATTTTTCTATGTTCAGATTAAATTAGGTTTATCTGAATGCATTGTAAAAAGATAGCAACATCTGTTCAATACACCCTATGATGTTCCAGGGATACCAGGGAGAGGGGAATTAGGGTTTTGCTTAAGGGTTTTACTTTTGGTGAGGTAAAGGTACATACGCTGACTGTATTATTTAATGTGTCTCTAAAAGACTCTTTCGTAATCCCGCTCCAAGCAGAATGTATAATTATTGAGCCTTTGTTCTCGGGTTCCTACTTGGATTTAGTATGGTTCTTCTTTTCCATTTTCTACAGCGTCCATCATTCCCTTAACCTTTGGATAAGAAATGGGACTCTTGATCTCTATTCTCATGCTTCTCTTAACACAGTTTTCTGGATAATGGTCCCTTGGAAGCAAGGTATTGAACAGTTCGCTCCTTATATTTTGAGTCCACAGTGTTCCGTTCAGACCACCCATTGTCCTGTAACAGAAACAGGGTATGTCAGGAATCTATCAGCACTCCCTGCAGCACTCCCATCCTCAAGCCTCCTCTTAACCTTCTGCCACCCCAAGATCAACATGCCTGTAACATAAAGAGGGGCTGTGGGGTGTCAGGTACATAGTTGGGCCCTCTGCAAGTCTTCATTGATGGTTTGGAATGGCCAGCAGTTAAGAAGCAGGTCTCCAACCTGCATGTCTACTACTTGATAGCGAGCCCAGGGGTGTCAAATTTGTCACACTCCTACACAACACGAGAGAGCCTTTCTACCTACTGAGAAAGCCAATCGAGGGGAAGGAAGTGGGGTTGGCAAATGGACAGCTTTTGAACCCCCTTCTCAGTTCAGAAAATGATGAGCTGTGCATCAGCCATATAAAAAAAACCAATGTTAGTCTTATTGCAGGTTTAGCGAGACACAAGTTATACAATTGTCTCCCACTGTTAGATTTTGGAAAAAGATTGAAAATGTGTCTAATTAACTGTGGCAAAGGAGCATTGCTCCCAATTTTAGACCTTCCTGTTGGGAATGGTCCCCAAATAGTAAGTATAGCAATACAATTAATAATATGAAAGTGGATCCCAATCCGCAAATGAGCACTCTTCAAATTCCTCACATACAAAGCCTTACACAACATCGGCCTACCTACCTCAACAACCGTATGAATTTACACAAACGTACCAGATACCTCCTCTGAGCTGGACTCTGACCAGCACACTCCCCCAGCATATGCAGAACTAGATCTGACTTCTAATACCTTGCTCTAAAAACATTGAATGACCCGCCCCTGTACATCAGAGCATCCGCCTCAGTTCTTGAATACTGCAAGAAACTCAACAGCTGGTGCTACCCCTAGACCTGACCCTACAGGGCCCATACAGCTCCTTCTGTATACGTTCCTGTATGAGTTGTGCTCTGTCAGAACCACTTTCAGGGGGGCATGCGGCATGCAGGAGTTTCTGGAGCCCAATTGTGGGGGATGAGGGCTTTTAATTCATGATGTCTTGGGGCCCATCTTATTATGGACCCTGTGTAACTAGGCCATATACCCCTTCTGCATGTGACTCCCAGGATAGCGTGGTCCAAACAGTCCAAGACTCCCCGGTGGGGGAGTTTTGGCTACAGGATAGTGAACATGGGCTCAAATCTCCACATGCGCGCAGCAGCAGCAATAAATCATTGTCCAGTCAAATACTCACTTTTATGACAAAAGTGCTGTATTTTCTTTTTACTGCTAACTACGCAAAAGAAAGATATGACATCCAAAAATAGTTGCACAGCCCTCTCCTGGGGTTGGGGCTCTAATGATCCTTCAGCAGTTCCCTCTCCACTCACTCTTCGCATTAACAATCGTGATTTTTCCCCATTATTGGTAACATCCAGAGTATGCCCCACTAGTAGTCTGAGTCTCAAGAGTCCACTATGACTCTAGCTTTAAGTCAATAGTGTTCCAGCGCTATTGCGCTAAACCAGCAGCATGTACCGGACTTACCCGCCTCATCAGGTGTGAAGCTTGCCGGCGTGCACTCCATCCAGGGGCGCTCACAGCGGCTTCAACCAAGTTCATTTCACCACAAAGCTATCACACAAGGTTTTCAACCCTTACCCCACGACAGTCTTTGTCTCAACAACCCCTCCTGACACATGGGATTGCCGTCTCATTACTACACAGGGCTCTGCCCTGATCGGGGCAGCAGGACACACAGTTAATTTCATGTTGGACCTCAACTGCCATACCGGGTTGTCAACCATGACTTGCAAACGGGCCGAGTGGTACAGCAGCCATTTCCTCACACCATGCAGAGGGAGCCACTACACAGGGCTCCTCGCTGGAACTCCACTAACTGACCATTGGCTTTTCCCTCTCTGCATCATGTGTAACACACCTGACTCACGGTCGAATTACTTTATCCGCACGGGCTGTCCCCATGTCCCGAAGAAGACCCGCCGTGACTCCTTCTTCAATCATGCACTTCTCTGGGTCGAAACGTCGACGTACCTGTACAGTTCATACCCTACCTTCTCCACTCCACATGAAAGGCAGATTGAGCATTAGACGGATTGGAGATATATGTGTTTAGGGACGGATGTCCCTTCTCCACTCCACGTGAAAGGCAGATTGAGCATTAGACCGATTGGAGATATATGTGTTTAGTGATGGATGTCCACTGAATTTAACTTTTTATATACCTCTTGTACAACACTGTATATAGTTTATTCACTTACAGCACCTTGTCACCTCTAGATCACATAATCACCTATAAGGTAGTCTTGCGTCGTTTTTCAATAACTTTTGTTTGCCTGTGACAGCCATACGATGTTATAACCAGAAAACTGAAAAATTGTAAAAATGAAAAAACGATGAAACTGTTAATATACTGCTTTTTGATTGATTCAAATTAGGTGTGTTCTTCTTTCTTCATGCAAAAATATTGATGTAACGTTAAAGCAATTATTTTACCTGACAGAACCAACATTAGCACATACTCTAGACGCCCAGGTAATGAGGGTCACTGGGTCACCCCATTATACTTGATGACCTGAAAGGGTCTTTGTACATTTATTGATAATTAAAGTAAGTTTATAGTGTGTTAGACAAAGAAACTCTTTCATATAGCGAGGAATAGATTGCCAAACCAAACAGCGACCAGACTGAACTTAACTAACCGGGCCAAGGTCTAAACCCACTGGATAATACCCTGAGTGAAAAGTTAGCAAAACTAGAAAGACTAGAGAAAAAATTGGTCAGGTCACACTTACATGGGCATCTTCTTGCTTAATATTTACAAGCCAACATCATACCTAAAGGCCTACAAGTAAGAAGCGGGCCTGCAATTTTCATTGACCAACCAAAAATCAGGAAATGCTTTAGCTTTGTAGCAAACAATTGTTCCAGACACTGGATGGTGTTGGGTGTTGAAACAGCCTTAGAATACGTGAAAAAAACTCTGTCAAGAAATCGCTGATCTAGAGAAAGAGATCCTGAAAGATAGAGCTCTAAGAAGTACCGCCAAAGAAGCACTTGAATGCACAGAGAAAGTCATTGTAGAGTACAACTCCATAACTCTAAACAGGAAATTTGATAAACTCGGTAAAGACATTAGGGGCTACGACAAAAAGATAACGTGCCCATACCTATCGGATGACTATTCTCAGCAGGACAGACAAGGTTTCTTTACCAACAGAGGAAGGCAGGGCCCCAGAAGATTTACTACCTTCTCAGATTCTTCACTTGGGAGTAGTTCAGATTGTGAAACCGAAAGACCAACTATGAGTGGAGGCTCCCGCCAGTACAACCAGGGCCCAAGATTTCAAGACTCACATAGTGGTCGTTCATCTTTATCGTCTTCTTTTTTAGGGGATCAGACATGGCCACCAAACAGAGGCCGCAATCAAGACGCTTGATGGGACAGGCCCAAAAGATGGAACAGAGGTAGAAACATACAAAGGGGAAACAACAGGGTACATTTTTACCCCCAAGAGAGTAATGTAGAGATCCAGACGAGACACCAGACGTACAGATAGTAGAACAAGTTGCGAACCAAACAAGGATGGACAACGAAGCCCCTTGCCACCCAAACCAAAATCAACTAAACCCCGACACCAACCTCTCGGACTGCCTTCCTACAATTAAGTTGAAGCACAGAGTGAGTACTATCGTACTCCCCTCGACCACTACCGAGATCAATCTGACCCCAGCAATAACATTTCGGATAAAACTGGAGAATCCCACTGAAATCAGGAACAACCGGATCCCACTGCTGCTGGAGAACAACATGCAAACTAAGCAAGGACAGACAGCATGACTCTCCTTGACCATAACCATAACCAAGATCAATCCATTCCCATCATCAACATCGCGAATCATAATCTGACTTCTGTGGAGTGTTCCATATTATCCAAAGGGCTCACTTTTATACCAACTGCGCCCCCTTACTCCTTCAACATTAAATTAGACTGCAGCAATTCTTCAGAAAAGTTCGATTGAACTATATTTTTCAGAATAACAAACCAGGTCCTAAACCTTCAACTGCCACTGGCTTCAAACCACAGTCCAGCTTCACGCCTACAGCACACCTTACGAGCCAGAAAATACTTGCATTTGAACAAATTGCACTGAAAGAAGTAATGTCTCTATGGGACAACAGAAAGTACATTCAATACAACATAACAAAGGAAGAGAAAGAAGCACTTGACTCCTTGAAAACCAACATGGCAATCGTAATCAAGGCTGCTGATAAAGGAGGTGCAGTTGTGGTGCTGAACACTGAAGATTACGTTGCCGAGATACAACGTCAACTGAGTTGCCCAGACAGTTATACTAAATTAAATAAGGACCCCACCATGGAGGTGCTAGAATTGATTCACCAACTCACACTAAGAATATTGGAGGAGGGGTACCTCAGCGAACCGGAGTATAACTTCCTCAACAAAAAGCACCCTAGAACACCGACCATTTATACTCTCCCGAAGATTCATGAAAACGTGACCCACCCACCCGGAAGACCAATTATATCAGGTTGTGGGTCCATCCTGGAACCGCTAAACCAGTTCATAGACAGTTTCCTACCACCCCGGGTATCAGAAACCACGTCCTACATGTGCAACACGATGCACATCATCCAGATAACGGAGAATCAGCCTTTTGACACATCAACCCAGTTCTTAGTCGGCCTGGAAGTGGCTTCATTATACACTAGCCTTCCACAAGACCAAGCCATTGAATACATGCGCGAGGTACTGGATAAGAGACCAACTCCGCACTTGATTCCTACAGAATTCTTGGTCACTCTACTTGAGATTGCCATGACGAAGAATTTGTTCATATTTCAAAAGATATTTTACTTCCAATGTAAGGGAGTAGCTATGGGAGCCGGATTAGCCCCTAGCTTGGCTAATTTGTATATGGACAAATATGAAGACAAATATATATACAAAACAGATAACCCTTCCATTGATAATATCATGCTTTGGAAGCGGTATATTGATGATGTCATAATGGTGTGGACAGAACTCCATTTAATTGATTTCCGACTATGGCTCAATGGAAGATCACAGAATATTCAATTCACAATTAACTATGACAGGGAATCGATCTGTTTCCTAGACCTATTGCTCACAATTGAAGAAGGGCTGATCTACATCACATTATATAGGTAATTTACTCAGCGCAACACCCTGCTGAAATACTCCTCTCACCACCTGAGGAGGCTCCGGGACAACTTCCCTTACTGGCAGTTCCTAAGGCTTCGTAGGAACTGCTTGCGAAGAGCAGACTTCTTCAAAGAAACTGATACCCTGATTGCCAGACAATAGGTGGATAGCCTCAGGTGGTGAGTCGTAGAAAAGAGGATCTTCCAACACTCCAGAGGGGGCGACCTGACATCATCCCTCAACTTCAAGGAATGTAGATAGATACATACGTTGAACACTATAAACCTGGGTCTGAACGAACTGGAGGAGACCAGCAGACAATTGGGCCTTCTATCAAGGAGATGAATCAAATTCACAATAGCACGGCTCATATCTGTTATCTCAACCTATCCATTCGCCCCCGATACACCGAGCATAGGTACTTAAGTACCACCACTATCATATGTGACTTTCTACCTCACAGTGCTGTACAAGAGGTATCTAAAATGTTCAGTTCAGGTGACATCCGTCCCTCAACACCTATATCTCCAATCCGTCGAAGGCTTAATCTGCCTTTCACTTGGAGTTGAGAAGGCAGTGTATGGATTGTACAGGTACATCAACGTTTCGACCCAGAGAAGTGCGTGATTGAAGAAGGAGTCACGGCGGGTCTAATTCAGGACATGGGGGACAGTATGTGAGGACCATGAGTCAGGTGCATTATACATGATGCAGAGAGGAAAAAAGCGATGGTCAGTTAGAACTATGGTGACAGCCATACCATGTTATAACAGGAAAACTGAAAAATTGTAAAAAGAAAAAACCGATTAAGCTGTTAATATGCTGCGTTTTGATTGATTCAAATAAGGTGTGTTCTTCTTTCTTCATGCAAAAATATTGATGTAACGTTAAAGGACAGCAACCAACAGTAGGCCACTGACTACTACCAGTGTCAGGAATCAGGCCCCAACCCATCCAGTGCTAGGTGAAGGCTCCAAGCTCCAGCTTGGCTTCACTTCCAGTCGTGGGGCTGGCAAGGAGTTCCCTAACTGCTCTTGAAGATTCTCTGACCTATGAGGTTTTTCAGAGTGGAGGCTACTGCCAACAGTGTTAGCCACCCTACTTACACTCACCCTCCCTCCAGTACAGGGGTGGTAGCTTGAGATTGATTTCCCAGCCCAGGGTCTGTACCCTGGGCAGAATAGGGTTGAGTACTTCTACTCCTTGCCCCTCCATTTGGGCTCATGCACCATCCATTTGGGGATGATACCCCCAGAAACCTGAGCTTTCAGTTTGCCTAAGTTGCTGCCCCTCCCACCTCTTCTAACACGGGAGGCAACTCATTTCACAGCATGCAGTCAATGGGCATCTGGGGACTAACTACGACCCTCCTCTGGGTCACCTACCCACCCCATACCAGAGATACCATAGCCATAGGGCAGAAGAAGTCCTGTCAATGTGCCTGAGTTACCCTACACACCTATCCGGAAACTGATCTGGGGAAAACAGCCTTTCCACTACCTTGGTAATGAGGAGAAAGATCTTTATTTGTCTTCTTTTTTAACTCATTCTACATGTGCTGCAATCTGCATCTCACGTAGAAAGAGGAAACAGCCTTAAATAATTGTTTTGTGCAAGAAGGTGCCCTTTCCTGAACAAAAACAATCCTGCCTGTAAAGCAGCCACTGTTGCACGATGCCTGCGTTGGCGCTAGACAGTAAAAATTGCACCAGCAGACGGAGAGAGGAGGCATGCAACATATCTTGATAGATATGGCACCTTCCTGTCCTCTCCCTTTCACACAGCGCAGCAAGGTGTCTTGCTGCAGTGCATTGCATGAAAAACTGATACATATGTTCCTTAGAGAACAGAATGACCTTGAAGGGAGCATTCTTCATCTGATTACCCCACCTCTGGTGTAAGAAGCGTGTCCCTCCCCACTGAGGGCATGTGTTTCCATAGGCTTGCCCCTGCTCCCCCCCCAATCTTCCCCTGAGACCCAGTGCATCCTCAGGGCTACCTCATAGGCTGAAAAACATTTATCTTTGTCATCTCCCACCACATAGCTAAGCACCATGTCTTGGGGTATACAGATCCATACCTCTCCATGGAAAACTGGATAGCTGCCCCCATTAGTACTGGACTCTGAGGCTTTTTTTTGCTCTTATATCCAGCTGTTTAGGACTCACTTCATGAGCCAACAAATGTTTCTTCTCTGCAAATTCGGCAGTCCCTGCCTCAGCCTTCTCCTTTGCCAGGGTGATCTTGGTTTCCGCCCTCCTGTCCTCCAGGGCTCTTTTTCTTTCTTGGAAGCTTTAGCTTAGCCAGCTGCAGCCTGAATTCCCTCTTTGCTCTGATGTCTTCCAGCTCCTCTGGGGTCAGAGTGCCGGAGCAGATGCTGCTGTCTGTCCAGAATCTGACAGGCCACCTCACTCCTGTGGGTCCTCGTCTCTCCTCTGAAGCCACGATCAGGGGGGTGCAAATCTAATGTCCTCCAGCTCTGCTGGGGTCAGGTTGCGGGGAGCAGATTCTGCTGTCTGCCTGGGATCTGGGAGGAGACCTCACTTCTGTGGGTCCTCCTCTCTCTTCTGAAGCCATGATCAGAGTGCTGTCATTCTCTCATTCTGTTTTCACCTCCCTCTTGCTCCTGCTCAGTTACTACTTCCTACTCCTCCTGTGCTGTAGTCTGTAATTGGGGAGCCTCCTCTCACACCCTGGGGGCCTTTTGGAACTCCTGCTTCTTGGAGCTCTTGGTCACTGAAAGCCCCCTCTTGCTGCAGAATCCCATAAGTTCAGCCACAGTGTAACTATCCTGGTTGTTGAGCTGAAACTCCATGCTTGCAGCAGGCAGAGTCTCAGGTGCACAAGATCAAGTGGAATGGAAGTGCATTTAGAAAGACAAAACAAGGCCAATCACAGAGAATTTTAAAAAAGAGGGCAACTTTGGTATGAAGTTATTTCTATGGAACTGGCCTAATTTAGAGGCAATGTGTAAAGTATGTTTGCAACACACGAACAGTAATAAAGAGAAAAATCCTAAACCAGTTTAGAACAATAGATTGTGTTTTAATAAATAATTTGAAACCAAAATGACACAAAAAATCTAATCAGTATAACTGGAGATATTACATTTTAAAGGTTTAGACAAAAGTAGCGCCCAAAGTGCCAAATGAGGGTATCTGGTCGTGCTGAACCAGGACAATGTCACAAATTCAAACTGACAGTAATGGATCCCAAGTCAGGCACAGGACCAAGTTTGTCCCACTGAGAATTATTCCTATGTCTTTGGTTCGAGGCGTGCACAGCGTTGCTTTGGGAGGGTTTGCGTCATCCAGCATCAGTTCCAATGAAGCTGTGGAGGCTTTGCAAGGCTTAGCGTTGCTCTGCGTCGGTTCTAATGAAGCTGTCGGACATGTGGCAAGCCTCTGCATCACTCGGCGTCAGCTCACATGAAGATTTCAGCTGCGTGGCAAGGATTTGCGGGGTTTTGCTTCCCTTGGCACCAGGTCAGATAAAGCTTTCAGCTGTGCGGCAAGACTTTTGTGGGGCTTTGCATGGCTTAACTCTGGTTTTGGTGGAACCTGCAGTCAGGACAGGAGAAGTACTCTCTGATGCAAGCCAATGGTCCAGGACTTGGGGAGGCACCTCTTGGGGATCAGGGACTCACTCCAGCAGAGGTCAGTGTGGCTTAGGAAGATACAGTTGCAGGTCCAGGGTAGTCTTGTGCACAGGTCAGTTGGGCAGTTGCAAGGAGGGCTTTGGAGCTTTTTGTGTCCCTGTCGCACAGAACAGGAGGTCAGCCAAATGGGCCTTGGAGTCACTCAGCCTGGGATGAAGGAAGAAGGTCAAGTCTTCTTTCTCAGAGAGCAGGGTAAGTCTCAAGCATCAGGGCAGTCCACAAGCAGCAGCACAGTCCTCAAGCAGCAGGCAATGCTTCATCTGTACTGTTCACAGGTCCAGGGTGTGGTAAAGAGTTGGACTGAAGATCAAATATTTATACCTGGTGACAGTTTTGAAGTTGGAGAAACTGCTAGACTTCCCCCCCAAATCTGGTTCTGGAATTTCCTTCCTACCAAGTGGCATTTTCAGAATTGTGGCGTAAAATCTTGCTTTACCATTAAAGAGGGTTTTTAATTCCAATTCCTTTGAGTTGAAACATGCCATTTCTACCTGCTCCCAATCAATAGTTAGCACTTATTAAATGTGATAAAGTAACTCAATAGTATCACATGGGAGAGATAGGCCTTACAGTGGTGAAAACAAATGTAGGAGTGTTTCACTACCAGGACATGTAAAATGTAAAGGTACATGTCGAACTTTTTAAATACATTGCAGTCTAGGGCCTATCTTAGGGGTGACCCATATGTATCAAAACGGATGGTTAGGGCCTGGCAAAAGGTTTATTTTTACAGCTCAAATGGCAGTTTAAAACTGCACACAGGTCGCAATGGCAGGCCTTAGTTATGTTTTAAAAGACTACCTTTAGTGGGTGTCACAATGATTGCTTTTGCCCATTAATTCATTTAATTTGCAGGCCCTGGGTACAGGTAGTGCCACTTTATTAGGGACTCATAAGTAAATTAAATGTGCTACTTGGGTGTAAGCCCATTTTAAAATGTTGAAAGAGAGACAGCAAGAGCCCTTTAGCATTGTCTTGCAGTGGTAAAGTGCAGAGAGTAATACACGCCCACAGAAACAGATTCAGAAGAGAGGAGGGCTGAGGGCAAACATGTTTGGGGTGACCACTCAGAGAGAACCAAGTCCAACATATACGAATTATATAAATGAAATGTTGCCTCTAAAAATAATTATTTCAATAGACATTGTATCTTGGATGACAGCAATACACTGCAAATGGTTGTCAGAAAACCTTGTTAAAGTGCCTCTCTAATGTGAAGGACGAGAAGCACTGTTAGCACCCAGGACCCTATTTGTTTCAAGCCTGTCTAATGTTAAGTGTTTTCCTCTGCTCAAAATGTTGCAAAGAAAATGAGACACCATGTCATGACTGTCTGCACTGCCTTCCTACTGGTAGTAGTAGGAAAATTCCCAACCAATAACAAGAGGTGATTAGAAAGGTTCACTGACATAACATCGACACCCAAAACATCCCCATACCACAATATCGAGTCATAAATATAGATGTCAAAAATATTGACATCCTATATTTATAAAGGTAAGTACAAAAATATTGAAAAGAAATATCGATAACATAAATATAGAAGTAAAAAATATCGTTTTATATATATTATCTACTGGCGGTCACCAGTAGATAGTTATAGTTAGGACCTATTTTCCATAGGAAATCCGCAACATTCTATTTGGAATAACGTTGGCACCGATTGACGAATCCTCGCGAAATTTTCCAAACTTTTGGCCAGCTCCGCTCCGCTCCTACCCTGAAATTTTTGCGGTGATCCGTCAAGCGGGCCGAGAAAAAAGGGGGCTCCCAAAACGTGTTTTCCCCATGCAATTTCCCATAGGATCTGTTGTCGCAGCTACAGCCCGAACCGCTGAACGGAATGACACCAAATTTGGCAAAGAGGTAGTTCTCAGTTCGGACTCGTGCCGTTTGCATATATGGTGTGAATCTGTTCAGTAGTTCCTGAGAAAATTAGGGTAAAAAAGTTAGTGATATCTATGGCCGCGGAGGATCCGCGGACCGTACCTGCACCCTAAGCGCATCCTCCCCGAACCGAGCGTGCACCTTCCCGATCGCGCGCTGAATGCTAATTGGCTGTCGAGTGTCTCTCTACATTCGAAACCAGGAACTGTTGGTGGCCATTTTCTGCCTCGGTAGAAGCGAGGCTGAAGATGCAAGGGGAATAAGTGTGTAAAACATATAAAGGGGGCAGAGTGGAAATACACTGACCCTCTAGAGGTGCTTAGGGGGTCCCAGAAGGACCCCATGGGGCCCCCTATAAAAAAAAAAAACACGGGGAAATGCGCGCACGGTGCACGTATCCTATCGCGTTGGATGCACGGATTCTCCCGCGGTGGGTGCGCGGATCCACGGCAACATTTTATATGATAAGCTGATATGTTGAAAAGTCAAGCACACTTCCTGTCTTGTGTAGGAACATTGTGTGCTGAACTTGTGACCTGTGAGCTCAGTGCAGTGATCCATGACCTGTTTCTATGGTAACAGGCAGAAGGCAGATTGGAGGAAGGGTTGAAATGTATTTCAGTTGGAAAGGGTTGAAATGTTTAACCAATAGAAATGTGTGTTTGCTTTTGAGTTTATGTGCGAAGGATTGTGATTTGATGTTTACATGTATATGTGTGGAAAATGAAAGGGAAACTTTTTCATTCTTTGCTTTTGCTGAGAGGTGCACAGTGCAGAGATTCTGTAAAAGAAAATATGGTGAGTGATTGATATACTTCTTAATCTACAAAAGAACTTGAAAGATGAGTTATTTAATTGTGAGGGGATGTATGTAGACTATTTTGATTTTAATCAGACTAATGTATTTTTCCTGCTAAAGTGTAGGGAGTACTTTTTTTCTCTACAATGTGTGTGCATGTAGAAACCATTCTGTGATAAGCATTTGTGTTTTTCATGTGTTTGTAAACAGATAACTGTGCAGTTTTTATATTTCGGTAGAATTAGAAAGCAGTCATTGTTTATGAATTTGTGAAATGAGTTATGTTATGTTTCTATACTAAAATGTAGTACTACTTCTAGATGATGAAATGTGTTTTGGTATAGTGCAAGGGATAGTGTTGTTTGTCTAGAATCACACAGTGAGTCTGTGTACATTTGGGAACCACTGTGAGGGAAGCATGTGGTAACATCGTGTATTTGCTGACAGATAACCGTTTTAACTTGTCATGTTGTGAAGTTTTAGTAGCATTAGAAGACAGTTATGGCTTATGATTTGATTAAATGAGTCAGGCTTTGACAGAAAAGTGCAGTCCTGAAATATGTAGCTTGTTTGCAGTTCCCTTACCAGTTGCACTGTAGTGAATGAGTTTTGGTAAACTCCTAGGGATAGTGGTGCATGTCTAGAATCACAGTGTGAGTTAGTGTATATTTGGGATCAGTGTGAGAGAAGCATTTGGTGATGTCATGTATTTGCTTTCAGATAACTTTTTTAAAACCTGTCATGTTGTGAAGTTTTAGTAGCATTAGAATCCAGTCTTTGCTTATGCGTTGATTAAATGAGTCATGCTTTGACACTGATGTGCTATACTTAAATATGTAGATTGTGTTCAGTTCCATTAACTCTTCCAGACTAGTGAATGAGTTTTGGTAAACTCCTAGGATAGTGTTGATTGTCTAAAATCACACTGTGAGTCTGTGTGCATTTGGGTAAGGATTGTGAGAGAAGCATTTGGTAACATCGTGTATTTGCTGACAGATAACTGTTTTAAAACCAGTCAGGTTGTCATGTTTTAGTAGCATTAGAAGACAGTTATGGCTTATGCTTTCATTAAATGAGTCAGACATTCACAGTAAATTGCAGTCGTGAAATATGTACATTGTGTGCAGTTCCCTTACCACTTGCACTGTAGTGAATGAGTTTTGGTAAACTCATAGGGATAGTGGTGCTTGTCTAGAATCACACTGTGAGTTAATGTGTATTTGGGATCAGTGTGAGAGAATCATTTGGTAACATCATGTATTTGCTGACAGATAACTGTTTTAAAATCTGTCATGTTGTGAAGTTTTAGTAGCATTAGAATCCAGTCTTTGCTTATATGTTGATTAAATGAGTCATGCTTTGACACTGATGTGCTGTACTTAAATATGTAGATTGTGTGCAGTCCCCTTACCCCTTCCACAGTAGTGAATGAGTTTTGGTAAAGTCCTAGGATAGTATTGATTGTCTAAAATCACACTGTGAGTCTGTGTGCATTTGGGTAAGGATTGTGAGAGAAGCATTTGGTAACATCGTGTATTTACTGACAGATACCTGTTTTAAAACCTGTCATGTTGTCAAGTTTTAGTAGCATTAGAAGCCAGTCTTTGCTAATGCGTTGATTAAATTAGTCAGGCATTGACATTAAAGTGTAGTCGTGAAATATGTAGATTGTGTGCAGTTCCTTTACCACTTCCACTGTAGGGAATGAGTTTTGGTAATCTCCTAGGGATAGTGTTGTTTGTCTAGAATCACACTGTGAGTCTGTGTGCGTTTGGGAACCACTGTGAGAGAAGTGTTTGGTAACATCGTGTATTTGCTGACAGATAAGTGTTGTAAAACATGTCATGTTGTCAAGTTTTAGTAGCATTAGAAGACAGTTATGGCTTATGCTTTCATTATATGAGTCAGGCATTGACAGTAAATTGCAGTTGTGAAATATGTAGATTGCGTGCAGTTCCCTTACCACTTGCACTGTAGTGAATGAGTTTTGGTAAACTCATAGGGATAGTGGTGCTTGTCTAGAATCACACTGTGAGCTAGTGTGTATTTGGGATCACTGTGAGAGAAGCATTTGGTAACATCATGTATTTGCTGACAGATAACTGTTTTAAAACCTGTCATGTTGTGAAGTTTTAGTAGGATTAGAATCCAGTCTTTGCTTATGCGTTGATTAAATGAGTCATGCTTTGACACTGATGTGGTGTACTTAAATATGTAGATTGTGTGCAGTACCATTAACTCTTCCAGAGTAGTGAATGAGTTTTGGTAAACTCCTAGGATAGTGTTGCTTGTCTAAAATCACACTGTGAGTCTGTGTGCATTTGAGTAAGGATTGTGAGAGAAGCATTTGGTAACATCGTGTATTTGCTGACATATACCTGTTTTAAAACCGGTCATGTTGTGAAGTTTTAGTAGCATTAGAAGCCAGTCTTTGCTTATGCTTTGATTATATGAGTCAGGCTTTGACATAAAAGTGCAGTCCTGAAATATGAAGATTGCGTGCAGTTCGCTTACCACTTCCACAGTAGTGAATGATTTTTGGTAAACTCCTAGGTATAGTGGTTGTTGTCTAGAATTACACTGTGAGTCTGTTTGCATTTGAGAACCACTGTGAGAGAAGCATTTGGTAACATCGTGTATTTGCTGACAGATAACTAATTTAAAACCTCTCATGTTGTCAAGTTTTAGTAGCATTAGAAGCTAGTCTTTGCTTATGCATTGATAAAATGAGTCAGGGTTTGACACTAAGGTGCAGTACCATGTACTATTCTGTTCACTGAGGCAGAACTGAAAATTTAAAAGTTTTACCTAAGCACTGTCCTAGAAGTAGTCTGATTATTTAGTCAGTTTCTAAGTACCAAATAGACTGCTTCAAATGTCTATGCAGTGTGCATGTAGTGTTCTAACATACTATACACTTGTCCTTTACACCTTCAATTTCCTAGTCAGTATCCATACACTTCCAGGAAACATCCTGTCACTTCCTTTGCAGTCCTCTAGAGACCCATTCAACAGCATGTACTAATCCATTCACTGTGCCAAAACCCAAGCACTTATAAATTCACCAAGACACTCTCTTTCCAGTACTCTAATGATTCAGTCACTGCCTAGGTATTCATGCACTGAGCCAGGTCTTAGCACATGGACTTCTTCAAACCCCTATCCACTATGCATGCAGTCCTCTAAGCACCTACACACTTGTCTTTCACACCTTCAATTCCCCAGTCAGTATCCGTTCACTTCCAGCAAACACCCTGTCACTCCATTTGCACTCCTCTAGTGACCCATTCAGCATCATGTACTAATCCATTCACTGCGCCAAACCCTAATGAATTCGCCCAGGCACTCTCCTTGCAGTACTCTAATCATTCAGTCAGTACTCAAGTGCTCATCCAGTGACCCAGGCCTTAGTATATGGACTGCTTCAAACCCCTATCCACTATGCATGCAGTCCTCTAACCACCTACACAATGGTCTTTCTCACCTTCAATTCCCTAGTCAGCATCCATACACTTCCAGGAAATACCCTGTCACTCCCTTTGCAGTCCTCTAGTGACCCATTCAGCTCCATATACTAATCCATTCACTGTGCTAAAACCCAAACACTTATAAATTCACCAAGATACTATCTTTGCAGTACTCTAATCATTCAGTCAGTGCCTAAGTATTCATACACTGAGCCAGGCCTTTGCACATGGACTGCTTCAAACCCCTATGCACTATGCATGCAGTCTTCTAACCACCTAGACACTTGTCTTTCACACTTTCAATTTCCTAGTCAGTATCCATACAGTCCAGCACTTGTGACTGCCTTTGCACTCCTCTAGTGACCCATTCAGTACCAAGTACTAATCCATTCCCTGTGCGAAAAGCCTAGCACTTATAAATTCACCTAGGCACTCTCCTTGCTGTACTCTAATCATTCAGTCAGTACCCAAGTAGTCATGCAGTGAGCCAGGCCTTAGCACATGGACTGCTTTAAATGCCTATGCAGTATGGATGCAGTCCTCTAATCACCTACACAGTTGTGTTTCACACCTTCAATTCCCTAGTTAGTATTCATACTCTTCTAGCAAACACCCTGTCATTCACCCAGTGTGTCTCCTTATAGTACTGTAATCATTTAGTCAGTTAGCATGTAGTCTTTTAGTGAGGTAGGCTTTAGGGCATGAACTGCTTCAAAGTAGTATGCACTATGCATGTAGTGTTTTAACAATCGTCACACTTGTGGTTCAGGGCTATAGTTTCTTAGTCAGTTCTTATATAAAATGTGTTTGTACAGTAATGGAATAGTATAAATTTGAAAGTTATTAATATACATTTATTTGTGATTCTTTTTTACAGATACAGAACAGGAGTGTTTCTCATCTGTTTGCACTCTTCTCGTGCAAGATTGTTTGGATGAAAGGTCCTTAGGTGTTCCATCATACTTGCTGTGCCACACGAGTATTTTTTATTAGGATCCCCTCGTAACAGAACTCTTTGGCAAATCTTGCGAATGAAGAAGGTGGCATTGGTCTTTCTTTGCCCCTTGGAAAAAGTTAAAAATGTCTTCACCACTGAAGAAAAACGTTGTGGGCGTAAGCGGCAACATTTACAGTTAAGTCAAACTTATAAAATGTTGTTAGCTGTATACATTTTATATATCTGTGATTTGTTTCTTGTGGTATTTTGTTGAGAATACCATGTTTTTTTTTTTTAACAATCTTTCTGATTTTCCAGGTCTGTCGTCGACATCCGTGGTTCCCACAGGAGTGTTCCGCCTTGTTGTTTTGTATTATTGTTGTTACATTTTGTTTATTAGTTTATTGATTATATTTATGTTAATAAAAAAATAAAGTTTGAAAATAGTTTATCGTTTCTATATTTATTATTATAAAAAATAAAGTTTGAAAAAAAAATGTATAATGTTTTTGGTTGTTCTCTTAACTGCTGTGTGACTCTTTCTTGTTCTTATTACTGTTATTTGATGGAGTCCACCATGGTGTTAAATTTTGGGGCACTTATCGCTGGAATACTGGTGATATCTGCAGTTTGCACCAACTTCTGAATAGTGTGTTAGATTTATCTCAACTTTACTTCCGTTAAAGTGCTGATAATGAAAGGGAGAGTAGCCGTTCCCATGCAAAAAGACACGAGGTGCACCTTTGCGATTTATTCTAAATACTAAAATCCTGTATTGTATTGCACTGAGGTATTGGCTGCACTTACAGTGTACACACAAAATCTATTAACCCCTTCCCCACTCATGACGGAACCACTCCGTCATGAGCCACGGTCGCCGTGTGCTCATGACGGAGTGGTTCCGTCATGCTGCGGCCGTTGGCGGCCGCGCCGCCCACGCGGTGCTAATTCCCCGCCTGTGCGGGCGATTAGCGCAGTGGGCGGAGTCATGACGGAACCACTCCGTCATGAGCACAGCTCAACCGCGGCTCATGACGGAGTGGTTCCGTCATGAGCACCGCGCCACCGCGATGCCCCCAAACCCCCCCCAGTGCTGCGGCGGAATTCCCGCCGCAGCGAAAGGGTTAAGAAATCTCATTGTATTTATATTGATTGGGAATAGTGCGTCAGGTGCTGGATCTTGACGAGATACACTGCTCAGTTCGTATATTGTTGTGCACACGAAAAAAATCACAACTTTCACACCAATTGCAATGCGAAACAAATTCCGGCGATAAGACACGTTAGCACCAGGGATTTTACACCTGCTTTCTGCTGGTGTTAAGCAGGACAACTAACTGCACCATGAAAGGGAACACAGCCAAGAGCCACACCAGAACACCCACAGGTGCCACAGAGTCAATGAGCATGATACAGGGATACCCATGAGGGCCAGAAGACTCATCTCAACAACTCCAGGACCGCCAATGCCCCCCAAACCCACATCTTAGTAAGTGTGTCCCTGTGGTCATTGTCTTAGCATGATAGGCACGAGCCCTGCAACATCACAGTGTGCTGTCACCTCAGCGTTGGCAGTGAGCCTGGATGTGTAGCTACGTACGCATCCTCCTGCATGCACAACTGGCGTGTGCT
This sequence comes from Triturus cristatus, assembly GCF_964204655.1. Classification (NCBI taxonomy): domain Eukaryota; kingdom Metazoa; phylum Chordata; class Amphibia; order Caudata; family Salamandridae; genus Triturus; species Triturus cristatus. The sequence goes on from NC_140585.1 coordinate 375,208,787, forward strand.
GGTCTGTCGTTCACAGGTCAGTGCAGGGGTGTGCCTATCCAGCAAGGGGAACGGGGTGTCTCGGACATGTCCGTGTACAGGAAGTGCGGTAAGTGTGTCTCTGTGTTCTGGTGTGGCCTGTTACAAGAGCCGCAGCAGTCAATGTTGTAAAGTGGCATGCACCACCTCCAAACGGCACTGTGATGTTGTAGTTGGAATGTAGCAGGACATGCGCAAATAGGCATTACAATGGCATGCCGTACGAGTGCACGAGATACAACAGCTCACCGTACAAAAGTGTGGGGGCTCATGGGAGGGAGGAGCAGCCGTTTGGCAACATAACACACAGTGAACTCGACCATGTGCCACATGCTGGGCATCTCATCCATGATGACCACGGTCGCAGACATCCCACAACACCAACGACTGGCCTTTGTACACATCCTGTATGAATGCAGCGTGGTTTTCACTTCTATGCTCGTTCAGTGGTGTGATGTTGGCAGGTTGTGTGACTTGTGCTCCTTGTTGGTGTGTTTCATTTTGGCCATTGTTAGTCTATATGTGTGTTATACTTAATTGTGCATGTGTGCAATTCTGCCCATCTCCCCACTCCCCCCACTCCCTGCTTCTTCCTCTTCCTAGTGCTGTTGTGTCTATAATTTTGTTGCTGCACACATAAATACGTGTAAAGAATAAATTAGAATAGTTCCTTGATTCTTTTAGGTTTCAAAACTTCTCTATTGGTTTCTTTTTAATTTTCCATATGAACCGTTTTTTTATAATTCAACAACACACAGAAATCAGAAGTGCAACGTATTCTATCAACACACTTTCTAGAACATTCTATAATACGTGCAGGTTAAAAGTTCATCAATTTTATAAAACTTTACAATATTTTTTTGTAACATTTTCTTGAACATTTAACGACACGTGCAGGTTAAAAGTTGACGATTGTTTTAAGTTCGAACAGTGCCTTCCAAATGCAAGTAGCAGGTGTGGTTGAGCTGAGCAAATTTTATCCTATGATATGTATTCCACGTTGAAACTGCTTTTTCTTAACCAATCACAAAGATGCTTTTCCACAAAACTAATGTGCACCCTACTTTTAAAAAAGAATGCTTTTCATGATATCTTCAGAGATAAGTTATAGATAGGAATTAGCATTTAAAAAACCTTTGAAATTCACTGAAAAAAACAAAGCTTTCAGGGGCGTTATAGTTAGGAATTGGCATTTAAAAAACCTTAGAAATTCACTGAAAAAACCATAGGTTTCAGGGGTGTTATAGTTAGCTGGACATTTCCCTCGTACAAAACCCTAGAAATTCCCCTGTTATAGTTAGTTCAGCTAACTATAACTCGCGCCCCCGCAATGCACTGCTGATGACGTCGCATATTACATCACTCATGACATGGTCAGTGACATCACTGATGACATCACTGATGACATCTCAAATGACATCACTGATGACATCACTGATGACATCATCCATTGAGTATGTGTTTCTGAACAGTTTTATTATGTTTAATATATATAGGGACAGGCCTGTTGAAAAATAAGTGGGTGTACAAGTGTGGGTGTACAAATGTGTGAATGGATGATTTTCTAGGTGCATAACTGAGTCTATAAGTGAGTCATTAAATGTATCTTACTGCAGACTATATTAAATAATAAACTTAATTTAAAATAAATAAATATATTTAATATACATATATATATATATATATATATATATTATTATTTTTTTATGCAAAGGACACCCGCACTCTGGAACTTTATAAGTTGTTTCAAGTTTTATTAACAGAGCCCAGTCTGTCACACCAACACGTTTCGGCCGCACCGGCCTTGCTCACGGTAGGTGGCACTACTTTTTGCAACTGTTTTATGTCATTTCCTGTGCATCATACAGTCCCATGGATTTCTGGGATTTGTAGTTCAGTATTATTTCAAAAACAGAACACCTTGTGACAGTATCGTTTTGAAACACATTAATATTACATTTCACAAATACCGGTGTTTTTTGTAATTCTCTAGTGTCTAATCACAATTATGCATGATTGTCCTTTTTTAATGAGTTAAAATAATTAAGTATTTGTGACAATGTCTATTTGTATATTACACCGCACTCTTAATGTTTTTTGTCATTTCTTTGATGTATAGTACATGTTTTGATGTATAGTGCATTTTTTTGGGGTGTTCCCCATTCATGCATTGTGATCCAGGTCTCATAGTATGGAATATATATATATATATATCTATATATATATATACCAATACCATAAAATGTATGTTAAAAAAACATTCTATTATTAATTAAAACATTAATCTATTTACAAATATTTAAACTTACATTTCCCGCAAGAGTAGGGAAAGTGTTGGTTAGCGGTGGGGTAAAAATTACTATTCCCACTTCAGTGAATGCAACAGTAGGGAAAGTGTTGGATAGCAGAGGGATACAATTTACTATTCCCACTGCAGTCAGTGCAACAGTAGGGAAAGTGTTGGATAGTGGACGGGTAAAAATTACTATTCCCACTCTAGTGAGGGCAACAGTAGGGAAAGTGTTGGATAGTGGGGGGATAACATTTACTATTCCCACACCAATGAGTGCAACAGTAGGGAAAGTGTTGGATCTCAGAGGGGTAAAAATTACTATTCCCACTTCTGTGAGTGCAACAATAGGGAAAGTGTTGGATAGTGGAGGGGTCAAAATTACTATTCACAATCCAGTCAGTGCAACAGTAGGGAGAGCGTTGGATAGCGGAGGGGTAAAAATTACTATTCCCACTCCAGTGAGTGTAACAGTAGGGAAAGTGTTGGATAGCAGAGCGGTGAAAATTACTATTCCCACTCCAATGAGTGCAACAGTAGGGAAAGCGTTGGATAGCGGAGGGGTAAAAATTACTATTCCCACTCCAGTGAGTGTAACAGTAGGGAAAGTGTTGGATAGCAGAGGGGTAAAAAAATGTGACTGTTCCCACTCCAATGAGTGCAACAGTAGGGAAAGTATTGGATTGCGGACGGACAAAAAATACTACAGTCAATTCAAAATTAAAAACAAACAAAATATCAACAACAAATATTTGAATAACAAAAGAAATTAAAAAATATATATATATATAAATATGTTAAAAATTAAAATACAAATATAATTAATATTAGACATTTTTTAGAAATAAAAACATATAAGTTAAATACATATCACAAATAACTACAGATATTATATTAAATAAAATATAAAAATATTTTGGAAACAAACAAATATTTTTAGTTAGAAGTTATTTATGAACAAAAACATTATTAAATACATTTTATTATTAATCAAAAAACAAATTAAAACACATAAAAATTAATGAACATCCCACCCTTTACCCCTATAAACCCCACAACACATACCTAAAATTAATTACACAATTCCCATATTTAATTTTCAATTAAATAATTAATATTAGTTAACAACTAATTATTAATTAATTAAAAATAAATTACTTGGGGGCGAGGCTAGCATCCAAGCAAGATGGCCGCAGCCTAAGTGAGCTCCGTGACCAAGGGAGCCTCCGTAATTGATCCGACCAGCAATCCGGAATACACACGGCTCAAATGAGGTGAGCTGCAATCGGAGCGCCAGTGGAACAAATTGCGCCGCTCCAGAACTCCGAGGGATGAGTGGCCGCCGAGATAGGTGCGGTGACGACGGAGGGCCTACCGGCCGTGCGGAAGCCAGGACCTAGAGTGAGCTGACTATCCGTGGCCATGGTCAGAGTGGCAGCGCCAGACAGGAGGACACACGGCGGACAGGTGGAACCAGCGGCAGGAGGGCGTCGTGTACAACGGACAATGGATACACAGGAAGATGGGAGCCCCACTGGCGGTCACAACGATACGCCAGATGAGCCGAGCGGTGCCTGAAATAGTGCTTCCCCGGGGGGCAGGCAGCGTGAGAGCACTTCCCGGTGCGAAGGCGTGAGAGAAGGTTTGGATCCTGGCAGAGGCGCCGATAGTAGTGTGCGCACTGTGGCCCCCATGGACACTTCATGGTGAATAGACTATTCTGTGCCCCACGAAGAATTTATCAGTTGGCCTGCAGCAGCGCCGAATACAGGAGTGTGGAGGGTGCTCGGTGACGATGGTGGAAATAGACGCCTGGGGTGAATCTCCCCTTCAGGACTGACCTTGCTGTATTAGATTTGGAGGACTCCACATCAGTGATCAGTGGCCCGTGGACCGTGGCGCTGCCCCCGTGTTGCAAGATTTCCAGGCCCGGATGAAATACATGCGCAAGACAAGGTGACTTTGCTAGACAGCGCCTGGCAAGCGCAGACCTCTGTCCACATAGTTTTCTCTCCGGGGCTATAGACCTGCACAGCGCACTGGGGAGTGACGAGCGCCTAACTACTCAGGGCCTGACTGTACCATCATTACGAGGGACTTATTGAGCAACGTGACACAGCCCACTCCGACCAGGGTTGGGGGTGGAGGAAGGGGGCGGAAAATCCAAAAGGCCGAGCGTTATATCAGATAGCGCGGCAAGCAGCGGTGCCTACTGCCCTCCCCCCAATACGTCTGGCGAGACATCTGCAGCGCGGGCTAAGATGGCGGGCCGTGGTCCATGAGGAGTACCCTCTGGAAAGCTGGATAAATTTGCGTACAACAAGGAACAGGTCGACAAACAGCAATCAAATCCGGCCCAAATAGAGGGCCCCGCACCACAAGCCCCAGAGGCAGTCACACTAGTAGGCATTATGGCTGCCCTACAGCAAGTCCAGTCCTCTATAGGCACGATCTCTACTGATATCTCTCTGATACGAGCGGGCTTTTCAAAATTGTCGGGAAGACTAACTGAGGTTGAATCTAGGACAAATGTGCTCTCCACAGATACGGCCGCACTGCAACACCAACTGCGCCAATTAGAGACGGACAACAAACTTATCCTGGCCAAGCTGGATGATCAAGACGGCCGCTCACGGTTCAACAATATCCACATTATTGGTGTGCCGGAGAATGTGGGGTCCTGCCTTGGACCTCTTTGTAGAGGACCTCATCAAAAATCAGCTGCAACCGCGAGGATTATCTAGTTTCTTCTCCGTAGAAAGAGCACATCGGGTACCGGGAGGCAGACCCAAGCCGGGTGCCCCCCCCTAGACTAATCCTGGCGCGTATCTTTAATTTTTGAGACCGAGATGCTATCTTGCAGTCGGCGAGAATAGCCCCACCAATCCATCTTGAGAATCACGAGATCGTGCTATACCCGGACTACACCGCTGCAGTAACTAAACAACGTCGCAGTTTACTAGAGGTTAAAAAAGTGTTGAGAACCAGAGAACTTAAATACTCGATGCTGTTCCCGGCAAAACTGAGAGTAGAGGCGGAAGGAAAAACTTGGTTCTTTGCTACACCGGAGGAAACTCACGACTGGCTGGAAGGATGGCGCCCAGCGACAAAGCCCGGAAAACCAAGAACCCAGCAGTTACACAGAAGCCAAGAGTCGCAAAGGTCAAGATCCACTGAATCCAGCGACAAAGGGGACTGAGCTAACTTGAACTCTCACCCAAGACCCATTGTCATCTTGAACTCACCAATGGACCTTCACTCCCGAGAAATCACGTGGGCTCTTCCAGCCCTAGACCCACACACGAAAGGAAATATCGGGGTGACCATGTATGACTGGGCGGTCTCCGCACCTCCAGAGAGGATGTAAGCCGTTGTTGTAACGTTTCAGAGGGGGCCTCTGAGAAACACGGACAGAATCTCACCCCCATGCAAGTACTAGTTATGGGGACAAAGCACTCTGCTCAGTTGGGGTGGCGGGCAGTGTGAGAACTGCCGGGCAGGGAGGCAGGGAGGGGGGTGGGGGAAAAGGGGCAGTTTGGGGTTTCTAGTTTGTTTTGGTTCAGTTAATTTGATGGCACTCAGGGCGACAAACTAAGGTGGACACAACAAATAGTTCCGCACCCTCACATGGTTACAAGCATTGATGGAACACACTACCCCACTAACGAATATCACGGATAACCCATCCCAGAACCCCGAGGGACCGCCCCCTCCTTTCACGGTGCCGTCATGGAACGTGAACGGCCTGGGGGACAGGATCAAAAGGGGATTGGTCCTCCAATACATAAAACGCAAAAGTCCGGCGATTGCACTTATACAAGAAACACACCTGATGGGGTCAGCCACCAAAGCCCTGGACAGATGGGGGTACAAAATGGCAGCACATTCGGAGTTCACATCTGGCTCCAGAGGGGTGGGTATTCTGGTCAACAAACGGTTCCCACTGATACATACTGAAGCCAGAACAGACGACCAAGGGCGTTTTGTGGCACTGACATGTCAATGGGAAGGGCGGACATATAACCTGGTCTCGGTGTATATCCCTCCGACACTGCACCAAACGACCTTCCCAGCATTAGGTACATTTTTATTGTCTCTGCCGCAGGGAGAAATTATCATGGGGGGAGATTTCAATGCCATATTAGATGTATCTCTTGATAAACAGCCACCCCGATACCCCGGTGGTACGGCCCTCAAGTTAACAGACTTTATTGACGCGATTGGTCTTATTGACGTTTGGAGAACCAAGAACCCACACGTTCGACAATACACATATCATTCCGCTGTACACAATAGCCTTTCTAGAATTGACTAAATTTTTACGATAGCGACTGGGTTAGATCGGGTCAAGGAGATCCACCACTTACCCCAGGGCATATCAGACCACTCGCCTCTGTATATTGCGTGTGCATCCCATAACACAATACGGCGGCGAATATTGCTACTTCACTCGGGATATCTCAAAAACAGTAAGATAAACAAGGGATTGCGCACAGCCACAAAGCATTACTTTGCCGAGAACGAGCACTCAGTGTCCTCTCCTTTAATACTATGGGAGGCATAAAAAACAGTACTCCGTAGTCATGCGATTTTACTAATAGCTGGCCATAAGAAGTCGGAGAGGCAACAGCTGGAAGACTTAGAACGGGACGTGGCTGAAGCTGACGCGAATCATGCGCTTGACATTACCGACGAAACAACACATAAATTAGGGTTAGCACAGCAAGGTTATACGGCATTTGCATATGAGAAAGCAAGGGCTAAGCTCACGTCTACACAGCACACTATTTATGAAATGGGTGATAAGGCGGGCAAGCTTCTCGCCTGGTTGGATAAAAATGATCGGGCCAGTAGATGGATAGCCCAACTCCAGTTAGAAAATGGAGAACTGACCTCAGATCCACAACGAATAGTAGACAAGCTTGCCTCACATTATGAAGCCGTATACACGCCCACAGCTACAAATACCATTGAAGATAACCTAGCCTTCCTCAAGGATATTCGCATGCCCACACTGCCACACGACAACGCTCTGGCGCTTGATGCCGAGCTGACCGCAGATGAGCTCTCCTTAGCCATTGGTGCGCTTCATACGGGGAGCCCTGGGGCCCAACTGTATCCCGATGGAACTCTATAAAAGGATGGCGACTCAGCTCACGGCACACCTACTTAATATATATAGGGCAAGTCTGGAAATTGGTGAACTCCCCAGAGACCAGCATCTGACGACTATAGTCACAATCCATAAAGCGGGCAAACCGCCGCAAGAATCCACGTCCTACAGACCAATATCCCTAATTAACGCTGAGGCGAAGATATTGGTCAAGGCGTTGGCTAGGCGATTACAGCCTCATCTTACTACACTGATGCATCCGGATCAGTCAGCGTTCATGCCCAATAACACAGCCCTAAACCTCTGGAGGCTCCAGGGGGTCATGGCGCGAAAGTCATCTATTGCAGAGGATGCAGTCATACTCTCATTAGACGCTCGCATGGCATTTGATATGGTCGAATAGCCCTTCCTTTTTGCTGTTCTACACCACATGGGCTTTGGGCACAAATTCTGTGACTGGATACGTCTACTATATGCTAAGCCCGTGGCACAAGTGGCAGCAAATGGCCGGGACTTCCCCCTTGGCAAAGGAATGAGGCAGGGATGCCCACTATCCCCACTCTTGTTCGCGATAGTCTTGGAGCCATTGGCGGCTTGGGTACGCCAAGACCCGTTTATTAGAGGGCTTAGATAGACTATGGTCTGGGAAGATCGCATATCACTACATGCTGATAATGTGCTGCTCTATATGATATCCCCATCGCGATCCATTAACTGTTTACTGGATATCTGTGCAGCCTTCGGCAGAGCTTCGGGGTACACTATTAATTGGTTGAAATCACTTCTTTACATTCTTCATGGCCCGCCGCCTAGACTGCCACGCAACTGTGAAATCCAGATTGCGGAACGCGGTTTCATGTACCGTGGCATATAGATCATCCCCCCACGTGGTGCAATTCACAGAAGAAAACCTTATGAAGCCCCTGACCCGGTTCTGCCGTGATGTAAAGCACTGGCGCTCACTACCGCTCACCCTACTGGGAAGAGCGGCCCTCTTCAAAATGATGGCGCTACCCAGATTTTTATATGTACTACAAAACACCCCCTTCAGGATCCCCCCTCCTTTTTCGTGCTGATCAACGCTGAAGTAACCAGACTCCTATGGGATGGTGGGTCAGCCCGTATATCCATGACAAAACTAGTGAAGGGCTGGTACAACGGAGGAATTGCCCTCCCACATATACAAACGTATTACTGGGCATCGCAACTCGCTGTAATTAACCAATGGCTCCATGCATTGTATGAAGATCTGGCATTCCGTATGGACCGGCATCTCCTAGAACCCGAGGGGATAATGGGGGTCCTCTACAACAGGGTTAAGAAATCGAAATACACGGGCCCTAAGGCACACACAATACAAATCTGGCATACGGAGTAGCGCGCTCTGGGATGGGAGGGGACAATCACACAAGCTAAACCACTGTGGTACACCCGGAAACTAGGGAGACTTAGAAACTCCAAGGGATTCCACCAATGGGACCTGATAGGCATTTCCAGGGTGGGGGACCTGTGGAAAAAAGGTGCAGTCATTCCATTTGCTCAACTGCAAGCCACAGATAAACTGGCAAATACGGAAACCTACAGAAACGCACAGATCCGACATGCACTAATGGCAGCAATCCCGACCTCCACACAATTACCAGAGGCCTCCCCACTGGAGGACAGGCTCCTTGCAGAAAACCTCCCCAAAAAAGCCATTTCCCTAACTTATCGAAAGATAATTAATAATCAGCAGGATCCCACAGCGGCCCTTAAAGAGAGATGGGAAGCTGACCTGGGAGACCTAGATGAGGATAACTGGCGGGCAGCCCTGGCTTCCCCGAGGGAAGTTGCAATACCCTCTACACTAAAATTAGTACAGCTAAAAATCCTACACCGTATCTATTACACAGGAATCCTACTGCACAAACTAGGTAGGACAGATACTCCTCTCTGCCTCCGACAATGCGGGGTCGAAGGGACCTTCTGGCACACGATACACCTGAGCGGGATGGAGCACACACCCACCCAGAAGCAGTTGGAAGCCATTGCAGTACACCAAACAAACTTACAGGTAGGCAACCATCTTCACAGGGAGGGTGTTTGGGGGTGGGAGGCCTGCACCACTACTCCCACCATGCCCCCTGTCCCACACCTGAGCAGGATGAAGCACACACCCACCCAGAAGCAGTTGGAAGCCATTGCAGTACACCAAAGAAACTTACAGGTAGGCAACCATCTTCACAGGGAGGGTGTTTGTGGGTGAGAGGCCTGCACCACTACTCCCACCATGCCCCCTGTCTCACACCTGAGCAGGATGGAGCACTCCCCCACCCAGAAGCATGTGGCATCCATTGCATTGTTCACCTTCAGCTAACAGGTAGGTAGCCATCTTCCCTGGGAGGGTGTTTGTGGGTGGGCGGCCCACACCACTACTCCCACCATGCCCCCTGTCCCACACCTGAGCAGGATGGAGCACTCCCCCACCCAGAAGCATGTAGCATCCATTGCAATGTTCACCTTCAGCTAACAGGTAGGTAGCAATCTTCCTTGGGAGGGTGTTTGTGGGTGAGAGGCTCGCACCACTACTCCCACCATGCCCCCATCCCACACGTGAGCAGGATGGAGCATACACCCACCCAGAAGCAGTTGGAAGTCATTGCAGTACACCAAACAAACTTACAGGTACGCAGCCATCTTCACAGTGAGAGTGCTTGTGGGTGGTAGGCCTGCACTACTACTCCCACCATGCCCCCTGTCCCACAGCCTACCAAGATGGAGCCCTCACCCCTCCCCACCCAGAAGCATGTGTCAGCCATTACATAACCCACATCAAACTTACAGGTAGGTAGCCATCTTCACAGGGAGGGTGTTTGTGGGTGAGAGGCCTGCACCAATACTCCCACCATGCACCCTTGTCCCCCAGTACAGCAAGATGGAGCTCTCTATACCACCCAGATGCATGTGGCATCTAATGACTCACTACAAACAAACTAACAGGTAGGTAGACATATTATTCTGTCTTGTGCCACCACTGAGCAGGATGTAAGCCTCCACCACGCACACACAGATGTGTCACATAACAAAGCCAAATGGGAAAACATAACAAGTAAGTAGCCAGTACGTGCACCTAGCCATTCGTCACAAAGAAAATGGTGCCATATGACAACACCAGCCCTCTCATTGCACAAATATTCACACCGATCCTATTGCCACGCACAGTGTGCACACAGCTAAGCAAAGGAAACTGTCACAGCAACCAAATTGTGACACACCAATGCACATGTAGAAAAAAGTCTGTGCACAATCATGCACAGCACCGATTGACATGTGCAGTGCCATGTGGCCAGTGGAACAAGGACCATTGGAAAAATAAGAAAGCATGGCTGGTGGTACAAATTCAGATATGCACATGACAAGACAAAGGTATGCAGGAGATGACAATGGCCAGTCCATGGCCAGATGTGACGTCTGCCAGGTCAGACAAATCAACAAAGAGTTCTCACTGAAGTAATATGTTGCACTAGTCCCTAGATGTCAACATGTCCCTGTAATCACAAATTATGCACGTGGCGCATGGTATGTAGTGACACCTCACACCATGGACAAGTAATGCATGTACCACAGCATCATGTCAGGAGGCACAGTAGGGCGCATAGAAAACAATGTGATGATCATTCAACTGTGTAGTGTACAAACAGTGAATGACACACAGCTAACACAAAGCTTGCGGGGTGCACTACAATGACCATTTCCCATCTGACCCACAGGTGACCAAGAACTGACTGCAGAGGACAACATCAGCAACCTGCAGAGCCAGTCTCCCCCCCCCCCCAGAACATCGACTCTCGGATGTTGACTCCCAAGATTCTTTGGACGAGGAGCCCGAAGCCGGCCCATCTGTTGTTCCAGGGCGCAACAGGTCCCAGGACCCCATTGTCACCCCCACCACATCTGCTGCTACAACAACCTCCAGGCAGACCCCTGCTGGTGCGTCCTCCACCACCACCACCACTACCAGAGCTGCCTGCAACACTCTCCCTGTCCCATAAGATGTCCACCCCACCCCACCGACTGAGTAGGGCAGGGAGAGGATGCGGGTGTTGACAGTGGAGAGGCAACATGTCCATGGCAGCAGGGCAGGTGGAAGGGGCAGGGTCACCCACAGATGACCAGAGCCTGGGACCGAATCCCTGGAGCACATAAACAGAGTCCTTGGGGCATATGAACGGGCCCAGGGACAAAAGGGCCGGTAAGAACAAGATTCCTATGAGCTCCTGCTAATGAGGTCCATGGACACCCGCATGGGACAAATTGTGGACCTCTTGGGCCAGCTAGTGGCCGTACTGAGGGACAGGCCTGCGCCACAACCAACACCTCCTCCTCCCACTGGTGGTCCGCATGATGACAGTTCACCATCCTCCCCAACGGTGTTAAAGTGGCGGTGTGAGATCTAGGGCCCACCCCACCCTCTGGCACGAAATCACTGTGGTGGTTCTGTCCTCGGCACCAGATGTCCCATTTGCCATGTGAAAAGACACATTCCTCTGTCCCAAGGTCCCGCTGGTGGTGGTGCTGCGCTACACGCTGGGGATTGCATGATTATGGGTTCAGTGTTTTTAATGTTCTTTCTTCAATGTGGTTGTGCAGGGATAGATGCCTCTTATGTGTTTATGGGTGCTCCTTTGTTTTCTTTTGTAGCCCTTGTGTATTTTTCCTTGTCTTTCATCAAGGGGACTACAAGTCCCAGAAGTCTTGTGTGGCGGCCATCTTGAATGCTGACTGTCTATGAGTCGGCGTGAGCACGTGTCTCGGTGCTCACTATTCAGAATCCCCGTGCCTGAGAAGACGTGTTTTAGTGCTGGCTACTGGAGTGGTGGCGCAGTGCTGGCAGAAGCTGTGTTTTGCCTCTCATCGAGTTCTGCAGCTTGAGGCAAGGTAAGACCGGCCCGGTCTTAATGGCAAGATCTCTTTATTAAACATTCCTCCCGGCTGGCAAAAGTATTTCCGCTTACGGTGCGATAAATTGTTTTGTTTTCCCGGAAGGGATTCTTGTATGTTGGTGCGTGCGACACAGTGGTGATGTTGCTCCTAGTTAAAAGTGATATATCTTTTGGGCGATTTTCATTGATTTATAGGCATTTCATTAGTCACGCTTGTGAGAGTTAAACAAGCGCGCATCAATGAAGAAATAAAATTACGAGTGAAGTCATTGACAACTCGTGTTCATTCTCGCACTGCTAATAAGGCTCAGACGTGATTAAAACGCGCTTGTGAGTTGAACAAACTCGCGTGTGCCCAAATGTATTATTAATATCTTCCTTTGATCTTATCTGATGAGCAGAACCTCACTGGCACAACGATATGTTCACACACACGCATTCTTCAGATTCATTCATTCAGACGCAGTCATAGGAGATTTATCTCCTATGTGAAGTCCTGCGTTGTTTTCTTTCATGTTTATTTGTTTTCTTAGAAAGCACAACTTCTGGCATTGGTCTTGTGCTTTATAAACAGTTTTTTTCTTTTACACATCTAAGCATTGCCAGAACCTCTCCCAGGTATGAGAAAAGGACAAATTAGAAAAACTTAAGACGTATTAAGTTATAAGTCTGGCTAACCTATATGTGTTTGGTATTGTGGTTGTCTGTTATTTTCTTTTACAGATCTCCCTCCCCGCAGACCCCTTCCTACCCTTCCCTCACCTGGCCTCTCCAATACTCAGTGCTATTATAGCTTTTCTTAGTTGGAGCTGCCTGGAGGTGGAATAAACAATCTTCACGCAGATGCCGAGGAAGGCGCTACGCTGACATGCGGCCACAGAGAGGGGTGAGTCCTCAGACACCACTAGCCCCCCAGCAGAGGTCCCGCCTGACAAGCGGCAAAGGGGCCGTCCAAAGAAAACCCTGGGAGTATCTGTTGGCAAAGCACCTGCCAAAAGCCAGTCAGGGAGCCAGCCATGATGGCAACCCTCTTCCCCACTGCATTGACTTTTTGGACTGTCCTTCCCCACACTGCCTTGTGAATGACATCTGTCTGTTGGACTGGGTCACCACATGGTGACTACTCGATTATCTCATGTACCATGACTGTCAACTCACTACTGCACTAATCACCTCACTATAAATGTTCAACCCCCTCACATGTCACCATTGCAAATATACAACTCCTTACACACATGTTGCAGTACCTGCTCCGTCTTTATTCCAGGATGTACAGTCTTCACCATGATTACAATGAACCAGGAGACTGGAGTGTATGTAGGCAAGGAGAGGTTGAAGGCACCTAGGAAAACACAACAGAACAGCATTCACTAGTCTAGGTGTAGCATCACAGACATCACACAACACTTCACAATAAGAGAATCCCACATATACACATCACAATGGGCAACAAGTGTCAACATACACATCCTGTAGATGTTCCTAAATGAACTGTCCCAGAAACATTGTCAGCCACCATTGAGTCTACAACTGGCTGCTGTCACAAATCTCACATACACCTTCACAACAACAGCAACATCATCAGACAATGGGTACGTTGTACATTGTCACCCACCTTCAAGTGAAGTAGCGGATGATGAGCTGTTGACGCAGGTCAACACCTTCCTCCTCTCCACTGTCCTCATCACTGGACACGGGTTGGTTTGCAGGCGGGGGGCCTTGGGTCCTCATCATCATCCAGGATCAGGGGAATCTCCTTGCGAATGGCTAGGTTGTGGAGCATGCAGCATGCCACTACAATCTGACACACCTTCCCGGGCGAGTACATCAGTGCACCTCCGGTCTTGTGCAGGCAGCGGAAACGTGACTTCAGCAGACCAAAAGTACGCTCCACCACAAGGCTAGTCCTCCCATGGGCATCATTGTAGCAGACTTCAGCCGGGGTCCGGAGATTCCGCAGTGGGCTCAGCAACCAGGGACGGTTGGGATATGCAGAGTCACCTAGGTGTGACAAACACAAATAAACATTGCTATGTCACTGAGTCAGAGGACAGCAGTTCACACACCCAGCACACCATATGACTAGGCATACTCACCCACAATCAATGCACACTGGGGAAGCAGATTAGCCATCAGCTGGGGTACAATGCTATTACACAGGATGTAGGAGTCATGGGCTGAGCCTGGGAATTTGGCACACATGTGAGATGATCATATCTGCCTGGCACACCACTTGCACATTTCTGGAGTGGTAATGTTTACGATTCCTGTAGATGTGCTCCCGTGCCTGTGGTGGCACAAGCACAACATGGGTGCAATCAATGGCACGAACAACATGGGGGATGTGTCCGAGGGGATAGAAATCTCCCTTCACAGCTGCCAACTCAGGCCCCCTGGGGAAATGGATATATCTGTCCTTGTAGATCATCATGGCGGACAGTACATCACGCAGCACCATGCTGAACATAGGTTGTGACATCCCACCTGCGCTGGACACTGTGTGCTGGAATGATCCAGTGGCAAAAAAATGCAGGGCCGCCATCACCTTATACGTCGGGGTGAAAGCTGTTGGATATGTTCTGCGAGGCTGCAGGTGGGGCTCCAACCTATCACAAAGGGATTTTAGGGTGGCTCTATCCAGCCGGCATTTCCGGATGATCGCCTCCTCCTCCATGTCTCCCAGCCTTGTAAAGTGACAAAGCAGATTTGGTCTTCTCCTAGTTGAGATGAAAGTGGACACATGTCAATGCAATACATCATGAGATGGGCACAGCATCTCACGTTCTGGATGACACAACGCCAACAATGACTGTCATCAAAATTGAGTTACCGACCATGTGAGAAGTTGGCCTGGTATATGCTGGTCACTAGTTAAAGTGGCCACCTTGCACCAGTACAATTTGAATCTTATGGTAGATAGGTTTAAGACAACCTTTTAAAGAAAGCTATCCTAGTGGTAGCTGTGAAGAGCAGCCTTCAGGTTAAGTCTCAGAGGAATGTAAAGCAGCTTGTTTTACCTTATAATCTTTTGAATCACTAAATGAAAGGACACCACACAGGTATATATATAAAATATATATGTATTTATTACTAGACACACTCTACTAATCTCTTTATGAGAGTAGAAGTCAAGGACATATGCACAAATCAACATTTCACAACAAATTAAGCACTTATATGGCTGGGGCCCTAGGGGCGTACCAGACCATATACTAAAAAAGAGGTATAAAAAGAACGACTTGAGAAGGGAGAAGGCCTAAGGTCTTCAGAAGCGCTGGGGCCTCACTAATCCACCCAAGGCAGGTAAGTAAAGGACCCACGGGAGACGCATGCAGTGTGAGAACACAGCCGCCGATCCCAATAGACTTCAATGGAGCAAGTCGCGGTTGGAATTTTAAAGTTTTAGGATACTTCGGGAGAGTCTACAAGCAAGTCACTTACAGGGTAAGTAGTTCTAGAGCCAACACACACAGGAGCACTGGAGTACTCGAGTTACCTCACCCAGGGAAGCCGGGTGCATAGGTGTCTTTTGGCGGCGGGTCGCGGCGTCATTTTCAATGGGAGCCAAAGAAGACTTGCTGCTTGTGAAGACAGGAGAAGTGTCCGGTGGAATACAAGGCTGGATTCTGAAGAAAGAAGACCTGAAAGCAGAAGAGACAGTGTTCAAAGTCACTTGCCAGTGAACCGGGGCCAGGAAGCTGGATGCCCTACAGTAGTAGGGTGATTTCAGGTGATCACAGGTGTCTTGACCCTTCAGCCACGAGGTCCAGGAGGTGTCGACGACAACCAGGAGCTGGATTCGCAGTGTTCCACAAAGTCTGCAGCTTACTGAGGTGTCGGCAACCAGATTAGAGCCAACAAGTCTTGGCAACAGCGAGACTCATGGAAAGTGAAGAAAGTCAGCGGTGCAGACCAGCAAGGTCTGAGGGACTCACCCAGCAAGGGTAAGTCAGGGCAGGCCTGGAGCAACCAGGGGAACCCTTTGGTTCTGTAGAAAAGTCTTCAGGGGACCCACAAGCCAACCGGAAAGGGATCGCAAAGTTGCCTTGGGAGGATTCACTCACCAGGAGCCCACGGTCACTCGGGACGAGTTAGGCCTCTGATTTTTGTACAAGATTTTGCTTGAGGCTTGGGCCACAAGTGATCCAAAGCACAAGTTCGTAGAATGTCGCGATGGGGTTGCACTTGACAATAGTGCACGGTACCCGGGTATTGCTGTTCCTCGTCACATATGGGGTCCACTTGCCTCAACTTCACCGGGGACTCACAATGGCTGCAGAGAAGTCAGGAAATCCACTTCCAGGGCTGCAGGGACTTCGGACTCCGGCGGGAGCAGGAAGGTTTTTTGATGCATTGATGCAAGGTTTTGGTGCCTGCCAAGCTGGGGAGTCACTCCTTGACTCCAAGGGAGATTCTTCAGTCTTCCAAAGGTAGTGGAACGTCAAAGGTCCAGGATTCTTCTTCAGAGCGTCGTCCAGGGATATCTAGTTTGCAATGGCAAGGGTTCCCTAACTTATACTACAAGGAAGGGAGGGACTAGCTCTATGACCACTCCTATGGGAGGGTCAGGGAAGTGGGTGGCTACACCCACTTCCCTTTGTCCAGTTTCATGCCAGAGCAGGGGCTAGTAGCCCCTGAACCGGTTTGAGCTGGCATATGCACAGAGGAGCCTACTGCTCCCCAAGTGCAGGACTTCAAAGCATTCTAGGAGTGCACCCACCCAGCCCCAATACACTAAATCCTGTCTGGAAGGTGGTTACACCTCCCTGTGACAGGATGCCTATTGTTGGGCCTCCTCCACTGTGAGTTTCGGTCAGCAGCAGGAGGGCAGCCCAGTGTCTGTGCTGGTGGCATCCATTTTGTGATGCCAGGGCTCTTCAGGATTCTACCGTGTTTCCACAGTGGGTACATGTCTATCCCTCTAGAAGGGTGGGATCATACTCCCACACCAGTTACTGGTGTGGGGGTATGATTCCAAGGCATTTGACACCAAAGACGACATGTTTTGATGCAGCCATCCCAAAGTTAGCATATACCGCTAGGTTATAATGCACTTAAGAGTCTATGGTTTAACCGCATCCACAAACAGCTACAGAGAATGGACTCTGAGAGCTGCAGAGGGGCCCTGCTCAGGCAGAGGCACCCCCTCACATGGAAACCAAGCACCCTGCCCTCAGGATTGATAGGGCCTGCCTTAGTGGTGACTGATAGGTTTATATGTCTGTGTAAGGTGACATATAGGGAACTTATACCTCAGTGAGGAGTGCTAACACTACCTCACCCAGGCTGCAGTAGCAGGCCTGTGGTGCCAGATTTAGTCTGCTTCCCAGGGGTGGCATAATACATGCTTCAGCACCTGGTAGGCCTGTGAAGTACCTATGCCCTTGGTACCTAAGGTACCATATACTAGGGGCTCATAAGGTACCACAATATCCAATCACTAGTGCATCTAATATGCACTCCAAGTTGTTTAGAGAGAACAGAGAGACTGTGGCCCTGATTAGCAGGGACCCAGCCAGACTATAGCCAGAAACCAGTGTAAACATCAGAAAAAAAGTGGGGGCAACATAGTTGCAGATCCTACTCTCCTACACAACCCCCCCCCCCAAACGCAGGGAAACTAAACTAACCTTGACCAGTTGAGTCTTCGTGTTCTAAGCGGAAATACCTTGAGAGTCCATCTGCATTGGCATGTTGGGTCCCAGGTCTATGTTCCACTGAATAGTCCATCCCCTGTAGGGAAATGGACCACCTTAAAAGTTTTGGGTTTTCACCTTTCATCTGTTTAAGCCATAGGAGGGGCTTGTGGTCTGTCTGAACTATGAAGTGAGTGCCAAACAAGTATGGCCTCAGCTTCTTCAGGGTCCACACCACAGCAAAGGCCTCCCTCTCTATAGTTGACCAACGTTTCTCGCTAAGGGTCAGCCTTCTGCTAATAAAAGCTGCTGGCTGGTCTTGACCTTCATCATTCAGTTGAGACAGTACAGCTCCCACACCCAGTTCAGAAGCATCTCTTTGGACAATGAACCTTTTGGTGTAGTCTGGACTTTGTAAGATGGGGGCAGTGCAAATGGCCTGCTTCAGGTCTTCAAATGCCTTCTGACAGCTAGCTGTCCACTGAACCTTTTTTGGCATTTTCTTTAATGTAAGACTATTTAAGGGGGTCACTATAAATCCATATTCCTTAACAAACCTCCTATAGTACCCAGTCAGGCCCAAAAAGGCTCTCACCTGTGTCTGGGTGGTTGGAGCAACCCATTCCATGATAGTTTGGATTTTGCTCTGTAAAGGCTGAACCTGGCCTCCACCTACAAGGTGGCCCAGGTACACAACCTGACTCTGCCCTCTCTGGCACTTAGTGGCCTTGATAGTGAGGCCTGCTTTTTGCAGAGCCTCCAAAACATTTCTGAGGTGGACCAGGTGATCCTGCCAGGAGGAACTAAAGACAGCAATATCATCTAGATAAGCTGAGCAATAAGTTTCCATACCTGTCAGAACTTTGTTCACCAACCTCTGAAGAGTGGCAGGTGCATTCTTCAAACCAGAGAGCATCACGACAAAGTGGTAGTGCCCACCAGGGGTTGATAATGCTGTTTTGGTCTTGGCATCCTCAGCTAACCTGATCTGCCAGTAGCCAGCTGTTAGGTTAAATGTACTCAGATACTTGGCTGAGGCCAAAGTATCAATCAGTTCATCTGCCCTGGGAATTGGATAGGCATCAGTCCTGGTGACTGCATTGAGGTCTCTGTAGTCTACACAAAACCTCATTTGTTTCTTACTACCCTGGGTATGAGGTTTTGGTACTAGGACTACTGGACTAGCCCAAGGGCTATCTGAAGGCTCAATCACACCTAGTTCCAACATTTTTTGGACTTCAGTCCTGATACAGTCCCTGACATGGTCAGGTTGCCTGTAGATTTTACTCTTGACAGGCAGACTGTCTCCAGTGTCTACCTCATGGGTGCACCAGGAAGTCTGACTAGGGGTCAGGCTAAACATATGTCTAAACTGTTGCAAAACTTGTCTGCATTCAGTTTGCTGATGATCAGTGAGGCTGCTTGCCAAAGCAACACCATCTACTGACCCATCATCAGGGTTCTGTGAGAGCAGGTCAGGGAGAGGGTCACTCTCCTCCTCCTGTTCCTCATCAGTTGCCATGAGCAGGCCCATGTCAGCCCTGTCAACATATGGTTTCAATCTGTTGACATGGAGCACCCTAAGGGGGCTCCTGGGAGTTCAAAGATCCACCAGATAGGTGACTTCTCCCTTTTTCTCAACAATTGTATGGGGGCCACTCCACTTTCTGTCCTGGCTGGTACACAGTCAGCACAGCCTTTTGGTCATGCCAAGTTTTTTGTAGTTCTTGGCTGGCCTCCAGGTTTTTAGTTGCCTTCTTCATGTATTCGGCCATCCTGGAGCGGAGACCAAGTACATAGTCCATCACATCCTGTTTGGGAGGTTTGATTGGTAACTCCCAGCCCTCCTTCACCAAACATAATGGATCTCTTACAGGATGCCCAAACAGAAGTTCATATGGGCTGTAACCAACCCCCTTCTGTGGAACCTCTCTGTATGCAAACAGAAGGCAGGGAAGTAAAAGGTCCCATTTTCGCCTAAGCTTTTCTGGGAGGCCTTTAATCATTCCCTTTAGGGTTTTGTTGAAGCGTTCAACTAACCCATTGCATTGTGGGTGATAGGGAGTAGTGAATTTATAATTTAAACCACACTCCTTCCAGATTGCTTTTAGATATCCTGACATGAAGTTGGTACCTCTGTCAGATATGACCTCTTTTGGAAAACCCACTCTGGAGAAAACTCCAATGAGGGCTCTTGCCACTCTAGGGGCTGTGGTGGTCCTCAGGGGAATTGTTTCGGTACCTGGTGGCATGATCCACTACCACCAGGATAAACCTGTACCCAGATGCTGTTGGAGGGTCAAGGGGACAAACAATGTCAATACCTACCCTTTCAAAGGGTACCCCCACCACAGGTAGAGGTATCAAGTTGTGCCACCTGACTTGCCACTGGCTTGGCAAGTGACACAGGAGCGACAAAACTCCTTGGTGTCCACTGACATATGTGGCCAATGAAAATGTGGAACAAGCCTATCCGAGGTCTTGTTTTGGCCCAAGTGTCCTGCTAAAGGGATATCATGTGCTAGGGTCAAGAGGAACCCCCTAAACTTCTGAGGTATTACCAACCTCCTGGTGGCTCCAGGGGTTGGATCTCTAGCCTCAGAATATAGGAGTCCCTCATCCCAATAAACTTTATGGGACCCACTAGCACTCCCAGCAGCCTCAGCAGCAGCCTGCTGTCTGAGGGGTTCAAGAGAGGGGCAGCACTGTTGCTCCTTGCTCAGATCTTCCCTAGAAGGGCCTCCTGCCCCCAAGAACTCAACCTGATCAGGCTCAAGTCCCACTGGGGCAGTTCCTTCTTCAGGATCTGCTTCTCCTCTCTCAGGAGGGGAATCTGTGATCTGAGACAGAGGGGAAGGCACTGCCTTGACCCTACTGCTCCTCCTCTTGGGTAGCATCTGGTCCATAGTTTCAGGATCCAGAGCTGGTTCAGCTTTATGCATTTTGGCCTGTGGCCTGGTCACAGCAAATACCTCTGCAGGTATGCCCAACATCTCAGCATGAGTCCATAACTTTACTTCAGACCAGGCTGAAGTCTCTAGATCATTGCCCAATAGACATTCGACAGGGAGGTCTGCACTGACTACCACCTTCTTGAGGCCAGTTACCCCTCCCTAGGGGAAATTCACAACTGCCAGACTATGGTTGGTCCTGACATTGCTTGCATTGGTAACCTGGTAAATTTCACCCAGGATGATCTGCCCAGGGTCCACACGATCCTCTGCCACCATGGTGACACTAGCACCTGTGTCCCTGAATGCCAAAGCCTGTTTGCCATTTATTACAGGCTGCTGTTTGTATTTGCCCAGATTACTGGGGTTCACTAGGACGGACATATCAATGTCTCGATCACAAATCAGCAATGCCTGAGTGGGTACTCTGACTAGGCCAGAGTCCACTTCAGAACCCAGGATCAACCCTACTACACCCTTATTCTGATTACCACCTCCACCAGTAGCTGTACTAGGGGGAACAGTTGCCTTAGGGGCCGGAGTGGTGGTTGTTTGGTCTTTGGACTTGTTACAGTCAGAAGTCCAGTGCCCTTTCTGTTTACAGAATTTGCACCAGGGCTTCTTTTGGCCTTTCCCTTTGTTAGACTGTGAATCCCCACCAGATGCAGATTGTTGGGGCCCTTGTGAAGACTTCTGGTCTTTTGACTTATCCCCACCTTTCTCAGAGCCTTTAGGATCTTGCTTCTTAGTGTCACCCCCTTGGTTCTGGGTTTTCTGCCTCACCCTGGTTCTGACCCATTTGTCTGCCTTCTTTCCCAATTCTTGGGGAGAGGTCAGATCAGAGTCCACCAGGTACTGATGCAACAACTGGTTTTGGCAATTATTAAGGATCTGTTCTCTCATCATAAGATTATACAATCCCTTAAAATCAGTAACTCTACTACCAACCAGCCAACCCTCCAGAGCCTTGGTTGCACAATCTACAAAGTCAGTCCAGTCCTGAGTCTGTGCTTTCTGGGTGTCTCTGAACTTCAACCTGTACTGTTCAGTGGTTAAGCAAAACCCATCTATTAATGCACTCTTCAGGACTTCATAGTCATCAGCATCCTCTTCTCTAACAATGAGGAGCTTGTCTCTGCCTTTATCTGAAAAGGAGAGCCACAAGATCGCTGCCCACTGTTTCTGGGGGACCAGTTGTACTCTACAGGCCCTCTCCATAGCAGTTATCCATTTGTGGATATCATCCCCACTCTGGTAGGGAGGAACAACCTTGGACAGGTTCCTATGGTCTGAGATGTAATCCCTCACTCTAGGGACACTGTTGCTGCCACCAGGGCGTTCTAACCCCTCTTTTCTAGAAGCTCTCTGAAGCTCAAAGGCTTCTCTATCTAATGCCAACTGCTTGGCCTTGAGGGCAATTCTTGCTTCCTCATACTGCAGCAGTTTGTACATTCTTTCAGAGGAGGTCTCTCTTCTAGGAAGGTATAAGTTCCTCTGCTGGACAGATTCCCTGCCAGGGTGATATGAGTAGTCAGATTCCCTTGAAGGGGACCTATGCCTCTCTTCCACTCTGTCAGTTCTCTTAGGGAGAATTCCTCTGTCCTTTTCAGATCTCTGTGGATCTGGCCCTTCAACCACAGAGTCCAGGTCATCTTTATTTTCATCATCTGACCCAGAGACTATAGCTGACCACCCCCTGATTCAGACCCCTTAGCTCCTAGAGCTAATTTAAGATCATCTGCTGTCAGCAGATCTATCAGGTGTAGTGTGGAGGGACTCTGTCCTATTCTCAGGCGCCTTGCAGCACACATGGCTTTTAATTCAAAGAAAGTCATGTCCTTATACTGAGGCTGGGTGGACCCACTGGTTCCAACCCTTAAGGACATTCTAGTGTTGTGCAGTGTTGTACTACCTACACTAGTTTGGGGCCTACTGATCCTAGCTTGAGCTGTAGCAAGGGTGTGCTATCCCTTCACACACAGCTCTAAGTTCAGTAGAACTTGTTGATACTAAGCTTGACTTTATATGTACCTTGAGTACCTTTAGTGGTTTTCAGTTAGTAATTCAAATAGAGATTATCTGGTAAAACAATGGCAAGCTGTAATCCCACACGCTGCCCACCAACGTGAGAAGTTGGCCTGGTATATGCTGGTCACTAGTTAAAGTGGCCACCTTGCACCAGTACAATTCGGCTCTTATGGTAGATAGGTTTAAGACAACCTTTTAACCCCTTCGCCGCGGCACGAATTTTGCCGCGGTGCTGGGGGGGGGTTCGGGGTGAGCACGGCGCCACCATGCTCGTGACGGAACCACTCTGTCATGAGCCACGGGCGCGCTGTGCTCATGACGGAGTGGTTCCGTCACGACTCCGCCCACTTGCATTGTTCGCCCGCACAGGCGGGGAATCAGCGCCCGTGGCTCATGACGGAGTGGTTCCATCATGAGCAGGCAAGGGGTTAAAGAAAGCTATCCTAGTGGTAGCTGTGAAGAGCAGCTTTCAGGCTAAGTCTCAGAGGAATGTAAAGCAGCTTGTTTTACCTTATAATAATTTAAATCACTAAATGAAAGGACACCACACAGGTATATATATAAAATATATATGTATTTATTACTAGACACACTCTGCTAATCTCTTTATGAGATTAGAAGTCAAGGACATATGCACAAATCAACATTTCACAACAAATTAAGCACTTATATGGCTGGGGCCCTAGGGGCGTACCAGACCATATACTAAAAAGTGGTATAAGAAGAACGACTTGAGAAGGGAGAATGCCTAAGGTCTTCAGAAGCGCTGGGGCCTCACTAATCCACCCAAGGCAGGTAAGTAAAGGACCCATGGGAGACGCATGCAGTGTGAGAACCCAATAGACTTCAATGGAGCAAGTCGCTTTTGGAATTTTTAAGTTTTAGGATACTTCGGGAGAGTCTACAAGCAAGTCACTTACAGGGTAAGTAGTTCTAGAGCCAACACACACAGGAGCACCGGAGTACTCGAGTTACCTCACCCAGGGAAGCCGGGTGCATAGGTGTCTTTTGGTGTCGGGTCCCGGCGTCGTTTTCAATGGGAGCCAAAGAAGACTTGCTGCTTGTGAAGACAGGAGAAGTGTCCGGTGGAAACCAAGGCTGGATTCTGAAGAAAGAAGACCTGAAAGCATATGAGGCAGTGTTCAAAGTCACTTTCCAGTGACCCGGGGCCAGGAAGCTGGATGCCCTACAGTAATCGGGTGATTTCAGGTGATCATGGGTGTCTTGACCCTTCAGCCACGAGGTCCAGGAGGCGTTGACGACAACCAGGAGCTGGATTCGGAGTGTCCCACAAAGTCTGCAGCTTACTGAGGTGTCAGCAACTACATTGGAGCCAACAAGCCTTGGCAACTGCAAGTCTTGTGGAAAGTGAAGAAAGTCAGTGGTGCAGACCAGCAAAGTCTGAGGGACTCACCCAGTGAGGGTAAGTCAGGGCAGGCCTGGAGCAACCAGGAGAGCCCTTTGATTCTGTAGAAAAGTCTTCAAGGTACCCACAAGCCAACCGGTGGGGGGTCCTGAAGATCACTCACCAGGAACCCACGGTCACTCAGGACAAGGTAGGCCTCTGATTTTTGGAGAAAATCCTGCTGGAGGCTTGGGCCACACGTGGTCCAAAGCACAAGTTCATAAAATGTCATGAAGGGGTTGCACTTGACAATAGTGCATGGTACCCGGGTATTGCTGTTCCTCGTCACTCGTGGGGTCCACTCGCCTCATCTTTGCTGGGGACTCACAATGGCCATTGAAAAGTCAGGAAATCTACTTCTGGGGCTGCAGGGACTTCAGACTCTAGCAGCAGCGAGAAAGTTTGCGACCGTTGATGCAAGGTTTTGGTGCCTGCCAAGCAGGGGAGTCACTCCTTGACCCCAAGGGAGATTCTTCAGTCTTCCAAAGGTAGGGGAACATCGAAGGTCCAGGATTCTTCTTCAGAGCTTCGTCCAGGGATATCTAGATTGAAATGGCAAGGGTTCCCTAACTTATACTACAAGGAAGGGAGGGACTCCCTCCTATGGGAGGGTCAGGGGAGTGGGTGGCTACACCCACTTCCCTTTGTCCAGTTTCGTGTCAGAGCAGGGGCTGGTGGCCCCTGAACCTGTTTGAGCTGGCATATGCACAGAGGAGCCTACTGTTCCCCCAGTGCAGGACTTCGAAGCACTCTAGGAGTGCACCCACCCAGCCCCAATACACTAAATCCTGTCTGGAAGGTGGTTACACCTCCCTGTGACAGGATGCCTATTGTTGGGCCTCCTCCACTGCGAGTTTCAGTCAGCAGCAGGAGGGCAGCCACTGTGCTGGTGGCATCCATTTTGTGATGCCAGGGCTCTTCAGGATTCTACCGTGTTTCCACAGTGGGTACATGTCTATCCCTCTAGAAGGGTAGGATCATACTCCCACACCAGTTACTGGTGTGGGGGTATGATTCCAAGCCGTTTGACACCAAACACGACATGTTTTGATGCAGTCATCCCAAAGTTAGCATTAACGCTAGGTTATAATGCACTCAAGAGTATATGGTTTAACCGCATCCACAAACAGCTACAGAGAATGGACTCTGAGAGCTGCAGAGGGGCCCTGCTCATGCAGAGGCACCCCCTCACATGGAAACCAAGCACCGTGCCCTCAGGATTGATAGGGCCTGCCTTAGGGGTGACTGATAGGTTTATATGAGTGTGTGTAAGGTGAGATATAGGGAACCTATACCTCAGTGAGGAGTGCTAACACTACCTCACCCAGGCTGCAGTAGCAGGCCTGTGGTGTCAGATTTAGTCTGCTTCCCAGGGGTGGCATAATACATGCTTCAGCACCTGGTAGGCCTGTGAAGTACCTATGCCCTTGGTACCTAAGGTACCATATACTAGGGGCTCATAAGGTACCACGGTCTCCTATCACCAATGCATCTAATATGCACTCCAAGTTGTTTAGAGAGAACAGAGAGCCTGGGGCCCTGATTAGCAGGGACCCAGCCAGACTATAGCCAGAAACCAGTGTAAACATCAGAAAAAAAGTGGGGGCAACATAAGTGCAGATCCTACTCTCCTACAGACCAGCTTATATGTAGGGACACCTTCAGCTACACAAATGGCACACTTGTCAACTTACACAAAGCAAGTACCTCAAAAACCACCTCGCTCAATGTGAATGCACATAGGGATATGGCCAGATTTACCATGGGCACGCATGGGAGTATAGCATCCAGCATATGTGTAACAAATCAACCCCACTGTCGCATACCTAGCTGCTGTACCTGACATGCCTTAATACGTCATTTGAACCTGGCACACATCAACAACACAATGGCAACAGTCTGAGCAGAAATGACGATTGTGTGAATGATCAGACATAAGAGGACATTTAAAAAAGAACATCATTCATTGAGACAAACATTGCTGTGATTGTCACTGCACCTCAACACATTGACATGTATACACATTGTAGAGTCCATAACAACACTGTCCTGTGTACAGGAACATCAATATCACAAGTGACATGTGTAGGGAGTACATGCCAATCTACGAAACCACATACACAAACATGGCAAGTGTAGTCACCAGTGGAGTAAATGGAACATTGGCATTGTGTGCACAATGATGTGCCATTGACCATGTGGCCACTGCGCACTGTTGATGTTTGCCAGATGGCCATTGTGATTGTATGGCACCTAAATCGTGGTAGCTACCGCCTGGCCCCAGCGGTGTGTCACCAGCAATCCCCATATAAACAAGTGCGGTAGTGATAGCCATAGAGACATGCCCAAATGGTGGTTGGCATGCTCCGCCACCCAAATCGCGGTAGCTACCGCCTGGACCCTGCGGTGTGTCACCAGCAATCTCCATATACACAAGTGCGGTAGTGATAGCCATAGAGACATGCCCAAATGGCGGTTGGCATGCTCTGCCACCCAAATCGCGGTGCCTCGTGTGAATGTATGGCACCCAAATCGCGGTAGCTACCGCCTGGCCACAGCGGTATGTCACCAGCAAACCCCATATACACAAGTGCGGTAGTGATAGCCATAGAGACATGCCCAAATGGCGGTTGGCATGCTCCGCCATCCAAATCGCGGTGCCTCGTGTGAATGTATGGCACCCAAATCGCGGTAGCTACCGCCTGGCCACAGCGATGTGTCACCAACAATCCCCATATACACAAGTGCGGTAGTGATAGCCATAGAGACATGCCCAAATGGTGGTTGGCATGCTCCACCACCCAAATCGCAGTAGCTACTGCCTGGCCCCAGCGGTGTGTCACCAGCAATCCCCATATACACAAATGCGGTAGTGATAGCCATAGAGACATGACCAAATGTCGGTTGGCATGCTCCACCACCAAAATCGCGGTAGCTACCGCCTGGCCCCTGCGGTGTGTCGCCAGCAATCCCCATATACACAAGTGCGGTAGTAATAGCCATAGAGACATGCCCAAATTGCGGTTGGCATGCTCCGCCACCCAAATCGCGGTGCCTCATGTGAATGCATGGCACCCAAATCGTGGTAGCTACCGCCTGACCCCAGCGGTGTGTCACCGCCATGGACCATGCCCTACAGCCAATTGGAACCTTAATTGAGTGGCATGATGCAATTTTGAAAATCGCGTTAGGCATGCTCCGCCACTGCGGAGGCGGTCATTGGATGCATTTGAAAAAGGCAGACCTCGAACACCAATTGCTGCAGCTTGGCACCTTTGAAACGACCCCAGGGGGCTATATATGTGTAGGAGGGAGCCTCACATTTCCACTGCTCCCAGAGCCTGCTGCCAGTGACCCCTCACTTGCTGCTGCCTCCAGGGACTGCTGCCAGAGACCCCTCACCTGCTGCTGCCTCTAGGGACTGCTGCCAGAGACCTCTCATCTGCTGCTGCCTCCAGGGACTGATGCCAGGGACCCCTCACCTGCTGCTGCCCACAGGGACTGCTGCCAGAGACCCCTCACCTGCTGCTGCCTCCAGGGACTGCTTCCAGAGACCCCCCACCTGCTGCTGCCTCCAGAGACTGCAGCCAGAGACCCCTCACCACCCAATTCCGCCACTGTTGTCTCATGTCCACAGTGATGGCAAGGACTGAGAAGATCCGTGCCAGTCCCTTCACAAGCGAGGAGCTGAAGGTCCTGGTGGACGAGGTTCTCACACTGTACCCAAGGCTATATGGTGCCCCAAATGTCGTGGTAAGTCCTCAACAGTGGAGGGGGAGAGCAGGGGTAGCACGCATGTAGTTGGACTGACGCAGTATGCGCCAGATGGTGTGCGGTTGTGTCATGCACTGCCTAACATGCTGTCTCCAGGGGGAAGGTGTGTGTACCCTATGCCACAGGTTTCCCTGCGTGCACATGTATGTTTGAGTGACCTGTGTTGTGTTGTCAGCCATACAGTGACGCAGCAAGTTGTTAATGCAGGAGTCAGGACAGTGATTGCTTGGCTGAATGGCGTGTGTGCCCCTGTTGTCCATCTCAGTGTGAGCCCAGCTTGCCTGCACTGTCCCCGCCCAAAAAGACAAGGACACATCACTTCACTTACAGAGTATTAAATCAGTCTATTCTCATTGCACTCCAGCTATGAGCCATCTCAGCACTGTAGATTGCACACGACCGGCCTTGTGAAAAGGATTTTGGATTTGTGAGATCATGTCCCTCAATGTGACATCCATGACACAGTTATCTATTCATTGAGGGCTGCGCAGTCTTGGACACAGTGAGTCTACCCCCAAACACAGGTTGATATGTGATGTATGTGTTGCTCAACCTAAAGATTGACTGGAGATGTGGGCAGGCTACACAGGGGTTTCATTGCTGGCATCCTGCATGTGTGTGAGATGTGCAGGGACTGTGTTCCCCCTCACACCTGCATGCATTTACATCAGCTTTTCCCATGCAGACGTACCATGTGAGATGTATTCTTGTCTCTGTTAGACATATCTGTGGATTTGGGATGGGTTTGTGTCATGCTACTGTACAGAGAGATGTAGGTACATAACACTGTGTCACTAATCATTTCCCCCTCTTGTCTCCCATGCCTGCAGCTCAAGGTACACCAGCGTAAGGCTGTGTGGAGGGCCATTGCGGCCAAGGTGCGGGCTCTGGGTGTCTAAAAGCCGACGGCACACCCACTGCCTCAAGAGGTGGGATGACATCAGCCGGCTGGCAAAGAACATGGCAGAGATGACCTTGGGGCTGCTTCATCGCACTGGGCGGCTGGCACGGCGCAGCATGACACCACTCATGGGCCGCATCTTGGCCGTGACACAGCCTGAGCTGGATGCACGTTTGAAGGAGCATCAGCAGCAAGCCAGGGGTGAGCATTCAGGGAAGGGTGACTTTGGCTGGGAGTGGCTGCATGTGTACAGAGCCTGTGCCAGCGCTGGCCTATGTGATGTTGGTAGTGTGATGCAGTGGCTTGTAAGTGGCTGCTGGGCTGGGTGCAGGTGTTATGCATTTGCCCTATCTGTACTTACAAAGGTAATTTGAGTACTGTGCATTCCCATTGCATTCTGAGTCGTGGTGTTCAGGTATCATCTGCATTGGGGTAGTCTGGGAAATCCCATGGAAGGGTACGGCAATGTGCCCATTCTGAGTGTGCCTTCATCAATGCGTCCATTGCCTGCACTCAGATTTGGGAGGCTTAGACATCTGACACCAATGTGCACCAGTCTTTGGGCCCCAAAGTACAACATGGTGGGTGGCATGGGGTCATGGGCATTGTGGAAGGTCATGTTGTATTCTGTGTCTGTGTTGTCCACTCCTGCTCCATCCAGATCTGTCAGTGGCAACAAGTAGTGTGCCCCCATCATGGCCCTAGGTGTGCTCAGATCGATTTGCATGTCTGGTTGAACGGAGCCACTAGCAGGATGTTGTGCTGTGTGGTCATCACATGGCTCACTTATGCCTGAATTTCCAATTTCAATGCACTGTTTGAGTCAAATATAGTGAGTTAGCACAATGTGTTGCACAGGGTGGTGTGCAACATGTAGATTTAGCCATCTTTTGTGATGCTTTGCTTGCATATGTTTGTTATGTTGCTGACACTGAACTGACCCTACATCTCTCTCTCTCATGCAGCATCTCCTGTGGTCACGGAGGGAGAGGAGACGGACACCAGTGGTGGTGAAACAAGCACAACAGCTGCACAGGAGCCCAGTGACACAGATGTCACCAGCGCCTCAAAGGGGGACAGGAGTCTGCTGGAGGAATCCCAGCCTGAGACGCAAAGTTCCACATCATCTGATGCCAGCGGGGATGCATCCATGTTGGCGGGCACAGGGAACGGGGACTCTGCATCATCTTCCACCCCACAGCGGCCAGTGCCCACCCTCCCAGCCACTTTCTCTGGTGCTGCCCGTGTTTTCCCCAGTAAGAAGGGAAGAGTGTCCTTCACCCCGGGCACCGCTGCCCCTGTCCCCCCTGCTGCCATCAGTGCTGAGTCTGTGGACCTTTTGCGCCATCTGTGTGTAGGCCAGACAGCTCTCCTCAATGCCTTCATTGACCACGACAAAAAATTAGCACAGGTGGTTGCTTTCATGGAGGGCATACATTTAGACGTGGGTGGGCTGCACCGGACTGTCCAGTCTTTGTCCTCCACAGTGATGGCAGCCGTTCAACAGGCACATACTCACAGTTCAACTCCGGTCCCTTTGTCCACCCCCCTGGCATTGGCCATGTCTGACGATAGTGACCACGGTCCACAGACCTCAAAGTCACGATACAGCACACGATGCACACAGCAGCAACAACACAAGCGGTCCCGGGCGCAGACACCATCCCCACAGAAGACCAAAGCCACCCCAGAGCGCAAAGACAAAAGCTCGTCAGGCGACACCAGGGGCCAAAATTTAAAGAAGCAGACCTCAGGCTCACGAACCTCAGAGGCATCCCCAGCCAAGGACTCTCCTGTCCCTAAAGCATCTCGCAAAGAGAAGCATACAGTTTCTGTGCCCACCAAGAAGGTGGTGCATGCCAAGGGTACACCTAAGAAGGGCTCCAAGGCAGATTCACCCACCACCTCGACTCCCATTCCAAAACCACTGAAGCAGGGGAAGGAGGGCAGTAAAGGGGTAACACCTAGTAAACAGGGAAGGGAGGGGCAAAGGCGAAGCCAGGCAAAGCGTTCTGCTGGATCCAGCACATCCCCAGAGGGAGTGCCAGTGTCTGCACCTGATGCAGCTTTGGTGGCAAGTGTGCCTGTTGTGTCCACACTACTTCTAATTGATCCCAAGGCAGGGAAGCCAGTTAGGCTGCCCAAGAAGTGGAAAGGCACCCCTCCACAATCTCCCAGCCACACTGTGTCTCACGTCTGCATGACTCCGCCTCCACGTGCCACTACACCACCTGGTCCAAGCAGCCCTCCGGCTTACCAACCCATTGATAGCTCTACCTCAGCTGGGTTGCTCTCTCCCCGGTCAAGTGCTCCGACAGTCCCCGAGACACAGCCAGCTCCCAGTCCGCCTGTCAGCCAAGTCTGAGTGGTAGTCACACTCACACACCTGTCTCTCACACAGGTGGGCCTGTACTGCACATTGTTACCCCCTGACTGTGTTGCTGACCATGGAAAGGTACAGTCACACACATTCCCTGTGCAGCTTCTCATGGACATACTGTGCACTTCGTTTTTGACACTGGCCTTGTTGCTCTTTGCTGTGTCCAAACTATTCCCTGTGCAGCTTCTCATGGACATACTCTGCACTTTGTTTTGGCCACTGGCCTTGTTGCTCTTTGCTGTGTTCAACTATTCCCTGTGCAGCTTCTCATGGACATACTCTTCACCCTGAACTGGCCACTGGCCTTGCTGTTTTGCCCTTGCCTGTGCAGCTTCTCATGGACATACTCTGCACCCTGAACTGGCCACTGGCCTTGCTGTTTTGCCCTTGCCTGTGCAGCTTCTCATGGACATACTCTGCACTTTGCCCTGCCCACTGACCTTGTCATTCACTGCTGTGTGCCCCTTGCCTGTGCAGCTTCTCGTGGACACACTCTGCACTTCGTTTTGGCCACTGGCCTTGTTGCTCTTTGCTGTGTTCAACTATTCCCTGTGTAGCTTCTCATAGACATACTCTGCTCCCTGAACTGGCCACTGGCCTTGCTGTTTTGCCCTTGCTTGTGCAGCTTCTCATGGGCATACTCTGCACCCTGAACTGGCCACTGGCCTTGCTGTTTTGCCCTTGCCTGTGCAGCTTCTCATGGACATACTCTGCATTTTGTGCCTTGCTCTTCTCTACTCTTGGTGCCTATCTGTGCAATATGTGAATAAAGACAGTTGCTCCTGTTATCTGTTTTGTCAGTGTCCTTACTGAATAAAGTTCTTTTGCTGTGTGTATATGGTTTACTGTGCCACATGCTCTGTGTACCACTTCAACATAGCAAAATGTCTTGGCTCACTTACTCAGGGACTTCAGTTCTTCCTGACCCTGATACTTGTGGGGGCAATGATGTCAATTTTAAATGGAAACCAGTTGTAATTTTCTTATTTTGTTCATGTTGGCTATGTTGTACACATATCAGGTTGGGGGGCACTGCCAGCACAGAGTGGGATTCTATCCACAGGATTGCAGGCAGGCTGGCCAGGGTCTTCATGTATGTGTGTCCTTCCTTTATGTGTGCCCAGTAGTGTATGTGGGTGGTCATCTTGTGATGGCCAGTCATCCTAGTCCCATGGCTACTTTCAATGTGTGCTCTTGGGTGGTCAAGAAGTGTGCAGTGTGAAGGGGGTGACTTTGTCGGGAGTGTTGATGTGTGTGTGCCCCTGCATTGTCAAGTACACACATGTGTCACCCAAGAGTTGAGTGCCTGTTGTTTGGATTGTTGAGCCCTGCTGTATGTGGTTGTATGCACATGTGTGAGTTGTATGTTGTGCACTGTGCAGTGTGTTGGTGTGTACTTGCAGTTCTGGATGACTCCTACTTGTTGTTTTTGTCACTTGTGAGTATGCAGAGTGTGTGACTGGCAAGTCAGTGTTGTTTTTTGTTGATCATCCATGTGTCTTGATACTGTTTGTGGAGACTGTGCAGACCTGCTGCGCCACACTGCAATTGTGGTTGTGTTTTCTCATGCATTGCTGTCACATGGTGCCTTTTTGTCTCCAGTATTGCATGTTGTGTGTGGTGTCATACCATCCCCTATCTGTGCTTCAGATGCCTACCCATTTTGAGTCAGCACTCCCTCTATTTGTGTATGGTACACTCCTGCCATATCCCCTACTGACATGCAAAACACTTCACTTTGATATCAGCTGTCCCCTTGGTTTACATGTGTGCGTGCCTCCCCATCACTTCATTTGTGATACTGTTCTTTGTGGTGCAGTTCTTTGGCCAGGAGCAATGTGTCACTCGGGACATTTCCCCAATAGGTTATATGTGATGTTCTTGTGCTGTTTGGCAGTCATGATTGCTCATATGCACTACCACTGTGTGTGCTGCCCAGTCCTCTGGTCAAGTTGTTTCTACTTTTCTGTTCCAGATTTGTGCATCTGTTGGTGTTGTGTTGAATCAATGTGTGTTTGCTGTGGTACTGCTTCACTTTCTGTATGTGATGTTGTCTTTGTGCTGTGCTGATTGGTGTTGTGTGGGTTAATGTTATGTCACTCATGTCTGTGCGGGCTGGTATGCTTGGTGTGCACACACTGCTTGTTGTGCATGCAGTGCTGTGGGTGTATGTTGCCTTGTCCTTGCCTGGTGTGCATCCCCTGATGTCCTGTTGTGATTGCTAAGTGCCTGTGCATCTGTTGTTTGTTTGATGTGGCTGTGTTTTTATGTGATGTTGCACTTCTTGTCTGTGTTGTGGTATGTTGTCTGTGCATTGTTCCTGAGAGATGAGGCTGTGCACTCCTGTTGTGTCTGTGCTCCCATTGCCTTTCCACAGTTTAGCTGCACAGGGCATGTCTGTTCTTGTTGTAGTTCTGTGTGTGTTTCTGTTGGGTTATGTGTTTGTCTGTTGTTTTTGTGCAGACATTTGTTCTGGCATCCCTGTGTGTGTGCGATGTTTGTGGCTAACCCCAGGGTGTGTGATTGTTTGTCTGTGTATTGACTAGAAAATATTGCCACCCTTCAGTGTGTTTGACACTGGTGTTGTGTGCTGCTGGTGTGAGGGGGGTATGTGGGTAGATTCCTGCTAGTGTTTGACTGCCATGGAGTGTGTCAATGGGCCCTATGTGTTGTGCTGCTGGCATACTCATGTGAAGTAGTTGTATACATATGTGTGGCTGTTCACAGTTTGACTTCAGGGCCTTCCTTTCATCCTTGTGCCTATACATGTGTTGCCTTGCTGTCTCCCTGGGTTGTTGCACTGAGCTGTCTGTGGTTTGAGTTCACTCACTGTGCCAGCCATGTGTGCTTTGATAGGCTGAGGGTGTTGTTCTATGTTCCTTGTCTTGCATGTGATGTACACATGCTTGTTGGTTGTCTCCATGTCCTTCCATTTGGGTGCACCTCACTTTTGCTTTCCTATTTGTTGTGCTCCATTGCTGGTGACATGTGGTCTGTGTATGTGTCTGTGTGTCAGTATGGGGTGTGTCTGTGTGACTTGGCAGGCTGTGTGTCCAGTAGGATGTTTGTTCCTTGTATGTGTGTGTGTTCATGTAATACTTGTATTCATTTTCTTGCCATGAGTGTGGTGTTGTTGTGGTGTGTGTGTTGCCCTGGCCCGGTGCTTCTGTGGTGTGTGTTTCTCTGCAGCCACTCCTGCTGTGGCTGTCTCCCTGGTTGTTTGGTGTGTGGTGCAGGGTGTGGCTTCACCTGGCTTGTTGTTGTGCATGGGGGTGCACAGGAGGGGCACATGGCATGCGCTTTCAGGGAGGGGCTAGTGTGTGGGGGATGGAGGTGTGGCCCTATGTTCTCTGTGCCCTGCCCATGCCTGGCGCTGGCCCTGTCTTCTGCATTGTGTGCATGTATTCCCTTGTCTTCACCGCTGCGGTGACGTGACCGGGAAATTGCTGCATGATCACGGAAAAATGTGTGTCCTGGATGCGGGGGGTGACTTGGTGGCAGGTGGGTCATGTGTGGGTACACTTGTGGATGTGTTCCTATCCCCACCAGGGTGTCTGATGTTGATTTGGACCCTGTATCATCCCATGAGTTGTGATTTGTGGTTGTGTTATTGCGTACCTGCGGCGGCGTCCGCTGCGGTCCATGAGTTGCTGGTGATGTATCAGGTATAGCACCGGAAAAACGTGTAGGGCTGGGTCCATTGCGGTCGTGTCTGGGTGGTGTGGACTAGGACTCTGGTTTCGCGCTCCGCTGTCGAGCTTCCACCATCTCTGATTTGGCAGTTTCTCCACTGCGACTGCTTGTTTGGGGCATCCTAATTTGTAGAGCGGGGCGGACGTCATTGCGCACGGCGGTGAGTCTCCATTGGCTCACACCGCCGCGGTAGCGGGCGCACTTTGGTGGTGGTTCGCGTCGCACCACAGCAAATGGTAAATGGCTATGTTTGGCCATACTAATTTGGCGGGCGTGAGGTCTGCTGCTCGCGGGCGGTAAGATTCATTTTTCCGCACCGCCAGCGCCGCGGCGGCACCACCGCCCACCATCCTAATAGACCCTTATATGTTTAAAAACAATATTTCTTACCTTCAAATCGATATTCTTGACCACGATATTCTTGCTGGCGATATTTCTCACTGACGATATTTAGGACTCGAAATTTCTGTAGTTCGATATTTCCAATTCAATATTTTCTCTGCACACCAATTAGAAAATACCATTAAGGGAGAACATTATTTGCCTGCTGTAGGACGATGCGTTATGTATATATGGATAATTCCCACGGATCTTCACCTGGAATTCTGCCCTCTGGCATTAGAGGTCCAGAGAGAGCAGAATTCCCACATTTCAAATGAACTTGCAAGCCTTTCTGCAGAACCTCAATTTTTGGGGAATTTTTTGTTGTCCCTTCAGGTTGATGCATCAAACAGAATACATAGTAGTCAATAAAATTTTAGGATTTTTAGAAGTCTTTTTACTGCAACCCTGCATAGAAGATACCAAGGGGCTCATTACGATGAGAGGCGGACTCAGTCTGCCCGCAATCGTTGCGGTGTCTGGGACCGCCCACCAGACATACGTCGGTCCCACCACTGCAATTAGGAGCACCCGCCATACTGGCGGGTGCATCCAGGGCATTTAACATTGCAGACGGTGCTGCTGGCTGAAGCACCATACGCAATGCTAAAATGCCATGCTGTGCATTTCCCTGCACTATGTGGCAGGCACCACACGGTGCCTGCCAAGCTGTGCCAGGAAATGCAGGGGGGTACACCCCCCAGTTCCACCCCAACACAGAGGGGGCCCACAATGGGCCCCCGAATCCAGACTCCGGCTGTGTTTTCGCGGTGGGATGACCGCAATTCTGGCCTGTGTTTTGGTTCCGCAAGGCGGGCGGAAAAGGACCACCGTGCGGAACCGTGGCGGACACTTTCTGTCCGCCATGGACAGATTGGGATTCCCACTGTCATCCTAATTTGGCGGTGGGAATTTCCTGTGTGATGGCGGAAGGACCACCACCACCAGCCCGGCAGTGGCGGTCCTTCTGCCATCCTGATGACCCTCTATATCTCACAGAGTGTATGCAGATTTAGTAAAAATCCTTTTTTCAGCACAGGCAGCAAACCACAGCCAGGTATTTACAAAATCAATACTCGTCTGTTTCAGATAACCCGAGCTTGTGAAGCCTCATCAGCATCCAATATTTTCTTAAAATCATTTTTGCTAGTCTAAAACATTTTGCTCCTCTGGCCTGCACCGTTTCCTTTCTCTGTTGTGCATCTTGATCGCTCAAAGGAGATTGTGAGAGACACCAGGACGTGTACAGACCAGCTCGCAATGACTGGGGCCTTTTTCAGAGAGTGGCAGAAAAGGGACATCTCTAAATCTACAGATGATCCAGTCCAAGACACTTGCATTTGCCCTGCCTCACACACAGTTGGGGAAACTGCAGAGTTTCCAGTTGCACAACCTAAGTTGGCTCTGCTGTCAGCAACTACTTGATGGTGACCAATCAGCCACAGAGACATCAGCTCTTCGCCACATTTAGGATGGGCCTCCCAATCCTGATTTGTTGTTCACATAGCACTTAAAAGAAGGTAAAACGCTTAAATGTCCCCGATGCAAGCGGAGAATCACTCACTTCATGTCAGTGACAAGGTTTGTATTTTTTAAGCGACAAATCATCGCCTTTGGGAGTAATTCTGAAAAACAGAACTATTGGTGAAAAGGTTTCCTTGACATTGCATTTTCGCCAAAAGTGCTTCTGCTGTGTCAGCAGTAATACTCTCAGCATATCATTCCTGCCAGAACAGTGGGGATATGTAAATATGGCAGGCGGTTCACAGCCAGGCTAGCCGAGGCACTGCCAAGGCTGCTTGGCAAAACCTTCGCTACTCGCACATTCATGCCCAGTCTGAGGCTTGGAAAGTGCCAGCCCTGAAATGGACACCGTTAGTAAGGTAAGAGAATTATTCTCTGCTTCAGGCAGAGCGCAACAACAAAACTAGCAGTGAAAATTCCAGGATAAATGTTTGACCCTAACAATTCTAAGATGCAGGTCAACTCTGTGATGTCAATGTTTCTAAGACCAAAGTTAAAAGAAGGACAAATACGACTGAAGGAAATAAAATAAATTATGAAGGCTTTGAAATGTAATCAAATCGAGCTATAAATATGAACATGGGTATAATATAATTCAGTAGGATCGATACACTTTAAATAAATGGAACAGGCAGGCTGTACGTCATTATGCTTTCAGACTGGAGAGAACATAGAAAATGATGTAACTTGACTGTCTCAGAGGAACAGGTTGTCAGAAGAGTTGATCATCTGAGTAGCAATATGGTTAAAACATTACTCAACAGTTTATTACCAATTAAAGGGGGGTCAATGACACTGATTAATATCAGATTTGATTTGGAGCCCCATTAACAGGCTTTATATACACTGATGTTAACCCTACATGCACCAAACTATGGGGGTGATTACGAAGGCGTAACAATCGCCACTGCCGTGCCGGCAGTGGCAATTGTCACGCCATCATAACGTGATATACCCACCACCACATTGCGATGGCTGTGGGTATCGCAGCGGACGGAAAGTCTGTCCGCCGCTTTTTCGCCGGTCGGCAATGGTTTCGATTGCCGGCCGGGCGGAGCTGGGGATCATATATGGTGGCGGTGCCTAGCAGGTACCGCCATCCATATTATGATGTGCATATATCAAGGCCTTTCTGGAAAGTCTGGCGGGGATTTCCTTTGGGGGCCCGTTGTGGGTACCCATGATACCCCCCTACAGTTCCATGCACAAGGTGGCAGGCACCGTGCGGTGCCTGTCACGTTGTGCATGGAAATGCACAACATGGCAATTTACAATTGAGGCGGGTGCTGCAGCCAGCAGCACCCGCCGCAATGTTAAAATGCCAGATGCGACCGCCGAGGTGGAGGTCGCATCATAATCGGGGGTGCGGGACCGCCGCCTGGCAGGCGGGTGGTCCCGTTCCTGCTAGGAGGGCGGGCGGACCCTGGTCCACCCGCCATCCTAATAGCCCCCTATATATTCCCCTATATATTTTCATGGTTTAATTTCAGTTCCTGATTCTCAGAGTCAGCATTAGTGTTTTTTCATTGCAAATGAGATTTTTTGATGGGGTCGGGTAGTCGGAGGTAATGTCTCACTCCGCCTTCACCCGTGTTTCAAACTTTGCTCTACACACTTAAACTGCCCCCCTACTTAATCTATAAATACAGCATTGCAATATATATGAGTTATTCAACTTTAATAGCCCTCTCATAGGGAAAGCACTGTCTGCATACATTAGGCAGGGTATTGAGAGTCCACCCGTATTCTCGAGACCTCTAGATTAAATATATGTTGGAATTCAGACCATTAAAAGAAATAATAAACCAACGTGGTTAGAGTGCAACCTCGGCTGGTGTTTTTATTTACTCAATAGGAGTCAGTGCATTTTCCTTGCTGCCCAAGGGGGAGTTTTGCGGTGTTACAGGCCTGTTGGTGTACACATTTCAATAAAACGTGGGACAATCTGAACTCTTGGTCAGTCACTGTACCCAGCCTCACCATTCAAAAGGATGTTTTGTCTCTCCTGTTACGCTGGAAAAGTCAGTAAAGCTACTTTATAATGAACCGTCTCTATGTTATCAAGCAATGGGGCATTAATTTGATTGCATTTTGATTCCATTTTTGTGTATGAGTATGATTTTGGCAACACACTAGAGATTCTGAGTTTTCCCAGGTGAAAATATCATTTTGAGAGCATCCTTTCTTCTGTGAACAGCTCAAGTGAGCATGTACAAAAAAGAGAGTAAACCCTATGTACTGAAGGACACAGAGTTTCAGGTACCATTCAACAAAAAGTAGCTCCCCTCTGACAATTTAAGACCTTAGACATTCAAAAGAATTCTTTCTTTTACTAGTACTTTGTATGTATGTAATACAAATAACACTTACATAATTTTGTATAAAAAATCTATAATAATATTTATTTCTTAAATGCGACAAAATCCCGCAAAGAGTGAAATAAGAATTTCGTAAAACATACATATGAAAAAAGAAAACAGACATTAAAACATAATTTCTCTCATCTCATATAGATTTTTTTTTTTATTATTATTATTTTATTTTTTGCATTTTCCAGTACATAACAATCAAGAAACAAGTCATAAGTTCATCAGTGGGCTTACAAAGTACAAGTAGGTATTACATCAATACATACTAGTCAGCAATGGGCGGCAGTATATTTAGACAGCAATAGAATCATATTATACTGAATAGAATGTCAAAATACAGTAAAATACATTAATCATCATTCATGGCGAGCAAATAAAATGTCAATGGACCCCATATTTTATCATGAGGCTTAGAGGCACTAGGGTGTTCCTCAGCATAGCAAGTAAGCTGGCCTCGGCAGTACACTAAATCCTTTAGCCATTGCTTATTGGTTGGCGCCGGTCTGCCACCCCAGCACATAGCGACCCTGCGCTTAGCCAATAGTAGTGCCACAGCTAACAGTCTCCTAACCAGAGCACGTATAGTGAATACAAGTCCCAGTAAACACATTTGCGGGGTACATGCCGCGGGCGTTTCCACCATTTCAATCAGGCTTCGAGTGACTTGCACCCAGAATTCTGCAACTTTAGGACAGGCCCAGGCTAGATGATGAAAGTCTGCATGTGGGGCATGGGATCTGACACAATTGGCAGAGTCTTTCAATCCACATTTATATAGTAAAGCATGCGTATAATACACTTGGTGCAGATATTTAAAATGTATCAATTTAAGATTACCATTGGCAGTAGGCCGTTCTGTCAATTTACAACTTTCATGCCAATCTTCTTCAGATAATGGGTCAGGGAGAATTTCATTCCAGTTAGACAGTGATGCCGGGGAACAACCTTTACAACGCAACTTTTACAACGCACTACCTTTACAACGCATTTTTTACAACGCATAATCCATTACAACGCATGACATTACAACGCATGACACTACAACGCATTTTTAAAAACTACCTTTACAACGCATTCCATTACAACGCATACTACCATTACAACGCATACCATTACAACGCATAATATTACACTACACTATCCAACACTTACCCTACTGTTGCACCCCCTGGAGTTAGAATAGTAATTTTTACCCCTATACTATCCAACACTTACCCTACTGATGCACCCCCTGGAGTTAGAATAGTAATTTTTACCCCTATACTATCCAACACTTACCCTACTGTTGCACCCCCTGGAGTTAGAATAGTAATTTTTACCCCTATACTATCCAACACTTACCCTACTGTTGCACCCCCTGGAGTTAGAATAGTAATTTTTACCCCTATACTATCCAACACTTACCCTACTGTTGCACCCCCTGGAGTTAGAATAGTAATTTTTACCCCTATTCTATCCAACACTTACCCTACTGTTGCACCCCCTGGAGTTAGAATAGTAATTTTTACCCCTATCCTATCCAACACTTACCCTACTGTTGCACCCCCTGGAGTTAGAATAGTAATTTTTACCCCTATACTATCCAACACTTACCCTACTGTTGCACCCCCTGGAGTTAGAATAGTAATTTTTACCCCTATACTATCCAACACTTACCCTACTGTTGCACCCCCTGGAGTTAGAATAGTAATTTTTACCCCTATACTATCCAACACTTACCCTACTGTTGCACCCCCTGGAGTTAGAACAGTAATTTTTACCCCTATACTATCCAACACTTACCCCACTGTTGCACCCCCTGGAGTTAGAATAGTAATTTGTACCCCTATACTATCCAACACTTACCCTACTGTTGCACCCCCTGGAGTTAGAAAAGTAACTTTTACCCCTATACTATCTAATACTTACCTTAAATGTAATTTAATATTATGCGTTGTAATGGTATGCGTTGTAAAGGTAGTATGCGTTGTAATGGAAATGCGTTGTAAAGGTATTTTTTAAAAATGCGTTGTAGTGTCATGCGTTGTAATGTCATGCGTTGTAATGGATTATGCGTTGTAAAAAATGCGTTGTAAGTGCATGCGTTGTAAAAGTGTGCGTTGTAACGTCATACATCCAGTGATGCCGCTCCCGTAACTAACCCCTCTCTCTGTGAGATGTGATATAATCGAGTGATAAGGTGAGATTTCGTTTGAGTAGCGTATATGAGGTGTAATGCATGTAGGGTTGGTGGTTCCTTCGGAAGTTGTGGATACAGCGCACATATAACAGCACGCAATCAAGTGTAAATAAAGACACGCATTGCAGCATTGTCCCCATCCCCAATAAACTCTTTGGCAGGCATAAAGTTCCCAGCTGGAAACACATCCCCCAGTGTGTGCACACCTCTCCCATGAAGAACTTGAAGCGCACCTTTTTCACTAGATAACGAAATAGAAGAGTGATGCAAAATCAACATGGTCGGCGAGTAGAGCAGAAGTTTCTGTCCCCTCTTCCCGAGTTCCTGCCATGCACCAACAGTGCACTGCACTGCATCTATTTCTCCCTTCTCAAAGACTGAATGAGTGTTCACAATCATGGCCTTGAGCGGTATAGGATGCACAGCGCCCTCCTCCACCCCCACATGTGGAATATAAGCCGGTGCTTGTAGCCAATAGTAGGCATAGTGGGCCTGCGCACATAAATAATATAACTGCAGATCCGGAACTGCAAAGCCGCCCATATCATATGGAAGGGTTAGAACTTCCCATTTCACTCGAGGCCTTTTCCCCCCCCCCCCATTGCAAGTGTAATCAACAACGATCAAAGCGTATCAAAGAAAGTTTGCTTGAGACGGACTGGAATATTAATAAACAAGTATAAAAACTGAGGAAGTACAATCATTTTAATCAGTGCGATCATGTCAGTCAGCTATAGTAGCAATTTAATCCACCTAGCGACCTGCTCTTCAAGTCTCACGATCGCTCTGCCATAGTTCGATTGAACAACCACCTGCTGATCTCTATGGAGCCATACCGCCAAATACTTTACAGCACCTAC
Source organism: Triturus cristatus (assembly GCF_964204655.1). Taxonomy (NCBI): domain Eukaryota; kingdom Metazoa; phylum Chordata; class Amphibia; order Caudata; family Salamandridae; genus Triturus; species Triturus cristatus. The sequence goes on from NC_140585.1 coordinate 375,251,211, forward strand.
ACTCCATTCTAAGGGATGTTCAATCTCCATACATTTCGCACTGTCAGTCAAGGGCAAGATTATGGATTTGGCCCAGTTTATTCCCAGCCCGGCATGTCACTCAAACCTGATGTATTCCCTGATAAGGTGTGCTAGATGTGTCTCTGGGTCACGAACATAGAGCACCATGTCATCAGCATACATGGGCTAGCGGACACTGATAACATTTCAATGCAGCATGTGCATACCGCTGCCGTAGGATACACGCTAGGGGCTCCAGCACCACCGCAAAATGTAGAGGCGACAGTGGGCAACCCTGTCGTGTATCCCGGCGCATCAGCAACGTGGTGGACATATGCCCATCCAGCTGCACTCGCGCAATAGGATCCGTGTATAGTAACCGGATCCAATTCGTAAAAATAAAAGGGACACCCATACGATGTAAAACTGTAAATAAGTATGTCGAGGAGATCGAATCAAAAGCCTTGGCGGCATCTAAATGCACCGCCACCGCAGGCAGTGATGGCTCTAGCATATGCAATGCCGCAAACAGCGTGCGTAAATTGTGGGATGTCGAACGCGCAGGCATAAACCCAGATTGATCTGGCAGGACCATAGTAGGTAGTAACGATCGCAGACGGGTAGCCAACACCTTTGCTAGAATCTTAACATCAGTATTCATAAGCGATAAAGGCCTATACGAATCGCAACTATCCGGCGCCTTACCAGGCTTCAGGAGCGTTATAATTAGCGCTTCTCGCATGGTGGCTGGCAGACATTTTTGCTCATAGGCTTCGAGATAGAGCTCATGTAAACATGGTGACAACAGGTCAATATATTCTTTATAAAACTCAGCTGGTAAACTATCTGTGCCCGTAGCCTTCCAGTTCGGTAGCCCCTTAATAGCATCTCGTATTTCATCAATCGTGAGCTGATGCATTAAAAAATATTGCTGACCCAGTGAAAGCCAGACCAGTGTGATATCTTCTAAGTAATGCGCAATATCTGTTTCCCCGGCTGTCTTCGAAGTAGCATACATAGCCTGATAATATTGTGCAAACGTATCAAGTATCCCTGTCGTATCATAGTGTACAGTACCCTCATCTCTAACAATCTTAGCTATATGTGTCCTTCCCCATGGTGCTACAATTTTTTGGGCTAACGCTCTTCCTGGTCTGTCCCCTTCGCCATAATATCTTGCTGCCGATCGACGTGACAAATGACACACCTCTTGATCAGCTGTGTGATTGTATTCTGTGACCTTACTCCTGATAGTTGCTAGAGTAGCAGGATCCACCATAGTCTCATATTCATGTTCTAATTGGCCCAGTTCTCGTTCTAATGACCTCATAGTACCACGTAAAGACCGAAGAACCCCAGCCTGTAAACTTATGCAGACGCCCCGTATGGTCACCTTAAAGGCTTCCCAGAGAGTTCCCAAACTGTCTACAGACCCTCAATTGTGTTCAAAATAATCAACTATAGCATCTCTCACCCCTTTACAGAAAACTTGATCCAGCAGGGAAGAAGATTGAAGGCGCCATTGAAATTGTGTAGGTATGTGCGTGGGTATGTTCATATTAAGCAGAACTGGGGAATGATCTGAGAGTGTCTTGGGTAGATGGCAAATATCAGTGGTCCATGAATGAACATCAGTTTGATGAGTACAGGCCCCAGCTAGGGCCGCAGAATACAAGGGTTCGCTCTCCTGTAACAAAAGCTAGAAGGAAGTTGGCACGGAAACTGCAAATACAAAGACAGAGTTTATTAACCCTTAAGGGTGGTCCTACAACCTACACAACACTCTTCAGTATTGCATAGAGTAGCACAAAGAACTTGCGTACGTGGTCCCCTTTTATACACAATAGAGGGGCTCATAAGTGGGTGGATACAACATAGAGCAAAATTCATTACCATTTATGGACATTTTTGATACAGGATCAATATGTGGGCGGAGTAACAATTTCCTGAGCCCGCGAAAACATGGTCAAACAAGGACTAACTGATAACAGATGTGGTCAAGTCTGGACATGCGCCAGATGGACAAAGGAGCTATTTATAGACTGTTACTAGGCAGATTACAAGAGCAACTAGCGAAAAGGTAGGACTCTTCTCGTGCAAAACACGTGGAGACATGACAATACAAAATGGAGTCCAGACTTTAGTCAGCATAAGACAAGAAACATGCTTTAACTGGAGAGAATTCATGTCTTTAGTGAATGCTTAATCACATCGCTGTTTTAGTTTTCAACAGACGACCCTTTCAGCATTTACTGAAGACATTCGGCTTATTAGGATAATCATCATATATGTCAATTTTCATCATTTCTTCCACCTCTTTGTTTAAATGTTTCTGATAGGTGACATTGGCAATAGCTTTCTTATCAGGAATACAGAATGACACACATAAGGAACAGAGTAAAGGACCACACTGAACACAGATGCAACAGGAAAACAGAACTGCTACAATAATACAGAGACCAGTTAAAACTTTCCATCCCCATGTAGTGATCAATGCCCAAAACCATCCAGAAAAGGTCAAAGTGCCATTTTCTGTATGAATCTCAGCTGCAATTTTATGCAATTTATTAATGGCGTTATAGACTGATGGCGTGTGGTCAGGAATAAATACACAACAACTACTTCCGATAATTCTACATGCTCCACCTCTGTCAGCTAACATAACATCTAATACCATACGATTCTGTAACGCAACAATTCTAGTGATTTGTAATTCTTCCGTAAGATTCCCAAGAGCAACAGCAGCTTGATTCGTTACAGCCTCTACAACTCTTGTTAATCTTCGAACCTTCCTACTATTTAGGGCAGCTCCAACAAAGAAAAACAATCCTAAGTTAAAATCAACATACTGCTGTAAGCTAGTATCAGTTTGATCAACATCATCAATAGATAGAGTACGTTTATACCTATTTACAGTTACATTGTTCAATAACTTCAAATCTTTATGATAGGATGCAGGCGCTAAGAATACAGGGGGTAATAAGAACGCTACATAACATACTCCGGACCAGCCGGCTGGTAAGCGATAATAACCCTTATTCCCACATACGAAGTATGTATTATGGGAAGCTAAGAAAGTACTATTATTTAATCCATCTATATTCAAAACAATGATACAATCACTAACACCAACAGGAATATGACCCACACTCTGAACACACAGGTCCGCTTGAGCTTGTGCCACTTGAATCACAAATTGTTCATTCCCAGTAGTGTCTCTGGTGTTCGTGAAGATATAGGGGATTGATTAATTGTCTGGTCGATATTCTTCCCACTCCCATATTGTCCCATTCGCTTGTGGATAGCCTTCTTTATCTTGATGACATTCCCTATTAAGTCTAAAAAGTAGTCGTCCCACTGTAGGTTTCCGTGTGGCAAAAAGCAAGGTGTACCATGCTCTACAAGAGCCATTATGAGAGAAAGGAAGAGGTATAAACGGCGTTCCTCCTTTCTTCTGATGAGCTGGCATCATACCACATATCCAACAGTTCTTAGCATTTGTAGCAACATGGGTATGATGCAACATCTGGATGAAAGTATTATTCAAATAAGACTGACGATGCTTCAATTCTTGATACGGAAGGGTATAAAAGTAGTGCTCCTCAGGCACTGGAGTAGTCAAAACAAGCAACTCACGGGCAGGAGTCACATCCTCAACAAACCACGTGGTTATACCAACAATGGCTACAATCATAATAAAACTTGTCGCACAAAAAATCTTCTTCTCCATTTTATAGTAAAAGTCAATATCTTCCTGAAACTAAAAGGTTGTTAGAACTCTTCCCCTTAGGCAGCCGTTGATTTCTTCACCAGCGGGCCAAGACGGGTGTCACTACACTAATGCAGGGCTGATCCACCCCCCCCTTGCCTCATTGGCTCTCCGTTTCACTAACCTAAGGGCCGTTCTGACAACGTATCTGGATACAGAAAGAAATCACTTCCTCGGTCTGAGATGATATCTTCCTCCTCCAGGAATCGCTTGGTCCGGGAAAAGCTCCTCAGTGTCGTTCGGTTCCACAGCACGGCCTTTCTCTGCAGTCAAGATTTCTCGATGGTCGGTCAATACAGCAGGCTCCACTAATCCAGGCGGCACTTTACGACAGTGCAAGGAGTGGATCCAGTTCTTCCGATTGGAGACTCGCACAGCTGTCCTCGTTGCGAGCAAGACTTGCTCAGGACCAACCCATCTCGGCTCCAGACTGTTCGTCCTTTCAAACACCTTGATCATGACATGGTCTCCAGGCCGGAGGTTATGTCCTTCACCTGTGGACCGATCAGGGAGTGCTTCTCGAACCTGTTGATGAATAGAAACCAAATTATCCGTTAACTGTGCTAGATAATCATTCATCATTACACAAGGTACATCATACACTGACTTCGGATTCGGTGGACCCCAAATATTCATTGGGCGTCCAAACACAATCTCATAGGGTGTGAGACCGGTCCGAGAATGCGGTATCGATCTAATTGACAATAATGCCAGCGGTAAAGCGTCTGGCCAAGTCAAAGAAGTCGAAGCTTGGATCTTAGCGATCTTAAGCTTCAAAGTACCGTTATATTTCTCAACCAATCCCGCAGACTGAGGGTGAAACACTGCATGAAATTTCTGGGTAATTCCCAGTCCTTTCAGGACATACTTGATAACGTCTGCTATAAAATGAGGTCCGTTATCACTCCACAACAATCTACAAACACCATATCGAGGGAAGTACTCCTTCAATAGCATCTTGGCTGTAGTCATTGCAGTATTGTCTTTCGTAGGGTATGCCTCAACCCATTTGCTGAAGGCACAAACCACTACTAGAACATACTTCAGATTGTTACAGCGCTCAAGCTGAATGTAATCCATCTGCAAAACCTCAAAGGGTGCAGTGGGTGTTGCAAATCCTCCTGCTGGAGTTCGTGTACCCTTTCCTGGGTTGTACCTCAGGCAAATCATGCAGGTCTGCACTACCCTCTTTGCCGTACTAGCGATCTCCGGATGCTCCCAAACTCGTGTGAGTAATTTGACAATTGCGGAAGCTCCGACATGCGCTAGTCCATGTTCCATCTGAACCATAGGTTGTACAAAAGCTGTGGGTAACTTCCATTTATCCATCTGCTTACTTCTCCAACACCCTTCGTCATCTAATTCTCCATCATTGGACCACTGCTCCCGTTCCTTATCGGAAGCGGTCCTCTGTATCTCCAGCACTTCTCTCCTAGCATCGTGCCATCTTTCTGCCTGTGACTTTACAACATACATTGCAGTGGAGCCAGGCTGCATCGCCGTCTCTCGTGCCACCCGGTCTACAAAAGCATTCCCTTCTCCAACTTTATCAACCACCTTTTTATGTGCACTACATTTAACTATAGCAATCTTCTTTGGATATGTTAATGCAGTCAAAAGGTTGTGAACTAACTCCCCGTACATTATCTGTGCTCCATGGGACGTTAGAAACCCTCTCTCCTTCCAGAGTAGGCCAAAATCGTGCGCTACTCCGAAGGCATAGCGGCTATCTGGATAAACATTCACACACAATCCTGCACTGAGCTCACATGCTCGTGTTAATGCTATCAGTTCCGCTGCTTGAGCTGATTTCTGCGGTATGCGTGCTGTCTCCACTATTGTTTGTAATGTGGTAATTGCATACGCTGCTGAAGTCGTACCATCTGGTAGCTTCAGGCATGATCCGTCCACCCATAGTTCTCCATCTACATCTGTAAAGGGCATATCCTGGAGATCAATACGACCCTTTGTCTGTTCCTCAGTCACAAGAATACAGTCATGTGCTTTTCATGCTTCAGACTGAGTTTCCGGAAACGGCAACAATGTGGCTGGATTTAACGTTGCACACCTCTTTAACGTAATATGAGGAGCCAAAAGCGTCAACTCATATCCCGTTAAACGAGCACTGGTCAAATGCTGCGTCTTTGTCTGATTAAGCAGAGCATCAACAGCATGGGGAACTAATACCAACAGCTTATGAGATAACACAATTCCCTCGCTTTGGCGTATTGACACAGCTGTCGCTGCAACCGAGCGAAAACAACCAGGCAATGCTCGGGCAACAGGATCAAGTACAGCCGAAAAATATGCACAAGGGCGCTGCTTGTCGCCGTGCATCTGCACTAAAACTGATAATGCACATCCATCTTTCTCATGTACATACAATGTAAAGGGCTTTGTATAATCAGGGGTCCCTAACACTGGTGCTGAACAAAGGGCTCGTCGCAATTGGGAAGAGGAATTGGGGTATCTTTTGTCAAAAGTGCTAACAATGGCTTAGCTATGTGTGAAAACCCCAATATCCATTGCCTACAAAAAGAAGCAAGACCCAAAAATGCACGCACGTCCTTCTGTGTGGAAGGTACTGGCGTGTCCAAAATTGCTTGAATACGATCTGGTGTGAGTGCACGCCCCTCCTTAGACAAAAGGTGACCCAAATAAGTCACCTTTGGTCTACAGAATTGCAATTTCTTCCTCGACACTTTGTGATTGTGAGATGCCAAAAAGGAAAGCAAGGATAACGTGCACTTCTCACACAGCTCAGGAGTGTCGGCCGCCAACAAGATGTCGTTGACATATTGTATAAGGGCTACACCATTAGGCAGAACAAAGGAATCCAATTGTCTTTTCAATTCTTGACTGTAAATACTAGGACTCTCTGTATAACCCTGAGGGACTCTACAAAATCTATAAGAGCAGTTATTCAAATTGAAGCCAAAAAGGTATCGGCTATCAGGATGAATAGGAATTGAAAAGAAAGCATTTTTCAAATCGATAACTGAAAATGTGGTCGCCGTTGGTGGGACCAGAGTAAGTAACGTCGTGATATCAGAAACCACTGGATACTGAGGTATCACTATCTTATTCACTTCCCTTAAGTCAATGATAAAACGATAAACCCTAGTATCGGTATCTTTCTTCAAAATGGGTAAAATAGGACTGTTGCAGACGTTGTAGGGAACTTCCTCCACTACTCCCACCTTAATCAAATCCTGCACAATCTGTATGAGTGCCTCCTCCCCCTCCTGGGAAATACGATACTGAGGGAGGCGTGGTAACACCGCACCCTCCTGGACACTAATGTGGACAGGCGGAATCACCATCTGTCCCACATCAGTATCCGATGTGGCCCACAAAGTACGAGGGAGAGAAGCTAATACAGCATCCTCTGCAACCGCACACATCCGTTCTGCCATAGGGTGATTATCATTTAATATCACACGTACTCTAGTAGGGGAGCAGCGGATCGTAGCTCTGAAGTGCTTAAGCATATCAAGACCCATAATGTTGTCAGGCGTGTTCGGGGCAAGCAAAAACGGACAAGGTGCAGAAAGTTGTTCAACACGAAATGCAAGGGGTCGGGATAGAGGGCTTCGAGAGAGTGTACCATCGATCAAACCCTTCCGATGTAACCATTAAACCAGATGGGGGAGCCCTCGGAACCAATTGTTTGGACAGCGCACTGCGAGTATCTCCTGTATCAACTAGGAACTGATCAGTAGAACCCAGAACATTTGCTGAAACATAAGGACCCCTCTGATCAACCGGCACTTCAACTGATTCCAACCCCCACCCAACGCAATCCTATGCATGCTGCGAATCATGGTACCCAGGGCGATCATTCCAGGACATTTGATACTGATTTTGCCAATCAAATACATTAGGTCTATCTCGTTGCTGCACGGTAGGCTCAAATCGAGCACGATCATTGGAGTTCCCTCTAAAATTCGAAAAGCCCCCTCTACCTCTCGACGGTCCCTGACCACGTCCCTGACGGGGTGCATATAGTACCGGACAATCCCTGGCCCAATGACCCAGCTGTTTACAATACGCACATTGATTTCTATTAATATCTGACCGACCCGAAGGGGGACCATAGAATCCTCCTCTACCTCTTTCGACACCCCGACAAGGCGGACCATTCACTTGTGCTAGCATCACCTTAGTTTTCAAATCTTTCGATTTCTTCTCCTCATTCCCCTTCGCTTCTTGTTCCTGATGCTCATAATACTGAGCCATAGTCAGGAGGGATGCTGGAGACGAGGTGGACCAAGAACTTTCACTCGCCTTCAATCGAGCTGCTATTCCCGGTAATAAATTCGCCACATATTTATCAACAAAAAGATGTCGACCCGTATCATCCGTAAGCGACTGACCACTGAAATCATGAATGTTTCCTCAAAGCGCGTAAAGAAGTCTGAAACTGATTCATCAACCTTCTGTTTACATGAGGCTAACATATTCCAGTCAATCTTTTTAGGGGGGATAATCGTTTTCAACTTAGTCAAGATAGCAGCAGGAAGATCTAAAATAAGCTGGGGCGGTTTTTGCGCGGGTTTTCTCTCCCTATCCCTCATCCTCAATCTCAGACCACTTAGCCTTAAAAGCGGCTTGATCATCCACCTTCCGCACGGATTGCCACATATCCGGTGCTAAAATAAGCCCAAAGAACAAATCTATATCTGCCAAAGTCATAGTACAAGAATTCAAAGCCCCTTCGACCTCTTCATAAAAGGCCGCTGGATTCTTGCAGGGGTCGGGCAATGCATTCTTTAATGCCATAACATCAGTCCTATGCCAGGGAGTATAAACCCAATTATACACAAAATATCCCTTAGCATCGGGGGAAGACATGTGTAGACTAGTTCCTGCTCCTTTAGGAGGAACATACAAAGGTGCCGCCTCTCGCATTGGTTTAGCATGCACTAGTTCGCTCTTATCTGAATGGGAGATAGATGATTGTTTTCCGCCGACGTGTGAATCTGATTGCTCCTTCTCCCCTGTCTTTTGGCGCGCTCTCTCTTTAAGTTCAAACGCCGCGTCCCGCAATGCAGACAGCCGTCGGACCGCATCGGGTACCTTAGAGGGAGAAAAGACACCATTACGTAATGCTTTAGAGTCTGATACTACATCATCAGGTTCAAAAACATCAGAATATTTCCGAAAGGCAGTAATCACTTCATCAGAAAAAGTTTCAACAAAATATAACTTTTCTCTATCCTGCCAACTTTCCAAAAATTCCAATAATTCAGGAAGAGATAGCTTGCCCTTAAGCGCACGAAGAGAAATTTTCCGAAGCTCACCCATACGCTCAGTTGATAACATGGACCGCGTGTCTACCTTATCCAAAACCGATCCAGAATCCTGTGACCTCGGGGCAGACGCGCCAACATAAGGGGGCGGAGAGCGATCTAATAAATGAAAATCATCTTCGAGATTAGTAAGGACAGGATAAAGTGGCTGGCGGACAGCATATTGACCCGAGACTTGCAACCTACGCTCTTTCTCTTGTCTCTCCGCCAGTTCTCTTTCCTCCCGACGCTTCGCTTCCTGTGCTCTCACATGATCATTTTTCCGTTGCTCTTTATCAATCAGCGCTTTCTCACGTTTCTCTCGCTCACGCACTTCCTTCACCCAGAACCGTACACATTCAAACATATCTTGCCGAGCACGCCGTTTACACATACACTGTTCCACATACTCAATCTTACGCATATCAAACGATCCATACAAAGGCCATTGTAACTCAGGATCCTTTTTGGTATATTTCCTCCACACTGTGCTGTACATTATAGAGGAAAGACCATGCTTCACATACATATCCCTATTAGGAGTCCCCTCTGGGGGGGCTGGAGCAGATTCCTCGAGATTTAACCGGTTTCCAAAACAGCAGCACCACTTACAGAGTGCGCTCAAAGCAGGCATGCTCAAAAATAATGCAAAATATGCAGTATTATCAAAAATGGCACTTAAACTTTGCGCCGTTCAAATTTAAACAACTCCGGAGAAATATCTCCACATTACCTGCCTATATGTGTTGCAACGCATATATTCTCACAATAATCAATACAAAATATGACCGGTTATCACAAATCAAACTCAAATAGCCAACCCAGGCTTCAAAACTCGGAGCAAGTACCGTACAACGGTTCTTACCAATCAAGAGTGTCCAGATTCCAACTGCCAAGTTCCAAAATTCGCCCAAACGGCTGTCACACGGCAAACCGACAGAAGAGGTCTCAGTCGAGGACCGGCGCCACCCAGGTGGTCAGCTCGGAAGGGAAGGAAGAAAACCTCGGGATGCCAGGACTAAAAGACGCCGCTGGCAGTGATCACATCCCCGGCCAAATTCCTCACCTTCGTCACGACCAGTCCTTCGAGCATCCGAGTCGCCGATGAGCCCCACGTGACGGGCGCCAATTGATGAGTACAGGCCCCAGCTAGGCCCGCAGAATACAAGGGTTCGCTCTCCTGTAACAAAAGCTAGAAGGAAGTTGGCACGGAAACTGCAAATACAAAGACAGAGTTTATTAACCCTTAAGGGTGGTCCTACAACCTACACAACACTCTTCAGTATTGCATAGAGTAGCACAAAGAACTTGCGTACGTGGTCCCCTTTTATACACAATAGAGGGGCTCATAAGTGGGTGGATACAACAAAGAGCAAAATTCATTACCATTTATGGACATTTTCGATACAGGATCAATATGTGGGCGGAGTAACAATTTCCTGAGCCCGCGAAAACATGGTCAAACAAGGACTAACTGATAACAGATGTGGTCAAGTCTGGACATGCGCCAGACGGACAAAGGAGCTATTTATAGACTGTTACTAGGCAGATTACAAGAGCAACTAGCGAAAAGGTAGGACTCTTCTCGTGCAAAACATGACAATACAAAATGGAGTCCAGACTTTAGTCAGCATAAGACAAGAAACATGCTTTAACTGGACAGTATTCATGTCTTTAGTGAATGCTTAATCACATCGCTGTTTTAGTTTTCAACAAGTTGTCGCTAGCCAAAAATAAAGACGCGACCAGGAATGATGCACATATGAATGACACGCACCTTCCTTTAGACAAGGGTTGGGCAGTCGCCATATATCCAACAACCCAAAGTCTCTCATGCCATTAGCGACAGAGAGCACTGCCTTTTCAGGCGTGATCTCCGCCAAGGTCATACGTTCCTCCCCAGGCACCAGTGCAACATTAAAATCTCCCCCGCAAATAATAGCAGATGGACTAAATTTATATAGTTTACCCCACAGTGTTCCAAAATCCCTGGGTCATCTATATTAGGCCCGTAGAGGTATACAATTGTCCCTCGCGTGCCACTCAAAATGCCCTGCACCAGGATGTATCTCCCCATCTCATCCTTATCAATATGCAGAACTTCAAAGCGGATGCCTTTTTTAATCAGTATCATAACACCCCTCACATAGGAGGAGTAAGAGGATGCTATCCGCACACCGGCCCACCTAGTGGCCACTGCCTCCGCTGCATGTGTGGTAAGGTGGGTTTCTTGTAACAGTGCTATGTGTATATTATGACGGTCTAAATATGCCAAGACCTGTCTTGTCTTTTGAGGATTATTCAGGCCTCTAACATTCCATGTCAACCACAATACAGTAGCGTTCTCAATCCCTGCCATTCTGCTCAGTATCTAATGCGTCAGCCCTCCATTGGAAATTCCTCCATCTTGTACATGCTATTGCCAATTTACACAATGGGCCCAACTCATTAGTATTCGTATATAGTTCCCCAACATTTCCCCCCCTCCCACTTCAGCATCCCAATTATGCTTAGGATCCCATAGCAAACAGCAAACTCACAATCATGCCGCAACATGACATACAACAACAAAAAGAAAATAAAGCACATCCAAGTTACGCCCAAAAGAACGGAAACCAATGTGGGGTACTCCCTACAAGGGGGGGTCGCCAGTAGCCGCCAACCCCCAAGATAGAACCAGGGCGGGTCAAGGTGTGTATAAAAAACTTCCCCCATCCAGAGACAACCATCAGAAGCATCGCATAGAAAAAACAATACATTTTGCAACCTGAAATTAGGCATTATCAGAGCATTGTGCCAGAATATCAAAATTCAGAACAGCACATAATCACATTTTACATTGAAAAAATAAATCGGACTAAAGGTGGTCAGCATGTTAACTTGGACATTGCAAACAACCATGTTGGCGAATCAATCTCCATACATGCAACAGTTTAGAATGAGCTACAACTGCATTGTGCCCTTAGTAAATAGCTCACGCGATCAGTGTCTGCATCATCGTCGGCTGCTCGCGTAGTCTCCTGCTTCTCGATCTGTTGTGCATACTGCAAAGTGTCCTTGGGTGTCGCGAAGATCTTGGCCTTTCCCTTGTAGTGAATTCGAAGATGTGCCAGGTACAACTTGGCATATTGAATTTTCATCGACTGCAGCTTCTTTTTCACCAGATGGAATTCTCGACGCGCCTGTTGCACCGATGCCGTAAAATCTGGAAACAGGGCAATTTGCATACCTTGATACAAAGTGGTGCCCTTTTCTCGGGCCAGTCACAGAGCCACGTCCCGGTCACGATAATTGAGTAACCGGGCAATGATGGGACGCAGCGGCGCCCCAGGCACCGGCTTAGGTGCCAGGGATCTATGCGCACATTCCACCACCATCATGGCCGAGAAGTGCTCCACTCCAAGCATATCCTTTAATAGATTCTCGTCATACAGTTCCATGGGGCCTGTATTTGTTGACTCGGATACCCCGGTAATCCATAAATTGTTACGGCGCGATCTGGCCTCGAGCTCCTCGTTCTTAGCCTGGATTACTTCTAAAAAAAAATCCATACTGGTACATGAGGCACTGACCACCTCCATCTGGTCCTCTGTAGTAGATATGCGCTGCTCTGCCTCAGAAATACGTGACCCATGCTTATCAAGCTTGGCCGACTGCTGTCCATACGCAAATTGAGATTATCAATCTTGCTGTTGTTCGCCTCCAGACTGTGCTGCATAGTGAGCATCATCCGCTCCAGTCGACTGCTAGCACCTCCGCCCAACTCCAGTTCAGTGTCCGACGTTGCGGGAGCCTGCGATTTCGTGAGACGTCGAGTCTCAAAACTGAGTTTCGCCTGCTGCTTGTCCGTTTTGCCCATTGTTTCTGTAGAACTAAGGTAGTATCACGGTCGGATCAGTGCACGCCCACCCACAGCCCAACATGACACCTGCGACAGGTTACACCCAAGTGGCGCACTACAGCCAGGAGAGGACACGTCCATGCAGACCTGTGCAGAAAGACAATATTATGGCCCTCCACGATAGAGAGATCAGAGCAGTGCGCGGGTGGTTCAGCATCAGCCAATACTGTATATTGCTAGTGAGCTCTGCCTCACTGTACCAGAACACGGGCAGTCAGTCAGCCAAACTTTTCAACAATGCAGAAGCAGTGCAGCGCATTCATTCACAGTCACTATCTTAGCACCTCACCTTGAGCACAGGTAGATGTTCTCCATGCACCCCTAGGTAGCAGGTAATCACTCACAAAGGGTATTGTACATCAGTGAGAAGATGATCAGGCAAGCCTCATGAGTGCCTGGCAGGAAGATGGACATGTGCAGCAATCATGAGCAGCCAGGAGGGCAGTAGTAGCATCAGAGCACGGGTAAATGAGGCAGAGTGAGGTCTAATGAGAGCAAAGATAACGGATCTGCCCTATGATATAAAGCAGCCCAGCCAGACAGCTCTCTTCGTATTTCACCGACCCTGTAGGCAGACTGGAGGCGCCGCGCATACAGCAGGATATCTGGTGATAAAGCTGCCGAGTTTATTGTAGTGCATCCGTCAGATTCAGTCTGCAATACACAAACAAAGCACCACACAACGTCTAGCAGCCCGATCAGCAAGGGCCCGTTCATCGCCTTGCCGCAGCGCTCCTGAATTTATTAACGGCTCAGCCGCGGCACTCAGTCTGACACCCCTTACAGACATCCGGAGCAGGGCCGGCTCGCACCACGCGGCACCCCGATTTCAGCAGCCCAGCTCAACATTGATGGCAAGGATTCAGTTCAGGCGCATGGCGGAGGAAGGTTCATAATAACCCTGGGCTTAGTATGCGTAGTAACATCACATAACATAACACGTGTATTTGTAAAGCGCACTTATCATCCAAGGGTCTCAAGGCGCTGAATAACAGATGTTTATTGTTACCCAACTCAATGGTACTCATTTTATCGACCTCAGATGGATGAAAGGCTGAGTGGACCCGCTGGGATTTGAACCTGTGACCATGAGGTCGAACACAGGCCCCTGCAGTGGATGCAGTAGTCCACCAAGCCACCAGACCCGGTTAGCACTAGTAGCACTACACGTAGCTGCGCGAAGTACACTTTGAACTATGCTCAGCTACTCCTCAAACTGCGTAGTGCATAGCTGATAGCACTGTGTGCTCATCTGCTCTGAACTAGCTTCTTGCACAGTGCACGTTATGATAAAATAAGTATTTCTCTCGTTATATGCTAAAATACATATAGTCATTTCACAAAAGTGAAAATGATAATTTAGCAAGCAGTGAGAGAGGTGATTATTTTGGGATCCTCCCTAACCTAGGGGGAGAACCAAGCAGATGCCTAACCTAGGGGGAGAACAAGCAGATGCCTTGAAAACAAAAAGCACATCTTCTTGAACGATTTGGTGGTGGTCCCATCCTCTTAGGACCACCCCAAGCACAGTTATTGGCAAAAATACAATCCCAACCAAAGGCCCTGCAAAGCATTATGGGACGAGATTAGCAGTGGGCAGTGAATATTATAGTGTCCAAAATCAAAATAATTCTACAAAGAGCTGCAGTTCAACCAATCGTTACTAGATGTCCCTCACGAGTCAAATGCAAAAGCATTGAAATTATTAATACATCAAGCTGCATTTCCACTCGTCGTTACTAGATGTCCCTCACGAGTCAAATGCAAAAGCTTCAGTAAGGACTAGTTGAACTGCAGCTCTTTGTAGAATTATTTTGTTATTGGACACTATAATATTCACTGCCCACTGCTAATCTCATCCCATAATGCTTTGCAGGGCCTTTGGTTGGGATTGTATTTTTGCCCATAACTGTGCTTGGGGTGGTCCTAGGAGGAAGGGACCACCACTGAATCGTTCACCAGCATGATATGCTCTTTGTGTTCAAAGCTTCTGCTTGGTCCTCCTCCTAGGTTAGGGGGGACCCCAAAATCATCACCTCTCTCGTTGCCTAATATTTTCATTCACAGTTCACTTTTGTGAATTGGTTATATGCTTTTTAGCATGTGTTATCAAAGCATTTGTGGGTATTGTTGATAATGCTGCTGTAGTGCGTAGTAATTCAAGCTACACATGCTCCGTTAGCAAAGAGTAGTACTATGCCGAGGGTTAGTTCATATGCACCATCGACTAGAAACAAGATGTAGCAAGCCCACACAGCTCAATCCTTTCACCGAGAACCCGCGGGGGCTGCCATTTTGGAAGAGAAACGTCTTTGCCACTAACTCCTCACAGCAGCCGTGGAGCGCAGCACTGTAGCCAGCAAACACAAAGTGCAGCTCAGCTATTATCTTTGATCCACTGGATGGTGGGGTTTTCAGTAGAATTTCAGCAGGATGGTGACCTCGACTGGCAGAGCAGCACTAATGTGCGGCCATCTTGCGTCGGGCTCTCTAGTGCCCCTCCCCCATATAGAATTAATTACAACTCGCATTAACTATATCTCATCTCATATAGAATTAATTACAACTCGCATTAACAATATGACTCTGCTGACTCTTCCGTCCCTTCGGGTATTGCAAAATAAATTTTGTGTTGATGGTCTTCTCTTCCCATCTCTTCCCATCACATCTATCTGAAAAGTCATATTGTTAATTAATTTGTGCAATCAGATGATAGTTTGCAAACTTGCTGGCCCTTTGCTCTTTTCTTTTTAAACGGAAGGGTGGCCGTGCAGGCTCCCTTCCCAGGCCAAGTTCAGCTGCGGGGACCCCATCTCCGGGGCACAGCCTTTTAAAAAAAAAAAAAGTTAAGGGAGGGGGGGCCACATGGTCCCCGCATCCCTAGGCCAGTTTTGGCCCTGGGGCCTGCCCTCTACTTTAATTGTTTGGAGGGCTCAGCGCGGCCCCCATCCTGAGGCCAATATAGCCACGGGGACCCTATCCCCCTGGCATGGCCACATCCTTTATTGTTATTTATTTTTTTAAATGGGTAGGTGGGCCTGCGCGGAAGGCAGGCCGGGAGCCCCATTCCTCGGGACATGGCCACTTCCTTGAGAACCGTGGGGGAGACCCAAGTCCGCTGTGGTCCCTGCCGGCTCCCTGCCTCCTGCGAGAGCCGGTATTGCTTTTGGGCAGAGGGAGCTAAGAACATGCAGATGTTAGTACAGATACCGCCATCACCAAGGCGAAGCCCTGAAGAAGTGAAACTTTCGCGAAACACGTGCTGGCTGTATATATCACAATCTGTTGATGAAGATTTCTGATCAAGTGTTTGATGATTTTGATACGTATACCAAATGTAGAAGAATTTTTTCAAGTGTACCTAAAGAAGGACGTGCAATAAAAGATTGAATATGGACATTTGAAGGTGTAATATGTGTTCTTCTCAGCACATGACCCACTATATGGACCATTGCCTGAGAGGAAAACAGGGAACTGAGAACTAACGCCGAGCAATTTCTCTGTTTTTCCTTCCTGAAAATACATACATATCTATCTATCTATATATAAACAATATATATATTTTTATGTGTATATATTTATTTTATTTATTTATTACATTTTGTACAGCGCGAACAAGACCCAGATGAGTATCAGAGCGCTTCACAATTTGGATTGTCGGAGGTACGAAAGGGGAAAAAAACAAAGAAAAAGAAACGTCATTTGAGAATGAATGCAAGGATCAATGAAGAGGGGGTATCAAAATAACATCACATTTAGATAATATGAAAGTGTGCTTGGAGAAGAACAAACATAACTTAGTATAGTATAATCAAACAACTCTGGGCTTCACAAGTGATAGCCTTATTTAGTAATTAATCCAAGGGTGGTGAGTGAGCCGGAGGAGCCATGGTCATTTTAGGCAAGAACTTGTTCATAAGGATTATTTTCACTCCCTTTTTGAAAGAGGCTGTTGATGAGACTCTGCGGACTTCTGGTGGAAGAGAGTTCAAAATCTTCGGGACGGAACCTGAAAAAAGCTATGTGCTTCATTCGCTTTTTGCGGAAAATCTGTGGTTTCAAGAGGCAAGAGTTTGCACTTCTTGTTGGTGTGCCCCCTCCTGATAGTTCTAGCTTTTGCGCCAGGTAAAGGGGGTATTGAGATGGAGGGCTATGTAAGTCAAGCAGGCAATCTTTAGTTGTATTCTTGCTTCAAATGCCAACCAATTTAGGGATTTTAGAGATTGGGAAATGTGATCATTTCTCTTTGTACCCGTAATCAGTCTGGCTGCGGCATTCAAGGAAGCCCTTAGTGGCGCCAAGGTATATTTGGGGAGGCACTGCCATAGTCTAGCCTCAGCAAAACCAGCGCTGAACAACCTGCTTGAGGTCATCTTGTGGAAGGAATGGTTTGAGATTCCTAAGTATCCTCATCTGGTGGTTAGCACCCTTGCATACCTTACTAATATGATTCATCATGTTCAGGAGCATGTCTAGGGTGATTCCAAGAGATTTAGCTGAGTCAATATTATGAGGAGAGCAGTTGAAGGCTGTGAGGAGTTTCGTCCAGTGGTCTATCTTGGGGTGTGATTAGGGGGAGATATGAGACGGGATTCAGTTTTGGAGGTGTTGAGTAAGAGGTGGTTCTCAGTTATCCAGTTTTGAGTATTCATCAAGGTAGAATTGAGTGAAGTGAAATCTTCAGAGGGGGTGATTTTCAGGTAAAGTTGCTTGTCATCTATATATATATATATATATATATATATATATATATATATATATTCACTTAAAAAACCATAGGTTTCACACATGTTATAGTTAGCTGGACATTTCACTCGTAAAAAACCAATGAAATTCCCCCGTTATAGTTAGTGCAGGCAACTATAACTCACGCGACCGCAATCCTCTGCTGATGACGTCAGATATTACATCACTGATGACATATGTGTCTTTATGAAAAATAAATATTTGTAATATATGTATAGCTAAAGATTAATGAAGAAGACATGGGTAAATAAGTGTATAAATACAGTGATGTAATATCTGACGTCATCAGCAGAGGATTGCGGTCGCGTGAGTTATAGTTGCCTGCACTAACTATAACGGGGGAATTTCATTGGTTTTTTACGACTGAAATGTCCAGCTAACTATAACATGTGTGAAACCTATGGTTTTTAAAGTGAATTTGCAAGGTTTTTTAAATGCTAATTCGTAACTATAACGTGTGTGAAACCTATGGTTTTTTCAGTGAATATATAAACATATAAATATAATCTGCATATCTATATAAATATAAATTCATGCAAACATATACATATATGCATACATATGCATGGTATGTACATGAAAGTTTGAAAAACTCTAATACAAGCAAAGCTAAAAAGCCACCTAATTACAAACAGAATTGCTTTAACTTAAACGAGGGCGAGACCTATTGCATTTTCAATGCTTGTTTACTTTGATTCCATCAAGAAGGCATTCAGATGTGTCCCACATTTTCCATAAATTCTGAATGGTAGCACTCTAGTTGCTCATTAGATCACTGTAGTAAAGCTACTGCTCACCAGGGAAGTCTGCTGCTGGTATTGAAAGTGCATGTTTCAGTCTGCATGTCAGAATTTTATAATGAAATAGAAGAGGATTTGATAAGTCACTCAAAATGTGCCCTAATTTTTCTTTTTTCCTCACTAATCATAATTTCTATGGCAAAATGAACCTCCTCATTCTGTTCCTTTTAAATTAAACTACTCACTCTCGACTACTCACTCGCTACTACTTTCTACTACTCACTCTCTACTACTCACTTTCTACTACTCTCTACTACTCTACTACTCTCTACTACTCACTCTCTACTACTCACTCTCTACTACTCTACTACTCACTCTCTACTACTCTCTACTACTCTCTCTCTACTACTCTCTCTCTCTACTACTCCCTCTCTACTACTCTCTCTACTACTCACTCTCTACTACTCACTCTCTACTACTCTCTACTACTCTCTACTACTCTCTACTACTCACTCTCAACTACTCACTCTACTACTCTCTCTACTACTCACTCTACTACTCACTCTACTACTCTCTACCACTCACTCTCTGCTACTCTCTCTCTCTACTACTCACTCTCTACTACTCACTCTACTACTCTCTACTACTCTCTCTGCTACTCACTTTCTACTACTCTCTACTACTCACTCTCTACTACTCTACTACTCTCACCTACTCTCTCTACTACTCACTCTCTACTACTCACCCTCTACTACTCTCTACTACTCTCTCTCTACTACACACTCTCTACTACTTGCTCTCTACTACTCACTCTACTACTACTCTACTACTCACTCTCTACTACTCCCTACTACTCACTCTACTACTCACTCTCTACTACTCTCTACTACTCACTCTCTACTTCTCCACTACTCTCTACTAATCACTCTCTACTACTCACTCTGTACTACTCTGTACTACTCTCTCTACTACTCTCTACTACTCACTCTCTCTACTACTCTCTCTCTACTACTTACTCTCTACTACTCACTCTCTACTACTCACTCTCTACTACTCTCTCTCTACTACTCTCTACTACTCTCTACTACTCACTCTCTACTACTCTCTACTACTCACTCTACTACTCATTCTCTACTACTCATTCTCTACTACTCTCTCTCTCTGCTACTCAGTCTCCACTACTCACTCTCTACTACTCTCTACTACTCACTCTCTAATACTCACTCTCTACTACTCCCTCTACTACTCACTCTCTACTACTCTCTACTTCTCACTCGCTACTACTCTCTACTACTCACTCTCTACTACTCACTACTACTCTCTCCTACTCACTCTCTGCTACTCTCTCTACTACTCTCTACTACTCTCTCTACTACTCTCTCTCTACTCTCTATTACTCATCCTCTACTCTCTACCTCTCTACCTTTCTCTACCTCTCTCTCTACTACTCTCTACCTCTCTACCTCTACCTCTCTACCTCTACCTCTCTACCTCTACCTCTCTACCTCTACGTCTCTACCTCTACATCTCTACCTCTCTACGTCTGTCTACCTCTCTCTACACGCACACATATGCACATATATGCATTTATATATATGTATGTGTATATATATGTATATACATACATATATAAACATATATATAATCTGCATATCTATATAAATACAAATATAAATGCATGCATACATATACAGATATGCATGTTATTTACATGAAATTTTGAAAAACACTAATAAAAGCAAAGCTAAAAATCCACCTAATTACAAACAGAATTGCTTTAACTTAAACGAGGGCGAGACCTATTGCATTTTCAATGCTTGTTTACTTTGGTTCCATCAAGAAGGCATTCAGATGTGACACATTTGCCATAAATTCTGAATGGTAGCACTCTAGTTCCTCATTAGATCACTGTAGTAAAGCTACTGCTCACCAGGAAAGTCTGCTGCTGGTATTCAAAGTGTATGTTTCAGTCTGCATGTCAGAACTTTTTAATGAAATAGAAGAGGATTTGAGAAGTCAAAATGTGCCCTAAGTTTTCTTTCTGCAGCACTAGTCATAATTTTTATGGCAAAATGAACCCCCTCATTTTGTTCCTTTGCAAATTAAATGTTTTAAATGTTACCACTTTATTCCAATCAAGATGGCTGCAGGTGTGCCATACCTTTGTCATAAGTAAGACTGTTAGCGCTCTAGTTGTTCTTTAAAACACTCTGGGATTTCTGTCATTGGGCTATACTTGGGCTACATCTCGGTGATATTTGTGCTACATTTGGGCTCTTTTGTCTCTGGTGGCCATCTTGGGAGACTTGTTATGAAGTTTCCTAATTTCCTCATTTACTGCAGTCTCCTCAGTAGGCATACTGTCAGTTTTTTTACTTTGATTCAATGAAGAAGGCATTCAGATGTGTCACACATTTGCCATAAATTCAGAATGTTAGCACTCTAGTTGCTCATTAGATCACTGTAGTAAAGCTACTGCTCACCAGGGAAGTCTGCTGCTGGTATTGAAAGTGCATGTTTCAGTCTGCATGTCAGAATTTTATAATGAAATAGAAGAGGATTTGATAAGTCACTCAAAATGTGCCCTAATTTTTATTTTTTCCTCACTAATCATAATTTCTATGGCAAAATGAACCTCCTCATTCTGTTCCTTTTAAATTAAACTACTCACTCTCGACTACTCACTCGCTACTACTTTCTACTACTCACTCTCTACTACTCACTTTCTACTACTCTCTACTACTCTACTACTCACTCTCTACTACTCACTCTCTACTACTCACTCTCTACTACTCTACTACTCACTCTCTACTACTCTCTACTACTCTCTCTCTACTACTCTCTCTCTCTACTACTCCCTCTCTACTACTCTCTCTACTACTCACTCTCTACTACTCTCTACTACTCTCTACTACTCACTCTCAACTACTCACTCTACTACTCTCTCTACTACTCACTCTACTACTCACTCTACTACTCTCTACCACTCACTCTCTGCTACTCTCTCTCTCTACTACTCACTCTCTACTACTCACTCTACTACTCTCTACTACTCTCTACTACTCTCTCTGCTACTCACTTTCTACTACTCTCTACTAGTGCATGTTTCAGTCTGCATGTCAGAATTCTTTAATGAAATAGAAGAGGATTTGAGAAGTCACTCAAAATGTGCCCTAATTTTTCTTTCTGCAGCACTAATCATACATTCTATGGCAAAATGAACCCTCTCATTTTGTTCCTTTTTAAATTAAATGTTTTAAATGTTACCACTTTATTCCAATCAAGATGGCTTCAGGTGTGCCATACCTTTGTCATAAGTAAGACTGTTAGCGCTCTAGTTGTTCTTTGGAACACTCTGGGAAACTGCAGTAGAACACAAAGGAATCAACTGACAGTCTCTGCCCTTGTTGGATGTACATGTTTTACTGAGAATGTCAGACTTCATTCTCACATGACTGAGAAAGATAATGTGAATTTACAGAAAATATGCTCTCAGTTTAGCTTATAGATCACCTTCCAAACCTCTGTGGGATAAGCATGTGAAAATAGTTTTCTCTCAAACATGATTCATGATATCCCAGCAGAAGGCTTTTTCACATGGTTAAATCACCTTAGAACATACTACAATTCCTAAAATGAGTATGGTACCATCAACAAATGATTTATAATGTAACTAAAGTCTTAAAACCTTCTATTAACTGCAATGCTTTTTAATGAGGTGCTATCATGTATATTGGTCCCAAGATGGCTGCCAACACTTCTTGGATGAAGTGCTGACAGCCAATCAGATCTCACAATGAGATGTGTGGTTAGGCTCCGCCCAGATATGTATATGATTTTACTTTTGATTTTCTCAGGAACTACTGAACGGATTTACACCATATATGCAAAAGGCACATGCCTGACCTGAGGACTACCTCTTTGCCAAATTTCAAGTAATTCTGTTCAGCCGTTCTGGCTGTAGCTGTGTCTAAAGGTCCTATGGAAAAATGCATGGGGAAAACGCGCTTTGGGACCCCCCTTTTTTCTCGGCCCCCGCTTGACGAATCACCCCGAGACTTTCAGGGTAGGAGCTGCGGAGCGCCCCATTAGTTTTGAAAATTTCGCGAGGATTCGTCAACCGGCGCCAAAGTTATAAAAAATAGAATTTTGAGATTTCCTATGGAAACTAGGTTGTAACTATAACTATCTACTGGCGACCGCCAGTAGATAATATATATATATATATATATATATATATATATATATATATATTTTTTTTTTTAAATTATTTTTTTTTTTACTTTCTTTGGATGCTCAATTGCGCCCTTCCGTTTCCTTTATGGATGTGTTTCTCGTCGTTGGACTTAGCATAGTCTGTGAATTGGCAAAAATGGTGTCATCTGCAAAATCGACTGTTATGCATAAAGTGATAATCCCTTTAATGCACGCTCACAGGGGATTATACTACTATGCCATTTGAATGACTTCATCATCTCTGGATCAGGCCCATTAACTTCACTGTTTAGGAATTCATTGCAGGGCTGGACCTTAAAATGCACCTGTCGTTTTAGTGATCTTGAGGAATCCTGATGGCTTGGTGTGAAAGAACCCAGGAACAAAAGACATTTTTTATGTATTGTGCTAACACAGAGATTTCAAAGTATCCAAGAAGTTTAATCACACTTTATATATAACATCGAATTTCTAATTCTTTCTGAATCTGCCATAAATGGAAAGGTGGCAGTTACCTAATCTGTCCTGACAGATCAGATTCTCACAGCATCATGTGAAAGAATGAAAAGTGAAGTGCCTATCATGGTGATCGGAGCAGTGGTTAATTTATAAAATAATAAGTGCCGCTGCCCAAATTTTTGCTCAATGTCTGCACCCAGAACTGACGAATGTCGCCATTGCCGTATACTCGGGCTACCTAGTCTGGATTCCATCTCATGCCTCTTTCTTTCACCACCATCTCTCCATGCCTCTTTATTTCACTCGTGAGGGTTCTTTTTGGGAAACATCGTTTAAAACGCGGGGATTATATCGCAATGCCATTACATCGCGGTTTTTACAACGCAAGTCGTTACAACAACTTGCGCTAGATGGCGCTCTAGGACAAGGAATAGTATAATTTACTATCCAACACCTTCCCTACTGTACGTAGACTGGAGTTGGAATAGTAAATTATACTACTCATAAGTCCAGCGCCCTCCAACGCAAGTCGTTGTAACGACTTGCGTTGTCAAAACCGCGATGTAATGTACCACGATGTAAATGTATGCGTTGTAACGTCATACATCCGTTCTTTTTCCTCCCTGCTCCCTCCCTTTGTCAGTGTTTTTCTGTGTCTCTCTTCCTCCTCCTTTTCTCAGTGTGTGTTTTTCTACCTTTTGATCAGTCTATAGAAGAAAAATAAGTGTTGGTCCCCAAAATGGGTCGATGGGCCCACCTGCAACCACCGGCTCAAATGGAGCACTGATCGTGAGGATATTGTCCAGTGACGTTGCAGACTGATCGTTGCCCTCTTAGAGCTGACTTCACAGCACACATGATTTAGAGTTGGATTAAGGAACAAGCTGTGGAAACCCACAGTATATTTCAGTTCCTACCACCTGGGTTGCTTTTGCGGAGGAGCCTTTGGGTTGAATTCTCCTTAACCCCTACCAAGCCATGGAGGCCTCCAGCTTCTATCTAGAAGTAGCGAGGCCAGAACTAGCATTAAATACAATCTCATTTGCAGAGTGAAATTCGCAGAGGCTTGGGTGAAATATAATTTACATCGGAATTAACGTCCTATTAAAGGCCTTGATCTGCATCCAAGACATAAACAACGTGTTACGTGCTACATGAAGCAATCTCGCGGGAGCAAAGACGTGGCGGAGTTACAGCCTTTTTAATAGAAACAGCTCCTTTGTTATCCACTTTAATATCAGACGCCATTTCAGTGAGTCAGTGGTGAGGCAGAAGATTAACGCTTACTTACATTGAACAGTAAGCAGGTTTGATTGGGATTACAATTATTTAGGGCTCTTGCTGCATATATCATTGTCTCATTAAAGAGCAGAACTGGCATTTCACATTTTTACCAGCCTAATGGTGCAGTCCCAGCAACTGAGTGAGACCATATATCCACTTTGGCAGCCGCAACCCCTGTGAAAAATATCCACCCGCTTGGGCCATGGAAATGTTGAACCCTCAATGAGCATGAGCGTTTTTGAGGGGCTACTCCAGGGTGTTTGCAACTAGAGGAACTCTGGTTTTGCAGAAATACTTCTATTTTGACATTTTCAGAGACAAGTCATCTTTACATGATAATGTCCTAATGGTACTATCTACAGGTGTTAATGCGGTGGCGCTGTACTCTGCCTTACAACAATGGCCTTGCTGCGTTATTACCTATGTATACCTCTGACATCCAGTCATTAGAGAGAGGTTTTCACTGGTAGGACCAGTTACAGTGTTCGCCTCTTGGGTCGTCCTGGGTCACAGATGGTGTCTGACCCTCCCAAGGTCTGGTGAGTTTAGGCCGCCAGAATCCTTAGGTCTGGCTTGCCCTTGATAAGTGTTGCATATACCCTTCGTGAATGTTAAATACCCCTTTATAGGTGTCACTTCCACTGCTTCTTCTTGGGTATTCAGTTCACACCTGTTCTCTGGAGTAGTACCGATCAATAATAATAATTCCTATTTTTCTAAAGCGCGAACAAATCACCCCCTTAAGGGTTTCAAGGCGCTGGGGCCGACGGGAGGATTAAGTAAGCTATTGCCCAGGGTCACATGATGCTGAGCTGAGCTGCCGCCGGATTTCGAACCGTGAACCTCGTGCTCCCAACCAGCCGCTCTGGCCGCTGTGCCACACCTCTCATTTAATAATGACCTTAGTTCAAATAAGGGAATGCCTCCTTGAGATTCCACCAATGCTACATGCGCTATTTTTAATCAACAATATGCTACATGTGTGCCTGCACGGTCTGTATTACATAAGGGGCTACACAAGCATCTGCGCCCATTTCTGTAATATTAAAGTACCCCAGAGGCCAGAATGCTGGTCACATGCACTCTGGCATGTCCAATGTTGCAAGGCATCAGGAGTTCATCTGCAGTACTGGTAAGTTACAATCTGCTTTTCATCCATTAAGGATTGGTACCCGCTTTAGCTACAGGTGTGAAGTCTGGGAACCCATACTCTGGAGAGCAGAGTGGGGCACAGGGGGATTTTGACTTGTGAAGCCACCGATGAGCTATCTCTTCTGTAACATAATAATATACTCGATGACACACAATAAAAGGACTGAAAGTGCCATCATATCAGTTCTCCATGGCCTTCGAATGGCCTCTGACTGAAACAACAGGAGAACCTCAATTTTATTAGGAATGTTATTAGGAATGTTAGCAGCATTCAACATTATTGACCATAATAACCTGATTTCTAGACTTAACACTTGTGGTGTCAAAGGAACTGCCCTTACCTGGTTCTCCACTTTTCTAGAAAACAGATATCAAAGAGATTTTCTTCAAAGTTTTCACATCATCTTCTTTTTCAATAAACATGGCCTCCTCCAGAAATCTACTCTTTCCCCTTGTATGTTTATTCTTCCACTTGCCCATTTAATTAGAATTTGGTTTGCAGACTCTGAAGGCGTTAAGTTATTATTCCTTCTCAAAGGAACCAACTCCTGACCTGGAACGCTAAAGGACTGCATTTGCATTGCAAAAAATGAATGGATGAAAACTGCCAGATAAGCAACATAGAAAAGATCAAAATTCTGATTGGGCAAAACGATCCCTCGGTAGCTACTCCCACACTCTGGCGAGCTTCCCTGGGTCCTTTGCCTTCATCTAGGCCCAGTGTTAAAAGCATGGCCATCAGAAGAAGATTGGTGTTTTATAGAAACAATTCTGTGAAATATGGGTTAGAAGGTGTATGTATATTGAAAGGAGTTATTGTCCTTGCGCAACACCAGGGTGCAAGGGCGACGCAATCGCGAAGTCGGATTTATCAAACCGCGCACGGCCATCTTGAATTGCTTGATAAATCTAGAGTAACACAACACAGAGCCAATCACTGCTTTGCGTTACTCTGCCCTGCGGAGGCGTTCCATGGGTGGAGAATAGGTCTTCCCATGCATCCACTCATGGATTTTGGCAGATTCCCAGATTTACCTTTACTGATACACCTGAGAATGCATCAAAATGCACCCCAGGTAAAGCATAATAAGGAGAAATATCTTTTAAGCATTTTGCAGCACAAACAGAAAGAGGAAAATGCCTCAGAGGATTGTTTCTATGCAGTAAAGTACCCCTTCCTGCACAGAAACAATGCTGTCAGTAGCACATGCACCTGTAGTGCAGGGGTGCCTGCATCAGCGCTAATCAGCACATTGTGCGCCAGTGCAAGGATAGGACAGGAAGGCACCATTTGATGTTAAATATGGCACATTCCTGTCCTTTCCCTTTCACGCAGTGCAGCACAGCAAGGTGGCTTGCTCCGCTGTGTGAAATATTGATAAATATGCTCCAAAGTATCTTTGTCGTCCCCAAAGTTTATTGTTCAGGAATGTTCTCTTCTTGAGGGAGAGGGTCATTTTTGAGAAGTAACCTGCTGTGGACAGGGCATAAACACCACTCCGAGAGAGCCACAATTCAGTTTTGCCTTTCCCAACATATCAAAACTTCTTCCCTGGGCAGTAGAGCATAAACATGTCTAGAGGCACCTTGGCCAGTAATCTTTGCTCTGACTGCAAGTGAATACTGATGTTGGAGCAGGACCTTCCAGGTGCCTGAGGTGAGGACCAGGCTTCTTGCTCCACATGCCTACATGCGCATCTGATGTTCGAACAGAGACAGCTGGCAGTTATATCACATTTAGTTCATGTTAGACCTGACAGCCTTAAGGTGGTCTTCCCCCAACTTTTGGCCTGCCTCTCTCTATTGTTCTGACCTTGTTTCTGCTGAATTTAGGATTCTGCACAATTTACCACTGCTAAACAGTGCTAAAATGCTTGTACTCTCTCCTCTAACCATGGTAATATTGGTTCATCCCCAATTGGCATATTTAATTTACTTGTAAGTCCCTAGCAAAGTGCCCTACATGTGCCTGGGGCCTGTAAATTAAATGCCACTAGTAGGCTTGTAGCACTGATTGTGCCACCCACATAAGTAGCCCCTGAACCGTGTCTCAGGCCTGCCAATGCAGGGCCTATGTGTGCGGTTTACTGACACTTCAACCTGGCATTTAAAGCTCCCCTTTTCTGACACATACGCCACCCCTAAGGTAGGCCCGAGAGCACCCTGAAGACAGGGTGTTGTGTAAGTAAAAGGTTGGACATGTATGTTTATGGCTTGCATGTCCTGGTGATGACAAATAGCTACATTTGTTTTTCACTACTGGGAGGCCTGCTCCTTTCCTAGGCTAACACTGGGAATACACTTTTTAAGTTGCAATTCCTGATTAGAAAGGAGTAGCTATTTCTTGTTTTATATCGTTGGGATGGTAATGATAAATCCCCTTTACTGGTAAAGTTAGATTTAGCATTACTATTTTAGAAACGCCACTGTTATAAAGTGCACATTTCCTTCCTCTTACAGCTCTGTGTGCCTTGCAGCCTGTCTCCAAATCATGTCTGTGGTGGGTGACAGCTACACTTTGTGCATTCCCTCTATGCAGCCACAAACACAGGAATGCTGGGTATGTCTGAGTATCCATCTACATACATCTGCATTCGGATAGTTCTTCCTGAGCAAGAAGGTATGGAAGGGCAGACACTTACACTTCAATAGATAGTGGCCTGACTCCACACAAAGGGCTGATTACCACCCACTGATAGTCTGGAGCCGGGGCTGGTAAGAAAGGACCAGTGTGCACTTTAAAGACCTTTCTTTGAAGTCTCCCCCACTTCAAAGGCACATTTGGGTACAAGTGCTAGTTCCTTGACCCTTTCAAGAAAATACATTTCTGGACCTGTACCCACTCTACCAGGAAGAAGAGCTGTGGTGCTGCTAAAAAGGACTGCTATGCTGCAGAACCGCTGCTATGTGGAATTCTGCCTTGCTGTGCTCTTGCCGCACTGAGCTGCCCTGCTGCTTGCTGTCCGACCGGCTTGGTGAGCTGGACTGGACTCGGATCACTTGAACCCAGAGTGACACCAAGGGTTTGCTGGCTTGCCTCCTGTTCCCAAGTCTCAGGGATATCAAAGACTTGAACCACCTGCATCTGCACCTGGACTCTACAAGTCGTGAGTCTGCCCTGTCAAGTGGTGCCATACCAGTCCTTGAGTCTTGGGAGTGAGGGCCTAGGGTGCTCAACAACCCACGCGCACACATCCGCATCGGGTTCACCACCTCTTTGCCACACTAAGGGAAGGAACCAATGCACTCTTTCCAGTATGTGTAGTGGACTTGGCGAATCAACACAGTTACGTGGAAGACTGCCATGCATCTCGTTTACAGCGTTATCTATGCAGCCTCTTAGCGACAAAATCGTTCCAATCAAAGATACTTTTGTTCAGTGAACCCAAGGAGGTCCCTGCTGCCGGCCCGCCCTCCCTCGCAGTTGGCCTGAACTCTTGACTTTGTCCTGGCCTAGTACGACCCGATAACTCACTTAAGCACTTATTGTCTCCACGCTCTCTTTTGACTTTTTGATTCCGTACAAATTCATACTTCAACATCTACTGAAAGGATTCTTTTCGTTTTATTTTTGTTTTATTTATAAAGCCATACTTTATTTTTCTAACCAGTTATGGAGTTTTTTTGAGTGGTGTTTTCACTGTTTTACTGCTTAAGTGTTGCACAAATACTTTACACTTTGCCTTTTAAGTTAAGCCTGACTGCTCTGTGTGAAGCTACCCGAGGGTGAGCACAGGATAATTTAGGTTATGTAATGACTTGTCCTCATCACCTGTCCTCATGCTTGGACAGAATGCATACAATGCCAACCAGAAACCCCATTTCTAACAGTTCATATAAAATGAGATACCAATAAAGTTTAAAAAAACAAGTTTTGAATGATCAGATATATTGCCACTGTATGCACTAACGCCCATCAAAAGACTAGACCTGCCAACTTACACATTTTTTCCCCATGTGAGGATTGGACAGGGCCTTGGAGAGGGTGTGACTTTCAATCAAGAGCTGCAAAGAGGCACTGCTAAGCTCTCCCCTCACAAACTTCTCTCTGACTTCAAAATGAAAACTTTTCTAAGACTGCCGCTGATGTCCTGAGGTGTTTTCAGAACCCTTAATATGTATTGGCTGTTCAAAACCTCTAAACATTTGCTGGCAACCCACTCAGAGCAGTGGGATATTGGCTCTTTACCAATTGACCGTGTGAACGGAGTGGATATTGTGTGACTTTTCTTACCCACTTATTGAATGTTGGTGTTTTATCGGCAATACACTAGTGTGTAGGGCATGTTAAATTACTATTTCCATTAAAATATAATCAGTTTGCATCAATTTAAGCAATATTTGTTCCTAGAGTTTCCAATTACGAAACAACAGTGTTCTGTCAATTCAAGTAGATGCTTGTGAAAAGGGTGATGCCTGCAAAAACAACAATTGATGGACAGAATGCAGAACAATGTCATACATTCACCCCAGTACAGAGATCTGGGCCTAAATCCATCGTTTTTTTGCTCACCATGCCGTTCCAGTTTGAACCCAGCCATGTGCAAATCAGTCTTGACCCTGTGCCTCATGGGAACAGTCCAGCCCGAACTGCCAAGCCAGGTCCTCACTGAACTGGAAACAAGCATCCTAGGACCGGTTTCGGGGTTTCACCCCTCTTCAGCCAGGATAGCTTGATTCCAGTGGCATGGAGAGCAAGGGACCCACGTCTGGGCATACCCTTCCCACTCGGGGTGACGAATGCAAAAACAACAATTGATGGACAGAATGCAGAACAATGTCATACATTCACCCCAGTACAGAGATCTGGGCCTAAATCCATCGTTTTTTTGCTCACCATGCCGTTCCAGTTTGAACCCAACCATATGCAAATCAATCTTGACCCTGTGCCTCATGGGAACAGTCCAGCCCGAACTGCCAAGCCAGGTCCTCACTGAACTGGAAACAAGCATCCTAGGAACGGTTTCGGGGTTTCACCCCTCTTCAGCCAGGATAGCTTGATTCCAGTGGCATGGAGAGCAAGGGACCCACGTCTGGGCATACCCTTCCCACTCGGGGTGACAAATGCAAAAACAACAATTGATGGACAGAATGCAGAACAATGTCATACATTCACCCCAGTACAGAGATCTGGGCCTAAATCCATCGTTTTTTTGCTCACCATGCCGTTCCAGTTTGAACCCAGCCATATGCAAATCAGTCTTGACCCTGTGCCTCATGGGAACAGTCCAGCCCGAACTGCCAAGCCAGGTCCTCACTGAACTGGAAACAAGCATCCTAGGACCGGTTTCGGGGTTTCACCCCTCTTCAGCCAGGATAGCTTGATTCCAGTGGCATGGAGAGCAAGGGACCCACGTCTGGGCATACCCTTCCCACTCGGGGTGACGAATGCAAAAACAACAATTGATGGACAGAATGCAGAACAATGTCATACATTCACCCCAGTACAGAGATCTGGGCCTAAATCCATCGTTTTTTTGCTCACCATGCCGTTCCAGTTTGAACCCAGCCATATGCAAATCAATCTTGACCCTGTGCCTCATGGGAACAGTCCAGCCCGAACTGCCAAGCCAGGTCCTCACTGAACTGGAAACAAGCATCCTAGGACCGGTTTCGGGGTTTCACCCCTCTTCAGCCAGGATAGCTTGATTCCAGTGGCATGGAGAGCAAGGGACCCACGTCTGGGCATACCCTTCCCACTCGGGGTGACAAATGCAAAAACAACAATTGATGGACAGAATGCAGAACAATGTCATACATTCACCCCAGTACAGAGTTCTGGGCCTAAATCCATCGTTTTTTTGCTCACCATGCCGTTCCAGTTTGAACCCAGCCATATGCAAATCAGTCTTGACTCTGTGCCTCATGGGAACAGTCCAGCCCGAACTGCCAAGCCAGGTCCTCACTGAACTGGAAACAAGCATCCTAGGACCGGTTTCGGGGTTTCACCCCTCTTCAGCCAGGATAGCTTGATTCCGGTGGCATGGAGAGCAAGGGACCCACGTCTGGGCACACCCTTCCCACTCGGGGTGACAAATGCAAAAACAACAATTGATGGACAGAATGCAGAACAATGTCATACATTCACCCCAGTACAGAGATCTGGGCCTAAATCCATCGTTTTTTTGCTCACCATGCCGTTCCAGTTTGAACCCAGCCATATGCAAATCAATCATGACCCTGTGCCTCATGGGAACAGTCCAGCCCGAACTGCCAAGCCAGGTCCTCACTGAACTGGAAACAAGCATCCTAGGACCGGTTTCGGGGTTTCACCCCTCTTCAGCCAGGATAGCTTGATTCCAGTGGCATGGAGAGCAAGGGACCCACGTCTGGGCATACCCTTCCCACTCGGGGTGACAAATGCAAAAACAACAATTGATGGACAGAATGCAGAACAATGTCATACATTCACCCCAGTACAGAGTTCTGGGCCTAAATCCATCGTTTTTTTGCTCACCATGCCGTTCCAGTTTGAACCCAGCCATATGCAAATCAGTCTTGACCCTGTGCCTCATGGGAACAGTCCAGCCCGAACTGCCAAGCCAGGTCCTCACTGAACTGGAAACAAGCATCCTAGGACCGGTTTCGGGGTTTCACCCCTCTTCAGCCAGGATAGCTTGATTCCAGTGGCATGGAGAGCAAGGGACCCACGTCTGGGCATACCCTTCCCACTCGGGGTGACGAATGCAAAAACAACAATTGATGGACAGAATGCAGAACAATGTCATACATTCACCCCAGTACAGAGATCTGGGCCTAAATCCATCGTTTTTTTGCTCACCATGCCGTTCCAGTTTGAACCCAGCCATATGCAAATCAATCTTGACCCTGTGCCTCATGGGAACAGTCCAGCCCGAACTGCCAAGCCAGGTCCTCACTGAACTGGAAACAAGCATCCTAGGACCGGTTTCGGGGTTTCACCCCTCTTCAGCCAGGATAGCTTGATTCCAGTGGCATGGAGAGCAAGGGACCCACGTCTGGGCATACCCTTCCCACTCGGGGTGACAAATGCAAAAACAACAATTGATGGACAGAATGCAGAACAATGTCATACATTCACCCCAGTACAGAGTTCTGGGCCTAAATCCATCGTTTTTTTGCTCACCATGCCGTTCCAGTTTGAACCCAGCCATATGCAAATCAGTCTTGACCCTGTGCCTCATGGGAACAGTCCAGCCCGAACTGCCAAGCCAGGTCCTCACTGAACTGGAAACAAGCATCCTAGGACCGGTTTCGGGGTTTCACCCCTCTTCAGCCAGGATAGCTTGATTCCGGTGGCATGGAGAGCAAGGGACCCACGTCTGGGCACACCCTTCCCACTCGGGGTGACAAATGCAAAAACAACAATTGATGGACAGAATGCAGAACAATGTCATACATTCACCCCAGTTCAGAGATCTGGGCCTAAATCCATCGTTTTTTTGCTCACCATGCCGTTCCAGTTTGAACCCAGCCATATGCAAATCAGTCTTGACCCTGTGCCTCATGGGAACAGTCCAGCCCGAACTGCCAAGCCAGGTCCTCACTGAACTGGAAACAAGCATCCTAGGACCGGTTTTGGGGTTTCACCCCTCTTCAGCCAGGATAGCTTGATTCCAGTGGCATGGAGAGCAAGGGACCCACGTCTGGGCATACCCTTCCCACTCGGGGTGACAAATGCAAAAACAACAATTGATGGACAGAATGCAGAACAATGTCATACATTCACCCCAGTACAGAGATCTGGGCCTAAATCCATCGTTTTTTTGCTCACCATGCCGTTCCAGTTTGAACCCAGCCATATGCAAATCAGTCTTGACCCTGTGCCTCATGGGAACAGTCCAGCCCGAACTGCCAAGCCAGGTCCTCACTGAACTGGAAACAAGCATCCTAGGACCGGTTTCGGGGTTTCACCCCTCTTCAGCCAGGATAGCTTGATTCCAGTGGCATGGAGAGCAAGGGACCCACGTCTGGGCATACCCTTCCCACTCGGGGTGACAAATGCAAAAACAACAATTGATGTTCAGAATGCAGAACAATGTTATACATTCACCCCAGTACAGAGATCTGGGCCTAAATCCATCGTTTTTTTGCTCACCATGCCGTTCCAGTTTGAACCCAGCCATATGCAAATCAGTCTTGACCCTGTGCCTCATGGGAGCAGTCCAGCCCGAACTGCCAAGCCAGGTCCTTACTGAACTGGAAACAAGCATCCTAGGACCGGTTTCGGGGTTTCACCCCTCTTCAGCCAGGATAGCTTGATTCCAGTGGCATGGAGAGCAAGGGACCCACGTCTGGGCATACCCTTCCCACTCGGGGTGACAAATGCAAAAACAACAATTGATGGACAGAATGCAGAACAATGTCATACATTCACCCCAGTACAGAGATCTGGGCCTAAATCCATCGTTTTTTTGCTCACCATGCCGTTCCAGTTTGAACCCAGCCATATGCAAATCAGTCTTGACCCTGTGCCTCATGGGAACAGTCCAGCCCGAACTGCCAAGCCAGGTCCTCACTGAACTGGAAACAAGCATCCTAGGACCGGTTTCGGGGTTTCACCCCTCTTCAGCCAGGATAGCTTGATTCCAGTGGCATGGAGAGCAAGGGACCCACGTCTGGGCATACCCTTCCCACTCGGGGTGACAAATGCAAAAACAACAATTGATGGACAGAATGCAGAACAATGTCATACATTCACCCCAGTACAGAGATCTGGGCCTAAATCCATCGTTTTTTTGCTCACCATGCCGTTCCAGTTTGAACCCAGCCATATGCAAATCAGTATTGACCCTGTGCCTCATAGGAACAGTCCAGCCCGAACTGCCAAGCCAGGTCCTCACTGAACTGGAAACAAGTATCCTAGGACCGGTTTCGGGGTTTCACCCCTCTTCAGCCAGGATAGCTTGATTCCAGTGGCATGGAAAAGGGTGATGCCACCATCCAGATGAGAAATGACTGGAACTTGTACAGCCATTTGGAAATCTGATTTGGAAGGTAGAGCTTTACTCTATGAATCAATGAGTGATGGTATCATGATCATGCTGGCTGGGTTTTCTTTGCAACCGATGCATCGGAAGGGGCTTTTGCCAACTTTCACCATCTGGACCCATTTAATACCTGCCAGTCCCTTTCACGCTGCATGAGTTTAAAACATGCTACCAATTTCTATTCTCTATTTGGTTGATAAATCTTTTATAGTTGATAGGGATTGGCAAAGGATTGACAGAATTCTAACAATGAGGACCGAACTAAAGAAATAATCATTCAATATAACCTTTTGACATTAATAAAGACAGACTCGGATTACTTATCAACGTGCTTTTATCTAAATTAATGTGAATGCTCATCAAGTGCAATACAGCTCGAATCATAGATCACTATACAAGAGAAACAATCAAATAGTAGTTCATAAACACATCTCAAATATCCGTGTCGTGAAAGAGGATAGGTGTAGAGACAAAAGAATAAAGTCATTTGTAAATAGGATTGATCCAAACTCAGAATATCATACGAACTTATTAGCACAACATTCTCGAGGTCTGAAAAGCTACTCTCCAGTGAGAGAATAGCTATGGCACCCTCAAAGATAATGAGAAACAAAGTCAAAGAGTCAGGATAAGCAGAACAACAGCTGGCCAATAAAATTAGGAGACAGCAACACGGCTCTCTCCTCTCGCAAAGTAAATCTCACAGAACTCATCACAAGCATCTCTTCTCCTACAACATTTCAGTACTAACAGTTATACCCTAATTCACTAAGTATCCAACCCCTAAGTATCCTTTCAAAGAAAATTTTCAAACCCCATTGGTTTAGACCAGGGGGTGTCTGGCTACTCCACTTTTGGTGTGCCTAACTTTTCAACAGTTCCTTTGTCTTTAGAAAACTTTCGTCATCAACCTTCGGCAGAGGAAACTCAGATAATCTCTTCAGCGCTTGCACATTTCTCCATCTCACTAATGTATCAAACTCATAATACAAGTGTCCACATACTCCGCTCAGCAAGGAAATTCCATTCATAATGTTCATTACTTCCTCCACACAGCCTTGGCCATCATCAGGTACTCACGAAGGACAAAATACATATTTTTCAGCCTACATTTTAACCAGAAAATTAAACCTAAAAAAACTCTCGAAACCTTCTCTGCAGAACAGTAAAATGTGCTCTAGGAAAAGCAAATACACATGTGATTATTGTTATCACTTTACAAAACTCCACTATTAATGTTTTTCTGCATCACATTATATATGTTTTCAAACAGTTAGTGAAATGGAAAATATCATGTCTTTTTAGAACTTATGACTTCTATTATTATTATTTTCTTTGGCTGTTATTTCTGCATTATTCATTTACATTTGTGGCCTACTACAAAAGCACTGGAAACACTAGTTTCTTTTCAACAGCATGCACTTGCACAATTTTTATTGTCCCCTTTTTAGTTTTGCACTGTTAATTTTCACATTATTTAGTCAATAATGCACACAATGAGGAGTTTAATTCGAGCAGGTTTTATTTCGCAAATCCCTGCTCCATCAATCCTCCCTTTGATGGCGTCTTGAGCCATCATAAAAACCCCAAAATCGGATTGTCATCATGTTATGCTACCTAGAAAGCAGTAGTTTTCTTTTGTTTCAACAGAACTACATCTATGTCCTTTACTATTTCATAGTAATTTCCTCTTCTTTCTTCCAACTCTATTTCTTCTCTCTTTCTCTTTCTCTCTCTCTGCTTAGTCTCTAGTGTTTGTTTCTTGCACTTACAACACATATATTAATACCTGCGTCAATATCCCTGTAGAAACAGCAACTATTGGCGTTAGTATTTTTCCTAGCAAGCTTTTACTAAAAGCAGAAAACCAGTTACCCACTGAAGAGAAACCTTTACTAAGTTTGTCCCAAGCACCGTCAACCTTCAGTTCAGTTAAATCTTCTTGTAAGTGTGTAATATTTGTAATATATCATTCTAGGTTCTTACTTTTGTCAGGGATATATGTGCAACACTGTTGAATTTTCAACATACTATAGACTCCACCCTCTTTTGCCAATAATACATCAAGAGCAAGATGATTTTGTAAAACCATAGATTTTATAGCCACCATCTCTGTATCAATCATTAAGAACCCTCCAGCAGTGTCTGTTGATAAACGAGCAACCACTGTGGATAATTTTCTAATTTTATGTGAATTCAAGATTACGCCGACTGAAGGTCTCAATGCTCCAAAAATATCACTCACAATCTCTGCAGCACTAATTCCCCTTTTATTTCGAGTTAGTATACTCTTCTCTTCATTATTTCCATGACTTTTATCCAAATGGTACACCTTTGAAAAGACAAGTCCCAAATAACAACACCCATACCAATGTGCAGGCAACCTATAATAGGCATTCTTACCACACATGTAATATATCCCAGGAAAAACAGGATCTGTACCACCTCTCATTCCCCAACCCCCTGTAATTAGGAATGTATGGTCACATTCACTAGAACCAATGAAATAATTATTATACTCCGTTTTCTACCTAAGTAAGCAACGCTTTCCCCTATGATGCCAATCCAGAGTCATTGCAGCATATTTCTCACCCTTTTTGTAATCTCCTTCTCTAAAAGCCCAAGGAGGTATATGGGATTTTTGCTCAGCAGATTTTCTCTTAAAACTCTGTCTCCTATCTTCCACCAGATTTGTAAAATCAATCTCCTCCTGATGCAAACTCCAGGTCAAATTCTTTTGATTTGCATACACTGTATCTATTGTTTTAGTAGTATGAAAGAATTCTCCAAAATACTCTGCATTTTTCGCACTACTCACCATATTGATATTCTTTCTAATAGGCACTTTAGAAATTACTAAATCATAATTTGAATACAAATACTGCAAACTTCCTTTTTCATAGAACAAACTTGTTAGTACACAACACGAAACTCCATATGTTAAAGGTAGGTGATGATAGGTCACCCCCTCAGACACAGACGAAGGTAATTGCATGCACACGTAACAATCTCTTGCATCCATAGTGTCTACATACTCGAACAATAATTTAGTAAAACATTTAATGATTAATCGAGTTATCCTGCTGAAATATATTATCACTTCTTAATTTCTCAATGTTAGTCTGTGAATCTTTTTAAAGATTTTCCACATCTACTTTTACACTCAACAAATTATTAGTAATATTATTCCTAGTAGAATACATAAAATAAGGCACAACAACAACTAATATTTACCAAACAAACATTATTAGTAAAACACTTATAATGCAAGAATTAATATATCTACTTTTTAAACTTCGATTTTGATTAGAAGCCCTGGTTCCTCTTTGTACAGTGATTCATACAATTCTCTGAACACCTCAAGAATTTTTTGTCGGTTTGTTTGTGTCACATTAGACTTATCTTTAATTGTGGCAATGCCCTTTTGATTTTATTTTTTGTTTTAGGTAGGACATGAGCATTTTCCCAACTTTCTTTGCTTCGCATAGTTTCAAGATTTTATATTTGTTAATCTAAACCCCAGTTTTCCTGCTCAATATTCTGTTGTACTTATATTTTTTACTGGTTGGTAGGGTAAGTGTAGGGGCATCCAGGGTGGCCACATGATGTGCCTCTAGTAACTTGATTTTGTGTTCCAACCCTGATAATTTACTACTGTGGTCTTTGATTAGTTTTGCCTGGTTGTCTATTCGGATGCCCCTAAAATTTGCCTTGAGTGTGTCCCAAAATGTGGAGGGTCAACCGTCTGCGGAAGTATTTTCGTTAATGTAGATAAGAATGTTTTTTCTATATTGCCTAGGGATGAAGTATTTTTGATAGATTCATCATTAAAACACCACATTTTACACATTGGTTTCACGTTAACAACGGTGAGAATAAGAGAGATTGATGAGTGGTTGGAAATCAACCTAGGCAGGATATCTGTTTTGTCGCTGAGGTGTGTATACGGACTTGAGACGAGAAGATAATCAAATCTTGTCTACTACTTGTGTTGATTAGAAAGCATAGTCTCTGGTGTCAAGAAGTTGGAGTCTCCAACAGTCACGTAAGTTACATTTCGATCATAACCTGAGGAGAGACTTGTGGGACTTTGGTGGGTGGAATGAGGATTCTGACTGTCTGTCCAGGGTTGCGTCAAGGGGAGGTTAAAGTCACCGCCCATAACAATCAATGTATCCCCTGAAATGCGACTTAGTGATGCAGCTAAGGAATTCCAGAAGTCTGGGTTATCCAAATTTAGGACATAAACATTGATGACATGGAAAATCTGAGTTTTGAGAGTATCCACCTTACCACTGTCTCAATTTCATGGGAAACTATATTGAGGCCTGATTTTCTGGAAATCATAGTAAATTTAGGTACGATTTTCTGGAAATCAAAGTCAACACTCCATTCCTTTTATTTGTTGTAGGGGAACAGAGAACCTCACTTAACCAATTATTCCTAAAGGAAGCTGCTTTCTTAAAGACAATATTAGTTTCTTGTAATAAGAGTATATCGACTTTGAGTTTGGATAGATAGTTCATGATTTTTTTAAGTTTAAAAGGATGGTGAAGTCCCTTTACGTTCAGTGAGATCACTTTCAAATTTTCTGAGAGAGGTGAAGTAGCCATAATGTAGGAATGCGTGGATGGTCTAGGAATACATGAATATCGGACTGATCGAGGCCGTGGAATGGCTCCAGGTGTGCGAAGGATCGCATAGGCCTGGTGAGCTTAGTGCCAATGTAAACGTACAAATAGAAAATAAATTGACTAATATGTCATATATGAGGTTCTGTATAGGTTGACAGCAAATAGATACAAAGAACCACAGAGGGCGGCTTGCCATATCAGAAAACATGTGTAAGGCAGAAAGTAAACAAACGCAAATACCAAATAAAAATCCAAAAGACCCCCCACCACTTCTTTACCACCCACCCATCCCACCACTATCACTGAATGCGGGAGATAGGACAGCAGGGCAACATCCCAACGGTCACGGAGATAACAGGAAAGATCAAATGTAATGCAAATGTGGTCCTAAAGTACAGTGAAGGTAATAACACACATCACAAGTGATTAAGTTTCTGTCAGAGCATACATAAGCATTTGTCAATACATACCTACAACAATATTGAGACTAGGATAGGAATGTCAAGTAGCAATATGAGCTTAATCTAAGGAGTCCTCATAAACGAACAATAAATGAAACAGTGTATGACAGTATTCTCTATAGGCCTATAAATCAAAATCAGGGATATAATCTAACCAGAGCAAACAACACTGATAGCCCGCCCTATCTAAAGTCCTCTACACCATTAAAGAGCATCTATCCAGCTTGGAGGCACATCCTACAATGCATTAATTCAGAAAACAATAGATCAATGTGTGTTGTTGTGTTATAATGGAAACATACCATATTGTGGGAGAGTGCCAGAGATATTCGATGGTATATGAGCACTAAGCATAGCATCATTAAATGCAACAGGTAGACTTATCTTCCTTTGGTAGGAAGGTAAACATGAATGTGGGACATGTGGGCTTCGTAAAGATCATAGATAGCAAGAGGTTTCTGTTGAGCAATTCTCAATGTTTCCTCTTGTTATCTGAAGTGTGTTGAGTCTCCATGCTTGGCCCATCTCTTCCATCTAAGAAGGACAATGAGTCCTTATGGTCATCAAAAATATGTTTTTTTTAAATTAGCGTGAACCCTACATTTTGCTGGCTCAGTGAAAGAGAACTGAAGGTTTGAGCGCTTCAGTCTAGATCGAACTGCTAGAAAACCTTTCCTGGCGTCCACATTTGATTTAAAATAATCCTGCGAAACGTATATTTATGGCCATTCAACAAAATGTGAATATTTTTACACATGTAGTTCAAGATCATCTCTGTATGTTGGTACCGCAGGGCCTAAAAAATAATCTGTCTTGTGCTGGATTTGTTTGTTGATTGAAATGATGGGACTCGGTGTTCAGTTTCTAACTCAAAATGTTTAAGAAAGGACAGGGTAGTAACCAATTGCAACCACTTTTTCAGAAAGGAGATACAAGACTCTGCTGACACTTCCGTTCCTTCGGGTATTGCAAAAATCCGCGTTACCTCTTTGGTTTCTGTTTACTAGTTCTGCCATGTCTCTGTGAAGGGCTTTGGTGGTTGCTTGTAATCTCACAAGATCTTTATTTGATTTTGCGGCTACGCCCTTAACTGTGGTTAGCAGATTCTCTGCTTCAGCCATTTTGATGTTAATTGAGTTAATGTCCTATTTTATGGTGCATAATTCCAGTTGCCTATTATCTATGTTGGACTTCGTCGATATAGCAAGGTTGTGGATTTCAGCTACTTTCTTTAAGATCATATCCATGGTACTATTTATGTTGGTTTTCCCCTTAATTGGAGAGTTCCGGAATAGGAGTTCAGCTTTGGAGCATTTAGGTCTTGTTCTAGTGTCTTTTTCAGCCATGATCAGACCTTCTGAGATTTGTTTAAGAGCTATGCTTGCCCCTTGGAAGAGATAAAAATCTGGTCTGGTGTCTTAGATTCGTTAACGATTAGAGTTAGGACAGGATGCAGTTGAAGTTGAGTGAGGATAGCGTGCCACCAATATCGATATCTCCCCAATGGGAGGTTGTATCACACTTGCTTTGTCATGAGTCAATGTTACAACCAGGGATTGTAAGGCCTTCTGCTCCCATATTAGTGTACCAAGAGAGATTGCTGGGTGAGGCCCCTGTTCAACAGGTGAACACTTGTAGAAAGACAGAAAAAGGGCCACTGCACTCTGGTATTCGATGTAGTTGCAGTTGTGTCTTCAGATCACCTTTTTATGTACCCCCACAGTACAGCAGTAAGTTAAAATATGCCACCAGATCACTGATATTCGCTGGGTCGAAAATATCACCATCTACATAGCGGTGGCATGAAATGACAGAAGTGTGCCATACAAGTACTTTGGATATAGAAGATTTCTTGAGGATGACAAGCGCATCAGTAAACTTATAGCAGACTATCTACTCAGCCAGGGTAACGTCCAGAAAGAGCACCACGTGATATGCCGCCATCTTAGGGTCAGGCAAGGCAAGCTTGAATTGCCGCTTTTATAATGTGCGGGCTCGCTTTTCTCCGTACTATGGGACCGGTTACATGCCCTCAATGTTCCCCTAGCTGCACATGTCACCGGCATACCATTTGGTGACGTAGGGACCACTGTAAATTTGGATTGTGTTCCGTGCCGATGAGAGCAGCAGGTTTAAGCTGCCATCCACCTCGGCGTCCAAATCACACCCCACCAAATATTTAGTCTTATGTACATACCATTTAGAATTACAGGTAAATTGGTAGGCTACACAATTGATACCTCGATAATGGCCTTTCAGTCATTCCAAACCCCATTCCTTTTCAAGTGTGTTACCATTTGTAGTAGTATACTTGCCACTAGACTCGACAATGTGATCTTTTATATTCTTGCTCTTTTTTAAGGCAAATAGTGAAGATTCAAATGACCTCTCCATGCTCTTTAGAATATGTCAGTGTTACACATACTATCCTGTCTTTCAACTTGTTTTGTTTCATCTTGAGGTGTTCTTCTCATGGGTTATACCGGGCTCTTTCCAACATCTTTTTCACAATAGTATGTGGGTACCACTGTTCCCTGTAATGTGCGCGCCTGCGCGCCCGCGCACCTCTGTTCTCCTGAGTGCGCAGTGCTGTGTGTGAAGCGCGCACACACAGAACATCCAGGTAGGGCGTTCCTGGGCAGAAAATGCTCATGCACTTCCTGCCTTTCTATTCTAATTAGAGCGCGGCTGCCCGGCTTATTGTGGGCCTTTTGAAAGTATTTCTGTTAATCACAGCACCCATCAAGGGCTGCATTTAACAACTACTTTCAAAAGGCAAACCATCAGCCCCACAGCTGCTCTCTATTTAGAAAAGAAATGCAGCAAGTTTACAAACAATCACCTGAAATCACACATTTCTTGCTGCATTTCTTTTCTAAATAGAGCTTGGCTGTGGGGCTGATTGATTGGCTTTTGAAAGTATTTATGTTACATGCAGCCCTTGATGGGCCCTGTGATTAACAAATACTTTTAAAAGGCCCATAATCAGCCCTGCAGTTGTGCTGCATTAAGAAAAGAAATGCTGCAAGTTTAAAAGCACAACGTGTGCTTTCATATGATCCTGGATCCTGAAAGCACATGTTATGCTTTTAAACTTGCTTCAATAGTTAACCCCTTCGGTAGCACAACGTGTAGGTGCAACTCTAGTTCACTGGAAGGGCTGGGATAAGGTGGTCAGTGTTTGGTTATTGGACGCTTCTCTTTTGACACACAAGCACTCCATTATTTCCACGCACGTCGGTGAGCACGACTATCGGCCTGATCCCCATAGCACAGCAACTAACTCCTGCACAGCAAAGCGAGGCAGGTGGAGAACAAGGCTGAGCACTCGTTTTCACTACCTCTGTTTCCACACAAGTCTGCAGAACATGATTGGTGCACTAGTCCCTTTAGCACAGCAGCTAACTCCTGCACAGCAGCTATCCCAAGCACTGCATAGCAGAGTGGGGCAGGTGCAGTGAAAGGCCGGAGCACTACTTTCCATTACATCTGTTTCCACACTAGCCTACAGAGCACAATTAGCACCCTGGTTCCATTAGCACAGCAGCTCACTTCTGCACAGCAGAGCAAGAGAGGTATAATGCAAGACCGAGCACTAGTTATCACCACCTGTTTTTCAACACAAGTCCCCTTCTCTCTTTAGCACAGCAGCTAAATCCTGCACAAAAGCTACATACTGCACAGCAGCTAACCCTTTCACACAAGAGTGAGGCAAGTGTAACGTAATACAGGGAGCCCTAGTTTTCACTACCTCTGTTTCCCAAAAAGTCTGCAGAGCATGACTGGCACCCTGG
This sequence comes from Triturus cristatus, assembly GCF_964204655.1. Taxonomy (NCBI): domain Eukaryota; kingdom Metazoa; phylum Chordata; class Amphibia; order Caudata; family Salamandridae; genus Triturus; species Triturus cristatus. The sequence continues at coordinate 375,294,626 of NC_140585.1, forward strand.
TTCCTTTAGAACAGCAGCTAACCTCTGCATAGCAGCTAAACTCTGCACAGCAGGGTGAGCCAGGTGCAGCACAAGGCTAGGGCACTAGTATCCACACAAACATCCCATCTATTTCCACACAAGTGTGCAGTGCACTGCCATCTTCCTATCCCTATCTGACATTTAGCCCCAACAGCAGCACAGTGAGTCAAGATTAGTGCTTAGTGCTTTATGATGGTTGGCACATAGTTCCACATAAACAAGACTCCAATGTTTCCACAGATATGCTCCTACCCTTATGACAGTGCACATCTCAGACGAGCTGATGAAACTGCAGCTGGTGCATGAATAGTTATTAGAATCCCAGGGGGCCCGGTGATAAGATGGTCTGTGGTTAATAGTGACTATTGTTGCAAAGCATGGCTCCCTCAGACCCGTAGGATAAGAGTTATCCCCTTCAACACACAAGGAGACTTTGATGGAGAACCCCTTGCTGGTACATTAGTCCCTGGGGTTGGGTGGAGGAGGAATAAAGTGGGTTTATGGTGAGCGGCACTGTTTTCACACCATTACAAACATGTAATGCATGGCTACCTCAAGACAAAACACAAGTTAACCCCTTCAGCACACAGTGATGCCGTGCAGAATAACCCCCTGCTGGTGTTTCATTAGTTTACTAGATCATGAGGGGCCTGGCGACAGGATAGTCAGTGGCTGACAGTGGTTGACCATGTTCTCATAAACAACCCCCCCCCCCATGCTTCCACACAAGCGGCTTCTCAATCAGCTCCTCACAGCTGTATAAAACATTTATGATGGGAAAATTAACCCTGGCAGCTGAGCCCGGCATGCTAGTAGCCAGACAGAAGCCTGCTGGCTACTCAGAGACAGGTAGGACTTCGGAGACAAGAAGTCATCTGCGCTCAGTCACTCAAGCTGCAGCTAAATACGTTCATTGTAGCTCTACTGTGCCCTTCTGAAAACTATGCAGTCTATATTGTTTCTACAATCTCGGCGCTCTCTCTAGGGGTCAATGTACAATACATCCAAAATATCGTAGGCATAGAAAAGGGGTAGACACCGCTAAACTCAGCAACACACAGGCAGGCAGAGTTTTTGTCGAAACGTGGAGTGGCAAAACTGCTGGCGGGGCAGAGTTTAGGGTTTGTCCCTGGGCACTCATCGTGCAACTATCTCCACATGCTGGAGCATGTGTTGTGTTCAGCGAGGGACCTCTGCGAAGCGGCTCTTGCCCTCTCCGTGGACCCACACAGCGCAGAGGGTTAGTGTGCCTGCTACAAAAACATGTACCATGCAGATTGCAGAACTGAGTGCGAGTAAACTAGGAGCAGCGCTATTAAAAAATGAAATGTTTGTCAGAAAGGTGCAATAGAGAGATGAGGTGCATTGTTGGTGAGTGGTAGTGAGGGAATTCATGGAGATGAAGGAAATTGGGGAGAGGGCGCCACTGTTGCAGTGTGCGACCAGTGCTAGGGCCAGCTTTGGCTGGGAGTGTAAGCCCCCCGAAGTTCGGGTCTAGATGCTCCCCTGATCACAGTGTCCTTCATGGGCTGCATTTCACATAAATTCTATCAAAAGGCAAACCATCAGCCCCGCATTTAGAAAAGAAATGCAGCAAGTTTCATGTAGTGTAAACTCAACCCAAAGGTATTGGAGTGATTTACATGATTTATTTATTTATTTTTATGCATGGGGAGATTCATTGATTTGCTGAGAATCACAGGATGTTAATCTGACCAGAGACTCAAAACCCATCTCCTAAATCAGCAGCTCGAGCATTAAGCCATAATCTCTACCACAAGAGCAGGATTATTTTCAATAGTATATACAACTTTATGCCACAAACAACCATTGCCAAAGTCAATAGTCCTGGCTTCTTGTAGGTGTAATGTTACTTGTATTATATATCTGGATGCAATGACAGAGGAAGGAAAATATCAGTCGGGTGGCACACTATGCTAAGCACAGATTTTTAGCTAAATTGCTTTTAAGCCACGCCTTTAATTGAATCGGTCACGCCCCTTTGAGAGACCCCCAGTTTTTTCATCCCACTTAAAGCCCTGGTCTACAAGCGCGGTTGGGTTTTTGGCGCACATAGCCTTCGCTGCATCGCACAGAGACCTTACTCTGCTGCACACAGAGGAAAAAAATAGAGGGAACATTGGTGGGTACCCCCTTTACAGCAGTTTTTTTTTAAAGAATTCTGCTTCTTTAAATTAGTCTGGCTCTGTGAGGGCTACAACCCAATTGTACTCACAGAGAATGCTTCCAACACTGTAAGCTCCCACTCAGGGTGTGTTTGTTACAGTTCGTTTGCCAGCACCACCAAATAATGTAAAGTAGCCCTGGTTCAGAGTTGCAGTACAGTGATGAGTTTCTCTGGTCGTGGTTTAACTTTTGAATTGTTTATTTGAACCTTAAAGTCTTCCTGGACATCCCTAAAGATTTCTAGAACCTTGTCCGTCCACAACCAACACATGTGAGTATTTGTAGGTCCAGTGGTCCCACTTCTAGTTATGATTTTGTTTCTGGGATTTTCAATAATTTCCCCTCACTTTGCTCACTTTTTGCACCTCTTAATTGGGGAGATAATTGATCACTGGTGCTAAATGCATTTGTGCTGTATGCACTTTTGATAACTTTTCAGTACAGAGATACCTGTTTTGTGAAGCTAGAACGCCTTGTACAGAAGTCTTCAACTCTCCATCAGTTGCAAGCTCGCAGTCATCCACGCAAGAAATGCCATAAACAATCCTAATCCGCAAGTATTTCTGCTTTTACTAATGGCTTGCCAAGCTGAGGAACTGCTGGCTCCGGCATGTGCTTCAATCAACACTGCCAAAGATGCTGGCCATTCCAGAATCCCCTATTACTTCCATCAACAAAGCAACCGCTTTAAATAAATACAAACGTTTTAGAATATTTATGCTTACAGCTCAAACATTTTAAATGGTGCGATTTTTAAAATATTACAATGCACGTCGTAAAATCCCACTGCAGACTGAAATTCCTAATTTGCCCTACGGAAAGATATGGTGTGCACGTCATGATGGATATTGCACACTTCTTTGGAAAACCACTAGACTCTGGCTAATTTTCCACCCAGGATCTCATAAAACTCCATTTGTGTAAACAGCCAAAGTACGATGCTTGGGCTGAGGTTTCAATTCAGAATGTACACACAAGCATTCCAAAGTCAACTCCATCAACTTGTTATTTGTTACCGAAACGCGGTTTTCTCCTTCCAGCCATCCCATTTTTTCCTGACGTTTTGCCCGACAGCTGCTGAACAAGCGACAGCGCTGAGAGAGTCCAAAGCAAGCCTTATCTTACTTTACTTTTCTTTCCGCCTACAATGTTCAAACTCCTATGTTTCATCTGATTTATCACCCTACGTGTCACTTTTTTCGATGATTCATGCACACTTGCAGCCTTAATTCTTGGCAAACTTACTGATATATTTTTTTCTTGGAGACGTTAACATCCAGGGAAGCAATACTTCTCCCCAATTTCCAACCTGAGGCTTTAGTCGCAATTCCTTGGGTACCAGTGCTCTTGATTCTGGCACTACCCGGAGTGTGAGCCAGTGTCCGCAGTACTTTGCAGAAATACCGCACTTCCTTTCCTTCATGAGTGTCATCGGGTAGAACCTGGTGTAATGTGTTCCTGGAAACACTGCGACATTCCAAGTTGCGCAGCGGGTGGTCCTTCCTGGGTGTCCGCATTCCGAGCTGCCAAACTCAGAACCGGTAACGGAATGCTGCACCTGGTGGGATCAGAGTTTACTGAGGGCCCGATTCACAAAGGGCCCCAGTGGCGGCTCTACCGCTTAGACCGAGGAGCGTCGCCCCACTGCTTTTTAGCAGTGAAGTTAAGGAAAAATAAAATGATAATAACTTGGGTTATTATCATTTTTATTTTGTTCTGATATCCAGCAGCTTTGCGGGGCGGGGCTGCTCTCACGGCAGGAGCAGGGGGAGTGGTGAGCACACTGTAAGTGCGCATGAATGTTTGACTGGCCGTCTCGGGCCGACCAAACATTCATGCGCACTTTGCATGTTCTCCACGCAGGCTGCAATATAGCCTGCGTGGAGAACATGCCCAGGCTACCAGTCAGATAAGAAACAACAGGAATGCCAATACTGATATTTATCTTTATATGCACTACTGATCGCGACGATTGAGACTTCTGGGAAGAACATGAAATGTCGAGAAAATTGAGTTGACAACGAAGTGTTGAAACAGCATATGCGAGTTTGATAACAGCCTAAAGTAAGAGGAGCGAAATCCACAGCATTAAGTTGAAAGCAAGACTGCATTTTCCATCTCAGAAACTGAATCTTTTTCAGAATAGCGACCGAAATACATAAAAGACACGTTCCATCCCTCAGAAGGCATCCATAAAACTCAGATAACTACTGGGTTCTAGATCGGCTGATCTACCTTCCATGCGACTAAGTCTACAGGTCCTGATGAGAGCCCCGATACTGGTAGGGGCTCGAAACGCGTAGACCTTGTCTTTGGCCATAAGAATTTGAAATTGTTTTGATAATATTATACACAGTGACGACTTTGTTTAGTATACATTCTATGGTCTTTATGAAAAAAGAATTTTTTAGAATGGTCTAAATGTTGTTTTTGATTGATGAGAGTATGTGTGTCTGAGACTGTACAGTTTGGTGTGATTAGTGAACAAGTGTAGGTATGAAAGGAATAAGAATGATTGTATTATAGTACGGATGAGAATGTAATTTTTACATGTTTGCAGTCATACATTTTTTGTATATTTGTTTGGAGTCTTGAAAAAATCAAAAATCAAAAATTTATGATGTATATATATAAAAAAAGAATCACGAATTGATTGATTAAATTGACGGAAAAAGTGGTCAATAGGTTCATGTTGTTTTCATTCAATATGCTACCTTGCAATTAGTAGTGCATATAAAGATAAATATCAGTATTGGCATTCCAGTTGTTTCTTATCTGATTGGTGGCTTGTCCTTACTGATCTAAGCCCAAACCCAGTTTTGGTGCAGGCTACCAGTCAGCATCTGTCGCTCAGACCAATCACAGCGCTGCATTGCAGAGTTGTGATTGGCTGACTGGGAGCCTGGGTGTGCTTCCTGTTCCAGCTCAAGTAAGGGACTACGAGGGGAGACCCAGCAAGGAAGTGGCGAGAAGGTAAATTCTTTAAAAAAAATTTACACCCTCTTCTCTTAGGTCCCCCCATTACGCCCCCCCCCCCGTGATCTGTGCTGGCCACCACTGGCCGTGGCCCACAGTTGTGGCAGAGTATCCTAACTCGTGGCGGGACCTATGCAATGAGAAACTGCAGTTCGGAAACCCTGCCATGCGTGCAGCCCCCCTGCCACGACTGCAGTGACTCCACCACGAGTGCAGAGGCCTATGTGAATCGGACCCCTGTGTGGTAGTACTTCCCAAAACACTAAGGGCATCATTTACAAGGCCACTGTGCTGCCAGTACGCATTGGTGACGCAGTGTGTCTGCTCATATTTACAAGGCCTCATAAAGTCACCCTGCGTGACTTTTCATTGCATTGTAAATATGGGTCCATTTCATGCATTACTCTGTGTGAAAGGGGTGTTCCATGGATGTTGCTGTGGGTGTCCCCAGGCAACAACAATGGACCTGACACATTTCCAGATTTACAAAGTGTCGTAAGCCTGGGAATGCGTCAGAATCCTACGCCTTCCCAGTGGAGGCATAGGAGTGGTGCAAGGAGGAGAAATAATTGTATTTCTCCTCATTCTTTGCTCTTTCTATGTGTGCTGCATTCTGCATCACACTTAGAAGGAGCAAATCGCCTTTAGTGATTCTATATGTGCAGAAAGGTGACCCTTCATGCACATAAACAATCATACCTGCATTGCAGGCACCCTTGCACCATAGCACATGAGTGTCAGCGTTGTCGCACAGCTGCTGTTTGTGCACCGGCACAGAGGAGGAGGGCAGGCAGATACGATGCATTTCAGCCCTTTTATTATGACGCTCTGCAGCGCAGCAGAAAGTCTTGCTGCGCTGCCATGCGTCAAAATATACTAAATGAGGCACTCGGATTGAATCTTATCTCGATTGACATGCTATCATGCACAGTCACAATCTTGATCTTGTCATGTAATTTCCTCTTTCTTGGGCCATAGGGATGTTGACTTCGCGAGCGGTTGACTAATGTGTTCCCTATATATTCATTGTAAGAAGACACAGAAAAAGTACTGAACATTAATTTTTACTGACACAAAACCTGTCCTTCAACAAACAAGGCTGGCAATCTGATTCCCGTCAACTCTCTGGTTGCTGGGATGATTTCTTTACTTAAATCAAAAGATAACATCTCTATTAACAATATTGAACCACTACTATATAAACTGTAAAACGAAACCCAATGCTCCTTAGTATTCCTAGTCTATTTTATGTGAAAGTTGGGATTGACCAGTCAAGATATTTTGGCACTAGTTTACGTCACTCTGTTACCAACCTCTGAAGCATCCTCAAAAAGCCCACAAGCACATATATTTATAAAAAAATGTATTTAAAAAGTTTTGTATGGCGCGAACAAGACCCCGAGAGGTTTCAGAGCGCTTCACAGTAATAGGAGAGGAGAACACGGTAAAAGGGAACATTGTAAGGCGGTAATAGAGGATACATAATAAGGTAATAAAAATGTACAAGGATGCAAACGATAAGTACTTGGTACAAGACAATTCTGGATAATACACTGCTTGAAGAAAATAGACGACTGATGGTTATTTACGGCAGGAATCTGTACATTAGGAGTGTTTTTACTTCATGTTTGAAAGCAGCTTTGTAAGAAATTCTGCAGAGTTCCGGAGGGAGCGAGTTCCAGATCTTCGGTGCCGAACCTGAGAAGGCTCGAAGTCTTGTTGTCATTTTGCGAAAAGACTGGGGTTTCAATAATAGAGCATTTGCACTTCTCGATGGTCTGCCCTCCCCCGATGGTTCTAGCTTTTGAGCCAGGTAGCCAGGGGTTTTGAAGTGTAGGCCTTTGTGCGTTAGACAGGCAATCTTTAGTTGAATTCTCGCTTCATAGTGTAACCCCTTTAGAGATCTTAGAGCTTGGGAGATGTGATCAGTTCTTTCTGTGTCAGTGATCAGTATAGCAGCTGCATTCAATGAAGCCCTGAGTGGGGCCAAGATATGTTTGGGGAGGCCACATAACATCGCACTACCATAGTCTAGTCTTGGCAGGACAAGCAGTTGAACCACCAGTTTGAGGTCCTCTTGAGGGAGGAATGGTTTTATATTTCTAAGAAGCCTCATTTGGTAGTTGACGCCCTTACACATCATACAAATGTTTTTCTTCATGTTCAGGTGTGAGTCTCGGGTGATTCCGAGAGATTTAGCTGAATCGATGATAATAGGGGAGCAGTTGAAGGTAGTAAAGTGCTTCATCCAGGGGTCAATCTTGGGGGTGTGTTTAGGAGGGATATGAGAAGGAATTCAGTTTTGGCGGTGTTGAGCAGGAGATGGTTCTCAGTTAGCCAGTTTTGGGTAATCCTCAGGGAGGAGTTGAGTGAGATGATGTCTTCCGAAGAGTTGATTTTCAGGTAAAGTTGCTTATCATCCGCATACATATGAAAAAGAATATTCATGGATTTAAGAGCGCTCGCTAAAGGTTCTGGAAAAATATTGAAGAGTATGGGAAAGAGCGCCGACCCTTGCGAGACCCCCATGGAGAAAGCGGATGTTTGGGATATCGTATGGTTTACTTTAACTCTTAGGGAGCTATTGTGAAGGAAGGAAGCGAACTATTGCAATATCTGACCTGAAAGGCCCATCCTGTGTTCCAGAATGGCTAAGAGGATATTGTGATTAACCTTGTCAAATGCCGAGGAGAGATCAAGGAGGATTAGTAGGCAGGATTCGTTACGGTCTAGCAATTTTAGGATGTCGTCTATGATGTGAAGGAGCACGGATTCAGTACTATGACCGCTCCTAAACCCAGATTGATGTTGATCCAAGAGATTGAAAGTCTCAATGTGCAAGCAGAGTTGCGATTGGACGCATTTTTCAAGGAGCTTGGCCAGAGTAGGGATGTTGGAGATGGGACAAAAGTTGTTGAGGTCAGATCTATCCGCATCAGGTTTTTTGTGAATAGGTGTGACCTGAGCTGCTTTTAAAGATTCTGGGATCTTGCTTTGAAACAGGGAGGCGTTGACAATCTTTGTCCAAGGGGGGATAAGGGCACCCTTGATTTCTTTGACGACAGACGAGGGTAAAGGGTCGCTGAAATGATTAGAGGGGTTAATGTTCAACAGAGTTTTGTAAATGTTGTTTTCAAAGGAGCTCCAGGTGGCCATGTTCTTGGTGCTAATACTAAGTGGCTTTAGACTCTCAGAAAAGGCAGTAACAGTCGCACTCGCAAATGGTGTAAGTAGGGCTCTCTTGGATTCGAGCTCACGACTGATGAGCTTAGTTTTTCCCGTAAAGAAGATAGCCAGATCATTGCAGGAGGGTGAGGTGACTGTTGATTCAAAATGCTTGGGTGCTATAGCTGATTGCTGCTTGACAATTTCGAAAAGTTTTCTGGGATGATTTGAGGCTTGAGTGAGTTGGGCTCTGAAATAATCTGCCTTGGTCATCTTGATTTTTTTATTGTAAGAACTCCTAACTGATCTACGGAATTTTAGATGATGGATGGAGGGTTTGGCTCTCCATAGACAGCCCTTAGGTTGCGGCGTTCAGAGTTCAGGTTGCCGTTGAACCATGGTTTGGAGATTTTGGCAGAGGCATTTTTTTGCTGTAGAGGGGCTTTTGAGTCCATGATACCAGAGATAGTAGAGTTATAGAAATGAGTGAGATCATGTACATCAGTCACGTCAGTTTGGGAGGACAAGGCATTTTTACAGTCGATACCTAAACAGTCAGTGTTAATATTCCTGAGGTCTCTTTTCCACTGTTTAATTTTCTTTGGTTCGGCCATTTTCTCTATCACCTCCCTGTTGATAAAGAAGATGCTGTAATGGTCGGACCAGTCACACGGGGTAATGTCCTCCAATGTGATGACATTGACTTTTGAGATAATGAAGTCCAGAATCTCTCCTTTATTATGAGTTGGCCGATCACAGAATTGGATATGGTCCAGGTCATATAAGAAGGCGTTAAGGCAGGTCACCGCTTGGTCATTGGGTCTGGACCAGTGAAGGTTGAACTCCCCAAGAAATATTTGGGATATTGATGGGTCATCATTGGAAGACATAATTTACATTAGGTGTTCAGTGAAGAGGAAGTTATCACCAGGAGGGTGGTAGAAAGTGTGAAGTTTGCAGACCGAGATATGGTTGCTAGATATGTTGAGACAAGGATATTCAACTAAAGGTGAGGAGGGGATCTTCATGTGGGAGACAGACAGTGTGTTCCGGTATATGCAAGCTAGTCCACCGCCCAGTTTCATTGTTGTGTCTAGACGGATTATGTCGTGACTAGGGGGCACTAGGAGATCTAGAATGGGGGTGGAGGAAGGATTTAGCCATGTTTCCGTGAGGATGATAATATCTAGCTCATTGTTTTGTATGAGATCGAAGATATCAGAGGCATGTTTGTTAGCTGATCTACAATTGAGTAATGCACATTTCAGTCTTATGTGCATGTGTGATGTAGGAGTCTGGGCGATATTCACTTGCTTGAGGTTGTCGCTATTTACGAATCTGTGTTTGTTCGAGGGTTCCCTGTGTGGGTTGGCAAGAATGGTTTGAATTTGGGCCATAGGGACCTTGTCCATTTCTAGAGAGACTGAGTAAGAGAGGAGTAGCTGCTCAATCTCACTGGACACAAGTTCGACCATCGTTCTTTTAGGACGGGAGGGGGCGTTAGTGAGGGGTAAGGTTCTGGAAATTAGGTGAGAGGCATGCTGGTTCAGGTCCGAGGGTGCTCTGGTGGGAACTGTGGATATTTTTCCCGATGAGCTCAGAGAATTGCGCAGGGACAGCTGGTTAAGCGAGAGAACTAACAGTTCATGGACTTCTTGGGTGAGAAGGTTCACTTGGAGAGATAGCTTGTCCAGACGTGCCATCAAATCTGAGTGTTGGTTTAAGGAAAGGAGCTGAGGGGCAGGGTCCTGAGGAGAGGGGGGACCAATCTTGATTGTCGTCTGAGATGAGATGTGGATGCGAGGGCCCGGGGAAGGAGATGCATCCTTAAGAACTTGTGGGGACCCTGCTTGTTTGGAAGGAGTGGCAGGGGATGGAAAGTTGTTAGGAGACAAGTAGGGTGGTGGGGTGGAGGTGTTCGTAGGGTAATTAGGTGTGTTGGGATAAAGGTGTAACGGTGACGTCGGTCCTGTGTATTCAGTCACTGAGGAAGGATTAGAGGGTGAGGTCCAGGCTGAATGAGCTACGGCTGAGAGGGGAGGGGTTATGTCTTGGGAGGGCTTCCAGATGGGGGGACACCGAGCACCTGGCTTACTGACAGTGAACTGGGTGGAGCATTCAGCGAACATAGGTGGAGCAGCGCTATAGGCTGCCCTTGTGGTTGCTAGAGCTAGGTCTTGTCGCAGGGGAGTTGTATTATTAGCCAATGATTTTTTAAACTTCATAAAGAGTTTGTCAAACTGCTCTAGGTTTTGGTCCAATGATTGAGTGAGTACGATCCCATTGTTGTAAATGGTAATGGTGAGATCGGCTTTGAAGATTGGAGAGGAAGTAATGGAAAGCCTAAAACCATGAGGTGTTTTCCTTATCTGCTTGACCTGGAAGAAGGATATGAGGGTTTTCCTCCATTGGGCCCTTCTGTTCATGAAGAAGATTAGGTCGTTCATGATGTTGCCATTAGACATAGGGAAATATGTGTCTGATATAAGCATTTCCGGGTGTCTTTTGATTATATTGTGTTTAAGTTTCTTAGCAGCATTTTTAGTGAGGTTCGGGGGGTGTAGTGAAAGAGGCACTCTTGTTGTTTGGCACCCTATGATGACCTTCGACTACCACCATTTTAATTGACTTTAGTGTGTTATTTTACCCTAGCCTTAATGTAGGATGGTCCTGCATATGCCTATTTCTCTTCTGTCTTTTAATCTTGCTGTCTTTTAGTGGGAGCTGTCATGGAATAGAACAGTACTATTGGCTTTGACATGGCCTCATGTCATCTTGTTTTCTGGCTTTGCCTTGCTGCTTGCACGTAGCTGCAAAGTGGGGAGGGCAGGTTTCTGCTTTTCACTTGTGTTTCGCTCCTCACTGACCAGAGTAAACTGGATATTAATTTTGGAATGTGCAACACTGCCTAGAAGTCAAAATACGGGAGCTTGGCCAGCCTCCGTCTTGGCTTTGACGCAGACTGGTACAGCCAGCTCGGTTCTTTCTCATGAGAAGAGGGCAAGGTTTTCTAGAAGCTTCGCCTCACGTTGAGTAATGGTATTAAAGCTGGGAGCCTTCGGGGGCCAGGTGGAAGTTCATAACAGAATAGACGTATTGTTGTGGAGGTGACAGAACTTGAGTCCTGATTGAACTCCTTCCTGGGCTGTTGAAGGACTTCCCCAGCTTTAGTTGGCAAGGATGATGCAAATTCAATCGGTGCGGTGTTCCTAACCATTTTGTATATATTTTCTACTCTTTTCTACGTGTATATACTGCATTTTATTCTAATTGTTCATTGTAGTTAATTGATACTTGGGAATCTGCATTTACTGATATATTTGGCCTACCGTTCTAAATATTGTATTAATAAACTTGTGTGTGTCATTTTAACTGCACCAGAATTTCCTTTCTTGCCTTGCCTAAAGGGAGTGCTGTGTCCTTTCCTCGTCTTTAGGAAGTGCTGCTCAAAGTGTATTATTTAAAGGTGCAGTGGTATATTTGCCTCCAGGGTGGGAGTGCAGGGTTTGGGTGTGTCCTTTTAGTGAAAAGCACATTCATTACAGGGGGTAAGTAATCTTAAAGGCATTGAAGCCCACCTGTGAAAGTGAACCTACAATAGGGCTGGTGATGGTTGTAGCCATGGTGGGGGGCGGAGTATGGTGCGAGGAGGGAGTATTTGAGACTGGGGATGGAATGAGAAAATGTATATACTTGGGGTTGTGATTGGTGTTTTATTGAGCCCACCTAATATGTTCCGCAATTCCTTTGATTTAGTTGAAGAACTATTGCTCAAAACATAAATAATCATTGCTCAATGAAGAGTTCCAGCCTTCAATTCATTTGGTGTGGTGAAGGGCTGGTGGGAATGTGCCCATGCCAAGTTGGCCGCTGCTCTTCCTTCTGTTCTCTTTCTATTTTTAGACAGGAGGATTGGTGAGTCCCTCTTCTCTTTCTATGCATCATGCATTGCAGGAGACTTTAAGATGGCTGACCCGGCTTACATATAGGGGACAAGATTGCCTATGGATTGAACTTGGATAATTATACCCGCTGTAAGCTGTCCCAAGTGTACCAATGATGTTGAAAACTGATGGCCCTCAAGGATTAAATCCTCGGCTGATCAATCCATGAGAGGGGGCAGTACTGAGGGGTTTCATGGCAGTGCATCAGTCATTATTCAGACCGTTTCCGCTACTCCCGGGGGCTGTGGAGCATAGTCAGGGCGTGAAATGATCAATCGGCGATGCGGTCGTCAGCCGTAGAGGCGAAAAAGGCTCCTGTGTGGCCGAATCGGGATGCGTCAGTTACCAGTGCTCATATGCTTGGAACCATCTCATACTGTGGGCGCAAGCGGCTTCTATGATACAATGAATGCTGCCAGGCGAGACCGCAGGCCGTTCTGTCTCCGCTCAATAGGGTCTACGCGTCCTTTCCTCAAGGAGCTTACCCATGTCAGCTGGGCAGCCCTTCTCTTCCCGAACCAAGATGGTGGTGCGATGTTATCCTCAGCCCCTCAGTATCCCGTCTTGTTGTTGGAGTGCACCTCCGTTGCCAACGAGGCAGAAAACACCTCGCCGCAGGCCAGGGGTGCTCTGTGTTTTCCGCTCCGACCGGGCTGCCGGCCTTACTGTCCCTGCTGAGAGCCTTCACACCTTGCTCCTCCCGAAGAAAGATGCCGTCCCACTTCAACAGTCTCCGGTGGCAGACCCAGCAATGAAAGTCCGCTTTCCAGGTAACGCTTCTTCCAATCTTCCAAATTCTTCGGGGATGATTGCTTAAGGGTAACTTTAGGGTTACTTTTGGGGGTTGGATGGCAGGGTAATTCAGGATTTTCACTGTAAATGATCCCCACCCTCGGAGCGCTCGTAGGTGCACTCCTGTTTAGGGGCTATGAGTTCTCCAGTTTCTTTGTTTTCTGCCTTGAACACGGATTAACCCCTTCCTACACCTTTGCCACAATCAGATTGTAGCAAATATCTCCCAGTTCCTTCTAGTGCGATACAACAAGAGGCGGACATCAACAGCCCATCCCAGCCAGAGTGTCTATTGACCTCTCAAGTGGTTTCAAGTTAGCTAACTTTGGGCCAGACGTACACATGCATTTTGTTCAGGGGCACTCCTCTGATAAGGTGGAGGAGCGTCGCCCCACTGCTCTCAGAGCAGTGGAAAAGGGAAAAATAAAATGACAATAACAACATTATTATGATTTTTTTTCTGTTGCTGCATGACTGGGTTGGGGCAGGGCGGGGCTGGGCTGGGCTGGTGGCACAAGGAGGAGTGTTTCATGCACTTAAGTGTGCATGAGGGTTAGGCCGGCTATCTTGGGCCGGCCAGTCATGCACACTTTACATATTATCCACCAGGCTGTAATGCACTGGTGGAGAACATGCACAGGCTCCTTGTCCCCGTGTGAGCGCTGAACGACGGCACTCAGATCAATCACAACGTAGCATTGTGATTGGCTTAGGTGAGCGTGTCTGCTTCCTGCTTCTTCCAGACTCGAAGTCAGGAAGAGAAGAGAATCAGAGACGAGGGAAGATGGCGGCAAAGGTAAGTGTTTTAAAAAAATATGTTTTTCAAACCCCCCTGCCCCACACCACCACCAATCTCTACCAGCCACTACTGCGTTTTTTATATAACAAACCCAAACTGGGATGATTTGCTAACACATTACCGAACAGCAGTTTGGGTTTGCAACTAAATACTGAATCGGTATTAAGATAGGGCATGTTTAGAGCGTCCATTCCATTTATCTATTCAGAATGGGATGTATTAATGTTTTGTGACCGAAATATAGTTGCAAAACATTAATATTTTAAGACTCTACACATGTATTAGTAACTCATTCGTAAATAGGAAGGGCTCTCAAGGAACATTTTATCCTTTGTGAATAGGGTTTGTCTGATTCTGCAAGTACCCCCTCGTTGTTCCCAATACCAGGAGTGATATTTCAGCATTAGAGAAATATAAAAAACTACGGACTTTATTCATCAAGGGTTTGCATCGCCCTTGCGCTTCACAAGGAAGCGTAATGGTGACGCAAAACCTGAGTAAGATTTATCAAGGTATGCAAGGCCACCTTGTGTGGCCCTGCATGGCTTGCCAAATCTAAATCGCTGCCTTGAGTTACTCTGCCCCAGGGAGGCGTTCCATGGGTGGAGCGTGGGTGTACCCGCACATCCCCCCCTGGTTTTTGGTGCATTCCCAGATATACCATTAGAGGTAGCCCTGAGAATGTGTCAAAATGCTACGCTTCCCTAGGTGAGACATAACAAGAAGTATCATTATTTCTCCTTGTGTTTTTTCTCTTTCTATGTCTGCTGCATCCTAAAACAGACATAGAAAGAGGAAAATGCCTCTCAGGATTATTTTTGTACATAAAGGTGTACCTTCCTGCACAAAAACAATCCTGCCTACAACGCATGCACCCTTCAATATGACGCAAGGGTGCCTGCATTGGTGCAAGGCAGCCAAAAGTGTGCTAGCACTAGGGAAGGAAAGGAATGCTCCGTATGATGTTAAATACGGCACATCTTATCCTTTACCTTTCATGCAGCGCGCAGCAAGGTGGCTTGCTGCTTTGCGCTGCATGATAATTTGATAAATCTGGCCCTATGTTCATTGGATCTTCGGATTTGAAGCAATTGGACCCCGCAGCGCAGCCTTGCCGCATCTCGGAATAAATGCATTGCCTTGGGTGCACAACGCATCTTCGACGCATATCCATGCAAAGCCCCGCAACCAGATTTTAATGAACTCAGGACCCTGTAGGCAGCTCGCACTCCATCACGGCCGGCCTGAACTTTTGTCCTGTCCTGGCATGACCAGGTATCCCCAATAGCACTTTGTGCTTTTTGGCGCCATTTCTCAATATAATCTTTAAAGTTCAATAACCCCAGTTCTACTCATTGGATTTTTGTCATATTGGTCTTGTTTTATTTATTAAAATGTACTTTATCTGACTCAGTCTGTTGTGGACTTCCTCTATGGTATGTTTGCACAGTTTTACTGTTTGAATTGTTGCACAAATACTTTACACATTGCCTCTAAGTTCAGCCTGACTGCTCTAGCTCTGTGCTAAGCTACCAGAGGCTGAGCACAAGTTAATTTAGGGTGTACCTGTGCCTTTCTCTGACTAGGCCTGTCATAGCTGTTTAACGAGGGCTCATACCCCAGTCAATCAGTAACTCAGTGGGGCTTACAGGAACAGAGACTACACACACACACACACAAACATTAAAGCCTACTGCACCGCTTAAGACTTTAATCAAGGGTTAAAAAAACATATGGAAGCAAGTTGCTTCACTAACGACTGAGAGAGCTTTCCTTTATTTTCAGCTGTGCCTATTCCTTGCCTACACCATACAGCGTTGGCAACAATAGCGCAAAAACTCTACAATAGGGGAAAAGAAAGGGACACATATAAGAATGGGGGGTAGTACGTCACTCTTAGATGCAAATGATTACACCCCTGTATTATGCTCTCATAGCTGTGTATTATTTAGTTTTCTTGGATGATTAAAGTACTTTCTTTTTCCATAAAGAATAAGCACTAGGCTGGACATTATGTTATTGTGGCTGTTGTTTGGCTGTTAAATTCTGAGCTATTGCTATCCACACTACCTTCCTTAGAAGCATATGTCTGCTTGTTCTTGCTACAATGAGAATCAAGTATAGCCCAGTTAGCTGAGTCATGGTACCACATGGCGTTGGCCCAGTAGCTCCTGTCTGCTCCCTTCTAAAGGTACTTTTTGTCAAATCTGTTTTCTGGAAGTCAGTGCCCCTCTGTGGACATTTTCTTTTATGGCAAAAGCGCACATGTTCCTTCTTGCAAGTTGTGGCAAGTCACTTTTTTTCTCTCTCCACATCGGATCATTTGCTTGCTTATTTCAATAAACCCCTCCTTAATTTTGTTAAACGTGTTTGAAGGGTAGTTCCCAACCTAGTAAACCCAGCAATTTGCCAAGAGTAGATTTGTTTAGTGGAAGATATATATATATTTTTTCCAAAGTATTTTATTAATTTTTACAAACAGGTACATTCGCATTTCCATTATGAGGTTCCAGCTAAACGTAGTTGGTGTTGCAGTAATTCAAGGCACAGTGGTGTACATGTTCTGCTGAGCCCCTCTACATTGACTTGCTGGAAAATTAGAGACAGGATAGTGAAAAGAGAGAAGATAGGAGAGAAAGAGTAGAGATAGGGTAGAAGAAGTGTTCTATCACTATGAGCCTAGTCCGGGTTTTTATCCCTGTGTGAATTCTGATCCCCCCTGGGGACCTCAAGTGGGTTCACGGAGGTTCGTAGGAGTCCAGATACATGTCTAGTGACTTCCACATCCCCCTAGTGGCTGGTCTCCAGGGTGAGTTTTGCAGGGCAATGCTATCTGCACCTCTGAGGTACGTCACCCAGTTGAACCAGCCTTTGTATAATGTCCTAGCAGTATCCTTCCAGTTGGACAGGACCAGTTTGACTGCCGTGGTCAGTAGGTCTAATAGGTCCCGGTCCTGCTGTGCAGGGAGTCCTGTGGTCATGAATGCGGTGGTGAGGGAAGAGAATTCTGGAATTACTGTGCACCCCAGTGCCTTTTTTATGAAATCAAAGATTTTCTCCCAAACCCTGAAGATATTTTTTGAGAGGGCGATTAACTAGCATGGTGACTATGGTACAGCAATCTCTGACTATTCAGCAACTTGTTAGTTTGATCATTTCTGGTATACAGTGTATGTGTGGAGCCTTTATTCGTGGTCATATGAGTGTCTTTCAGTTTATAATCACATGGACATGTGACTGCGAACTGATAACAGAACAAATAATGGACTATTACTTCCAGCACATTACACATAGAAGTAACAGATTCAGAGAGGCAAGATCATTGTTATGTACATTGCGTAGTGCAACATGATTTACTATGTAGAAGTGCAAGCTCCCTCCATGTCAGTCCATCGCTTTATAACCATCACTGGACCTTGATTCCGACCAGCACACACAGAAACAATAGACTCAGAGAAGTGATGGAAAAAATACACTAAGTTAATACAGCAACCACTTAACTAGCTTTGGTCTCTAGAAATGCCTTCTCCCAGCTTGAATTATTTTCTTCATCTAGCTTCTTCACCAAGTGTCCCTGTTGAACCTTTGTAAGGCTGTGGAACCTGCCTTAGTATCATATGGGATATGTGTACCTGGCATGCATTGTGCTCCAAGAAAACCTGCAAGTCCCAACCGTACCCGAAAGTTGACCTGGACCAAATGTGGCCTTGTATTGCTCTGCTATTGGTCACACAAAAAGTAGAGACAGTTTAAATATTTTCTGAATATTTTACTAACCACCCATAGACTTACATGGTTCTCACTCGACATTGTAATGGGGTCATTAAATTTACGAATTTACAAAAACTCACACACACCAGTTGATTCAGTGGCAACCAGAGACGTAGCTTCAGGGGGTGTGTTTGAGGTGTTACACCCCCCTAATAAATGTATTTTGTGATAAATAGTTGGGTACAGGTGCCTTCCGTTGGGTATGGTGAAGTGTCTGTCTGATTTCACCAGGAACATTTACAAACACAGACAAAAAGAGACACACACTTTCTCCCTCTCTCTGTTTGGAAAGACTTAAAAAACATTGGTTATTTCACAACATATGTTTTCTCTCACTATGTACCTCTACCAATCCGCATTCCTCTCCCTTTCAAATGCCCCTTAAGCCCCTCTTGTGTGCCCTGCTTGTTGCATAATGTATTTTAACATTATGTGTGATAGAGTGCAATGGTGCTCTTCCATTTGTAGGGGTGCATTATAATCACGAGTAATTCGCACCAACACATATATTCCTTTGTTGTGTTAACATTTGGTTATTAGAATGTGTAATGTAATAACGTGTAAGTGAAGTGATAGAGATTTTCATAAAACATGAAGAATTTAACATTGTAAAATCATTGATTTAAATGTGCACAGTATTAATGCTCATGTATACGTGTGCTTAATGAAGTTTCATGTAGTGTCTCATGTGGATTTCTCGCTGGCTCTTGAGATGAGTTTGTTCGCCGGATTCAGGTGTATGCAGAATCTGTTGCAGGTGGAGAAATTCATCCTTGTTAGTTAGAATAACGCTTTTGTTTTAGGAGCTAGGCTTATGGAGGAGAGGATACATTTGAACAAGCAGTAATGATAACTTGGGACAGTGTTATTTCTCACTGGAGAAGGCCTGGGAATCAAGGTCATCGAGCAAGAGTCTGTGAGCATCATTGAAAGTTAACTACGAGGAGGTGTCCAGCTGGATGGAATGATCGCGTGATGTGATGATGGGTGCATCCTATAATTTTTGTGTTGGGGTTAGGGACAGAGTCGGGGGGACTTTAGCCAGAATTGCTGAGAAGAGAGCATCTTAGAACGAGCTCTATAGTTTTATGCTACTTGACCCATGCAACGTGAGTGTACTTCTTTGAAAGTTGTCACACACTGACACCAGGGCAATGTAGACGGAGCAAGCACAAGTCGTGCAACTTGACACCCTCAGCAGGTTATTCAGCCCGCCGGTCCCCCAAGGAAGCCCGTTGTGGGAATTACCAGTTACAGGTACTGTTGACCGGTAAAAACTGAGAAGAAGGGTAAGTTACTTACCTGCCCTTACGCGTTGCTTAATTAGCAACCCACTTTGCACTGGTCCAAATTGGGCGAAAGAAGGGCTGAGACATGTTGACCATCTCCAACTGAATAAAATGTCTTTGTTACAGAGATGTAGGTAATTTTAAATTCACTTCACTCACATTCACTTAATTTCTGGTCACTACTGTTATCATCAGTTGGTCTACCTACGGGTGGAGGAAAGCATATTTTGGAAAAAGACCCAATGATGATGCTTTCATGTGATGTAAGAAGCAGATAATCAAGATATACCGCTCCACCATTCCTGTACGTGATTGAGGGTTTTTTAAGACGGTCAATATACCAGACCATGGTTGTAACAAAGGTGCAAGTGATCCATTCTCCTATGATTACCTAACGATTGTATGTCTACATACCATAGTGTGGCTTCAAACTTGGCATAAGATTAGTGACAAATAAGGAGATTTGGCTTTTCCACATTATGGCTAATTTCGATTGGAGGTACTATATCAGTGGAGGTGAGCGATGTCTTCATTACGGTCCCCACCTAGACCAAAAACGTTTGAGGCATTGGATGCAAGCAGCACAGGCAAAAAGCAGGGAAAAGTACCAGGGAAGGATGAAAAAGGCGATGAAGGCATATCAAGATGCGTGATGGGATGCACAGTTGAAGAGGTGGAGAGTAGACACCATCGAGGGAGAGAGATTGTACTCACTATTAGTGAAGGAAGGAGACGCTCGGAACAGGAATGGAGAGGATGAGAGTGAAACCGATGATAGCTTGTTACATAGGTTACTAGCAGGTCGTCCTATACCATACAATCCAAATTTAGAAGAGGAAAGATGGGAATTTGCAAATGCAGTGAGTGTGGAAAGAAAGGTAGTGCCGCAGACAGACCCTAGTGTGAGAGTACTCGGAAGGATCACAACAAGGACAGAAGGGATGGGGATGTCGGCACTGGGAAGCACGGAGACAAGTGGAGTCAATGCTGCTATGTGGTTACCAGAAGCCCTTACGGTACCGGTCACTATTGGACATGGAATGTCAGTAAAAAGCCCTAAGTTTGGGGGAAAGCAGTAGTTGGCCACAGTCATGATTGGGATAAAGGGTCAACTCAGGAGGAAATGTGACAATGAACGAAAATGGTCCATTTTTGGTGCCTATGACAGCTAGTACGCCACTACCAGCAACTACGGACCCTTCGAGGGTGTGCGTTGAGTCTAGTATGGTACAATTAGCGTCACTGGCAGATTCACATTCAGCTTTAAGGATATGGGAAGCTTCAGTTAGAGGACCCATGGGAAGGATATCAGAAATAGGTGCGGGTCAGGGAGTTTCCAGAGATCAGCATGTAACAGGGAATCACCAGAGAAATTAGAGCAGTGAAAGAGAAGGACAGAGTAGCATATCAAGTCAGGGAACAATCAAGGCTGCAGTAAAGGCCAAGGTGCTAGACGAAGTGAGGCTGAAAGCAGTGGCAGACAAGATAATCAGCAGAAGTCTACTATTGGAAAGGATAAATCTTTATGAGCAGGATGAGTTGCTGTTTATGGCGAAGCATGTTACTTGTAAGGCATGGTGGCCACATACAAAATTGACACAATTGGACCAAAAGTATAATGTGGATTTGTCCAAAATGAAAATGTTGCAGGGAAATCATAGGCTGAATTACAGCGATCAGGAATTAGAAGAGAAAAGAGTCATAGGGTTGAAAACATACATTCGAGAATTGGTTGTAGGGATACGTGCATGGAGCATGCTTGACAAGTTGGAAGACAGATGGTCAAAGAAAAAGAGTGTCAAGAAGGGGATAACAGATGTGCCACCTCCGGGGGGAGGGATGGCAGAAGTAGAAGTTTACCCATTGAGAGAGGTACTGAGTGGGGGTTATGTGCATGTAACTTGAAGCAGGGGTCACTTGGCAGCACTTACGAACGAGAAACCTGCTGAATGGTACAATTTATTTTTATTTATTTATTTAAGGAGTTTTATATAGCGCTGGCTGGACTCGGGGGTATCGGAGCGCTTTACAACGGTTTTTCACAAGAGTTATATAATAGAGCATTGTTATACATCATGGTTCGGAAGTCCAAGTGTGTTGTGCAGTATTGAGGTAGTGGTGAGTACTGAGGTAACTTCGTGGATTGCGCATCGTCTAGGGTTGAACTTAAGTGGTCTTTGTGATACAGAGTCAGAGAGCAATGGAGTTGGGTTTTGCGTTAAGGCTCCGGTTATCCATTTGGGAGGGAGCGGTTGAGGAAGAGGACTTTTAGGTGTTTTTTGAATTTTGTGAAGGACGTGATAGTTCTGATATCTGCTGGGATGGAGTTCCAGATTTTTGGCGCGTTTCCAGCGAAGGACCTTGCAGCAGTTTTTTGGTTCTATGTTTTCATAGGGATGAGAAGTAGGGTGTTGGAGCTCCTGAGGTTTCTTGTCTGACCAGCCTTCTTGACTTTGGCGGCCAGGTATTCCGGCTTTCCTGTGTGTAGGGCTTTGTGAATGAGGCAGACAGTTCTGAAATTAGCACGCTGTTCGACTGGGAGCCATTTTAGTTCTCTTAGCGCTGGTGAAATGTGATCGTAGTTCCTGATTACAGTGACCATTGTGCCTGCTGCGTTGAGGGTTGTTTTTAGGGGACCTAGGTGGGATTTTGTTGTATCGGTGAGGGTTGCGTTCCCATAGTCGAGTCTGGATAGCACAAGTGATTGGGTGGCTTGTTTGAGATCTTTGGTGGGGATGAATGGTTTAATTTAGTTGAGTAGCTTCAGATTGAGGAAGGCACTCTTTGCAGAGTTTTTAATGTGATTGGCCATGTCGAGTTTAGGGTCTAGGGTGATTCCTAGTGATTTTACGGAGTTTGCCAGAGTAAGATTACCGTTGAGAGCATCCATCGCTTTAAGCCATTCTGCAATTTGAGGGTTCTCTTCTTTGTTGGAGATGAGGAGGATCTCAGTTTTGTCGTGATTGAGTTTTAGGTGATTAAGAGAGGCCAGTGTTAGATTTCTTTTAGAGTGTCATTTAATCTGAGGATGTCATCTAGGGAGGAGGTTTCGAGATAGATCTGGGTTTCATCTGCATATAGGTGGAAGGGGATGTTGGCATTTTAAGTATGGTGGTGAGGGCTTCCATGTATATGTTGAACAGTTGTGGTGAGAGCACTGAACCTTGGGGTACGCCCCGGTGACAGGGTGTAGGTCGGAGGTAATGTTTTTGATTTTTAACCTTTACGAATGGTTGTGTAGGAAGGAGGAGAACCATCGAAGGACCACCTCATCAGCACCTCCCCTTTCTTGTAGGGCCTTGATGAGTAGTTGGTGATCGACCGTGTCAAAGGCTGCCGACAGGTCCAGGAGAATGAGTAGGCAGCATTGATCGGTATCAAGTGATTTGTGGATGTCATCTGTGATGTTGAGGATCGCGGTCTCTGTGCTATAGCCTTTACTGGATCCCGATTGGTGGGGATCAAGAAGGTTGATGTTGTCCCTGTGCTGGGTCAGTTGAGAGAGGACACATTTTTTGAGGATCAGGGAGCTGTTGATGATCCTGCACCAGAATGG
Source organism: Triturus cristatus (assembly GCF_964204655.1). Classification (NCBI taxonomy): domain Eukaryota; kingdom Metazoa; phylum Chordata; class Amphibia; order Caudata; family Salamandridae; genus Triturus; species Triturus cristatus. The sequence goes on from NC_140585.1 coordinate 375,317,126, forward strand.
GGCTATGGAGAGTTTTAGTTTTTTGGTCAATTGGGTGGGTATAGGGTCAAGGACGTGAGAGGCGGGTTTGGAGGTGGAAATTAGCTTGAGGATCTCGGCTTCCGGGATGGGGTTGAAGGACTTCCATGTTTTCTTGGGGTGCAAGCATGTGTCCCTGGAGGTAGGCTTTTGTAGGCTGGGTTGATGTTGGTGTCTAGTGAGAGCTCAATCTTGGTGACTTTTTCTTCGAAGAAGTTGGCGACATTTTAGCACAATTCCTTTGAGGCTTGAATAAAGGATCCGGAGGGCTTGGAGGTTTGTTGCTTGATGATTTTAAACAGTTCGTTGGATCTGTTTTTGCGTTGTCCAGGGCAGAGCAGAAAAGGGTGGATTTTTCGCTACAGACATGTTTTTTGTACTTCCTTCGAGCTGCTTTGAGTTGTTTGAGAAGGCTTGTGGAGGGGTTGTTTCTCCATAGCCTTTCTGTATCTCTTTGTTGTCTCCTTTCATTGTTAATGTCCGTGTTGAATCAGGATCTCGATGGGATGTTCCTGGGTTTTTTTTATTTCAGGTGGCTACTTGGTCTAGAATGGATGTCAAGGTAGTGCTGTAGTGGGCAGTGAGTTCTGTAGTGGATAGATCATCCGCGGAAGTAGTGAGGAGGGAGTTAGCCCTTTCTTCCAGGTCAGTCATGTTGATCTGAGTGAAGTTTCTGGTCCATTTGGGATGGTCTTGGGTGGGTGGTTGGAAAGTGATCGGTTGAGTGAGGTGGAAGAGATTAAGTGATGATCTGACCAATCCACGGGCAGGGTGTGGTTTATCGTGACAGTATCGGGTTGGGCGATAATGGCATCTAGGATTGCTCCTTTGTTGTGAGTTTCCTCTGTGCAGTGTTGGGTAAGGTTGTTATTGTATAGTAGCTCATTCAAGTTCTGAATTAGCAGGTTGTGTTTTCATTCCAGTGTAGGTTGAGGTCACCCAGAATTAAGTTATTTGCATCTCGGAGAGAGCAGTGGGCATCCTGGTCAGACAGGTGTTTAGTGAATGTGGTAGTGTTCTCTGGGGGGTGGTAGATAAGGTGGCAGATTAGTGTTTTTTGTTGCTAGTGTTGATGTTGACGGTTAGGCATTCAAAGGTGTTATAGTTGCAGGAGTCTGTTGCAGTCACAGAAATATTGTCTCTGTGGATGATTGCTATGCCACCTCCTCTTTGGTCTTTCCTATCTTTGTTGGTGATTGCAAAGCCCAGGGGGACGAGAGTGTCCAGGAGTGGTAGGGAGGGATCATTTAGCCAAGTTTCGGTGATGAATTCTATGTCTATGTTGTGCATGAGGAGGGATTCTGCTAGCTCTGTAGCATGCTTGGTGGCTGATCTACAGCTTATGAGCATGCAGTTGGTGGGGGTCGTCTCTGTTTTGGGTTTCTTCATTCGGGGGGCCGTGGGGATGATAGTGCGAGTGATCGGAGGTCTGGGGGATTTCGGAGGGGCCTGGTCTCTTCCTAGTCTGGTGATAACCTGTATTTTGGATTGGAGGGTGACAGTAATGGGATTGTCATATGAGGAGGCGAGGTCAGCCGCTTCACTCTCAGACATTGCATCTCTAGTTCTTTTATGTCTCTGTGCCTGGTTGGAGAGGGGGGTAGAGATCCATCTCTGGAGGGGAGCCTTGGAAGGCCTTTGTTGTGTGTGGGTGGGAAAGGAGCAGGTATGTAGAGGCTGATGGGGCGCAAAGAGGTTGGATAGGATTTCCCTAAAACCCTGGATTATGGTTGCTACCTGGGTTTCCAACAGGGAGAGTCGCTGCCCTGTCTCCAAGTCGGTGAGGTACTGGGGTGGGTCCTGGGCAGGTATGTTAGACCGGGGGGGGCGAGTCTCATGTTGTTGGGTTGCCTTGTTGTGGTTGTGTTGTTCGTGTGGGTTCTAAGTGTGGCTGTGAGTGCAGGGTGGTGTGGGTTGTGTTGGGGTGTCAGTGATTTATTGCATGTGGGTTTGGGATGGTGGTTGGGAGTCACAGATAGTGTGTTAAAGTTATTTGAGGTGGATTGAGGTGGAAGGCGGGCAGGTGGCGGGTGGGGGTGAGGGGCGGAAGGGGGAAGTGAGGGGTGCTTGTTCTCTTTGGGGTGGTGCGAGTGGTGTAGCATGGCGAAGGGCGGGTATGTTACTAGGGGGCATCAGTAAATAGGATGGGTTCTGATGACAAACAAGTTGATCGCTTTGTGAAGATCTCAAAGGTGTTGTGGATTGATTTGAATACCCTGTTCGATATTACGGTACCTAGTGATTTGTGGTCCACTTGTAAAATTGCCGTTGATTGGCTGTCTGCTGAACCAGATAGAGACCCCATAACACATGGTCCTTCACCTTTGTTCATGAAAACGTTTGAGCAGGTAATCACACGGTGACAGTCTAAGATTGCCCCACAAACTTTTGACTGTGTTAAGATAGATCGAAATACCCAAGAGCCCAAGGAGTCAGTACATGCTTACTATGAAAGGTTCTTGCAAGCCTTTAAGCAGTACAGTGGGTTGGGTAGTCTAGACTAAAAGGATATGGTACAGTTTGTTTCCAAGTCTGTACTGGGACTGAGACCAGAGATTAGCTCCATGATCTAACAGTATTTGATCTGCTGGCAAAACAAATCCGTGGATGAGATCCTGTGGTATGCCAGATACTGTAGTGATTAAGTGGATTATAAGCATAGGAAGATAAAGGACAAACCGATGCTGGTACAGATGAGAAATGCAAATAGGGTGGAACAAGAACAGACAGGCGGAGGAACTTTGGGTCGAAAGCATGGAAATAATCATGCAGGGACCCAGAACGCATCAAACTCACGTGGGACAGGAAAGAGGGAGAGGAATAGATCCCAAGACAGTAATAGATGTGGGTACCCTAAAGAAAACCACTGCTTGTCTTATTGTCACAAGTTTGGGCATTGGAAGCTTGAGTGTCGATCAAATCCAGCAAATCAGTTCCAAGATGAGGAGATAGTGCATGCATCTGAGGTTATAAGTACTGTGACAAGATTCAGGTCTGTCAATGCAGGGGGTCTGAGTCAGCAAGTGCAGGTACCCCAACCACCGAGAATTTCACAGGGGAATCCAGAGTACCATCAGATGTCCTTTATCAAAACTCTAGATGAGTTCGATCCAGACCCGTTGCAATGACGGTGCCTGAGGAGGAGGAAGACTGTACCTTTGGAGCAGTATTGGAGGTAGACCAGAGAGGACCGTTTATGGGGGCAGATGTGGACAGTCATCCCATTACATTCTTGATTGATACTGGTGCTACCCATTCTACTGTGAGGTCCGCAGTAATTCCAAACCGACCCCTCTCGGGACAATCGATCCAAGTTGTAGGAGTTGCTAATAGGAGAATGACAAATCCATTGAGAGACGAGATACCTGTGAGAATAGGAACATTCCAGGATTGTCACCAGTTTGTGGTGTGCGATTCGAGTCCAGTGTGCTTGTTAGGCCGTGATCTTCTGTGTAAGCTGTATTGTACCATCTATTGCATGCCTAAAGGAGTAGAGTTGCAGACCAATGATGATGACATTGCATTCAAGCTGGCGAACCAGAATCTCTGTGTAGAGATGTTCCCCGTATTAACGGTGGAAGACCTGCGATATGATCTGACAGACGCTTTCTCTCCGGTAGTGTGGGACTTCACGGGAGGAGAGATAGGACTGATCCGAGGGGTTGAGCCAGTTAAGCTACAGATCAAGCCGAATGCTGAGTTTCCCAGAACACCCCAGTATAACCTGATCTCAGAAACGGTGGCGGGAATCACATCTGTGATTGAGTCCATGATTGCACAAGGCATTCTAAAGGAGATCATGGGAGGCCCGTGTAATTTACCCATAATGGTGCTGCAGATGCAGAGTGGGAAGTACAGGATCGTGCAAGACCTCTGAAATGTCAACACGATTGTTGTCCTATGTTGTCCTGTGGTACTGAATCCATCTGTGATCCTTTTCCAAATCACTTGCTAGGCTGAATGGTTCACTGTGATTGATCTATATCGAGCATTCTTTTCGATACCCTTACACGAGGAAAGCCAATTTTTGTTTGCTCTCCGGTTGGAAAACCGGGTGTTAACGTGGTGTCGTATCGCAGAAGGGTATACTGGGAGTCCATCAATTTTAATCAAATTCTGAAGAACCTCGAGAGTCTAGTACTGCTGCAGAGTTCAGTAATCGTGCAGCTTATTGATGACCGCCTGTTTGCCTCAGAGACCGAGGAGGCTTGTAGAGTTGAGACTGTTGCTCTGTTGAATCACCTTGCAGAAAACAGGCATATGGTGTCCCCAAGCAAACTCCGGTACTGTTTGCCTGAAGTTCAGTATTTGGGTCATCAAAATGAGAAAGACAAGAGGAAGATGTCACCAGACCGAATTGAGGCGATCATGAAAATAAATATGCCTACCACACAAAGGGAAGTCAGGATGTTTTGGGAATGGTTAGTTACTGCCACCAGTGGATTCCCAACTTCTCATTAAAAGCAAAACCTTTGACATAGAAGGATGTGAGTGATCCAGTACCATGGGATAACGACTGTCTGGTTGCTTTTTGGAGCTGAGAACCTGTGTCACGCTCCAGCTCTAGGAATGCCTGATTACAACTAAGCCTTTTTGCTATTTTGCTGTGAGCGAGAGGGTTGTGCACTGTCTGTACTCACCCAGACACATAGTGGCGTCCGTAGACCAGTGGCCTACACTCAGCTACATTAGATCAAGTAGCTTTAGCATTGCCCGGATGTCTCAGATCCATTGCTGCAACTGGTGTCAGCATTGAGAGACGTGAAAGCATTGTGATGGGACATCCTCTTACTGTTTATGTTCCACACTCAGTTGAGCTACTGATGACGAGAACCAAAGCACATCATTTGACCATTAACAGGCTCACACGTTATTAGCAGGCTATATTGGCTTTGGAAAATGTTACCTTGTAAAGATGTTCTGTGTTAAATCCTGCTACGTTGATGCCTATTCCAAATGTTGAGGGGGAAGATTGTGAGGAACATGACTTTCTGTATGTGACTGAACTTTGTACCAAACCAAGACCTGACATTGTCGATAAACCTCTGCCTGGGTCAGACCAAGTCCTTTTTGTTGATGGTTCATGTCTAAGAGACAATGGGTTATTTGAGAGCAGCGTTTGCTATCTGTACCATCTCTGGAGTTGTGGAGGCTGCTTGTTTACAGGGAGTACACTCCGCACAAGTAGCTGAAATCATTGCTTAGGCACACGCGTGTCTTGTTTCTGATCAAATCCGAGTTACTATCTATACCGACAGCCTGTACGGTTTCGATGTAGTTCATGACTTCTGACAGATATGGTCACAGAGGGGGTTCTTAACGTCATTAGGATCTTCTATCAGAAATGCGGAATATGTGAGACAACTGTTGGAAGCTTTGCTATGACCAAAGGAAATAGCTGTGGTCAAGTGCACTGCCCACAGGAAGGGGAGGATTTCATCACACTGGGCAATAGGCATGCAGATGAAGTTGCATGTTTTTGTGTCGAACAAGGTTACATTTTCAATGGGAATTATTCAGGAGAGAACACAGAGAAAACCAAGCTCAGCATGATGTTAGCCATAGCGAACACTTGGGATGAGGTCAAGCGTCTGTAGGGAGAGGTGTCAGACCAAGAAGAAGCTGGTTAGATTAAAGAAGGTTGTGAGAAAAGAGATGATGGCATTTGGGTTTCAACTGTTGGTCGAGCAGGGTTACCGGATTGTTTACTGAACCCTATGGTGAGGCAGATTCATGGAGCAATTCACATTGGGAAAGATGCCATGGTGGGAGTGTTCAGACAAACATAATTTAATGGGAGGTTTCGTGTGTTTGCTGAAACGGTGTGCCACAGATGTGTTACGTGTCAACAGATGAATGCTGGGAAGAATACTGTGGTTGCTTTGAGTCACATTGGAAGGTGAGGGGGTCCTTACAATAGGATACAGCTTGACTTCATAGAGATGCCTAGGTGCAACTGGCTGAGGTACATTTTGGATGTGGTGTGTGTCTTTTCATGGTCGGTGGAGGCATATCCAACTAGGAAGTGTGATAGTCTTACAGTGGCAAAGTTGTTACTCAGGGAACTTATTCCGCGCTTTGGATTTCCAACTTCATTGGAGTCAGATAGAGGAACTCATTTCCACTGTGAGATTATGAAGCTGTTGTGTACTGCTTTTCAAGTTGACCAAAAATTGCACTGTAGCTACAGGCCGGAGGCTTCAGGCATGATGGAACAGATAAATGGAACGATCAAAATAAGGATGGTGAAAGTCTGCTCTTCGACGTCTTTGAAATGGCCTCATGCATTGCCCTTGGTGCTAGTGAGCTCGTGTAGCATTCAAGATAGGAGAACAGGACTCTCGCCACATGAAATATTGATATGGAGGGCGATGTGCTTACCAGCAGTGCCATCCACAGCATTGATAAAGATCACAAATGATTTGATCTTTGATTACCGTAAGGGACTGGCTGACGTGGTCCGTTTTGTGTCTCACCAGGTTGAAGCTGCGACTGCACCGACCTCGAAGGACCTCTGTCATGACCTGTGTCCAGGTGACTGGATATTGGTCCGGAAGCATGCGAGAAGGAGCTGTCTTGATGCTCATTGGCGAGGTCCGTACCAGGTGATTTTGGTGACGAATACAGCTGTGAAGTGCGGAGGTTTGCCAAACTGGATTCACGCCTCCCATACCCACAGAGTTTGAGGACCCTCGAAAGAAACAGCTCCTCTTGCCGAAGAAAATCCAGCCATGGTTGCAAGGCCACTGGAGATGGCAAGCCAAGCTGTGGGGGTTCCTGACGGGGCTGGATACCCACCAAGTCAAGTTGAGGTGGTCACGCTACACAAGTTACAGGTATCGACTCTGAGGGAGAAGGTAACGTTGCGAGCGGTACAAAGTCAGACTCAGCTGAAGAGACTGGTGTGGAAAGTGGTTGTGTTCAGAGAAGGAGAGCAAAAGCTGAAAGAGAATCGTGGCCAGTGAGACAGAAGTGGCAAAACTTGAGATTTACACATGAAAGAGACCCTGCTCCCATATCTGAAACATCTGAATCAGAACTGAGTGACACAGAGCAAGCACAAGGAGGCTTGAGAAAGTCAAGTAGAGTGAGAGTACCGTGCCAGAGATACACTGCCCCGGAGTGGACTAACTGATTACAGATGCCAGGAACAGTGAGGTCCAGGAGGCTGAGATCCGGACGAGTGCCGCGCAGAGTTTCAGAGCTGATAATTGAGATTGAACTGTTGGTCCCTGGAGTAGAAGCTAATGGAGTTTTGACATTGACTGTACCAGATCCTCCAAAACTGAGTGGCTTGCGGAGCCTGATTCTGCGACATCTTTCGTTTCCGACTTTTGGGTATCAGCCACAAGCTCAGGAGATTGCAGCATTTCGTCTTGAACTTTTACAGTGTGTCATTGATGAAATTGGCTCTGATCTTATAAGGGATGTAAACTGAACTGTGAAATGTATATAAAACTGTCAAGAGAAGATAGCCTAGGCACGAGTGGAAGAAGAAAAAACTTAGGGATCTTCTCGTAGAAGAGGGAGAGGATGTAGCCTTATGGCTAAAGGTCGACCTCGAAGCTGGGGAACTGGGTTCGAGCCTTGGCAGCGATGCTCCCCATCCTGTGATTCTGGGCAAATGACTTAATCTCCCCATGCCTAATAACAAAAAAAATGAATGTGTCCATTTGTGACAAAACTGGTGCTCATGTAAAGCACTCTGATACCCGATATCTTCGGGTCAAGTTCAGGCTATATAAAACTTTTTTTTTTAATTAAAAAAAGAAGAAGAAAGAGGGCTAAGGAAGTCTTTTGAAAAGTGTAAATAATTGTGCAACGAACTGTGAAACTGTTTCCGTGACTTCAAGGAACTGTGTATGAACTTTGTTGACCAGCAGAAAGAGGTAGAGAAAGAGACTTGTTATTGATCCTCCTGCTGTGACAACTTAAGCTCAGTTGAAGATGGAGTCTGGAAATTAGAAACCGTAGAGTGAAGTGTGTCATAGGTATACTTATAGTAGGACAGTAGCTATTGTCATGTCTGTTAAAAGTTCACACAAATCAGAAGTTGAGGGGGTTGGAGTATGAGGGACATCCACACCAATGACTTCTAGCACAAAAGAGGGTATATTAGGTTCTGACAGTGCTTTGATAGATCATACTAGTCTCTTGTTGCATGTAGATTTGTCTAAAGGGGATTATACGTTGAATGCTTATGCGAAGTTGTTGTATGAATATGTAAATACGATGGATATGAGAGATTGTTATGTGTGCATGCAGTTACCCGCATCAGTCGAGGAGGGTATGAGATACCATTGCCTGCCTCTGACGTATGGTATCACTTGTAGCTTGTAGCTTAGTATGTTTTATGGCAAGGGTCATTAGGAGTACTACTTCTCCAATTATGATGTGGTGCTTTTAGACATTCCAGCTTATAAGCAACTGAATAAGTATGACTATTATAAGCAAGAGGAGAGGATAGAGAAGTGTTTCATACCAACTGTTACCTTAGACACAGCTTACGCACACCGGCACAATTTAACGTGTATATTGACTGACATAGAAAAGAAGTTTGTAGATCAGGTAGAGGATCGAAATAGGCAATCAGCAGTTAAGTTTAACAATAGAGAGAGAAAATGTCATTGGACCAAGGAGGAGTTAGCACACAAGGCAAGGTGACGTCATGGTCCAATAGCTTTAGACTTAGAGCAGCATGGAAAGCTTTGCGTCAGACTGGTACAAACCTATTATGATAAAATCTTTGTGGGACAGAGTATGTGATCACATTTTCATGATTGAAGCCACTGCAAAGAAATTCTTACCGGCTGCAGTACAAGTGGTACCGAGCGTGTACTTTGTGTGTGGGAGAAATGCATATGTTTGCTTGCCACTGAATTGGTATGGCACGTGTTATGTGGCTGTTGTGTTTCATGTATATCATGTAGAGGATTTGAGACCTTTGGAAGGGAAGCCACCCCATAGCCACCCCATAGAGAGAAACGAGGTACGAGTGCTGGAAAGATTGTTGGAGATGTGTTTGGAGCAATGATACCAGGTTTGGGAGTGGGTTTTGAATTACATAAAGATTAAAAGGTTGTCAACTATTGTGGATAAGTTGTCAGCAAATACAGCTCAGTCTTTGTTACTTGTGGATGGAGAGATGTTCTCGATAAGAGCTACATTGATGCAGAGCCGTCATGCTTTAGATGTCTTGTTAGCAAAGGAAGGTGGAGTCTGTAAAATGCTGAGGGTTCAACAGTGTTGTACTTATTTCCCAGATTATAGTAAAGATCTGAGGAAGTATATAAGTAACATTACTGAGGTGCACCTTGAGATACAAGATTTGGCAACAGAGGGAGTCTGGTATAAAATTGGCAAAGGATTTGGAAAGATTGGAAGTTGGTTTGCAAATCTTGGAAAGGGATTTCTTGGTTACATCTTGAAGCCAATCATAATAGTCTTGATTTGTGTAATCCTTTTGCTTGGAGCGATAAGAGCTTATAAGTGGCATAACTCAAGACAGGTTGAGAATTCTCTTAGACAGCGAGAGAGGAGAATGGAGAGACTGCAGGACAGTCACTCTGAGAATATCAAGAACCTAGAAAAGTTTTGACAGGGAAGACTGGCTACAACTTCTGTTTGGGTCGATTCTTTCTACAGGGAGATGAAAATGATTGTGATGACACTTGTCATCAGAGGGGGGGACTGATAGAGGACGATGGTGCTCTTCCATTTGTAGGGGTGCATTATAATCACAAGTAGTTCACACCTACACATATATTCCTTTGTTGTGTTAACATTTAGTTATTAGAATGTGTAATGTAATAACGTGTAAGTGAAGTGATGGAGATTTTCATCTAACGTGGAGAAATCAACATTGTAATCGTGTGCTATTTGATGAAGCTTTAATGTTTGGAGTTTTACACGTGATTAACTAGAAATCATTTGTTTGTTATATAACGCATTGATTTAAACGTGCACAGTAATAATGCTCATGTATACGTGTGCTTAATGAAGTTTGTTTCTTATGTTAGCTGATTTTCGAAGGCCTCATGTGGATTTCTCCCTGGCTCTCAAGATGAGTTTGTCACAGGATTCATGTGTAAGCAGAATCTGTTCTTTCTCACATTTCTGTTGCAGGTGGAGAAATTCATCCTTGTTAGTTGGAATAACCTTTTTGTTTTAGGAGCCAGGCTTAGGGAGGAGAGGACACATTTGAAAAAGCAGTATTGATAACGTGGGACAGTGTTCTTTCTCATTAGAGAAAGCCTGGGAATCAAGGTTATCGAGCAAGAGTCTGGGAGCATCGTAGCTGGGTGGAAAGTTACCTACGAGGAGGTGTCCAGCTGGATTGGATGATCGCGTGATGTGATGATGGGTGTGTCCTAAGATGTTTGTGTTGGGGTTAGGGACAGAGACCGGTGGACTTTGGCCAGGATTGCTGAGAAGAGAGCATCTTGGAACGAGCTCTGTAGCTTTATGCTACTTGACCCATGCAACTAAAATGATACCTTTTAAGTCTCTGTGCCTTGTTCATGCAACCCTAGAAGCAACAGGTTCAAGTAACGTAAATAAAATGTCCCTGCTACATTCCTACTCATAATCATAAGTTATTAGTCTTGGCCTATGCTCAGGTCCCTCTGAGTGGCAGCTCCTCCAATCGCAAGGCTGTGATATTCACTCCCTCTCTTATGGTGCAAAAATAATAATCTTAACTCTTTCCAGAAGAAAAAGAAAACGTGTCTCTTTTGAGATTTCACATGTCACAATGTCTGCAGTCTTCACTAACTCAGATTCTGTTAGTACCAGAGCACCTAAGGAAATAGACTGCTTGATAAAAATGACTTTGTTCATTTATTTAATAAATGACTTCTTGAATCAGAGATTTAAGTTGGAAAGGTAGTGCCAGGTTTCAAACTAACATAAACCTAACATGTGTATTTGTAAAGGGCACGTTTACCATGAAGGGTATCTTGGCGTTGAATAGCAAATGTTTATTGTTACTCAACTCAATGGTATTTTATTGACCTCAGAAAGATGAAAGACTGAGTGGACATGCCAGAATTTGAACTTCTGACCATGAGGTCAAACACAGGCCCCCTACAGTGGAGGCATTAGTCCGCTAAGCCCCCAGACCCAGCTTATACTCAGCCTTATATTTGTGCCCCTTTAGTTATACAGGCAAAACACTTATAGATTCTTCAACGTTGAATGTAAAACCCTTAAAGTTTTTCATGTCAGCGATGCGATAGTTGTTTACATTTTAAAGGGTTTGTTTTTTCCAAACGCGGTCCTACCTTTTCTCATGCGACATACAACAGATGCATTGTGGCTGCTGTCAACTGAGTCACCGCTGGGTCCGAAAGGGTTCAGGTTGTCCGTGGGTGATCTTGGTGGGGTTTGATTGAGAGCTCTTTAGTTGGTGCTGAAGGCAGTGTGCATTTGACACAGCGGATCATGAAGGTGTTCTTACTACATGCTCATCAAATCTTTTGCTTTTTTGCACACCTCACAGAGCGATGGTCACACATGTGCCAATTGTAATTACCATTTTATGTGAAAATGTATGTAGGAGGCATGAAATACTGACAGCAAATTAGATAAAAAATACTGTTTACAGGTGAGGACAGAGGGGGTGGGTGTTTGTGAAAGACAAAGAGTGTGCGGTTGTTTGAGAGAGAGAGAGAGAGAGAGAGGGCGTGGTGACGGGGAGGTGAAGCAATGAAATATCTGCATATGTTCAGAGCGCAAAGGCAGTGATGAAGAGGAAGGAGATGACTCAAGAGATCAAGAGATGGAGATGGGAGATTCCAGAAAGAAGTCAGGATAAAAAGGGAGTAAGAGACTGAAGAGCAAAATGCTGCGAACTTGAGTGTTTGAGACCCTCCAAAGACCGCAACCCCTTTCCACAGGCGCTGGAGTGTTTGATTCACTTTTAGTTGCTTAGGCAACACCTTTTGTCAAGAATTCCTAGTTGCGCTTGTTTGGCCTCACCGCTTTTATAGACCCCCTAACTTTTTCATGCCACTTAAAGCACTCCCCTAACTTACAATTCATATGATTACGTCTGTTTTTTTCTTTATATCTCCACATTTCACACCCTCTAATATTAACTAGCCAATAAATGTGTACGGATTTTGCGCCAGAATTGTCAAGGTTGGCGAGATTAATTAAAGGTAAAGAAGCCTGTTACAACATCGGATGTTGCTAGACTTCACGGGGCAAACACTAACAAGGTGCCCAGACCAGGATATCCTCAGTGAGGGAAAATATTCTACCGCATTCACGGGTACATTAAAAACAATGGAACAGAGTTTAAGTTGTTATCCTAAAATCACCAGCTACATCATAATCAAGTAAAACCCGTCAAAATCAACGTAAACTACCTTCATTCTGTCTCATTTGACAGAACTATTGATTTTTGCTGTGGCACAGGAGTCTTTATCTAAAATGAAGCAATAAGTGGTCAATGTCAAGACAACAGCAAGTGGGGGTGCTATATACAAATTATTATGATTACATCATATTAACTGAGTTCATAACCTCATTACCAGGTTACAAAGAGAGATCAGGGTGATTAGAAAGGTATTAATCTTTCTAAATGTATCCTACTAAGTTGGTGACATTTACATTTCAAAACTATAAGACTAAAAAACTAGAAAAAATGTACCCAAAAATGTCCCCTTCTGTATGTCAAATATCTAGGTGTGAACATTTTTAAAAAAATACCAAACTAATGCAAAGACAGCTCCTAGGGAGATAGGAATTAAATATCAGGGATATTGCATATAGTACTAAAACCCTCTGCCACTAGTCCTAGAAAATGTTTGCTGTGTTTGGGAGGGTTAGGGGATAATGGCATGCCTGGAGAACTTGATTTATTTCACTTTGGATAAATAAAGACTGGAAACTGGAGTGAAAAAAAGATCTTGTTTCTGAAAAATGAGTCACTAGCAAATTTGGTATGCTATAAAGCAGCAACGATTAAAAATGTCCTCCATTCTCTGCCCAGGGCATGAGGCTGAAGTCCAGGGGATTGTTGTGTGTTGGAAGTATGGCCAGGGCGAAACAGGCCTTTTATTCAATCTGGCATTTCCCTGGTGGGCTAGAGCCCTTGGAAGCCAGTTTTAAAAGCTCAGGAACGCTCCAGGGCCTGTATTCCCACAAGGGTGCATATTCCCTGTTTGCGCAACGGTTCTCCTTAAAGGCGTGCTGGGTGCATACAGGGAAAGTGTCAGCGGTGGCTCTTGTTCTATAGTGGAGGAGCATCGCCGCGACCCCCCACCCCACCTCGCAGCTTCAAAACTCAAAAAATAAAACGATAATAACACGGGTAATTATTGTTTTATTTTTAACACGAACAAGTCTTGGGGCAGGGCCAGGCAATGACAGGCTGGGGGGGGAATGGTTCAGCCCTGCTGTCAGTGTGCATGTCGGTTTGGCCGGCTGCCTCAGGAAGGCCAAATTGACATTCACACAGCCTGTCTCCAACCCGAGCTGCATTGTCGGGTTGTAGTCATGCAGGCATAGGCTCCCAGTCTCTCGGGGGCACGAATCAAGGGCGCTCAGGCCCATCCTGACACTGCTCTCATGCATGAGAGCAGCATCAGGATTGGCTGCAGGGGGGGTCGGGGAGCCTTTGCAGTGCAGCAGAAGAGAACTGAGTAGGGGTGCGGCAAGCGCCAGGTAAGTGTTTTTTTTTTCAACGTTGTCCATCTTCATCCTCCCTCTCCCCTCTGTCCTGATACCAGCCGCCACTGGAGAGTGTGCCCTATTATGGCTAAATCACTGCCTTCAGGGCAGCTGCAAACTGAGCTGATCTCGGAGCAGAGCATTTACATGAAAGAGGGAGAGGCTGCTTCCAAGCTGCTCCGTGGTTCACAGTGCAGGAGGCAGCGGGAATGGGGACCCCCTTGCAGGTGGGTGCAGGGAGTGACTGAACCCGCCTGCAGGAGGGGACGTCTGGTGTGTCCATGGCACCCTTTCTCCTCTCCAGAGGCCTGCTTTTAGGAGGTGCACTGAAAGGGAGCCACCTTTTCTGGTGTACTTTTAGTGTGCGTCCAAAAGGCATGTATGCCTCATCTCCTGCATCCGTAATATGGCTCAGGGACAGAGGCAAAGTATTCCCTCATTTGCATGGGGCACACGTCCCCATGCAAATGAGGAAACGCCCTCTCATGATAGCACTGTCACTACATGTAGTGACAGCGCTATCAGTATTACAGAAGGGGCCACACAAGTGTCTATGGGCCCTTCTGTAATACCAAAGTACGCCTGGGGGTGCACAAAGCAGAGCTTGCGCCGTTGTTCCCTTTCTGTAATAGGATCCTTGCTGGCGCTTTCGCTTCCCCTAGCTCCCCAAGGTTAACTGGAGCAGGCACAGGGAAGCTTCAAGACTGATAAAAAGAGAAGGGAAGAGGGTGAAGGTAGAGTAAAAGTGATCAGAGAGGAGAGAGAATGAATGAATACATGGAAATAGAGTTAGCACGAGCACACCCAGGGAGCAGGGCTGCTATGAATATTGTTGCTAGTGCTGTGTTTCATTCCACAGTCCAGTGTTGAAAATGGCAAAGGTCTGAGCGCCCCCTCCCCACACCCAACAGCTCATGCCAAACGGACACAACAGGAGTCACACTTGTGATTTTCAGCTCAGCAACCTATGTGGGGACACCAGCAGCAGCCCGCCGTCGGTGTGCTGCACAAAACAGCAACACTCCCTCAAGAGCATTAGTTTCAATGGCAGCACTTGTTTTGTTGCTACTGTGAGAGTTAGGTGGTTACAGATTGTGTGGTGAACTAAGCTAAACGCCGCAGCTTCCAAAAGAAAAGCAACCGTTTGACCTTGAGCCAAACATCTAACCCACCCTGGGTTGTATAGGGCTAAATTGTATACATTTCAAAATATATACGCCAGGGCCCTCGAAAATGTGTGTGTGTGTGTTTTTTTTATAACCCACATAATCTGCTTGCTGCATTTGTTGTGTGTTAGACGATTCAAGTGTTTTTTAATAGGGGCACATTTTCATTGCACGCTGGTCTATAAAGAAACACTAGCACGAAACACAACATTTTCAGAACAAGCTGCGGTAAAGGCCATAACAGTTACCATATACTAAAACCCTGGTCTTAACCGCACAAGGATGATATTTCCAAGGTTACATACACTTCATGAAACCTCCGGGCTGATCCTTACTGGAGCTGAGAATAGTTCTTTCAGAATCCCAGCCAGCGGAAACCATCCGAAGAATACAAACTTCAAGCACGCGGCCAAGCAGCTTGCAGCGTATCCAAGAGCTGGCTAATACGTCCATCGCGAGAAACTGGGAAAAATGCAAGAAATTAGCATATGAACATCCGTGGCTCGGCCACCGAGCCATCAGCGGGGTTTTGCTTATGCAGTCATTTCATGGGGGAAGCACGGGCTCCCCTTTAAGACAAGGAGCTCTGACTGCCGGGGGTCACACCTGCAGAGAAGGTGGCAGCCAAGCGATTCAATGGGTTAAACAGGAGGCCCACTGGCCTGCCTTTTAATTAATGGTGATCTCCTGAAAAGGACTCTCGAAAAAGGCTGCTGTCTTCGCTTCCCAACCAAGACGCATTCCTTATTTCATTCATTAATGTACTTATTGGTTTGGCAGACCAGACCACTGCAGGAGAGGCCGCAGTGGTTTATGCGGAATGCTGTTAATTGTCTGTGCCTTGCTTTTGTCTGGAATTTTAAACTATGTTCTGTTGCCTTGTGACGCTGCAAACGGTGTTATGGCGTGCCTCGCTCGCACGCTATGAGCCACATCTAGACTTAGACTCAGTCTGATTCAAACGTGTCACTCAATTTGTGGCTGAGACGGAGGTGACCTCGCGTCACCCGGAACTGAAAAGCGCCATTAGTACACGAGCGCAAGATATGGGCTGTGTCTACTGGAAAATAGCAGCAAATGCTCCAACAGCAGTCCATTGCCATGATCATTCTGTGCCAATAACTCTCTGGTTGGGCTCCGAGGAAAAGATGGCTATTTGCCAAAGCCTAGCGTTTTGACTCTGATTGGCGAGTGAATGAAGCTTGTTGGTGTCGAAAAATCAAAGTATACCACTAGGCTCACAGATCGACTACATTAATAAAGTTACCCGACCTTCATTTCTTAGAGTAGAAGTATGCATAAAGGTTTTTGTATGCTCAGTTTTCAGCATGCAATTCAGTAGTGATGGCATGGAAAGTTACTACGATATATGCGGGTATCTGAGTAGCTTTACTCCAACTCTAGTATATTTGTTATAATGTCTGTAGAGTGCCACCCGGCCTCTACTATTCAATGTATTGTATTATGTAGTAACACGCTACACAAATGGATGTAAAATAAGCTCCTTTACTCTGCGACCAAGCGCTCCACTGTCATTTGTCACATTCTAACTTCAACATTCCACGTTCTACTGATGTCATTGCTTCCATTATATTACCTCTACACATCTTATATGCATCACGTTGAAAAAGTACAATCATTGCATTGAACCATTTTAAATAGTGAAATTCCCCATATAGCCTATGGGGGGGGAAAGATATGTAATCTAGCTTAATTCATTAATCACTAAAATAATTACCTAACTTCATAAAATGCTTAATTAATCCCTTTGGTCTTCTAGTCAATTAATCAGTGGAAGGCGCAGAAATAGAATTTACATCAATTCCACTATCTTCTTGTCCCAGGTTTTCTTCGCCACTGCTTTTTCATTAGTCTACCCCTCTGTTATTTCATTGATCACAACACTCTCTTGGTGCTCTAGAGTTACAATATCTTCTTCCAGATTATGTGTGTCCCACCATTTTGTTTCACTAGCATTTCTGCTCCGCATTGTACAGAACACAGCAAATTCACACCTTACTATCTTCTAATCTGACTGCATTATATAACATTTGTTTAATGAGTTTAGGTTCAAAGTAAGAACTGACTCCTATTGGGAACTGTAGGAACTGACCGGCGCCCCCCGCGCCTAGAGGAGGGGCGCCCTTAGTAGCGCCACGGGACCAGACCTTCCCCAGGGACGCAAAGGGGGCGGAATGAGGTGACGTCATCGAGGTGCGCTGGAAACTGTATTTGAATCCGTGCCTGGCAATCTTCAGCCTCTTTGTCCCTTTGAACCTCGGACAAGCTGCAGGGGCACATCGTCAACGTCGAGGGAGTCGAGTCGGCGGAGTGTTGCGTGTGGCACAGGAGGTTTGAGGGGGCCTAGGCGTAGCTTGTCCACATGGGGTCTGTTGCGATCGGGTATTTTAATTAACTTATTTCATTTTGGAGTGTTTCGCGGGTATTTCCTATGAAGGCCGCGTTGTGATAGGGATCATACTGTTCATAGTGGAGGCGTCTTGCTGCGATATGCGAGGGGAAGCCCACCCCCCTTTTTGTAGTCATTGTTCGCGCTTTACAAATGTGGTTTATTATTCGAGGGTATTCGCGCTAAAAGTTTTGAATAATAGTTCGTTGTGCACATTATGGAGTGTTACATGCGGGGGAAGCGCCGTTGTTTCGCGTGTAATTCCATATAAAAGAGCGCATTGTGTGAGGAACCATACGGTTCGTGGTGCGGGGCGTCTCGCTGCGATATGCGAGGGGACGCCCTCCCCCCTTGTTGTAGTCATTGTTCGCGCTTTACAAATGTAGTTTATTATTCGAGAGTATTCGCGCTAAAAGTTTTGAATAATATTTCGTTGTGCACATTATGGAGTGTTACATGCGGGGGAAGCGCCGTTGTTTCGCGTGTAATTCCATATAAAAGAGCGCTTCGTGTGAGGAACCATACGGTTCGTGGTGCGGGGCGTCTCGCTGCGATATGCGAGGGGAGACGCCCTCCCCCTCTTTGGTGGTCGAATGTATTCGCGCTAAAGTTTTTTAAAAAAATTGCGTTTTGAACAAACGGGAGTGTCCGGGTGAGATATAATGGTTTATTTCCACTATTATTGCTATTCTGCGGTGGACGAACGTTCCCCTGTTTGGTTATGACTAGAGACATTTACAAGAGCTTTTCTGTGGTTCATTGTGTTTCATTCTTTCGCATAACGCATTATTGTTCATGTATCTATGTATGTATTAGCATCTCTGGATGACATTAGCTTGGATGGTGCGGAATAATTATACATGTAATGAGTTACTGCTTAGCTGTTAAGGCAATGTGATGTTTATTATTTTCGAGGGGGTTCCTGCAGTGGGTTGGAACATTTTGGCCGTTCGAAACCATAGTTGTTGGTGCAATTGTTGTTGAAACGGCGGCTATACCTCTTTACATCTCTTCATACGGTGCTTGCCGTATTATTTTACGTACTGACCACTCCCTCACATATCCCCGCCAGGCATTGGGAGCGGCTCGCGGCTGGATGTTTCACTAAAACCGGATGACGCGAGGTAAAAACACCTATGGAACAGTCTTTTGTTGTACACAAGGGTGATTTACCTCGTGTCATAGCATGTGGGGCGCAGTCTTTTCTCGCTGTCCACCAGCCCCCTCATTATTGTCTCCACATCTACGGTCCTCCCACTTCCGGCGCGGTTCGCCTAAAACAGCCAGACGTAGCTCACGGGTACGGAGGGAGGCGGCTTGCGGTGAAAGGCGGCTCTCGCTATTTTGGAGCTGGGACGGCGGGTAGGGATCGAATGCATTTCAGCTCAAGGTTATCAGCCCAGATCTTGATATATTTACTATTTCCGATCGGGAATTTTGGTCTCCTAATGCGCCGCATGTTAAAGAACGTTTTCAAGGCACCATTAAATCTGCCAGTGCGCTTCATACAAGAACTTGTCTTGATGAATTGTAAGTTGGGTAACGGTCGGTGATTTACAGTGAAGAACGTGTCAAGGAGTTAAGGCTTGGTTTTTTAGCTTCGTTTACTGGCTTGGGGAAACGTATTTCATTTACTGATGAATTTACTGTATAACCTCAGGGGCATTGGTGCAAATGCAGTTAAATTATGGCCTGGATTATGAAGGAGCGATTGTTAGTCTTGTTTGTTAGATTGTTAGTCGGCGTTATCACAACTACAATGTCTTAAGTGCATGTTATGGGAGGGGCGGTGGCCTTGCACACCCTGTTTATGGGGTGAACTTTGCCCTCCAGGCGTCAGTTGCGAATATTAATTTATTTTCTGGAATACAAATGCGTGGTAATGTTTAAAGGGTCCTTGCCCCGGAAGCCCCAGTTACGATGTTGGTGGAATTTTTTGCCCAATACAACTTTGGTGGTAAGTGGGACTTGACTTGCACTCTGACCACGGGCAAGTGTTGTTATTCAAGCTTGGGCGATGCTGAAGCATGCTGTGCCTTCTTGCACAATGGTGGACAATTCAGGGCAGATGGGGCAGAAACACACCATCGCGTTAAGCGACCGCACCCTAACAGCGGGCATTATTCCGGGGGGGGCGTATAACTCATGCCAAATGGCGCCGTAACACACCCAGGCGTTCAGCTGCCGCATATTAATAGTTGGTGTTCTTACTGTGCGGGTGTCTAATTCATGCCAAATGGCGCGGAAGCACACCGCCGCGCACAGCAACTGCACGCTAGTAGTGAGCATTGCTACTGGGTGGGCGTACACTCATTACCACTCTCTGTACATCGCAACGAGACAGTGGGATAGGGGCGGCACATGGAAATACTTGTAGCTAATCCGGCACAGTTTTTAATAGGCGCCAGATGCGTAACGTTCCGAGCCAGGCGCCCATATGTGCGGCATTTCGTTGCTCTGCTATGGGTCGCCTGGTACAATGCATATACAAGTTCTCTCAACAGCAGGATTTGCGCACTGCTTTCCCTCATTTGATAAGGTACACGTTAGAATAGGCTCTTGCAGGCGCAGCCGAGCAGAACCCTACGCATTCGTCCGAGCTCCCATTACACCAACTTCAGTAAGGTTAGTTAGTCCAGTAGGAACTCTGTAGATCTAAAACCGGACAATGCGGTTACTTGAAAGGCAGCGCATACTCACTTCCGCTTCATGTTACCAGCAATAAGGAAACCAGTCATTGGTCTCAGTCACCTTTAGTACGTTTGTTCCCTATACTCCTGTCGGTGTCAATAACCAAGTTTTCTGGGGGTAACGCGGTAATAATAAAAAAATAAAAAAAATAGATTTGCCAGCCATAATGGTCCTCGTGGCTAAGCCTCTGAGGAACTTAAATCTGGTTGTTTGACCTTAAAATCTCTTTATTTACCGAACGAAAAGACACCAGACAGGTATTTAAGTCAATATATTTGTATTTAATTATAAATATACTCTTCTAATCTAGTTATGAGATTAGATCCAGGTAATATTCAAAGATCAACAATTCTCAATAAATTAAGCACAAATATGGCCGTAGAGGGAATCAGCCTTGGCCTGGAGGGAGAACGTCTCTTCAAATGCGCATGATTCTGTTTAGAAGTCAGGAAACAGATGAATGTTTGTCTAGTTACAATTACCCTTGAGCCGCTAGTGCGGGGGAACCAGTTCTGGCATGGGTAGTTTCTTTTATGTTTTCACGGTGATGCCAATAAGAGTGAGGAGAGAGTGCTAAAACATTCCCAGGGCTTTGTTGCAGGAGGACCCCTTCCAAAACCCAAGTTTCACCAGTTTGTGCCGATATCCAGCAGTAGTTATTCCCTTCACGTAGGGGGGCCTTTGCGAGGGACATAATAACCGTTAGGTTAGAAGTCAGTTTGGGGCTGAGCGGCGAGTACTTATTGCGCGGGCTTCCGGGCCTGGCTAGTTACCAGGCAACATATTGACCAAGGGCAACGTCATCTTCACATGGTATTGGCCATGTGGGGGTGCAAAGTTTTATATTAAAGAGGCACATAGCAGAGGATACGGTAACAGGAGGCTCCTGGGTAAATGTGGTTATGGAGTCCAATCTACAAACTTCACCTCGGGCACAGGGCAATTACCCGGCAGGTGCTACATTACCATGGTAACCCAGCCACGTATACCCCTGTGGCAGCCTTTAACCACAGGTCTTAACAGTAAGGGGCGAAGCAAAACCAGCCTGTTATACCCCCGTGGCGGCCTGTAACCACAGGTCCTAACAGTCCAAAGCAAAACCTCTCACAAAGGGAGCAGCCTTGTCAGTGGGCGGAGCAATAGCTCAGAGGGTGGCCGTGCAGGAATCCAGGCCAGTGAAAGTCTTCTGGTGTCTTTGGTTGGACACAAAATATGTAGCAGAGCTGAGTGGTTTCTAGGCACAAGGAGGTGCTTGGTTGGTAAGTTAACTATGTCTGACGGCAGCAGGTAACGGTATGGGACAGTTGTTGTTCTTCGGGATTGAGGCTGCAGGGGGATGAGTCACAGCACAAGCATCCACACATGCTGTGAGTCATAGGGATTCCCAGAGGTTCTGGTGAAGTTGCATAAGGCTATCATCAGCCGGGACTTAGCTTCTGGGGCACCGGGCTGGCGACAGAAGGGACTGACCTGCCGGTGGTCCCGGACGTCACCTGGCTGGTGACAGAGTTCGGACCTGCTGGAGGTCCGGGATTTCAGTGGCATATCGAAGAGGCATACTGTAGAGGCTCGGGAGAGTACACGTAGGGTTGCGCTAAGGTGGCAGGCATCCTGGTAAGCAAAATCGCTATTGGAGGCCCCAAGGGATTAGTTTCCTGGGGGAGGGAGGCCGATGTCATAAAGGAAAAAGAGTGATAGTGTGGGGCCTTCCCAACTCAGGAGACATTAAGCGTGGCTTCTGGACAATGTGCCAGCTACTGAGGTAGTTGCCAAGATATTTTATCTGACGCATTATTGGGCCTGGTAAATTATCACAAGGCGGTAAGAGAAAGGGTGCGTCATTATATCACCGCTCAAAGACCGATGGTCTGAAGGGATGTTTTTATAGGTGGTCAGTAGGATAACGCGGGCTGTTAAGTTAAGGGGGTTCTGGTTAAGGCCAAGGACAAGCGTGGAAAGTAAGTTATACACAGGCTACCAGTAGAAAGAAGGCAGCGGGTCCAACACCTCCGCCGCTGTCCCACGAGATCAGGGGAGTCTAATTGGGTTGCGCTAGCAGCTAGGCACCCGTACAGGTGGAAATTTTGTGGAGGGCATGGGGTAGTAGTTCCCTTTAGGATAGCGGTGGTGGAAATACAGCTGGTGACAGGTTCCGGGCAGGTGGTCATAGATTAATTCTTGGGAAACAGGTGATGGTGTAAACTAGGGTCTTCACAACTCGAGGGCCACTGAAAAGGGGGCAGGTAACGTATCACAGGACGGCCCGGAGAACAGAAAGGGAAGGTGGAATCAGGATGGAGGACATAATTTTGGTAGACGGGCAGTGCCTCATACAAACAATACTAGGGGCCATTTTGGTGCACAGTTAGCGCGGGGGGAGGGCGAGTGCGCCAGGGAGCTCCTCGCCCTGTGGCGGATCAACAACTGGATGGCCCCCAGAAAGGGGTAGGAGCCACGTGTGCAGAGGGTAGGCGGAAGGGGGGACTGGCCTGATGGTGGTCCTTGACTCTTCTGCCCTAACCCACAACCTTTGGACTGAGGTGAACCCTGGGGAGGCTGCCTGAGTGCAGGTACCCCGGTGGGCATGCCAGAGTGCTATGAGGGGCCCTGGTTTACAAGTAGTGCAACTGTTCGCTGTAGCGCGTTGGGGCCTGCTGGCACAATGTGCACAGCAGAGTTGGGGCTTGGTGAGCCGAGACGGCAAAGTGCAAGTGTATGGCCAAGTTCAAGAGTTCAAATGTAATGTGGTGCATATCTATATCTTCTTTACTCCCTTTGACAGGCCGAGGCCACTAAAGTGTACGGCCAAGTTCAAGTTCAAGTGTAATGTTGTGCCTAATTGCCTGGCAGCCTTCGTCAAGTTAATACCGCTAAAGAGTGATGCTTTGATAAGTTTATATCCAAAAGGGTTATTATTACTCTCGTGTTGGTCACTGGTGAATTACCTGTTTCGTGAATAAAAAGAAAAGGCTACGCCGTGAACAACACGCACTGTTTCTGAGAGTTATTGGGCAAATGGGAAGAGTGAATGTCACGTGTGCGCCTACTATGACCGGCGCCCCCCGCGCCTAGAGGAGGGGCGCCCTTAGTAGCGCCACGGGACCAGACCTTCCCCAGGGACGCAAAGGGGGCGGAATGAGGTGACGTCATCGAGGTGCGCTGGAAACTGTATTTGAATCCGTGCCTGGCAATCTTCAGCCTCTTTGTCCCTTTGAACCTCGGGCAAGCTGCAGGGGCACATCGTCAACCTCCCACCCACCCGGCAAGAGAGGAGGGCTGAACGGGACAGTTAACAATAAGCAGGCACAACAAGGGCGGATCAACAACTGGATGGCCCCCAGAAAGGGGTAGGAGCCACGTGTGCAGAGGGTAGGCAGAAGGGGGGACTGGCCTGATGGTGGTCCTTGACTCTTCTGCCCTAACCCACAACCTTTGGACTGAGGTGAACCCTGGGGAGGCTGCCTGAGTGCAGGTACCCCGGTGGGCATGCCAGAGTGCCATGAGGGGCCCTGGTTTACAAGTAGTGCAACTGTTCGCTGTAGCGCGTTGGGGCCTGCTGGCACAATGTGCACAGCAGAGTTGGGGCTTGGTGAGCCGAGACGGCAAAGTGCAAGTGTATGGCCAAGTTCAAGAGTTCAAATGTAATGTGGTGCATATCTATATCTTCTTTACTGCCTTTGACAGGCCGAGGCCACTAAAGTGTACGGCCAAGTTCAAGTTCAAGTGTAATGTTGTGCCTAATTGCCTGGCAGCCTTCGTCAAGTTAATACCGCTAAAGAGTGATGCTTTGATAAGTTTATATCCAAAAGGGTTATTATTACTCTCGTGTTGGTCACTGGTGAATTACCTGTTTCGTGAATAAAAAGAAAAGGCTACGCCGTGAACAACACGCACTGTTTCTGAGAGTTATTGGGCAAATGGGAAGAGTGAATGTCACGTGTGCGCCTACTATGGCACTTTAGGGCTGGCTAAGGCAGTGCCCCAGACAGGCAGAACCTACCACTCCTATCAGGGGTGGGTGATTACACTCACTGTATAACCTGCGCTCACCCTTGGGCAGCTTGGCATTGAGCAGTCAGGCTTATCACAGAGGTAATGTGTAAAGCATTAGCACAGCACTCACAATGAATACATTGAGTGTCACAAAAGAAACTTCACACATGATGTTTGTAATTAACATTTGTATTTAACACACACAATAGTTAACACAACATGACCATCATGTATTTCTGGGCATAAATTACAGCTGGAAATATTACCAGCAGTACTAGGACCAACCATGTTGAAATGACATCAGTAGCCTGCACATTTGGAAGAAGATCCTATTCTAATCCCACCCGAGCACCCTTTGTCGGTGCAACAAGTTGTCAATCCCAGGCCCACCCCAGCAATTCTTATAACTCAATACCACACAGTTATAGGGTGCACCCCAGGTCACAACGTCATCAGAATTATGAAATATGTACATACAAAGAATTGTAACACTTTTTAGCAGCCCCGCAGGCCGAGGCCGCATGGGTAAAACTAATGTTAAATTTAGTGTTCTTCTGGCAGGTATCAACGTGTAATGCAACACCACTGGCTAGTGTTAGGGAATCACAGGTGGTCCACAGACTGTCGCTCCCACACACCCTCTCACTCAGCATTTACGCGGTGCAATGGATATCAGGCAGGTCTGTACAGAACGCGCTCGCAAACATACGCACACAGCACCGTAATGCAGTGCAACTGATGCCCAGCAGTTCAATTGATAGCATACTGCAAACCCCATGGCCCAAGCCTCCCTCCACCCTCCAACTCCACCCAACTACCCTAAACCCACAGATTAGAGCTAACCAGCCCTCCCCCAGGATAGTATACCATACATGGCCAAAGTCACACTTGGGGGGCCGATTATGAGTGTGGCCTGGTGGTCTCCCGACCGCCCTATTACGATTAGGGTGGTCAGACCACCATTGCCTTGCCACAGCCGCCAGGGAACCATTCCCTGGCAGTGTTGTGGCGGTCAGGAGGCATCAATATGTGGCAGTCCCACCAAGCATATGAGGAGATTCCTCTCCGCCATGGTTTGCATGGCAGTTCCTCCTCCATAAAAACCCTGGCGGAGAGAAAACAAAGGGGGCCCTACAGGACCCCCTTATGCCTTTGCACCCTGGGGTGCATGCAGGGAAGCACATGTTTGTACCCTAGTTCCTGCACAGCATAGACTTTTTAGTCCATTCTGCGCAGGATCTGTTTTGGGCGTTTCCATTGCACTGCCTATTTTTAGAGGCACTGCCAAAAAAAAGCCAGCCAGACAGGAGGAAACTCCTAAACTGACAGGCGGCCCAACCACGGCTTTGGCGGTGCGGCTGCTGGGCAGACTAGGCACAGCATCACCAAAGTCGTAATCAGGCCCTAAGTCAGGTCTCAGGAAAGTAGGTGGGGGTAGGTAGCAGGACTAATTAGGAGGCCGTTGTTAAATGGGGGTTTGGCTGCCACTCTTGAAGTTTACCCACAGGATGTGGAGTAGAAACGGGCTGAGAGCAATAGTTGGTCACTCAAAAAGGGTTCCAAAAGGGCCTTACGGCATCAGCCCAGTTCTGTGAAGCACAGGGGGGTTACACAGTCTCTTGGCACGCTTCTGATCGCTCTCAGATGCGCTCCTTCAGCCCTGTCAATCACTCTCACTGCCCGAGCCGGCATATACTACCTGGCACCACATTATCGTCAGGGGCTGGGTGAGGAGAGGGCAGTTGGTCCGCTGCACTGAGGGCTGAAAAGTGAACAATCGATGAATGGGGAATGAATCAGGGGAGCCTCATCAGAAGAAGGAGGCACCCCATCAGGTACAGGTCGATCAGAGTCGCACCCAGACAATCCGGGCACAACGTCTGGTGCACCTTGATATGGGTCACACCAGACTGTTCCGGTCACACACAAAGAAGAGTTGCACATAACGTACCTCCCTGGAAATGAGGCACAAGAGCGATGCCGCCCAGTCGACAAAGTGGGCTATGCTGGATCCCACACCCAGTGAATCCGCTCACCACCAACAGGTTGCTTATGCATGACGAGGTCCCCACGATGCAGGGGCCACACGCCTTAGATGCGGGCAAGACTTCTTGGGCTCCGTACAAGGCAATCTGGACTCCAAGCCCAATTCTTAGTTCCACGCTCACGCAGCGCTACCAGTTGAGATACAACAGACAATGTGGGCACTTGAGAGGGCACCGCTCTCTAGGTGTCATGAGCAGACTGTGTGGGTCCTAGTAGGAGATCTTTGAATGTCCCTGAGACCTCAAAAAGAACAGGGTGCAAGCCCATAAGCCTTTGGAGAGCACCCCTCAAGGTGCCACACGGCAGCAGGTAGTCATTCCAGGCCAGCCACTATTCAAGATAGGCATGCAGTCCCTTTCATTGGGGAATGCCCAGATGTGCTTCCCTAGCCTCCAGTGTGGACTGGAGTCAATCAAAAAGGCACACAAAGAGTTTTAGAGCAGATAAATGCCTCCTTTCTACAAGTGACATTTTCAAGCTAGTAATGAGAAAACCCCCTTTACCACAGGAAAAGGTTTGTCATTGTGAATCCAATGATAGGTGTCAGGATTCTGCCCCACTAGTGCCTTCATAGCAGGATATAAGCAGCTTCAATTTAAGAAACTACAAATCCCATGATGCCAGAAAAAGAAGGAATCAAACTAAAGGATCATGGGATATATATATGTGTGGGTAGCTTTCAGCCAGCGTGCAGAATTCGTTTGTGTGGAACATCAGAGGGCTTGCATCGGCGACCTGGGCCATTTGTTTGGGTCGATGAGAGCGAGCAGTCAAACTAATTGAGTTCTCCTTTGCGTTTGAGTTGATGCGGAATACCACCGGAGCAAGGCGGTTTTGTCCAGTCACTCTGAAGTTTCCTTTCCAATGCGGTAAGACGAGCTGTCTTGCGGACGAATTTTGGTCTCGCCTAATGGCTCAGCAGCTGCTGAGAAACCAACTGCCAGGTAGGGAGTCATCAGTGGTTTACTTTTGGTGTGGCATTATTGAGGATTTTCGGATATCGTTCAAGGAACACGTTTGTTCCAGAGTGCTTGGCCAATTTTTTTGTTTCACGAAAACTTGTGCAGAATTTGACTAATTTCATTACAAAATAACGTACACCCACCAATGAGGTGGTGAAAAAGATATAATCTTACAGCATTGAGAGATTGGGCCTAAATTTATTTTCTCTCCTTTTGTTTTAAAATGTACAGAGGGTGGATAGTGAATGACCCACTATGAACATATTCTCCAAATACTGCTGGGTAAGTGAAGAACTATAGGGTGCTTTGTGGTTCAAAAGACAATTCTTGAAAGCATCAATTTTCCTGTACAATTTGATTACAACTAAGGAACCTTTAGGAATAGTATGCAACATAAGGAATACTAACATTCAGTAACACCCATTAGAAGATTGTTAAGGAAAAGAGTGCCTTTTTGTGTGGACCATCAATGCTATGGAAGTCTTTCTGTTCTTAAAAAAGGCATTTACCACTGCACCAGTATTGATGCATCCTCAGCCAGAGGCTCCATTAATTGTAGAGGCAGATGTGGTGCAAGGCATTACAAGTCACTGTGGCTTTATCCACCAACTACTACCCACAGACAGATGGACAAGCAGAAAGATTGAACCATACTCTCAAACAATACTTGCGATGCTATTCAGATGAATCTAATGAATCATAGGTGTCTTTTTTGTGGCTTGAAAAAATGTTTTAAAATAACGTTCTACATAGTGCTATTGGTACTTCTCCCTTCTTTGCAAATTATGGTTTCCAGCCCAAGGTATTACCAGTAAACCTGCCCAAAGAAGTTGTTGATCAACCAGCTGTCATGACTCAAATAAAGAAAATATAAATGATACATAAGAAAATTCAAATACATTTGAAGCACGCTAAACAGCAATATAAAAAACAGGCTGATCAGCATCGTAGGGATGATCCACAGTATCAGAACGGAGATAAGGTGTGGTTGTCTACCAGGAATGTGCAATCTAGGCGCGCAATGTGTTTCATCCTAAGTACACTGGGCCATATACTGTGCTCAAGCAAATCAATCCTGTAGTTTACAGCTGGAATTGTCTAACACATTACAAATACATCCAGTTTTCCACTGCAGCCTGCTGAAACTGGTTATGGGGGCAAGGTGTCAAGCAGCCCCTCCTGTTCTTCGTAATCGTAATCTTGAGTACGAAGTACAAAGCATTCTTAATTCCAAGTTCCATAGGGGTAAGCTGTGCTATCTGATTTTGTGGAAAGGTTATTCAGCTGAAGATGGCTCTTGGGAATCCAGTACATATGTACATGCACCTCAGGTGGTATGGGCCTTTCATTTGGTGAACCCTTCCAAACCTGAACCTAAGAGGCACTTGGGAGGCGGGCGTAATGTCAGGATTCCGCCCCATTAGAGCCTCTGTTGCTGGACATAAGCTGCTTCGATTTAGGAAACTACAAATCCCATGATGCCTGAAAAAGAAGGAATCAGGCTAAAGGATCATGGGATATATGTACGGGCCGGCATGCATAATTTGTTTGTGTGGATCTTCAGAGGGCTCGGATTGGGTGCCTGGGGCGTTTGTTTGGGCCAATAAAATTCAGCCATTTAACCCGTTCCCCGCTCATGACGGAACCACTCCGTCATGAGCCACGGGTGCGCTGTGCTCATGACGGAGTGGTTCCGTCATGCTGCGGCCGTTGGCGTCCGCTCCTCCCACGCGGCGCTAATTCCCCGCCTGTGCGGGCGGTTAGTGCAGTGGGTGGAGTCATGACGGAACCACGCCGTCATGAGCACAGCTCACCCGTGACTCATGACGGCGTGGTTCCGTCATGAGCACAGCGGCGCCGTCAACCCCCCCAAACTCCCCCAGCGCTGCGGCGGAATTCGCGCCGCAGCGAAGGAGTTAACTAATTCAGTTCGCCTTTGTGTTTGAGTGGATGCAAAATACTGCCGGAGCAAGGCAGGATTGTCCAGTCACTAGGAAGCTTTCCTTTCCAATGCGATAAGATGAGCTGTCGCCCGACCGCATTTTGGTCTTGTGAGCTGCGGAAAAACAGACTGCCAGGTAGGGAGTCGTCAGTGGTTTACTTTTGGTGCCGCATTATTGAGTATTTTCTTACATCGTTTAAGGAACACGTTTGTTCTGGAGTGCTTGGCCAGTTCTTTTATTTTGTTTTGTCCAGAATTTAACAAATTTATTTTGAGTAACGTACACCCGCCAAGGATGTGGTGAAAAATATATAATCTTACAGCATTGAGAGATTGGGTCTACATTTATTTTATTTCCTTTTGTTTTAATATTTTACGGAGGGCCGATTGTGAATAATCCGCTATGAACATAGTCCATAAATACTGCTGGTTAATTGAAGTACTATAGAGTGCTTTCTGGTTCAAAAGAAAATTCTTGGAAGCATCAACGTTGTTTGGCAATTTGAATACAACCAAGGAACCTTTGGGAATAGTATACAATATAAGGAATAATAACAGTTTGTTGTACTTCTGAAGTCAAAGAAATAGTGAACATTGGTTAGAGTTCCATTTTTGATTCTTTCATTTTTTATTTACTTCAATTCTCTCTGATCTATTTTCCTTTCTGGTATTTATGAGGGTTTCAGGATTAGGTTATGTGATATACTTGGTTTGTCTTTGATAAACTATGAAAGTTTATCATGTCCTTTATTTCTTAGGTTCACACAGGGAAGAGAAACTTAGTAATCTCGGATTCATCTATTGGATTCTAGCTGAGTTGGTGAATCTTTTACCTGAGGTAATGCATCATTCATCAAGTGCGATTTAATGAGAGTAGAAAGTCATCTGGTGTTACCTTCATTTAATTTCTCTTTGCAGATCTCTCTTTCCCTGCAATTCCTTACCTAATACCCTTTCCCTCACTTGATCGCCCTAATACTCTGTGAATATTTGATTCTCGGAGTTGGGGATGTCAAGAGGTGGACCAAATTGTTCGTCGCTCTGATCCTGAGAAGTTCTCTCTCATATACAACCGAGATTGACAATAGGAAACATGATGAGGCAGCTCCACTGCAATCTACTATTAAAGTCTGAAGTAATCAGTGTCGAAGACTACAATTCCACCACCTTTATCTGCCGGTTTAATTGTGAGACTGATGTGTGAAGCGTTCTCATGGCTATTCTAAGGTCCTTCGACATATTGTTACAATCAGGATGTGCCTCCCTAATTATTTTTCTGACCTTTGTGTCTACCACACGCTCAAAGGTTTCACAGTTTTGACAAACTTGTGTGATTGCAGGCGTAAAGTTGGATTTCCCTTTCAGTCCAGAGATATTTTCTGGTGCTTCATAATACCTATTTTCAAAAAGCTATTGAGCCTAATTTTTATAAAAAAAGGCTTTTAAGTCCTTTTTTATTAAAAATGTATTAACATTGGTTGTGGGTGAAAAAGTAAAACCTCTCTCTAGGACCTCAATTTCTTCCCCAGTTAGTTCCCTCTCTGAGAGGTCAATTATTCATATTTTATTACTAGTGGATTGTTTCAGGGCCAGTATCTCTGGTCCTGGTTTTTAGATACTCCTGGGGTTGACTCCGCTGGTATTGGCCCCTTCCCTGGTTTTGATTTAGGTTGTGATTTATCCTTGTTTAGAAACACTATAGGTGCAAGTACGCACACCGGTCTGCACTGGCAGACTGGACACATGTTTAAGCACCTCATTGGTGCAAGTGCGCAGACCAACCTGCAGTGGCAGGCTGGACATATGTTTAAGCACATCATTGGTGCAAGCGTCCACACCGGCATACAATGGCAAGCTGGTGGCCTGTTTTACACAAATCTGGTAAGTACCAATTCCTAACATGCATTCACAGTGGGAAAGTGCCCAAATCTATAAGGCCACTACAAGAGAATCAGGAAAACCCTGGAGGAAAAATCAAAAGGTTTAGGGAAACACTA
Source organism: Triturus cristatus (assembly GCF_964204655.1). NCBI lineage: Eukaryota > Metazoa > Chordata > Amphibia > Caudata > Salamandridae > Triturus > Triturus cristatus. The sequence continues at coordinate 375,348,028 of NC_140585.1, forward strand.
CTTGAAGAGTATCAGGTCTAACATGAACTATGTCTCGTTTCTTAATTCTAACCCACTGTCCAACCTTTACCTTGCTGTGTTTAACCCCATATTTCCTGTCATAGAACTTTGTATTCTTCTCCTGTTATGTAATGTTAGAAGCTTATAGATTCAGAGTGTCCCCGCACTATATTTCCCCTTAGAGTATCATAGAACGTACCAAACCATTAGTATCCTAAGTATTTCCTGAAGAACTAGGTTTTCAGTTTTTTTATTTTTTAAAGAGGACTTCAGAAGGTAGCATTCTAAGGTCCACAGGGAGAAGGTTCCATATCTTGGCAGCCAAAAACCTGAAGTACCAAACATCCAGACAAGCTCTTTTTATTTTGGGTATCATTAACCTGGCAGTTTCTGAGGATGTGAGGCCTCTGTTTGGAAGGTAAGGTTTAATCATAGGGAAAAAGATAGCAAGGACCTATCAGATTTCTCATTTGTATATTACTTTTTCTCTGACCTTGCCCAAGGACCAGGTCACAATCATAGGAGTGGGTAACCATCCTGGGTTAAACTTTGATCTAGGTTTCGTTCCTCTTATTAATTCAAATGGGAACAATTTTAACAGAATAGCCCCCTAGAACTCTATTAATGCATTCTACCATTCCATTTCCCCTTGGATTGGCAAGGGATGTTGTCCTGTGGAAAACGCCACATAAAAAAATATATTTATTCCTTTGTTTTCTCTGAGACAGATTGTACACGATTGTCACTTATTAAAATGCTGGGTATCCCTTCATTCTGGAAAACCTCATCTACAAACCCTACTGTTGTATCTGTATTTATTTTGTTAACAATTTTGCTTTAATGCCACTGGGAACATCCATGCATCAATCAATACTACAATATATTGTTGAGTATTCCCAATTGGCCCCATAAAGTCAACTGGCACTTTTTCCCAAGGAGCTTCCAGGTACTCGAACGTATTGTTCATAGGAGATCTCAAGGTCCAGCTGACGTGCATACATGGCATTCTCTAACTGTCTTTCTACCTCTTTAACAATTCCTGACCACCATCATAAAGTTTTCATTGTCCATTTACTTTTTATTACACCTAGATGCCCCTCATGGCACACGGAAATATTTTTTTTCTCAAAGCAGAAGGAGGTATTATCTTTTATCCTCTAACTAAGAATTCTTCCACAATTGCTAGTTCACTGTGTACCTCCCAGAATGCTCTGAGTTGTCCCATAACACTTTTTTTGGGCCAGCTCTCCTTCATGAAGTCAAAACTTTAGTAATATTCCTGATCTTTCTCACTCTCTGCTTGCCATTCCTCCAGATTTAATGACTGTTCCCCTGTTTTAACCACCCCCACAATTTTTTCACTGTTCAAGTGGGTATCCTAGATAAAAAAATCTGCTACTGCATTTTTCTTTTCTGCTGTACTCAACTTTGTACAGAGTCTAACCAGTGCATGGATAACCGGGCTAACATAGATGATGCTCTTGACATTCCCACAGTGGTAAAAAATGTTCCGAATGGTTTATGGTCACATCTAACTATCACCTCTTTTGCTCATACATAAAAGTTCCAAAGCCCATACGCAGGCTAGTGCTTCTCTCTCTATCACTGCATAGTTCTCTTCTGAAGGTGATAATGATTGTGAAGCAAACACAAAAAATGAATTCAACTCCTGCACTATTTCTTTGAGACACAACCGCCCCCAGACCTTTGGTACTGGCATCTGTAGCCAATATGCTAGTATACTGGGGATCACACCCTTGTAGAGCAAGTGCAGAATAAATTGCCTCCTTGATATTATCAGATTTGTGCTTACATTCATCTGACCACTGAAACTTTGCATTTGTTTGTAGCAACATCTTCACTTGGAAAGAATCATGGAGAAATTCCTTACACATTTTGAAAAGAATTTCATTAACTCCAAAAATTACCTTAAGTCTTCTTTATTCTGTGGACACAGAGCCTCTTTAATAGATCGAAACAAACCTTTCTTAGGTTTGACTCCACATGCGCCAATTTCATGACCTAAGTAAGTTACATGTTTCTTAGCAAATTTACATGTGGAAATTTCAACTTTAAGACTTCAAATTTCTAGAACTTCCAGTGCTTTTTCTATTTTCTTGTCATGGTCCTATTTGCGTCTTCCCATAACTAGTATGTCATCTTGGGGGGAAAAAATCTCTTTCATTTTTTCAAACAAATTAAACCTAAGGTGTTGGAACACTAAGCTGAATGGCATTCATTAAAACTAGAAGCACCCTGCTTCAGTAACGAACAGCATGCATTTCTTGCTCTCTTTATGAATATGTATTTGGTGGTAGGCAGCAGATAGATCCAGGGTGGAAAATACTTTAATACCCTTTGTCAAAGTCAGAATTTCGCCGATTCTGGGTAAAGGGTACTGATTTACAACAATGTTATTTACATTACTTAGATCAATGCATAGTCTCACTTTACCATTAGCTTTGCACACAAACACTAATGGGGCTAACCACTCAGCTGCTCCTACTGGCTCTATGATTCCAGCATCAACTAATCGTGTTAACTCCTCATTGACTTCATCCCCAACTGCCATTGGTACATTCCTTGTTTTGTGGGCTTTAGCAATAGCCCCGTCATTGAGAATGGTTTTGTGCTTAAAATGTTTCAACCTTCCAATTTTTCAATTGAACACATTATTACATTTCTTCAACATTGCCTTTCCCAATACTTCTCCTTCATCCACAATTAAAACATGTTCTTTAATATTGGGGTCTAATATTATATGTAAATTCTTTTGACCCATCCACCCAAGGACTGATGGACCCTTCAATGCTACATATATCTTTCCATAAGCCTTCCGATTCTTAAATTTGAAAATCAATCTCCTGTATCCAATCATGTCAATAGTCTCACCTGTGTAACTTTCTGGCGCAATATCAGAATTCCCCAGAAAAAATTCTAATTTCTTTTCAAAGTTATTCTTCCATACTTTTTCACTCACAAAAGTGTAGGAAAACCCAAATTTGCTCCTATAAGTATACCTATACCCCCAACTTCATGGAACATATAGGTTTGTGTGGAGATTCCTTTAAGATGGAATGTAAGACATGTTGCTAGGATGGAATGTTGTTGTTCAAAGAAGGGGAGGTTGGAGCTAAAGAGCTGGAGAAGAAAGCTGGAGGTACCTGATACTCTGTACTACCAATAAAGATTTTCAACTTCATACCCGTGTGGAGAGATCTTTGCATTGGCGACGAGAGGACCATTCTGTGCAGGGGGCAGACAAGAAGTACCTCCACCCCTGGAAAGGAACCTACATATCCGGATTCATTTTCACGAACGTGCGTTTTCAAAAGAAGGTCTGGAGATAAAGTAATTGGTATGTACCTTCTCTACAATCCTGAATCCTGAACTCTATATATACTGCTTCACCTTGTACTTACATTAAAACTACACCTCATCTGTCTGCACCTAACCGTTTCTTGCTAATACTGTATCTGCCTAAATGTGGAGGTGTTCTGGGATTTACATCGTGTGCCACTGGAATGTTAAATTGGATGTCCGACATTTTTCTCCAACAAGATTATAAACCTAACGAAAATAGATTGCTTCAAGTGACATACCGTTGCCATTGCCGTTGAGACTAAAGGCATTTTCTGAATTCTCGGAGGCTGCACGTGAGTTCCAACGCCGTCATCGGATCTCCGGACGAGACACGAGTCCGAACGCCATCTTGATCTCGCGGGGAGAAGAAGCCCAGAGTATGCGCATGCGTGAATGCATGCATACGTAGTCTGCATTGTAAAAAATATGGAAATGTGCCCAATCTTCTTCAGAGAATAAGCCCAGAGTATGCGCATGCGTGAATGCGCGCAACTCTCTTCGAATAATAAGTGAAGACTCTGTCAGACTCACGCTCGCAATTTCTGTTCTGTAGCGTGTGCGCTCCACTTCATTCACTGATAACATTCAGAGTGTGTAGCAGCTGTTCGCTCTAAAAGCAGAAGACTTCGTATCAACGCCCAGCTGGAGCATTCACCGCATTTATGACAGTAACTGAATTTATATTTTCGGCAGTAACTGATATTTCTACAGTTCTTACACCAATTTCTTATTTTAGTTTGTTATTTTCACTAATATAAATTTTCTTTCTAGGTTAATTTCTTGATTATCGTAATTATATCCAAAGGAACTGTTTAAATGGCTGATCAGGGCATAGCAGCCCCTCCTTCCTTTCTTCCTACTCCTGGTGATCCTTCCATCCCCTGGAAAGAATGAAAAAAAATATTTCTCACTTATATCCTAGCAACAGGTGCAGACAAATATGGCCCTATACGGAAGCAGGCAATACTACTTCACCACTTAGGAGTTGAAGGGCGCCGTCTTTATGAAGACCTCCCCGAAATATCCTTAGGTGTAGGTGATGGGCAACCCATAAATGTTTATGACATGAGTATGCTAATGTTGGAAAAAAGATTTGTTTCAAAAGTGAATACTGTGCTAGAAAGGCACAAATTTTTCTGTCGTGCACAAAAAACGGATGAAGACATTGCAACTTATGTTGCTGCGTTAAGGGGACTTTCCTTAACTTGTCGCTTGTGAAGGGTTGGCAGATTCACTTATACGTGATCAGATTGTGAGGTGTACTAACAATAAAAGAGTACGTGAAAAGTTGCTCATAAAAGATTCTATGTTAGAAGAAGCAATTCAAATAGCAAAAGGTCTGGAACACACAGACCTGTGGATAAAAGAGATGGATAAATGTACAAATTCTATTATTCCTAGAGATGTGCGGTCAAATGATTCAATTCCAAAAGATTTAGATTCTAAGGGACAAGAAGTTCACACAAGTGTCAACGAGACAAAAAATGCAAGGCCTGTGGAGAAACTGGTGGGAAAGCCACATCCTAAGCCCTTCAATAAAACAATTGAGGTTCCTAATTCAAGCAATGTGACTTCACGAACCAACACCCGCACTTTTAAATGTTACAGGTGTGGTTCTCCTGGACATATTGCTTCTAGCACTAGATGTATGGCCAGGAATACGTTATGTAGGGCATGTGGTAAGAGAGGCCACTATGCGAAAGTGTGCCATTCTAAGACCCAATACATGCACGAAGTCGATGATACCTGTGAAAGCATCCAAGAGTTCATGTTATGTATTGAAGGTTTCTCTGTTGCTGATGGTGAATGTTCTAATGTTGTTTGCAACGTTGATATAATTACTGAAAGTACAGACAGACTAGAGAAACCGCATTGTATTATAAGCTTTGATACAAATAATATAAGGATGCTAGTAGATTCAGGAAGCTTATATACTTTACTGTCCAAAGAAATGTATCTTGAAGCATGGGGTGACAAGAGCGATGTGGAATCTTGGTGTAAACCCGATATCAGAGCAGTGGGCTATGGAGGTAAAACTATTGACATCTTGGGACTGAAGTGGATAGTAATTGAGTTTGGGGGAGGAAAGTTTTTGTTCGAGTCTATCTCACAAAACAATGTTCCAACCTGTTGGGTTGGCGCCACCAGAAAGATTTAGGAATAATGTTGAATCCTAATGCCATCGAACCAGTTAAATCCACAGTTATTCATGATGTTGATGACTTTGAGGTTAAAGTAATGGAGAAATTTTCTAACGTCTTCTCTGATAAGCTAGGAAAACTTGCAAACTTTTCTCATAAAATAATCCTCAAGAAGAATGCAACACCAGTTGTCCACAAAGTAAGTAATGTACCTCACTTGATGAGAGGTCCCCTTCAAGATGAACTTAACAAACTACTGCGAGAGGGGATTATTGAGCCAATTGAAGCCTCTGAATGGTTGGCTCCAATTGTAGTTGCACCTAAGGATGGTGGTACAAAAATGTGTTTATGTGTGGACTTCCGCGATTTGAACAGTAACATTTGGGTCGATAGGCAACCTCTACCCAATATATCAGAAATGTTGACTGCTATGGGTGGAGGGGGAATTTTTAGTGTTATTGATATGTCTGCAGCATATCACCAAATTAATCTTAGTGGGGAATCAAGGCATCTTTTTTTGGTTTAGCGTCTGCCTCTGCAGTATTTCAAAGAGTCATGTAACAGATTTTTGTTGGTGTAAAGAATGTCTTATGCTTTCAAGATGATATATTGATTGTGGGAAAGAATAGTGACCACCACGATGAAGTATTGTATGAAGTACTGAAACATATGGGTAGTAATGGGTTGACCATAAAAAAAGAAAAGTGTCAACTAAAAAGGAAGTGCGTGACCTACTTGGGCCATGAAATTTCGAAGGATGGGATTAAGCCTAAGAAAAGCATTGTTTCTGCCATTAATAATGCTCCTACTCCCCTCAATAAGGATCAACTGAAGTCCTTCCTAGGATTAGCAGAGTACTGTTCAAAATTTGTAAAGGGGTTTACAGAGGTTGTTGAGCCATTAAGGTTACTGATGAAAAATGGAGATGCATTCGAATGGAATGATTTATGTGAAAAAGCATTCTCTAGTGTGAAAAGATGTAGCCTTCATGCACCCACTCTAGGACATTTTAATATCAATGCTAAAACTTTTGTTACTACCGATGCAAGTGCAGTAGGAATTGGGTCTGTCTTATCTCAAGTATGTGATGGTGTAGAAAGAATCATCGGGTTTGCTTCTAGAAGACTCCAGGGTGCCGAGGTTTCGTACTCTGTAATTGAGAAGGAAGCTCTTGCGTGCTGTTGGGGAATTAAACATTTCCGTTACTTTGCCTGGGGCTTGCCTTTCAAGGTCCGCACAGATCACAAACCCTTGGTGCACTTGTTTAAGGGAGGTAGAGGTCTGGAGGGAAATGTGACTCCTAGGATCTCGAGATGGATTTTATCTGTGCTTGAGTATAATTTCGAAGTAGAGTACGTGAAAGGTTTGAAAAATGTAGTAGCTGATTGTTTGTCCAGAATGCCAGTGGATGTTGTGGATGCAGATTTTGATGATGATGTGGATGTGATTAAGTGTAATGAGGAACAAGCCTTTGGTAAAGAGGAGTGGGAGTCTGCCATGTCAAATGATGAGGTCTTGCTGGAAGTTATGAGATGTGTATCAGGAGGATGGAAAGAGAGTCACTGCCAAGATATGCGCTTTAGGAGCTACTGTCATGTAGAAAGCGAATTGAGTGTGAGTGAAGGGAAGTTGTGGAGGAGGAACAAATTGGTTCCCCCAACTACCTTAAGAAGTAAAATAATGAGTATAGCTCATGAAGGACATCTGGGAAGAAATATGACTTAAAGGCGTATTCGGCAATCTTTCTGGTGGCCAGGTATGGACAATGACATAGAGGAAGTCGTGAAGGAATGTTACGCATGTGCAAGGAGTGACAAAACAAAGATTGTAAGGCAACCTCCTCTTACCTGTGGGGAATTTCCAAAGCATCCGTGGGAGAGGTTGGCGATTGAATTTCTTGGTCCCATTTTTAAGCTTGGTCCACGTGGGAAATTTTTAATGGTGCTTGTGGATTGCCATTCTAAATGGTTTGTGGTTGAATCTACTGACTGTATTGAGACTGAGAAGGTAATTGAATTTATGGAAAGGACATTTATGAATGAGGGAATACCTAAAACTCTTGTTTCTGATAATGGGGTCCAGCTTGTTTCTAAAAGGATGACAGATTTTCTTTGTAGTTTAGGTATTGTTCATGAGAGGGTTGCGATGTTCAGGGCGCAAGCTAATGGCTTAGTTGAAAGAATCAATCGTTTGCTGATGGAGAACATTCAGCTCTCATTAGCGAATGGGTTGTCGTGGTCTGAGGAACTTAAGAAATTGGCATGGTCTTATAGAGTGACGTCACATTCAATTACTGGTATCTCTCCATTCGTATCTCTTAAAGGACGTGAACCGGGAATAAAAGAAGTTCCTGGGTGGCTTAAAAACAAGGAATGCGTCTGGGTTGATCGAGATGCAGTGGGAGATAGTGTGGTGAGGCAGCAGGAAACTGCTAAAAATTATTACAATATGAGTAAAGCAGTAAAGGACCCCGATATAAAAGAAGGTGATTGGGTTGTAGTGAGAAGTGGTGGAGTTGTCATCAAGGGAGAGAGTAAATTCTCGCAACCAGTACAAGTGAAATGTGCAAACAAGAATGTCCACATTCTTGCGGATGGATCTGCTTGGAGTACGGGAAATGTTTCTAAATGTCGTGCTCCTTAAAGTACTTGTATGGCAATATAATTTTTTGGTAATTGAATAAGTATATTTTCGTTTTTTATTCTTAATTGTATTTTGTGTTGGGGGAAAGATGTGTGGAGATTCCTTTAAGATGGAATGTAAGACATGTTGCTAGGATGGAATGTTGTTGTTCAAGGAAGGGGAGGTTGGAGCTAAAGAGCTGGAGAAGAAAGCTGGAGGTACCTGATACTCTGTACTACCAATAAAGATTTTCAACTTCATACCCGTGTGGAGAGATCTTTACAGTTTGTTTCTACTGTGTTCGTCTGAGATATTGAGCATGACTTTTTCTCTAACATTCAAGACACTCTTACTTCCCTCTTCTTTAGATGTCCTAATACCCTCCATATGAGCACCTTCCATCTCAACACATCTTACTTTATCACATTTCTCTTTTTTCATCTTGCAGACATGCACATATTGGCCAATTTTCTGCACATCTACTACATTTGTTTTTAGTGCAGGACAGCTTTTACTATTTGCTAAGTAGGACGTACTGTCACATCTGTAACGTTTCAGTTCTTCATTAACTACCAGAGATTTGTCCCCTTTTTTATACAGCTTTTTCTCAGTTTTGTCAATGTTAACTTTGGCTACTATCTCAGACTCAGGTTGAGTAGTTTTCTTTCTGGCTTCAGCACATCTTCCTGACATTTCTGCCTTACGTACTATAGACGATACATCTTTTAACTTTGCATCAACAGTAATCAAAAAATGTTCCTGTATTGTTGAATAATGTGCATACATTAATGTACTTGATCTCGCATCAGTTCTTCAAGTAGACCTCCAAACTTGCAATCTAAAGATAATTTCCTCAATGTCATGACATATTCATTCATAGTTTCTTCCTTTTGTTGTTTCAGTGAAATAATTTGTATCTGTGTCATGTAGTTTCTATAAACCTATATAGGACCTGTGCGTTTAGATAACAAACTGTGGGAGTGGTGTCCAGGCTGATTCTAGACACCCCCACCGTATATGTTCGCCTGTATACCAGCTAGCTCACAGTGCCTCTATGAACTTACCAAGGAGCAAATAGTTTCTGGCAACTACAGATCATGGCAACCGTGTCCCCTCAGGGATCGTGGAAACAATAAAGAACGTTTTGCTCAGTCACTCGTGCTCACTTTGTCTCTGTAGAGATACACAGAATAAATGGTGGGGACGTCTTCAATAAGCATTTTTTGAACCAGTGTCATTCCAGTGTAAATTATGTGTGCTGCAACAACCATAAGACAGAAACAGATATAAATGATTAGAACCATCAACAGAGTAAATGGATGGTAGATTTCTACTATAGTGCTAAAACAATGAAGATATGCAGGCATATAAATACATGACAGTAATAATGCGTACTCCTACGATGTAGACCCTAACTAGATGTACCTAAATGTACTTAGCATGTATGTATGTGTATAGCCAAGAATCCCCTTAGTATATAAACAACCTCATTATCTGGTGTGAGAGAATGAAGGACCCCTTCTAGGTCTCGAGAGACACCCTGCGAGGGATGTCCGACCACTGCGGGCTGGGATGTCTGCGTGCAGGAACCTCAGCGTCTTGCATCAGTGTGTCAGCATTGAAGTCTTTCTCCTCTGCCTGCCCCAGCAAAGATATGGTGCTTATATTCCCAAAAGGTACCCTCAGGGGTTCTACCTTACTGTGTCATGTCAGCCGAGGATGACGAAAGGGACGACCCTTATACATAGTTATTATGCAGAAGATGAAGTAGATGGTAGTCCTGCTGTGTTTCTGAGAATCCTCATACAAAATAAATGAGGCTAGTTTTTGGAGAAAACCACACAGCATTTATGCAGCACCTAAAGAGGTCAGCACAACCCTGTTATGTAGTACAATGGCTCGGTAAATGTAGGTGAAAGGTTAGGTGACTACCCAGGCCTATATTGGGGTACATTACAAATCATAACATCTGGTGACCCCATACACACCTTGGGAGAAAAATACTTGTCCAATTGTGTTATGGCTTCAACAAACACATTGCAATCCCCCACCATCATTTCCCAAAGAAGTTGTCCATACATTCCTAATCCTTCAAGACCCAATGAATGTAATTTCTTTTTCTTTCAGATGGCAATTTGTCCTCGAAACCATAGAATAGGAGTTTCACTTGGACTGCACAAAACATCTTTAGGAGGGTTTACCATAATATTAGCCATGCTAGAAGTGAAGTGTGGCTTCGACTTCCTTCACCACTTCTCTTAAGGTACCAATATAAGGAAAATATAGAACTCAGTCTGGAACATACACTCCACTAGTACAGAATTAATACAGTACTAGCTTACTTAATTGCTTTCAGTTATGCAGTTTAACATGGCTTATGATGTGCTGTCAGTGGGGACTTTTACCTAAATATTGTTCCAAATTATTTGCATTAAAATTATTAACATTAATATCGTAAAATTGTTAGCTATAAGGTGTGAGAATCACTGCATGTTCTCCTCATTGAATGCTTCTGCCCTCCACAGTATACAGCATGGGCCAATGGGTCAGCTGTCATCAGTTATTGGCTCTCTTTCACTATGAGTGACAGCATTTTGCCAGATTACAACTGCATATCTCCCTACAAAAAGTAAATTTCAAAGCCAATGATGGTGGACCAATATTTAACTTTGACACTCCATTTTTCTTTCACTGGTTTATCCTTTTTTGTTGTTGTCATCCTTTTGTGTTTAAACTATGGGGCTATTTACAGAGGTAAATTTACACCAGTTTTAGTCTTACAATTTTAAGTAACTTTACTACTTTTGGCTATTCATCATTTAGGAGTTTAAAGTTGCTTAAAAGTGTGGACTGCATGTTTTCATTTCCTGAAACTGGGAGTGGCGTCAGTAAAAACATCATGTATAACTGTAAAGTTAACACTGGTAGTAATTTTAGAACCGTATTTAAATATTTGCGCACTTGAGAGACGCGCAGATCCCCCCATGGTAAACTAAGGGGAAATTTATAAAGGTTCTACTGAAGAAAAATAGTTTATGTTTTTAAAATTAAACTACATTAATTATATATAATTATTTTAAAAGTAGACCAAATTAAAAAAAATACAATAGCAGTATTAATTCAATTTTCTAATAAATAATGAATTAATTTAATTATATTAACTCAATCTTTTTTTAAAAAATGTATTAAAATGTCCACCTAAAGTAACATTTTATGTTTATTTATTATGCATTAAAATTGACTAAAATTTACATACAAAACTAATTTTAATAAATTTATTTTCAAAAAATTATTACCTTATTTAATTTTAAAATAAATATCAAATTTAACTTAGCATTTGTTTTTTCATAAAAACATGATTAAAATACTTTTAAAATAAAAAATAATTTATATACATTTTTAACTTCAAAATACATTTATAAATATTTTTAAAAAGGTAAAATACAATGATTCAGTGTTTCCCAAACTGTGTATCATGACCCACTCGTGGATTGCGAGCTGATTTTAATTGGGCTGCGAAAGTAGGAGCAATAAATGAGGATGCCTTTACATACTGGGGCCGATTCCGATCTGGGTAGGAAGGGCACCGAACGTGATCCGGCGGAAAAACTACGAGCCATACGTGTGTTTTCCGGCCGACTCTTACAGCTGTACGAGCGAGCAAGTACGATGCTAGCTATATGAAATTCACCAACCAAGTCGTTTCCGGGTCCGAACCGCTCCGTATGTCTCGGTCGGAGGCTAACCGTGGCGTGCAATGTTTGCGATTCACAACCGAGCCAGTACGATGCACGCGTCGGACAGCCTGTGCGAGCCAGAGTGTCTGGCTCGCAAAAGCTCCCGGAGTCGGACTGCGGGTGTCCGCGTCGGACCCCCTAACACCCGCAGCCCTACGACTCAGACACAGGGGGAGACCTATGGGTCTCCCCAACACAGGCATGTACGGTGCGGATGGTACCGACGCATACCCACTGTAGGGGGCGCACTTGTTCGAGATGTACCCATTCAGTCAATGGAAGCCCATGTACGTGTCGTATTGACTTCTATGGGAGTCCGACTGATCCAAGTCCGACAGCATACGTGCGCATCGTACTCGCTTGGTCGGACTGTAGGGGTCCAGCTCGGTCGGAAAACACTCCGGATCCGACTCGGTCAGAGTGCTTTCCGACCCAGATCGGAATCGGCCCCACTGTCTTTAACTTGTCACATTTTCCAGTGATTCAAAGACAGAGGTCAAATGTCAAGCTGCTTTATTCTTTTAACATGGGAATTGGTGTATACTTTTCATTCTCTGACAGCAAAGTGAGAGGAGTTTTTAAAAAGAATTATTTGACAATGTAGGATGTTGTTTTTTGCAACAAACAACAACATGTAAATACCTGTAACTGAATGTATGCATTCCGCAGTAATTCTGAGAGTGCTGGAACTGAGAGTTTAATAGCATCAAAACAAATCAAGACACGTACTTGGTGTTGCATAAATAATAAATATTCACAGAAAACCGATTTTCACACATCATCATTTGGGTACTATATAGTTTTATCAGTAAAATTGTATGTCTATGCAAATTTAGTGGCCATTTGAATGGAAAATGTGTAGGCTGTAAATGACAATGCGCTAACACACAATGCTTCAGTTACACACAAAAAATTGCCTTACCTCATGTCCATCAAAGCTAGATGGGTCACAAAAGATTGTTGTTCTAAAATGTGGGTTGTGGTTCTAAAAAGTTTGGGAACTTCTGCATTAATTTATTATAAACATATATCCTATTTTTCGTCCCTACCACCATTATTTTCCGTGGGAGGATGTTGCAATACCAGTGATTGGCCACTCCAGCTCTGAGATCTGAGTTGGAATACATTTATAAACTTTTTGGGTTGCATTTGGCCATGGTAGCTATGGAAGTGCAGTTTATTGATAGCAGAGGTTTTACTCTTTGGCGGGTGCATGCACCTCCCTAAACCTTGCCTTAGCCCTCGCTTTCATCTGTTCCCTCCCATATATTTCAGCCACTCCCCTGTCCCTCCCACATTTACAGTTAAAATGTATACATACATGTACAGAGATATCTGTACATAAAAGATAGGAGAAGCGGAGGGTTAGACCTCCGCCAGTAGATTAGTGAACAGCATTTTGTAGTATGTTAGCAATACTATTGTAGTACTGATAAATGTACCACAAATGCAGTTTGTGATTAGGCCCCTTCATCCTCAGCTTACCGCAATTCAAAGCCAATAGAACCTTATCTTTGCATCAATAATAATCATATTTTCTTGTGCTATGCTTAAACCTATTGAGGATTCCTATGGCTTGCATGGAAACAACTACTGCTTTAACAGAAATATATGGAATGATTAATTTTTTCATATAAACATTTTATTTGAAGCATATGGCCACCACTTCATGGAGACATCATCTTTTATTTTTTATTTTTATGGCAATGCTTGCAATGAATATCAAGTAAAAATAACCATTGCACTAGGTTGCCGAGGTCAGACCTATTGGCTTTGCCAAAGCATATTGCGTATGCTTTGACACTGCCTGACCTGAAGCGATCAATTGGTTTTACTTTTAACACATATGCCGACAACACCCAACTCATGCTAAGGTTCTCTTAGCTAACTGCCTCAATTACACTATTCAATGGCCATTAACTCCCATAAATTAAGGTCATCAAAAAATTAGAAAATGCCACTTGAAAATTGTTCTAATGTTTGGAATACATCTTTCTTGTCCCAAACAATGGGTACGCTTATCACTCTACTTGTCACAATTTGAAACTTGATTTTCAAATTGGACCAAAACATTAAAGCTGTATGCCCATTAAATGTTACTGCAGGGATCTGCTTGAAGATCATTTAGTATTATATGGAAAATACTGTGCATATTACCATTAGCCAACTACAGACATGATTGCTGTTACTATCTTCTTGAACATGGAATCTTAATTCTGCTTCTTCCTGATTCTTAATGTATCAGCTCCAAATAGTCCAGAACACTGCAGCAAGACTAATTCTATTTCTGTTGTGTCAAGAGCATATGTCCTACTCTTTGATCTGAATCCACTGGCGCTCCATATGGAGAAGGGTCATTTTTAGCAACTTTGCATGACATATAATGCCAGGAGAGGGTATGGTCATACTCTTCTGCAGACAAGGCTATAATCCTGCTTACCCACTAGACCCCTTAATTATGCTATCCCACCTTGCACAGCTAATACATTTAGATGGCAAGGAAGATTCTTCTTCTACAAAGAAAATAGGCTGAGGAACAACACATTTGCATAAATATTACTTAAAAGGTAACAAATATCGATTGAAATGGAGGGGTAGTACGCACAGGCGTATTTATTGGTGACAGTAAAGGAAAGGCTACTAGGTTTATATTTTAGGCAAGAATGACAGATAACCCATTTAAGTTCAAAACAAAATTCATCTAGATAACATATCCTAATCATTAAATAAGAAACGTAGGGTACAATGTGAAGTGATGGAGTGGAAGTGGCCTCTTCTTGAGGATTTAATTAATCTCATGCCTACTAAAAGTAAAGTTTGCATATGTTTCAGATACATGTGCTATCTGCCACTCGCCCATCTTCAGGCCTATATATATTACAAATATTTTAACTTATCCATGTGTGTATTATCTTCTTGAATGAAGTGCTAGTACCCAGTATGTATGCATTTTTTCACAATTTAACCTGACATTTTCTCCTTTAAATTATATCCATTTCAAGCGAATTTGTTAATAAACGTTTTAAGACTTTTGGATGGACGAGATTCTCTGAAAATGGTGCCACTATCTTCTAAGAACTTCTTTATGAAATATAATACATTTTTCTCTACAGAATCAAAATGAGTTGGATACAATTAAATACCACAATTTTTGTTGCCGTAACACATAATTTGGCTTTGTTAAAACCTTGTCAATATATATTTTCTCAATAATAGGTGAAAAAATAGCATAGTGTAAAAAAGTGCTGTAAGCATATTGAAAAAAAAGAAATCTACAAATCATTTTGGCAAAAACTACTAACAGTCTCTTTAACATTGTATATTTTAACAAGCATTGGCAAAGCCAGTAAGCCTGACATTGTCTGCTAGCCTTTTGGCAATTCTTGCTTTGTTTTGTCATACCTTTTGCAGATTATATTGTTTGAGAAACTGCATGGAATTTGTCAATCCCCCCCCCAAAAAAATGACTAACGGCAAAATGTTTTTGGTCTAAAAACCCCCAGACATTACCATATTACCCCTGGCACTGAAGTGAACTACTTTGTGTGTGGATTGCTCCTTGTGAAAGGACAGCTTGCCATAACTCATAGTGAAGTTAACCAAAGGCTGAAGTGTGCTTGCCCCTTGATGTATGCTCGAGTGTAGTGGAGAAAAATGTGGATAACACAACCACAGGCAAATGGAGGAAGTGTGGCTGAAAGCCTGTACAAAAAAACTATGTCATACACATAATTTTAGTAAAATCAAAAGATCTTGACTAACACAGTACTGAAAAAAGGCCAATCATTCTGCCATTGGCTGCCAGCCTCTTTTCTTTGCGAAAGGAAGAAGGATAGAAAGAAAGCAGGAAGGAAGGAAGGAAATATAAAGAAACAAGGAAAGAAACAAGCAAACAAGAAAGAAAAAATGGAAGGCAAGAAGAGAAAAGAAAGAGGGAAGGCAGTTAAGAAGGAAAGAAAGAGTGTAAGAAAGTAAAAAGGAAGGCATGACAAAAGAATGAATAAACAGACAGAGAGAAGGAAGGAAAGAAAGAAGGATAAAAAGTCAGAAACCAAGAAAGGAGGAAAGACAGAATGAAAGCAAGAAAGAAAAAGAAAGAAAAGGCAAGAGAGAGAAGAGAAAACAACAAGAAAGAAGAACAGTAAGGCAAGAGAGAAGGAAGGGAAGGAGGAAAGAAAGATGAAGAGCAAGAAAGTAGGAATCAAAGCAAGATATGAGGCATGAAAGTAAGAGAGAAGGAAAGAAGGAATTAAAGCAGGAAATATAGAATTACAGCAAGCAATAAGGAGAGAAAGAATGAAAGCAAGAAAAAAGGTAAGAGAAAAAGGAAGGAAGAAAGAAGGAAAGAAAGAAGGCATGAGAGAAGGAAGTAAGAAGGAAGGATAGAAGGAATGAAAAAGAGGAAAGCAAGATAAATAACGAAGGAATAAAAGAAAAAAGGAAAGCAAGAAAGAAGTAGTGAAATGAAAAGGAATGAAAGGAAATGGAAAGCAGGAATGGAAGGAAAGTAGGAATGAAAGAAATAAGAACAAGAAAGAAAGCAGGAATGAAAAAAGGAAAGCAAGAAACAGGAAAGAATGAAAAAAGTAGGGGCGTAGTTTGGCAACTAATGTGATGAGCGCTTAGTCTCAGACCCTGGACAGCGGCAGTGATAGCCCTAATGTCGCGGGGGCATTGCAAATGAGCCCCTAGAGTGAGTGCCTGCCAGGGGAACTCAACGCTGTTCTTCCTGACTGCAGCCTCCTGTGAGGCTTCACACCCGCCTACACGCCCAGAGGAGACTGGCACCTGCTGCCACCAGTTTGCCGTCGACCCTGAGAGGGGCATAGTACCTTGACTCCCTGCTCCCCTGTCGGACGGGTATTTTTCTGAACGGTGAGGGTCGCTAACTGTGCCCTTCACTGCACGGCCCTCCGAGGAGGGGAAACACCCTCCACTGCAACCAAGAGCACTGGCGTGCAGCTGACATCTGAAGGAGTCTGACCGTGAGGTGGAGGACACAGGAGAGTGCGGCTTCAGTCTGGATGGTTGGGACCTGGGAACTGCGGTGGACAAATGAAACACCCTCGGCATGCTGAATAGAGAACCACGTCCCAGACTGGGAGCCGTTGCACCCAGATAGAGCTGCGGTGAGTGCCTCCCCCCCTGACTGTGACTATCACCAGTGATTTAAGGGGGGCCACGGTCTCTGCCTCCCCCCTCCTCTCAACACGCTGGTTCATGACTCCACAATGGAGCCCCCAATGCATCTGCCCATGTTGGATTAGCCCCATTATGAATGGACTGCGTGACTGGCGCAACTTGATACCACACCTCAGACAGAGGTCCCACCTTGCAGGCAGCTGTGTCCCTGGATGAAAAATACACCTGGGAACTGTACCCACTAGGCCCCGCTGGCCGACCCTCACAGAGACGTAGCACTGATCCCATACCCGTTGCCAGGGCAGCCGTAACCTAGGTCTCACCGAACCCAGCGCCTCATCCATTGATGGTGCCATCACTATGCTGCATCGTGGAGGGGGCTCGAGAGGCCCTGTGAACCGTCCCTCACCTGCCTTCTCTCATACCGAAGCGGCACAGAACTTACTTCAGCATAGTCCCCACCGCTCGTCTGGCTGCATTTGCGGGGCCCCCAGCAGGAGCCCCATCAACTTCTACATGCTTCCTCTCATCCTGAAAACCTGTGCTAGTGCCCTACTTAACCCAGGGTGCAGACTACAGGAGGCTGGTGTGCGGGTGAAATCCGAACACTTAAGGACACCCCCTCTACCCACCTCCCGGACTGGGGGGACCGTCCTTGGATCATAATTTACCAGCGCACCAGTTGGAATTCCGCATCTACTACTTGCTGAGCTTCGTCTTGTGACCCCTTTCACTGTCACCAGGAGTGTGGGCGCAGCACCTTCAATCCACCTGCATAATCCGTGGCCCTCATGAGCAGTCTGGGGATGCCTTCCGTTAAAACGACTGGGAGGCCAGCGCAACAACTCCTATTCACTGTGGCACTTAACCAGGGCCGCCTACCGAACAGCACCCAGCACACTGCCCTCTCGGAACCCGACCCCTCCCTCTCCTGGCATGGCACCACTCCGGATGCCACTATGGAGCGCATTCTGCTAGAAATCTCGGCTGTGGATGCAGACTGGAGGGCATGGAGACCACCATCTCTGCCCTGGCCACCAAGACTAAATCCATCAGGTCGGACATAGCAGGGTATCATACGCGTGTGGAGGATGTAGCCCAGCGTGTCTCAACAATTGAGGAGCACATAACCGTTGTACCATAGAGAGATCCAGAACTCATATCTCCACAGCAAAGTCATTGATCTGGAAGATAGAAGTCAAAGAGACAACTTCTGCTTCTTCAGGTTTCCAGAAAACACGGAGGGCCCAGACGCCAAATCCTTTGAGGGACATGTTCCCGAAGCTCATAGGCCTGACATTTGACCCCCCCGCCTCACCCCCCTTGGAAATGCAAAGAGCTCACCGCATCGGCCCGCCTCTGTGCAGGACTCCCACTTATTCACAGCCTCTTATAGCCTGCTTCTTATGCCATGAATACGCAGGACAACTTATTCCTGCAGCCCGTACTCATGGTCAGTACATATATGAGGGGCATGAGATCCGCATTGCTGCGGATTTCTCCAAAGAAACAAATGACCGACATAAAGCATTCCTCTTTCTGAGACCCATCCTTTGCCAAATGGACATCTTCGAACTGACACGCCTCCTGTCACCAGGGACGGCGTCACAATGGAGTTCTTGGACCCAGAAGTCCTCTGTCGTTTCCCGGATGGCCTCGACCTTCAGGACATGTAAACCCAAATCTCGGCTTCTGGTGACAATCACACTCCATCACTGCCTGCACCTCCCACCTACTCCAGTAGACCGCGAAGGAATTCAGGAGGCTCTCGCAACAGGGGAAGGGACCCTGATAGGGCTGCTTGTGCCATGGGAGATCGAACCCAAGCTATTCAGGCAGTGACAGCGTTGACTCAGGAGCAGGATAGAGACAAATCTCGATCCCCCCTGAAGCCCGTATCCACTCAGGGGAGGGCGTCCCGAAGGTGGCGTGCCCTGGCCCTTGGGGCCGGTCAACAACACCAGGTCCGAAACAACAGAAGCCGGCAGGAGATCCAGATGGCTGAGTATCAGCTTACAGACTTATAGACTGTTTCGTAACTCACTTTCATGTGCTTGTTTATCACTGTTTAACTGCTTAATTATTATGTACATACTTCCCACTTGTTACTTGATATGCACCCTACACATTATGGCTCATGTGATTTTGGGACCCCCCCCCAAGTTAGTTTCTCACACTGTATGCTGCCCACCGTTGGGCAATATACCCAACACTGTGCCTTAGGGAACGGATCTGCTCCAGACCACACCTGCCACACCCCTCTTTGTAGCACTGTGGAGGGGTGGGAGGAACAGCACGTAGACCAGGTCTCTTTACATAGGGGTTTATTGAGGAAAATACACGTCTGTGTTCGCTCGACAGTCTCTCCTCTTTCTTGTTCGGCTCCGTGTTTACAGCGGGGGTCTTGACCTCCTTCCCACCTCCTGGGCGTCCTCTGCGTCTATTCCGGGATAATCCAGGACCCACAGGGCGTGCGTGTAAAAGAAGGAGAAAAGGGGACCGTTAGGGATTAAGTCCACGAACTATAGGTAGTCTATAACTGGGACCGGGTGTGGGGGAACACCTCTTGCTGTGTATCACACTTAGTGCTCGTTCTGCTACCTTTCCGTGCGCCGAGTGAGTGGTGTGGCGTTTGTGAAGGGGTAGGGAAGAGGGGGGGGGAGGTTACTCGGAGTGCTATAGACTTTTCCTCCACCCCATCCAACCCCTGAACCGCTCCCGTACCTGAGGTAGCCACACTCCTCCGGGAGTGTGGCTCGGCGGTGCGTGGAAACGTTGGCCTCCTGGCTTTACTCCTGCCTCCGTCTTCGGGTCGGTCTTAGGATACTCCTCGGGTGCTTCTTCTTCGGCTTCCGCGCTCGCTCTCCGCTCCTCGCCTTCGGGATTCCACTCCTTGGTGACGTCTCACGCCACCGTCTGGTCTTCCGCCTCTATATCCAATCCAGGCTCTCATCGTGATGCAGGGGGCGTGGCGACCGCGAACAGGCAGTCCTGGTTAAAGGGACCCGGTTCGTCCTCGGGGAAAGCCTCTGCAGTCACGAAGTCGCACCAATCCTCCTGCTGGGGTGTAAAAGAACATGGTAGTGGGGGTACGGGCATCCACCAGTCCTGTCGATCCCTCACAACACCCTGAGTCGGAGTGTCCCGTTTACAAGCACCTACTGTTGAGAAGTGGCCCCGGTCTCTCTCCCTCCACCCCCCTCCAGCCCCAGCCCTACTCACTCCCTGCTGATGCAATGCTCCCTGAGGAATAGGGATCAAGGGTGGAGCACCTTCTCTTTCAGCCTACCTGACCCTGTCTGGGATGCCAGGATAATGCCACAACACCCTCTCCCCTCCCTCTTACATGAACCATGGGCTCACCTGAGGCCTCATGATTCCCTCTGTCCTCATCCACCCCTCCTACCCATCATCGGACCTGATAAGCTCCGACTAGGGCCGCCACCAACTGCGCTACCCCCACAGAGGGGTAGTCTTTACTCTAAGCTTCCCTTCATCTGCACCATGCCGGTACAGGTTGTACGGTAGTCGTTTTCACCACAACCTGGCCCATTTGGCTGGAAAGCCTAGACCCGCAGCAAACAGCCCTGCACTCTTAGAATTGTGTAGAGCAACAACCCTTCCACTACCCTTCCCTTCCCCTCCATCCTCTTTCACTATCTATCACTACCTGTCACCCCTTTGATCCCACTATTAACATATTCCCCGGCTGCCCCTGACCGTACGCACCTGCCATCCTTGAGCGACAGCCGGCAGCGCCTCTGCCTATGAGACCACTTCCCTCCCTGCCTAGCATAGATACCCGTCCTACTCCTCCCATCCCTCTCTTCCCCTCTACACTTGGTCCCTCCCTATACCCCACTCTCTTCCCCTGCCTCCTATTCACTAACCCCTTTTTTCCCCTGCTGAGCACCCCTACATCTCGCCCCCTTCTCCTTCCAGTCACCTCACTGCCCCAGCCCCTGCCCTCAAGGGAAGGCGCTATGAATGAGGGGAAAAGCTGGTCGGCTGCTGGCAGCGCAGCTGCAGCAAAGGGAGGCCGCTATGGCCATTCCCGCCATACAATCTGAGACAGGGGAGATTCTTACCAGACCCACGATTTGGTCAATGAGTTTGCCTCCTTCTACGCACACCTATACACACCAGAAGCAGTGTCCTCCGTGGAACGGATCTCCGCGTATCTCAAGGGGATCAATCTCTCCTGCCTGACGGGCAAAAGCAGAGAGCTCCTGGAGGGAGACATTAGTAGGGATGAAATACAGGCAGCCCTTGCTAACCTGCCCTACCAGAAGGCACCGGGCGAGGACGGCTTCCCCACGTAATATTATAAATGGACCAGACACCCTACATGCCACCCTACAGGAAGCTGATAGAATTGCCTCTCTGGGTCCTATTTCCAACAGGGTGGTATTGGCGGTCTTACCCAAGCTGGGGAGAGATCTGCTCCTATGTAGTAGTTACCGTCCCATCCCCCTTTTGGACGGAGATATCAAAATACTGGCTAGTGTCCTAGCTTCACGCCTGAAGAAAGTCATCCCCTCTCTCATCCACCAAGAGCAGGTTGGCTTCGTTCCATGTCTATCTTCTAGAAATCACCTCTGCACACTAGCCCATACCCTGTGGACCGCATAAGATCTGCCAGAGGATTTGGTAGCCCTCTCCCTTGATGCAGAAAAGGTGTTTGACAGCATAGACTGGAGCTACCTTTTTGCCACTATGAAACTTTTCGAGCCAGGCGACAAGTTTATCTCCAAGGTCCGTTTACTGTACGCCTGCCCCCATGTCCAAGTCAACTGCAGAGGGTTTCTGTGTGATACTTTTAAATTATGGAGAGGTACACGTCAGGGCTGCCCACTCTCCCCCCTCCCGTTTCTCCTGGCCATGGAACCCCTGGCCTCTGTCACCTGTCATTCGCCGACTGTAAAAGGTATCCCCATTGCGGGTGGCCTCTCCAAAATATACCTATACGCAGACGATATACTACTTACCCTCAAGGATCTAACATTGTCCCTACCACTGTTATCAGAACTCATCGAAGACTTTGCAACCCTGTCGGCTATAAGGTAAACTGGAATAAAAGCAAGGCCCTCCCGCTTTCCTCAGGCGCTGAGAAGGCCGCAATACATGGCTACCCTTTCCGGTGGAAGTCCTCACTGCTCAAATACCTCGGAGTTCCAGTAAACAGAGGCATGGAAGAAATGGTCACAGATAACCTATCACCCCTAATAGCACAAATGAAAGCAGACTTTGATAAATGGTCCCTATTAGGATTCTCCATGTGGGATAGAGTACAGGCGGTGTGAATGGTCACACTCCTGCACTTCACCTATGTCCTGGATATGGTGCTCAGAGTGATACCTCTGTCAATCCTGCACACAATCGATGCATGAATATTGGCCTTCATCTGGGGTACTGTGTGCCCCTGTCTAGCTACATCCAAACTCCTAGCCCACCGCTCTTGCGGCAGCCTGGGTTTACCATCGATAGAACACCATACATTAGCCTTGCACCTCTCCCAGCTCGCCTATCTACATCCGAAAACGCCAGATCCCCGCCCAGTGGGTGACAATGGAAAGATCAGTCCTCAACCAAGGTGAAGGTCTAGGCCTTTTGTATGGGGATACTATCCCGCACGTACCAGTCCCGTTCCCAGTGTTACAGGCTCTCCATGCCACTGGAGTCAGGCTATACTGGCTGATGAGGGCTGAAAGCCCAAACCGGCCCTAGGATGCTTGGTTCCAGTCCAGGAAGGGCCTGGCATGGCAGTTCGGGCTGGACTGTTCCCATTGGGCACAGGATCAAGACTGATTTGCATATGGCTGGGTCCAAACTGGAATGGTATGGTGAGCAAAAAAATGATGGATTTAGGCCCAGATCTCTGTACTGGGGAGAATGTATGACATTGTTCTGCATTCTGTTCATCAATTGTTCTTTTTGCATTTGTCACCCCGAGTGGGACGGGTATGCCCAGACATGGGTCCCGTGCTCTCCGTGCCACTGGAGTCAGGCTATCCTGGCTGATGATTGCTGAAAGCCCAAAACCGGTCCTAGGATGCTTGTTTTCAGTCCAGGGAGGACCTGGCCTGGCAGTTCGGGCTGGACTGTTACCATTGGGCACAGGGTCAAGACTGATTTGCATATGGCTTGGTCCAAACTGGAATGGTATGGTGAGCAAAAAAACGATGGATTTAGGCCCAGATCTCTGTACTGGAGGGAAAGTATGACATTGTTCTGCATTCTGTCCATCAATTGTTCTTTTTGCACAGGCCACAGGTAAGGCATGGCACAGTGTGCACAGCCTTCTAGGCATCAACTACCACCTAGTGGCTGAGGCACCAATCTGGGGCAATGACAGCATTAGAATAGACAAACGGAAACTCCATTGGCCCATGTGGAAAGCCCTGAACATAAAATCCCTTGACCAGGTGTGACTAAACAGTGACCTAAAACCCTTTGCTCAACTGCGTGAGGAATATGAGTTGCCCCCACAGCAGGCCTGGTGATACCTGCAGCTGCTCACTGCCTATAGCGCTGCCTCTGCCCCCCACCTTGGGTCCCACCATCCTCTCCAGTGGTGGAATATCTGTCGCTATGGGGCAGGCACAATGGTGTCATGTCAGGACTCTATGGTACCCTCACAAACCATCTGTTCTCCGCTCCCTTCCTACATAGCCTCCATGCCAAATGGCAAAAACGGCTACAACACACAGTTATTATTATTATTATTATTATGTGTTCTTATATAGCGCTCAACTTACCCTTGGGCATCTTGGGGCTTGCATTGGGAACCCGTCCTGGTTTTTCCCTGTGAGATAACCCATACTGGGCATCCCCAAGGTGAAAGCCAGGCATCCCGCCGCGGGGGGGGCCGTTGTGGAGATTAAGCAAGCTTGTTGCCCAGAGCTGCATAGTGTGAACTCGTGCTTAGAGTGGGCACCGAAGCGAGAATTATGGAGTCCGTGGACAATTGGGCTCCGGACCCTGCCGCGTCGGGAATTGAACCCTGGTCCCGGGTCTGACCTCTGCTTCAGGGTATGCCTCCTCTAACCAGTGAGCTACACTTCTCCACACAGTTTTGGTGGAAGACTGGACAGAAATCGTAGAAGCCCTGGACATAGGAACTTGAGAGGCCCAATTAAAAGTTTGCCTCTTTAAAACCTTCCACGACTGGTTCTGGACTCCAGTGAAACTGTATGGAGCCGGTCTGCTACCACATTCCAGATGCTGGAGATGCCCAGACATGCACTGTGACCTCCCCACATACTTTGTGAATGTCCCTCTATCCAATCCTTTTGGTCCTTTGTGGGGATCACCCTGGGAACAGCGATCCCCCTTAGCCTACCTCTTCAACCCCCAGTAATTCTCCTGCATGATACTAGCATCACCCCGGATGTCACACGCCCCCGTCCCCTCCTTCATACAGCACTATCCACAACCAAGCTCTGTGTCCTATGGAAATGGAGATCACCCGACCTCCCCTCACAAGAGGACTGGATGGCGGCAATGATTCAAACGGCATCACACGAACGCGTCATATACGGCTAGCAGGACTAGACAAAGGTTTTTACACAGACATGAGCCCCCTTCCTTAGAGAGGCCACGCATTAAGGCCCTACAGCTCCACCCGGCCCAGCTTAAGTTGTCAGCCCGATATCCATAGCTAGAAGACATGCCCCACCCACCTCCCCCTTATCTTCACTGTTTACTCACCCTACAGCATCCCCCCTTCCTCACTCTTATCCCCACCTTTCACCCCTCCACCTCCCTCCCTCCTCTTCTTGTCATCATTCATGTTTTCTATAACTTCTCTACCCTTCTCTGGCCTTCCCCCACCTCCTCCTCTCCTTGCCCCATCCCCTCACCCCTATCCCTCCCCCATTTTCCGCCCCTCCCACCCCTTCCCATGACTATCTGTTCATCTCCTAGCTAGCATATGGATGCTTAGGCAGGTGCTTCCCTTGCATCCTCTCCCCCCTCTACCCAAAGGCGACAGCCACTAACCCATCCCGGTATGTCAGCGTACAATCTATACATATGGGGCTGAGAACTACCCTGGCCTTTCAGCTTTGTATCGACACCTTGCACGCCCTGCGATTCAGGCCCTCCTCCTCCTTCCCCATCCCCTTGACAACATTATAGGCCCATCTCCTCACTCTACCAACTATCAACACCACTTGATATCTACTGCGCCTACTGCACCCAGAACTGACCGGGGGCTGCCCTACCTTGATCACTCCCCACGCCCCTCCCTATTCCATAATGTTTAAAGACCCCTCCCAATATAAGGTTGTTCCCTTTCTCCCACCTCGTGCATGCATCACCGCTGCCACAACACAGGTCATTCTGCCTGCCATACGCTAGCAAATGCTCATGTAATGTCTACCACCTACTGATCACCATGAGCTGTTCTACCTTTGCTATTGACGATACTATTGTCTGTACAATTTCCACCACTTTTTATACCTCTCCCTTGACCTCACTTTCCCCCTTCCCTACTCCTCCCTCTCTCCACAATCCCCATTCATACTCTTCCTCACCATCAGTACACAACTCTTTCAGCTATGCTGTAACCAGATATATATATTTTGCTGTACTTATGTACCATGGTCTTTTTGGCATGTATCCCCCCACTTGAGAAACTTAATAAACAATCATTTAACAAAAAAAAGAATGAAAAAAGTAAAGAAAGAAAGAAGGATTGAAAGAAAAAGGAAAGAAGGAAGAAATGAAAGAATGAGAGAAAAAAGAGGAATGAAAGATTAAAAAAGAAAGAAGAAAGAAGAAAGAAAAGGAGGTAATAAAAAAAAGTGTTACAAGTTGTTAGAAATTGGGTTACTGGCTGACTGGGGTATGAGCCCTGGTCAAGCAGCAACCACAATCCTAGACAGGGTAAGGCACAAACAAGCTTCAAATTAACCTGCGCTCAGGCACCTGGTAGTTTGGCACAAAGCAGTCAGGCTTAACTTAGAGGCAATGTATAAAGTATTTGTGCAACACATCAAACAGTAAAACGCTACACAAAAAGATCTCACACCAGGTTAGAAACATAGAGCAAAATGTAATAAATCAAACAAGACCAAAATGACAAAAATCCAATTAGTTATGAATTTGTAAAGAATAGACTGTAAAATAGCACCTGAAAGCATAAAGCACTACCTGGGAACATCTGTCTAGAAGCTTCTCCCACCTTTCAGAACCAGTGTTAACCACCCCACACATGTAAAGATCCCCATCAGTGCCCTGGCCACTGCGGGCATAGTCACTGTCCTCAGAGAGATAGCCTCTGGTTACTGATTGGCATGGTCTCCTAAGTCCAGGAAGAACCTGCTGCCCATGGCTGTATTGGGGTCTAGAGGCCCAATGATGTAGATGCCCACCCTTTCAAAGGAGGTGCCAATGACAGGAAAAGACAGGAAAAGGTTTCAGGGGAGCCTGACAATTCCCTCCTGACTTTTCATTGGCAGGTAGGACAGGACCTGCAGAATGCATTTGAAGCCTTCCTCATTTGAGCCAGTAAAAGTGGGTGACACGCCTGCCAACGGTCTTGTTCTGCCCCAAATGACCTGCCAGGGGTATATCATGAGCCATCTCCTACTTTAGATGGCATATTCATTAACAATATAGCTCTGAAGGGGGTTAACATCATGGCACTTCCCTGGTCCGACCACAAGGCAGTGAATTTCACTGTCATGACTGGGATATCAGTTATTCCTTCAGGCCATAGAGAAGGGAAACGCCTGATCCGACCATGGTCTCAGGTTACCGCGGAGAAACTACTCCCCATACTGGCCGGGTCACGCCCTGTCTACACCAATGATATCTCCGTGGCGTCAAAGCGCTTTAATGATTGGTTGGAAGCTGCGATAGATAGGGTAGTCCCTCAGAAGCTGCTTGGATCCAGGAGAACTAAACCAAGCTCACCTTGGTATAGCATTGAGCTCAAGACCTTGAAGGCAAGTTGCAGAAGGGCGGAGCGGTCCTGGAGAAAGGATTATAGTGCGGAGGGAAAATCACAGTATAATGTTTCCCTCGCAGCCTATAAGCAGGCAATAGTGGCAGCCAAGAGCGCCTATTTCTCAGCCAAAATTATGGATGCTGGCAATTCGGCCAAGGAGCTG
Source organism: Triturus cristatus (assembly GCF_964204655.1). Lineage (NCBI taxonomy): Eukaryota > Metazoa > Chordata > Amphibia > Caudata > Salamandridae > Triturus > Triturus cristatus. Next base: position 375,375,151 of record NC_140585.1, read on the forward strand.
TTTAGGACCATAACAGTTCTGGCTAAACCGCCGCAGGACAATAATTATCGTCCTGATCAAGAAACTTGCCAAAAGCTGGCAGCATATTTCCAAGAAAAAGTCCAGGTCATCTACGATGAGTTTAGTAGTAGGCCTTCCAGCACTGGGGGGAAAGAGCTAGCGCCAGAAGCAGATTCCTGGAACAACACGGGTCTCAGAGAGTTTACCCCTATCACGGCGGACGAAACTCGGAGGTTGATTATCTCAACAAACTCCGGATCTCCTCTAGATCCCTGTCCTCCATCAGTTTTTCACCTGGCTGTTGAGGTAATAGCAGAAGAGCTGACCCAGGTAATTAATACAGCACTGCAATCTGGATGCTATCCCTCTTGCTGGAAGAGGGCTATAATTAAACCTCTATTAAAAAAAGTCACATTAGACCCCCTTGTTTTAAAAAATTATCGACCAATTGCCGCCCTGCCTATGGGGGCCAAGATTCTGGAGAAAGAATTGAACCGTGCCCTTACCACACACTTGGCGGCCCACGACTTACTGGACTCTTCTCAGCATGGTTTTCGTGCCCAGCACTCTACAGAGTCAGCACTCCTAATGGCAACGGAAAAGGTGCGGGCTATGGTAGACGGGGGAGGTCGTGCAGTCTTGGTGATGTTAGATCTCTCGGCTGCCTTCGACACCGTCAATCATAAGGTGTTGCTTCGAAGACTTCAGGAGTTTGGGGTACAGGGGAGGGCATTGGCCCTACTAGCCTCATTTTTGGAGGGTAGAGACCATAGCCTGTCCTGGGATGGTCTACAGTCGGACCCTTTCCACCTACCATGCGGGGTGCCACAGGGTTCCTCTCTATCACCAACACTCTTTAACATCTACGTAGCCCCTCTAGCCAAGCTTATCAAGGCACATGGGTTCACTATAATCTCCTACGCTGATGACTCACAGCTTATAGTCTCTGCTGGGCAAGAGACAAATAACTCAGCCACTAAGTTTCATAGCTGTATGTCAGAAATTATGAAATGGATGCGAGAGAATTTCCTCAAAATCAACACAGAGAAAACCGAGATAATTGAATTTGGTCCGGGAAAGCCCGCATGGAATAGCTCCTGGTGGCCGGCCGAGGCAGGCGAATGTCCCACCCCGGTACGCAAGGTTAGAAATCTGGGTGTGGTGTTCGATGACCAGCTCAATTTCTCGGCACATGTTAGCAACCTCTCCTCTTCCTGCTCGTATATAATTAGGTTACTGCGGAAGATTTTCCCTTTCATCAACCCTGACTTCCGCAAGAATGTGGTGGTGGCCTTAGTGCTGTCCAAAATGGACTACTGCAATGCACTCCTCCTGGGACTGAATAAGTCCCTGCTGAAGAGATTGCAGGTTCTGCAGAATGCAGCAGCCAGACTTCTGCTGGATGTACCTAGAGACCAGTCTGTCACTGAGGGAATCAAGGCATTGCACTGGCTCCCTGTCCAGCAGCGGATAGAGTTCAAGGCGCTATGCCTAGTTCATAAGGCAGTGTTTGGGGGGGGGGGAGCTAAGGAAGTGGAGAAGCTCTTTACTCCTTACCTCCCGGGTCGGACTCTTAGATCCTCTACCCAAAGTCTGCTTAAACTTAACCGTGTGAAAAAAGCTAGATGGGGCGGCAGAGCATTTTCGTATCAGGCGGTTAGCCGATGGAATGATCTCCCGGGCTTTGTTAAACGTACTGACAGTCATCTAGTTTTTAGAAAATTGATAAAAACATTCCTTTTTGAGGTGACACACTCTTAGTGGAAGTAGTCTCTTTCTATGGACCAGCGCCAAGACGCCTCGGCATTTGTTCGCGCTATACAAGTGACTATCCTATCCTATCCTATCCTAGAGGAAGGCCATGTAGCGCTGGAGACCAGGTTAGACCAGGCTCAGGAACCTAAGGCGCACTTTATAGGAGACCGTTCTCCCAGTGAATTAGGTGATCACCAGAGGTGTCACAAGCTGCCTGGGCCTTTGGACTGCTGCCATAGGCCCACAGGAATAAGGCAATCCCTCTGCGCCTGGCAGAACTCCTCCCTAGTGGGATCCCTTTCATTCTGACAGTTTGTCAACTGAGGTAGGTTCCCCAGAATGGCAACATCCTCCCCTGTAGGCTTTGGGTGTCACCCTCAGAGTCAGCCTACTCAAAGACATGGGAGTTTCAGGAGTGAGTTTGAAAAATGTGTCTATCTTGAACATAAATAAAAATTGGACTATGAACATATTCGCAAGAGTCCCTGAAGATTAATTTTGTCAGATGCCCCGTATTGGATTGACATTTGGACTTTTGTCGGATGTTGTTAACAATTTTGGGTTTGGAATATCGTTTAGATTTCAAGAAAACTTTTTCCGATATAATTACGCTCCTTTCTCTATACGTTTTGGGGTTTCTGATTATTTGTGGTCTCAAGCTAGTGGTGCCATGGAAGTTGAACGTAGGAGTGCTTAAGATTCTTTCAGTATGACACACTAGTGCGATGTCAAGGGCAGGCCTACACTATCAAGGCACATTCTTTTTTGTCAACTGTAGTTTGAGCTTACTTTCCTCCCTCCTGTCCTCCATCTCCTCTGGGCCCAGGCCCCTGGAAGATACACTGCTCCCTGCACGGGGAGCAGGTACCAACTAGGGGGTTAGGTCATCCAGGTCAACTGCACGAGGAACCACAAGAAGGTCCTCTCCAGGTCCTTCCCCCTCAGAACTGGTATCCAAATCCTCTCCTTCTCTGTCCATCTCATCCTCTCCTTCTGCTGCCATAGCCAATGACTGGTTGACTTTCACCCTGGCCCTCAGTGCCTTTTGCAGCTCCACCTTCCTAATGGTGCTCTTAACTGGAAGTCCCTTCTCCTTTCAGACCTCCTGGAGCTGGGCCACAGTGTAGGATTCTATGTTAGCCACCTCAAACTCCATTTAACATTTGTCAGGTGAGGTTACAGACACAATCAGACACAGACAGGTAGAGTAGGAATGAATTTAGAGAAAAAGCAAAAAGGTAAACCAGAGAGAAACTCAAATTGGCCGTAGATATGGGATTGTAGTGTACAACAAATCATTGTATGGCACTGCAAAAACACAAGTCCTATTCTCACAGCTGATCACCAATGTTAGAAATTGGGTTACTAGTTGGCTGGGATGTGAGCCCTGGTCCAGCAGCAACCACAATCCTAAGAAGGGTAAGGTACAAGTAAACTTCAAATTAACCTGTGCTCAAGCTCCTGGTAACTTGGCAAAGCAGTATAACATTGAGAGTACTACATGAAAGGATCCCACATCGGGTTAGAAAATTAGAGCAAAATGTAATAAATAAAACAAGATCAAAACGACAAAAATCCAATTAGTGGCATAAAGTGCCAACCGGGGACATCTAGTTGCACTGGTCAGGGTCAAATTCAAAGGTTCAAGCCAATCGAGATGGAGCATGGGTCAGATAGTCTCAGATTACTCTCACTGAAGGTTTACCTTCTCAAGTTTTGTGCCACGAGTCCCGTTCGGGTGGAAGAAGATCGCCAGTAGCAAGGAGAGTGTCTCTGGCAGTGGTCGGCATGGTGTGAGGGGCAGGCAGAGTGTCTGAGAAAGGTGGGCTGGTGCTTTGTGTTGGCGGTCCACGGGGGCGTTCGAAGGTTACTGATTTTCTGTGTGAGTTGCGCGTCCGGTGCAAAGGGGTCCATTTGCAAAAAGCATCAGAGCTTGACTTTAAGAGCTCAAGAACCACACCAACGATCCAGGACCTGAGAGGCACCTCTTGAGGGGGGCAAGAACTCCCTGAAAACGTGTTCGAGAGCTGTTGGGGAGTCTGTTATGTCCCTAAGGCTCAGACCAGGAGGCAAGCAGACTAGCTCTTTGAATCACTCTGGGGTCCTGGGTTGAAGATGGAGTTGCAGGTCCAGTTCTTATTCCCCAGGCAAGAGGGCAGAAGGCAGCAGGTCAGCACAACAGGACAGCAGCTTCTTCAGAATAGCAGTCCAGCAGAGAGGCAGTCCTGGTAGTAGCACAGCAGTCCTTCTTCCTGGTAGAGTATCTACAGGTTCAGAAGCGTACTGAAGTGGTGGTGTTTGAGGTCCTTCTTATATACTCTGGTGTTCTGGTTCTGGAACGTGAAAAAAGCTTCTAGACAGTGTCTTTGAAGTGCATGGAATTTCCTACCTCCCCTGTCCTTGCTCCAAGCTGTCTGATGTGACAATGCAAGGTCGTTAGGCTGTTTCTGTGGAGGCAAGACAGCCTATTTGAGTGTAAGAGGGGTTATACCCAGCTCCTCCCTTCCATCCTATCAGTGATGACCCATTCAGTCACACGTAAGCTCCCCATTATGTGTGGCTGTCTAGGAGGAATACCAAAAGCCCAACTGCCAACTATAGCCAGTCATGTGATCAGGCACCAAATGGCTAGGGCAAAAATATCCCAACTTTCTAAAAGAAGAAAGGAACCTGGCTCCGTCAGGCCTTAAGCTCCTATTGCTTTTTAGAGCCACAAACAGACACCTATTCTTTCTGTTTGAATGGTTTATTTATTTTAACCACTCTTTTTTTTCTATCCAGTATTTTTTATCAAAGCAATTTTCAAATGTGTGAAAAGGAACAATTAGTTTTCAAAAGACATACACTGTTGTTCATAACAGTCACTAAAAACAATAATCATAAACACACAACATTAATACAAACACTTTTTTGAACAATAGAGACTTATTGCATTTGCATCAAAACCACGAAACAACCTTAATGAATCTGTCGCTATTCTAAATTCTGGACAAACCAAGTGTCAAACAAGGGGAAACGTTTTAGATGCAAATGCAATAAATCTCTATTGTTCAAAAAAATTGTTTGTGTTAATGTTGTGTGTTTATGGGGTGGGGGACTGTGCCCTCTTGGGATATTTGCTATCCTCTTTGTAGTGGCCTGCCTGCTGCACTCATAGCGCTTCAGGGGTGCCTTCCCTGCAGGCTCACTGGCAAGGAACCATTTCTTCTTTTCTGCAGGGTCCTGGGAACCCTGACCCTCCAAACTATTTTTGGGCCCTTTAGAGAACTCCTTGCTCTTTTTGTCCCCTGTCTCCCTCCTTCTGTTGGTGCAAAGCACTATTGATTTTCATCACAGTATTTTTCCCCAATAGTCCTGAAGTGGGGCATCAGAGTTTGAGACTGGGAGGATTTCATTAGCAGGATCTTGCAGTGATTTAAGGGCGTTCCAAGGGGATTTATACCGATGGCAAGTAATATTAGTCTGGGGTTAAGGGAAGAATAGTGATGTTAAGAAGGAGTAGGAGGTGGATATTTACAGCACACAAATGCTACCCACACTATATGCATTGAAAGCTGTGCCCATGCGAGTTCAGCCAGGAGGAGTGAATGGAGCTTTTGCATAGATTGTAGGAAGCTCTGGGGGTAATGTAACACACTGAAAGGGGATCTGTAAATGAAACAGAGTAGACAAATTCATCTGGTGTCAAGTGAGAGAGAAGAGTACGTGTGAGAGTGTTAGCATCACCGTGGGCATAGGGAGAACGTGAGACCATCCTGGGTGCCAGCTCTATGGCACTTTGCAGCGTTCCAGTCCTTAAAAGTTTGTTTCCTTTAACGTCTGTGTGTGCCTGTGCAGACAGACTGCTACACACACACACACACGAAAAGGAAGGAAAGCGAGTCCTAGAGCGAAAGGTCAAGGGAGAACATTTCATGGCCGAAACCTGTATGCAAAAGAATAAAACACTGTCCAGGAAAAACAATTTCAGACTGGACGCCCTTGTGCTCAGACCAGATGTTTTAAAAAGGGAGAAGTACAGGGAACAACTCCTGACTAGCAGGTGTGATTGGGGGACCAAAAAAAGAAGCCATTCTTATGTGAGGCGACCAGCACAGGAAAAGGCTGGTGTCTACAAATGGACAGTACCCGTCTTCTTGCCATTCTCACCACTACCACTGATTAAACTGGACCCAGTTTAGTTGTGCTGTGCCAATGCTCCATGCCAAATGCTCAGGAGCTGCACCACCGCCCTTTCGTCCAATAAGTGGCTTAAGGTTCACACACAAATATGCATGCAGCGCTGCAGCCCTGAATTGGACACTCCAGCACAGAGTAGCTACACTCTAGATAGATCTTCAACCAAAAAGGCTTCTCCAAGGTTTGCCTGGAACATTTTCGCCCTTTAGCCAATTAAAACTATACATAACAACATAGCTCATGTGATCCACGGGTACAAACATTGATCCTCATCGTTGTTAATAATTTTAAATCGAGGTAGGCATTCATAGTCACTCACAGCCTCATGCAGGTGCCTACCTACTCTTCATACTTCTAAAGAAGATGCCAGTTACTGAGCAAGAAATAAAAACAAAATCCAGAGAAACTCTAAGCTCTGGAACGCCCTTCCTCTCCACATACGCCGGGAGTCCAATCATTTGCCTTTCCGGAAACTCCTTAAAACTTGGCTTTTCCAGGTCCCTGCTTAGTGAGCTGTCTCCTTCGTCCGCTGCCGCAGATAGCACTGGGATGCCTCAGGGTAGCTACGCGCTTTATAAATGCTTTTTCAATTTCATTCATTCAGAAGTGGAATCTAGGCGCACACTCGGTATATTCTGCTTTGTTCCAATCACAGTTTTGCAAAGAATATTTTTTTGCTGCTAAAATCACCCAAATGCTAATGGCATAGGTTATGAGAAACTAAACCTGTTAGCTGCTTCAGAAACTCTAGACACTGCACGAAGACAGGGCTTCTTGGCAGAGATGGCATCAAGTGAAGTAGGAGACTGAATAAAAAGAAATAGAAACTCAAATAGTCCTTGATTTAAAAAACATCCTCACCAAAATGTAACAGGAAGACTTGTAGAAACCACATGGGGAATGCACCACATGACCAGGTCTCTGATGCAGTGGACAATATTTAGAACACAATTTCCCTTTCTCAGAACGTCAAACACGATTGACATGGTGCTATGCTACAAAGGGATTTAAAGGGGACCACTGTGCAATATGATTAGTGTTTTTTCTCTGCTCAGTATCAATCACAATTCATAAGTATTGTCTAATATCTTATTAATATGTGCTGAGAGGCTGTGTAAAATAACTTAGAAAGAGTAATTTATGAAATGAGTAGGCGCCCCCTGCGCCCAGGGGAGGGGAGCCCTTAGTTACGCCACGAAATCGAGTTTCCCCTGAGGGGCTGGTCCTGGTTGGGAAATATCCTGGTGACGTGCTTTGCTTATTGCATGCCTAATTACGTGGAGTTATATTAGGGCGCACTGCGCGGGGACGCTGCCTGCTCTATAAATTTATACTGTACGCTGTGGGTGTAGTTTTGAGGCCGCCGCGCGCGGAGAGGTGGGCATGCAGATAGGGAGGCGTGGCCAAAGTGCAACGGGGTTGTGGCTGTTGTCGTCTCTTCGGCATGCCTCCCGTTAAGTCAGCGGGCAGCAGCGGCGGAAAGCAAGCTACAGAATTCAAACTAGAACTCTGCTTAGCTACTAATTAGGGGTCACGTGGGGTATAAACTGACCAATTGTGATTTCGGGGTCTGTAATAAAGCGATCGTTCGAAAGAGAGTGAAATTAATTCCTCAGACTCACTGATCATTAATGAATACATACATATTTAGAGTTTTATAAAACAATAAAAGTGCTCGTATGGCAGGTAATGGATGGTGCCATGCAACAGATACCAATGGCTGTCTTTCCACTGCATAGTTAGCAGCAAGGTCATTAGCGCAGTGGTTAGGCCTGCGACTGCGGTATCTGTAGTCAGGGGGTTTGATTCCAAGCTTCCTTAGGTGGTAGGGGTATGGTGGTAGGGGTATATCAAATTGAAGGGAAAAAAAGAAAATCATATTAATGCTTTTAAATGGTGCAATTTTGTTTTAAAAAAACAAAAAAAGCTGATGGTGGGGCTGAATGGGTGGTTCTCACACGGTGTCAAGTGGGTCCTTTTAAGTACAAGGGTTTTCAATGCACGACAGGTGGGATGTGGCGCGGTTATTGACGGGTTTTATATTGGTGTATAACATATTGTTTTCTTTTTGGTTAGTAGGTTCAAAGCATGGCGCTGAAGCGCGCACGCGCTAATCCAGGTAAGCCTGCGTCCCAGGAGGATTTCCAAGCACTGAACGAACTGTGGAAGGCCGCAAAGCGGCACGGCATGGAGGCGGCGCTACAGAAGTTAGCAGGCGGGCCTCCCGAACGGCCAGAAGTGAGGACACCGAAGCAGCAGCGGAATGTCCCGGCTCGTTATAGGGAGGGGTAACAGGTCAAGCCCGGCACGCAGACCACAGCAGTTGCCGCAGTAGAGAGTGAGTCTCTTCCTCAAAGCATGACTGCTCCCAGCTTGGACCAGGCAGCACAGGGACCATACTTAACATGAGTGTGGGCGCAGTGGGGCAGAGAATAATGGCAATCTCGACAACGGCGGCAGTGGCGTCACCGCAGGTGGGGGGAGCACCAGTGGTAACACAAGTGACAGGGAGCACCACGGTCCACCAGGCCCCGGTTGTAGCGGGGGGGCACCTTTGCTGCCTCATGTGCCAGGCATATCTGCAGGAGCAAAAGGGGGGTTACACGGGGCAGGGAGCGCGACTGCCTACCAAGCTCCAGTAATACTGGGGGGGGGGCACCTGGGTCAGCTCTGTCATCATCACCTGGACAACTGTCGATCACAGGAGCGCAAGGAGGGGTGGCAGCGCAGGTGTGGGCGCACCCTAGGGGGACACCAGCTCTGCCTTCTTCCACACTGCCAACAGCGGCAGCCAGCGTAGTTCAATCACCACCCATAGTGACCCCAGTGATATTTGGGTCGTCGTCCCCGGCGCTGGCCCCTCCTTCAGCACTTGCATGGCATGTCCCAGCCGAAACGCGAGAAAGGATTCACAAAGGGGAATTTGTGAACGTCTATGACTTGATAAATGCTGGGGTGGTCCCAAGTAGGCTGAGAGCTAGTAAGGAGGGTGAATTAAAGCCTAAGACGGTGTGGGTAGAGTGGTCCTTGAGGAACTGGGTGAAGGGTTTCGCCATTTATGCGACGATTCTCACGGAGAAAACACCATAGATAGCCTGCAATTATTTGGGTACATGTCCCTCATACATGGGGCGGCATCTGAGTTTCAAGGGTCAGCTTGGATGCAGTACGACATGAAGTTTAGGCAGATGAAAGCAGTGAGGCCAGAAATAGCATGGGACCAGAGGGAGATTAATATTTGGCATGCAGAGTTCCATATGTCACAAGTGCCGGGGAGGTTGCCTCAGTCCTTTCGGTTCAACAAAAATCTGGGAGACAAAAAAGTGGCCTTCTGGAACTACAACAGGAAAGAGTGTAGCAAAGGGGCGACATGTAGGTTTAAACACCTTTGCACTTTCTGCGGGGGGCAAGGACATCCAGAGTTCAAATGTTTCAAGAAGCTCGGCAAACACAGAGAGCAAACAACCCGTAAGGGTCGACTGCCAATTAATGGTGAGAAGCTCCCCTCCCCAATTCGCCTACATGTGCTCACACATCTTCTCAGACGATATACAAACAGCAGGGACGCACACATGCTGTATCATGGTTTCAGGGACAGCTTCCGCATTCCTTCCCTCGCACCCCCCCACATCAGTCCCTCCAAATAATCAATTGTCAGTTTTGCAGCACCATGAGGTGGTCCGGGAAAAAATCTTGAGGGAGGTGCACGCGGGGAGAGTGGCGGGTCCTTTTAATTCTCCCCCCTTGTGCTTCATTGGTATGTTCGCCTCTAGGTTTGGTTCCCAAGAAGGAGCCAGGCAAATTCAGCTTGATTCACAACCTCTCTTATCCCACTGGGATATCTGTCAATGATGGGTTGGACCCCACTTTATGCACAGTACGATACACCACCTTTGGAGATGCCATTTCAAAACTACAGAGATTAGGCAGGGGGGCCCTGATGGCAAAGTCTGACATTCAGTCGGCCTTCCGCCTATTGCCCATCCACCCAGAGGACACCCGCTTGTTAGGTTTCGCTATTGAGGGCCAATACTTCCTTGATTTATGCATGCCCATGGTGTGCTCCATTGCGTGTTTTGTGTTTGAGACATTCAGCAGATTCCTGGAGTGGGCCGGGAGGGACTTGGTGTCATCGGAGGACATGGTGCATTACCTAGATGATTTCCTGTTCATGGGTCCCCCTGGTGGCTGGGCAAGTGGGAGTGCCCTGCAGGGTTTCCGACAGTTGGCTCAGGCATTGGGGGTCCCGTTGGCTGAAGACAAGACAGAAGGCCCCACCACCTGTTTGTGCTTCCTGGGTATTGAGATTGATTCCACCGCTGGGCAGTGTAGGTTGCCGCAGGAAAAAGTGAGGGCATTCAGAGATGCGGTGACCACCTGCTTAGTGGCCAAAAAGGTTACGCTACATCAGCTACAAGTTTTAGTGGGGCAATTGAACTTTGCTTTACGAGTGATTTCAATGGGGAGAGTCTTTTAAAAAAACATAGCGCTGGCTATGTCAGCCTTCGGGCTAGGCACCACCATACCAGATTGTCTGCAGAGGTCAGAGAGGACTTGGAGACGTGGAAGGGGTTCTTAGATAATTTCAATGGAACTCTGTTATGGCAGCAACCAGCCCGGAGCAACGGGGAGATAGCCCTTTACACAGACTCGGCGGGTGGCATTGGGTTTGGCGCAGTTTTGGGTGCATGCAGCATTGGCCTGGGGAGTAGATTACATCTGGGCTCACACGCAACATTACCTTTCTAGAATTGTTTTGCATCATTGTCGCCCTGCACATCTGGGGGGAGGCAATTACAAACACCAGAATAATTTCTGGGTCAGACAGTATGTCTGAGGTTATGGCCATAAATAATTAGAGTGCGAGATGCAGTTGGGTACTGCGGTTGCTGAAGTGTCTTATTCGCCTATGTCTGTTGCATAACGTGCATTTTTCTGCCAAGCATGTACCGGGTGTGGATAATGCAGTGGCTGACGCTTTGTCTCGATCTAAGTTGACAGAGATCAGGGCACGGTGGCCGCAGACGGACGAGGTGATGGCGGAGTTCCCAGAGGAGTTGTGGTGGCTTGGTGCCACAGACCTAATTGCAGTGGTGCTGGCACCCAAGACAAAACGTATGTACGAGAAAGCTTGGGGGGTGTGCAGCGCAACGTTCAAATCAGTCACCAACGTAGACAGGTTCTCCCCGGAGGGTGTGCTAGATTTCCTGGTGTGGCAGAAGGATGGGGGGAAATCGCTGTCGTTAGTGTGCAGGCAATTGTCCGCCATTGCTTTCTTTGCCGGGTTGCACGGAGTCAAGGATCCTACTAAAGATTTTAGGGTACAGAAAGCCATCAGGGGTTGGGAGCGCATGGTACCTGGCGTGCCAGACAGTAGGCTATGAAACAGAGCTATTCACTCTTGCCTATGTGCTAGCCTTCATTGGGGCCCTATGCATTTCTGAGTTGGTACAATCGTCAGGAATGGGTGAAGAGGGGGCTCGGTGCGGCGGATGCCCTCTGGGAAGTTGGGGCGCTCCAGCTCAGGATCAGTAGGTCTAAAACAGACCCGTTAGGGAAAGGCACATGGATTAAATTGTACGCGTGCACAATACCGTTTTCTGTCTAGTGGCATTGGCAAAAGTGTACCTCAGGGGGCGCCCAATGATAGACTCAACCAGGTTTCTAGTACACCAGGATGGGACGCCAATGACACGATACCAATTCACTAAAGTGTGTAGGCGGGCGTTAGCCAGCCTGGGTCAGGATTCTGCTCAGTTTAGTTCCCATTCTTTCCGCATAGGGGCAGCAACCACAGCAGAGGCAATTGGTCTGCCATCAGAAGCAATTAAGAGGGTGGGTCGATGACGATCGGCATGTTGTGCGCGGTACGTGTGGCCCCATCTCGTGTAGATGGTGGAGAATGCCCAGGGGCGCAACCATCTTGGTGATAATAGCAATTCTTTCTTTCAGTGGATGTCTGTGGCTCGGTGCACATTTGTTGGTGTGGGCATTCCTTGATTTGCAGAGCGGAGCAGCAATTCCGCGGGTCCAGTCTGGAGGAAGCTCAAAACGCTGTAGGGTTTTTACACCATTGATTTGGGGTAGAGGGTCTTAAATTGCAGGATCTATTTGGTCACTTTCAACAAGCTTTTCAATCTGGAGCGTTTCCCCGCCCTGACATTTTAGTCATCCATGCTGGTGGGAATGATATGGTGCCCCAGGGCAGGCGAGGGGTGCGATAGGTTTTGTTTGTAGTCATGTCTAAGTTTCGGCAATACTTACCAAAAGCAGCGATATTGTGGTTGGAAGTGATACCGCGGATGGCCTGGGCGGGTGGGGATTCCAGTACAAGCCATTAACCAATCGGTGAAGAAACTGAACCATTCAATCAAAAGCATATTAGCAAAGTCCATCATGGGTACAACTAGGCACAACGTATTACATCCCGGGAAGAGGGGGTTGTTTCATAAGGATGGGGTGCATCTGTCTCAGAAAGGGTTGGCGATCTTTACCCAAACTGTACTGGGGGCTATTTTGGAGCACAGTCAGCACCAGGGGAGGGGGAGGTCGAGTGCGCCAGGGAGCTTCTCACCCTGTGGCGGAGCGCTGACAGATAACAGAAAAGGGGGCATGCGCAGCTATGGAGGTTCAGCGACTGGATTGACCCCAGGAGGGGGTAGGATGGAACTGTGCAGAGGAGAGGCGGGGAGGGGACTGACCTGCTGGTGGTCCTGGACTCTACTGCTGAGGGTAGGCAGGGAGGGGACTGACCTGCTGGTGGTCCTGGACTTTACTGCCCTAACCCGCAACGTATGGACTGTGTACAATTTTGGTGAGGATGCCTGTGTTCAGGTACCTCGGTGGGCCGGTGCGCTATGCGATGCCCTGTTTCTCAAGTAACGCATATGTTTGCTGTAGCGCGTTGGGGCCTGCTGGCACAATGTGAGCAGCGGAATGGGTCGGCCGAGTCGGCCAATAATTGAATTACATATGTACGGCAAAACTGAAGTCTATGGTAATGTTTGCCTAATCTCCTTTCTGCCTTACCTTTGACATGTGAATGTCGCAAAATCCGATGCTGTGTATATTGATATATATTCAAGTAGAATACTTTACTCTCCTAGTGGTTGTGGAGATTTATATGTTTGATGTGAATAAAAAGTCTCCGCTTGGACAACATAAATGGTTTCCGGATATTCTTGGGCCCTGAAAAGTATCAGAAGTGAGGGGAGTGAGTGTTACGTTGTGCGCGTACTATGTTTAACTTGTTATGTTTTTTAATTCAACTGTTTGGCTATTCAATTTACACACTGAAATGATTGCAATCAATAGGACATTTTAATGCACTCTCGAAAAATGCATCACAAGCAGATACGTGTTTTGCAAAAGAGGAAAATACTTATTTAAGTGATTAAAATGCTAAAACAGAAATGAGACCCTCTTAAAAACTCGGTGACGTTCACGGAGGGTGAACAGACTGACTTCCAGCCAAACTTAAAGACACTTGGAAAGTCCTTCCAAGGTGTCGCCACCCTTCTTTGGTTACAGAAAAGTGGCATTCTAGAGACAGCCCCTCAGCTGCTCAGAGGCCTGTACTGTCCACTTGTTCTCGGTGAGCATCAGTAGTGACAACACAACCAGGGGACCGGCACATAGAGGGGGATGTTTTGAAACAAGCCGGCGCCTCGTTGTAAAGCACCTGCGTGGAGTGAGGGACAGTCTGCTGGCAGCATCAGACAGAAGGAAACATTCAGGGCTCCACGCATCAAAAGGGCCAGGCTTAGGAGGGCATTCAAAGTGTCCGACACTACCTGTGGCTGCCTACATCTTTCCATAAAGTCCTCCTTGTCTTCGGAGAGATGTGTAGGGCCCGACTGCCCCCTCTGCACAGCAGCGTGTTTGCCAACAAGCTGTTCCCATGCCTCTGAAAAGCCATCATTCATAACAAATTATTGAGGGGGAAGGAGAAAGCAGCGAGGGGTGCAGGAGGCCACTCGCTCCAGTGGAAGCAGAGAAAAAGGCCCTTCTGTGAGGCGCACACCTGTTTCGCAGCGGCCACTACAGTCTAGCTTGATTTCTTGATGAACCAAGTGGCTAAAACACAATTTGAAACCCCGAACAAAGCTCGTTTTGATTACAACACACACTATTTCAATTCTGCCTGTGCATGCGGGTCCTGTAGTCCTTTCAAAAGTGTACCAGGGAGCCCCTTTCTGGTTATAACTCGCAATTTCAAGCACAACAACCACTAATGACACATTTCTACTCACAATGTTATCAAACTGGTTACAGCAGATGTATTTTCCTTTCATGTTGTCTGTTTGCTGTAGCTCTCAATAACAGTTGGAGTAACATCAAGTACCATGGGACTAAAGTGTACAGCTTTGGTCTGGTCAACCCCCAAAACCATTGGCACGGAAAGTGACTTCATCGCATTAACTTAAGCAACACTTTTTAAAAGAATAAGCCCGGCTTTAAATTAAAGGCAATTCGCGAATGTTTATTTCAGTCACTGGTTTACACCTCTTCTCAATTAGAGATATCCCTAAATTGGAACGTAGGCATCCAACATTTTACATTCTCTTCCTCAGGTCAAGTGACCAGTAGGGAAAAAGAGAGTCGACTCCTGATTAGAGTGTGGAAAACTTTCAAAAAGTAATGGACATGGCAAGTACCGAGCTCATTGCTAAAGGATGCTCAAAGGCGAATGCACTGTTAGCTAGGAGAGGTATTCTGCTGGAATCTTCCATGTCCTGCCCTGATGGGAGCAAACACATCTGGTAGATGGCACAACTCAGACAAAGCAGATGCGGTAAGCACTGTCTCGGAAAGAGTTATGTGGAGATAAAAGGGCAGAGAGGAAATGCAAAGAGTTCTAAAAATCAACTCATCTCATGAAAGATTCCGTAAAACAGAAAATAACGCATCAGTGGATATTGCAACTCTAAACTGGAAACAGAAGACCATGCATTAATGACTTTCCTTAGCATAATTTCTATCTGGTTTTGCGGCTGGAATCCATCTTTCCAGAAGTTTGGATTTAGAAAAGCCAAATAAATGGTCGTCACCTGCTGCTTACATGCAGAAATAATAAATACGCCTCGTCTTTGGAAAATTTCGAAAAATCACATGGACATATTTTACAATAATTTCGGTTGTTCATTTAATCTCTTTTAGGGAGATAGCTTTGTGTTTCTGCTTGCTTTTTTGCCCACTAGTCAAATTATTGTTACACAGACGGTAGAGAAATAGTTTTCTAGATTCCTAAATTATTTAATATATGTACTGGGTGATGCAAGAACGTCTACTGATGAAATATTGTGAGAACGTTTATTTAAAACAAACCTGAAATAAAAGTGGAATTGATATTGAGAACAGAAAAAAGAAGAATGTGGCACACTGACTCACCTTGAACTAGTCCCTCGTGCATACATTCAATTTAAGGAATCGTAAAATGTGACAAATAACAATTTGCGATGTTTTAAACAAAATGTACAACAGTGGATTTGATTGAAGAGGGTGCAATCTGCATACCGACTTCTAACAAGTCCATTGGTATTTTGCAAACTGACCTATGTATTAATAGGTTGGTTCTCAAAATATCAATTTGTAGAGTGTCGCAATGGGACCTACCTCATTAATATGTATAAGGTAGTTCACTACGTGTGACCCACTACGATTAGCTACAATGACAGGCATGGTGGCTTGCTGGGTTCAGCAGACCACTATGTCTGTGACTGCTTTTAAACAAAGCAATTCTTCTAATGCAGCCTTTTTCCTTCAAGGAAAATGGGATACGTATAATAAAACCAGTAAAATACAGAAACCTTTTTTATGAGCAGGTAGTATTCCCATGGACCAATTCCTGATCACTAAGGGGAAGGGGTCTCAGGAGGACCCCTTCCCATTTGCGAACGGTTTACCACCTCCTTTGAGTGGCAATATATGATTTTTTTGCTTCAAGATTTTGATCGCACAACATTAATACAAAGCTTAAAGAGTCAGCATCTGGACGATTGACAATGTAAATCAGTGGTTGTTGTCACCACGTCTTCACCTGCAGTCTTCATTCTCTTCGTGTGGAATGCATGGATTCACTGTAAGATACCAGCACATGTCACAGCAGTGTTAGTCACAAGAATAACTTGATGTGGCCACTTCTACATGGCTCTAAGCCATTTTGGGGTCATGTTTCTTTACCAAGACCCGATCCTGTGGTTGCAGTGCATGGCACTGGACTTCTTTTGTTGCTGGTGTTGCCAAGTCCACCTGATAAGAGACAGATTTCAACACATCATCCAGACCTTTAGAGTAATCCAATATATTATCATTACTTATTAATACAAGTGCTGCTTAGGAATGTAAGGGACCTACACAGACATGCCCATGAGGATTTCATGAGGAGAACTGCCATTTAGTTTTTTTGGACTACTCTAATGCTCATCAGTACGAGAAGAAGAGTATCTGGCTGTTTTAAAGTTGTTAATGCATTCACTTTGGCAAGCTTGGCCTTAATAGAACTATTCATCTTTTCAACTACATCTGGCTTTCCGGTGATGTAACTGCAGTAGAACTTTTATTCAATTTGTAAAGCTTTATACAGTAGTTTTAGGACCTCATTTTTAAAGTGAGTTCCCTGGTCTTTATCAATAGACGTAGGCATGCCAAGTCTCAGGACTAATTCCCTTAACAAGGGTTTGGCTATGGTCATACTATCATCTCTTCTACTAAAATCAGCTTCCACCCATTTAGAAAAAAAAGATAATTGTGAGAATATATATAAACCCGTTGTTCCTATAGAATTGCCCATTTGTCTCATAATAACTAGTGTATGTTTTACTGGCTTAATTCTTTAGCAAGTAATACATCTTTGAAACCTTCTGAATTTTGTGTTGTACCAATATTTTTTAAATATCCTGACCATATTGTCTTTTCCTACATGTAGGAACCTAGCCTTCCCCTGCAACATTGAATCTGAAAGAACAAACTGATGATCTGTGGTTACTCAAAGGTCAATATAATTCCTCATACAACCAGCTGTTTCCCAGCTTTTCTTTTAATCCGCTGGTACTTCTCGTAATTCACTTATTGTTGCCAGTATTGGATTCACCAAAGCAATTCACATTATCTCCATCATCACTTTTTGCATTAGCTTCACACTGTTCTGGTTCTTGTTCATTTCATTTAATAGTTGCAGTTTTAAGAGCACAGTACTTCGTAACCTTATCAACATAGTGATTGCCCACAGTGAACATATTATTCCCAGACTTATGAGCAATGCACTTTCCAACTGATATCTCTCTAGGTTGCTATAGTGCTTCTAACAAATTCACAATATATGTTCCATTATGTATTGGGGTAGCAGCGGATGTCACCCCCTTTGTGACCATAATTTCCCAAAGTAGTGTACCAGTTCAATTTCATATTGGCTGTCTGTGTAAATTGTCACACTTAGGGTGTCATTAGAATGGCAGACGGACCGTAGTCTGCCCGCCATCCTGGTGTAAACCGGGACCGCCCACCGTGCATGTGGCGGTCCGCACTCCCGATCAGGATGCGACCGCCACCATGGCGGTCAGATCTTGATTTTTAACATTGCGGCGGGTGCTGCTGACAGCAGCACCTGCTGCAATGCTAAAACAGCATGTCGTGCATTTCACAGCACTACGTGATAGGCACCATGCAGTGTCTGCCACGTAGTGCTGTAAAATGTAGGTGGGTACCATGGGTACCCCTCAAGTGCACCCTCACCTCCCCCAACACAAGAGGGGCTCGCAACGGGCCCCCGTCACCAATCCCCACCAGCCTTTCCATAGCGGCATCACCGCCATGGAAAGGTCTGCAATGGCCAGCATCCAGATTTGGTGGACGGTGCCTTGTAGGCACCGCCACCATTCAGGGCTACCTGATCCGTTTGCCAGGCAATCTGTTAGATTGCTTTTGGCGGACCCGTGGCGGATGGTCTTTGCGTCCACCATGACCTGATCGCGATTCCCTCCCCCACCATAATGTGGCAGAGGGAAAATCATGGTACGATTACGGAAGGACTGCCACCGCATAGCTGGTGGTGACGGGCCTTCCGCAATCGTAATCGGGTCCTTAGTTCATTGGCTAGACAACATGCTTTTGTCAGGGCAATCAGTACTGCTACCTGTGCTGAAATTACATAAGAAAGTATGATGCTTCAACAATTTCAGAAATGAAACGGGCTGCATAAGCTGCTGTAAGGTATTCCTTGATAGACTCACAGACATGAACTAACCAAAAACATAATCAGATAAGCCATTTGAAGAGAAACCTCTTTGATTCCAGGTGTTTTTTGGTACACAACTCAATCACATTGGTGCAATCATGATCATGGTCTTCTTCTTCTTCATCATTGTTTAGAACAGTTACAAGATTTAAGGTATTGCCCCTACCTATTGAAATATTTTCAGCCTACAGTAATGTTTGTTCAACTTTGTTTGTCAGATGCTGAGTTTGTGTACGAGTCAACAAAAACTCAGCTGAATAAGAGACTACAAGAATAAGGGTATAACCAATAACAATCCCCTCGCTCTACTCAATTACTAGGCAAACAGCAGCTACAGACTTCAAACATCCAGAAAGAGCTGCGGCTATTGGATCTAATGTAGAAGAGAAGTGACAGGCCGTTTTACTTCACCATGCTTTTGAGTTAGAACAGATACAGCACACCCTTATTTTTGAGACAGTAAAGCAACAATTCCTCATCATAATTAGACATTCCTAGAGCTGATGCAAGACAGAAATTCTCTCTGAGTTCTATGAAGACTCTCATACGTTCACCATCAAATGGGACCTATCTTCTACATCGCTAGAAGTCCACTGACGAAAGTAGCCAGCCATTCCGAAGAATATCCTCACTTCCTCTGGGTAGTTACAGCAGGATTGGGTACCACCAGACAACGTGGGACTACAGGTTTATTTATCTTCCTAAGATCTTGGACTACCCCCCACGTGCCACTCATTTTGTTAATGCCCATTACAAGTGAATTCCATGGCATGCCAAGCACCTCTTGTAGGATACCGTATTCTGTAATCCTTTCTATAACGGGCTTCATTCTTTCTTCTGCTTCTCGTGAAATCTTTCATTCTTTCTTCTGCTTCTCGTGAAATCTTGTTGATAAACTACATCTGGTATTAGTCCTATTTCTCTGCTTCTGAAATCCCCTACCTCTTCTTTCACTGTGTATCTTAAATCAAGATGCAGGTCATCTTTTGTAAGAGATGAGGAAAACGAACACTTTATCCTTATGATTTAATCATAAACACTGAATATTCATCTTGTGCTTCAATTACAACCACATCCATTGTGCAACAGATCACACAATTCATCTTGCAAGATAAATCTCTGCCAAGGAAATTAACATGACTCAAACCACACAATATGAATTGGTGATCAATTTCAATGGGCCATATTTGAACTGGAATATTTGTTGACACTTGATTCAATGTTTTTATTACTTATTCCTACAACTTGGACTTTTTTTCAGAGTAACCTGTGGAGTGGGTAGCACCAGTATCGATTAGAAATGATACAGGGTGGCTAGTCACCTCACCATTTACATGTGGGCCACTCTGGTCTATCTCTAGGACTACATCAAGCATGTAATCCTCCTCCCTCCTCAGGCAGCACCAGGGAATTTGTTGCATCCAGTGAAAACTGGTGAAAAATCATTTCTAAGAAGCATTGGATTATGTTGAAACCCTGGGTAGTATGGTATTTTATTTCTCATTATTTGCTGAAACACAGGAGCTATAGCCATGTTTGCATGTAATTACCCCAGATATTGCACATTTTACATAGCAGTCTGTCGGGCTGGGGCAGTCAGTTAAATCCAACCAATTTGCCTATCAGCAACTAATTTTCACGTAGCTGCATCTGATAAACAAAAATATTTTGAATTTGATCTGGGTTTGGTCTACATTCATACTTACAGTGACCAATTTTCTTGCAGAAATAAAAAGCAGTGCTCTTCTTCAGCAACTTGATATTTGCATTCATCCGAGAACTGCTCACAAGCACTCTACCCCTACCTTGGGCTCATGCTGACCACATATCACTTCTCGTTCCCATTCCTTGCTGCCCAAAATTTGAATTTGCATTCACGCTAGAACTTACAAACGGTACAAAATCCATGTCTGAATTCATCATCTGATTTTTACCACCTTCCTGGATCTGTTTCGTTTGCCTGTCATCACCTTCACCTTACTCTTTTTCTGGTTTGTCTCAAAAAAGTCACTACAGTATTTGGCATAGTTGAATATCTCATCAATGCTTTTAGTCTTCCAGCACAACACGCTCCTCTAAATATGTGTGTTATGCTCTGGACAAAAACCCAAGAAGAAAGCCAATAAAAAGCCACTAATGCCTTCCCTTGCCAGTTTTTTGACTCCACTGTATTACTTATGTATCTGCATAAGCCTCTCATAATATGCATGCACTGACTCTTTCAGTACTGTGTCCCTCTTGTTATTTTTCCCCAAATCACCTCCTTCTCCATCAACTTCTATTTAATATGACTTATCACCTCTTTGTATTCCCTATAACCAGAGCAACCTGAGCATTAAGTGACTGACTCTTGGTGGCTCTTCTGTTGGCCATGCAAATTCTTAGGAACAACAATCTAAAGCAATGTATTTAAATAAATCCAACAAAACACACAAGATGATGGACGGAATGTTGCACATTTGCAAAACATTCACCCCCAGTCACAGATCTGGGTTTAATCCATCGTTATTTTGCTCACCACGCCACCCCAGTTCAGACATGGCCATATGCAAATCAGTCTTGCCCCTGTGCCTCATGGGAACAGTCCAGCCCGAACTGCCAAGCCATGTCTTCCCTGGACCGGAATCAAGCATCCTAGGACCGGTTTCGGGGTTTTATCCCTCTTCAGCCAGGATAGCTTGACTCCAGTGGCGTAGTGAGCACGGGACCCACGTCTGGGCATACCCTTCCCACATAGGGCGAACAGCAAAACACACAAGATGATGGACGGAATGTTGCACATTGGCAAAACATTCACCCCCAGTCACAGATCTGGGTTTAATCCATCGTTATTTTGCTCACCACGCCACCCCAGTTCAGACATGGCCATATGCAAATCAGTCTTGACCCTGTGCCTCATGAGAACAGTCCAGCCCGAACTGCCAACCCCGAAACCGGTCCTAAGATGCTTGTTTCCCGTCTAGGGAGGACCTGGCTTGGCAGTTCGGGCTGGACTGTTCCCATGAGGCACAGGGTCAAGACTGATTTGCATATGGCCAGGTCGAAACTGTGGTGGCATGGTGAGCAAAAGAATGATGGATTTAACCCAGATCTCTTGACTGGGGGAGAATGTTTTGATTTGTTCTGCATTTTGTCCATCAAATGTGTGTAGTTTGCTTCAAATAAATCCAAAACACTTTCAAAATAGTCACTAGTCTATTGACCACCTTGTACCATCTGCTTGCTTTCTCTCTCAATTTAAAGCACATGGATCATCCCTAGGCCAAAGAACATGCACATAATTTCTTCCATGTATTTCTCACAAAGGAACCTCTGTAAAAGCTGATCCCATTTCAGGCTCACACATGACCACACTCACTTTTTTTCTATAGCAATGCTTTTATTTTTTAGAACCAGCTTCCTTCCACTTGTCCTCGTACTTCCTCAAGTCACTTCAATCTTTTATGGAACCAATCAATTCCTTGATGTGAGATCCCAGAGTCACTAGACCCAGATTTTCTATTTTGGCCTCATTCCATTTCATTCTGTAGTTTTTTACACATGCTCCTAATTTTGTGTAAATCCGTGTCAAATTCTTCTGCTAAACCTTCAAGCTTATGGCATGCCTCATTTGCAAATCTCGCTGCCTCTTTAATGAAATGCCTCAATTCATGTTATGTTATGTCCAAATTATATAAAAGAAAATCGTTTTCTGTCAATTATATCTTGCAAAATCTCCCCGAATTCCAATTTGCAAAAATTAATTTCTCTCATCTCAGGTGGTATTGTACCTGTAGCTTCAACAACAGTACTGTCTACACTGGTTGTGGTTACACTAGGGCCAGGTAAAGTTGACAATGCATCCTCAGGTGGAGAACTTGCAGTACCAAATGCCATTTTTTCTTGTGTACTCATGCCTGGTTCGCCTGCACCCATATCGGGGACTGGCGGTCTATGTGTCAGTGCACCAATTGTGTAAGGATGAGGTCAGGTCTAGTATCTAACAGATCAATCATCTGAGTCAATTTCTTCAACTCTTTTTCAATATATATTTTTTGAATCATCAATTTTATTTTCGACTTTCCTTTGTCTGATTCATTAGCTATTGCAGGAAAAACCCTCACACCTTGTATTGTATGTTCTTCCATGCCCTTTTTAATCCTCTTTCTCTTCTTTTCTATGGCCATTGGATTCCATTCATTTAATGCTTCAAATTGTGTACGTCTAAGTTGTGGCTTTCTCTCACACATTGCATGTCTCTGGAAATCAAGCTTCCTAGTATTAAAAGTACCATTTAATGCAAATCGCATGTCTTTGTTGCCAGAAGAATGATCATGGCAGTCTTTAAGCCATACACACTTATAAAATCCAATGTTTGTCATCATTTCAAATCCAGGAGAACCTTCTGAAGAAATCTTCTTGCTTTTCCTAACAAGACTTTAAGGTTTTTCAATACAGGAACCATTATTCTCACTCAAACTTATCCCAAAAAACTCACAAAATAAAACGAACAACTAAATCCCAGCGCAGATTTGGCAAAGGTTGACAAATCACAGCACAACTTACAGAGACAACCAAACAATGACTCATGATGATGTTTCACCAATCCTAGCGCGAATTTCAACATAGGGTCAGTCAGACAATTACAGCGCAAATTCTCAGTTAATAGAAATCAATACAATGCTTTCGCCACCAAACATAAATAATTAAACAAATAAGACCTTGTCTGCTCAACTTACATAAGAGAGGGAAATTAAGAATTAAAGAAATCCGTCTCCTAATCAATAAAAACAGAACTAGTATCTTCGTAGCACTTGTCAAACACAAATTTGCAACAAAGAATAAATGCAAGAAATTGGGATACAGATTGAGGAGGTTGAAGCCCTTCTCAAGCAGCAACACCAATTTTTCTCAGGGTGAAGTCACAAGCAAACCCTAAATTGACCTGTGCTCAACCCTCTGGTAGTTTGGCACAGAGCAGTCAGGCTTACCTCCAAATCCATGTATAAAGTATTTGTGTAAACACATGAAGATGGACGGAGTACTGAAACTTTTCAACCACTCACCCCCAGGCAAGATATCTGGGTTTAATCCATCATTCATTTGCTCACTATGGCCCCCCAGTTTGGACCCAGTCATATGGAAATCAGTATTGACCCTGCTCTTCATGGGAAGAGTCCAGCCTGAACTGCCAGGCCCTCCCTGGACCAGAAAGATGCATCCTGGGACTAGATTCAGAATATCAACCCTCATCAGTCAGGCTAGCTTGAATCCAGTGGCACAGCGAGCAAGGGGCCCAAGTCTGGGCATACCTTCAGGTGTAAGTGGGGCTGTGCCCAGCTCCTCCCTCCCATCCTGGCAGTGATGGCGCATCCAGTCATACCTAAGCTCCCTATTGTGTGTGGCTGTCTAGGATGAATACACAAAGCCCAACCATCAACTACACCCAGTTATGTGACCCAGGGACAGGCTATAGGCACTAAACGGCAAAGTCAGGAAAATGATAACTTTCTAAAAGGGTCAATCTCAAAATTGCAATTTAAAATCCGACTTCACTATAACCTAGGATTTTATATTACAATTCCAAAATCACCAAAATGAACTGGTTACCTGTTCCCAATTGAAACGTACATGTTATAAAATGTAACAAGGTAACTCCAATGTTATCCTATGGGAGCGGTAGGTCATGCAGTAGTGAAAAACAAATAAGAGAGTTTTTCACTACCAGGGCATATAAAACTCATGTCTTACCTTTTAAATACACTGCGTCCTCCTCCCTGGGTTGTCCAAAGCCTACCCTAGAGGTGACCTATATGTAGTAAAAAGGAAGGTTTGGACTTGGCAAAAGGAGTCATTTATAAACACAAAGAGTCCGCAGGTCTTCTGAGGAAAGAATATGCAAAAACTGGCTGATATAAAACAACAGGACGAAAAACTAAAGAGGGAATCCTCTTAAAGAGGACGGAATCCCATCACCCACCGAGGTGGCATGCTTCATCATATGGGATATCCTCTTAACCGCAACCTAGTGCGGCTAAGGAGCTACAACTCCTTACACGTGTCAAAGGAGGAGCTCACAGATGTTTTAAGATATATTGAAGAGGGACTAGATCTCCTAAAGATCGATGAAGCTACCTAAAGTGTGTGTGAACAATATACAGTGCAGTGTGAAGTGAGTGTGTAATAAAATTGGCTACCTAGAGAAAAAGGATTTATTAAGGATCTCCAAGTGTCAAGGTTTAAAAAGCAGTACAAGTGCGGTCTTACCAGATTAACGATCGCGCTGGTGAAGAGTGACGTCTACATGTTTCAGCCACACAAGATCAAAACTATGATCAAGGCTTTCTTCAGGACCAAGGTGTGTGAATACTGCAACAAAGATAACAGTGAGTGAAAATTATCGCATGAAAAAATGTTATACGAACTATACAACCATATGTATACCTGTGTACTTATGGAAAACACTACAGGGATACTGGAAAGTCACCTGTTGAAGAAAAGAGAAGAAAAGGCTCACATTCACAACATGTAACGTGGCTTATCAATCAGTAATAGCAACCAAAATCAGTAAATAAATACTATAAGCAAGGCCTATGATAGACCTTCATACCCGTTTGAAATCGGGGATACCACCCACCACTCCTGGTAACAACTCAGGGCGTGAGGCAACACTCTGTGAAGAAAGAAAAAGAAAAAAAGGGGAACTACTACTCTGCTAGAATATAGTTCTCAGCAGAAATACCCTTAAAAGGTACCTCTACTCTAGATAAAAACAAAGGACTGGAAGGTAGTTACCAAATGGGCTAACAATTATCAAAATGGTTTTAGCATCATTTGTTAGGCCAACTGCATCCAAATTAGTGGGCAGTAGGAAGGCAATGGAAGTAGGAAAGGCCAACTCCGATGACACTGGTAGTCATTACATGCTTATAAACGCTGTTGTGCTCATTATCACAATCGATGGGTAGTATGAATGGCCCACTTCGGTGACACTGTGAGTCATTACGTGTTCAAAACGCTGTTGCGCTCTTTACCACTATCAATGGTAACGATGACAAAGGCCACAGTAGAGTGGAAGGGCGAAATACAAAAACAAAAGAGAGAAAACAGCAAAAAGACTGTTTGAACCCAAACACAACGTGCTAGCAGAGTCTTAAAGCACCCAACCACGGGAGACTAAGTATAGGAAACAACAGAGACCTATACACAAGTCTCTCCCCATCCAGCCCGCCTACCTGTCCGTTGTTACCCCGGGAGGTCTTCCTGGTTGTTCAAAGTGGTAACGGGACAGGCAGGCGAGCAGCATTTATGCTCAAAGCAAAAATTACCACAGCTGTGAAGCGCTCCGGACTCCGAGCGTGTTGGCGCATAGCAGGACGTCGTCCTATGGAAAGACGGCTGCCTCGTAAGTGCGTAGGTGTCACAGCGTTAAAATGCAAGTACTTCTGGGAAATGTAGTCCTGGTAATGGATATTTAGAAATATTGTAAAAAACATCAAAAGTGCGCCCACATTATGCCAAGGGTTGTCAGTAATCAAACCCCCTGGATTGTGCCACAATACTATGAAACAGATAAGACACGTATCGGCCGCATGACAGTCAAAAAGCAAAAGTGTAATGCAAAAATGCATACTCAGAATACCGCAAGCGACATGATATTCCCGCTTGTGTATATCTCCATGTAGTGTGTGGTGGTGTGAATGCATAAACTACTGGAGAGCCCCACATAGAGTCAACTGCGACATCTGCTATTGACCAATAAATGTGTAAAAAATGGGGGACAGATGTATCAAAACACGTGCAGCGCAGGAAGCAGCATGAGATGACTCAAACAAAGGGGTGGACATGTAATGCGTGCTCAACACTGCTGCGCAAGCACCCATAACTGACAGTCTATATTGCCTGATATAATGTAGCATTGATTATGTGTTTAGGATGTCAGTAGTGTGCCAGTAGGAGCATGGTCAATGGACTTCGAATCCAAGCATATAACACATAGTGGTGGATACTTTAGAGATGAATAATCTGATGATACTTGGTCATACTAATCTAAACCATGTCACAAAACATGGTAACTATATACATGAATGTACATGATGATGCAACAATGGGATGATGTTATAATAAGGACTCGTAATCGTGCCAAGATGTGTTCATTATTATTTCACAAGAGTCCAGGGGATGGCATCGTTAATCCCATCCACGTCACTATGTAACCTGAACACCCAACGTTGTTCTCTTTTTAAAAGAAAGTTGGACACATCTGTGATGTGCGAAGGAATGTAGCGTTGCTCCAAAATCGTCCACAGCACTTGTTCAGGTCTGTGGTTACAGTCTAGAAAGTGGTTTGTCAAGCGGGTCGATTTTTCCTGCACCTAATGGTGCTTTTGTGTTCCATAATTCTCAGTTTGATCTTTCTAGTAGTCATGCCCAAATATTTCTTCTGGCATGGACATGTGATTAGGTAAATAACTCTCTCACTATTGCAATTAGTGTGTCGAATTTGTCTCCAATGTTTCACAGTACCAATTTCGATTTCAGTTGTGTGTTTAGTTTGAGGACACACTGCACAACGGCCGCAGGGAAAATGTCCATGTACGGGCGGCGTATTCCAAAGTGCGTTGGATAGAGGAATCACTTCCTTCCTTCCTTGGTCGCGTGTGGACCAATGTGTCACGCAAATTGGTCCCTCTCTTAAAAGAGAACAGAGGAGGAGGTAGTTTCACTTGTCCAACATTTAAAATGCGCCAATGTTTCCGCACAATCTTTTGAATCTGATTAGATAGGGTGCTAAAGGTGTTAACAAAAGTCAACCTATCTAATGAAGCCTTTGGTGTAGTAGGTTCCAGCAGAGCTCCGCGGTTATTATTTGCAGCTCATTTATAAGATTGTCATATGAGTTTAGGGGGATAGCGTCTGGCCCGGAGATTATGAAACAATACATCCGCATGTTTGCTGAAATTTTCATGGGTAGAACAATTTCTTCTCAACCTAAAGAACTGTCCAAAGGGCAAGCCTGTCCGAAGGGCCTTAGGATGGAAGCTGTCATATTTTAGAAGGGAATTTCTAGACATGGGTTTGGTGTAAAGTTCACTTTCAAGGCCCCTGTCTGATGGAAAAATCAAAAGATCTAGGAATGGTAGACTCATTTTGCTGGATTCAATCGTAAAATTCAGAAAATTATTCTGGATGTTCAGCCAGACATGAAAGGCATTGAGTGTAGTAATGTTTTCTCTCCAGATGACAAAAATGTCACCGATGTAACGTTTCCATTCAATGATGTGATCACGGAATGGATTCTCTACATTGAGTACACAGTTCTGTTCAAACAGATGTACATAGAGATTGGCCAGGCTGGGGGCGAAAACACTGCCCATTGAAGTACCGGAGATCTGAAGATAGATTCGGTCTTCAAACTTAAAAACGTTTTCTGTCATGGCCAGCCTGGCACATTCCATAATGAAAGGAACTGGTGTACTCAAACCTTCCGAGCAATGGTCCAGTAGAGCTCTGATAGCT
The DNA here is from genome assembly GCF_964204655.1 of Triturus cristatus. Lineage (NCBI taxonomy): Eukaryota > Metazoa > Chordata > Amphibia > Caudata > Salamandridae > Triturus > Triturus cristatus. The sequence goes on from NC_140585.1 coordinate 375,402,818, forward strand.
TCAAGTGTCCCAACCTGGGGAATTCACGTATAGAGGGATTCCACGTCGAAACTGACAGCTCAAGTTCTCACTTTTGAAACTGCAGTCGCCCATGAAATATCTGAACTCGGTACGTCTACCAAGAATCATTATCACAATCTGCCTAACTTAGAAAAACAGGCTCTTGACTGTTTGTCTAGGAACACGGCCATTACTGTTAAGTCCGCCGATAAGGGCGGTGCTATTGTCATTCTGAATACCACGGATTATCGAGAGGAGTGTCTCAGATAACTTACGGATGAGCAATCTTGTAGATTGCTAGGCACTGAACCTACAGCGAGACTCCAGAAAGAGATTATTGAGATGGTGCTAGAAGCAAAACTCGAAGGGTGGATCTCTACCCCTGAGGCCGAATATTTGGTAACTACTCATCCAGTGACACCTTATTTTTATGTTTTACCAAAGGTGCACAAAACACAATGCCCCCCCGGTAGACCTATTATTTCAGGTCTGGGTTCATTGCTTGAACCTCTGTCCACGTTCGTGGATTTCTTTTTGAGACTACTAGTTAAGACTATACCGACTTATCTTCAAGACACGAAAGATGTCCTACAAATTCTCCCTGGCATAGACTTTAACATCGAGACGGATTTCCTCATCAGTTTCGACGTGGAATCCCTCTATACGTGTATTCCCCAGGTTGAGACACTTGAAGCTATCAGAGCTCTACTGGACCATTGCTCAGAAGATTTGAATACACCAGTTCCTTTCATTATGGAATGTGCTAGGCTGGCCATGACAGAAAACGTTTTTAAGTTTGAAGACCGAATCTATCTTCAGATCTCCGGTACTTCAATGGGCAGTGTTTTTGCCCCCAGCCTGGCCAATCTCTATGTACATCTGTTTGAACAGAACTGTGTAGTCAATGTAGCGAATCCATTCCGTGATCACATCATTGAATGGAAACGTTACATTGATGACATTTTTGTCATCTGGAGTGAAGACATTACTTCACTCAATGCCTTTCATGTCTGGCTGAACATCCAGAATAATTTTCGAATTTCACGATTGAATCCAGCAAAATGAGTCTACCATTCCTAGATCTTTTGATTTTTCCATCAGACAGGGGCCTTGAAAGTGAACTTTACACCAAACCCATGTCTAGAAATTCCCTTCTTACATATGACAGCTTCCATCCTAAGGCCCTTCGGACAGGCTTGCCCTTTGGACAGTTCTTTAGGTTGAGAAGAAATTGTTCTACCCATGAAAATTTCAGCAAACATGCAGATGTATTGTCTCATAATCTCCGGGCCAGACGCTATCCCCCTAAACTCATATGACAATCTTATAAACGAGCTGCAAATAATAACCGCGGAGCTCTGCTGGAACCTACTACACCAAAGGCTTCATTAGATAGGTTGACTTTTGTTAACACCTTTAGCACCCTATCTAATCAGATACAAAAGATTGTGCGGAAACATTGGCGCATTTTAAATGTTGGACAAGTGAAACTACCTCCTCCTCTGTTCTCTTTTAAGAGAGGGACCAATTTGCGTGACACATTGGTCCACACGCGACCAAGGAAGGAAGTGATTCCTCTATCCAACGCACTTTGGAATACGCCGCCCGTACATGGATATTTTCCCTGCGGCCGTTGTGCAGTGTGTCCTCAAACTAAACACACAACTGAAATCGAAATTGGTACTGTGAAACCTTGGAGACAAATTCGACACACAAATTGCAATAGTGAGAGAGTTATTTACCTAATCACAAGTCCATGCCAGAAGAAATATGTGGGTATGACTACTAGAAAGATCAAACTGAGAATTATGGAACACAAAAGCACCATTAGGTGCAGGAAAAAATCGACCCGCTTGACAAACCACTTTCTAGAGTGTAACCACAGACCTGAACAAGTGTTGTGGACGATTTTGGAGCAACCCTACATTCCTTCGTACATCACAGATGTGTCCAACTTTCTTTAAAAAAAAGAACAACGTTGGGTGTTCAGGTTACATAGTGACGTGGATGGGCTTAACGATGCCATCTCCTGGACTCTTGTGAAATAATAATGAACACATCTTGGCACGATTACGAGTCCTTATTATAACATCATCCCATTGTTGCATCATCATGTACATTCATGTATATAGTTACCATGTTTTGTGGCATGGTTTAGATGAGTATGACCAAGTATCATCCGATTATTCATCTCTAAAGTATCCACCACTATGTGTTATATGCTTGGATTCGAAGTCCATTGACCATGCTCCTCCTGGCACACTACTGACATCCTAAACACATAATCAATGCTACATTATATCAGGCAATATAGACTGTCAGTTAAGGGTGCTTGCGCAGCAGTGTTGAGCACGCATTACATGTCCACCCCCTTGTTTGAGTCATCTCAGGCTGCTATCCTGCGCTGCACGTGTTTTGATACGTCTGTCCCCCGTTTTTTACACATTTATTGGTCAATAGCAGAGGTCGTAGTTGACTCTATGTAGTGCTCTCCAGGAGTTTATGCATTCACACCACCACACACTACATGGAGATATACATAAGCGGGAATATCATGTCGCTTGCGGTATTCTGAGTATGCATTTTTGCATTACACCTTTGCTTTTTGCCTGTCACGCGGCCGACAAGTCTCTAATCTGTTTCATAGTATTGTGGCACAGTCCAGGGGGTTTGATTACTGACAACCCTTGGCGTAATGTCAGTGCACTTTTGATGTTTTTTTACAATATTTCTATATATCCATTACTGGGACTACATTTCCCAGAAGTACTTGCATTTTAACGCTGTGACACCTACGCACTTACTAGGCCACCGTCTTTCCATAGGATGACGTCATGCTACGCGCCGACACGCTCGGCGCCAGGAGCGTTTTCACAGCTGAGGTCATTTTTGCATTGAGCATAAATGCCGCTTGCCTGCCTGTCCCGTTACTGCTTTGAACAACCAGGAAGACCTCCCGGGGTAACGACGGACAGGTAGGCGGCTGGATGGGGAAAGGTATAGTTCTCTGTTGTTTCCTATACTTAGTCTCCCGTGGTTGGGTGCTTTAAGACTCTGCTAGCACATTGTGTTTGGGTTCAAACAGTCTTTTTGCTGTTTTCTCTCTTTTGTTTTTGTATTTCGCCCTTTCTCTCTACTGTGGCCTTTGTCATCGTTCACATTGATAGTGGTAAAGAGCACAACAGCGTTTTGAACACGTAATGACTCACAGTGTCACCGAAGTGGGCCATTCATACTACCCATTGATTGTGATAATGGGCACAACAGCGTTTATAAGCATGTAATGACTACCAGTGTCATCGGAGTTGGCCTTTCCTACTACCCATTATAGATGTTATTCTTATATTGGGCAGTACTTTAACAGTACTGACTATTCTTTCCATTGCCTTCCTACTGCCCACTAATTTGGATGCAGTTGGCCTAACAAATGATGCTAAAACCATTTTGATAATTGTTAGCCCATTTGGTAACTACCTTCCAGTCCTTTGTTTGTATCTAGAGTAGAGGTACCTTTTAAGGGTATTTCTGCTGAGAACTATATTCTAGCAGAGTAGTAGTTCCCCTTTTTTTCTTTCTTCACAGAGTGTTGCCTCACGCCCTGAGTTGTTACCAGGAGTGGTGGGTGGTATCCCCGATTTCATACGGGTACAAAGGTCTATCATAGGCCTTGTTTATAGTATTTATTTACTGATTTTGGTTGCTATTACTGATTGATAAGCCACGTTACATGTTGTGAATGTGAGCCTTTTCTTCTCTTTTTTTCAACAGGTGACTTTCCAGTATCCCTGTAGTGTTTTCCATAAGTACACAGGTATATATATGGTTGTATCGTTCCTATAAGATTTTTTCATGTGATAATTTTCACTCACTGTTATTTTTGTTGCAGTAGTAACACACCTTGGTCCTGAAGAAAGCCTTGATCATAGTTTTGATCTTGTGTGGCTGGAACATGTAGACCTCACTCTTCACCAGCGCAATCGTTAATCTGCACAGACCGCACTTGTACTGCTTTTTAAACCTTGACACCTAGAGATCCTTAATAAATCCTTTTTCTCTAGGTAGCCAATTTTATTACACACTCACTTCACACTGCACTATATATTTTTCACACACACTTTAGGTAGCTTCATCGATCTTTAGGAGACCTAGTCCCTCTTCGATGTATCTTAAAACATCCTCGAGCTCCTCCTTTGACACGTGTAAGGAGTTGTAGCTCCTTAACCGCACTAGGTTGCGCTTATGAGGAGATCCCATATGATGAAGCATGCCACCTCGGTGTGTGATGGGATTCCATCCTCTTTAAGAGAATTCCCTCTTTAGTTTTTTGTCCTGTTGTTTTATATCTGCCAGTTTTTGCATATTCTTTCCTCAGAAGACCCGCGGACTCTTTGTGTTTATAGATATAGTAAAGGGACTTGTCCGTGCTGGTCTGTAAATTTTCCCTCAGACCCTCTAAGCTACCCGGTTTTGAGATAAAAGGGGTCATTTGCCAGGTTGAAATGGCAGTTATAAACTGCACACACAGGCTGCAATACCAGGCCTGAGACATGTTTAAAGGACTACTTAAGTGGGTGGCACAATCAGTGCTGCAGGCCAACTATTAGCATTTAATTTATGTGCCCTGGGCTCCTGTAGTGCTACATTGCTGGGGACTTGCAAGTAAATGAAATATGCCAATTGGGGATAAGCCAATGTTACCATGCTTTAAGGAGGGAGCACATGCACTTCAGAACTTGTTAGCAGTGGTAAAGTGCACAGAGATCTAAGGCCAGCAAAAATGAGAGCAGCAGAAATGGTGAAGGAAGGCAAAACATTTGGGGGAAGACCACCCTAAGGCTGACATGTCTAACAAATGTCCCTCACAGGTGAAACTGGGAAGAACTACTCATCCCCTGGGGAGTTCTCATCGCTAAGGTGGAAGAACCTGGCTAGACCATCAGCATTGGCATGGTCTAGCCAGGACAGTTTTCCACCTTAAAGTCTATCCATGTAGAGAGATGGACCACCTCAAAAGTTTGGGGTATTCACCCCACATTTGCATGAGCCATCTGAGGGGGTCTGTGGTCTGTCTGAACCCTGATGTGAGTCCCAAACATGTATGGTCTCAGCTTCTTAGGTGCCCTGAACACAGCAAAGGCCTCCTTTCAATCCTATTCAACCTCTGTTTGTCAGGATCCATGGGACTGCTCACCACCTTCCGCACTCCAGCAGTAGTGGGGGAACTATTCAGGGTGAACCCCAGGGCGATAGGTGCATTTCACTCACTTACATCCTAGGAAGACTGCCAGTCTGGTGGGGGCTCCTAGCAGGTTCTCAACGCATGCCTCTCGGCTCATCCCCTCTTTTACTCCCCGTGTTCCCTGAGGAAGAAAAGCTGACTTATATTTCTTTAATTCTCTGCTCCGGTGTTTTCCTTATCTTTGTTTCCAGGACATGCCAGAGCTTGACACAGCAACCTCCATGACTCCGCATCCTTTGTGACTCAACAAGCCTCTGTGATTCAGCAACCCCCATGACTCAGCAGCCTCCATGACTCAGCAACCTCCATGACTCAGCAACCTGCATGACTCAGCAGCCTCCATGACTCAACAAGCTTCCATGACTCAACAAGCTTCCATGACTCAGCAGCCTCCGTGACTCAGCAACCTCCATGACTCAGCAACCTCCATGACTCATCAGCCTGGCAAAAGGTATTTAACTCTCACCCAGGCTCATCTTCAGTGCTTCGCATTGAGTTTCCTGTTGAAGATTCTGCGGCATGACGGCTCTTCTCTACAAGTGCTGGTCGGACAAGTTTTGTTCCATCCTTGCTGCTGCTACTCGTAGATTAGTCTAAATCCGTTTTTGGCTACATTTAACTCTTGTGGTCAGTGGAATTCGATTGTTTTGACTCCCGGCTCATTTCTGGTTATCGGGGAGATCTTGGGTAACTGTGCACAAAACTCTTCGCAGTCAGAGACTTCCTGACTTCGTTTCCTATATCACAGTTCCCTCTTGTTCCCACTCAGCTTACTTTACACTACTTGCCTAGATTTTGGTCATTTCCTCCTCATATCATTTATGTAATTTGTGCATAGTCCTTGTTGATAGAAGTGTATATTATTATTGCAGTGTTTATTGTTATCCTGTTACGTCTCTGTTTTTTTCTCGCTGAAAGAAGGTCTTGATAATGCTCTCAAGCCTTGGACATACTTCAGCTGAATGATACAGATAATGTCTTATATCATTGAAATAAGAATGAATGGTGTGCTATGTGTAATCTTCATTGGCACAATATTGTGTGAGTGTGTATTTATCTTTGGCGCAATATTGTGTGTGTGTATTTATCTTTGGCGCCATATGGTGTGAGTGCAGTTCTGATTTATTCTAATCATTCAAAAAGACCTCTTTTATCGTGACCCAATGCAGAAGTTTATGCATGATATATGTCATTGATTATTTGTGTTCTTATTGATGTCTTTTACTACTGTTGCAGGAGCTGGTCTCCATACTCATTCCTAGCTTTAGGACAGATGTCCCAGATTGTTCTGTGACCCAGAGTTTGCTTCTCCACCGGCACGAACGCGCACCACTTGTTTCTTTCTTTATTTTAGCTTTTTGTTTTAACTAATTATTTTAGTTTATTGTTTGTTCCCAAACCCCCTTCCCTTGAGATTATCGGATAAGCACTGGTGTCTCTGGATCAGTGTTCGTAGGATGATTTCTGGGGATTGTTGTGGTCCAGCTGTCTCTGCGTGTCCAGCAAAGAGTAGAACACGTTCCAACGTTCATCTTCCCAGATCGGTTCCTGATACTGTTCTTGTGGAAGTAACCTCCTGCTAATAAAGGCTACCGGTTGGTCCAGTCCCTCCTCATTTAACAGTGCTAAGACAGCCCCTGTGCCATGCTCTGAAGTGTCTGTCTGCACTATAAACTCCTTAGAGAAGTCAGGATCCTTGAGTATGGGTGCTGTACACAGCCTTCTTGGCAGTATCCAAGGCTTTCTGGCAGGCCTCTGTCCAGATCACCTTTTTGGGCTCCTTCATTGAAGTAAGCTGTGTCACAGGGGCAACATTGGTGCCATATCACTTAACAAACCTCCTATAGTATCCTGTGAGGCCCAGGAAGGCCCTCACTTCAGTTTGTGGTTTAGAGGGTTGCCAGGTCAGGATAGTATCAACCTTGGCTCCTGCTCACCATGTGACACAGATATACAATGGAGCCCTGCCCTATCTGGCACTTACTGGCTTTGATAGTAAAGCATGCTTGCTGCTGAGCCTAAAGTACCTCCTGGAGGTGATACAGGTGTTCCTCCCAGCTGGAGCTGGAGATAGCTATGTCATGTGGGTAGGCAGCAGAGAACGCCTCCTTCCCAGCCAGAACCCTGTTGACCAACCTCTGAAAGGTGACAGGGGTATCACCCTAAACTGGGAGTGGATCTCTCGGGTCAAGAATGCAGGCCTCTCTTCTGCCTCAGCCAGTGCGATCTGCCATTAACCTGATGCAATATCAAAGATACACAGGAACTTGGTAGCACCCAGCCCGTCAAAGAGCTCCTCAGCTCGACGCATTTGGTGTGCGTCAGTATTAATGACTGAACTGAGTCTCCTTTAGCCCATGCAAAACTTATGTTCAGGTGTGGTTCAGGATGGGGCAGCCTTGGGTACCAGTACCACTGCGCTGTAGCAGGGACTGTTGGAGGGCTCAATAACCCCTAACCCCAGCATCTTGGAGACCTCCATCTTGATACTGTCCCTCTCCTTATCTGACAGCCTATAAACCTTATTTTTAACAGGTGGACTGTTTCCAAAGTCAATGTCATGGATGCACAGGTGTGTGAGTCCAGTTGTGCGAGAGAACAGAGAGGAAAACTGTCCCAGCAGCTGGCAACAGTCACTCGGTTTTTCTGGAGTCAGAGTAGGGGAGAGGTTGACACCCTCCACTGAACAATTGTTTTTTCTTGGGCAGGCAGGAGTTCCGTGAGGGGATCGCTCCCCTCTTGCACTCCTTCATCTGTCGACAGGAGCATGCTGACTTTAGATCTCTCAAAGTGTGGTTTGAGGCGGTTCACTTGGAGCACCCTTAAGGGGTTTTTAGGGATGTTGACTTCCAACAGGTAAGTGGATTCCCCCTTCTGCTCATTCACCTCACATCCAGCAATCCTGGAGAGCTCTGGAGGTCTTGAGGTTGCTTTTTGCCTTCAGCCAGAGCAATGCATCTGGTTGCAGAGGGCCAGCATGTAGTTGAGCACATCCTGAGTGTATTTCCTGGGAGCTTCCTTCCACCCCTCTCTGACAAGGCTAAGAGATCCCCTAACAGAGAGGCCACAGAGGAGTTTGAAGGAGTTAAACCCCATCTCCTTCTGTGGCACATCGCTGTAGGCAAAGAGAATGCATGACAGGAGGATGTCACATTTATGGCTCATGGGCTCAAGTAGGCCCATTTTCCTGCCCTTTTTGGTCTTATTATATCTCTCCACAAGACTATGTTTGGGGGTCATAGGGTGTGGAGAACTTATAGGTTACTCAACAGTCATCCCACATGTATGCAAACATGAAGTTATCGCCTTTGTCAGACACTACCTCTTTGAGGTAGCCCACACGGGTAAAAATCCCCATCAGGGCCCTGGCCACTGCAGGTGAAGCCACTGACCTCAGAGGGGGGGCCTCAGGGTAGTGAGTGATGTGGTCCACCAAGACCAGGATGAACCTGTTGCCTAAATCTGTCTTGGGATTCAAAGGCACAACAATGTGAATGCCCACCCTCTCAAAGGGAGTGCCAGCGACAGAAAATGGGGTCAGGAAAGTCTTGAGCTTCTCCCCTGACTCCCCACTGGCCTGGCAGATGAGGCAGGACCTACTGATTGCATCTGAGGCGGTCTTTATTCGGGGGCAATAGAAGAGTGCGACAAGCCTGGCAAAGGTCTTGTCTTGCCCTAGATGTCTTGCCAGGGGAATGTTATGAGCCAAACCCAGTAGGAAGGCCTCTGTTTCCTGAGAGCCACTGCAGAGTGCTGAGTGACACTGACACTGCAATGCTTATGCCCACACACCAGTCCACATTTGAGACTTTCCCCCGATGTCTTGCCAGGGGACTGTCATGGGCAAAACCCAGAAGGAAGGCCTCTGCTTCCTGTGCTTCCTGAGAGCCACTACAGGGTGCTGAGTGACACGGACACTGCAATGCTTATGCCCACACACCAGTCCACATTTGAGACTTTCCCCCGATGTCTTGCCAGGGGACTGTCATGGGCAAAACCCAGAAGGAAGGCCTCTGCTTCCTGTGCTTCCTGAGAGCCACTACAGGGTGCTGAGTGACGGGATGCTGTCATGCTCGTGCCCACCCACCTATGCACATTAGACGTGTATTAGAGACGGAAGCTGTTAGCCACGAGTAAGCAGAGATCCGCGAGCCAAACAGAAGAAGCAGGGTGCATGCCCTAAAATTCCTACCCACCGAAAAAGTGAATTTTCCAGGGACCAGCGTGTATCAACTGTGCCGGCCCTCCTGAGTGACTCACTAGAATCACGGCACGCTGAAGTTCATGCATTGAGCTTGTTGCTTGTGAAGGGGAGAGTATGGAGAAGGCCCCTTGCTGAACTGAGGACTGCGTGGGTAAAACGACAATCAAAATGACCAAGCACGACCAAGGAGTTTCTGGATTTGAGGCAGCGGTCTATCAGCCTCACACCCAGGCTCCAGGCTACTAGTAGGAAGGCAGAGGTAAGTGACCAGGCGGCAATGTTATCCATATAAGGCCTAGTGCGGAGGTGGGTTAATTGATAGGAGCATACCTGTGGAGAGAATAAGCGCCCTGTCCTATTATATCAAGTGGGATTAGTAATTAACCAGGGGAAGAACGGTGATAATATCGCAAGTAAGGATGGCGCCGGGAAGAGGCAGAATACGAAAGGGGTTTAATAGTCGCCCAAAGGAAGATGTCACTACTACAGCATGAAACAGGTCTTTAGAAGGGATTGAGGCATCCCACATAGAAGGAGCAATAAAGTCTACTCCTGGAAATGCAAAGAAGCAAAATCACCATATATGCCCTTCACTGAGTGAGACGGGGAGCGTCAGTCACCAAATCAATTAAGGATTTTGTGGGCAAACACTTTAAGAGAAAACAACTCCTTCCTGAAACCCGAGAAACCGAAGAGCATCTAAGAGAAACTAAGAACGTTAGCAATCACTTCTCGGACTTAAGTTTACCCTCCATAAGTATCCCAGATACACCGAGCCAGAATGAACTTTTTCAAGGCTGTCCTGATCACCCCAACTCTTTTCCCTGTTAGATAATAGAGGGTGGCAAGTGCGAGGAGTGGACAGTGGCTTAGATGTAGGGCAAAATAGAGTGGCTCCCAATGTTTACAGGAAGGAGTACGAGAAGTTAAGGGAGTAGCCCTGTGCTGCAGCAAACAATGGCCCAGATGGCTCAGTGCAATACTCCATCCTAAATTTAGAGAAATCTCCAACGCCCGTGGCTTCAATGTTGGACATAATGTTGATTTTCCAAAGACTTTGCAAGGGTTATTGGAGGTGCCTCTGATGAACAATTACATTTCGAAAGCACAAAAAGATCAATAGCAAAATATCGCTAGGGAAATAAAACAAATAAGGGACCTTATTCCGACCATAATAGGACCCAGTGACAAAAAATAAGCAAAGAATGTAAATTACGGCCCATCAGGAGGCATAAAGGGATATCCCCCAGGCAGCTGGCTTTCAAAGTGTTTATGTGTTCCCCCCAATGCTGGTAAAGAAACTGGGTGAACCTACTACGTACAGGCAATACATCTCCCGGATAAAAAGAGTGAAAATGACCAGAGAGGGGGGTGAGAGAAAGGTATCAGGGGGAAAGGTTTGCAGACTTAGGTAGAGGGCCTAACCTACTAACTAAAGACCCAAAATAATCCCCCTGTAATAATTCCAAAGGAACCAAAGAAAGTGCTGAGCCAAAAACTGGATTGAAGGGGAAGCCAAGAGAGAACTAGGTGGAGTAATCCCCAACACCTAAATAGGGAGGAGTTTACTAAGATCAAACAGGAGGGTTCAAACAGAGGAAAGGGAGACCCAGGAAAGCCAAGGGGGAAAACAAATGATTTGAAAAGGAAAGATAGTATGAGTAGGGGAGAAGGTAGCGCGACACCCACAGTAATAAAGAATGGTGATGGGAGCAAGCTAAGGATATATCTCGACTGATACAAAATGGGAAACAATTGAAAAGAGTAAGGAAGTTATTCCCCCTAAACCAAGCCCAACTTTTATTCTCATTTTCCAAATGCCTGAGCCGGTGAGAAATAGGGACAAAGGATCTCAGACAAGTAGGTTTTAAGAATAATAAAGGGCATGAAGTCACTAAGGTATTGCTGTACTCAGGGCTGGGAAAGACAGCACTTGTAAAAGCGGAAAGTGAGGTGTTAGAAGGAATTAGGTTCGTTCCTGAATCAAAAATATCGGAAGCGGGAAACTTAAATAAACTGTTCCTGAAGCATCATGCAGGGCAATGGCCAGGGCAAGTCAGGCTGACTGATCAGGGGTATAGGGAAAAGGAAGTCCTGGATATAACAGTACCATCTTCCGGTACAGTAGGGTCCTGGGAAGACATGAGCCACGAGAATAGGTTTGCGGTTCTATCTTCACCAGTCTCCGGGGAAGACGGGTGCCTGAGTGATAGCGATAAGGATACTGGGTGGTCGCAGAGCCTAGGGGTTTTAACATGGAATATTAACAGAACTTTGAGAATGTCAAATTTAGAAAGTTTTAAGGAGTTAATTAATGTTTATGAGGTTGTATTTTGAAAGAAATGTGACTGTGCGACGAAACCCCAATGATTGATGGGTTTGTGCAGATAAATAGGATAGCTAACAGGAGTCAGCAGGCATGCCCCTCTCGGGGGGGGGGGGAGGGTTAAGAACTTTGATATCCACCAACATAGCCAAAAAGGTCGCATCAACAGGTTGGTGGCCTGTAGAGTGCACCTCCAGGAGCCGGATTGTAGTTATGAATGTATTCTAATAGTAAATGTGTACATTTATGGTGAGAGAAGGGAAGAGTACAGAACTGAACTGGGAAGATTTAAGGAAGATGTGGACTCCCTGTGTGCAAAATATCAAAGATATTTTCATTCTTCTGGGAGATTTCAATCATAAATTAGACCCCTGGAAGGAAGACTCCTGGTGTAAAGAGATACTGACATGATTTGATATAGATTCTGACAGTTTTCCAACTACTATGCTTGCAACGCGAGATGTGGCTCTAGGGAATATATCTAGGCTCGTAGTGCTTGTTCCATGCCAAAGGGCGGATAGATTCTGACCTAACAGCACATAGGAAGTATAAAAATGGTTTGTAACCTTGTCTTATTGATTATATTTTTAAGCTTGTCTAGTGTTTCTATAAAATTGGGAACTTTGAGGTAGGGCAAGGAGAAGGGAGTGACCACTTATCTCTAAAACTTTAAATAGGTGAAAGGATGTTGAACGAAATGGCAATTCCCTTACAGATGGACTATCCACGCACCTTACTACCAGTATTTCTGAGGCATGTATCAGGAAATTAGCTAACTTTCAGCAGAACCAAGTGCTTACCAATGCTCCTGTAAACAACATAAGGTGGCATGAAAACATAATTAGCCAGGTGGTTCACTGTTTAAGGGTGGATTTGAATTGTATGAAAAAAAGAGGTGAAAATAGGACTCAGGGTAACTGGAGGAAAAGAAACGAGTGGTTTGATGGGAAAATACAGGCTCAGATTAGAGAAGGGGGAAAATGCCTTAAGATAAGGTTCAACCACAAAAAATGTTTAGGGGCCTTGCAAGAACTCCTTACTTTTAAGTTTTTCTCCCCAATAGGGGCCTTTTGAGAACTCCCTACTTTTACGTTTTTCTCCGCACTCTTTCTTCAGGTCGGACCCTGACCAACCTTTTGGGAGTCACCCCAGATGCATTTTTGGACACTCTGGTGCCAACGTAGAGGTCCGCCTCTTCATTAAGCTTCCTGGGGTCAGTTCTCCCCGCTCATTTTTCTGGTGGAACCCTGACCAACCTTTTAGGAGTCACCCCAGATGCATTTTTGGACACTCTGGTGCTGACGCAGAGGTCCGCCTCTTCGGCATGCTTCTTGCTTGGGGTCAGTCAACTTGCTGTCCACTAGGTGCTGGTGAAGCTCTATGAAGAAATAGTGAGTATGTGCTCCCTGAGAATCAAGTTGTACAGCCCATCACAATCATTGACTTGGCTGCCCCTCACCCAGCCCTTCAGTCACTTGCTGAATAGTTCCAAAAATCCACCAAGACTGATTTGGGCACTTGTAGCAGTCCCTGAACTTCTGGCGATATTTTTCAGGGGTCAGCCCAAATTTACCTATCAAAATGGCTTTCATGCGGTTGTACCTGATTTGGTCTCCATTACATTTAGGGTCAGAAGAGTGTTCCTCCCCAGTGGAGGCATATGCTTCCACAAACCACCCATTTGAATACGGAATGCTTGCTTTTAATGGGATGGGATGGAAACTCTTGGCAAGTAAAATAGTATTTCCCGCTCTGGGTTTTCTAAATAGAGTTTTTATCAATTTGTGATACTCAACCCTCAACTTTACATCCAGAAACTCTAGTTCCGCTACAGTTCTATTACTGGTGAATTTGAAATTGTGGTCATTTTGATTAATTTAACTCACAAAGTTTGTATTCTCCTCCACGGTCCATTTCCAATAATAAAAAGATCATCAATGAAATGGACCCACATAATGTGGTGTGGGCCACCCATCCCACCATATCTGAACCACTGATCACCTGCTCATCTCACCACCCCATAAGCAAATTCATATAGCTGGGGGGATGACGTAGGTGTCCATCGCTGTTCCCCTGGTTGGTTGCTTTGTGCATCTTCTCGTTAAACAAAAACATGTTATTGTTCAAGCACCATGGAGATGAGAAGTATTTTGTTAGTTTATGCACTGACATTAGTCAAATGGGTATTTAAGAATTTCACAAAATGGCATCAACTATTGGGACAAAGGCTTTTTGAAAGCAGAAACGAGTTGATGGTGCATTCCACAGCAAATGGCAAGTAAAAGTATTTGCTATTGCGCGATCTGAGGGCCAGTTTTTCATTATTAGTGAAGGGAGAAAGGGCATTTTGGCATGGAGGTGGATCCCCGCCATGTGGCTTGCACCACCAGTGGTTGGGCACATGCCAGAAAACTGGTAATGGAGAAAGAACATATGTAGTGGCTGTAGCCACTCTGTAGTTATAGTTAGGGTTACCAGAGATGGGAATCTCTGAGATTTTTCACCATTAATAACTTTGCAAATGGTTGACCAATCCAAACAAAACTTTGCAGATCAACTTTTCCTTCTACACTGGAGGATGGTGCAATGTTTGCGGTGATTGGTCAAGGGGGTGCACAGATATCTACCAATGCATTTTCCATAGACTTTTGTATTGGACGTAGTGTGAAAACGGCTGAACGAATTTCCATGAAATTTGGCAGAATCAGACATTATGGTGTGCAGAGGATCCTTGTGGATACGGCAGGTAAGTAGGGTAAATATTTGTAAGTTATAAGGCATTTTAACTCAGTGATAGCAGTTGTCGGTGACTTTCGCAATCGTTCACAGTATTTCGCTGAGGTACCGTGGTATGTAGCGATGACAATTTATTAGGTGATTGGCTAATGACTGCCTTTGAAAAATGTTTAAGGCAGCAATATTATTATTAGACAAAATTTAGCTGTGTTCTGCGTTACGCTTTCAGATCTAGGTAAGCATTGTATTTGGTATTTCACCTCTACCTATTACCAATTTATACTTTAGTAAAGTGGTAATAGGGAGGGGAAATATTTATACGTTTCTATATATATATATATTTTTAAAGGTATTAACTACCGCGGAATCAACACATTTTTAAAAAGTGTAAAAAAATTAAAAAATACACTAGAATACACTATATTTTACAAATATACTGCTCTAAAGTGTAATTTTATGTTTAACGTATTTAAATAGGGATAAAAAAGTCTGCAGAGTAGCGTGATAATACCTTCAAATTACAGCGCTACTTAAAAAAATCTGCATTTCTCTGTAAATTGTTATAAAAATATATCGAAAATATAAATACATTAATAAAGTGCTAATAGATAGCGAATAACAATAAAACCTACTATTTATCTCGTCCTGAGACCCTAACCCATATCACAGTGAAACGCAGACCATTTAACCCAGCAAAAAGGTGATAAAAACAACATGGCTGCCTTTTACTTTTGGTAAACACAGCCCTTAGCCAATCATGAACTGACTTCTCATCCCCGTGTACCACAATATACCGTGGTATGCCGCAGCAGAATATAAAACCAAGTTTTGTAAAACATATAACTTTAACACTACTTACACTATTCACACATACTACTAAAAATGATCATTTACACTTCATACTGTATATTCCAGCCACATTACATCTACTACCACTCACACACTTACACGCTTCGTGTGTTTCAATTAACACACTCCACTCTACACCATTGCACTCTATGACACTTCACTCCACACTAGTCCACCCTACTCCACTTCACTATACATCACTCCATTCTATGGCACTCCACTCTACACCACTCCACCATATCCTATTTCACTGTGCCCCACTCCACTGAACCACTTTCCACTCTACAACACTGTACTCTATCACAGTACACTTTACAGCACTCTGCTTTACCACACAGTCCACTGAATGACACTCCACTCGACAACAGAAAACTGTACCATTTCAAAATTATTTTTATTAAAATAAAACACTATTGAAATTCAATGAAAAGACCAAAGGTTAAACTTTTGTTATTGTTAGAAAAACTGCATAAAGTCTCAATGTAAGTTATAGCTATAATTTTAGAACGTCTACAACCTTGACATAGCCTTGATATCAGCTCCACCACAACTAATGTGTCACACTTCAACAAATCGGGAGTGTGACATTTTTCCTTCCCAGTTCAAGCCAGGAAACATTGGAACTATCTGACCACCGCACAAGTAAAACACAAAACCACATTGCCTTCAGGAAGCGCATGAAAACTTCAAGCTTTAGACAAGTGCATGATCCTTAACTCTCTATAAGAGAACATTCAAGCAACCACAAAAAAAAACCAACATATAAGCTACTTATAGAAACAAGGGCTATTAGAGTATTGCCTCCAAAGACGCTGAGGTATCCTGACATTTCAACTCTGATCGATAAACCTGAGTAGCACCTTCACTGTGTTCTGGTTCACTGATCAGTCACGTGGTACACATTTTGTATGATATGTCATCTAGTCAGTCTCTCTCGCTCTCTCTCTGTCTGTCTGTCTTTCTCTCTATAACAATGGTACGTATACCAGCAGTGGCAAGTTTGCAGCAAAATGACCAGACGTAGGGGCCAATTCACAAAACCATTTATGCAAAAGGGAAGTAGTCTTACAGGAGTTATCTTTTTCATACCATTATTTGTCTTTGTGAATTGATCTCGAAATGTCCAGCTCCCTATTAGTAAAAGTGCAAAGAAAGCACAGTCCTTTCTGTTCTATTAAACGTATATGAATATTCCCTGAATGTTCTCATTTTAGATGTTTTGAGGGTAATTTGCAAAAAGCCTGTAAGAGTACGTAGAAGAGTTCTTAAAGAAAACTACTTTACGCACCCCAAAATGTATTATGAATAGTCTCCCATGTGTCAAGACTCATGCAGGACATCCAAGCTCCCAACTCCGGACAAATTACAACTACATATTACCTCAACATGATATTGGTCAGGACAGTTTGAGCGATGCAGGTCCATAATGGTCACAGTTACTAGATAAGCTAACTTGCTTTTTAAGCAGCACAGAGGTGTGATCACCGTCAAGGTGAATTGCCTCAGTGCAACTAACTTCACAATTGCTTGTCCAAGAGATCATTTTCCTTACAATTCAGATGCAATTCTAGTTTGTTGTTTTCTTTTGTCATTTAATTATTACATTGCTCAGGTTCATTATATGCATTTTCATTAGGCATTTGAATGTTTTCTTTGTATTATTATTTCTGACAATTCATTACTATCAAGGAAAGAGCGAGAAGTGGCCCAGCTGAATACATCAGCATTCAACATGTTTCTTATGTATTTATAGCTTATATTTCTAGTGTGTTTTTTAGGTTACTGTAAAGGAGGTATCACTCCATATGTTGTTTTCTTGTTATGACATTGTGGCTCTGGAAGGGGATTCACTTTCTTCAGTAGGGAAAAGAGTCACTTGTGAGTGTGCCGTACTTGCCACAGATGTACATGTTTATTAGAAATGTGGTTTCTGGTTGGCTGGGGTATGCATCCAAGCCAGGCAGAACCTACCACTCTAGTCATGGCAAGTAAGCTACACACCAAAGATAACTTGTGCTCACCCTCTGGTAGTTTGGTGCACAGCAGGCAGGCCTAACATCAAAGGCAATGTGTGAAACGTTTGCGCAAAACACTCACACAGCAACACAATGAACATACCACAGAAGAGACTCCACACATGATTATATAGAAATATGCTTGCCATATTATATATATCACAAGGCCAAAATATCATGAATCACTTTGTACATTATGTAATTGTGAAGTATCACAGTAAATGTACTACAGGATCCCCATGTATGCTCTGCCAATATGCCTGTTGACAAATAGTACTCGCTATTCTGATCAAAGCAGGATAACAATGATGAATATCACATCAGTAGTACAAGAAATGCAGGAATAAAGAGCAATCACAGGAATCACCATGCAGAGGTAATGCGTAGTGCAAGTGTTGACAGTAGGTTTAGGGACAAACAATTGAATCACATCATTTAACCATAAGAACATAGGGCACAGTGTACCTGCACTCCTATTAGGCTGGTTACTGTACTTTCTGTGAGCTGTGCAAAAACTAGTGCATTCATGAACCATACTGTAGGGCACAGGAGCACCTGCATGCCTATTACACGTAGGATGGTAATATGCTTGAAGTCTTCGAGCAGTTCTGTTTTTGAATATGGTCCTGCACCATTCTCGGGGTCCTCTCCAGAGGTTTTCCCCACTAGTGAGAAGAGACAACAATGCCCCAGCGGACCGTCCCCAAGAGAGAAAAGGAGAGCACAAGTGCAGGGCCACACAGGGAGACCTCATCAGGTCCCCCTGTGTTCAGTATACCAGTGCAGCTGCCCACAAGCGTGCGGTGCAGCTGCTGGAACAGGCGCAGCCGTTCTTTTTAAAAAGGGCTAGGTACTTGGCAAAGTGGCAGTCCCTCCAGCAGCCCAAAAGGCAGAAGGCCAGCACAACAAAGCACGTAGTCTTAATGGGGGTTCCTCCTGTCAGCACAGCAGTCCTCTAGTAGTATGCAGAATGTAGAGCCAGCAGCATCTGGTTAAAAGGCCCATGCAGTGTCTAAAAACATGGGGTCACAGCCCCTGTACTTATACTAAAACATGTCTTTGATGAAGGTTTTACTTCAAAGGAACCCTTACAAGTGCACATCAATCCCTTTCAACCCATCCCTGGCTCCAGATGATCAGTAGGGGGTAAATCAGCCCGTTATTCGGAGCAGGACACAACCTATGCAAATGTTAAGTGTGAACCACCTCTCCCAGCCCAGGAAGACTATCAGTATGCAGACGAATGCAGATGTACCCCATGTCACACCCAGACCTTCCTGTGTGGTGGTTGTCTGGAAAGTATGCCAAGTGAAGCAGTCACCTAGCTCAGACGTGTATTGGAGTCAGGTTGCAAAGCACAAAGAGTCATAAGCACAGAGAAATGCCCACTTTCTGAAAGTAAAAACAACAATTGATGGACAAAATGCAGAACAATGTCATACATTCACCCCAATACAGAGATCTGGGCCTAAATCCATCTTTTTTTGCTCACCATGCCATTCCAGTTTGAACCCAGCCATATGCAAATCAGTCTCGACCCTGTGCCCAATAGGAACAGTCCAGCCCGAACTGCCAGGCCAGGTCCTCCCTGGACTGGAACCGAGCATCCTAGGACGGTTTCGGGGTTTCACCCCTCTTCATCCAGGATAGCTTGACTCCAGTGGCATTGAAAGCACGGGACCCACGTCTGGGCATACCCGTCCCACTCGGGGTAACAAATGCAAAAACAACAATTGATGGACAGAATGCAGAACAATGTAATACATTCACCCCAAAACAGAGATCTGGACCTAAATCCATCTCTTGACTGGGGGTGAATGTTTTGATTTGTTCTGCATTCCGTCCATCTATTGTGTGTCTTTTGCCTCCTCACCCTAAGTGCGCCAGGTATACCCAGACGTGGGTCCCGGGCTCACTGTGCCACTGGAATCAAGCTATCCTGGCTGATGAGGGGTGAAACCCTGAAAACGGTCCTAGGATGCTTGTTTCCGGTCCATGGAGAACCTTACTTGGCAGTTCAGGCTGGACTGTCCTCATGAGGCACAGTATCAAGACTGATTTGCATATAGCCAGGTCTAAACTGGGGTGGCATGGTGAGCAAAAGAATGATGGATTTAACCCAGATCTCTTGACTGTGAATGTTTTGATTTGTTCTGCATTCCGTCCATCTATTGTGTGTCTTTTGCCACTTTTTAAAAGTGGCATTTCTAAAATAGTAATGAAAAATCCAACTACGCCAATAATCAGGATTTCTCACCACTATTCTAAACATACCAAATAGGTCACACCACTCCTTTCTGATCAGGAATTACCACTTAAAAGTATATAATGGAATTCCCAATGCTAGCCTATGAGAGAAGTAGGCCTCACAGCTGTGGAAAAAGAAATAGGCTGTTTGTAAATACCATTACATGCCACACATAAAGGCACATGCCCTACCTTTTACTTGCGCAGCACTCTGCTCATAGGGCTACCTAGGGCCTACCTTAGTGCTTACCTATGTGTAATAAACGGGTAGTTTAAGGCTTGGCAAGTCGTTTTGAATGCCAAGTCAACGTGGCATTAAACTGCACACACAGGCCCTGCAGTGACAGGTTTTAAAGGTTACAACTGTGGGTGGCACAATCAGTGCTGCAGGCCTGTTAGTAGCATTTAATTTACAAGCCCTGGATATATGGGATACCACTTTACAAGGGACTTACAAGTAAATCAAATATGCCAATCAAGTGTTAGCTAATCATAAAATGGTTAGAGGAGAGAACACATGCACTTTAGCACTGATTATCAATGGTAAAGTGTCCAGAGTTGTAACACCAACAAAAGGAAGGTCAGAAAATAGGCGGAAGAAGGCATAAATGTGGGAATAACCCTGTAGAAAGGGGAGGCGGAGCTTGCCTGAGCCCAAGATGGCGGTGTAAACCGAGAGCTCCGTCTGACTATCTAAAGATACGTAATTTATCCTGCATTAATCCTGGCTGTGGAAGGCTAAAAAGCGGTAGCAATTGAATAGTGAACTGCACTGACCATTTTGAGCTGTTTTCAGGATGCTGTGCGGTGACTGGAGGCGACGCGAGGCGGCAGGGAGCGAACTGGCCGGACCCTGGTGATCTGCGGCTGGGCCTGTGTCGCAGCTGGTGACGGAGTTAAAATTGGACCGGCTGCGCCCCATACGGACCTGCGAGCTGAGCGCTGTGGGGGCTCGGTAAACTATCTGGAGACTGACTGCGCCGCTGACCCTTGCGGGGACTCCGGACTGCTGCTGGAGAGGGAGCTGCGGCGCCCCAGTGTTGTGATGCGGAGGCAGGCAGATACGATCTGTACCTGTGTGCTGTGACCGGGAGGACGGTGAGATATGCGCAGCAAGGGCGAGCGCTCTCTAAGCTGCCGAGTTACAGGAGGCACAACCTTACAGGAGGCACAACCTTGCACTGCCTGCTGCTGTTTGCCAGTGCTAACCGTAAGGGGCGGTTCGCTATCGCAGGAGGAGGCTTACGTTCCGCCATTTTGACCAGGGCGACAGGACTCCAAATACTGCTGGGCACTCGGCGAGTTGCGGCGAGAGAGAACATGGCACGTTGGCGCTACGCTGCGGATATTGCGGAAGGCACCCCCACATTGCACTCCAGAGGCTGTGAAAAACTAGAGCCCCCCCATAATACGGTGAGCGCTACCTCTCCTGCTGCGCCATTTCTACTGCCAAGTTTTGTCAGCCCTACCGCAAGCTTATAGCTGGACTTCCCTCTGCCCTCTCCCTCTTGAGAAGGGATTAGGTGCGAGACGCTGGGAGGAGACAGAGAT
Source organism: Triturus cristatus (assembly GCF_964204655.1). Lineage (NCBI taxonomy): Eukaryota > Metazoa > Chordata > Amphibia > Caudata > Salamandridae > Triturus > Triturus cristatus. Next base: position 375,423,985 of record NC_140585.1, read on the forward strand.
CAGGATCAGGCACCCCTTGCACCATTTACACCGGACCCGTGTTCGGAAGCGCTGTTGGATTACGTTTTGGCCATTGCGACCGGAGCTGCAATCTAGCACTGGATTGTGAAGTGTTGGTGATCCTCGGCCTTCCACCTGATGCGGGGTGTACAGGGACTGTATGGTGTCCCTTGTGGCTTCTTTACTGTTGGCCCACGGGGTGATCAAGGGCAGATTGGAGCTGCCGAAGGGTCTCCGCTGTGGCAGTGGCTCTGCTTGCTCGTATTCAGGAGAGAGGATGACGCCCATAGTCGCCCTGAAGGAGAAGGCCCGTGCGCTGTATTGATCCATGCTTCAAGACGTGCTACAGGTGTGCTTAAGACAGTGCCACACTCCTGCAGCGAAATGTACTGAGAACTGCCCTGAGATACGACATTAAGCCCTACTAAGAACGCGGAGGGCTGACCAGTTCAGGAAGATCCACGGAGTTTTGCTTCTTCTATCACTTACGCTCCACTGACTAAGAATCACGAGTTCCGGTGTGTCGCCATGGGGAAGGGGGATAAGTCCCAATCTAAGTTGCAATTTGAACAAAGGAAGTCTAGGCTTCGCAATCAGACATCAGAGGACTACCAGAATGCACACTGAAGAGCTCAAATATGCAGAGGGAGATATTCGAGTCAACTTGGCCGCAATGCAAAAAAGCTTATCCTCCATAGATATCAAGATAGACTCTTTATCCTACCGCATGGACCGCATGACGGAGCGCATGGACAAGCAAGTCGAGAGGATGGACATGACAGAGAGACGGGTCACGGAAGTTGAAGAATCGCAGACGGAAATGTACTCAGCACACAAACAAATGGGCGAACTCCTACTGACACTACAAGACAAAGCGGAGGATCTTGAAGTGAGGTCCAGCAGAAGCAACATATGAAATACTGGGCTGCCGGAATCCACAAGTGTTGGTAATATGGAGTTATTTGTAGAACAGCTTTTGACCAAGATGCTGGGCCGTGACACTTTTTCCTCAATGTTTGTGGTGGAGACGGCGCATTGCACGCTGGGCCCAAATCATCCGCCTGGTGCTCCGCCTAGGCCTATAATCGCCAAACTATTAAACTATAGGGACAGAGATGCTGCTTTGAATGCGGCCTGGGAGCACCAAACACTCCACTATGAGGGGTCGACCATCTCTCTCTACCCGGACTTTACAGTGCAGGTCCAGGAAGCACGCAATTTGCTCCTTGAAGAAGCAGCTACGAGAGCAGAACATTGACTACGCCATGTTGTATCTGTCGCGTCTTCGAGTAAACTGCCTTGGCAGCTCCCGCATTTTCTCAGATCCAAAGATGCTGCAGAAGGCTCTGAAAGAGTGGGCAAAAGAAAAGCCCTCTGGAAGAGTGTCTCCCCCCCTTGAGGGTGCAACGGGTGGCAGTCTTGACGACCAGGACTGATATCCAGGATCTTCCAACTTGCAGATAAGACTCTTAGTTTGTATGGTGCATTGTGAGAACTGTTAACTATTGTTGCCTTGAACACATAGTTGGGGTGGTTAAGATGTGGTTCAACTTGAAATAAATTCTTGCAGTAATATGGACGCTATGCAGTATACTGCAAGGTTTAGTTGCTATAAGGAGATACTGCCAGAGGGTACTGTTTGCATACTACTGTTAAAATTGAGAAATTTGATAACTTTGTTGAAAGGCCAGATTGATGCACGAGATGTGCTAGATGGCGGGCGGAGGGGACACCTTTCTGGTTGCGACTAAATTGGTTGCGGGCTCGGGTAACATCTGCATACGCGTGTGTCCCACAACCTGGCATTGTTTCTGTTATACCTGGCACCTTGGCGTGGGTCTCCCTTCCATTTTTTGTTGTTGCCTCATGTGTTTTTGCTGGTGTTAGATGCTTTGGGCAATGTGCCACTGCTATCCAGTGCCACAGTGCACGTGCTCCCTATTGTAAATTGATGTATGGATTAGTGATTCCATGATTGGCTGATTTGGTTTACTTGTCAGACCCTAGTACAGAGCACCAGGAGTGCCCAGGGCTGGTAATCCAAATGCTGCTAGTGGGCTTGCGCAGCACTGGTTGTGCCGCCCACAGAAGCAGCCTGTCAAAGTGTGTCTTAGGCTTGCCATTGCAGAGCCTGTGTGCAGTCTGGTACTGCCATGCTGACTGGGCAACTGCACCCACTTGCCAGTCCCTAAACCTTCCCTTTTCTTCATATCAGACACCCCTATGGTAGGCCCAAGGGCAGGGTGCATTGTACGTATAAGGTAGGACATGCCCTGATGTGTGTGGCATGTCCTAATAGTGTATTGCAAGGCTACCTGTTCCCTATAGGCCAGAGTGGGCAGTATGATTATTACATCTTCTAATCCTAACTGACTCAGGGAACTAGGTAGAAATTCGAGTTTAGTATGCCTGAACTCAGAATGATAAAATGCATCTTTTAGTGAAGTTGGTTTTAACATTCAGTGTTTGAAAATACCACTTTTAGAAAGTAGGTATTTTCTTGTGTAACCCTCCAAGCCTGCTTCTGCTAGGTTGTGTATTCCTTGTCTGGAGTTTGAGTGACAGGGGCTGGGGATTCCAGGAGACAGGGTGAGTCAGCACAGGACTGAATAGAGATCTGCATGCAGATGGGTGGGAGGAGTTGCACCTGGGACCTGAATAGGGCTGTGCCTTCCCTCCACAATGCTGGCTCCACCTCCTGTGGTGCGTCTGATGTCTCTGCCCTGCACTGTGAAAGGAAAGAAGGAGTCATGTAAACAAAGTGCTCCAGGACTGACCAGAATTGGTTTGGACTAGGCAAAGGCCTCTCTGCCTTCAGAGAACAAAGAGAAACTGAGTATAAATATTGGGACCCAAACCCAAGAACTTTATTTAGATCACTTTGGGAAACAAGAAGAAACCTTTGCTGAGGAGAGGAACCAGAGAGACTGAGGAGAGACTATCCCTAAGCTTGAGGGATTGGCCTGCAGTGGTTGCCTGACTGCCAAAGAGAGGAGAAAGGAACTTTGTGTGTACTTTTAATCAACTTGTGAAGGATCTCCAAGGGCTTGAGAAAAGAGATTGCCTCCTGCTGAAGTTTCAGGGACAACAGACTTCACAAACCAGCTCCCCAAGAGTTCTTTGGAAGTGCCTGCTGTTTTGCGAGGCTTTCTGAGGGACTGCGTGTCGCAAGGAGCTGAAAGCGCGACTCACACGCAAGAAGCGTGTCGCTGAACTGCCGCTGTCGCTTCGCAACGAGAAAGTGCCTCGCATCGCCAGAGAAGAGGATCAATGTCACAGCAGACGCCGCCGCATCACCAGGAAGTGTGTCGCAGGGCCTGTCGCGGCTCGCATCGTTGTTGAAGCATCTTGCATCGCCGGGGAAAAGGATCGGCATCGCATCATATATATTTTTGATATAAAACTTGTGTGGTGTCCATCTGTAGTGTTGTCACTTGATTACAGTAATGCTTTACACACTGCCTCTGAGAAGCCTGTCTGCCCATGCCAAGCTACCAAGGGGGTGAAGCAGGGGTTATTTTAGGAGCGTACCCCCTTACCCTGACTAGACGCAAGGGTCCCTATTTGTCAACTCGAGACCCCCAAATCTAACAGTTTCAATTTAGTTAGTTGATGCAGGATGTTTTGATTCTTGGTTTTGCTTTATTGTGTAGTAAGGGATGGAAAGGGTATACTCGCCATTGCAAAGTTGGGGTATGTATGTCGTGGGTGAGGGGGGGTGGGGTGCAGAGACCAGATTGGGATTTTAATAGCAATAGGGCATGCATGATTCGAAAGGTGTACTGTCAATATATGGATGGAGGTGAGCAGGGAGGCATGACGTTATTAGCCTGGATTACTACTCAACACACATACCAACTGCCATGACACAACTGCAAGCTTGTAAATTAAAAATATTGACTTGGAAGGTTTGCGGATTGAATGATTTCCGAAAGGTGATTTCCTATCTTAACAGGCATGCGGTTGATATTGTTTTATTGCAAGAATCGCACCTGTGCTTAGCAGTAGAATGCTAAACTACAGAGATTTGCAGGGGAATACACATGCGGAAGGGTTTACGACACCTTGAGGTGTCATCGCCTGGATTAATCCTAAGGCAGGGCTTCAACTGATCCCACTTGACACCGACACAGAGGGGAGGTTCGCAATATCACAATGTAGAGGGAAGGGGATTGATATAATATTAGTGATTGTATATGGGCCAAATTATGACTGCCCGCAATTTTTCCTGGACCTAATGGACAAAATGCAATGCCACAGGGGATCACACTTTCTACGGGATAGATCTGGGGGCCCGGACCGCAGACCCTCTGCTGCAACGCGTACTATTATAGAAGCAGAGATGCAGCTTGGGCTGTTAGATGTGTGGAGAACGAGGTCACAGCGTAAGGGAGGATTTACACACTACTCTGCATATCACGATTTACACACCAGGATTGATTACTGGTTTGCTTCTAGGGAACTGTTTCAACAAATCCGAGACTGCACGGTTCTGCCTCGTACATTTTCGGATCACTCACCAATACTCCTAGTTACAGACTATCCACATTCACAGATTCCCCCATTTACATGGTGCTTCCCTCCGTATTCCCTACTAGACCTGGTCTTTACAGCGGAATTGTTGGAAGCAATAACCGCTTTTTTTGTTTGTAATATTGGGTCGGTGGACACTTTTTCGCCGGTTTGGGAGACCTTTAAAGTGTATATCAGGGGGATAGCTATGTCTTAACACTCCGGCATCCTCAAGTCTCTTCATGGACGACTTTCAGGCCTGGAGAAAAAACTACTGGCGATAGAGCGTGACCTCCTTAATGGAACTGATGACCGGCTTACGGAGGAGTTCAAGGTGCTAATAACGGGCTACCATGAAACAGCTGACTTAGAGCTTAAACATATGGGGAAGTATGCGACGGCTCGTGTCTATGGTGAGGGTGACCGTACTGGCTCGGTATTGGCCTCCCTCCTGAGGAAGCACAGAGAGGCAACTGCGGTGGGAGTTATTAACGACGAACAGGGTGCCCCTTTGACATATACGTCAGATATAGCTGGTAGATTCAAGCAGTACTATACGCAGTTATATGCGTCAAAGTTGGGGTGTCTCGATGATGAAATGCTTGATTATTTGGCTCACATCAAACTACCGTGGCTGACGAATGCCCACAGAGAATGTCAGATGCGGCCTTTGGCCGCGGAGGAGATCACAGCTGCATTGACAGGGATGAAATCTGGTAGTTCACCTGGGGTAGACGGCCTGACGGTCTCATTCTATAAGGAGTATAAAGACGTCCTTATTCCGCACTTGATCACACTCTCTGAGGAGATCGGCGAAAGTGACCAGAGGCCACCCTCGATGAGGGAGGCGCTTATTGTTGCAATTTTGAAGCCAGATAAGACACCTCTTGAGTGAGCTTCGTATCGACCCTTGTCACTTCTGAATGTGGACGTCAAGCTATATGCGAAAATATTGGCGAACCGGCTGGCCCCTCTCATGCTGCTGCTTGTGGCACCGGAGCAGGCCAGGTTTGTCGCGAGCATGAACTTGGCTTATAATATCCGCACGTTTTTTGGAGCAATCCAACACATGTGACAAGACGTTCAGGCTGTGGCCATATTCCTTGAAATGGAGAAGGAAATTGATTCGGTCAAATGGAAATTTATGTATCAAGTGCTGACAAGGATGGGGGTGGGAAGCTTCTTTCCATAACTGGTTGGTGTGTTATACAATAGACCAGCGGCTAGAATAAAGCTGGGTGACATGATCACAGACACAATCCCGATCACTAGGGGCACGTGGCAGGGGTGCCCACTTTCTCCGTTACTATATGCGCATGTTGCGGAGCCACTGGCCTGTGCACTCAGAGAATCTCATAGGTACGCGGAATTCACTTCCCGGGATGCCAATTGATCATTTCCACTTATGCTGATGACACACTGCTATACATTCGAGACCCTGAAACTAATCTCTCCCCAGTTTTGCAAGAGATGGTCAAATTTGGTACTCTGTCCGGCTTACAGGTCAACTGGACCAAGTCCATTGTATTCCCACTTACCACTGTCACAGTTCCTTTCACCCCTGATTTACCGCTGCGGTGGACAACAGACCCAGTGCGCTACTTAGGTATCAAGGTTCACACTGACTCGGAGGTGGTGCTTAGGGAGAATTATGGGGTTGCTATGAGTAAGTTGGAGGATGACATTGATCGCTGGATCCGACTGCCATTGTCCTTTATGTGAAAGATTAGCAATTATGAAAATGGTTGTGTTGCCGAAGTTTCTGTCCCTGTTTGCCAACGTTCCGATGGTCCTCCCTAGCTCCTTTTTTCAAATACTTATTAATCAGGCCCGTGTGGGCAGGCAAACATGCGCGTGTCAAATGGGAGATACTTACTCTACCATATCACATGGGGGGCCTAGACTTAGATGTCTATTAAAGGGTGGCCCAAAGAGCGCATGCACATTCTTGGATACACTGCCCGGCTGATACTCCGCATATACAGATTGAGAGGGTGGTAGCTTCTCCACGCCCTTTGCCAGCACTCCTATTTAAACCTCTGGACCGGCATCGTAGACTAACACGACGGTGCATGCCTGGCAACATCTCTTGAAATTATAGGCAGGAGCCGTTTTGTACTCTCCTTATACGCCCCTTATACGCCGCTTAACTGGTGACTGTGGCTGTCTGCATGTACTGACAAGGGGGTGACGAGTGCAATGCAGTCTCTGAATATTGAGACGATAGGCGATATGTTTTCTGATGGTATAGTCAAAACTTGGGAAGAAGTAGCCACGACGGTGCAGCAACATACGACTCTTACTAGGTTTCAGTTACACCGGATGAGACGGTCATTACTCGAGAATTTGGGCTCAGATATGGCGGAGCCGCCTGAGGTGGCTGCCCTTACATATGTAATTAGATCTGCTACTCCGAATCATATCATTGCTAAGCTATACAAGGCTACTCAGAGTTTCCGTTCCAACCACTACACCAAGGCAAGATTGGCATCGCAGGTGGATTTGGGGGTAGATATAGATGATGGGATGTGGCGATACTGTTGCAAAAGTACAAAGCACATTTCGCTAAATGGGAGACATAGCTTGATTCACTTCAAATTTCTTAATAGGGTATATTACACTCCTGAGAGACCGCATCGGTACGATCTGCGCAATGCTGCTGCGTGCAAACGTTGTGGTGTTGACGTGGCTGATTTCCTTCACCTTGCATGGGTGTGCCCGGGGATTGCGAATTTCTGGACACAGATTTTTAAATTGCTAGGGGACATCTTGGATTTGTCGCTAACCCCAGACCCCATGCTCGCACTGCTCGGATACTCCAAACCTCTGCTCAAAGCCATACGGAGATTAGCTGATATGGGATTGTTGATTGCGAGGCGTAGGATTGCTGTATGCTAGTCCCGTGGTCCACTCCCCACAGTAGCTAGCTGGTCCAAAGATATGCTGTATTGTTGTACCCAAACCAAAATTTAAGCAAACTGCTACCCCCGCGCAGTCACCCAAAAATCTTTTGGGAATTGTATAAGACATACCTCACCACTAAAGATAATTATGCTGGGAACGGGGAACCCCTCCACCTCAGTGAGCGGAGTGCGATGGGACTGCCTGTCGTGTGCCCCTGGTTGTTTTCACAAAGGGAATGTCGGGGATCCTCCCAGTTCTGTTGTTCTGGAACGCTTGTTGCCTGCTTCGGTGCTTGAAGCAGGGGTGGATATAATAATCCATGTATCTTTATAATTTTGTCTTTAGTGCCCCGCTGCCACGCTCTTTTCTTTCAACATTCCGTGATGCTGATGACAGGATGCTGCCTATTGTATTACATGATTCTCATTAGGAGTGATGGACGATATTCACTAAAGTACACTGTAAATGATATGTCCTGTACTGGTCTCTGTACTTTATTTTATTTTTTGCTTTCTTGGGTTCCTTTGTTTTTGTAATTTTTTTTTGCATCTAAGGAAATTTAATAAAATAAAAAAAAAAGTTATAGTAATGTGAAGTGCAAATATATCCCAGTTCACTTTTAGAATATTGGCGCTTTCAGTCCTGAGAGACACTGTGAATAGATGAACATGGCTCCACCTGGTATGTTGTCAGGTCCCACCTCTCACAGATGAAGGTTCAGCTGCAGCCAAGGGAGTGCACAGTAGGAGAGAAAAGCTTGTGATCTTCCTGTTGCCCTTAGTGGAAAGGCGGATACCCTTACATGACAGCTTATGCGGTGACAACAGTTCAGGTCTGAAGGATTTCAGTGCTGCAGCAAGTACTTAGGAGTGCCACTGCAGGTAGGGCTCATCGGGTTAAATAAATCGTTCCCTCTGGACTTGGGATTCCTTTCTGTTCACACTGACCCCTATATGGGACTCTGGGGCTTAAAATTGCATCTTGTACAGTGTACGAGGCAGCAAAACAGAAACATCTACAGGCAACATACTGAGTAGATAAAAGGCATCTGGAGGGTGGAAGGGAGAGACACCTCTGTTTCATCTGCGTAAATTAAGGAAAGGTTGGAGGAAAGAGGATAAGTGTCCAAGACAATGAATGGCTGAACTGACCAGCTTTTGGCAGTCATCATTTGACTCTATGACGGTGGACTTGTATTCTTCATGCCAGCATGTTTTTCTATACTCTTGGCATCCTCCTAGAGGAATTCAAGGAAATCTGCAGGGTGGTCAATCAAAGGGAAGAGATCAGCTTCCGCTGACTGCCTTATTTATGGTGACCGGCCTGGTGGGAAGAGGCACAGATATGAACATTAAGTTATTAGAGGACCACTCAGTGACAGATGAAATATGAGCAACTCTAAGGCGGACACACTGCAGCTAGAAAGTTGGTGGATTTCGAAGTGTACTCCATGACAGGCAGAGTTACTCAAATATTCGTTTAGACAAGTGTAAAAGAGAAATCACATGTGTTTTAATCAAACAGCGTGGAGAGTGAACCACCCTGAGATGCCATCTTGGAAATGTATTGATTAGGTCCTGCAGCGGGTCACAGGGTTGAGGTAGGCGCACATAGGCTTTTGTGCTGTTACCAATATAAATTATGTAACAACAGCAAATAAAGACAAGGAAGCTGTCATGAGATGATCTCTCTTAAACAACTTCTTTGTCCTCTCTGTACAGTTCACTTGAGCTTTCAGCATGTTTTTTGCAAAAGGAACCGTCAAAAGGTTATTTATTATTACTTAAGTGAGAGGCCATCATGTCAGAACATCAGCTTACTTCCTGAAAGAATCGATTTTTTTAGCGAATGCTTAACAAATCAATACAAGATTAAGTTTTGACGGATTTTAATCTACCTCGGCAAAATGTAATGAGTGACTTATTCAAGATGTTCCAGCTTCTGTTTACATTTCAGCATCACTGATCATATTCCTGAATTTTTTATTTCTCAACATGATGTGACGACTCTTGAAACCATCTCAAATAAACTGATCATACCATTTTTTAATAGCATTTGTAACCTAGGTAGACGTGCCAAACAAGTGAACAATTAAAATGAAATTATATTGAGATGAACAATTAAAATTGAACCTACTGACTGTGATAATATATACCACAATCTACAGCAGAAACAAATTTTATGGCGTCCAAGACGATAATTCAGTAATTTCAGATGGTACAGCCCGTAAGATGGTCAAGACTGCATGGAGATAATGTGAGTTAATGTGCCCAATAATGCAGACAAACCATGAGCCTGCACTGTTTCCATTGTGGACTCTGCTAAATTCAAGTAGCTGAGGTCTCTGGGTGAAAATGCGCCAGTGTATGTGAAATAACCAGCGGGAGCAGGTGCCTTAAATCCAATTCCACCAGTTATTCCCCATTTGCGAGTGGATCCTCAGCGCCAAACGTACTATGGCACTTTATTTCCGTCCCCCAGGGTTACCACCGGGTAACAGTAACTCAGGGCTGCAGAACGGCCAGTCCCATTACAAGGAGGAGACAGAGCAGGAAAGGTCAGTGGAAGAACAGAAGAGGTGCAGACTGCAGTGAATGAAAGTCGGGAGCAGCACAGTGTAGGCAAAAGTGAGGAGTGGGGCACAGTACCCGTGTATGAGGGAAGATTGGCATGAGCTGAGTGCAGAAAGAGATGCGCTGACGGCATGTATATGAGCAGAAAGTTGGAGAAAGTAATAAAAAGTGGAGCAGGATACAGAGGATGAGAGTGTGGAGGGGAGCAGGATGCAGAGGATGAGCGTGTGGAGGGAAGCAGGATGTAGAGGATGAGCGTGTGAAGGGGAGCAGGATGCAGAGGATGAGCATGTGGAGGGGAGCAGGATGCAGAGGATGAGCGTGGGGGAGCAGGATGCAGAGGATGAGCATGTGAAGGGGAGCAGGATGCAGAGGATGAGCGTGTGAAGGGGAGCAGGATGCAGAGGATGAGCGTGCAAAGGGGAGCAGGATGCAGAGGATGAGCGTGTGAAGGGGAGCAGGATGCAGAGGATGATAGTGTGAAGGGGAACAGGACGCAGAGGAAAGACCCGGGCCGGGGAAGCGAAGCCGGACATAATAGAGGCCCGGGTAAAACGCCGTCCGGAGGCGGGAGGCCCTGCCCTGCCCCATTAGCATGCCTGCTAGGCTGGCGGGGGCCAGGATTGGCCCCCTTCGGGCAAAACTAACCCCCACAATCAGGGGGCGAGCTAGAGAGTGAGGGGGGATAAAAGGGGGCGTACGGCCCCAGGTAATCACGTACATCCCCCCCTCGGCTAGGGCGAGAAGGCAGGGGGCGAGCCGGCCACACAAGAACGCACGGGGGCCCTTGTGGGAGACAGCCCAAGTACAGCCAGGGCGAGTGAGGGGCAAGACAATAATGGGAAGCCAGCGAGCGAGTACCTGCGCCCCTTCCCACGTGACCCTCCCACGACAACAAAGATGTTAGGACTGGCCAACCTCATCCCACTCACTATAAAGGAGAGGATTTGGAGGAAGGAATTTATAGACATTTTTTCACTGCTCAAAGTGCGACAGGCAGGCTTAGACCTAACAACACAGGATAAAAAAGACGAGGACAGGAGGGTCCCGAGGAAACCCAGGGTGGATAGATCAATAGAAAATTGGCTAAAGGCTTTCAGGACACTGGCATGCGTGTTCATTGAGAGATTCCCACAAAGTGTGGCAGCGCTATTCCTCTATGAACAGAAGGTGCAGGAGGCGCAGCAGCAGTATCAAGGGGATGCATGGCTACAATACGACGAAGGCTTTAGGGAAGAAATGCAAGTATGGCCAACAATAGGCTGGGACTGCCAAGACATGGAGGGCTATTCCAAACACATGGTGGCAGCCAGGGAGGGGGTTGGCGCAAAAGAGAGTAATTTACGTCCGTACGGGAATAAGGGCAGGTTCGAGGGACAGGGAAAAGATTTCAAAGGGAAAAGCCATACAGTTAACAAGTCAAGCAAAGCTTGCTGGAAATTTGACAAAGATGAGTGTAAATGGGGAGCATCATGCAGGCTCAAGCATGCATGTGGTTCATGCGGGGGAAACCACCCTACCATACGATGCCGGCGAGCCACAGGGCCAGGGACAGACAAACCAAAAACAGGCCCAAAGAAATGAGGTACAGGCCCCGATAGGCGGTGTCAGGGGGGAATGGGGTGGAGGACAGACGCTTCCTACACCCATAAAAACAGGCAGGCTGCTTCATCTGCTCCAAAACTATCACAAGCCAACAGACCGTCAGCTGATGGGTTTACGCAAGGTTTTCCAATCCCATACAAGGGCCCCAAAGGTGCACGAGAGAGCAGGAACCTAAAATCAGTCAAAGACAATCCTGAGGTAGCAATACAAAAGGTGGAGAAGGAAGTGATGCTGGGCCGGGTGGCGGGCCCCTTCCCCCTACCACCGTTGAGGGACATGATAATATCGCCTCTCGGCATAGTGCCCTAAAAAGAGCCGGGAAAGTTCCAGCTGATTCACCACCTTTCCCACCCAAAAGGAGGATCGATTATCGACTGGCTGGAGCCAGGGGTTGGCACGGTGGCCTACGGTTCAGTTGACGATGCGGTGGACCTCATTAGGCAGAAAGGGAAAGGGGCCTTGATGCTAAATCAGACATAGAATCAGCATTAAAACTGTTACCAGTGCACCCGGACAGCTACCATCTGTTAGGTTTTAAGCTGGGGGGAGCTACTACTATGACAATTGCCTTCTGATGGGTTGCTCAATATCATGTGCACACTTCGAGGTTTTCAGTAGTTTTCTAGAGTGGGAACTGGGAACACGCACACTGCAGGGGGGCGTGTCCACTACCTAGATGACTTCCTGTTCATTGGAAGGGCAGACACGGATGACTACACCAATCTTCTAAGCAATTTCATAAAGATGGCCCAGGAGCTGGGCATCCCACTGGCGCAGGATAAGACAGAGGGCCCACAACGAAACTGACTTTTCTGGGGATAGATCTGGACTCAGTAGCCGATACATGCAAGCTGCCACCAGAGAAGGTAGCCAACCTACTGAGCGAGATAAAGAGGTTGAGACAACAGATAAAAGCCACTCTGGGGGGAGTGCAACAGCTGCTAGGAAAAATGAATTTTGACACACGAGTAATCCCCGCAGGGCGCACCTTCGCCAGGCGTTTAGCATGGCTAACTAGAGGCATGACACTGAAGCACCACAGGGTTCGCATCACGCAGGGGGTAAAGGAGGACCTGGGACAATGGGAGAGTTTCTTTTTTTTTTTTTTTTTTTTTTTTTTGAAACCGTTTATTGCAATCTCAAATATATACAGGTATGGGCCTACAACCTTCCGGCCGGCCGCTAAAGTGACAGAAGCAAATGACATACATCCAATGAGGCACTTGGCTTTGCAGAGACGATAAAGCAGGAGGGATCAACAACGTGGGCCACATGACTCTGAGCCCACAATACGGTTTCGTTTTATACAACACAACAACATAAAACCACACCCGCAAGGCAACCCGCGATCGAAAATGACGACACGTGCTCCTCAAGTGGGGGACTCGAACCATCCAAAGAACTCCAGAGAGGGGAAGGGAAACAGATCCGGGACTGGGAGAACAATGTGCCCGGGGCTGAGGGAGGGGGTCAACTAGGGGGATGGAGCTGGTGAAGCGGGAGGCAACAACGGCGGCTCGCAAATACCCCCGCGGTAGGCGTTCCAGGGGCCCCATATCTTCACCCATGCCCCAGGCTTACCCCGCGCCACATACACCACCTTTTCTCGGAACATGCACCAATCCATGTGTTCTTTCCAGGCCGACACCGCCGGGGGCCTCTGGGATCCCCACAGTTGAGCAATGTCACGTTTAGCTATCATATATCCCAGAGTCACCCATCGCGTCTGCGGAACCGAGTAATCGGTCGGTTCCCACACATTCAGCAAGCATCTCCTCGCTTCAGGCAACAGCGCGACATGCGTAACCGCTCGCAGGACCTCATGCACACCACGCCAGAATCGCTCCACCCTCGGACATTCCCACAGAATGTGCAAAAAAGTCGCCAAAGCACCACACCCACGCTTACACAATCCATCCTCGGCATAGCCCATACGCAGAAGCCTTGGCCCCGTCATATACACCCGGTGGAGTATCTTAAGCTGGACGAAGCGAAGGCGAGCCGGGATGGCCACCTCCTTCGGAGAGGCCACCGCGGAAATCCAGTCCTCGTCGTCCAACTCCAGCCCATCGGCAACCCAAGCCTCGCGGAGGCCAGTCAGTAAGCCCGAGCGGTCATTTATCAATTTCTTGTAAATGAGGGAGATCGTGCTGTCCGGAACGTGGCCATCTAGCACTCTATCCTCCAGGGGGGAGGACTCCGGGATGGAGGCCACGTCTGGGAAGACGGAACCCAGTGCGTGACGGACCTGCAGGTAGCGAAAGTATTCACTGCCCTGCAGCTGAAACTCCGCCTGCAGCGTCTCGAATGTTTTGAATCCTCCCCTCGTCCAGAGATCTCCCACTGTACTGATGCCTATCATGTCCCACCTCTCGAAGCCCTTCGAGGTCCACAAAGAGCCCAGCCTCTCCGACGCATACAACGGTGACGCCCGGGTCAAACGGTCCTTCCATCCCATAGCTGCATTAGCCGCGTGCCATACTCGCACCATGACACGCGTGGGTCCCGTCAAGCGGGAATCGGGCACGCTAGTGTAGAGCGCTCGATTGTAGTCGCCACCGGGCAGGAGCATTTTGTCCATTTCAAATGCCGGGTTTAGGGCGGGCCCATAGAAGCCGTGATTAATTGCAGCTAACTGGGAGGCCCAGTAATACCGCTTAATATCCGGGAGGGCAATCCCTCCGTCGTACCACGGGAGCGTCAATTTTGCCAGGGCTATACGCGGCCTCCCGTCCCAAAACAGACGGCGCTGTAAGCTTTCCACCTCACGGAAGTAGCGCGCCGGGACCAAGTCCATAGTGTTCTGGAGAGCGTACAGAAAGCGCGGCAATGACATCATCTTGAACAATGCCGCCCGGCCGAGCGGCGAAAGCGGCAAACGCCGCCAGCGCGCAACGTCCTCCTTCAAGCGCTGGAGGGGGGGAAGCAAATTTCGCTCGTAGCGGGCCACCGGGTCCAGCGTAATATAGACCCCCAAGTATCGAAACCCCTGCGAGGCAATCTGGATCGGACAGCCCCGAGGGAGGACAGGAGCCTCCCCGGAAAGCACATAGACACAGGATTTAGCCCAGTTGATGACAAGGCCTGAATTACGGCCAAAGGAGCGCAGAACATCGACCAGGACAATCAGTGATTTGCGCGGGGAGGCTAAGTACAAAAGGATATCGTCAGCGTAGAGGGACACGCGGTCCTCATACTCGGGGGTCCAACGGAGACCACGGATAGAAGGGTGCCACCGCAGCCACTCCGCCAGGGGTTCCAAGGCCAGTGCAAAAAGGAGCGGCGACAGGGGACAACCCTGTCGCGTGTCCCGTCCCAGCACGAATGGGGCCGAGACTCGACCATTCACCACCACCTGTGCCAGTGGGTCCGAGTACAACAATTTGACCCAACTGATGAATCCCGGGCCAAATCCAAATTTCGCCAGCATCGCCCAGATGTAGGGCCATTCGAGCGTGTCGAACGCCATGGTGGCGTCCAAGGACGCCAAGATGGCCGGCTCCCGCACGAACGGAACACGCGCGAGCACCCCGTGCAAGCGCCGCAGATTAAGGGCCGTATTGCGATGGGGAATAAAGCCGGACTGGTCTTGGTGGACCAAATCGCCCACCACGCCGGTTGGCGAGCACCTTGGCGAGGATTTTAGGCTCCGCGTTCAAGAGCGAGATAGGCCGGTAGGATGTAACCCGGTCTCGCGGTCTCCCCTCCTTGTGGATAACCACGATGGTAGCCAGACGCTGGTCCGGCGGGAGGGAGCCCCGCGAGTGGGCCGCAAGGAACATTGCGCGGAGGTGGGGTGCCAGTACATCCGGTCGCAGTTTATACAACTCGATAGGAATGCCGTTCGGGCCCATGGCCTTGCCAGAAGCGACTGAGCGGATGGCGAGGGCAATTTCGTCCGAGGTGGGGGCGGCATCCATCAACTCCCTGTCCTCCATTGAGAGGGAGGGCAGCGCGATGTCACGCAGCAGGGCATGGGAATCCTCCTCCGGGCAGGGAGAAACCGGGGAATATACCTCGCGGAAATAATCCGCGAAGCAAGAGACAATGCCTTCCGGCTCAGTAACACGTACACCATCCATTCTCTCAATCAGCGGGACCACACGACTAGCTCTCTCCTTCTTATCCAACCACGCAATCAACTTGCCAGCCTTATCACCCACATCATACAATCGCCCCTGTTGCTCTCTGCTGAGGCCCCTGGCCGCCTCCGTGACGAGGGACCTATAGGCCGCCTGCTTAAGGTGTAGAACGTGCAGCGCAGCGTCAGTCACCCCACTCCCCAGATCACCCTCCAGTTCAGTAATTTCGGCCTCCACCCGGGTCACCTCCTCCTGTGCGCGCCTCCGGGCATGGGAAATAAAGGAGAGGGCCTCCCCTCTAAGCACTGTCTTGAAAGCCTCCCACAGGGAGATGGCCGACGGGACAGACCCCACATTCTCCTCAAAATACCGTTGCAAGGATTTAATCAAGTCAGCACGAATAGTGGGGTCGCGCAGGTACCAGGCATTGATTGGAGCTATCCTGCCCTCCCCCCTCGGGAAGACATCAAAGTGCAACAGGAGTGGGGAATGATCTGAAATACCCCGCGCCAGATGGCGCACCTCCCCCACTCTCCCGGCATAGGCCGCAGGGACAAGGACATGATCAAGCCGCGAAAGGCTACCATGGGCCCCCGAATGGAAGGTGTATTGCAGCTGAGTGGGATGCTTTAGACGCCAACAGTCCACCAATCCCAGTGTGTCCAAAAGGCCAGACAGCCACGCTTGTGCCCGGGGGAGGTCCCTAGGGGGATAGCGATCCATAGTCCCAGAGGCCACCACATTGAAGTCCCCCCCAACCACCAGAAGCCCCCCCGGAAGGTCAAGCAGGAGGCGTCCCAGGTCCGCAAAGGTGGTGGACTGTAACCCCGGTGGGACGTACACTGAGACAAAGACGACTACTTTGCCCTCCATTTTCCCCACCAAGACAGTGTAGCGTCCCCTCTCATCATGGCGCACCTCGTCTATTTCTAGCGGGAGCGAGGTCTTGACCATAATGCCCACCCCTCGTGAGCCTGATGTGAAGCCCGAATGGGCCACCAAACGATAGCCACGTCGATTCATGGCACAAAAGGAGTTACCAATGAGGTGTGTCTCCTGCAAAAAGACCACATCAGGCGAAATCCGTTTCAGATATTGCAGGACCACACCCCGCTTAATCCTATCACCCAGTCCGTTAACGTTCCAGGACAACAAAGTCAGGTCCCTACCCCCCATCACATACAGAAGCCATCATTTGTCCCCCCGAGAGCATCTCAAAAACACCAATACAATGAAGGGTTTGCCTTGCGGTAGAAACGAACCACACCCCACCCCAACCCACCCCTCCCAACAGAACTCCCCCCACCCTGCACCCCTGCATGAGCCCAAACAGCCCCCCCAAAGTGCAGTGTGCCTGTCGCCCCATAGAAAGAAAACTAACTAGTCCCCCAGAGGAGGAGGGAGATCCCCCAAGAGACCCCACACGACCCCCACAGGAGGGGAACTTACCCTAACAGTCAATGGTGACAATAACACAGTCCAGAGCAAGGCCTACCATTAGTCCCTCAGTCCTGATCCGGCGGGCCCTCCCCACCAACCGCTCCCCCCCACCCCCCCGGCCCCGATCTCCGGGCAAAGTGTCCAGCCAGTCCCCGGCCGCCTCGGGACGATCAAAAAAGTGCGTGCGGCCATCCACCTCCACCCTCAGCTTAGCCGGAAAAAGCATCGCATATTTGAGATTCAGGTCCCGTAGGCGACGTTTGACACCGAGAAGGATCAGTCTCTGCTTTTGGACCGCCGGAGTAAAGTCAGGATAGAAATTTATATCCATATTGTCAAGTCTGACCGGCCCTTGTAGACTGGAAGTCTGCAGGATAGCGTCCCTGTCCCGAAAATTGAAAATCCGGGCGATGAGAGGCCTCGGAGGGGCTCCGGCCTTAGGCCTACCCCCGGGGACCCTGTGGGCACGTTCCACTGCAAAGAATTTACTCAGCCCCCGAGGCTGGAGATGGGTGAGGACCAAGTCCTCCACAAACAGATCCGCTGCCTCTGCCTCGCGTCCCTCCGGCACCCCGATAATGTGGACGTTGTTTCTCCGGGCCCGACCCTCGGAATCCTCCAGTCGACGATGCATCAGGGCGCTCGCCTGGCCAAGCCTGCGCACCTCCTGTTGGAGGGCCGCCACGTCAGATGTGAGGCCCGAGGTAGAGTGGGCCAAAGAATCGACCCGGTCATTTGTTTTTGACAGATCGGCTCTCACGAGGCCCACGTCCACGAGGACCGAGTCGATCTTCTGCGCCAGAGTGTCAAAGCGCTGGTCCACCGAGGCCTTCATCTCGGCGATGGCGCCCATGACGTCTCGGAGGGTCAGGTCCGTGGGCAGAGCAGGAGCATCAGTCGGGCCCGTAGGGGACCTACGCAGCGCCTCTGGAGATCCCTTCTGGAGGGTGTAGCGGTCCATGTTGTTGGATTGATGGGCCGCGCCACGACGGGTCGACTTCACCTTAGCCCGGTCGCCATCTTGTTTTGTGGCCATGGTTGCGGTCCCCAAATCGAGCCAATCTCCTCAAAAAGGGGGTAGACAATCCCGTTCAAGGGCTCTGGGGGGGGGCGACCACCGCTCCGCAGGACGGACCGCAGCCGGCGGGCCGGCAGGGCACCCCAACGAGGCCACACCACCGCACACCGCTTCGCGACCCTACCTCGCCTGGCAGCAAGGAGGGCGCAAAAGCGAAAGTGCGGGGTGCGCGAGTCGCCCAGCCTTGCCCGCCGCTGTTATTCACTTTGTCGCCGGATCGCCCCACAACTCCAGTACGGGGGGCCGGTGTGGAGAAGGCCGCAAACCTTAATCGGTGCTCCCGCCGGTGTCCGAAGTCCGAATTGAAAACGGAAAACGGGCGTCACCTCAGCTCGGGTTCACAAACACAGTCCCCTCATCTAGGACAGGATTCGGTCAGGATTTATGCAGGAGGTCGCGGAGGTCCTCGGGAGCTTCGCACCTACGCGGCCATCTTGGGTGCGCGCTAGGCTCCTCCCATGGGAGAGTTTCTTGATGGATTTTAACGGTACCCTGATATGGCGAGACCCTTGGGTTCAGACAAGCAAGATGGAACTTTACACTGACTCAGCCGTGGGTACGGCTTCGGGGCAATCCTAGGGACCACTTGGTCAGTAGGGGAGTGGCCGGCTGCATGGTACAACTCTGGGCTGACCGCGAACATATCATTGCCATAGTTGTTCCCCATAGTAGTAGCTTTCCACATCTGGGCCCCGCAGTTAGCGAATAGACAAATCACGCTATGGTCTGACAACCACGCAGTAGTACAGGCGATTAAAATGGGAGCTGCGCGATGCCCAGCAGTATCAACACTGCTGCGGCAGCTGGTAGGCTGCCAGTTAAAAGGCAACATTGCGCTTAGGGCAAGACACATTCCGGGAGAAGAGAATTTAGTTGCAGATGCCATTTCTCGTTTCCAGTGGGAGAAATTCAGGCAACTGGCCCCAGACACGCGGACAGAAGGATAACCCCAATGCCAGAGGAGGCATGGGCATGCGTGGATCCGGATTGAGGTTATTACTGAACAATGCATTGGCCCCAAAGACAAGCACCCATCACAGTAAGTGCTGGGAGACATTCAAGGGCAAAACGGGGTTGAAGAAGGGACAATGGGCCACACAGAAGGAGGTCCTAGAATTCATTGAAGAGGCCTTCTTGGAAGTAAAGCTGAAGACATGGGCCCAGGCACACCTAAGCGCAGTAGCGTATTATACAAAATCGGCAGGGCGGGAAGACCCGACCAAGGTGTTTGAATGCAGAATGGCTGTGAAGGGCTGGAGGAGGATCCAGCGAGCAAAAGAGGACAAAAGGCACCCCATCCACTTTAACATACTGCAAGGAATGTTGGGGGCATTGGCAGGGATCTGCTCATCATGACATGAAGTAGCACTATTCCGGGCAGCGTTCGCAGTGCCATTTTTTGGGGCTTGCAGGGTCAGCGAGTTGGTAGCCCCATCAGTGGTACACTCAGGATCGACATGCATACACAGAGAGGATGTCGAAATACAGAAGGGCTGCATGGACATACTGCTTTGGAGGTACAAGACAGACCAGGCAGGCAATGGGAGATGGACTAGGATACACTGCACCAAGGACGCGAACTACTGCCCAGTGTGCCTACTGAAGGAACACCTGGGAAACGGGCAGGGCTGGAAAGTGCCGCTCTTCAAGCACAGGGATGGGTCTTTTCTCAGCTGCTTTCAGTTCATAGCGGTGATGAGGAACACCTTGGATGCAATGGGGCTCACCGTGCGCGAGAATGGGTCACATTTGTTTAGAATAGGGGTGGCCACCACGGTGGCAGGACTAGGATTGGAAAGTGGGGTGATCAAGGGGATAGGGCACTGGGCGTCCGGCGCATTCAGGCGCTACAGACGCTCAAAGATGTACTAAGCCCAACTTCTCCTCCCCCCCTCCCCTCTTCCAGGTCCAAACACTTCACAGAAGAAGGTGTGGATCGTGGGGCACTCCTACGTAACGCAGTCTCAACGATGGGCAGCAGCTAGACGCAACTTCGGCGGAATTTGGCTGCAGGAAATGGAAATAGAATGGCGGGGCCGCTCGGAACTGAAATGGGAACAGCTGCTACCCGAAGTGCGGGAAGCTTTACAACGAGGTGGCAAACCGGACGCGGTAGTGGTCCACCTGGGCGGCAATGACTTGGCAGCAATGAGGCGGAGAGCACTCCTGGAAGAAATGCAGAAAGGCCTCACGGCACTGGAGTCAAGCTATCCTGGCTGATGACGGCTGATAGCCAGAAACCGGTCCTAGGATGCTTGATTCCGGTCCAGGGAAGACATGGCTTGGCAGTTCGGGCTGGACTGTTCCCATGAGGCACAGGGTCAAGACTGATTTGCATATGGCCATGTCTAAACTGGGGTGGTGTAGTGGGCAAAAGAACGATGGATTTAACCCAGATCTCTTGACTGGGGGAGAATGTCTGCATTGTCAGCATTCCGTCCATCAATTGTTTGTTGTAACGCTTTTCGCCCTAAGTGGGATGGGTATTCCCAGACGTGGGACCCGTGCTCACTACGCCACTGGAGTCAAGCTATCCTGGCTGATGACGGCTGATAGCCAGAAACCGGTCCTAGGATGCTTGATTCCGGTCCAGGGAAGACATGGCTTGGCAGTTCGGGCTGGACTGTTCCCATGAGGCACAGGGTCAAGACTGATTTGCATATGGCCATGTCTAAACTGGGGTGGTGTAGTGGGCAAAAGAACGATGGATTTAACCCAGATCTCTTGACTGGGGGAGAATGTCTGCATTGTCAGCATTCCGTCCATCAATTGTTTGTTGTAACGCTTTTCGCCCTAAGTGGGATGGGTATTCCCAGACGTGGGACCCGTGATCACTACGCCACTGGAGTCAAGCTATCCTGGCTGATGACGGCTGATAGCCAGAAACCGGTCCTAGGATGCTTGATTCCGGTCCAGGGAAGACATGGCTTGGCAGTTCGGGCTGGACTGTTCCCATGAGGCACAGGGTGAAGACTGATTTGCATATGGCCATGTCTAATCTGGGGTGGTGTAGTGGGCAAAAGAACGATGGATTTAACCCAGATCTCTTGACTGGGGGAGAATGTCTGCATTGTCAGCATTCCGTCCATCAATTGTTTGTTGTAACGCTTTTCGCCCTAAGTGGGATGGGTATTCCCAGACGTGGGACCCGTGCTCACTACGCCACTGGAGTCAAGCTATCCTGGCTGATGACGGCTGATAGCCAGAAACCGGTCCTAGGATGCTTGATTCCGGTCCAGGGAAGACATGGCTTGGCAGTTCGGGCTGGACTGTTCCCATGAGGCACAGGGTCAAGACTGATTTGCATATGGCCATGTCTAAACTGGGGTGGTGTAGTGGGCAAAAGAACGATGGATTTAACCCAGATCTCTTGACTGGGGGAGAATGTCTGCATTGTCAGCATTCCGTCCATCAATTGTTTGTTGTAACACTCACGGCAGTGGCATGCCTGATACGCCCCGCAGAAGTAATCTTTTTAGAAATCATAGTACGGTGAGCCTGGTGGGGGGGCAATGGACCTGGGGGCGGTTGAGAAATCCCAAAGAAAACTTAATATTACCATGGCCAAGGTGTGCAGGGATAATGGGTGGGGGTTCGTGAGGCATGGGTTCCCCGGGGTACCACCTGGAAGATAGGGTACACCTCACGGGGGTAGGAATGGACATGTTCCTGCTAAATATTGTGGGGATACTAGAACAGAGGGGCTTCCAATAACCGAAGGGTAAAACAAAGGGTGTCTTAGGGGGGAGCTCCCTCCGATCAAGAAACCGTAGGTAGCGTGGCAGAGCAAACCCAACAAGATTAGTAAAAAAGAGAAGAACTCACTAGAGGGTAGATGGAAGGCTCTCACAGTGTCCTTGGGATGCCGCACGGCAGGGGCACTGAGGGAGACAAAGGGGGCATGCCGCCATAAAAGATTAGATGTAATGCTCCCGCAGGACCCTTGGGATGCCTCACGGCAGGGGTTTAGAGGGGGCAAGGACTCAGCTGCAAGAAAGTAGTGTAGAGGCTCAAGAAAGGTCCTTGGGATGCCACACAGCAGGGACCTCTGGGAGAAGGGAGGGCCCACGAAAGGGTTCATGGCAAGCGGGACGGCAATTGCGGCCCGGACAGGTCCAGACGGACACTCTCCAAATCGGTAGCAAGCTGAAGCCTAGACCCGTGAATCAGAAGCCCAAAAAGGGGTCCCTCCCCTCCCAGGTTATTGAGAAGGCTGGTTCCATAAAGCAAGAACATGCTAAAGAGCATGTTAATTGAAGAAGTAACATGGATAAGAAATAAAATGTGTACATAACCACGAACGTTTGAAATGTATAAATTGATGTTTGACGAATAAACTGCGACCTTTTCAGGCACCCAAGAAAGTTGTCAGTGGTGATTTAAGGTAAAAGCGCGCAGTTGGCGTCGAAGGGCAGGGGGAGCGGAGCAGGGAGACTCGCCGCCTGGAGGGGGTTTGGGTTAGAGAAGGGGAGCAGGATGCAGAGGACGAGCGTGTGAAGGGGAGCAGGATGCAGAGGATGAGTGTGTGGAGGGGAGCAGGATGCAGAGGATGAGCTTGTGGAGGGGAGCAGGATGCAGAGGATGAGTGTGTGAAGGAGAGCAGGATGCAGAGGATGAGCATGTGAAGGGGAGCAGGATGCAGAGGATGAGCGTGTAGAGGGGAGCAGGATGCAGAGGATGAGCGTGGGGGAGCAGGATGCAGAGGATGAGCGTGTGAAGGGGAGCAGGATTCAGAGGATGAGCGTGTGGAGGGGACCAGGATGCAGAGGATGAGCGTGTGAAGGGTGAGGAAATATGAATTTTTATGGTCAGTTGTGTCCCCTATCTAGACCCCAACGGCTCCATGTACATGCTACAAGTACATGTATGTTCCCTCCACTTCAAGCTATGAAGACGCAAATACAATTGTGTCCAACGTTAATATGTACTCTTTCATATCTGCCATGAATGGGCCAGATATTCCGTTCCTAAGTATGCCTTGCCACCGTCTTTATATGGTATACTTTTCACGTCTTTCACGTTTTCCAGCTCTGGCAAGGTAGGCCCTGAATTCTGCCATCGAGCTTTTCCTGCTTCTGCCTCTGAATGCTCCAGCCTGGACCTGCATATGTATCCATGAACTTTGTCTTACTTCCTGCGCGGCTAACGGTGCTTAGCCCGGCCTGTTGCCTGCCAAAAAACTGTATTCAGCCTTCAAGTTATCTGTTCCGCTCCTCAAGAAATGCATTCCTGTCTAAGTAGCTTAGGTAAACATCCCTCTAGCTGCAGAGCAAAGGGCCCGGCCTTACTGTCTCCGTGCAAGTAATTCATGACTCTCGTTACCATGGTAGGCCCATGCCCCCCTCGCATCTCATGTAGACACTTAGACGCTTGTACACGCACTAGCAGTCAGTATAGAATAGGATCTGTACGAGAAGACCTTTCCTTCCAGATAATATAGTTCCTTAAACACAAGATATTAGATATGATTTAGGACTAGGTTGTCCTGACACCCCAGACTTCTGTCTCCTCATGTAGGGCTAAATGTCAAGTTCCCTTCACCCTCTAGTTACACGTCAATCACACGTCATGCGGCTGCGCGCGCATCTCTGCCATGTATTTTTGCTGACTTTGCAGGATTCTCTTATGGATCCACCCATTTGTGTCACCATCATAATGATGTTTTTAGTATACGCCTCTATGCACGCCTATTGTAACGCCTTTTCATTACGTATATGTATTCTTATCAGTTGTTACGCCTCCTGTATCTGTCTTTACTGTAATGCATTACTATATATGCTTTAACCTGTCAATAATGTATTGCTGACCCCTTCCTGAACCTTCGTGGTGACGGAACTCGATTGCCTGGTTCGAACCATCATTCCTTTGTAAGGAATAAATACCCTATTATACCCTCGAATACCACGGATTCTGCCTCTTATTTTTACTGAGTTATTCGTATTGTATTTTACCGCATAAATTAAGTCTAGGTAATTAAAATTTACCACATAATTGGCGCCCGAATAGGGACACCTCTCACACCCCACGCGCCGGAGGTGCGTTGCAGACCCGGTCTCCTGCCACAGCCGGACGGACAATTACGCGTACCCGCAGGACTTCCTGTATCTCCCTCAGGCCAAGGGGGGCGACTGAGGCTGCGATCAACACCCAGACGAGGCGGTGAGGAGTGCGGAGAATCCCGACCAGAGCCTAGCTGAGAGAGCAAGATCCGAGGTATACAGAGGCCCACCAGATTCCGAAGTTCCAAAGTATCTAAATCACGAGTCCAGTCCAGTCCAGTTTGGTCTAGTCCAGTCCAGACTTCCGAGGCCTTCCGTTCCGTGCTTCCCGGTGAGTACCGCTGCTGAGGACGCATCTAGACGTGCACATTAGTTTGTGCCGGTCAAGACGGGTCTGGGTACACAGACCTGGTCTGCACTGTTTTAGCAGTGTATCTGTACTGTTTAGCAGTACATACAGTATATTTAGTATTATGCAGTTAACTAGTTTTATTCTAATTATTATTGTTCGTTTTGATATGTTCTAAATGTCGTGGTATGAGTGATTGTTCGATCTTCATTATTGTGTTTATTGTATAAGTTGTGTTCAGGTCCGAGTAAAAATAAGAATTAAGTAACAAGGTTCAAGATGCCGTTATTTTCAAAATTAAGACAGATAAAAACTAGAAAAGGGATACTCGAGGAAGCTGTTCCTATCCCACCTAGGGACACTCCAGGGTACTTTATGTACCATAAACATGGCCTAGATGCCGTATTATATCTTGATCTATGGGTGGACTACACCAAGGATTTGGCAGAGAGTCAGAGATGGCCCGCTGCTGGAACATGGGATGCAGATTGCATCATGAGAATAGAAGAAGCGTTATGGAAAAAGAAAGCCAGACAGTCACAGAAAGATGCCATTGAACTATGGCGTAAAGAATCGCATAGGCGCACAGAGAAAGCGCTCAGAAAGGAAGAGAAAAGTAGGGAAGATTCAGAAAAGGCCCGAGAAAACATATTAATTGACGAAGGTACCCGAATAAAAACAGAACAAGTAGACAGACAACGAAACACTCTTATGAATGGTATGTATCCTCTTCTGGCCGAGGGTTTGCCTAAGGCCACTTTGGAGGTACCAGAAGATCTGCCACCTCCGTTACTCCCGATTAAAGTACATCCCAAGACCGCAAAAGACATTTTCCTTTCTTCCTATTTAGACGATGCAGCCCCCGAATATGCTAATGGTGTGCAGCCACGCACACCACCCGTTAACGACACCCAACCCCAAAACCAGCTGCACTCACCTCTGCAGCAACAAACTCCTACTCAAGTTCTAACAATTCCATCTGTTTCTACAGTCCTTCCTGCCCCGACACCCTCTACCCTGCACCCAACAAATCCTTTTGGACTTGGCACCTCAGGGGGTGCGACAGGAGGTTTTTCCACGCCACCGCCAACAACTAGATTAACTTATAGAGATTTAGCATATCGACGTACACCCCAAAGAATATCAGACAATATATTAAACGAGCCTCTTTCCGATTGTAGATATGATCCAGTACCAGGAAAACACGACAGAATGTTGCTGTCTTCAGTACGTTTGCGACGAGCTGCAAACTATTTAATGACGTTACCAGGAATGGTTGAACATCTAGACAAAATATACCGCTTTATCCAATCAGGGCAAGGTCCTGAAAGTATTGCCGAAGCCATGGAATACCAGAAAGTAGACATACAAAAATTACTGTTACGTTTTTTTATAAACTGTTTGATCAGAAATAGAGATAGGCCTGAGGTAGATTCGGAGGAAATGCAAGCACTTACCAGATGGGGTCAGAATATAACAGACGGGAGACATGATAAACAGAAGTGTATAGAAGCAATGTGCCGAAGGATCAGAAAAGAAGTAGAACGAATACATGAAAACAGAGTAGAAGCAGATAAAACTGAATAAGAGGAGGAGGAACAGTCAGAAATGAACACAGGACAATTTGAATTACCAGATAGACAAACGATAGCTTATGTAGAAAAAGGAAGATCCTTTAATAAAACAATACGTCCGATACGTCCAGAATGTAACAGAATTTTTCAAACAGTTATTACAAATCCAAGGACCCCTGAACACTTATTCCAGGCTACCGATAAATTACTTCGAGAACGAAGGGGGTACCATGTGCTCGATTCTATGGATGAACAAGAATTAGCCAGGTCAGCAGTACAATGGGCTGACAGCCCTGAAAAATATAGTGATGATGCGCTAGCACACACGTTTCTGAATCTCGCCCCAGGCGAACAACGTTTGGCTAGTATATACATGATACAACATCTCCTTATAATATATAAAGGCCAACACTCCGATCCTGGTCCCCTACCTGATATATTGATAGAACTACTCACGAATAAATGGAGAGGTCTAGGTACCGATCTAATTAAAGTAATTCTAGAATACCGACATAGATATAGTGCCTTTTTGGGCCCAGAACATGATCCAGCTCCTTCCATGGAGAGAAACCAGTATTACATCGACAGACAGAATCCCTTACGCGAAGTACACCCAGTCAGGAATGATGACAATACGTTTAGACGCGTGTTTGTGTACACGCCCATAACGAAAATAGAACTATTAGAAATGAAAAAATTAGTGCCCAGCCATGACAAAGATCCAGCAGGTTTCCACCGTGAACTAAAGGACATGTTACTCATGGGTGATTATACCTATCCTGACATTATGAAAATATTGAAAGTATTATTGCCTGCCGGTATTTATGAGAAACTCAAGGAAAAAGAATGGGAGGTGGGAGACCAAAAGATTGATTGGACCGCATTAGAAAATGAAGAAAATAACCGAACTGCAGGCGTAGGGCTTGGGGACAAAACAAAAGCATTGCCAGGTCTATTAGTACAAGTATTGCCACGTTTATTAACTACGAAAAAGGAAGATTGGGGAGCAATCTCCGCTTGCAAACAGAAACCTGAGGAAGACACTAGTGATTTTTATTCCCGATTTGAAAAATGTTTTGGTATTAATAGCGGCCTGAAAGCAAATAGTGAGTCATATCCACATCTTTTTGTAACAAAACTAGTCGAGAATTCTCTGCCGCAGGTTAAAAACAGAGTATTGAAAGTCGAGAGCACTTGGCAAGCTAACACTCCTTCACAAATGTTACAAATGTTACAGTATCACCAGAATAGAATTAGAGAAGAACAAGAACACGAAACAAGGCGTATGAAAGACACGAAAATGAAAATGCTCGTCGCTCAGTCAGTTCCAGCTGACGGTCATAAAAAGGGTGCGACACAGTCCAGTAATTCAGCGGTTCCCGTTAAAGGGACATGCAACTATTGTAAACAACCAGGTCATTATATAAACGATTGTGCAGTTCTGAAACATAATATCGCTACGGGTAAAACCAAGGAGAGACCACGTCTGCCTAGACAGGATCAGATCCAACAACAAGCACCTCAGAATGTACAGCCTATGCAAGCTGCACAACAGACCGTACCACAACAACAGCCACAGCCTATTGCTGCAACACAGAACACGACACAACAGATGTACCAGTATGCACAAAATGACTATCCAGAGTATCAGCGATACACATGAAATAGCCTAGAGAGGGAAGTTGGCTTACCCCTTATTGAGGTTCCTGTAGATCAAGAGGGTCCCTATGTGCAGAGTCAAGTATTAGGGAAAGACAGAAAATTTCTACTTGATACAGGGGCAAGCAGAACAACTATAAGTCACAATGAAGTTCCAGGGGCACCCCTCTCAGGCTCACAAAATATTTCCCTTCGTTTTTCAGGAAAGCCCACTATTAACGAAGTATCGCAACGACTTGCATTTACAGTTGGTCCATTAACACGGACTACAGATCTATTGCTTACGAAATCATGTCCAGAAAACTTGTTAGGTATAAAAACATTGAAAGCTCTAGGAGCTATAATATGTTGTTCTCCGGACGGAGTACGACTATTTTTGCGTGAGTTTAAAGGTCACTACGTGTCTAGAGACATGGATCACCGGTTACAGAATCTACCTGCACATTTATGGGCACAAGGCCCCACTGATGTAGGTTGTATGCACATTACACCATATCGAGTCACACTCAAAGCAGGAGTGGTATTACCACGAATGCGACAATACAAATTACCTCCAGATGCTGTAGTGGCTTTACTGCAAATCATTGACGAGCTCATTGCACAAGGAGTGGTTGTAGAAACCGACTCCAATATATGTAATTCTCCGATTATTCCGATTCTTAAACGAACCGACCCAAAAGCACCCCCAGTATATCGATTAGTTATCGATCTGCGAGAATTGAATAAATGCATTGTACCACAATATCCCGTGGTCCCGGATATTTCTTCATTACTGACAGCTATTGATTCAGAGGCAACGTTCTTTACTGTAATTGACCTCAAGAACGCCTTCTTCAGCGTCCCAATCGATCCGGAAAGCCAATATTTGTTCGGATTCAGTTTAAATGGACGAAGTTTTAAATTCGCACGTGCACCTCAGGGATTTACAGAAAGTCCTAGCATCTACAGCCAAGCACTGAAAAGACAACTTGACAGTATCCACATGCCTGTTAACACTGCACTGCTTCAGTATGTCGATGATCTGCTGATCACCGCCCGAAGCGAACCCGAATGTGAAAAAGCATCACTGACGGTTTTACATTTCTTAGCCGACAAGGGGCACAAGGTGTCCCCTTCAAAGCTGCAATTTTGTGCCCAGCAAGTTGTGTACCTAGGGCACTTGCTGTCCAAATGGGGGAGACAGCTCACACCTGATCGTATCCAGTTAATTGTAAACATGCCACCACCCAAGACACAAAAGGAGGTACGGGCCTTCATAGGCCTCACTTCGTACTGCAGGCAGTAGATCCCCCAATATGCATTTTTAGCAAAACCACTCATTCAGTTGACAACACAGGAGACAGCGACATCGACTGTCCTCCCTTGGACTCCAGAACATACACAAGCTTTTGAAGACTTAAAGAAAGCGTTATGTCAAGCACCTGTCTTAGCGACACCATGTTACAGTAAGCCTTTTACACTCTTTGTTACAGAACGTGAAGGTACTGCCTTGTCAGTACTCACTCAGGAACAAGCAGCAGAACTTATTGCTCTGACACAAGCCTGTATTCAAGCCAAGAATAGAAAAGTTAACATATACACAGATTCACGTTATGCTTTCGGAGTCGTACACGACTTCGGAGTCCTTTGGCGAGAGAGAGGTTATTTGACTTCTCACGGTGCCAACATTCAACACGGTTCCCTCATTCAAGCTCTATTAGATGCAATACATCTACCTACTTCAATATCTATCATGAAGTGTAAAGCTCATACAAAAGTCACCGATATTATTTCCCAGGGTAACGACCTAGCAGACCGAACAGCTAAGCAAACAGCACAGAATCAGACTCATGCAACTGACTTGACAAAGACAATAGTTCCGACGCCGACACACTGCATGACAGTTAAGGATCCCGCTCTTGATGTAATTGACATACAGACACATGCTACACCAGAGGAAATAAAGAAATGGACTGAATTAGGAGGGATCCAAACCGATCAGGGATGGATGACGAAGGGAAAATCTATATGGTTTCTCCCCGACTCAATGGTTCAAGTTATCATTAACACAATACATAGTCCAGCACATCTAGGAGAAAAAGCTATGTTAGACAGTATTCAACACATTTGGTTCAACAAAAACTTACGAGCTGCAGCCAAACAGAAAGTCCGAACTTGTATGATATGTTGTCAGTTCAATCCAGGTAAAGGCGTACCTGTAGAACAGGGTGGATTTCAACCTCCCGATCACCCTTTTGAAGTCCTCCAGATGGATTATATCCAGATGGAACGATGTCGAGGATTCAAATATGTCCTCGTAGTTGTATGCGCTCTTTCCCGTTGGACAGAGGCGTATCCCGTTTCAGATTACACTGCCCCGACTACTGCCAAACAATTAGTTCGTGAATTCTTCCCACGGTATGGTTTGCCCCGTATCGTGTACTCAGATAATGGCCAGCCGTTCTCATCCGAGCTAATGAAACACATTTCACTCTTGTTAGGCTATCAATGGAAATTCCACTGTGTCCGACATCCCGAGGCAGCAGGTCTCGTGGAACGTCATAATCAGACCCTGAAAATACGACTCTCTAAAATCTGTAGAGAGAAAGGTGTCGACTGGATAGTAGCCTTACCGGTTGCACTATTTTACATGAGAATGGTAGCACATTCTCGCACAGGGCTATCCCCGTACGAGGTGGTCTTCGGTAGGCCACCAAATATGTGGGGGACGCCTATACCTCGTAAAATAACTGATGTTGATTGTAATATGCTGACAGATTACCTTGCTTCCTTGATGTCTGCACTACAATCTTGCCGTTCACAGGTAGCTGCAGCCTTTCCCGACAACACCGAGGTAAAGCCCCATGAAGTGGTTCCTGGAGATCTAGTTCTCGTGAGAAACTTCGACAGGAGGAGCCCGCTAGAGCCTCGTTGGCAACAACCAAAGCTCGTTCTCCTAACGACGAGGACAGCAGTGAAGGTCGAAGGTCGCAAGGGTTGGTTACACTCGAGTCATATCAAGAAATTTCATGGACTACCATCCGAACTGAACTCTCAGCCCTGCCCCCTTCCAGAGACTGATTCAAAACTCCCCTTGGTCGAACAGACCGAAACACAGGAATACAAACTGAAACTAAGGTCTAGCAAGTCAGACAATTCGATTGTTTAAGTCCTCTCCAAGGTGAATCGGTTGAATTAAGTCTTTGACATGTATCCTCTAGACCGAATGAGAGAGAAAAATAGACAGCAAGAATATCAGACAATATATTAAATGAGCCTCTTTCCGATTGTAGATATGATCCAGTACCAGGAAAACACGACAGAATGTTGCTGTCTTCAGTACGTTTGCGACGAGCTGCAAACTATTTAATGACGTTACCAGGAATGGTTGAACATCTAGACAAAATATACCGCTTTATCCAATCAGGGCAAGGTCCTGAAAGTATTGCCGAAGCCATGGAATACCAGAAAGTAGACATACAAAAATTACTGTTACGTTTTTTTATAAACTGTTTGATCAGAAATAGAGATAGGCCTGAGGTAGATTCGGAGGAAATGCAAGCACTTACCAGATGGGGTCAGAATATAACAGACGGGAGACATGATAAACAGAAGTGTATAGAAGCAATGTGCCGAAGGATCAGAAAAGAAGTAGAACGAATACATGAAAACAGAGTAGAAGCAGATAAAACTGAATCAGAGGAAGAGGAGGAGGAACAGTCAGAAATGAACACAGGACAATTTGAATTACCAGATAGACAAACGATAGCTTATGTAGAAAAAGGAAGATCCTTTAATAAAACAATACGTCCGATACGTCCAGAATGTAACAGAAATTTTCAAACAGTTATTACAAATCCAAGGACCCCTGAACACTTATTCCAGGCTACCGATAAATTACTTCGAGAACGAAGGGGGTACCATGTGCTCGATTCTATGGATGAACAAGAATTAGCCAGGTCAGCAGTACAATGGGCTGACAGCCCTGAAAAATATAGTGATGATGCGCTAGCACACACGTTTCTGAATCTCGCCCCAGGCGAACAACGTTTGGCTAGTATATACATGATACAACATCTCCTTATAATATATAAAGGCCAACACTCCGATCCTGGTCCCCTACCTGATATATTGATAGAACTACTCACGAATAAATGGAGAGGTCTAGGTACCGATCTAATTAAAGTAATTCTAGAATACCGACATAGATATAGTGCCTTTTTGGGCCCAGAACATGATCCAGCTCCTTCCATGGAGAGAAACCAGTATTACATCGACAGACAGAATCCCTTACGCGAAGTACACCCAGTCAGGAATGATGACAATACGTTTAGACGCGTGTTTGTGTACACGCCCATAACGAAAATAGAACTATTAGAAATGAAAAAATTAGTGCCCAGCCATGACAAAGATCCAGCAGGTTTCCACCGTGAACTAAAGGACATGTTACTCATGGGTGATTATACCTATCCTGACATTATGAAAATATTGAAAGTATTATTGCCTGCCGGTATTTATGAGAAACTCAAGGAAAAAGAATGGGAGGTGGGAGACCAAAAGATTGATTGGACCGCATTAGAAAATGAAGAAAATAACCGAACTGCAGGCGTAGGGCTTGGGGACAAAACAAAAGCATTGCCAGGTCTATTAGTACAAGTATTGCCACG
Source organism: Triturus cristatus (assembly GCF_964204655.1). NCBI lineage: Eukaryota > Metazoa > Chordata > Amphibia > Caudata > Salamandridae > Triturus > Triturus cristatus. The sequence goes on from NC_140585.1 coordinate 375,456,406, forward strand.
TTTATTAACTACGAAAAAGGAAGATTGGGGAGCAATCTCCGCTTGCAAACAGAAACCTGAGGAAGACACTAGTGATTTTTATTCCCGATTTGAAAAATGTTTTGGTATTAATAGCGGCCTGAAAGCAAATAGTGAGTCATATCCACATCTTTTTGTAACAAAACTAGTCGAGAATTCTCTGCCGCAGGTTAAAAACAGAGTATTGAAAGTCGAGAGCACTTGGCAAGCTAACACTCCTTCACAAATGTTACAAATGTTACAGTATCACCAGAATAGAATTAGAGAAGAACAAGAACACGAAACAAGGCGTATGAAAGACACGAAAATGAAAATGCTCGTCGCTCAGTCAGTTCCAGCTGACGGTCATAAAAAGGGTGCGACACAGTCCAGTAATTCAGCGGTTCCCGTTAAAGGGACATGCAACTATTGTAAACAACCAGGTCATTATATAAACGATTGTGCAGTTCTGAAACATAATATCGCTACGGGTAAAACCAAGGAGAGACCACGTCTGCCTAGACAGGATCAGATCCAACAACAAGCACCTCAGAATGTACAGCCTATGCAAGCTGCACAACAGACCGTACCACAACAACAGCCACAGCCTATTGCTGCAACACAGAACACGACACAACAGATGTACCAGTATGCACAAAATGACTATCCAGAGTATCAGCGATACACATGAAATAGCCTAGAGAGGGAAGTTGGCTTACCCCTTATTGAGGTTCCTGTAGATCAAGAGGGTTCCTATGTGCAGAGTCAAGTATTAGGGAAAGACAGAAAATTTCTACTTGATACAGGGGCAAGCAGAACAACTATAAGTCACGATGAAGTTCCAGGGGCACCCCTCTCAGGCTCACAAAATATTTCCCTTGGTTTTTCAGGAAAGCCCACTATTAACGAAGTATCGCAACGACTTGCATTTACAGTTGGTCCATTAACACGGACTACAGATCTATTGCTTACGAAATCATGTCCAGAAAACTTGTTAGGTATAAAAACATTGAAAGCTCTAGGAGCTATAATATGTTGTTCTCCGGACGGAGTACGACTATTTTTGCGTGAGTTTAAAGGTCACTACGTGTCTAGAGACATGGATCACCGGTTACAGAATCTACCTGCACATTTATGGGCACAAGGCCCCACTGATGTAGGTTGTATGCACATTACACCATATCGAGTCACACTCAAAGCAGGAGTGGTATTACCACGAATGCGACAATACAAATTACCTCCAGATGCTGTAGTGGCTTTACTGCAAATCATTGACGAGCTCATTGCACAAGGAGTGGTTGTAGAAACCGACTCCAATATATGTAATTCTCCGATTATTCCGATTCTTAAACGAACCGACCCAAAAGCACCCCCAGTATATCGATTAGTTATCGATCTGCGAGAATTGAATAAATGCATTGTACCACAATATCCCGTGGTCCCGGATATTTCTTCATTACTGACAGCTATTGATTCAGAGGCAACGTTCTTTACTGTAATTGACCTCAAGAACGCCTTCTTCAGCGTCCCAATCGATCCGGAAAGCCAATATTTGTTCGGATTCAGTTTAAATGGACGAAGTTTTAAATTCGCACGTGCACCTCAGGGATTTACAGAAAGTCCTAGCATCTACAGCCAAGCACTGAAAAGACAACTTGACAGTATCCACATGCCTGTTAAGACTGCACTGCTTCAGTATGTCGATGATCTGCTGATCACCGCCCGAAGCGAACCCGAATGTGAAAAAGCATCACTGACGGTTTTACATTTCTTAGCCGACAAGGGGCACAAGGTGTCCCCTTCAAAGCTGCAATTTTGTGCCCAGCAAGTTGTGTACCTAGGGCACTTGCTGTCCAAATGGGGGAGACAGCTCACACCTGATCGTATCCAGTTAATTGTAAACATGCCACCACCCAAGACACAAAAGGAGGTACGGGCCTTCATAGGCCTCACTTCGTACTGCAGGCAGTGGATCCCCCAATATGCATTTTTAGCAAAACCACTCATTCAGTTGACAACACAGGAGACAGCGACATCGACTGTCCTCCCTTGGACTCCAGAACATACACAAGCTTTTGAAGACTTAAAGAAAGCGTTATGTCAAGCACCTGTCTTAGCGACACCATGTTACAGTAAGCCTTTTACACTCTTTGTTACAGAACGTGAAGGTACTGCCTTGTCAGTACTCACTCAGGAACAAGCAGCAGAACTTATTGCTCTGACACAAGCCTGTATTCAAGCCAAGAATAGAAAAGTTAACATATACACAGATTCACGTTATGCTTTCGGAGTCGTACACGACTTCGGAGTCCTTTGGCGAGAGAGAGGTTATTTGACTTCTCATGGTGCCAACATTCAACACGGTTCCCTCATTCAAGCTCTATTAGATGCAATACATCTACCTACTTCAATATCTATCATGAAGTGTAAAGCTCATACAAAAGTCACCGATATTATTTCCCAGGGTAACGACCTAGCAGACCGAACAGCTAAGCAAACAGCACAGAATCAGACTCATGCAACTGACTTGACAAAGACAATAGTTCCGACGCCGACACACTGCATGACAGTTAAGGATCCCGCTCTTGATGTAATTGACATACAGACACATGCTACACCAGAGGAAATAAAGAAATGGACTGAATTAGGAGGGATCCAAACCGATCAGGGATGGATGACGAAGGGAAAATCTATATGGTTTCTCCCCGACTCAATGGTTCAAGTTATCATTAACACAATACATAGTCCAGCACATCTAGGAGAAAAAGCTATGTTAGACAGTATTCAACACATTTGGTTCAACAAAAACTTACGAGCTGCAGCCAAACAGAAAGTCCGAACTTGTATGATATGTTGTCAGTTCAATCCAGGTAAAGGCGTACCTGTAGAACAGGGTGGATTTCAACCTCCCGATCACCCTTTTGAAGTCCTCCAGATGGATTATATCCAGATGGAACGATGTCGAGGATTCAAATATGTCCTCGTAGTTGTATGCGCTCTTTCCCGTTGGACAGAGGCGTATCCCGTTTCAGATTACACTGCCCCGACTACTGCCAAACAATTAGTTCGTGAATTCTTCCCACGGTATGGTTTGCCCCGTATCGTGTACTCAGATAATGGCCAGCCGTTCTCATCCGAGCTAATGAAACACATTTCACTCTTGTTAGGCTATCAATGGAAATTCCACTGTGTCCGACATCCCGAGGCAGCAGGTCTCGTGGAACGTCATAATCAGACCCTGAAAATACGACTCTCTAAAATCTGTAGAGAGAAAGGTGTCGACTGGATAGTAGCCTTACCGGTTGCACTATTTTACATGAGAATGGTAGCACATTCTCGCACAGGGCTATCCCCGTACGAGGTGGTCTTCGGTAGGCCACCAAATATGTGGGGGACGCCTATACCTCGTAAAATAACTGATGTTGATTGTAATATGCTGACAGATTACCTTGCTTCCTTGATGTCTGCACTACAATCTTGCCGTTCACAGGTAGCTGCAGCCTTTCCCGACAACACCGAGGTAAAGCCCCATGAAGTGGTTCCTGGAGATCTAGTTCTCGTGAGAAACTTCGACAGGAGGAGCCCGCTAGAGCCTCGTTGGCAACAACCAAAGCTCGTTCTCCTAACGACGAGGACAGCAGTGAAGGTCGAAGGTCGCAAGGGTTGGTTACACTCGAGTCATATCAAGAAATTTCATGGACTACCATCCGAACTGAACTCTCAGCCCTGCCCCCTTCCAGAGACTGATTCAAAACTCCCCTTGGTCGAACAGACCGAAACACAGGAATACAAACTGAAACTAAGGTCTAGCAAGTCAGACAATTCGATTGTTTAAGTCCTCTCCAAGGTGAATCGGTTGAATTAAGTCTTTGACATGTATCCTCTAGACCGAATGAGAGAGAAAAATAGACAGAAACAGCTCAAGAAACATGCATACTGTAAATCACTTCATAGTCACTGTATAGTGACATTGTTAATTATGTTTTTTCTAAGTCTTTTTATTATTGCTGCAAGTATACTGTTACATATGTACTATCCTATTTTCAAGCGTGCTTACAATGTTACTGCCGAACATTCTTTTAGTGAACTACCTCCACATGAGTTGTCTTATAGATTTGCGCTGCGCAACAACACATTCATTAGTATGTTACATCATTCCCATCAGACCAGCAATGCTACAAATTGTTGGATATGTGGCCGACTCCCTCCCTATCAGAAATACAAAGGAGTTCTGCCTCTCTTTCCGTATCCGTTCACACACAATGGTTCCTGTGGAGCATGGTTTAGTTTGATTAACTCCTTAGACTCAAATACTGTAGTATACCAGAGCAACTGGGTATGGGGAAACCTGAACTTAGTTTTGCTTAAAGCCTGTTATCCTAACAAGGAGGGACTTCCCAAAAGAACAGGAACTGATCTAGAAAATGAAGTATATGGATTAGGTAATTTTACACTTAACCTCATGATTCTAAATGTTGAATCTGAAGCTACACTAGTCTTGCCTGCTATGTCAGTATTACCAGTCAAAGGTGAATTCTGTGTAAGAAAGAATGGTTCAGTACACCTGGGTCATAGTAAATGTACTACTGTGATCGAATTCAGTGATAAAGGCAAGTCTACATTTAGAGCTTCCCGTCATTCCTACTTCATATGTGGTCATACCGCATATATACGTCTACCTCCAGACTGGGATGGTACCTGTTACATTGCATTCCTTTTGCCACCTGTTTTCCTAGCCCCTCCTGATTATCATAGAAATACCAATCTAGTACACCATAGGCCCCAGAGAGATATCCCGATTGTTGACTACACCGAAACAGCATAGGAACAATATACAGACTTCGATAAAGGTCTCTTTCCTTACATAGGTGTTGTCTCAAACAGTAAACTGATACGTAGATTAACTAGAACCCTTGAAGCAGTAGTGAATGAAACTACCTCTGCCCTAGGCAACTTAACAGAGGAGCAGTCTGCGATGCGGATTGTTGTTCTCCAAAATCGTCTTGTCCTTGACGTCATCCTAGCAGATAGGGGCGGAGCTTGTAGGGTCATCGGATCAAGTTGCTGTGTTTTCATCCCAGAAAACGCGCCATCCGTATATAAAGCCATAACTCGTCTTCACAAGATTGCAAACCAGATACATCAGAATGCAGGCACCTGGACATGGTCCGGTTGGTTCTGGAGTGTGTTGTCAGCCTGGGGATGGAAAGTCTTATCCTTCCTAGGTATTGGCCTTCTCATAGTATTTAGTTGTTGCCTATGTCTACAATGTGGACCAGCGATTTGCGGCCTGTGTGCCACATCGTGTATTCCACGTTCAAGTTTTCATTCAAGATCCCGGAAGAAGAAAGAAGAGCAAATGATGTTACATGAACAGATTGATGGATTCCTGAGGATCGATATTTCATGAGGGTCCGTAGGGGACAAGGAGGGAATGAGGAAATATGAATTTTTATGGTCAGTTGTGTCCCCTATCTAGACCCCAATGGCTCCATGTACATGCTACAAGTACATGTATGTTCCCTCCACTTCAAGCTATGAAGACGCAAATACAATTGTGTCCAACGTTAATATGTACTCTTTCATATCTGCCATGAATGGGCCAGATATTCCGTTCCTAAGTATGCCTTGCCACCGTCTTTATATGGTATACTTTTCACGTCTTTCACGTTTTCCAGCTCTGGCAAGGTAGGCCCTGAATTCTGCCATCGAGCTTTTCCTGCTTCTGCCTCTGAATGCTCCAGCCTGGACCTGCATATGTATCCATGAACTTTGTCTTACTTCCTGCGCGGCTAACGGTGCTTAGCCCGGCCTGTTGCCTGCCAAAAAACTGTATTCAGCCTTCAAGTTATCTGTTCCGCTCCTCAAGAAATGCATTCCTGTCTAAGTAGCTTAGGTAAACATCCCTCTAGCTGCAGAGCAAAGGGCCCGGCCTTACTGTCTCCGTGCAAGTAATTCATGACTCTCGTTACCATGGTAGGCCCATGCCCCCCTCGCATCTCATGTAGACACTTAGACGCTTGTACACGCACTAGCAGTCAGTATAGAATAGGATCTGTACGAGAAGACCTTTCCTTCCAGATAATATAGTTCCTTAAACACAAGATATTAGATATGATTTAGGACTAGGTTGTCCTGACACCCCAGACTTCTGTCTCCTTATGTAGGGCTAAATGTCAAGTTCCCTTCACCCTCTAGTTACACGTCAATCACACGTCATGCGGCTGCGCGCGCATCTCTGCCATGTATTTTTGCTGACTTTGCAGGATTCTCTTATGGATCCACCCATTTGTGTCACCATCATAATGACGTTTTTAGTATACGCCTCTATGCACGCCTATTGTAACGCCTTTTCATTACGTATATGTATTCTTATCAGTTGTTACGCCTCCTGTATCTGTCTTTACTGTAATGCATTACTATACATGCTTTAACCTGTCAATAATGTATTGCTGATCCCTTCCTGAACCTTCGTGGTGACGGAACTCGATTGCCTGGTTCGAACCATCATTCCTTTGTAAGGAATAAATACCCTATTATACCTTCGAATACCACGGATTCTGCCTCTTATTTTTACTGAGTTATTCGTATTGTATTTTACCGCATAAATTAAGTCTAGGTAATTAAAATTTACCACAAGGGGAGTAGGATGCAGAGGATGAACATGAGAAGGGGAGCAAGATGCAGAGGATGACCATGTGAAGAGGAGCAGGGGGCAGGACGCAGAGGATGAGAATGTTTGTTTCCCTGTTGCGAACCATCAATACTTCTCCCTTTGTGTTTTCTTAAGACCACCTTCAATATGACCTACTTTCGTCCAGTCCATTTAAAATAATTTTGAATGATTTCCCAGAGGCACGCCTAAATATTAAGAACAACTACTGCTAGGTTTATTTGAACGAGAAATGAGATGGCCCCTCTCTTCAAAATGGATGACCTACAAAAGATCTGAGCAGCATTGTTTGTTCTCTCATAGATTTATCTGACTGAATGGGCTCAATACACAGATAATTGCTGTGGTTTTCCTCTTTTCCTATTGACAAAGAAAAATCCAATGCTTATAGATGGCATTCTGAATCATGGGCAGTATCAGATGATCTGTGCTCTCCATTATTCGCCTCCTGCCCAGGAAGTCAGGTACTGTCCATCCCACAGTCACGATCAACGAGCTGCTGGGATCCCAATAAACAAGCACCAGCTTGTAATGTCACTAGCCCATCATGTTGTATAACCAGACTAAAACCCCAAAACACATATCAACCCGCAGCAGTCGATGAAAAAACAAGACATGGGTTCTACTTTGTTAGCGGAGTTGGTCTGACAACTTCTAGATGGTAAAAGCAACAAGCATTTCCAAAGCTATCGGTCTCGCCTTTAGGACCTTGTAAGTATTTAGCAATGCAGTGGGAACATTTCAGGGTGTTGTGGATGACAGGGATGCACACAGTTGGATAGAAAAGTCGAGGAAGGGGAACCCCCAGGGGCTGCAGGAACTATTGTCTGTCCACACATGACCACGCCTGCCCGTAACAGCAGAGATGAAAAGGCCTTACACAATAAGCCTATCATCACAACACCAAACCCCATGTCCAGAATATCTGCAAGTAGAAAGGTCTCCCTTCACTCCCTTAAGTCCTCTCGTCTTGCAGCCAATACTCACCATAGACGCGGTAGGAAATCAGTGCACAGTATCGACCAGAGTGCGTGGCCCGTGATATCGCGAAAGTTAAGCTTTAACCATAGAGACTATTTAGACTGTCTCCTTTAGAAGGACTCAAGCACTTTCTCCTGCAGGCTTGTGTATAAAGAAATGTATTGCGGCAGTCACATTTGGATGGGTTATGTGGGTGAATATACAAGGCGAAATATTATACAATTGCATTTTTCGCAGTGGGAAAAAGACAATATCTTTGAAGCAATACAAAATACATACATTATAACTAATAAAGGAGAAAATAAAGGTTCGTTCACATGACTCCATTGTTGCCACGTCCCTGCACTGGACAGTGTAGGCCTCCCCGAATTGCAACCCTGGCACTCTAGGTTACCCCATGCTAAAATGGCAAGAGCGCTTAACGCTCCCCCTTTTCCTAACTCGACCCTGATGAGGGAATGAAAAATATGTAGCCTACTAGTGTCCCCACCATTGCTGCTCTGTAATAGCGATGGGCACTCGGTGCAGGATTTCTAATATTGCTGGCACATGCCTCAAGCAGAAACCGTATGTTCCTCATATTGATGCGGGAGCCTAACAAGCCAAGATTTACCCCCCTACGTAACCCAGGAGGTCCCCACTTTGATACGTTTGCGGGACAGTTGTAGTAAAGCGGAAACAATTGCGGCCATATAATAAGTAACGCAGCTAAGAGCAGAATGGAGGGTGGTGGGACGGAAGGGCTGGTGGTGGTGGGGGCTCTAACGATAGCATCAGGTGTGTTCCTGCAACGCAAATTCTGAGAGCGGCGACATCGAAACATGATACAGTCTCCAAATTCATGCAAGCTTCCATCCTCACTTTAACATTAAAACCATACGACCAGTAGAATGCATGTTTCCAGCCCATGGCAGAGCTGTGGCATCCCCTCTTTCTCTTTGCTTATCTTTAAGAAAACACAACACCAACATCCACTGTGCGCAACTGGCCAAATGAAGTCCACTGCCTTGACCCCTATCGCCAAAGCGGGTATGTAAATGATTACAGCGTGGGGGAAGGTACACATGAGCCCTGGTGTTCTGGCCAAAAGAAATGTTAGCCACTGTGCATACAAACTGGAGAGCATGTAAAGGATTACAGGATGGGAAAGGTACGTGCATTAGTGTTCTGGCCAAATACAAATGTTAAAACAAAACACAAGCGACTCAAAACATGAACGCTAGAGTTGAGGCAAAAAACAAATGTTCCAAAAGAGTGAACACAAGTCAGAGAAATGGCCTGAAGTAAAATGACCCATGTAACAGTGCCAGAAGCCATGGGTGTGACAAACACACCAAAAGGAGGGACAAACTGCACAAAATCACCACACAAAACAAAGGCAGTTAGAAAGAAGACAGAGGAATTATTTAATGTGAATATGGGTCTGCTCCTCTGACTGTGGTGTGGGACACGTTCAAGGCTTTCATAAGAGGCAAGATAACCAGCCTCATTTGTTTTAGAAACAAGAATTATAGGAACGAGGTTAGCTGTTTTATAGTCTGAGATGGAAAAACTAGAGAGACAACTGGTTGCAAACCTAGTTACTGAGGAGGGACCACCTTCAGAAAAAAGGTTGAAATCGCTAAGGGAGCAGTTGGAAGTGCTGTTGGAGGCAAAAATTAAGATGAAATGGTAAGCAAGCACGCAAGCTAGCTCACTTTGAGTATGGAGAAAATGCGAGTGAGCATGGAAGATCAAAGTAGACCAAGCCAGGAATGTTATCAAGGAAATTATGGGTGGGGAGACAAGTGTGAAGGTGGCAAGTAGCTCAGACATTAAGAATGCTTTTCAGACGTTTTCTGAAGGGCTGCACTCAGAGGACGGGATGATAACCGAGAAGGAAGTAAAACATTGGTTTGGGGAGGATGGTTATCCCACCCTTGTACTACGTGACCAGGCTCCTTTGAATGACCCCTTTACCCAGATAGATGTAAAGGCGACTGTAAGCTCAAGTAAAGGAGGTAAAGCTGCAGGCCCAGATGGCCTACCATTGGAGTGGTATCAGGACTAGAGATTAGGACAGTGCTCTAACGGTTCTATGTGAAGGAAGTTTACACTGATGCGGTCGATAGCTTTCCATTGTGCCACAGATGTATTTAGAAAATCCTCCCCCTCTATAAATATCAAAACTAATGTCTTTATCGGTGTTTACATTTGTAGTGATCCACCTCTAGTCTCAGTTAGGCTCAACAGTCATCCTAACACTCCAGGTACCATCCAACCAAAACATTAGACCATTTGCTCCCGAGAGAACCCTCAATATAATGGCACCTACATTTACTTCACTGTTCAAAGTTGTGCTGGAATTTTCCTCTTTTGAATGTGGATTCCAGAATGCTGTCTTTCAAGTCAGGAAGGGCTGTTGCTTGCTAGCCAATATCCCTGTTGATCATGTTATTTTGGCTCTGAAATAAACCCACATACTTTAATTGGAATCCAGTGTTGAGTCTGCATCTTTTCACTGGGGGCTAGTTCGCTGTTACTATGTATATCCCTTACCTCCTACCACAGTGGCTCTAGACTCTGCCCGCTCACTAATACAGTTTGGCAATGAGGCCAGGGGAAGATATCCTGGTTCTAGGATGAACAGGGTATGGATTGGAAGGGGTAAGTTGGCTCCTGTGAGTATGCAGATGTGGTTTTATTCACCAAACAAAGATATGCGTTTGAAGGACTGTATGCTGGAACAAGGAAAGACTGTCTGTTGTTTCTAGTTATTCCGAAGGAGTGTCGAGTTAGCTGAAAGTTGAGATTCTAAAACTGAAACGGAGATTCAACGGTCATGAAGTATTATCTCTGGTGGACTCCGAGATCTGTAGCCAGCACTTCTCATAGGCCATCAAGAAGGAGCTTTCCTCCTAACAGCTTCAAGGATTTTGTAATATAAATACCTATGTACTTGAGAAAAGTCTATTTTTCTATTCTGGATGTTGCATTGTGTTTGTGTGTTGCTTTTGTCTTGTGATGTGAATGGTCACCAGCTTTATCGTCCCGTGCCAAACCCGCCTGAAGATAAATTCTGTCCACAGCACGTGGCAACCGGACCACAGCCTATGAATTTCCCTCAAATCTCCCTTCATGAATTAAATTAATGCCAAACCTAGGTGAGACCACTAGAATGTTCTCACCGGGAGTAAATCAGGACAGTCACCCTTTACCTTCAGCCTGTTCGAACAGGGAAGGAGCTCCTTCTATTTCATCCCTCTTCCCCGTACCAACTGACAGAATACATAACCCTGTTGACCCCCAAATTTGCCCCGTGGCTGCTGGACCTCACGTGACACTCTGCCCACTTAACAAAGGAGTGGCCCACAATCCAAATCTTCAGATCTGCAGCCTGTGGCCCGGAGACAGAACCTGAAACAGAAACAAAAGTTGATAACCTGAACATTCACAGAGTAATTCCTCCCCCCGAACCTACCTGTGAAAACAATTAGATCCCATTATAGTCCCTCATCCCCAACCCCACCTACCCGCTTCTATAGCTATGCCTGTCCTAAAAGAGTGTGTTCCAAAACCGTGTGCATCCAAACCAATCACGGCCAGCGCTTTGAACATTATGGCTAAAAGTTGGAAAGAAGTAACTAGTTTACGTCCCTCATGTTGAAAAACCCTCTCCCTTCTGGTGGCTGCCTGAGGCCGAAGGGCTGCCCCCAGCACACTGGGCAGAGACAAGTTACCCAGTAGACCCGTAGAGGGACGCTCCTGCCCTAGTGTCGTTGGTCTGTTTTCGATCATCACCAGGCATCTAACAACATTTCTGCACTGCCATTGTGCAGTGAGTAATAATTACTGTATATGAGAATAGTGAGAGGAAGAGTCTAAGGAAGAGTGGTATGAGTGAAGAAAGCTTTTTATTTTTTACCTTACAGACCTGTGGAATAGGAGGATGAAATCTTGATGTATGATTTCACAGTGAATGGTTTGGTTTTGTTTTTAAAAAATTGTGATGTTTGGAAGGAGGGTGTATATGTCCAAGTTGTGAATGCCACCAAAGTAAAGATGAGACATAAAGGTTGTTTTGATATTGATGTTATAAATGAGGCTTTATTTGATTGTCTTTTTCTATAAAAAAAATTATCTTATCGTTTTTGAGATATTCCATAAATTTGTCAAATTTCAGTGCGGGAGATGTGCATTAAATTAGTATTGTTTTGAAGTAGGTGGGGCTTAATCATTTGATTCCACCGAAATGCAGTGACCCTTGGTTTGACTGAATACAATTACAAGGAGAAACTGCGATGAATAATATTCATTTCACCACAAATCAGGCTTGATGTTTATTCTTGGATCCGCATATGTAAAGAATTGTGTATACTGCCATTAGGGCGCTCTCATTTAGTATCAGGGGTTTATTTTGTGCCTTGCATGTTTTTATATGAAGTGCATTTTAGTGTGCAGTATACTTTTTTGTGTGGGGGCTTGAAATTAGGATTTTTTTTAAATTGAGAACTGTAACATATATATTTCTCTTTTTATGTATTAAGAAAATATGATAGGATGTCTTATTTTAATTAAAACTTTATGTGGAATTTCTTCCTTAGTGGTATGTGTTTTAATAGTTGAACCCTCGTTGATGTGGTTGAATGTAGTGGATTGATTGGTGGGATATACCCATTGGGTAATATTCTTGGCTCCAAGGGGAGATTTTTATTCTCTACTGATCTGTAGTGCCCTGTTCCTTGGTGTGAGGGGCCACCTCTCTCTTTTTAAAGCTCTGTCTATGAGGAACATGATAAATTGAACAACATCTTCAGTCCTGCCCCACTTGTCTGACCTCCTCTTAGCTCTCCCGCAAAGAACTCAGAACAAGCCTGGTAATAAGCCCTCCTTGTGGATACCACAAGAGAATCAGCTACCAACCAAATCATCCTCTCTCTATCTCATAACGACCAAAGCTTCTGCGGCATCCGGGTCCTCACCCTGTCCACCTCTGTGGCTAGCCGTGACCGAGATAAAGCGTCGGCAATGTCATAGTCCATACCGGGCACATGCCTGGCTCTGAACATGATATCAAGTTGCGGGCATTTTAGCACAAAGATGCTCAACAGCTTTCACAGCTGCGTCTCTCTTGCTGACTGCCTATTCACCACCTGAACTACTAACATGTTGTCAACTCTGAAGAGAACCTTCCTGTAGGACAAGTGCTTCCCCAATAGTGACACCGCCACTACCAGAGGGAACAATTCTAGAAATACAATGCTGCATCCACCTTGTTTCCATTCTGGTGGGCATTCTTCAGCACACCAGTATCCTTGTCAAAAGCCTGCACCACCTGCTGCGTCTGAAATTATCTGAGGATCCTAATCCATACCTGTCAGTGTTGTTAGAGGTATCCATTTAAATGAATGCAAAAAGGCTCGCCACATCCGCAGGTCTTCCCTGACACCGCTGACAACCTAACATGATTGTGCGACAATGGCAGCCCCGATAATGACAAACCCAGACTCTTACAGAATTATCCTCCCCGCTCTCACCACCCTGCAGGCGAAGTTCAGATGACCCAACAGAACTCGCACCTCTTTGACTGTGACTTTTGGTTTAACCAACATCGCATTCAGAAGCTTCTGCATGATACGTTTTTCTCCTCTGGCAATCTGTCTTTCACAGCCTGTGAATCAATCCCAATGCCCAGAAAAGAGAAGACCATGCTGGGTCTAACCGTGTAGGTCACACTAGAACCGCCTAAGTCATCCATGAACTCCTGTAAACTTACCAGCAGGAGCTGGCAGTCTGCAGAAACGGATTTTCCCCACTAGAAAGAAGTTGTCCAGGTAATGTGTTATGTGCTCATGCCCAGTGTACCATGTGAAAAGACATTGAAGAAACGTGCTGAAGCATTCAAAAAGGGCACACAATATGGAGCAACCCATTTGCCCTCAAACTTTATGCCCAGCAGGTGAAAGACAGCAGGGTGAACCGGCAACAAATGCAAGGTAGAATTAATGTCATTCTTGGCCATTAGCGCCCCCTGTCCCACTCTTTCTACTAGAGCCAGTGCCATATCCACTGAGGTGTATTTGACCGAAGTCAGAAGGTACAAAATCATTGGCAGATTGTTCTTCCAGCCACAGGAGGTGCTTCATAGACCAGTACTCGAAGGGGCCCGCCATCTTACCCTCTTGACTCCCCTTGCACAATTTGTCCCTCACCACTTGTCTCTGTTCACCAGCTGATTTCCGATTGGCTGCCCCACTGTGCCCTCTTGGGCTCTCATAACCCCGCCTGAACCCAAAAGTAAAGCCTTATAATAGTAGCCTGGTATCATCTTCCCTGTTGTAATGAGAAAACCAAAGTTCCAATCTATCCAAGTTAATAGGCATATGAGCCTTTCCCCCAGATCCCTGTCCACCCCTACCTCCCCTGTAGCCCGCTGTTTGACTGTGCAACTTGCCCGTGATGGTCCCATGTTGCTTCCCTCCCGTGCCTGCTTGCCCTCGTCCCGCTGTGTAACTAGATGACTCGCTCACCCGAAGCAATTGACCAGTGCATGTCTGCCTGCACATTTGGAACATTTATGCCAGAACAAAATTCCCTTGTACACTGTCCCTTGTTATAGTCCCATCACGCTCCGAGCTGACTATTCTGTCCCTTGTCTGAAACTCCCACCCCTCACGGGTGGGGCGGCCCTGAAAGAGCCAGTAAACGGAAACAAACAAAACAGATAACTATGTCAAAAACTAAAAAACCCCGCATGTCGAAGAGAAAGCAAGGGAAATAATTAAATCATCATGGAAACAATGGCAGAGGGGATACTCATTTAGATGTGATAAATGCAGCTTCAGATGTCGAAAGTATAAAGTCCTCGGATATCCCGGGTGGAATATGCGATAAATGTAATAAATGCAATAATTGTGAAACAAATAATCAGTTGTTGGCAAGAATTGGGGACCTTTTTAAAACTTATTTGTCCCCTTTGGAGACCAGACTCATACATATAGAAAAACAGCTGGCCACATTGAGTGCTCCCTCAAAAGATTCTCTTAAGCATGGGGCCCCAAAGACTGGGGGAACAAAAACTAAATCTACTGATTCTAATTTGTCGGTGATACCTTCGAATGTACAATTAAGCACTTTGCAGGCCCCAGATAAGCAAATGGCCGATAAATCGCCTATTTTAACTGCGCCCAATAGACAGGAAAATATTCTATCTAAGGCCACCACACTTCCTAAAAGGGTCCGGGATATGGGAGCGAAAGAGGATAGACTTAAATTTAATTTGCCCCCTGAAGCTAGCCCTTATGTGGTGATCATGACAGGGGTTCCAGAAATGGGGGATCATATTGAGGAATCAAGTTGGTCATTAAAGAATAAAGTCCAGCACTGGCTCAATACTAATCGCCCATTACCCCCCCACCGGTCAAGTAGGATCTTAATGGTGCGTAGAGTACCATGGGTGGGGCAAGAGGAGAAAAACACCCATGGCGACTGCGTAATTATTAACTTTGAGGACCCAAATACCGTAGATTACATATGCTCATGGAGAAATCAAGGATGTACTGAGCACATTGAAACAAAAAGATTTGCTTTCTTTTACCCCTCTATGAGTTGTCTTGGGTCAGGTTACGAAGACGGAAATTGGAGCAGAATAGGCCATCGGGACTGGAGTGGGGACCGGGGGGAGTGGGGAGTGTGGAATCGTAGTGATAGACGTTTTTTGGGAAAATATAGAGGGATCCCGACTTTTAATAGGTATAGTTGTTTGGAGTCTGTAGATTGACCCATAGCTCTTATTGGTTCCACAACCAGAGAGTGGGAGGGGCAGAGAACGAATAATGGTAGAGTCAACCAGATGGTCTACAGCCACCCAAAACCAACTCTGGAGAATAGGAATACAGATATAGATGCAGCTGCAGTACCTACTACACAATGTCCATTAATAACAGGGATAAACAATGTAGGGACTGTTGTAATGGGAAACACTGGGGTTAGTGAAGGGACTGTAAAGCCCAGATATAGATCTTTAAATATGGGGACCGATAATGGGGAAAGCCAAAAACCTTGCTTAGATAAGCCGACCAAAACCAGCTTTAATATCTTTAGCTGGAATGTCGCAGGGCTGGAGTCCAGATTATCGGATTCCAACTGGTTAAGGATATTACAGGATAAAGACATAATAATGTTCCAGGAGACTTGGGCTATTACGGACCTTCAGATAGAAGGTTTCCATTGTAACAGTGTAATTGCAACCAAGACTGATTATGGCCGCCCTAAAGGTGGGTTATTGATTGGTGTTAGGATAACAGCGGGTGGAAGCATAAAGACAATACCAACCAATAACCCCAATATTCAGGTTATTGAATATAAAAGGAAGGCTCCTATTTACATGATCAATTTTTATAATAATGATTTTTATTCAATTCCAAATAAAATTTTTATAAAACTTTTTAAATTTTTATCAGATATTATCGAACCATCAGATAATAGCAGGGGTAACAGGATCATTTTAGCAGGGGATTTTAATGCTAAAATTACCAAATTAAAAGTAAAAGAAGGAGACACGCACACTGACCGTGCATTAAAACGCGGTATAGAATTGGATTGCTTTATCCGTGAACATGCTTTAATTAACGTGATGGACATAAATTATATCTCTACAACTGATAATGTTCCGACATTCAGAGGTAGAGACCATAGTTCAATCATTGATTATATTTTTATGTCATCCGAGCTAATTGACTGCCTCCCAATGGCCGGGGTCCTAGAAACTGCTTTTGGCGACCACAATGCATTAGTGGTAAAAATTAAACTGGGTCCCTCACCAGTATTTACAAGCTTTCTAGGTGCTAGAGATATCAGCCCCGTCACAAATAATTTGAGGTTAAAATGGAGGGGGGTTGATAGTGCAAGGGTGGTTGAGCATGTTATTAATAAGCACCAACATTTAATTGACTCATGTATATCCTCAGATGGGAATAACCAAAGGATAATCGAAGATTTTACCAGTTTATGTACAGCTATAAAATCATTCCTATCCGTGACAGAAATTGCTCAGTTGCTAATAGGGCCTTACGCAAAGCATTGAGTGCAAAACCGAGATCCCAACCGGAGGTTAGGGCGGCAAGAAAGGAATACAAGTCTGCAATAGAGGTGCGCAAGGCAGTGATTCTGAGAGAGCATTGGGAGGAGCTATCTGATGCTGCAATAGGAAAGAATGCATCTACTTTCTGGCTGGTAGTGAAAAAAATGCGCAACATGGGAAGCCAATTATCTATAATTAATTGTATTATTTCGAGTGACCGATGGGAAGATCACTTCTCAAAAGTATATGCCATGCCCCCAATAGTTAATGATGAGTATATATCTGGTCAATTGTGCTCCATACAGATCAGTCTAGGCGAGGTGATTGTGGCTATTAAACAAAGTCTTGGCAATAAGGCCCCTGGGCCAGATGGTTTCCCAATAGACATAATTAAATGGAAACCGGAATTCTGGGCGCCTATTTTAATGAATGTTTTTAATAGCTTAGCCTTAGTACCTATGCCTGACACTTGGTCCACAAGTATAATTGTACCAATATATAAGAAAGGGGAGAGAACAGACCCAGTAAATTATAGACCTATTTCACTTTTGGATAATACACTGAAAATTCTGGGACGAGTTCTATACAATAGAGTAAACACATGGGCAGAGGAATTAGGTATCTTGGATCCGTGTCAAATGGGTTTCCGAAGCAGGGTTGGGACAACAGACCAGTGTCTAAATTTAAACTTAGTAAATGGCAAATATAATATCGCCAGGTCGTCACCAATTTATCTAGCCTTTATGGACTTATCGTCCGCATTTGATTTTGTAAAAAGGTCCAAATTGTGGTCAATTCTTTTAAATTATGGTCTAGATGCTCCCCTTGTACATTTTTTGGCCTATTTGCATACCGATACAAAAGCCCAAGTAAGGATTGGGATGGCGGGGGAAACCTCTGGGGCCATTAGAGTGGAAAGAGGAGTTAGGCAGGGGTGCGTTTTAGCACCCCTGCTGTTCATCATTTATATTAACGGGTTAGGTAACTTCTTAAAATTGACAACTACGGATGTTCCAAAAATAAGGGGGGGTCCTCTACCAACATTGCTTTACGCAGATGATGCGGTCCTTATGGGTCTTACCCCGAATGCCCTGCGTACTTTGGTCAAGAGTTTTGTACAGCATATGGATAAGTTGGATCTTAAAGTAAATTTAAAAAAATCTTTTATTATGTCCTGTGGGCCAGGGAAAAGACAGCTTAGTGCCATCTCGGTGGGAACCGATAAGTTATATTCTACAAATACTTTTCCCTATTTAGGAATGGTTTTTGCTGCGAACGGCTCGTGGAGTGGGCATTTGGCCTACGCCACGAGCAAGTTCTCAAAAGCCATCAATTCTATTCTCAGTCTCCCACGGCCTAAGAAAATAGGAGCTACTAAAGCTATTTTAAAAAAATTTAAATCGCAATGTGCCCCGGTAGCAACTTATGGGGCTGAGATATGGGGCTTGGTTAAGACTCCTAGCATTCAAACCGAGGAAAATCGTTTCTGTAGGAAACTCCTTGGAGCCCCCATTGCCACCTCGGAGTATATCTGTCACTGCGAATTAAACTTGCATTACATAACAGATTTTATAGCAACAAGACCTGCCTTGTTCTGGCTGGCAATTTGGAGGAATACAGCGGCCTCTTTAACTCATGAAATTATAAGAGACTGTCTTAATTGCGAGAAAGGGTTGAGAATCCCGTGGCTTGCTGGTGTTTTTAAGATACTATGTAGTGTGGGCAAAGGCCATTTATTTACTGATCCTACTAAGATTGAGCCCACAGATAAAAATGAAATCAAGCTTGCACTGTATGCACGTTATAGCAACATGAGACTGGAAGTGGAATTAACTAAACCAACTGTCCAGGCTTATGTAAACAAAGACTTATACAGACAATTAATTCCTTTATATCTTACGTTACCAATGATAAATTGGGAAAGATCATTATTGCTTCGTCTAAGGGCAGGTGCTGTTAGATTTTTATTATGTTTTCCATTAGGTTATTTTTCTTCGAAATCAGAAAATATGTTATGCCCATGTGATGGAGTGAGTTTACAAAATGATTTACATTTTTTCTTTTTTTGTAAATTTTATTTAAAATATATTAAATGGTTTTTACTTCCATATTTTAAAAAACAAAGACCACTTTCTTTGGAACAGTCTTATGCGATGTTGCTCACCCTGGGAACTGATGAATTGATCTTCCGTGTTAGCAACTTTTTGAGAGTTATGAGTAACTTATGTACGCAAAACAATGGAAAACCCTTGAATAACTTTTGTGCCAAATAATTTGTGACCATGCATTGTGTGTTGTACAAATATATATTGGTATTATATCTGGGTCTGTATATATGCGATTGCTTTTATGAATTTGAAAAATTCGAATAAAGATGATTTTGAATTGAATTGAATTGAAAGAGCCAGTATATGATTGGTAAACAGCCTGTGGTAAAGATCATTTAGCCAAACTTGGCAGGCCCCATAGTGTGCTGCCACAAGTCAGTGTCCAGCCCCCCCCCCATTGCGCTTCACGATCTACTGCCATACCCGTCCATAATTCCTCATCATACTGAGCCCAGGCAGAGCCCTTCGTAATTCAGTTGAGCTTTATTGATGACATCAATGTATTTAACCCGAGCTACTGATCTCTCTAGATACTTCTCACAGTAAACACTTACATATATAAGGAATGCCACAGTTCAATTCTCAATAGTCACTGGCACTTTCAGCCGTTTGGACAGCTCAAGTTCCTTTAGGTCCTCCTTAGACCTAGGTTCCCTTTGTAGCAGTTTCAGCATTTCAACTTATTCTCCCCTTCAAATGTTTTGTTTAGTAGCCAGCATGAGGTGTGCTCCATATATAGCAACTTTTGGTATTTCACCTCCTTACTCTCCAGCTTACCTGGCTTCCCTGACTCCATAAATGGGTCCCCTTGAGCCACCTCCCCAGACCCCGAACCTGCACCCTTGTCTGCGACGTTGCTGGAGGACTCTGCTGAGTTTGAGAACAATTCTCCTTTTCTGTGACCTCTTGCATCTTGCCCGGTTTTCCCAGGGGGGAATGCATCTGTGTGCCGCATGCACCTTTCCATACCCGCACTAGTGTCCCTCACATGGAGGCCTTTCCTTAAGCGAGCATCCCCACTATCCTGAGGCTCCTTCGCTCTACTCCCACAGAGACCATGCATGTAGCGTGCATTCTGCTCAGCAGTATCTTACCTGGTGCTAAAGTCGGTGCCCGTTCTGGATCCCGCCGCTTCACCAACTGTTCTTGGCTCCAGGTCCTGCCTCGTCCTCATTGTATGTGACGTGTATCCCAATCCTGTAAAATACTATGGGCAGATTGATTAGATGATTCCCGCCCCATCCTGCCACCAATCCATTTCTTATGTCTGCACCTCCTCCTAAATTCGCAATTCCCCTTACTCCAAGCTCTCCTCCTTATAGGCAAGGATGGACAGATTCCCTGCCTGCGCCCCAACTACCCTCTGGGCCTCGTCATAGCTATGCCTGTCTGCTTGCACTATTGTCTCATACACCAACTTATGGGGGTGTACCTTGCCCTCCCCACCTCTCCAATAATGAAGGACGCATCAACCTGTGAGCCATCTTGCTGGAAGATGCTCTAAAGTCTTCCATTTGGTGCACCGCCGATGCCACACCAAACCTTCTTGGGGCAATGATCTTGTCCTCCATCACTGCATCCAGCTAGCCGCAAGGGGTGAGCCTTCTCTTCTCCTCAGACCCAATGAGCCGCATCAGGATCTCCCAAATCAGGCCCCCCAGCTGCAGTGTCAATCAGGAAAAAAGAAGGACATAGGCCCGGTGTGCTGGTAAAACCCTTAAACTGATAAGCCTTTGCGTCCTCCAGCCTATGTGACCTCCTTGTAACCAAGAGCACTTCTGCTGAAACAACCATAGGCATAACTGACTGGCTAACTCCCCCATCCGGTAAAGCCTGCGAAGAAACACTCCCTTCAGCGACTGCCTCTGTCCTCAGTCTACCCCCATCCCGACCCTGCTTGCCATACAACCGCACTGGGGGCCTAACCTCAGGTTTGTCTACCTGGTGCCCTCGCTGTCTTCCAGGGGCTCCCAACCCTACCTCGTGCTCTTCCTCATCATCTTCGCTCCACTCGAGCATTGCTACAGACACTGCTGAGGGTACGCCCCCATCCTGCATAGGGCCCAGAACTTCCAGCTACCCCTCTTGTCCCTTGCCTGTGCACTCCTCAAATTAGTCATCACAGCCAGGGAAACCCCCCCCCTTGCACCTCCCCCCTGTCCAATTTGTTCTGACCCCCACTGGCACTGTCTCCAGCCACCAGGAACGGCTCATGTCGGGGAAAGAGGCGGGCAGTGGTGGTGGCGGCGGGAATGGGGATCCACGGAGACAAATGAAAAAACAACTAAAAAGAACGTATCTGTGCCCTCCATGATCACATTGCCTCGCGCTCTTCTGCTGACCTCTCCTTCAGCTTCAGGATTGGCCTGAGCACCAATGACTTGCGCTCCAGGACAGACTGGGAGCCTATGCTTGCTCTCTTCAACCCCAGCAATGCAGCAGGGGTTGGAGAGAGCATCACTGCGCATGTGGGTTTGGCTGGCCTGAGACGGCCGGCCAAACCCACATGCCCAGAGACGGTAGTCCCCAGCACTCCCCACCCAACTTGTCAACAACCAGAACCCCCCCGCACCCCCAAGCATTGGCACAAGGAAAAATAAAACAATCAAAAAATTGGTTTTAAACCCGTTTTATTATCATATTATTTTTCACACTTTTAAAAGTGAGGGCAGGAGAGACAAACCTCCTCCACCATAGCGGAGTAGCCGCCGCTGCCAGCCACGTGTTACTTCCTTCCCCAGCCTGCATGTATCTCATTCCCTTCCCCCTCCTTCTGCTGGAGGCAGCATGTGCATCCTCGGCAGCCCCGCTCACAACAATAGGTAGCGAGGCCCCTCCGGGTGCCGGAGAGGCCTCAGGCAGACCACTCCATGATGCCATGCACTCCCGAGCGCCCGACCTCAATAACTCGGGGCCTGATGGCCAAAAGAGATCACCCAGGAAACCCCGGCCACCCTCACCTCTTCCAGGGGACCCTTTCCTCGTGAGAGACCTGCACCTTTATCTCAACTGAACATTCTCTGAGTCGAGGGTCTGGCACGGAGGTGAACAGGTGAACACTGCAGCAGCAACCCCCGCCGCCTTCCTGACCCGGAGACCGCTTCACAGCGGCAACCCTCTTGCCAGTAAATCAAGGCACTCAGCCTCTTCCAAGAGGTGCAGCACTTGGCCTACTTTTTCGTCGCTGGACATTTTGTCAGACCTCACCGAAGTAGGTGCCGCGTAATGATCGCTGAAAGTTAACCAAGCCTGAATGTGAAGCTACCACTGCAAAACACTACCACTTGCAAAAACACTACCACTAGGTGCCAGCCACAGTGTCACACCAACACACAATGGTGGCTGGTACCTTAAAATGTCTGAATATATACCCCTTGGGCTACATATGTAGCCCAAATTTGACCAAACCCTGAGCAGTCGCTGGACTGCTCCACTTCCCCAAATTACACGGTTGGGCAGAACTCCATAAGATCGGCTGCACCCGCAGGTCTCCCTTGTCTTTTAATCCAGTGGGGCAGTTGCTTATTAGCCTTAATGGCTTCCGGTCATGTTGTCCTGTCTCTGAAATAAATTCAATTACTTCAGTCTGAATCCGGTGTGTAGTACACATCTTCTTAACTCCCTAACCTGTTTTTATGCACTCCAGGGGCCTCTGGCACAATCAGAATATTCAGCAAAAAAGATGCACTTTCTTTACCAGAGGTGACAGCGACATATTACCATACTCTGCTGGAGTTGCCATGCATCGCTTTTTTCTGATTCCTTTAAGACAGCACAATCTTCTGCATGATTGCAATCAACTGATTTACAATGAATAAAGATGGGAAATTTTCAGCTTTACTTCTTGAAAATTCTAAGAATAAACACGCTCCAAAATGTACCCACTTTAATGCCCAGCAACAGTGGTGACAAGTAGCTCTTTCCTTATTCAGAAGGGTCCAACAGCACATTCCACCATCATCTTATTTTTTTATGCTAGACACATGATCCACATTTCATCAGTGATACAGCAAATATTTCAAGGACCATATATGAAAGGCATTATACAATGGCAGCTATGGGAGGTCACTTATCTTTAACTACTGTTGGCACTGGGTAGAGGTACTTGTTAGCATAATATTCTGCCCTCCAATTTGGTAAAACTATTTATGTATTGATAAAACCATTGAGGCTTAAGTTCAAGATCTGATGATTAGCCGCATAGATTCACAGGAGCATGTTTATCATAGTGTTGTGTCGCCTTGCATGCAAGCGGGTGCAAGGGCGATGCGACGCTGAAGTCAGATTTATCAAGCCGCGCAAGACCACCTTGCATGGCCCTGCATGGCTTGATAAATCTAGAGTAACGCAATGCAGCACAAATCGCCACCTTGCATTACTCTGCTCCAGGGAGGCGTTCTATGGGGAGAGCGTGGGTGTTCCCATGCGTTCAACCATGAATTTTGGCGCATTCCCAGATTTACTATGAGCGGCAGTCCTGGGATTGCGTCAAAATGCTACGCCTCCCCAGGTGAGGTGTAACAATGAGAAATATCTTTATTTCTCCTTGTTTTTTTCCTTTTTCTATGTGTGCTGCTTTCTACAGCACACATAGAAAGAGGGAAGTGCCTCTGAGGATTGTTTAAGTGCAGGAAGTTGTCCTTTCCTGCACAAAAACAATCCTGCCTACAACAGGCACCCTCACACCATGACGCAGGTGTAACTGCGTTGGCGTAAGGCTGCACACTGTGCGTCTGCGCAAGAAAAGGACAGGAATGTGCTGTATAATGGTAAATACAGCGCATTCCTGCCTATTCTCTTTCGTGCAGCGCAGCAAGGTGGCTTGCTGTGTTGCACTGCGCAGAAGTTTGATAAATTTGGGCTTTTCTTGAGGTAGCATCAAAATCAACGGGCTATATCACCTATGTGGCAGGCCACAGCAAACAATACAGGTAACAGTTAAGAAATAAGTTTCCACGCCTCTCCCAGGGAGCATGCTGAGAGAATATGGAGTCCTTGATTCTCCAAGTGTACTTGGAGTCTGCAGAGATTCTTTCAAAGGAGAGTGAATATCCCTGCCCTCTGGTGCATTAAAAGTCTCCATGACACTGTCACAACCGTGTCATACCAATCAGAGCACAGCTTTTCAACAACGCTCATGGGTTGAGGTTGAATTTACCAAGCACTGTTTCCTGCTCTTGACAAATTTAACAAGACGCGCTCGCTGTCTGCGCCGCCATTACATACCCCATGCAGCTTTGGAAAAGAATCGGGTCGCGGAGGCCTACGCTTCAAGTACAAACCCCATTGAGACGCATCAGCTCATTAACATGATCTTCTCACTCTTCAGTAGCTTTTCAAGTTTCACGAGCAAGAGGCCAAAACAAACCAGATAGGACTGTGCGCGAGCCCCGGCTCCTTTGTCTCTCCCCGGCTGCTGAAGGACTATTTTGTCTCGAGCTGTAAGACGGTCACAAGACTTGATCTGACTGGCTCTGCCTCCTTACCGACTCAATAGGGCCCGCCTTTTTTATCACGGACCGGGGTGATGTATTAATCCCTTGGCATGTAAAACAAGTCTTTTGGGAACGGGAACTCCGTGGCTAGAGTATAGGGGAGCTGTTGTGTCCTGGGGCTTAATCCATCCAGGAGAATCAAAAGCTACTCACAATACAGTAATCTTCATGCTTTCGATTTGAAAGACCAACTATTTCTCCATTCTGTAGCTTCACAAAACCCCTTTCTAGCTGTGTGTGTGTGTGTTTTTTATTACATGGCTTAACTGTTTCCAAGCTTTCTGGAGAGCTCACAAGTGCTGAGGTAATAAAAATAAGTGCCTTTTCCAAACTGAAGAATTAAAAAACAAGGGCACCCAACGATTTATCCCCTTAGGAGACGGAAATTTGTGTTCAAGAAATGGAAATGATTTTAACTTATTGTAATGTAAATGATGCACAAGGTTCTGGATATGCCCAATGGCAGGTGCTCTCAGTTTTTCAGACTTAGTGCCCCATGGTACTCCTTATTGGCAAAAATCTCCACATAGCTCTAATCACGCTGCCCAGTTAGACCTGTAACAATAGAAGGATGCAGTTCAACTAAGTGAAAAGTGACTGAACCAGTAACACTAGGGTGCAGGTCTACTTTCGATAGAGAACTATTTAAAGGCACAATTTGTGCCAGGGCTTTAATGGAGAGGCAGCGCATGGAATACGGGTGTGTGATGTTTCACCTCGTAGAAAGGGTGAGTAGTTGACATCTGATGTATGGGTACAACGTGTGGGCATGCACCCCACTTTTGTAAACTGTCCCTGGCGCCTAGTTGGCATCATCTGAAAGCGCAGTCTGAATGTGCTTGCCTGGCAATGACGGCTCGATCAATTATGGCCTGACTGTTGGCTATGGGTGTCATTATAGTTTTACTCGCTGTTTTAGAGCCTCAATACAGTGGATGTGCGTCAACAGACTGTCTGCGCTGCTCTAATGGATGCTCTCAACCCATGCTGTTGCGGTCTCCCATGACACCCAGGCCCTTTTGGCATGTATAAAACTAGGGGCTTAATTTCTACCAAAACCCATTCTTCAAACCCCATTTGGCCAACTTAATAGAAATACTACTGTGGGAGTTGTTTTTTTTTCTCACTTTGAATGCCATAGAAATCTGGCTTATGCTAACATAACCTGTGTTTATACTGTCCTCCATCTTGCCTCGATGTCATAACACACCGTGTGACGACTACTGCGATTGTTTCAAGTTATGAATTAAGAATCGCAGGCTTTACACTAGTAAAAGGAGAGCATTCCCAGAGAACCTTTTTCGCACTGTACCTAACCAAGGACATCCCAACCGTCTCAGGCATCAACTAGCATGCTTAATAAACTGTGGGAACAACTAAAATTCAATGTAATACTACTATTAGAGAATCCCCGAATGTATTCTGTAGTAAACTTTAACTTCTTGCTTGTTTCTCATTGGTGCATAACCTGAGAATCATGCACTTGTGTAGAATGTATAGAAGTCTTTGTCTAAAGTCCTATAAGAGGACCTGCATTTCTCTTTACCTCTTAACCCCCTCATTCCTCACCATGCCAGATTTCATATAGAACTTTAGTGAGTTCTTTGTACTTATAAATTGTATGCTTTGCTGCTCAAATTATTGATGGCCTATTTCATGGACTTAGCCAATTATCGTCTTACATACAATTTCAAACCATACCCAGTGTCTGTCACTCTCATCAGAATGCCTCAGTTCTGATTATTGAAGCGAATCTTAAATGTACTATTGACGGCTCAATCTGGGGAACGCCAAAATCCGTATCGGGACTGCACGCTCCTGATCATAGCCTTTGGCGGGCTTCTGCTATGATTATTTAAGGCACGTTTGCACGCTGACAGATCTGGTAGCAGAGGTGATATTTCTGATTGTATGCGACCAGTAACTGACAAACGAATTGGCTTGAGAACAGATTACTGCACCTTCATGGTACAGACAGTTTTCCCTGAGATTTAAATTGGCTCAGTCCCAACCCGACCCTAGTTCCAGGAGACGATGTGGCTGAAGAAGAACAACGTAGGTATCAATAGGGATTTTAGTACATGCGAAAACTGAATCGGTTGCGGAGCGTGCATGTTGGGCGCTGCAGTAGGCGCAGTATGGCTGAACGAAGTGGATGGATTTCGAGAGTAATTATTCTGTGGCTTTGATCTCTGGATTTGTTTGAACTGATAAATGTACAAGTTGTTATATATACAGTATAAACCTGAAGAGAGGCACCTAAAGTTACAGTATTAATCTGTTGAACTTGCCTGGTAGGCTGAGATGTGCTGTGAGGCTATCAGCTACACCATGACAGGAACATTATCTTTTCTGCACGGTTGTAATGTTTGAACTTGACGGGGGTTCGCTCCCTAGTGAAAGGAAGGGAACGCACCAAGTGCAGTGACTTTTAAAAGTCGAGTGTCCGCTGTTGGTTGAAAGTAGGTAGTATTCTTGCTGTTGTAGAGATTTCTGTTTTGTTGAAGTAGGCAAGTGGGGAAAGGTTTGTGAAGAGTGATTCAGGAAATTCTGGAAGTATTTGGGTGTTACGTAATCAAGGTGCCACGCAGGGATTGGCTACGGGATGTATGACAGAACAACGCATGCCTTTCGAACACAGTTTTTACAATGAACCAGGCAGTAAAATGCACGTCTTTATCATACATGTCACTACCACAAACTTTCATGGGAGGACATTAAAAGTGAACTTACCATGCATACCGTAACCACGCATACCAGCACCACGCATACCATTACAACGCATCTTTAACCCCTTGTGTGCCCATGACGAGCTGGACTCGTCATGGAGCACAGTCGCGCTATGAGGCATTCCCTGGGGAATCCCTCTGGTGCGGGCACCAGAGGGATTCCCTTTCACTGCAAATAGCCTTGGGAGCTGGGGAAGAGCTTCCCCAGCTCCCGAGGCCCCCCCTTTCACTGTAATGACGATCGTCGCGCACGTCGTGCCGACGTCATTACAGTGAAAGTGAAACTGAAATGAGCCAAGAGGCTCATTTCAGTTTCACTTTCTACGTGCTCAGGGGGCTATCTCAGCCCCCTGAGCACGTAGAAAGACGGGAGAGGTATCGTTGGAAAGGGGAGAGGCGTTCCCCAAGCAGGGATCCACCCACTAGACACCAGGGAGGGGGGAGCGGCCCCTTGGGCAAGGGCCTTTGCTCCCCCCTGGTTATTTTGGCGCAATTTAGTCTTTTTGCCCCCCCGGGGGGCAGATGGGGGCATTAGCCCCCAATCTGCCCCTCCGGGGGGGTAAAAAGCCCACCAGACACCAGGGAATTAAAAAAAAAAAAAAAATAGGGGTGGGGCAGCCCAAAACGGGCAGGCCCATGCCCCCACCCCCCCACCCCAATTACTACAGTCTTTCTGCTCCCCCGGGGGGCAGATGGGGCATTGGCCCCTAATCGGCCCCTTCGGGGGGGCAGAAAGCCCACTAAACACCAGGGATTAGTTTTTAGTTTTTTTTTAGGGTGGGGGCTGCCCGCAACGGGCACGCCAATGCCCCCACCCACCCACCACCATTACAGCCTTTCTGCTCCCACTAGGGGGCAGATGGGGCATCGGCCCCCAATCTGCCCCCCGGGGAGGGCAAAAAGCCCACTAGACACCAGGGAATTGTAAAAAAAAAAAAATAGGGGTGGGGGCTGCCCAAAACGGGCAGGCCCATGCCCCCACCCCCCCCCCCAATTATCACAGTCTTTCTGATGGGGCATTGGCCCCTAATCTGCCCCTTCGGGGGGGGGCAGAAAGCCCACTAAACACCAGGGATTTTTTTTGTGCAATTTTTTTAGGGTGTGGGCTGCCCGAAACGGGCACGCCAATGCCCCCACCCTCCCCCCCCCACAAAAATGACAGTCTTTCTGCCCCCCAGGAGGCAGATGGGACCTGTAGCCCCCAATATGGCCCCCCGGGGGCACAGAATGCCCACTAGAAACCATGGATTTTTTTGTTTTATTAGTGTAGGGGTAGGGGCTCCCCAAAATGGGCAGGACAATACCCCACCCCACCCTCAGGGAAATTCCAGTCTTTCTGCCCCCCCCCCGGGACGGCAGATGGTGGCAGTGGCCCCTGATCTGCCCCCTGGGGGGGCAGAAAGCCCACTAGGCGCCAGCAAGTACGCAGACTTTTTTAATGCGTGGGGGTGGGCCCTTGCCTGTCGCGGGTACTTGGGCCTCCCACACGAGTGAGGCACCGTTTTTATCGGGAGACCCGGGGGAACGCTGGGTGGTAGGAAATTTGTGTCAGCCCTGTGATGCCACAACTTTCCCACACCAAAATGTGTGAAAAAGGTGATTTTTTTCAGCTAAATTTGAGGTTTGCAGGGCATTCTGGGTAAGGAAACGTTGGGGGATCCACGCAAGCCATACCTCCCTGGAATCCCCCGGGTGTCTAGTTTTCAGAAATGTGTGGGTTTGGTAGGTTCCCCTAGGTGGCCGCCGAGCACCGGGCCTAAAACCAAGGTGACACCCTTTGCAAAACCAGGTCGTTTTGAGGTAGGCAATTTTCATGTCGCCTGACTACGTTTTGGGCCCTTGCCTGTCGCGGGTACTAGGGCCTCCCACACGAGTGAGGCACCGTTTTTATCGGGAGACCCGGGGGAACGTTGGGTGGTAGGAAATTTGTGTCAGCCCGGTGATGCCACAACTTTCCCACACAAAAATATGTGAAAAAGGTGATTTTTTCAGCTAAATTTGTGGTTTGCAGGGCATTCTGGGTAAGGAAACGTTGGGGGATCCACGCAAGCCATGCCTCCCTGGAATCCCCCGGGTGTCTAGTTTTCAGAAATGTGTGGGTTTGTTAGGTTCCCCTAGGTGGCCGCCGAGCACCGGGCCAAAAACCCAGGTGACCCCCCTTGCAAAACCAGGTCGTTTTGAGGTAGGCAATTTTCATGTCGCCTCAATACGTTTTGGGCCCTTGCCTGTCGCGGGTACTTGGGCCTCCCACACGAGTGAGGCACCGTTTCTATCGGGAGACCCGGGGGAACGCTGGGTGGTAGGAAATTTGTGTCAGCCCGGTGATGCCACAACTTTCCCACACAAAAATGTGTGAAAAAGGTGATTTTTTTCAGCTAAATTTGAGGTTTGCAGGGCATACTGGGTAAGGAAACGTTGGGGGATCCACGCAAGCCATACCTCCCTGGAATCCCCCAGGTGTCTAGTTTTCAGAAATGTGTGGGTTTGGTAGGTTTCCCTAGGTGCCGGCAGAGCTAGGGTACAAAAACTACAGCTAGGCACTTTGCCAAAATAGGTTTATTTTTCACTGCGAAATTGAGGTGTGTCCATGATGCGTTTTGCGCCGTTTCCTGTCGCGGGCACTAGGCCGACCCACACAAGTGAGGTACCATGTTTCTCGGAAGACTTTGGGGAACGTGGGTTGGGTGGAAATTTGTGGATCCACGCAGATTCCAGAACTTTCCACCACAGAAATGTGGGGAAAATGTGTTTTTTTGGCAATTTTTTAGGTTTGCAAGGGATTCTGGGTAGCAGAACCTGGTGGGAGGCAGTCAAGTCACCCCATCCTGGATTCCCCTGGGTGTCTAGTTTTCAAAAATGTATAGGTTTGCTAGGTTTCCCTAGGTGCCGGCAGAGCTATGGTTCAAAAACTACAGCTAGGCACTTTGCCAAAAAAGGGTCATTTTTGACAGCGAAATTGAGGTGTGTCCACGTTGCGGTTTGCGCCGTTTACTGTCGCGGGCACTAGGCCGACCCACACAAGTGAGGTACAATTTTTCTCGGAAGACTTTGGGGAACGCGGGGTGAGTGGAAATTTGTGGATCCACGCAGATTCCAGAACTTTCCACCAGAGAAATGTGGAGAAAATGTGTTTTTTCTGGCAATTTTTTAGGTTTGCAAGGGATTCTGGGTAACAGAACCTGGTGGGAGGCAGTCAAGTCACCCCATCCTAGATTCCCCTGGGTGTCTAGTTTTCAGAAATGTATAGGTTTGTTAGGTTTCCCTAGGTGCCGGCAGAGCTATGGTTAAAAAACTACAGCTAGGCACTTTGCCTAAAAAGGGTCATTTTTCGCAACAAAATTGAGGTGTGTTCACGTTACGTTTTGCGCCGTTTCCTGTCTTGGGCACTAGGCTGACCCACACAAGTGAGGTACCATTTTTCTCGGAAGACTTTGGGGAACGCGGGGTGGGTGGAAATTTGTGGATCCACGCAGATTCCAGAACTTTCCACCAGAGAAATATGGGGAAAATGCGTTTTTTGGGCAATTCTTTAGGTTTACAAGGGATTCTGGGTAACAGAACCTGGTGGGAGGCAGTCAAGTCACCCCATCCTGGATTCCTCTGGGTGTCTAGTTTTCAAAAATGTATAGGTTTGCTAGGTTTCCCTAGGTGCCGGCAGAGCTATGGTTCAAATACTACAGCTAGGCACTTTGCCAAAAAAGGGTCATTTTTCGCTACGAAATTGAGGTGTGTCCACCTTACATTTTGCGCCGTTTCCTGTCGCGGGCACTAGGCTGACCCACACAAGTGAGGTACCATTTTTCTCGGAAGACTTTGGGGAACGCGGGATGGGTGGAAATGTGTGGATCCACGCAGATTTCAGAACTTTCCACCAGATAAAAGTGGGGAAAAAGTGTTTTTTGGGCAATTTTTTAGGTTTGCAAGGGATTCTGGGTAACAGAACCTGGTGGGAGGCAGTCAAATCACCCCATCTTAGATTCCCCTGGGTGTCTAGTTTTCAAAAATGTATAGGTTTGCTAGGTTTCCCTAGGTGCCGGCAGAGCTAGGGTTAAAAAACTACAGCTAGACACTTTGCTAAAAAAGGGTAATTTTGCATTGTGAAAATGTGGTGTGTTGACATTGGGTTTTGAGCCATTTCCTGTCGTGGGCACTATGCCTACCCCTACAAGTGAGGTACCATTTTTATCGGAAGACTTAGGGTAATTCAGATTTGTAAAGGAACTGTTATTACCTATTGACTTTCGATGCATTTCTGCCTTCCAAATGAAAGACATTGTGTAAAAAAGAAGGCATTCTAAAAAATGACTGATAATTCTCATGCTAGTATGAGTATTCCCAATTTCGGGAATGTGCAAATATCTACTGTTTCTAAACTCTATATTTTGTTCCCATTTCAGAAATACATAGGTGTCTTTCATACCGATTTTTCCATGTACACATTTTTACAGAATAATTACTATATACCCGGTACATAATAAAAAACCATTGCAAGTTGCTGCTCAGTTTTTGGACCTGGGTTCGTCGGGTTCTTGGTGAACCTACAAGTCCTATATATCCCCACAACCAGCAATGTCCAGCGGATGTAACGGTATATTGCTTTCAAAGAGCTGTAATAATTAGAAGAAGTTACAGGTGAAAACGTTGACACAAAAGTCTTTTTTATTCAACAAATTTTCAAATTATGCTATATTTAACTGTTAGTTTCTATAAAAAAAACATTGATGGATCTACACAAATGACCCCTTGCTGAATTCAGAATTTTGTCTACTTCTCTAAAACGTATAGCTTTCCAGGATCCATTATTGATTTTGTACCCATTTCTACCATTAACTGGAAGGAGGTCGAAAGCACAAAAAATAGCAAAAATAGGCTATGTCCCAGAAAAATGCCAAAACTGTGTAAAAAATTTTGGGTTTCTGACAAAAGTCTGGTATCCCCTAAAAGCTGGGAAAATGGTGATTGCAGCCCCACAAACTCTTTTTTGATAACACTTGCAGGGAAAAACTCAGAAGCTTTCATTTGCAGCCCTTTTTTCCCATTTTCCCCCCAAAAAACTAAATTTTGCTGTATTTTGGCTCATTTCTGTGACCCTCCAGGGGAATCCACAAACCTTGAGTACCTTCAGAATCCCCATGATGTTGGAAGAAAAGGACGCAATTTTGGCGTGGATACCTTATGTGGTCAAAAAGTTACGGGTGCCTCAGCGCGCACTACCCCAAATAGCCAAAAAAGGGCGTGGCACAGGAGGGGAAAAGGCCTGGCAGCGAAGGGGTTAATATATACCAAAATATGTACTTGTACATTAAAAATGATAGAAAGTTAAGTGACCCAGGGCAGTAGTATTTCACAAAAAAGTTTTACATGCAAAGTAAGAATTAATAATAAACCATGTTGCAATACACCGAATACCTAAATAAAAGCCTTTACGTGTACCCATTTCTACAGTAGTCCTTCCGTTATTTTAACCCTATCTGTGCCGCTTGTCCCCAATAAAAATGGCTGATGTAATATGTCAGAAAGCTTATAAAACTGTCGTTTTCCACCCAAAAAAAATAAATAAACTTTTAGTCAGATTCTAACTCACGTTAAAAAATACATTACAAACCATATTTTCTTTTGAATTCCACCAAAAAAAGTATACATTTAGCCGTCCATCATTTTAGTGGTATAATGACTTCGCTCGTGAACACATGCAACACCGAGAGAGAAAGAGACTGGTCACAGTTTGCTTCCACACAGTGCCATCTATCTGCTCTAGTTAGTACCACAGTTTTTTACAGATTTGTTTCAGACCATATCCAGCCTATATTTTCACTCCATTAACTGGAGTCTTAATAATGTAAGTTGCTATTGTAAGCATTATTAGTGAAATTAAACTCTGATTTACGCTCGCAATTTAAAGTAAAATACATTTTACTCATTTTAACGATGATTTGGGATACATTACTTACCAGAGGGCAGGTGCTGGACAGTGACTGGGGGCAAAATTACTATTCTAACTCCGCTGGGGGCATACTTTGGGGCAGGTGCTGGACAGTGACTGGGATCAAAATTACTATCCTAACTCCATCAGTAGCATACCTCGGGGAAGGTGTTGAGCAGTGACTGGGGGCAAATTACTATTCTAACTCCACCGGGAGCATAACTTTAAAAAAAAAACATTTTGCATCATTACTATGGAAAAGAAAAGTGAAGGACATTACATCATAGCTGGTTTCACGTACATTGCAATTTTCAGAATTTGTACATAAAAGCAATCAGCAATTCCCTTTGTTCACATGGCTCGGTCATTTATCTGTGATCGTAACAACGTCCCGTTGGGTGCACTGTACCCCCCATCCCAGCTCAGAGCCCTACCCCATATAGGGGTTCTCAAGTGCCTCTAAAGGCTTTCCATGACCCCCATACCTTTGCCAACTTCTGTAGGCATCCCCGCCCTTTGTATATCACCTGTTCAGCATTTTGGCACCAATCTAAGTCTGACAACCATTGCCGTATAGCCGGAGGGTACACCCCTCCCCATGATCTGGCTATGTTTCTCTTGGCGACCCAGAGAGAGGGTCACCCATATTTGATGGCACTTCGGTTGGGGGGTATCTTCAGATATGTTCAATAGTATTTCTTTTGGGACCATTGGAATGGTACCCGCTATAACCTGAGTTATGGTGTCGGTAACTTCATTCCAGAAGGCCTGGATGATTGGGCATTCCCATAATATATGATAAAAGGTGGCTTCTTCACCGCAGCCTCGGAGGCACAGAGGCGTGGATGTTTTCCCTATTTTGAAGAGAAGGGTACAGGAATAATACTAACGATAGAGGATTTGCAGATGGATAAGCCTAAACCTGGATCTAATAGCTATTTCTCTCGGACCCTGTAGAGCTTCAGTCCAATCTTCATCTTTGATATATCCTACATTTTCTACCAATTTCTGTCAAAAGGATGTCATTACCTCAGGGGAGTTGTTTAGCAGTTTCTTATAAGAGTTAATGTCTGTAGGTCTAGAGACCCGAGGAGTTCAGTGCTGTCTAGTGCTGATGCTGGGTCTGGGAGGGCATGTAGTGTTTCATAGTGTGAGGTCGAAGGCCTCTGCTATGTCCGAGTTTGCTGTGTAGGTAGCCCCGTCATTGTCTGTCATTTCTAGCACCCATGTTTTCTCCCTGTCTCGGAGCTCCAGCCAGGCTAGGAGTTTGCTAGCTTTATTGTCCACATCATATATCCACTGCTGTACTGCCTGGGCATATACCCTCACTCTATTTTCTGCTAAGGCGCAGAGCGCATCTTGTTTTAGCTTCAACTGATGAGACAATGCACTTGATCCTTCCTGTCCCACCCGTTGCTCTAGCGCTAGGATGTGTTCAAGTTCCTCAATTTCTTGTTTTTCCTCCTTTTGTTTCCCCCCTATAAGGGCCAGTACTTGACCTTGTAACGCTGCTTTATACGCTTCTCAGAGTGTGCAGGGGGAGTCGACTGTGCCTTGATTGTCCTCAAAATATTGGGTTTTGGCCTCCCTAATTTTCTCTTTTATTTCCCTGTCTTAGATACTCCAAGCATCTCTTCTAGGGATCTGTGGCCTGCGCTTTTGGGGGCCCTGGAAGTGTACTCACACCGGCAAGTGATCCGAAATGCCCCTTGGGGGGATCATTGTGTCTCGGAAACAATTATCAGTGGACGTATGTGTCAGGAGGTAGTCAAGCCGGGTAAAGCAGTTATGTGCCGACGATAAATGCGTGTACTGCCTGGTTGCTGGGTTATGCTGCCTCAATATATCTATCAGTCCCATAGCTTCTGCAAAGGAAGTGAGTCTGACGTGAACCATACAAAAGCTAGCAAGGTGTACCCAAACCGATCTAGGGCTTTATAACAGGTGCCTCCAAGATGTGTCTCCTGGAGTAACACAATATCGGGGGACCTCCGCCAAATATGCTGCACGACTAGGGTGCATTTGATCTTGTGGCCTAGTGCATTTACATTCCACACCCATATGTGAAGTTTTCTACTTTGTGTGTGAGCCATTCCTTTGTGTGGAGTGTCTGTGTTGCACATGCAACAATATTGCTCCGACTTTCCTGCCCTGAGTCTGGGGGCCGACCTGGTGTCCCCCCACACACAAATCCTCCATATCAATAGGATGCTTTTACATTAGGAACATAAAACTTGAACGAACAAACCCCTTTGAGATTCCGCTCCCCAACACCCTTCCCTGCTACCCTGCTTAATGAGCTACAATTCCCCAACCTGCAGAGTACCCATCGCCCAACATAAACTTCGATTCTTCGAACTGTAGAGGTCGGTCGATCGCCAGCCCAAGATTTGTCTTCCTTATTTTGTCAACATTTAGTTCTCCTAAAATGTTAGCAGTGGGCGGTCTTATTTAACATTGTCCAATCGGGAGTTACCACCCCCTCCAATAACCCCCATCTGTAGGGTCAATCTATATTTGGTAGCAGAGTGACCAGTACCATACGTTGAGGTATCTGTGGGGTGCTACCCCTTCTGTAATGATGAGCCCGTAGGGCCCGATTCACAGAACTAACTTAAGACAAAATCCTAAACTTACTACCATTTTCGTATTCACAGAAGGCACTTACTCATTTTTGTATTCACAGAAGACACTTACTCACTTCGGTATTCACAGAAGTTAGGACTCCTAACTTTAGGACTCCTAAATGCCTTCTGTGAATACCGAAAGTCTTAAAATTAGGATTTGTCTCAGTTTAGGAGTCCTAAAGTTAGGACTCCTAACCTTACTACTACTAAATTGAGAAAAATCCTAATTTTAAGACTTTCGGTATTCACAGAAAGCATTTAGGAGTCCTAAAGTTAGGAGTCCTAACTATACTACTACTAAACTGAGAAAAATCCTAATTTTAAGGCTTTCGGTATTTACAGAAGGAATTTAGGAGTCCTAAAGTTAGGAGTCCTAACTTTACTACTACTAAATTGAGAAAAATCCTAATTTTAAGACTTTCGGTATTCACAAAAGGCATTTAGGAGTCCTAAAGTTAGGACTCCTAACTTCTGTGAATACCGAAATGAGTAAGTGCCTTCTGTGAATACCAAAATGAGTAAGTGCCTTCTGTGAATACCAAAATGGTAGTAAATTTAGGATTTTGTCTTAAGTTAGTTCTGTGAATCGGGCCCAGAGTCTTTCTACTCCGGATCCTTTGTCAGCGGCTGGTTATGCTCACGCCGCTCCTCATCTCGAGCAGCCCTGTGTCCCTCAATTCTTCAGGCCTCTTTATTACCTGATCCCTGCAATGGACAGGCCTCCAGCCCTCCACCCACTCCCAGGCCGCTTCCAGGGTGTCAAAAAACCATGCTTTGATCTCGCTTATTGTCTTTAGTCTGGCTGGATAGAGCAGCATATATTTAATGTCTTTGTTCCAGAGGGCTCTTTTCACTGCATCAAAGCTTCGCCTCTACAGTTGAACTTGCAACATAAAGTCAGGAATGAGTCTCATCACTGCATTGTCAATTTTAAGGTCACCAAGTGCACGCTCCACCTGAAAGATCGCATCCCAGTCCTTGTAATTGAATATTCTTGCTATAATTGTCTGTGGCGGGCCGCCTGGTTTTGGACAGGGTCCCTATGCTCTATGTGCACGTTCAATTGCAAAATATTTGTAGAGCCTCTTAGGACACAGTTTCTTTAGAATCAAGTCCAAGAACAGATCGACACTAGGACCCTCCATGTCTTCCGGTACTCCAACAAACCTAATATTATTGAGTCTTGACCTTCCTTCTTGGGCAGCCACTTTTGCTGCAAGGGCTACATTGTCCTTGTGAAGGGTTTGTACTTGCTCCTCCAGGCGCTTAGTTTTGGATTGGAGGCCGTTTATCTGGGACTCTGTAGTTTTAACTCTCTCTGTAAAGCCCCTGACATCTGCTTGCAGGAGATTCAGGTCAATTGCCACAGTATCTATTTTGGGTTCCAGTGTACCATGTAGGTCTCTATTTGCTGCCATAATCTCACTCAGGGTGAGCTCCCCCTCATGTGGTGTGGGGTGACCCCCTCACGCTGGGTGCATAACTTGAGACAGATGCTGGGCTGTGACTGGGGGCAAAATTACTATTCTAACTCCATCCGTGGGCATACCTCAGGGAAGGTGCAGGAGAATGACTGGGGGCAAAATTACTATTCTATCTCCGCTGGGGCATATCTCAGGGAATGTACTCGACAGTGACTGAGGCCAAAATTACTATTCTAACACCACTGGGGGCACACATCAGTGCAGGTGCTCGACAGTGACTGGGAGGGTGAATTAAACCCTAAAATGTAAGACATTTTCAACCTGTTTTTTTACACAGTTAAACAGCTATATCAACCAACGAAAATACAAAATTAATTCATCACAAAAATCACCATTTTTGAAGTAATGTAAACAACACAGCAACCACAATTAAATCACAACAATTTCAAAATGAAAAAACAAATAACATACTTCATCTTTTTTTGTCAATAATCAGATAATAACACAACGGGTTTCACACCATCCAAGAAAAACCACTTGCAAGGCCAAATATCCAACTGCCAGATTCTTCCTTCAAAAAGTAACAACAGACCAAACTACAGGTAAAAAAAACTAGACAGTACATCACTCCTAACTTACCTAAAAACATTTGTTTAAAGGAGAAATCCGTAAACAATAAATCTTGCATTTCAACAGGGCATCTTAACTATTTTCTTTCCCCACAGAGAATCCAAAATAACAATACATTTTCATTTCTCTTAACAAGCAAAATAACAGAGGACAAAAATTAAAAAAGTACATACAATCTTATTCTTTTTTCAATTTTCTATTGTTAACAGAACCAACAATAATGGCATCAGCTCAGCAAGCTATTTTCTTTAAGTCCAGAAGAGGCAATAGGCTCTTAAAGTATGGTGGCTATCTTTATTGTAAGGATAGGTTAACTGAGTACAGGAGTCATTGAAGGTGTGTACAGTATTTTTCCTCCCATTGCACAGCCAGAGCGTTTACTCTGGGTGACACTGTACAACGGAGCATATTCACTCTGCCTCTATAATGGAGATTGAGGTAAGAGAAAATATATAACAGATACAATTACTAGCAGCCACCTCCAATTAGCCCTGTGACTCAGTTTTGAGAGAGGTATTCTGAAACATTTCAATGCATGTAGCCAGCATTATGCCCACAATACCCAATCTTAGAAGGATGATACAGAGGCAAAAACAGGCAAGTAATCCCCAACGAGAAACCCCACAAACCTATTCAGACATTAACACCGCACCTGAACTAAACATTACTTTCAATAATGAACCTTTCCTTTAGTATAGCAACCAAACCCCACAGAAAAGAATACTAATATTTAGCACAGCCTATAACCTCAAGTATAGTGCTATTTGGATGATGGATACGACTACACCCCATCCATTCGCCCAAATCTACACTATTCATTTTAACATAAATAATGCTATAGTCCCATTAGTCTACAGCTTACTCCCTGACAAACAATCCTCAACATACACTGAGTTTTTGACAGTGATTAAAACCAATACATTTCGTAAACGCTCTAGGAAAGTGATAGTCTTCTTTCTTCAACCCTTGGTGACTTTTTCAAACCACCTGAATCTTCTGTACTTGATTAATCCAAACAGGGCATCCACCAACCGAGGAAAAGCCCAATGACCCCAAAATGTCAATTTTGAAAAATCACAGTTTTTGCAAAAAAAAACCAAAAAACAATCCAAGCCTTATAAAAGTGAAAGGTAAACTCCCATTACGAAAATGCTTGGGAAATAAAAAATGCTTTCTCCATCCTGATTGCAGCACCGTAGCCCTCCCCCCCCCCCCCCCCAATAACGCTGAAATAAAACAATGTTTACTGCAAATCCCAGAAACAAACGTTGTCAAGAATAAAAATCCTTGAAAAAACTCCAGTTTTAATCCATCCATGAATACCATGTGTGTCCTCCAACAACGTGATGTCTCTTCCTATTCAATTTCCAAAGTGGTTAAACAACAAGTCTAAAAAAATGTAAAATGTTGGTTTTATTTCAAATTGGTTTAAAAAAATATTAACTATTTTTTTGTACCTTTTTAAAACCTATGTTGAAAAAAAAAACAACTACCACAACAGGGGCATACAAATGTAACCTGCATGGGAATGTAAAAGTGGCAAAAACAGCAAAAACATTCAATACTGTACTGACTAAACTACCTACCTCCCCCCTCTCTCCTTACAATAAAGTTATTCACCTATATACTTGAAAATGTAAAGAAATGTGTTCCTACCTGACTGCAGCTCTTCCTTGCTTACGATCTTTACCAGCATGCTCCACGAACTGTAGAAACAAACACACAACTGCAAATGTCATGGCAGAAAGGAAAAAGGAAAAAAGGACAATTTCCCCCGTTGAAGTCAATAGGTAAAGTGTGTGAAAAACGTTTACAAAATAGTTTTAAATATGTTATCGTATAAGCATAAAAAAATATTTTATTTAAAAAAACTAAATTATATTTTAAAGTATTTATTGTGTTTTTTCAGAATTTTAACAATTGTTTTAATGAACATTTTATTAAAAAACATCTATACAAAATTATAGAAATTACGTGTTATTTGTTTAATATTGTTTTGATGTTTTGATAGTTTTATGTGAAAAAAATGTAAATTTTTAGGAATCAAAACTCTCCATTTAAAAACTAATAGTTATAAAATTAGTAGTAATATTAATTTAAAAATGAATACCCAGGTATTGAAATGGATACCTAAGCATTAATACACTCCCCCACCCAATACTCCTATATCCCTTGCATCCCGTGCCTGTAAGTTAGTGGTACAATTAATTAAACATTTAAAGAAAAGTAATAATATTATATTAAATATTTAACTATCAATGCTCAGGTATTAAAATAAATACTTGAGCATTAATACACCTCCATACCCAATTCCCCTATATCACCTTGCAACCTGTGCCTGAAAGTTACTGTTATAATTAAACAGTTTAGAAATATTTATATAAAAAAATGTAAATGTATAAATATGAATACTCAGGTTTTAAAATTACCTGAGTAGTAATACACTTTCCCACCCAAAACCCTTAGGTCAAAGTTAGTGTTACAACTAATTTAAAATATCTGTAATAATGAATAATAATGTAATAATTTATGTGATCATTAATAATCATGCATTATAATTAATACCCGAGTATTAATACACTGACCCACCCAATACCCCTATATCCTTTACAACCCATCCTTATAAATTAGCATTATAATTTTTAACTAATTTAAACTATACCATATACTTACCAATATACTTACCTACATACTTCTACATATTATCCTTGGAAATGGCGTGCGTGATAGTGACATTCATGGTAAAGGCATATGCATGGAAGTTGCATGCATGGTTATGACTTCGTAGTAAATGTATTTCGTGGTTGGGGCTTCGTTGTTTAGGTCAGTTCTCTTGGCTAGGGATGCCGTAGCCATGCTGTGATAGGGTGACATTTGACAGAGATGCGCTGGTATTGTTGGACAGATTGTGATCCCTTTAATGTGGAGTAAGTACATGATTGGAACAGAGAGTGACTGACACCTTATCAGAATGGGAAATCCATTGTCAAAGGAGGAGACATGCATGAATAAGGAGGAGCAGTCCTCCCTTCCACCCCAAATGTGCACAAGCTAGGGAGATGGCATCCAAAAAAGGGTTACATATGTGCATGTGTCTTAGCCATAGGCACAAATATACATCTAAGGATGGGGAAATGCGATTCCCATTGAGCAGGACCTTCCATATCCCTCGAAGAAAGAATTTGAGGAAGAGAATGTATGAATTAAAAATACAGCCTAGTTGCACACAATTTGAAGACTTAAATATTTGGGAGCAAATGGCAAGCAAAAAGGCATTCCTATTAAATATCCACCGTAGGGCTTATGCATGGAGAAGCGCACAGGATGAGTAAAGGCAGAGAATGGTGAGGATCAATGTCAATGAGACTATTGGGGCCTATCCCTTAATAGAAAACGAAGATAAGGAGAAGGAGAAACCAAAAAGGGAGACAGAAACAGAGAGTGAGGAAGAAGATGCCTTCATAGATGAGCTCCTCAGTATAGGACCACCTCTTATGCTGAGGTGGCAATCACTGCATCAAGAGCCACAGCCCGGCAGTGCCTGAGACCAGGAGTGTTTTAGAATCCCTTATAGAACCTTGTGCACTCCTGAGCTATAAAGGAACTGCTGTCCCATCCCATGTTCAGGTCCCCATGACCGTAGCAGTAAGTGCACTGCCTTTACCAAGCACCACAATTGTGTTCTTGATTAAAGCACTTGTCAGTGCTCTACCAAGTCAACCTAACTCAAGCGTACCTCAGGACACCGCACTGAGGCCTGAAGTACTGGCATTAGGTCCCCACGAGGAGTTAGTTTGGCAGCAGTGGTGTGGGATGTCAGACAACTGGTACAAGAAAGCAAAAGACATACAGATGATGGACGAAATGCAGAGCAAATAAAACATTCACCCCAGTCAAAAGATCAGGGTTAAATCCATCATTCTTTTGCTCACCATGCCACCCAAGTTTAGTACAGCCTTATCAGTTCATTCGCTAAGCGCAGGGTAAACCCCGCAAGACTTAACATAACCCAACTGAATAAATGTGAAGAAATTGTCAAAGGAAGCATGGGAATGGACTACTTAGGGCATTACAGTGAGAGCGAGTTACTTTACATAGGCAAGGAAGCAGCAAGGGTGGCAAGAGAGGCCCTTTAGAGTATGGAAAAGCTGGCGGATGAATGCAGAAGTGACATAAACCAGTGAAAGAAGTCAAAAGGGTTTAGAGCTCATGTAAGGGAATTGATCGAGAACATTAGGGAATGGGCAGGCAGAGAGGCGGATAAGTGCAGCGAAGTACAGAGAAGTGCAGTGGTGTGGCTCTAACAAGCAGGCAGGTTGCGAAAATACGGGAAAGTGCTGCTTGAGAATTTTTCAAGTATTGAAACCCAAGAAAATCTACGGCAGGAGAGAGGTAGGAGGTTGGCATTTCCGATGAGTCTAATACTGATTGACAAGTAAGATTTATCTCACTCACCTTGCTGTGTTCACCGGGTTCATCAGGGGGCGCGTTATTTGACTTTGGAGGGCTGATCTTTTGCCAATCTGCTGCTGGGGTGCTGAACGCTGCCGGACCTTGGAGGCAGCACAACTCAGCCGGTTCTCTCGCCGTACCTTTGCCGAGGGTGACAGCTGATACGGTCATCAGGGACTGCATTGACCATCGACCCTTGGGCAGCGCACACTGCTATCGTCACCACAGAGCGCTTAAAACATTGAGGCGCCTCCCGTAACCAGGAGGAGGCAGGGATGGGCCAGGGCTCTAAAATCGTCACCTACATATCTGATTACTCCGTTTTGGTGACTACACAACGCTACAGAAGGCAGATGAGGAAAACTAGATGCCCACAAAAGGAAGTAAAATTGGTGACTCAAACAGTTGGGCTATTTTGATTCGCAACTCGCCCTCTTTTCAAAACAGTACATAGCGGCTGAACTTATACATCCAGAGGGTTGTTGACCTGGCTATCTATTATTGTGCAGTTTAAGGCCGACCCTGTTGGGATTTTGGTCCCCGAATCGCGATGACTAAAGAGAGAATCAAACCAGACAATGTGGGAGGGAGCCTAAAAGGGACCCTGGATGCTTTCTTTATCAGGGCAGAATCAGCCTCGGACTAAGAAATTCATTCTGCCAAAAGAAGACTTTCCTTGGACTCCAACACAGCCCAGAAAAGATTGTCCATGGGGGGTTTAGCCAAGACAGAGAATCCGAAGGCTGTTACCCCGAAAAATTTAGACATTGTTATTACTTCCCTCAGATCGGCAGAGAAAGCCAGCGCTGAGGCAGGAGTAATTATGTCACCTACCAAGGAAATGACATCTGTAATTGTAATAAATGGAGTGGAGGAGGGAGAATAGGGCCAATCCATGTTGGTATCTACGTCATCATCAAGGGGGGAAGGAGCGGAGGAAGAGGGGGCAGAGAGGGCAGAAGCACCAGAGCCCTGTGGGCTGCCACCTATGGTACCCGCAGAGGTTGTAACACGATCCAAAAGGCCGCGCTTAGATCAGCACATGTCTAGTAGAGATGTTATGCCCGTAAGTGTCCCCACAGCCTCAGCCAAGAGCGCACGAGGGGGAGGGGGAGGACGAAATAAGACTACCAGAAATGTGAATAAGAAAGAACCATCAAAGGAGGATAGGCCCAAAGGGACCCCAGAAGCCACAGGCTTTTCGCAGTGTTCTAAATGCAGAGGGATGGATTTGGGCAATGAGGAGGACTCACCATTATGGCTAAGACTGGAATTATTAATCACTAACCAACTAGCACCCCTCTACACCAAAATTAGCGCACTTGAAGAAAATATGGCCAGATTGGCAGCACAGGGGACGGGCCCATCCACATTAGTCACTCCCCGACCCATAGCAGCTCAGGATATGGACACCCGTAGAGAGAGAGAGGAATAGTACCCACTCAGGTAGTGCGCAAGCAGAACACCCGGGAACTGGTAGAAACGAAGACACCAGAAGGAAGGAGAGCGTTCTGCCCACTAGGAAGGAAGGGCATATGATGCCACAACAAAGTGGGACAACAGGAAAGAGGGCTCAGGAGGTCAGGGGGGATGGGACTGGTGCAATTGTAGTGAATGAGCCAGTAGGGAGCGAGTTTGTCAAGGGCACGATGAATCTGCCTGTTATGGATCTTCTTCCCGCCGCGAGCCCTTGTACAATAGTTCTGACAGGGGTTCCTGCTTCTACTGAAACTTGTGAAGAAACACCCCAGATGTTAATCAACAAGGCAGCACATTGGTTAAGTAAAAACACACATTTTAAACTGGAGCACTATAGGCAAATCTAAATGGCAAGAAGGGTGTCCTGGATAGGCCGGAGCAGAAAGTGTTTTGAAGGAGACACAGTGATCGTACATTTTAGATCACCAGGGATGGTACAGGACATCCTTGCCTATCCCCGGGGTTGCCTCAGGGGGGAGAATGACCCATTCATCCAAATGTTACAGCTGGGTTTCTTTTATAGGGACCCATGGACAAGTTCCCGAAGAGAGGTCGATAGGCAAATGTATAGTGGGGTGATTGGAAATGGGCCCTTGTCTCTCACAAAAAATCGTTTTGCTCCTCTGGCAAATAGCCGGGGATTAGAAGACATTGATTGACATGAACGGAGCTCTCACCGCGGCGACTCCCCCGCCGAAGCGATTGCTCCACGCATATATTCTAGTGGAGGCCTTCCAGTAACCCCAGAATGCACACAAACACCCGTTCCCATGGAAAGTGATATGGTTAGCTGTCCTAAAGAGGACAAAGGCCAGACTATAGGAGCCCATTTCACTACCCGCGGCGGTCAGACATTGCCGAGCACAAGTACCATGACCTAAGGCACTATAAAAGTTTTATCATGGAACGTAGCGGGGCTGTCAGCTAAACTAAAAAATTATGAATGGGTGGCTTATATAAAAAAGTTCCAGGTCATATGTTTACAAGAGACATGGGAATGGAACAGAGACCAGCTAGCTCTTGAAGGCTTTAAGATGTTCTTTGTCCCGGCAAGGAAAGGGCGGTCAGGAAGAGCTAAGGGCGGGCTGATGATCTATGTGGATTTAAAACTGAAAGGGACATGGGTAGACCTGCGCTGGAACTCTGATGTTGTACAAGGGCTAAAACTATGTATGAGGGGCCAGAACATATTATTTGTGAACTTTTATAATGCTATAGTTCCAGGGTCACCACTCATAAA
The DNA here is from genome assembly GCF_964204655.1 of Triturus cristatus. Lineage (NCBI taxonomy): Eukaryota > Metazoa > Chordata > Amphibia > Caudata > Salamandridae > Triturus > Triturus cristatus. The sequence goes on from NC_140585.1 coordinate 375,501,225, forward strand.
TTTTAGAGAATTGGGTAAAAGGCTGGAGGGATGCAAGTACGAATGGGTGCTGGCAGGTGATTTTAATTGTCACCTTTGCCCAAATGTGAAAAATACACGGGGTGTCTGGTACTCCTGTCCGCTGGAAGAGGGCCCCCATTTAGAACACACTGCAGAGGGAAAAGAGCTCAATAAGGTGCTGGAAAGGCATGACCTCCAATACACCATGGATTTAATAAATGGAGATGATGAAGGGCGGATAAACCCAACTTTTAAAGGAAGAGGCTGTGATTCAATCATTGATTTTATTTTTGTATCTCACATAATGAAGCAGGAGCTTTTGGGGTTCGAAATACAATTTAGTGCATTTAGTGACCACAATCCCTTAGTTATTGTCCTGAGTGACCCAAACACCACCAACACCCTCGACAAAAGAGGTCCGAAAGGGGACCTAATGGCGACTGATCAGAGTAGAAGGCTGAGATGGTCCAAAATTGACATCGATGCCTTTTACGAAGCACTAATGGCAGACAAAGACCATCATATAGGGAGGTGCTTGAATCTTGAAGTGACAGGGTTCGAGCTGGTTAAGGCCTACGAAGGGGCAACACTGCACATTGATAGACTCCTCAGGGTCAAGTCCGGAAAAAAAGAACCAAGGGAACATGGGTGGTTCGACCAGGCTTGTTCTAAGGCTCTGAGAGAGTTGAAAATGGCTTGGAAATCCTGCCCGAGGGATAAAACCAGGGTTAAGGCGTGTCGAGGGTTATACAAAGATGCGGTTAAGCGCCGTAAATCTTTGATGCAAAAGCAGGCGTGGGAGAACCTGAGGGAAGCAGTAGATACCAAAAATATGATGGCATTTTGGAAAATCATAAATGACCCTTGCTTCCAAGACAGGGATAAACCCAAGATTGTAAACCACATCCTGGCGGAGACCTGGCATGAGCACTTTAAAGGTCTATATAATCTTAGCACCCAGGAAGATTGCCTTGTGACCAATGAAGGGCCAGGAAGGGGGGAACCCACAATTTTCTCTCTTAATGAGATTAAGGCCGGCACAGAAGGATTGACCAGAAATAAAGCGCTGGGTCCAGATGGTGTCCCCCCGGACTTGTTCTTAGTGTATGCAGAGTTGTGGGCCCCGATTTTAACTAGGGTTATAAACGCTGCAGTGTGCACAGGCATGCCTGAATCTTGGTCAACAGCCATAATTGTGCCAATCTTTAAAAAAGTTAACAGGAAGAGCCCGCCCTGTTACAGGCCCATTTCCCTGATAGATGTGTCCGTGAAAGTTCTCGGCAGGGTTATACTTAACCGTTTATTAGATTGGTCAGAAGAACATAAGATCATAACGGACACACAATATGGTTTCAGGGCCTGCCGGTCCACAACGGACCAATTTCTCAACCTGTAGCTCCTGACCGCCAAGTACACGATAGCGAGCCAAGGAACTGTGTACTTGGCGTTCATGGACCTCACAGCCGCTTTTGATCGGGTAAACAGGAACAAACTGTCCCTACACATGAATACCCATGCCCAGGTTAGGTACAACGAGGAGGGCAGTCTGACAGATCAGTTCCCTTGTACGAGGGGAGTTAGACAGGGCTGTATTTTAGCACCTTTTTTATTTACCCTCTATATTAACGGCTTAGAGAAAGCACTGGCTGGGCTGGGAGTGGACTCGCCTAAGATAGGTCACAGGGAGGTTCAGGTTCTGCTCTACGCAGATGATGCGGTACTTCTGGCCTGAACCCCGCGTGGCCTACAAACTTTGTTAGACGGTTTTATCCACTTCATGGAGAGCCTGGATTTGTCAGCAAACCTAGCAAAATCCTACACAATGGAGGTAGGGAAGGCGCCCCAAAAGAAATATAAATACACGATTGGGGCACACTGTATTGAAAAAGTTCAGTCCTTCTCATACCTAGGGATATTGGTTGACTCCAGGCTTAATTTTAAACCATTGCTGGAGGATAAATGTTGTTCACTAACCAGAAGCATGGGGGCAATTATGAATCACGCACATAGGTTGGGCCGTTGGGCTCCTGACCAGATCCTGATTCTCTACAATTCAATATGTTCCCCCAAAGTTCTCTACGGCAGTGAGGTCTGGGGCTTTGTGGACACAAAGTCGCTCCATACCGAAGAGAATAAACTTTTAAGAAGACTGCTGAAAGTGCCTCAAAGTACCCCGGGCTTCATTGTACATGAAGAGCTGGGTGTTGCCCACATCGATGACAGGATAAAATTAAAACCGGTTAGCTGTTGGATTAAGATCTGGTCAAACCCAGAGGCGGCCCTGACAAGAGACATCATTCAGGACTGCCTGGCACGGGACAAATGGATGAATATCCCATGGCTCAAATATGTTAGAGATTCTCTTAAGGCCACGGGTCACCTGGAACTTTTTACTCACCCTACTAAAATCTTGGCAAAGGATAAGACCATTGTTAAAGGGGAGTTTTTGAATTTACTGGGTTCTATCAGGGAAGACCAAGAGATAACAAAACCCGCAGTGAGAAGCCACATACTGACGAAATCTTGTCCGGGCATCGAACCTTACCTGCATCTCATCCACAGTGCCCAGGATAGGTTCCTTATGACCCGCTTCAGGTTGAACTCCATACATCACAGCCTAGCGGTGCCTGTAGGTTTTACTAAAATGGTGGAGCAGAAGGGTCCCTGCGGCTGTGATCTCCGATCTCCGCAGGACACCCTTCACTTCGTGCTGTTATGCCTGTATTACATGCTCCCAAGGAAACATTTTTTTTAAAGAGTTTTAAAAAAGGCTGGTTTTAGACAGGCCAAGGTAGCTTTACTGTACCTGAAACTTTCTGCAGATATTTTAACATTTCACTGTACTGTAAACTTTCTAAGAGTAGCGATGCGCATTAGGAACACAAGAGGGGATATGTGAACTGTGTACTATTAATGTTTTTTTTCCCCTCTTTTATGACACTGGAGCACTTTAACAACCTTTGGCTGTTTACATAATGCACATGCACTTTATTGAATCTGACTCAACGTTAGGCCCCGCTCCCCCTATGTATTGCACATGCACTTTTAGTAAATTACATAATTTAAGACGTGCTTTCTGACCCACTGAGGAAGTCTGGGGGGAAAGTGGAGCGCTGTATGTACTGTAATGCTGTTTTAACCAGAATAACTGCCCGTTTTTCACATTGTAATGTTCGTCTCTTTTATCTAATGGCTTGTACTGTATTTTTTATCTGTGTTTTTATGGCAGTTTCGGCCGAAATAAAGATTCTTGATGAACCTGGTCTCTGATAATCATCTTGGCAGCAGAAAATGTTTCCATCCTTAAGATGTAGCACCCTAAACCCTGCTACTCTGTTGCCGACCCCAGAGGAAGATGATGATGGTGAATTTGATCATGATTGCGTTAGCGTTACCGAGTTGTACACAAAACCGAGACCTGACATACTGGATGTACCCCTTCCCGAATCAGACCACACTCTTTTTGTTGATGGGTCCTGCTCGGGAGACTGATTCTGTATTTTAAGAGTCTCTTTTGTTGTGTGCACACTGAGCGGAGTCACGGATACATCGTACTAGTGCCATGTAATGTCAGCACAAGTAGCCAAACTGATTGCCCTTACCACAGCCTGTTGCACTTCAGAAGTCTCACAAGTTACCATTTACACTGATACCAGTATGGTTTCAGAGTTGTGCATGACTTCAGGTAGTTGTGGTCACAATGAGGTTTCCTGACCTTGGCTAGTTCTTCCATTAGCAATGGACTGTATGTTTTAAATGTGTTGGATGCTTTACAACTGCCAAGGGAAATTACTATGGTAAAGTGTGCTGCACACAAGAGTGGCAGCGATGTCTTCACCCGGGGCAACATTTACGCAGTTGAAATTGCCCAATATTGAGCTCTTGATTCCAGCACATCCCACGTGGATGAACCATGTAATGCAGAGGGGGAAACTATTTCCAGTTTTCTTCTGAATTGTGTACATACCTTCAATGAACTGCAAAATACAGCCCCAGAGCTAGAGAAGGGCAAGTGAGAAAAGATGGGGTGTGTGAGGAATACCAGTGATTTTTCGGTATCCAGCGAAGGTAAGCAGTTATTCCTGATTCTCTGTTGCCAGCGATGGTGCAGTGCATGCAAGGTCCACCACATGTGGGTAGGGATGCAATAGTGTCTACTTTCAGACTGTATTGGTACAATCCCCATTTCTGCACAAAGCTTGTGCCAGCGTTGTGCTACCTGCCAGAAACCAAATATGGGCAAAAGAGTTGAGATGACTATGAGTCACACTGGAATGTCTGATGATCCCTTAAACCATCTTCAGATTGACTTTGTGGAGGTGCCCCGATGTAAGGGATTGAGGTACATTCTCGTTATTATGCATGTGTTCTCATGATGAGTTGAGGCATATCCCAACAGGAGACATGATAGTCTAACAGGTGCTAAAGTTGTGCTGCAGGAATTAATTTCACAATTTGAGATTGCCAGTTTATCTTCAATCGGATCAAGGAACTCACTTTAAGAGTGAGGTAATGCAGTTGCTGTGTACAGCCTTAGTGATTGACCAGAAATGCCACTGTACTTACAGACCGGAGGCGTCAGGCATTGTAGGGAGATTGAACAGAACTATCAAAACTAAATCGGTCAAAGCTTGTACTACTACATCATTCAAATAGCCAGATGCACTTCCTTGGGTGCTAATGAGTATACGATGTACCCAGTGTAAGCAAACAGGATGGTCTCTTAACAAGGTGCTGATGAAGAGAGCCATGGGAATTCCCGTAGCTGCACATGTGAATATCACAGATGACCTGGTTCTCGAGTACTGCAAGGGATTATCTGATGTGGTTGTGCTATCTCTTATCAGGTCGCTCATCAGGTTGATGCTGGTACTCCTGCAGTGCAAGAATCTCCAGGCCATGAATTGAACCCCAGCGATTGGGTTCACATCAAGAAACACATTCGCAAATCTTGCTTGCTGGTCTGCGGAATTGTATACATGCTTCCCACACCTAGAGGGCAAGACAAACAGAAAAAGAAATGGAGCCAACACCCACTCACTCAAATTGTCCCTGGTTTGAAGTGCCCGAGGATTCTGAAAAAGAGGAAGACCAGTCCGAGGATCCAGAGTCTCCATCGGGTGAGCATCATCCAGAACGAGAACCAGACAAAAGGACTGTTATTCCTGTGACCACTGTGTTACTAAATACTGGATTAAGAATACACATTCACCAAGACAGTGAAAACTCATGGAAAGCAGCTGAAACTAACCTGCTGCAGTCAAAGTTCAGAGAGTCAGTGGGTAGTGCGATACACAGATGTTCCACTTCTGACAGTGAATGAGCCTCATCAAAACCAGGAAAGGCACCTCCAAGGATTGAGGCCCAATTGAGAAAGGCTGGCAAAAGACCACAACCACCTGAAAAAGACTATTGACAGCTGATAAAAGACCATAGACAATCAGGGAAGATAGTGAGCTAAAAGAACAAGAGCAGATTCATCAACCTGGCATTGTAGATGAAACCTGGACTTGACCAGTACCAAGCAACTTAAAAGGGAGAGAAAGGTCAACTCGAAGTATTCTGGCCCAGATTGGCCCTACCTTGAAAAAAATCACATTTGAGTCTGATGATTGCCTGACTGACATTGACGAAGCTCCCCGAGATCAAGACAAGCCACACCTACAGCACATTCATTCCGATAACTGACAAATGTTGAAAGGATGGTCCGAGAGTCTGGGTAACGGTCAGAAGACAGTAGCTCATTTAGGCCTCTAGCTGATGCATAGTAAAAATCCCTGTAGCTTTTCGAAAACTTAGAGGACTAACTACCATCATCTGAGATTCTGAGATTAGCTTGATCCAATTTAAGCTAACATGGCACAGCAGTGCTGCAAAATTCTGCTTTTAGGTTTGACAGCTGCTATTTCTGTTTCTATGTTTGGATGGCTGTTGGATGTTTATCAATTTGGAGAGGATATTCCTCATGTCCTCTCAAACTCCACTCTTAAGTCTTTGGTCAATACACCCACACACAAGAGGTAGGTCTGACATTTCCCACAGCACAAGAGTTTGTTCAGTTATGAGTATTATTGAATGGTAGCTGAATCGGGGACAGCTATGGAAGTAGAAAACTGTTGTGTGCACTTACCTTCCAGGCTTGACGGCTGAGGGAGGAGCCTATTTCTATTTATGTTTGTCCTACTCCTTTTCTTGCTCTGTTTTGTTAAATCTCTTCTACCAACAGGATTCCATTAAACTGTTCTATTGTGCTTTTTATAACCCATTAGAAGATGTGCCAAATGTGACCAGTGCAAATCTGTATCTGTGGGCTACTAAACAGGTTTATCGTTCTTATAAAGTGTTTAAGTCAAGGGATCAGCATTAATGTAATTAACATGAGCACTGCTAACCAAAGCATGCATGATGTAACCTGTAAAATTAGCAAAGATGAAAAGAATTTTGTGGATGAACTGAACGAGAAGAAGAGAATTGATGAAGAGAAGGGGAAAGGAAGACAAATGCAGAACATATTATTGGAAAGGGTAAGGAGACCTTGAAGGATCTGTTTATTGGATTTTGCATTAGGAGAACAATTTGTACAACTAACAATATATTCCACAGTTATGTAATAGTGGGGCATCTTGGATGTGGAGCTGATATGATTCACAAATGCCGTAATAAAGTGCATCCATGCATCAATCACTGCGAGCACAATCACAAGCAGAGCAAAACGGTATGTATTTACTGGCCCATCTATGGGGCCAACAGCATGTACTACAGAGAAGTGGACAAACGATTCTTGTTATATTTAGCACAACATTTAACAGAAGGAACTCCCAGCCACGGCCCCTCTCACTTCACACATTTCCATCATGGTCAGTCGGGAGTACACGTGATCATGTTCAGCATGTGCGGAGGTTACTTCAGGACACGAAAGCTGCCATAGATTCAGGGATGTGTTACGGGCTGGAACAAATCTGTTTTGGTTCTGGTGGACCAGTGCCGAGACCAGCAGCACTAGCCGGTCCGCTAGGTTTTTGGCCAGTACCTTATAGTCCATGTTCAGCAGTACCAGAAGTCTGTATGAGCCCAGCTCGAACGGGTCTCTGTTTGGCTTGGGCAATGAGATAAGTATTGCCTCGCAGCGAAATGCGGGGAGGCATGAGGCCGAAAGGGCATCCTCGTATAGTGAGTGTAATTGAGTTGCCAGGAACAGGGCGTAAGCTACCAAGGACTCAGCGGGTAGGCTGTCCTGGCCCGGGATACGGCCAGTGGTAAAGGCGCATATTGCCTTTTGTATTTCAAAGAGTGTGATAGGTTTGTCAAGTTCCGCCCACTGGTCCGGGAATGATGCAGGGCAAGTAAGGAGCCAATATCGTTGGGTTGAACGGTGGAGGCCAACTTGTATAGTGAGGCATAGTCGTTTTTTAGTTTGTTATGTATGTCGCGCTGCATGTAGGTATCAGCAGCCAAGAATAACGTAATGATGGGATGTCTCGGTTGGTCTTGGTGTAGATCTGTCGGCTGTGGCATGAGTTTGAGCTGAGTGAGCGGTATAATTAAGACAGTGCATCCTCTCCAGTAGGGGGCATGCTCGCATTGGATCTCCGCCAGGCAACAAGTGATCGCTGGTTTACGCACAGTTTGGGTTTCATAATCTAGAAAATATGTTCTATGCCGGAAATGTCTTTGTCTAGCTGCCTACGTATATTCCAATTGACCCCTAATTATTGGTCTATGATGACTAATTTGAATGCATCCAACTCAGCAAGTCTGGTGGTGGCTGAGTTATTGTTTAGTTCACAATAGTCCCCAATGACGGTGCCGATGGAGGAGCGGAAGGGAGGATCTTCCAGCGCCGCTGTTTGTAGCCTCTAGATGGAAATGACGGGGGCCTGCGTCCCATGCTAACTGCAGGTACTGAGGGTCATGGTTGGAGTGAGTGCGACCTAAATGATCAACTTGTGTAATAGAGAGGAGTAGGCTGGCAGTGCCGACCAACCTATCTATCTGAACGTGGAGTTGGTGTGGCGAGGAGAAAAAGGAATATACTCTAGTGTTTGGATTTCGACAAATGTCAACTAACTGCCAGTGATGAAGCTAGTTTCACAGAGCATGGGTGTTGGATGTGGTGGATGTGCGAGGCAGTGGAGGGAATGCCCGATCAAGTTCAGTATTCAGGACACTGTTGGAATTACCCCCTTTTAGCCATGGCACCTCACTCCATCCGGATAACCTATCGGATAAGCTGTGGATAAACGAGGCTTGATCTGTGTTAGATGCGTACATAGTGCCTGCAACTATATGACGAACGTCTAGGCGACCTCTGACAAGGACATAGCAGCCGTCTGCGTCTACACCCACCTCATCAGCCTTGAAGGGGCCTCTTGGCCTGATCCATACCAGTACGTCCGAGCATACAAGGAGCAGTTAGTAGCATATACCTGGCCTCTCCATTGCTACTGAAGTTTGGTTGCTTAAGGGTGTGTTAAATGTGTTTCTTGTAAGAGCAATATATGTGTCAAGCGGTGTTTGAGGTATGAATAAACAGCATAACGGCGTGAGGGGGTGTGCATTCCCCACACACTCCAGCTAATAACATTAGTATGTGCCATGTATGGGTTGGAATGGATTGTGATGATCGTCCGGAAGGGAAACCTACAAGCTGTGTCAGTGCCTTGCAGGCATGGGCTGTGGGGCTGGATTCTAGAAAACAGAGGAGAGAACCCAAAAAAAACAGCAAATACCATCAGAGCAGATTAACAACAGTGGTCTGCCCAAACTGCCGAACGGTGGGTAACTAATGTGCCAACACAAGCTGTGAAGTGTGAGCGCGAAGGGTAAGCTTCACAGTCTAGGTGGGCACCCCATATGTTGAGTATAGGTATGCATCGGCAAGAGAAAGAACGGGCCCGATTCACAGAATTAACTTAAGACAAAATCCTAAACTTACTACTTTTGGTATTCACAGAATGCACTTAATACTTTTGGTATTCACAGAATGCACTTACTACTTTTGGTATTCACAGAATGGATTTACGACTAATAACTTTACGCCCGCACTCGGGCCGGAAATTCCGGCCCGGAGGCGGAGCTTTTGGCCCAGAGGCGGAGCTTTCGGCCCAGAGGCGGAGCTTTCGGCCCAGAGGCAGAGCTTTCGGCCCAGAGGCAGAGCTTTCGGCCCAGAGGCAGAGCTTTCGGCCCAGAGGCAGAGCTTTCGGCCCAGAGGCAGAGCTTTCGGCCCAGAGGCAGAGCTTTCGGCCCAGAGGCAGAGCTTTCGGCCCAGAGGCAGAGCTTTCGGCCCAGAGACAGAGCTTTCGGCCCAGAGACAGAGCTTTCGGCCCAGAGGCAGAGCTTTCGGCCCAGAGGCAGAGCTTTCGGCCCAGAGGAGGAGCTTCCGGCCCAGAGGCGGAGATTTCAGCCATGGCTAAATCTCCGCCACCGGCCGGAATCCCCACCTCCGGGCCAGAATACCAAAAGTAGTAAGTGCATTCTGGGAATACCAAAAGTAGTAAGTTTAGGATTTTGTCTTAAGTTAATTCTGTGAATCGGGTCCAACATTTCTCCTCGTCTGGCTGCCACAGCAGATTCAAGATAGCTGCAGGGCATTAATGAGAGCTGGCAAGGAAATTAAGAGAGAGTTCGGCACCATGTCTGCTGAAAAGGAAAAGGGAAAATAAGAGGAGGATGGGGGGAGGAAAGGGTAGGGGAGGAAATACTGACTGATCTTCATTAGACCTCTGGTATTACAGGTCTTATGGATGGCCACAACAAAGATCTACAAGGATCCAGTCAAATAATGTCATCGGACATCTGCGGGGTCACATCTGGGGGATTTGCTGAGTCTGTCCCAGAAGGCCAGGTAGCCGTGGAGTCGTCGTAACTGACAGACCCAGTGGATTCGTCAACGGGGTCTGAGTTCTGGGTGTCCGCACGGATTGTGGATGCTATATGCATGGCTTGGCGCCTCTCCTGAAAGGCCTGTTCCAGGTTGGGAACTGTTTTGGGTTGAGAAAATAGTGGTGGACATCATTTACGTCAAGGGCGGTGGCCCCCAGCCAGGCCCCAAGGTGTCCCCGACTACAGTGCAGTTTGGCAAGAGTTCTCTTGACCTGCTGACACTAGCCAGCCCCTGGCGAGTCGAACAAGTGCATCACCCTCTCAGTGACTACATGCAGGCATGCAGGGAACAAGAAGGAATACCTCAAGTCCATTTTGCGAAGGAGCCGATCATGAAGCAGTTCCACTGCCTCTGAACCACCACAGTATAATCCAGAAAGAACATGATGCAGGCGTTGTCAATAGTGATGTCTCAGAGTTTTTGTGTTTCGCATAGAATAGAGTCACTGTTGTGATAGTGATGCAGACGAAACAGCAATGACCTGGGACTGGAACCAGGTGGGGGCCAGCGGGATGGGAAGTGGTGGGCCCGCTCAAGTGTGTAGTATTGGGAGAAGGCCATTGGAGGGAATAAGTTGCACAGTCAGTGGTCTATGTAGGCAACCGCATCGTGCCCCTTAACACCCTCTGGAAGGCCAAGCACTTGGACATTGTTTCTCCTCGAGCAACCCTCTACTTCTTCTGCCCAGCATTCCGAGGTGTGCACACGGTCCACCAGGGCCTGTAGAGTAGATTCTACCTCTCAGGATTTCAGGTGAAGTTTAGCCAGAGTGCGCTCTGCTGTTTGGAACTCGTCTGCAAGATTGCAGTGGTCCGCATGAACTAATGAAGTATCTACTGCAACATTATCAATTTTACTTTTCAAGGAAACATGAGTACTCTCCAGTGAGGCCCAAGTGTGTTCAATTTCCGCCAAGACAGTGTCGTTTGTCCCCAATGGACTCAATGTGACCGACGTGGTCCGCCTCATCAGTACCACCTGTAGCAATATTTGTGGCAGCAAATGAGCGCAACGGTGTGCTTTGGGTGCCTGAGTGCAGGTAGCCCATTGTTGTTCAGTGTGTGGGCAAAGTCTAAGTGGGAACCCTGGGATGTTGTTGTAGTGGGCCCGCTTGGCAACACCTGCAGACCCCCAAGGGCACCGCAGCTTGTGCAGCCCAGTCTGTTCAGTCAATTTCAGAAGGCCACATCGAGTGAGAAAGGTGGCAGCACCAGCAGCACCGGATAGGGCAGGAGCATGTGGCCTCCACCACGAGGGGTCTGAAACCGAGCAAGGGCCACCACATGGGATTCAACAAGTTCAGCAGCAGAGAGTCAATGGAGGGGTGTGGACACTGCAGACCGTCTCCCCCCTCCTAGGTCTGTGAGCAATAGGGCCCGCTTGCAGATGCCTTTGAGCACATTGGGGCACCACAGCCCAAGCATCTCGGTGCACCGCGTCAATTACAGCCTCCCGGTCGCACAAGAATGTCCAGGCAGTTAGGAGATGGCACTGGGGCAGGTCCAGCTCCGGACAGCCGGTCATGCGTGCCCGGTGGGCCAAGAGATCAACAATGGTGCCAGATGAGCAGGGAGGGTGGGTGACCTATAGGCTGTCCTGCATCAGCTTATAATGTAGTGTTGCTTGTGGCAAGCCTCCAATCACCTGCCTCACGCATGCATGCACACAGGGCCCGGAAGTGCAACATAACAGGGATCCAACAGTAAGGCAGTTCATAGGCTGGCCAAAACATAGGGGGGAGGGGTGGGTGCAGCTACAGCACCACAGGGGAGCCACTTACAGCACAGCTTCAGTCACTGCCACCCATCCCAGCAGCTTTCCCAATACTGGTGGAGATGGTGTCTTTATTATGGTGGTCCATCCAGCGTGTAGGCAGTGCTGATGGTGGAGTCAGCTCCACTGAGATGCAGCAAGCAGCAATTTTAGGCCCACGGGGGCAGCACCTCACAGTCAGCTACCCACAATTCACAGCAGGGTTCTCCCAAAAGCAAGGACCATCTACGACACCGCCAGACCCAGTGAAGAAGCCAGCAAAATCAAAGTGTGGCAGGCTGCAGTGGGATGTGTGTGGGGCAGCACTGCACCGATCAACCGCCCCCAGGCAGCAGGAACATTACCGGTACCTCCAGTGGCTGCAGGCCCCTCAGCGGCAGAGCTGGTCCAGCGATCACGGTCTCCCAGTCGCCTTCAGAGCAGGGGGGGTCAGGTGTTCTCCCAGGGAGTGCAACAGCAAAGCAGCAGTTCAATCGGGCACTGCGTCACAATCCCCAGCAGTGTATCCAGCAGGCCGATGGTGCGAATATCAAAAGTTAGCAACTGCAGCATCTCAGGGAAATGAGCAATGGCTCCATCGGCGCCAGACGGGGTGATAATGCCAGTTGTCCAGGTTTTTTATGTCAAAGACATTCATATTGGATAAATGAGGTTTGCACTGCGAGGCCTGTCTTGGCTGTGCAAGCCATGCCCCCACAAAGAAAGGATCTTCATGTATACTACAGCAACCAGAGGGAAATAAGACTATTGGGAAATTGGGACGGAGCAAATGCGAGCACAATTACTTAGTGAAGGGAAAAAGCTTTTCAAAATTAGGGGTAAGTATCAAAGGCATCTATTATGTGAGTGGCAAGTCCACTTATTTCCAATTGCCGGATAATTAGGAAGGTAGTTGCTATGCAGCTCTAGTTTTTTCTAGAATCTATCACACTAGACATTTTCCTCTTGAGCAATACATAAGGCGAAGCAAGTGTAGTTTTAAAAAGATTCTTAGTGATATCTTTGGAGCATTCATACCTTCTATAGGAGTGGCATTAAATGATGTAAAGATTAGGACGCTTCCTAGATTGGTAGATTGGCTTGCTTCTAACAAGTTAGTAGTGCTAACTGTAAACAACCAATAATTGCTTGCCATGAGAGCTATGATTAAGTAAAATCGCTTTGTGCTAGATGTACTCCTTGCAAAGGAAGGTGGAGTTTGCCAGGTCATTCACGCTAGGGAATGTTGTATTTACATACTGCACATAGATAGGCAGCTACATTACTAATATTACAAATATAACTCATGATCAAACTGACGTGGAAGAGTCTGAAGCGTGAAAGGATTAGGATCTATAGTTGGATCTATTGGAAATGGTTTTGTGAAGATAGGAGAGTGACTTGGTAGTGTAGGTGGAGGAATTCTAAAATTGCTTTCACTCCTCTCTTGGTTATAATATTTGGCATAGCATATGTGCTTATTTTCCTACAGAGAATCTCACCAAACAATGGTACGTATTGTGGGTATAAAAAGCTGTCAGCAACAAGAGGAAGGAAGCAAAAGATGCTTGACGTGAAGGCTGAAGCAATACAAATCGATCTCTATGATACCTTGGAGGACTTGAGCAAATCCAGGGAGAAGAATCTAAAGTTAATGAATGATGTGTCGTAATAAAGAGATGAAGTGATGATTTAAAAATCATCAAGGGGGGTTGCGGAACTTTTTCTTTTATTATTCAGAACGTCTTGGAAACAAGGCGTACGCTAACATAACCTGTGTTTACAGTGTCCTCCATCTTGCATCGCTGCTATAATACACCACATGACAACTACTGCTATCGTCTCTAGTTCTAAATAAAGAATTGCAAGCTTTACAATAATAATAAATGGAGAGCATTCCCAGAGACCTTTTCTGTAGAGGGAGGAGGAATGTTAAAGCTGATTGTTTGTTGAGGTTATCATTAGATTGCAAGAGTGTGAATGAGGAAGCTGTGGACAGAAGTGCAAGGGTTCATATCGCATTGTTAAGGATTACCATCATTTGAACAGTCATGCTCGTACCTTTGCAGTACAGAACACACACAGCTCTGTGTTAGTTGATACCATTGTTCGTAAGAAATATAAAACAACTCTTGCTATCTCAAATGGATTTTACAGTCACAATTTGGTTCCCTGAGAGCCATGACCTAACCGCATTTAGGGCCCTTGGCAACCACAAAAAATATACTTGTTAGCTCATGCTTTTGCAGCACGCATATTGTCGGTCTTGCATGACATTGACCCTGATGCTTTCTCTTACGTCGATCAATCAATCAATCAAGGAATTTGTAGAGCGCACTTCTCACCCCTGAGGGTCTCAAGGCGCTAGGGGTTGGGGGGGTGTGCTGCTACTGCTCGAACAGCCAGGTCTTGAGTAGCCTCCTGAAGGTTAGTAGGTCTGTCTGCCGTAGGAGAATGGGGAGGGTGTTCCAGGTCTTGGCGGCGAGGTAGGAGAATGATCTGCCCCCAGAGGTCGCTCTTCAGATGTGGGGGATGGTGGCGAGGGCGTGGTCAGCGGAGCTGGCGGCTCGGGGTGTAGAAGGTGAGGCGTCTGTTGAGGTATGCTGGTCCAGTGTTGTGGAGTGCCTTGTGTGCGTGGGTGAGGAGCTTGAAGGTGATCCTCTTGTTGACGGGCAGCCAGTGCAGGTCTCTCAGGTGGGGTGTGATGTGGCTGTGTCGAGGGATGTCGAGGATCAGGCGGGCCGAGGCGTTCTGTATGCGTTGTAGTTGTTTCAGCAGTTTGGCCGGGGTTCCCGCGTAGAGGGCGTTTCCGTAGTCCAGCCTGCTGCTGACGAGGGCCTGGGTGACTGTTTTTCTTGTGTCGGTGGGGATCCACCTGTAGATCTTGCATAGCATGCGGAGGGTGTTGAAGCAGGAGGATGAGACGGTGTTGACTTGCTTGGTCATGGAGAGTGTTGAGTCGAGGACGAAACCCAGGTTGCGGGCGTGGTCGGTGGGCGTTGGTGCTGCTCTCAGGGCGGTCGTCCACCAGGAGTCGTCCCAGGCTGAGGGGGTGGAGCCGAGGATGAGGACCTCCGTCTTGTCTGAGTTCAGCTTCAGACAGCTGTTCTTCATCCATTCGGCGACGGCTTTCATTCCTTCGTGGAGGTTGGTCTTGGCAGGGAGGGGGTCCTTGGTGAGGGAGAGGATCAGCTGTGTGTTGTCGGCGTAGGAGATGATGTTGAGGTCACGCAGTCTGGCGACGTGGACGAGCGGGGCCATGTAGATGTTGAAAAATGTCGGGCTGAGGGATGATCCTTGGGGTACGCCGCAGATGATCTTGGAGGCTTCGGAACGGAAAGGGGGGAGGCGGATGCTCTGGGTTCTGCCGGAGAGGAAGGAGAGGAATCTACGATGACATCTACTTCACGGATGATGAATTGATACCGCATCTTGTGCGTGTGGACCGCATTATAATGTCTGTTGCAGACTTGAGGTACAAGTTCAACTTTGCCATGTTGCATATAGCCTATTTGGCAGTTCTTTTTCTGGGTTACAAACTCCCCAATGAAGGTAGGGAGTTGGCCCCCCACTTTCTGGAGGAATGTGCTCAATTGCAGGCTCTCTCTGCTCTTACAAAATTACAATCCATGCTGGGTTTTTTTAATTTCGGGAGGGCATACATTCCTGAATATGCCCAGCGTATCAAATTTAACACAACCTTCTTTCTCCGTTTCCTGTTGGCTTCCGGAATATACTGCAATACTTGGTCTTTGCAGTCTGAGATGCTTGCGACCAGCTTCTTGTTAACACGTGACAATTCTACGAATTTGGTCATAAGGATTGTACCAGGCTCGTTTGGTTTCACTTACTTGACGTTCAATGAGGGGTACACGGTCCCCATTGCATATTTATCTTATTTGTACACTGCGGCTGAGATGCGTTTCTCTCCAACAGAACATTTTGTGACCGCTATCCAGATGGCGATTCTGAAAGAACACTCTGGCTCAGGGCATACGCATTTTCATGGTCTCTCCAGTACCTGCTTTAGAGGCAGTTACAAAAGCTAGTTTCCTAACCTCTAAAGCCTTGCATCCACGTTGGATACAATGGGCTAGTTCCTTGACGTCAGCTGATGTCAATTTTATCTTTGACCCATCGTTGCAGACGCAGGAGTTTTTACACACCTCCACTGTCATTGCTTCCTCTTGATCAGTATGAATGTATAGTTTAGACTGATGGTTCTACGCAAACCGGCCATTGGTTGTAAACATGCTTATTCGGCGGCATGCACGATTATGGCGGGAAAAATCGTATACGGGGATTTTAAATCCTCCTTGGCGCACACACAGTCTCTTGGTGACTGCACGGCTCAATTGGCGGAGCTACGTGGCTCTTTAATTTGCTGATCCAGAGGTTCCTACACTTATCGTGAGCGATTTGTTTTACTGTGAACAATCCTTCAATGATACCTTATTCTTTTGGAAACAAAATGATTTCCGTGATTCTAAAGGTAGAGCAATTACGCATAAATCGCTTTGGGATCGGGTGGCCATCTTAAGGAACGTTTGCCACTCACACATGTTGTGCATACTTTGGGCCATCAACGTGTGGGAGCACTGGCTGATGAGCTGCCACTTGTTCTGTAGCAGCAGTCACTAGGTCCATGAGTAAAGTTGATGATGATATCTTAGCTATTCCTGCTACGAAGGAGGGAACAGAGTTTCCCCAAGTTTTTCCTTCACGTTATACACACCACTTGTCAACAGATAAAATTCTATTTGCTATTCTGTCTGTTGGGGATCGGCTGATTCCCAACGAGGACCGCAGACTTTCTTTGATCATCGCTGCACATGAAGGCATTGCTTCTGCACATGCTGGTGTGAATGCACCTGTTTTTCTTCAACAGCAGCGTTTTTGGTGGTGTGGTTTATATCAACAGGCACGTAAATATGTTCTTTCTTGTGACATTTGTCAACTAATTAAGCCTTCTACTGTTGCACACTCACCACATACTCAGCTTTACATCTCTAATCAGCTTTTTGGCTGCATTTATCTTGATCACTGTGGTCCGTTGACTTCTGACCCTGCTTTTAAACACATCTTAGTTGCAGTGGATTCCTGCACTAGGTTCCTTTGGGTTTGGCCTCAATGTAGTGCTGACGCTCCAACTGTCATTAAAGATTTGCGTGTCTTTGTCGGGACATTTGCTTGTGGCACCTTCCATTCTGACCAAGGTCCTGCACTTGCCTCTAAGACTTACCGGAAGGCGATGAAGTCTCTGGGGGTGCAGGTGCAATATTCCTCACCATACCGGCCAGGGCGAAATTCAGTTGTGGAGCGGATGAAGCTATCTTTGACAGCTAGGCTCTTCAGTACTGGCAGGGGTTGGCTGACTCATTTGTATGGAGTCCAACATGCACTACATAATCTCCCTAGAAGATCTCTAGGTGGGCGTACCCCATACTAAATGTTTGTGTCAGACCTTGATGGTCTAGACGTTGTGGCAGCTGCCGCAACCTTTGACGTACCTAACCATTGTGCTATGTTACAGGATCTACAAAAAGCTGATTCCTGTTTCTGGCTGGCTTCCTAAAGTTGGAGATCTTGTCCGTAAAAAGGTGGAGAACAAAAAAGAATTTGGTCCATCCTACCGTGCACCGGTCAGAGTCCTTGGTTTGAAAGGCACCCACACTTTGATCCTGCCTCCTTTACCTGGTCATAAGGAGAATTGTTACATTTCAATCGAACATGTCAAGTTACACCATATGGCCTATACTGAATAGTATGCCTCAAAATGTTCCATGTCGAGAACTTTCACTGAACCCGATGGCTTCTGTTTCTTCGGCTACTCCCCAGCAACTACAAGGGGAGATGGAAACTTCAATTGATTTATTACAATGTTTTCCTTCTACATCCACAGCAGAGGTTATTGACTAGGATTCTCCTCCCGTTGAAGTAATAATTGACATTCTTGAGAGTACCACACCTGAAACATCTGATGCAGCACATCCACCGTTGTTTCAGCTGGGGTCCAGTGGTTATTATATGGATCATTAGAGCTTCTCTTCTGGCACATCTTCTTTGTCATCTTCTGTGCGGGAGACCTCTAGCCATACCAGTGTTTTCATTTCCTGGTTCAAAAAGACTTACTTGGTTCCACCCTGGACATATATTTGGATGGTGCTTACAATGGTATTCCTCTTCATGTGGATCAGATTTGTTACGGTCTTTTTCATGCTCATTAATGGCCATTATTTTTCTGAACGCTCTGTTGTGAACTTTATTGATGGAGTTCTGGCCCCTCACACATCGTCCCACATAATGAAAAGAGACCAAGCCCTTGTCAATATATCAGCATTCCCTGTTGTTGATGGTATCGTCTGGGATAAAGTTGCTTTCGATATCCATGGCCCGGCGGAAATGTTGAACATTCCATACGTCTTCCACGTTTACTGAGAAGATGTGGGCTTGCACGACATCCATTCTGATGACTGGGATGTTCATGCCGCTCATTCGTTATTCTCCGATTGAAAATATTATGCTGCATTTAACACTGAAGATTTATATTTAAATTCGGCAAATTACGCAGATTTATTTTGTTATTAGCATTATGGCCATCCTTTCTTGCAAAAGACCAAAACACAGAGACCCTTTTTAAATTATACCTAATGGGAGCATTGCCCAACCCCATTATTGGGAAGTTTGAAGGGCTTTGTTCCTACTAATTTGGGTGATCCATTTCAGTTAAGATGTGAATTGGCTAAGTTTTTCCGAAAAATACGCTTACACTTCTTTTTTAAATCTAGAGAAGGAGATACCAGAAATCTGTTGGGAAAATCCAGCACAACTAACACAGGTCTTAAAGTACCCTCAACTTTCAATCCACCAACACATCTGGTACCTGGCCAGGTCCTGGTTTTTGAGAAAGCAGTAACTCATGACATCATGGCACTTTGTGCCACCAGAAGCACTGCTTATCAAAATTTATCAACAGTGGAGAAACAAGCCTTACACACATTAGCAAATGAGACTTCGAGAACAATAAAACCCGCTGATAAAGGCGGAGCGACTGTGGTTTTAGACACTGATACGTACCGCACTGAATGTCTCAGACAGCTTAATGACAGAAAGGCATATTGTCCACTTGCTATAGATCGAAAACCAAGACACACGATGGATATTGGGACCTTTGTAGAAGAGGCAAAAACAGAAGGATGGATAACACCACAAGAAGCAGGTTTTCTGATTACTAACCAGCCGGTAATGCCTTATTTCTACGTATTGCCGAAAATTCATAAGTCCCAAAGACCTGCCCAGAGACGGCCCATCATTTCAGCGACAGGGTCTTTGTTAGAGCCCTTATCAACCTTCGTTGATCATTTTTTACGACCACTGGTCAGAGAAATGCCTACCTATCTTCAGGACACAAAAGATGTCCTGAGATTATTACCAGACATTGAATTTGATGTAGAAACTGATTTTTTGGTCAGTCTGGATGTCGAATCCTTATACACCTGTATTCCACAAGAAGAGACTTTGGAAGCGGTAAGATGTTTACTGGCTGCGAGAGATCTAGATACCATCACGCCAGTGCACTTCATTATGGAGTGCGTTAGATTGGCCATGACTGAAAACTTTTTTAGATTTGAAGACACCATTTATCTTCAAATCTCTGGTACATCAATCTGCAGCATTTTTGCGCCCAGCCTGGCTAATCTGTAAGTCCATTTGTTCGAGCAAGAATGTATCTTTGACCACAGCAATCCATTCTGGAACTGGATTTTGCTGTGGAAACGATACATAGACGATATTTTTGTCGTCTGGCGAGGCACAGCTGCCATGATCTTAGAGTTTCATACATGGCTTTACACTAAAAACCGTTACTTGAAGTGTACTATGGAGTACAATAAAGAAAGTCTGCCATTTCTTGACATCTCCATCTGCCCTTCACAAGGTAGACTAGGCAGTGACCTGTACCGTAAGCTTGTGACAAAAAACTCATTGTTGACCTTTGAAAGTCATCACCCCAAGGTTCTTCAAGTAAATGTGCCAGTAGGACACACGATGGATATTGGGACCTTAGTAGAAGAGGCAAAAACAGAAGGATGGATAACATCACAAGAAGCAGGTTTCCTGATTACTAACCATCCGGTAATGCCTTATTTCTACGTATTGCCGAATTGCACATTTGCAGGAATTGTTCAGACAAGGATAATTTCCAACTTCATGCCAAAGCGCTGTCAGAACAACTGAAAGACCGCCAATACCCTAAGCGATTGGTAAAGCAGGCCTGGAAACGAGCCTCCAATAACAATCGTGATGCCCTTCTTGAACCACAGAGGGAGAAGCCTCCTCTAACAAGACTGACCTTCGTCAACACATTTAGTACTCTTTCA
This sequence comes from Triturus cristatus, assembly GCF_964204655.1. Taxonomy (NCBI): domain Eukaryota; kingdom Metazoa; phylum Chordata; class Amphibia; order Caudata; family Salamandridae; genus Triturus; species Triturus cristatus. The sequence goes on from NC_140585.1 coordinate 375,521,238, forward strand.
AACAGAGTACAAAGAAGTGTACGTAGACACTGGCGACTCCTCAATGTAGGGAATGAAAGTATTCCAGCTCCACTTTTTTCATTCAAAAGAGGATCCAGTCTCTGGGACAGTCTAGTCCTCACTAGGCCAAGGAACACAACCTCAGGACACTGTGAGTAACCTATGGGACATGCCCGCTGTACAAGGACATTTTCCCTGCGGGTCTTGCACCGCCTGTCCTCAAACACAACAAACCAAAACAATAGATATTGGGACCAGTAGACCTTGGGTTCTCAAAAAACATACAAATTGCAATACAGAAAGAGTCATCTATTTGATCACGTGCCCGTGCTCGCTTCAGTATGTAGGAATGACGACACGCAAGGTTAAACTGCACATACATGAACATAAGAGCACCATTAGGTGCAAAAAGCAGGCCACAAGACTAACGAATCATTTCCTGACACATAAACATAAGGCAGAGGAATTGAGATGGACTGTTTTAGAACAGCCTTTTATACCATCTCATGTGAGTGACATCACCAAGTTCCTCTTTATCAAAGAACAAAAATGGATTTTCTAACTTAAGAGCGACAGCCAGGGGTTGAACGATGAAATACCGTGGGTAACTTTATAAAGCATGATAGAGAATACCATGGGTAACACTACAGGAGAGAGTGGAGTAGGATGCTCCCTACATAAAAACCATTTGACCTATAATGTCATATTGATACTGTACTTTGACCGTTGAATGTCAACATCCTTGTTGATGCTGACACTATGACACTAGTCAACTATCACCATAATGAACAAAAATTTTTTTTTGTTTAATACAGGTCAAAGTCTATGTATTCATACCATGTGGGAGTTTTTTTGTTATATATGTTGTAGCCTCATTGCTAGTCTGTAGCTTTTTAGCACTGGGTGTATCAGCATTCATTTTGGTGTATTGCTCGACATTCGAGTTGAAATGGTTTCGTCTGTGAAGTGATGATAGCCATAGCAGAGGACACTATACCATTAGCGTGTTGTCTCTTAATCATGGGAATAGTGCGTACTATCGGCTTTGAACAGCCGATATAGATCTCTTTGAATCACCGTCAATATCATTAGGATAATAGAGAACTACATTCCCCATGATGGTTCCGAGCGCGACCAGCTAGCGTGATTACTCGCTATGTCTGCGCCACGTGCATGCGTAGAAGGGGTTTGCTGGTGGTAACACGAAACAGGAAATGGCGGAGACAGTGAGTGGCCGCTTCTATTTAAACCACAAGTACTGTCCGTCGGTTACCTCCCGTTCCAGTTCGAGTCCAGTCAGGGGTACCGACGGACAGGTAGGGCATCACTCACAGGAGCAGTCATTCTAAATTGAGTACTGGCAAGCTCTGGCTCGGCTCGCTCCCATTTGAGTTTTGTTTTGATTGTAGTACCATGCCTTTGTTATAATGCTCGGTTTTCATTTTAGTTGTCAGGTAAAACTTTGTTTGTCGTGTATATTTTTATCAAGGTTACTTGGCACACCGAGGCAGTATCTAGTTGTATGCATGCAAGCATAATGATCAATATCTATACATTACCCTACGAATAGTGTGGTTAGGGTTTGATGTAGAAGAATAAGTTGCATAATGGCAACATTTTCAAGAAATGACTCTATGTGATACCTCATGACAGGCTGCTTCAGCTGCTGAGTAGAATAGTAATTTTTCAGCCCCACACTGGGACTTTGATGATTTTAAATTGCACATAGGTGCTTCCTGTGATTTAGCTGTGGTCACCATATTGCATGGCAAAAATGTAATATAATAAGGTAGCCAGTTTTCAGAGTACTTTTGGACTCTAAATGTGGTTTTATGTTTGTACCTTAATACAGAGCAGTGCCTCACTTCCTGAGCGGATGCCAGGTGAGGTGAAGAGCACACACGCATAAAGCCGGGTAAGTGCAATAACTTGTTTAAAAATGTGGTTGATGATTTATACCAGTGGGTAAATGATACATAGATGAAGTATCAGACATCACCAAGGCATTGCATATATTAAGTTTTTCTCTAACAACAACATTATATTGAACGGTTTTTAGGAGGATTTTATATGTTTCTTTTACAGGATTGCATACAATACTCCTGTGACAGTCACCTCTACTTTATATGCATAGGAGTAATACAGGTTGTATTGAACCAACCGTTTTTGTTTGTGATCTTACCTGCTTTGCACATATAGCACATGATTTGCAGTAGCATTTCCTTTCTTAAGGTCCTGATGAAAGCCAGGATCATAGCATCTGCAGGCTGAAACATGTAGACCTGCCATCCACGTGGCCTTTTTACAGTTATTTGTTTAAAACTGTATACGCACTGTTTTTAGGTTTGACACTAGGATAGCGCCTATTAAAATTTCAGTATCCTAGTAGCCAATTTTAAAAAATCACCTTCTTCACACACACTTTAGTCACTTGCACTGCAACCATCACCCCAAAACGTAATTCTAAGGCAACTTATCTAGGGACTATTGCAATTTCCATCTTATGCGACTCCCTGAAATATCTGCTAGCTCCCTTTGATAGTTGAGAAGGTTGTAGCGTACAGATACACTAGGGTTTGCAACCCAGTGGAATCCCAAATGATGAAGCATGCCACTCCGGTGGGTGATGGGATTCTATCCTTTTTATAAGGATTCCCCTAACTAATTCAGTTTGACCAGTTGTTGTTAGAGTTTAACATATATTTTTTCAGACCAACAGTTTTTCTTGTGTTTGTTAAGTTCGAAGACTCAACAGAGTAAATTTGAATCTTTTTCCGGTTACAATCTATCCGACCCACAGACCTATTTTTATAAATTGAAGATGTCGCCCAAAATTAAATTTATGCTAACACAAACTAAACTAGTTTACTTCATGTCCTTCAGGAAGGATTTGTCCGTGAAGGGTTATGAGCATTGGGAGGACACAATTGAATTAAAATCCATTTGGGATGCTAAAGCAGTGCACAGAAGCTTCACATCGTGCTTGTTTGATACGTCTCAAATCTTATTTTCAAATGACACGGTAAAAAAGACTACTTGTTTTGGTTTAGCAATGACCAAAAATCTAAATATACCCTCCATTTCATCATTAGCTAAGTATGATACATAGCAAAAACTTACCAACTATACAATTGAAGACTTGGAGGTCTCATTTTAAAAGGGCACACTTAACTCTTCTGAAATTGATCCCTTGGGATGGTTAGTGTGGCCCACAACTTCAAATGCATGTTAATTATGTTTTCTTAATACTACAAAGGGTTTTACATAAAGTAGTCCTGATTCATGTTTCCCACATTCGTATGCAGTTACCACATATTCTGTGGGTAAATTATGCCAGGTGACATTGATTTAAATGATATTGTTTTAGATCCGGAGATTCCTCGAACAAAAAGTTGTATTTATTCCGCATATGATGAAATTTGGAAACTATCTCAGATGGAAGCTGCAGTGCGCCTCCGTCAAATTGACCAGGCTAATTTGAAAAAAGTTATTGCAGTTGTCGATAACAGCATTAATACACTGTCTTCCCGTATATATACTTTAGATAATATTGTTTCTTCTGTCATTGACATTGTTCAACATGAAGTGTCTGTTTTGTATCATGGTTAAAATCAGATACATCTGGATGTAGCAAACACAAAAAAATGGGAACGTGCCATGGGATTATTTGAATGCTTCTGAACAGTTTTTACCGTTCAATTTGACTGATAAACAGAAATTAATGTCCATGAAGGATGCCACATACACATTGTTACATATTGAACAATTAGAACAGTTACTGTTTTCGGTGGCCGAGACTGATTTAGCTGTGTGGTTAATACATAGTGTTATTTCCCTGCCTATCGCACCTTTTCAGTTCACAGCATGCATGAAACATTACCCGATTGGTAGATGAGCCTCTCTGCAATAATTTTATTCACGAATTGTGGTCTTTACCTTTCGCTTACAGATGTCAACTTACGGAAAAGGAAGTTTTCCTTACAGGGAAGGACTGCGATTCCACATTAGGACATTCCCTAGTCTGTAAACAGGTTAAACTGCACGAAGCCTGTAACGTTTTGGCTCCTAATTTGGCTTGTTTTTTTAAAGGTACCCCTGTCCCGGCTATTATTCCCATATTAACTTTGCTTTCTAACAGTAGTTATCTTATTTTGAATAACCACAATTGCTGCGGCTTGAAAGCTGGCATCCCGTATATAGTAACAGTTTCTCAAAGAGTTACATGCTGCAGCAATGTCCTATTTCCACCCCCAATGGAATTGTAGATAGTTTGCTTTGGCCTTACATTCCGACTTTGAAAACAGATTTCAATAAACTAAGCAGACTCGAAGCGCTATTGTTTCAACAAGAAGTCGCTCTTACATCGGCGAGAGAGACCTTCAAATTGCAGCTGGCAAGAACCGCGAGCGAGATAAACTCGCTTCTAAACACAAATCTCCCACTCCATTTTGGGGAATTAATACACCAAATATTTAATGCGTCTAATACGGAGGGCCTTGCTCACTTTTTTAAACTTGTGGGATACAGCCTTGTTTCTTCCTTTCAGACAATTTTTGGAGTAATTCCGGCCTTTATTCATTCAATTTTTTCCAGTGTCTTTGGAGGGTTTCCCTTGGTGCTCCTGTTGGTTTGCGGCGTGCTGGATGCTCGATCTGTGGAGCTGCCAAGCCCGGTCCAGTTGCAACGGTACCGTCATCGTATGTGGCAGCTCTTTGGTTCTATGCCAATGGAATATTCGATTACTGGCTGACCTTCCGCTATGCCTACTTCACCTGCGTGCAACCTTTTTTCACTGCCTCCAGTGCCCTTTTCAATGGGCCATGGATATATGCTTGTCTAATACCACACATGCTGCCCTGGATTACGATCTGCTAATGGGTCCATTAAAGGCCCATTACCGGCTATGGTCCAGGGGTATGCGTTCGGTGGGAGATCCTCTTCGCCGACCAACGGCAGACTTGAATACTTGTGCTCTCGCGCAGCGCCTCATTGACCGAGGTTTCATCGAGGTTAACGTAGGTGGCCCTGAGACGTTCCTAACGGCTTCTGGATATGAGGAGCATGTGTGTTCGTTCGACCAACTAAACTGGATGGCATGCATTTTTTCGATGTAAGGAATGGACAACGTCCTGGAGTTCATGGCATTCTGTTTTACCCACAGCATTTTTGAAATTGAAGACTAACTATGAATGGTTAGCAATTTTTTTTTTCCCCCAATATTACACTAATTGGCGTACAACAAAGACACTTTGCCTCTGCTTACCTCTGATTTTTGTTTCTTACATATGGCTAACGCTCTGTCCAAGGGAACGTTGTCACGTGTCTCATAGAGACATTGTCGTTTTTCGCTAACTTGGCATAAGCTTGTTGCAGCTTGCCTGCTGCTTTGCACATGTTACTAGACGTCTTTATTTTTTGCAATATTTTCAAAGACTTCTTTCACATGAGAACTCATTGCGGTGTTGGCTCTCTGCATGTTTCTGGGATTTTGACTGAAAATTGTGAGCCAACTTGAACAACAATGTCCCTTGTTATTTTGTTCTGGCCAGTCCTTAGCCCTCAGACAAAACATACTGATGAAGCTGAGAGACCTTTCCAGGGAGATGAGCGCCCATGGTGTAGATCTATCATCTATAGGCTAAGGTATGGGGTCTGCTGACAAAGCCCAGAGATCTTCTATTATATAATAATACTTCTTCTTAGCAAGTGGAGGGAGGTTAGGCACTTTAGTCCTTTCTCCATTGTCTTTTTATGACACAGTCCCTATAAACCAAGGTACCATGTCCTGCGCATAGTTCTGCATTTTGCAGAATCCCTGCAACAATGGTGGATGTGCAAGGGCAGGGTGGAGAACTGTTCAATTCCTTTTTCACTGACAATGAACAGCAGATGCAAAATATACAAATTGCCATCCTGAATACCACGTTATAACACTGGAAATATCATCCAAACCATGAGGAGATGTACCCTATGGACAACTCTATGGGGGATGATGGAACACGGGATGAGTTTATGGTATCACTCTGGTTCCAGTACCACTGAGCAGGCCCAGTCACAGTGTAATCTACTGCCCCTCACACAGCTAACTAATAGCCTGATTTAGAGTTTGGTGTATGGGTTGCTCCATTACAAATGTGAACGATATGACAGCTTCCGTATTAAAAGTGCATTATATCCTATGCCACTTGTAGTAAGTCGGATTAGATATCTGTCATGTTTATTTATTTTTTTAAACACATTTTAGTCATGGTCATCACAAGGTAGGCATGGCAATATTTAGTGGAAGTCAGGCAGAACATATGGGGATCCTAGACAGCAAGATACATTAATAAAGAGTTCGGTCTCTTGAAATATTGCAAAGTCCGTTCACCAGCCCAACCTCTTGATCAGAGTCCTACGGAACCGCTGCTCAACTCCCACAACATGCAGCTCCCTGCCTCTCATCTAGCTCCCAACGTAGTCATGCCGTGCCACATATTTCCCCCCAACATGGTATGCCAACGCTCATTCTATCTCAGTCAGTTTGTCATGACGAATCAGGGGTAAAGCATTGTGCTGTTTAAGGCTCGAGCATCTGAACTTGCCAAAGTTATATTTAATGAGGATGCAAGCCCCTTTCAGAATCAGAAACAGCTAGGTGGTCCACCATGATCTTCTAGGCGAAGAGGGATCAGGGTTTTGCAGGGCATCTACCAACAGCTCCCAAGTTCGGGCTACATTTAATGAGCCATGGTCCCGCTGAGCTTTACTCAGCAACACCG